>NC_138082.1:38540000-40940000 GCF_964212035.1 Myotis nattereri
TCTTTAGTGTTTTGAGTAATTAATTCTATGTCTGAGCTTTACAGTGATCTCAAGGAGTAAATACATGTGGTTTGCTTGAGTGTGTTTTTTGCCTAACTTGCATAGTTCTTAAAATTCAAAAATATGCCTTTATTAAATCAATAAAAGTTCATTTGAATTAGACACATGCACACAAAACAAACAAAACCCACACCCAAAAAGAGAGTCTCTAAATAATTTCTTGAATACCTCAAGTGAATAACCAAGTAAATTTATGGCTTACAACCAACATGAACATTTTAGAATGCTATCCTGGGTAGCCAAGGCTCCATTTGAAATGTAGGGTTGGGTGTAGTCCTTCAAAAATTATTTCTTTAACATTATTCATAACATGTTAAAATATATTACTGCCTGATCAGCATGTGCCCTTACCAGGACACAATTCGATTCCTGGTAAGGGCACATGGCTGGGTTGCAGGCTCGGACTCCGGTGGAGGGTGGGCAAGAGGCAACAGATCAATGCTTCTCTCTCATCATTGATTCATTAATGTTTCTATCTCTCCCTCACCCTTCCTCTCTGAAATCAATAAAATATATAAGTAAATCTAAGAATCAAGTGAATAAATATTCTGATGAACAGAATGAACTGTTGATTATAATAGAATCAGGGACATAGAAAGGGAATGGACTGACTATTCTTGGGGGGGGAAAGGGGTGTGGGAGATGTGGGAAGAGACTGGACAAAAATCGTGCACTTATGGATGAGGACAGTGGGGGAGTAAGGGCAGAGGGTGGGGTGGGAACTGGGTGGAGGGGAGCTATGGGGGGAAAAAAGAGGAATAAATGTAATAATCTGAACAATAAAGATTTAATAAAATAAAAATATATATATGTAAAATAAAAATAATAAAATGTATTACTTATTAGTAAGACTCAGCAATTCAATAAAAAGTAGCTTTAGGATAACATGACCTATCACTGTCATTCTACCATGGAGAAGCCAGGCCCTTTTTCCATTTAAATTCCAAGTATGCCAATATTCAGAAAATAATTTAAGAGTAATCAATGACTCCCTCTATTGTTCCTCCAAAGGGCACTTAAGAAGCACTTGTTATGTGCAGCAGCCTGAGATCCCCATGATTAATAACCGTGGCTCGGTTTAGGAGCTTCTGTTTCTGGATGTGCGAAGAGAAATGAAGTCACGTGTTAAGCCAAATGTCCTGGCTTCTACATCAAGCCAGTAAGCGACTGCCAAAGAATCACTCATGGCTCGTTATAAGATAATGATCGGAGCCTTCTCATATGTGTAGATGCTTTACTCAATGAGGATAATATTGTTGAATCAATAAAAGCACTTAATCAAAATACACAACCAAGAAACCAATGAAGTAAAAGAAAAAGCGAGTTGTCAAGTTTCCCTTTGCACTTGTAGTGCTTCTCAGGAAATGAATAGCCCTTGAGCCAGGACCGATCCTAACAGAAAAGCGTCGCTGTGAGGCACTGCCGTTTTTTCTGTGGACTGCGCCCAGCTGTCCGTCATCCACAGACAGCACATGTGGCATCATGCAGACCAGGTGTGAGTCGGGGGCAGGTTTGGCTGCTGACAGCCTGGTCAGCAAATATCCAAGGAGGACATCCTGCCCTCGCTTGTTGCAGAGCAACTCCTCACCCCAGAACACTCTGTTGGTTCCCCTCTGTCACTTGATTTTTAAGTTTTTCTGTTTTCAAATTTCTGGCCTATGTTTGTACGGTTGTATGAGATGGTCAGTCAGGTGCAGCCACAAGAAGAGGCAGAGGAGAAACTCAGGAAAACAAAGGTTATTATACTCACGGGTCCTAGAGACCGGAGTCACACTGCCAGGGTCACGGGGACAAACACCGGGCTGGTCCGGAGGCAGAAGACGGGAGCCAGGGCAGGGGGTAGGCCTCGTCCTTTATTGGGGTTTCTGTGGGAAAAGCAAACCAGGACGCAAGGCATTTAGGGTTAGCTGGTTTGAATAATGTAGGCGGCTCTGGGCTACAAGGATGTGTCTCTAGTTGCCTGGTGCCTGGTGCCTGGTCCAGGGCTGAGTAGGGCGCAGGAATATTGCCCCGGGTGGTACAGGCAGATCCTGGAGGCGTGGCTCTGGACTGGCTGGTTTGCACATCAAAGGCGCATTCTGGCTGGGCCTTTGCTCTCAGCTAGCTCCAGGAGGGGCAGTTCTCCCTCAGCCGGAAAGATTTTTTTTTAAAGATGTCAAAACATCATAATAAAGAAGAAAACACACACAAGTGTGTGCACCCCCAAAAACAAACAAACAAAAACACACCTTACATTTTCTTTAAACAAAGATAGCAGTAAATCAAGGCTATGTATTCATTACTTTTCAGAGTGCTTTAAGAAGACTGATGTTGATTTGTTCTCCATCAGAGATGTCTTTTCTTTAAGCAGCAATTTTTAAGATCAGAAATGAGCAGAAAAGCCAGATGAGACATGGTCTCGGCTTCATAGCTCTCTCACTTGTGAGCTGTACTTCACCCACCTCATTTCCCTGTACCCCCTCTTGTACGGAGTGAAGGCTTGGATATACTTGTTGCTATCTAAAGGGGAGCACAGTGCGACAACCCGTGTTTGACACACACAGGTATCCATACGCACGGAGGCTGTGCTGGCTGAGGCCCTGGCCATCACGGAGAAGACAGAACAAGGAATTTTTAGGGCCCGCCTTGGCGAAGCTCCGGGGCTGGCTCTCCCTCTGTGCTGACGCCTTAATACGTAAGTGGCTGCTCGAGGCTATGGAAAGGGGCGAGTTGTGAATGTTCACATATTAAAGGATGTGAAAACTCACAAGCAACAACAGATTCTGTCCAGTATTTCCAAAGCGGTAAAATTCCTTGCAAGATGTTTTCTGTCTGTGGCATGGGTAGGTGGCCACACACCCTGGTTTCCCCTGCGGGCTTGCACCTGCTGCCCCAGGGTGTTTTGAACAGCATAGCATGTTCAAAAGTGCTTTCAAAAGTGTCTGATGGCTGGAGTTCAGATTCGAGCTCCGCTGCTTTCAGGATAACTGGGGCAAGTTGCGTGGCCGGTCGCAGCGTTCTGTGTAAGTGGGAAGAGCGGTGCTTCCCGCAGAGGGTGGTTGTGAGGACTGTATGTATTAGGTGAGGTGCGGAGAACAGGGCCTGGTACTTAGCAAGTACTCAGCAAGAGTTAGCTATAATTTTACCCAGTGGCATTTATCTTATAACTCAAAAGATATTGTGGAATAGCTTCTTAATTTTGGAGTCTTCATTCGTTATCTGCCTATAAATGTATATGAAATAAATATCAGGAGAGAGAATATACAGTCTCATTAAATATAACATATAAAAATGGCCTGGGGTAAGTAAAAAAAGTATTACAGTATCAATTGATTTTTTAAAAATTGGAGATGTCCGTGTAATAAGCTGATGTAGAGAGCACTATTTATTCAACACGAAGATGCAATTTTTCTTTTAACAGTTCTCAGTACAGAAAAGGACTTGCAATCAATGCGTATAAATTACTTTGTATCTCCTACCCACAAATAATTTGTTTTTTAAATCATGAGACTTATCATCATTAAAACAATGATATTTGGAAATATCTATATATACACACATTTTTTATAAATATATGTCAAATACCATCTTTCAGATGTGTATGTGCATGTTTGTGTATAAAGTTGCTGAATTTATAAGGAAATATATTGATACAGTTGACCATAAAAAATAAGACATTTAAAGAAAATGACAAAATTAGTCACAAAATGGAAGAAGACACAACACATATAACAGAAGGTGATAGTATCAGAAATATATTAAAAATCATGCAATCAATAAGATAAAAAGAATAGAAAAATGAGGAAGATATAGGAATAAGTATTTCATACAAAAGAAATACATTTTTCCAATGAAGAGATAAATTTGCTAAAGCTTGCTCATGAAAAAATCTTGACAATATATGCAAGACTACAATGCTATATCGTTTTTCAAAATTTATGGGGAAAAAAAATGAAGAAATCTAACAACACCCATATTAGAGAGTGAGTGAAACTGTCTCACCTGTTTCATAAAAATAACTTGTAAAGTCATAAATCTTGTAGATTTGAACACTAGTAGACCCCAGGGCCAGTAATTCCCTCCAAGGACATATTTAGATGTGTAAACCAGGGACCCACAGAAGAGAGCTCCTCTATCACAGTTCAGCAAAAGCTTTGAAATTCCAAATACCCATTCACAGAAAAATGGATAAATAAATTTGGTATATGTTCACCATATATTCCAAAACAGTAAAAATTAATTACACTGACATGGATAAACTTAGTAACAATATTGAATAAAAAAAGTAAAAGTAAATAAACAAAATTCAATATATTGTTTAGATACTATTATATCGGTATCTCCTGGTTTATGTATGTGTGACAAAACTATTTTTAAAAGGTACAATAAGTACATAATTTGGAATATTACTTACCAGTGAGGGGAAAGACAGGGATCAGAAAGAATGTATAGATAAATTTTAGATAAGTGTAATATCCCAGTTTTTGGATTAGGTTATGGGGTCCTGGGCTGTTTTATATTATTAAGACAAATAAATAAAAGAGGGCCATGCTTATTCAAATGACAATAGTGTATCCTGGGACAGGATTTATGATTAATCCAACTCCAGGCATCTGGGGTCTAGAAAAGATGGCAGCTCCTTTTAAAAGATTAGTGGTGGCTGCTTATTTGTTTTTGTTGATTTTACTTGTTCTATTTTGTGTTGTACTTAGTCTCTCATGAGAATTACTCCACATGTCATTACTTCTTTCATAGTAAATGTCAAGAGATAAAATTTTACAGAATAAAAGAGAATTTCCTTTCACACGTTACTAAATCTATGATGATGGCTACTTAATAAGCAATGGACACTATTATTGATGCCTTCAAAGAACCACGGAGTGATTGGGGAAATGGATGAGATAGCACAAATTACAAACAGATTTGCTTGTAGACAACATCAACTAGAGAAGCCAACTTGCTTCTTTTTTGGAAGGGGGAGTGGAATTAAAACAAATTTATTATTTACATATTAGAGAGTGAAGAGCCAAGAGAAAATGCTTCTGTTTCTTGTTGCCAGTCACCTTTATTTTGCAGATAATTAGCTGCTGCACAAGCCATGTGCTCCAAGTTCCTGGTGGGAAGTACTAACCAGGTGGAGTGGAATCAAGTCCAGTGTCAAATTCTATAATGTAAGTGTATATTTCCTTTTGTGGATACAATCAGAGAGAAAAAATGTGGCACAAAATGGTTTTTAAAGACTCAAGGAGAGAGAGCTTTTGACATCCATTCATCTTCTAGTTATTACTACCTACATTTAGATTAAAATATGATAGAAAAGCACAACGTGAGGCACATTATGCTTTGCACTTGGTAATTTTAAGTTTAAAATTAAAAACTGCTCTTGAGATCAATCAAATTCCTGGCACCTGAGCAAAGAATATATAATTTAGAGGTGCACTAAATGTCAATGAAATAGCATGAGCAGACCAATTAAAATAAAACATAAAACCATAAATTTGAGCCAACCTATGAAATCCGTTCATAATTATGTAGCTAATTATTCACTTGACATAGTGTGGTCTCCACTAACTCCAGAAATGAAAGAGCGTAAATATTCCCTGCTCAGAACTTTAAGAAGACTATGACAACAGACCTGGCATTTGATCATTATCTAATTTCCAAACTGGTGATGTCAAGAAGTTCTGCTGAGGAGCATCTGCGCACCTGTTTCCTCACATGGCTGCTCTGTAGCTGTGCTTCATGACTCATCTGTTTTCAGCCAGAGCACTTTCTCATTCGAGAGGAGCTGGGAGTGGGGTATAGTGAATAGGGAACAAAGGCAAAGACCTATGTGTCATTCATTCATGCAATATTTATTCCATATCTTCTACATCCTATACACGGTGCTGGATGCTGGCGAGTCATGTTGAACAAAAATGGCAAGGCCCTGCCCTTCATGCAGCTTATGGTCCTTTGGGGGACGTAGCCGGGTCTGTCAGACACTGGACTGCAGAGTGGTGTGCTGTAATGCTTTCAGCAACCTGGACTTGAAGAATCCACAGACACATTACCAACCAAGTGTTCTTGTGGAAGAGCTGCACATATGAGTCACCTAGGGCCTTTTCTTAACATTGCAGAGAATAAGCCACACTCCAGGTCAACGAAAATGACAATCTCTAGGAATGTGACACGGGCACTGGTAGTTTTTTTAAAGCTCCCCGGGTGATACCAATATGTACACAAGTTTGGGAACCACTTATCTAAAAACAGGAAAATAAACAAAGGGGAACTGAAATTGCTCTCTGCATAAAGGGCCTGGCATAATGCTCAGGCTACAAACTCAAAGGTGTGTTGTTGTTCTTTAAAAAAAGGTCTTTATTGCCCTGACCGGTTTGGCTCAGTGGATAGAGTGTCGGCCTGCAGACTGAAGGGTCCCAGGTTTGATTCTGGCCAAGGGCATGTACCTTGGTTGCGGGCACATCCCCAGTAGGGGTTGTGCAGGAGGCAGCTGATTGATGTTTCTAACTCTCTATCCCTCTCCCTTCCTCTCTGTAAAAAATCAATAATATATATATATATATATATATATATATATATATATATATATTAAAAAGGTCTTTATTTTCTATAAATGACTATAATTTCTCTCTTAAGCCCCAAATTCCACCAGGTGGCCGAAATCTGTACTCAGTCAATTCATGGTTTCTCTTCCTTCTTCCCTTTGTTCTTTATTCATTGGGGCCATGTTAGGGAGAGTTATAAAGTACCAAGGCCAGAGAGAAGGATTAGCAGAGATGAGCATCTATCTAATCTCCAGATAATATCACCTGCTGAGTCCCCTCAACACACGGCTTCTCCAGTCTGAGTTCTGAAATCCCTAAGGCAGCTGCCTCCTCTCATCCACAGGGACTCTTGGTCCCCAGGCTCACTGCTCACAGCCTCCCACTCTTGGCCACACCACAGACATCTGCCCCACCCCACATCATACCAAACTTCAAGGGATGGTAGTAGCCCTTGAAAACAGTGTAGCAAGGAATTGTTGAGAATAAAAAACACTGATCAGTAATATATCAAAATAAATCATGATACTTATTTCTCCTTTTCATTGACTAATTATGCACAAGAAGTTTTAGGTTTGTGAAAATTTGTTTGGCTTGTTATCAATATTATTTTCAACCCTTGGCTTCTTTCCTGAAATCTTTTTAAGCCAATTGTCCATTTTGTGAGGGTTAATATTTTTTACCATAAGCCTATTTAACTGAAGGCACAGAACTGTAACAATGTACAATATAGTGAGTGCTAAAAAGCTAGGAGAATGGCCCAGTCTGCATCTGTACTTCAGAGAATTCCCACTATTCCCTCAGGAAGCCTCCTAGACCACAAAGTGACTCATGACTGGCTGATAAGGCACCGTGCCAATTTTTTTTAAGAGTAGAGAAATTCTTCATAAATACAAGTTAAACCCATTTAATGATAAATACTGGCCAGCATCTGTCTTACAGTATTTCTTCAGTTCCTATCTGAATCTCTATTTTGCATACTCATCCCAGGACTGTGTTACTAGCATCAGCAAATAGTAAATGATTAAAATGAGAGCTTATATTTATGGGTATAAAATCATAGTTCCTTTATGATTTTATGACTTTTTCTTGATCCCTCAAAAATTAAATTCCTCAGAATATACTAGTACATATTTAGGACCTATTATATCTTTAGATCACTTTCCATTTAAAAGATACAAAAATCTACTGGAATACCAAAGGATAGTTTTTGTTAGGATAACATAAAACAAAATAGCAGTTTAGCAAAAGTTTTCATAAAGTATGCTTTATACTAGGTCAAAGGCACTTCAGATTTAGAGAAATGCTGGAAGGAAAGAAGAAATCAAATTAACAATTATGTATTAAGTGGTTGGGAAATGAGTATTTTTCTTTCAGATTTCCTTGCATTTTTCAGGGATTATTATAATGCTGAACATAATATTCCATGATGTTTATTATGCTAGATATAAACAGAACTAAAACTCTGCTCACTAGAATATACAGGGTATGGAAAAGTAAGTCTACAGTTGTACGTATGGAAAATAATAACATAATCAATAAGTAATAATAAGAATAAACTCTGCATTACACATACTCACAACTGTAAACCTACTTTTGCCCTACCCTGTAGTTTAGGGCATGTCCTGGCTTCAGTAAAATGTCTTAAACTATAAATTAAACATAGTTAGTCAGCAGCACAAGAATTAGGATCCTCCTAAGCATTATAAAGAAGTACTGCTTTATACAAAAACATTTCTATATCTGAAAGTTGAGGGTCTAACTATTGTGGTAGGCTTGTTTTTAAATTGCAATATGGTGGTATAGGTGCATCAAAGCATTTATCATTCATCAATAAAAATGTACTCAGGCTGAGTGCTTTTAAACATGCATGACACGTTCCCAGTGACTTTATGGTCATTTACTTGCTACGTGGCAGCCTGCCTGGTCGCCTGTTATCTGATCATAGAAGCAGTTCAGAACTCAGTGTGGTATAACAGAGAAAGTTCAGGCTCGGAACACTGGCTCTGAGAATTGAGTGACACTACATGGTGTCTGAAAAATGAGTGAAAAGAGCTCTAAATGAGAACGAGATTGAGCAAATCTGTTGCCTTTCTATTGAGAAAGGAATAGGAGCATCGTCCTGGCTAGGATCAATGTCCTGTGCAACAGATGATCTTCCTGTACAATGATGCCTTTCCTCCCTTAAGCAAGCAGATTCCATGTCATACTCTGTGCCACAAACATGAGTTCTTACAGACACAGTGGAAATGGTATCTGGGCTATGGGAGGAAGAAGACTGAATGGGTCCATCTTCTTTTGATAAGAAGCATATGGGGTGCAATTTCTAAACTGAAACAAAAATCCCAGAATACAGAGATCCTGCCTCATTTCTCTTGGCAAGTTCAAAGTCAGATTTATTGAGCTTCAGCTATATTTAAGTGTTATTTGCAAAGACTGTGGAGTTCCAAAGATGATCTTATTTCAGGTATCTTAAGGCCAAGTAGGAACCTTCCAGCTCGCACCCGGCCCACCTTCCAGCTCACAGGCTCACTCTAGCGTGCTATGGTTAAATACTCGTGGGTTGATTGATTGCTCGCGGGGTGTGGTTAAGTAATTAAGCTGAGGAGCCACTCAGAGCCTCCACGTGCCCACCCTTGAGATTTTCGCAGAACCAGCTGGGCCAGAGCCTCGGATGAAGCTGGCAGCCTGGGCTCCTTGCAGGCCTCCCATGGCCAGCCCTCCCCGCCCGCTCCACCTCCGTGCGCCAGGCTGCTGTGGCTTCCATAACCAGGGCACAGCACCGGCCCTGCCTCGCCTTAGCTCAATCCCTGTTGGCTGTGACGCCGTCTCCCCATTTTGCTTCCATTAAAAATGTCTGTGTATTTCCAGAAAAAAAAAACACAAAAAAAAACATAGGGGAGGGAATAAAAGGGAAGTTATTGTATAAAATCAAAGTTGTAGTCAGTGTAAAATGGACTTTTATATCTAGATGAAGTTTTATATAAGCTCCAGTAACCACACAGCAAAAACCCTACAACAGATTCACAGGAGAGGAGAAGGAAGATGCAAGGAAGAAAGAATTCTACCCAGAGTCTCAGAGGGTGGTGGTCCTTCTGATACCTTGATATAGGACTGTGATGCAATAAATTTCTGTTCTCTTAAAAAACAACAAAAAAACCCCCACCACCTATGTATAACTAACCCATATGTATAAATAATGCATATGTATAAATAACCCATATGTGTAAGAAAGCCATATGTATAAATAGCCCACATGTATAAGTATCCCATATGTATAAATAACCACTTTTTTAGCAGGAAGCTGAGCATATCCGGCGCAGTGCACATCAGGCTCTTCCCCAGATCACACTTGTTCCAGTGACCCCACAGCTCTAAAGCTCACATCCCTCCACATTATTTACTCTTTTCCTTGTGAGAATCAAGTAGAAAAACAAAGTACTATTCAGGGAGTTCAGCAAAAAGCATTTTATCAAGTGTCCTCTAATTCCTTTTCTTAAATTATTAACATAGAAATGACTTTGGAAAGAGATGGGGGGGGGGGAAACAAAAATAAAGCAAGAACATCACCTTCCGATGATCAATATGAAACTGCTCACCTGTTAATGATTCACTTGGGAACCAACTGAAAAAAAATTAAATTTACTGCGAATACGACCAGTCTTCACTGCTTTTCATTCAATGAAGATAAATTCATCTTTGTCTACAATGTCCAACCTTTATGGAAAGCTAACAGAAGAAGAGACATTAAGACAAACCCCACAGGATCAGTGAAATGAATTTATCCTTGATGGCTTTATGCCTACATCTTCAGACTGTCACTAATGGGACAATTAGACTCTAATGACCTTCCACTTAGTGGGAGCCAAAAATATGATTCAGTTTTGTATAAATTAAAACAAATGAAATGGCTTTCAATTTAACACTGTTGACATCTCTCTTCATAAAACCATTTTCAGAGAAAAATTTGAGGATTCTGTAGGGAAAAAAGTATATTCAAACTTAATGTATCATCTGTTGAATTGCAAAAGTCATAAATTCCAAGGAGAAAAATCCATGCAAGACTCACTTTAGAAAAATGTTAATTATATCATAAAGAGGAGGATTATACGATTACTTTTCAGTTACTAATTGGCAGTTTATATTGGAAGACAGACTTATTTAATTACACATATTTTCTCTTTTAAAAAATAAAAAACCTCTATGATTGTAAAAAAAAAAAAAAGTAAGTAAATAAATAAATAAATAAAATAAAACAGAGTTAAAGAATGGACCACAAAAGAGATGATTCGAAAGCTGCAAAAAAAGCAAGATGCATGGGTAAAAGTATTCGGAAAAACTTTGTGGAGGACCTGAAATTTGAAGTAGAGTGCCATGATAGGTAAGATTTCAATAGACTGAATGTGAAGAAGGCTTTTTAGGAGATATATTACGATGACAAGAACAGAGGCAGCGAGGCAGGCCCATGGATGTCATGATGAGAGAAAGAGGGAGAGAGGCATGGGAGAGAAGGGCAGATGGGAAGAGGAAGAGATGGAGAAGAAAAAAATCAGAAGACAATGAACAGCTGGAAGCATCTGTTCTTCATTTGTTAGCCAATGACAAAGCTTGGAAATATTTCAAGGGTTTTAGTGGCTGATTGGCAGTATGCTTAAGAAGCTAAATTTAGAACAGGACAATAAAATTAATTGCAAGGGGAAAATAAAGGTATAAAAAACACTAAGATGGGCAATTCATCACTCAGGGTCGGAGTTCAGTGGCATGAGTGGCAATGGGGAAAAAAGACACATGTCAGAGATACTGCCGAGACAGAATCAGGCAAGTTATTGAATTGGAAGAAGAGATAAGCAATTAAAATGGACACTGGGATCTCAGACCAGGGTAGAAAGGTGGTTCCACTAACAGACATAGAAGGGAGTAAAGTCTGGAGTTGTTGCTGATTTTCCAGGAAGATCATCACTTACTTTGAGGCATGCTGTT
The DNA here is from genome assembly GCF_964212035.1 of Myotis nattereri. Taxonomy (NCBI): domain Eukaryota; kingdom Metazoa; phylum Chordata; class Mammalia; order Chiroptera; family Vespertilionidae; genus Myotis; species Myotis nattereri. The sequence continues at coordinate 38,551,562 of NC_138082.1, forward strand.
TGCACTGCCTGCTGAGCTTCCTAGTGAAGAAACACATATATAGGAAGAGCCATTCCTCAAAGTCAACAGAGCACAGCAGCTAAAAGCACAGGCTTTGGGATCAGGTACAGCTCAGATTCCTCACCTACAAAATGAGGGTAGCATTAGATCCAACTTTGCCGGAGAAGCCTGACTGAGGAAATGTGTAATGCACAGTGACTGCTTAGCGAAAAACTGTTCTGCCTTTGAATTGAGAATTAACAGGTAAATGCTCACGGAAGCTGTGAGAATAAAAGAACTAACTAAACACAGACTGTAGAAAGAGAACATGGGACACGCATGCCGCTCAAAAGTCATAAGAAATACAGTGATGACTAAACCAACCTTTTGGTGATTCTGGATTCAAGGCGGTCACTAGATGTGGAATTACAAACCCAAAGGCCCAGTGACATAATACGTATTCCTGCCATTAAATTCCCAGGTGGCCTCTCCTTTCGGCACATTGATTGCTTAGTTCTGTGTCTTTACAAATGACTGGTACACTTCTCTCTAGCCAATATCTACTGATCTCATGATCATCACTCGCTAGAGAGGACTGCTAAGGTAAGTCTGGGTAAATGGATGGATGGACAGATGGACAGAGAGACAGATAGGAAAAACGTTGTATCGTGTAGTAGTTGCTTACAATTAAAAGGATTCTGTCACAAGAAATTTTGCTAGGTTACTTAATTTAGAGACACAGCAGACTCCTGGCGTTAGTAGATTTAACATTTGCATTTTCAGTCTCTCACACAGGTCGATGATACACCAACAAAAGAAAAATAAATGGCTAGTAACTAAGCCTAGCTAAGGGTCAGTATTTATATCTCAACATGTCTCCCTTGTTTAGAAAAATATCCATTTCCAACCTCTCTCCCCCAAGATATTTAACTCTGGAGCAACAAATAGAAGAAGCCAATGGGAGCATGGTTGGTTAGAAGACTGGAATGTTCACTTCAGCAATGACTTCGTGCCTTAGAATGATAATATCTGATACAGAAGCAAGTAAAATCAATAAATGAGTAATTTTCACTTATACTCAAGTCAGAATAAAAGGTGTTCACTTAGTGAGAAGTTGAAAAGATTATTAAAATGTGGTAAGTTGCACAAGCATGTTGCTTGCTAATTTAGGGATTCATGAGATGTCATGTGTCAAGTGTGTGCAATATTGGTCCATTATGGGCATGTCTTTTTATTTGGGTCTATTACAAAGAAACAACTTCAAGAGAGACAAGTGATCATTAGGCAAAGAGATAAGAATTCTAGTCTCAGTTTATATATATATAATCTGGTTTTCTGGTTCAGTTATAGTTCTTGACCAAACCTATTTGAGGGAGGGAAGCACAGGTTATGGGATCCCGCCTCTAGCTTCCTCATACATATCTACATTCAGGTGGGAAAGGTTCACTAAATAGAACAAAATTAAATGATCAGAAATGCTTTTCCTCAAAAGATACTAATTGTTCTTCTTGGACTGAATTCTATTCATCCTGATATACTGAAAAGCAGCTTGTAGTAAGAAAAAAGGACAGATTCCTCAACAATACTTTTTTTTCTTTATTGATTAAGGTATTACATATGTGTCCTTATCCTCCCATTGTCCCTGCCCCCCATCATGCACTCACACCCCCCCCCCGATGTCTGTGTACATTGGTTAGGCTTATATGCATGCATACAAGTCCTTTGGTTGATCTCTCCCCCTTACCTCCACCCTCCCCTACCTTCCCTCTGAGGTTTGACAGTCTGACCGATATTTCTGTCTCTGGATCTGTTTTTGTTCATCAGTTTATGCTGTTCATTATATACCACAAATAAGTGAGATCATGTGATATTTATCTTTCTTTGTCTGGCTTATTTCACTTAGCATAATGCTCTACAGGTCCATCCATGCTGTTGCAAATGGTAGGAGTTCCTTCTTTTTTACAGCACCGTAGTATTCCATTGTGTAGATATAGCACAGTTTTTTAATCCACTCATCTGCTGATGGGCACTTAGACTGTTCTTCAACAATACTTTTATGATAAAGATTTTATAATTTCAAAGATGAGGAATTGAAAGTATATTTTGACATATTTGACCTAAGTTTGTTAACTTTTGACTCTGTTCTTTGTAGCTTTCACTGCAAAACTCTTCCCAATCTACAAACCTCCAAACTAAAAACATGTAATATCATACTCAGAAATCCACTCTCCTGGCTGGATCTGATTGCTACAACAAAAAATATATTCAAAACACAACTATTTTAATTGACATGAGATGGCCAAGGACCCCTTGGAAAGATTACAAAGCATGTCAAATAGATTTCAGGCAATTAAGATCTTAGTAAGAAAGATATCCAGAATAACAAGAATTTCCAAGACAGAGGCACATTATTACTGACAAATTTATGTACCTTTCACAATTTCTAATATTTCTTCCTTGAATGAAATGCTCACAATGAAACTGGATAATCAGATTTACTCTCAGCCTTTCTGCCTGGGTCACAATAGTACTTGTCAGAAGTTTGAGAGAAGAATCTGAAAATCCTGATGCTACTAAATACTTCCTTCAAGATCAGAGCAACGTTGATGCTAATCAAACTAACCAGTTGGAATCACCCTCATCTCTTTTGCTCCTGTAGCTTTTTATATTCATTACTTCACTTCAATCGGGTTCTGAATAACTTAACCACTATTCTAGTTAGAACCTGTGTAAGGATGGCTTATTCAAACTCATAAGTACTGGCCTGATTCTCCCATCACGCTGCCCATGTAACTTGCACAAAGTCAAAATCCCTTCCAAAGTGCCTTAACCTTGAGAATTCATGTGCTGTCCAGATGGGAATATTTGTACATCTTTTAAGATGATTGTGTTTTTGTTGCTATTATTGTCTTCACAAAATAAAAGCATAAACAGTGCATGCCATGCCCATCTTTTTCAAAGAAAAAGATCTTCAGAAAGTACTTAATGGTACAACTGGAAAACGTTCTAACAATGCAGTCTTTCCTGGTTTTTCAATTTATTACAGGTGGATAATCTCTGAAAAACCCAAGACAGTAAACAGATTGAATCTCTTTTAACAATTTTAATTTTGAATGAATTCCAAAGTGCTTAGAGTCAAGCTGTTTTGCTTTTCTTAAACTAATACCTCAAATCAAGATTAAATGATTTTTCTTTGAAAATTGGTCCAAAGTACTGGAAAGCTGTGTGTTTTGGAAAACTACATTCATTATAAAATGAACATTTAAACATCATAGTTATACTGATATTTTAATTGGCATTGCCATAAATTTGGGGGCAGAATCTGTCTCTTAATATCTTTCTTTGGTATGCTGAAGTTCTGTACAAGAAACATAATTCTAATAAATTGAGAAATTAAAACATAACTGGAATATTTCATTATATAAATACTATAATGGACTTGGAACAGAAAAGTATGTACTTTCAACACTGAATAGAGTAAGGCATTCTGCAATCTTGTCATCGGGTCTCAGATTTCTAGTCTGGTATGAAATCCATGACTAGCATGATATGGCTACTCTAAATTTAGCACCAACCACCATGTTAGGTTGAACTTACCATCAACTGAAAAAACGTCAGGAAAGTAAAAGTATGCAGATGGTTAAATGGTGTATAGTCTATTAACGTATGCATCTAACAAGAATAAATGGTGTAGCCTGGCCAGTGTAGCTCCGTAGATTGAATGTCATCCCATGCACCAAAAGGTCACCAGTTTGATTCCCTGCCAGGGCACATGCCCCGTTGCTGGCTCAGTCCCCAGTAGGGAGCGTGCAGGAGGCAGCATGCTCCCTATTCTAGCCTCAAAATAAAAAGAACAGTTACATGCCATGCCCATCTTTCTATCTCTCCTTCTCCCTTCCTCTTTCTCTAAATTCAATAAAAACATTTTAAAAAATATTTTTAAAAATAAAAATAAATAACTGGTGTATATTCTATTAACTTATAATTCATCTAACAAAAACAAAATATAAAGGCTGACCAATTAGCATGCAGTCTCCAATGGAGATTTGAATTACATATACCTGAGTCCTGGCTGGTGTGGTTCAGTTGGTTGGAGTGTCATCACATGCACCAAAAGGTGGCGGGTTCGATTGCCAGTCAGGTCATAGATCCAGGTGGCAGGTTCGATCCCCAGTCAGGGCACATATGGGAGGCACCCGATTGATGTGTTACGATCAACGTTTCTCTCTCTCTCTCCCTCTTTCTAAAATCAATTTAAAAATTAAATATACATGAACATTATCTCCTCATTTAAAATATGTACATTTAGATGTCTTCAAAATTGCTTTGGATTTCCATTGTTGATGAACACAGCTAAAGCTACCTCTTACTTCCTTGATTTAAATATGGCAAAAGTTAAGGGGAAATATAGATCACCGATTCTGGACATAAAGGAAGTAAGTAAGCACTAACAAAAAATGCCCAGTATGAAGAAAATGTACTTTCCACAGTCAACTTGTGACAAAAATAAAAACTTTGATTCAAGCCATTTCATTTCACCATACGCACAGGAAAGGCTTGGCATCATAATCAGAAGGGTCCCCGAACACTGCAGCAGCCACATTGAGAGGTTAAATGAGCACAGATTTTGTAGTCACTTTCAGGCTGACAAATCCTGGCCAAACTTACAATTCTGGAAGAATATGAGCTATTGGAGAGGCGATATAAATGTAATTTATCATAGCAGTTGCTTTGGAATTTGAACATTGGGGGGGGGGGGAGGATCGAAATTGGCACCTGTGTTGTATAAAATACATAGCTCCGTAAGAAAAATCTCATCTTTTTTTATAAAAACTTCTGTTTCCCCAGTTGCACTGCTTGAAAGTGAATCTGTGTACCAGAAGGTTGTTCAGGATTATGAAACTTAATGCATTTTTACCACAAGCAAATATAAACATTTTCAAGTAAAACATAAGGCAAGAGACATGAAAGACCATATGTTTTCAATGCTCTCCATGTCAAAACAATACCAGTCTCCAGAAAATAACTGCTAGTCATATTGAATTATTTAGCCAGATATCTTCCAAAAGTTACTTGGAAGAAAGTACAGTACATTCCATGTACCATGTAATGGATAAAAATAGAGTTCCCTAGACCAAACATATTACATTCATGAATTATTTTATTGGCCATAATACTCTAAAATATTTCTGAGTTTTACTGCTCATGGCTTAGTGGCAAAGGTAAAAATGAGGTAAGAGAAAACAGAGACTTAATTTTCTGGAAAACGTTTCTCGACAAGCTGTGTAAACTCCTTTTAAAACTAATATTCTTTTTTGTATGTGTGTGTGAATCCTCACCTGAGAATATTTTTCCCATTGATTTTTAGAGAGAGTGGAAAAGAGGAAGGGAGAAAGGAAGGGAGAGAGAAACATTGATGTGAGAGAGACCCATCAATTGGCTGCCTTCCCCAGGTGCCCCAACCCAGCTGGGGATCCAACCTACAACCCAGGTATGCACCCTTGACCAGAATTGAACTGTGACCTTTCGTGCGTGGGGCTGACACTCTAATCCAGTGATGGCGAACCTTTTGAGCTCGGTGTGTCAGCATTTTGAAAAACCCTAGCTTAACTCTGGTGCCGTGTCACATAGAGAAATTTTTTGATATTTGCAACCATAGTACAACAAAGATTATATTTTTGATATTTATTTTATATATTTAAATGCCATTTAACAAAGAAAAATCAACCAAAAAAATGAGTTCGCGTGTCACCTCTGGCACGCGTGTCATAGGTTCGCCATCACTGCCCTAATCACTGAGGAACACCAGCCAGGGCTAAACTACTATTCTTACTACACAAAAGCAGACGAGGCATTTTCCCCTCCGAGAGGCTGAGGCTTGCTTTTCTCCTTCTGCTGAGAGACTAATTGTTTACAAGTTCATTTAGCTTTTGCCATGGTCTACTTTGAAGTCCAACACACACACACACATACACACACACATACACACACATACACACATACACATACACACACACACACACAAACCTGGGAAAGTTGGGGCTGAGGTAAAGGGGCTCCATGCCTCCTTCCAGCTCTAAGGTGTCATGAGCTACCTTTTTAACCTGCATTTTTATATTGTCCAGGTGACCAGATGGATGGGGCACTGCAAATAATTTGTGTAACCAATTATCCTTTTACAGACTACTCTTAGAAATGGCTACTTGCATTGCACACCACTTGCTAAATAATGATATCAAAAACTTGATGAATGAATCCTAAAAAAAAAAATATCTCTAATATCAAAGGAACAGCCCACTCCCTAGAAACAGCCACCGGTACTGAAGAGAAACAGAGGGAACGTGAATTGGGAGGGTCCTTCCCTCGTGGTTCTGGTAGAATTCGTGTACCTCCCAGAATTTCTCTCCTAATCTCTTTACATTTTGAGGGCCCACAATTTACTTCCCAAGAACAAACCATGTTACCAGACCCTGTGCTAGGTGCTTGCTATCCCTTGTCTCATCCAACCTTCCCAGCAGCAGAATGCACATCTCCGCGCACAGAACCAGCTAAATCATCTGCAGGCCCCGGAAATACAGGGTCCGTGGTTCAAAAAGCTGGTAAAAAGTGCCACTACAATTACTAAGATATATTGGTAAAGCCGCACCTTTCTTGAGTGTCTCTCTCAGAGCATTTCTATTTGCTATTTTATGTTGCACTGCCTTGCACTCCTGAATATTTGTGCAGGGGCCCAAAGCGCTGGCCTGGGCCTGGCGTGGCCTGTGTGCACACGCACGTGCAAAGCTCATCAGCTGCCAGATGAGCTTGCCCAGCCACCCAACCCACAGGGGCAGTGGTGTTGAGCCAGGCATCTCTCCTACCTACAAGCCCATCCTCCCAACGCAAGGCAGAGCAGACACGCTATTTAACCTGGATCCGGAGTGGAAAAAAGGCTCCCTCGCAACTCCCCATCCCCCGCCTCCGTGTTTACCCCTGTGCAATGCACCCTGGGCCAGCTCCTAGACACTCTGGTGGAGAGACCCTCCCGCACCTGTGCCCAGGCCCCTGCTGCGGGGGGAGGGCCCCCAGCTGTCACCAGAGGGTCTGGGAGGCCCGTTAGGGCCCAGAAAGCCAGGGGGCAAGGGAGATAATAGCCAAGAACCCACTTAGAAGTGGTGGGGAGGCAGCCTTCTCCACTGTCCTATCTGACTCCACTTACCAATCACAAAATCAATGATAAAATTACTAAGAATTTTAGAATGGTGACACAGTACCGCAGACCAGGCGTTGGGCCCCACTGAGCAGCGTGGAGCGCTGTGTGACTACAGCTCCAGGCCCACGGAGCCAGCCCTGCCGCCACGGGGCAGGTACGTAATCAGTGCCAGTACCTTTCTCTCCCTCAGCCCTTCCCTCACGCTAAGAACCCCAAGGCTCCCCCCGACCCCAATGGAAGGCATGGGTTTCTACCCGGGGAAGAGAAAAATTGATTGTAGTTTTTTGCTTGTTTGTTACAAATGAAACAGAGATTCGTGTATGCTAAGAGATAATTCATCTCGCATGTTTGTGGTGGACCTGGGTCTCAAACCAGAGCCCCTGACCCTTCCATTATGTGTAGCTGTCCTGTGGCTAAGAGTGGAAAAAACGTGAGGAATGCTTCCTGATGTATGTCGAGATCTGACAATGTTACTGCCCTATTTTACCATTCACTTTTAGGGGGACATAACCAAAACATCTCGGCACTTTTAGCAGATGTTTGCGAACTGTCCTCCCTTTGTGTGGTATGGTTTTAATGTGGAAGTAACACCATCATTAACTTTTTAATAAATCTCATGTTGGTATAATGTATAAATGATGTTGTTTCATTGATTTATGGTTTATAGTAAGACACACCTAATTATAAATTTATTCTTAAAATAGTCTTGAAATGTGCAGGTAAGCTAATGTACTCTAGATAACATTGTTTTATTCTTTAAACAAATTAATGTTAATCAAAACATTTAAAAAATCATATTATAAAAAAATTTGGAATATAAGGAAAAGAAAATAGATCACCCATCATCTCTCCAGTCTCACACAACCACACCTTTAATTCTGGTGTATTTTGCTTCTAGTATTTTTATATAAGCAACAATATGAAATCATACTGTAGTACTTAGTTTAAATGAAGGGAAAATCTAGCAACAAAGATAAGAAAAGACCTCACACATTATTCTATTATTTTGCTTGAAGACGGAGACATGTATTAGATCCTTTTAAAATCTATATTGGAATTGAAATCACAACATTTTGAGTTGAAAAATACTCAAAAGTAAAAATGTCCCAAGGCTCGTCTAAGAGATGAATTTTCTCCCCACTCCACCAACCAATTCCATACCCTAAACGTGTCTACTCTTAAAGTTTGATATCTTGCTCAAAATTTCCCAAGTCAGCATAAACAAATACAGTTGTACATAAATATACACATGAATTATGAATCATATTGTACATACAGGTCTGTAACTTTATTTGTATACTCGACAATTTATAATCTACATCTGGTACTAAAATGTTAAATCATAGTTTTGACCTGCTTTTGTTTGTTATCTATCTAAAATAAAGCCTAATGGGTGAGATATTTTCAAGTCAGAAGACATTTCTCACACTGACTTATCCAGAAGTCTTTTTACTATGAAGATACTTTTATTGACCCAGCACCCACGGGGCATCCTTCCCATGCAGAAGTACTTTTGCCCACCTCCTAACTTTGCTAGATCTTCATTTACAACTTGCCAGTAGGACAGATAGTCTCATTGTGGTGCAGTTAAATGCACAAGTGAAATCTTCTCAACTAAACTGTGAGATACTGGGAAAAGAGCAAAACTAATGTATCTTTTTCTCCTGTAGTTCTTAGAATAATATCTTGTACAAAACATGCCCGTAGTTAATGTTTGCTGTTTAAACGAGGGCATGAATGACTGGCCCAGTTTACTTGAGTTGTTTCACTCACGGGTATTAGATTTGCACTAATCAACCCAGACTCCCATGCAGTCTTTCTTGAGGACCAATATTTGAGATGACAGATCAAGTTCAATACGTGAGTGCCAGAGCAACAAATGGGCCTATGTAATGACTAGACCTGAATCTTTGTTTTCTATGGTGATAATTAGCAGGGAAATTATTTAGCAAATGTTTACAATCCTAAAAGTGGCATAATTTGTTCCCAGAGAATTCTATAACAGTTCTTGTCAGAATCCTTTTCAAATGCTAGACAAGGCTCTAAGCAAAAGTAACCGGACAAGAGTGGAGTGGCCTCAAACACATGTTCTTGAGGAAGTGAAATCCGGAACCACATGTGCACCCTGAACTGCAGCTTTCAACGCAGGACAGGCCTCGTGCTGAGGTATCTTGGTTGCAAAAGAAAACAGTGGAATGCAGAGTGAGGAGCAGTAGAGGTCACAGGTGACCAAGGTGTCCAGAGTAGTACTGTGTGCCCAGAACTGTGCCGGACCCTGCAGAGTGCACAGGTCAAGTATTAGGCACAATTCTTGCCATCAAGGGAATCAGGGAATGATAAGCTACCTAATTGTCAGAAGAAATGTGTACATTCAATTTGATAAGCCAGAAAGACACCAGTACAATGGTGTTAAATCATTTCTTTATATCCTATGTACTTTATTTTTTTCCAGTCCAAGTAATAGTAATTGCCCTTGTTTTCAAATTACTAAGAGACATGTTAATGATAAAAACATGTAGTTTGGTGGAAAAGTTTGGCTTTTCTACCTTTATCAACAAAACCACATAAAGCTAAAAATAGATATATCATGTAGTACATATGCTACCAACGATCTTATAATTTCTCTTGTAGCTCCTGAGTGATCTTGGCAAGCTAATATGTAAAAGAGCGTTAACTTCTTTTTAGTTGATTTATCTTCAACAAAGTGTTTTTTAAAATATATTTTTATTAATTTCAGAGAGGAAGGAAGAGGGAGAGAGAGATAGAAACGTCAATGATGAGAGAGTATCATTGATCAGCTACCTCCTGCACGTCCCACACAGGGGATCGAGCCCGCAACCCAGGCATGTGCCCTGACTGGGAATCGAACCGTGACCTTCAGGTTCATAAGTCAATGTTCAACCACTGAGCCACACCAGCCAGGATGCAGCAAAGTTTTACAGAAACTATCTTTCAGCTTATCCTATTGTATCCCTTCACTCTGACCTGCCTCGATTAAAAGGTAGACCAAGTGCTGGAGAGAAAGCAGGTAAAGAAGCATGAAGTAAAATCATGGAACTTCCTCCAGTCCTCACCCACGGTAGGAGGCGTGGAGCAAGAACAGGAGCATAGGCCTTCCCTGAAAACTGGTTAGAAATGTAGAGTCTAAGGTTCCACCCAGCTCTACTGAGGAAGAACAGGAATTTTAATAAGATTCTCAGATGAGTCTTATGCCTAATAAGTTTGAGAACAAAGCATGCTTACACTTTCTTACCTCTCTTTGCAGATTCTATACAATCATTTATTTTGCCACATCTCTGATAGCATAGTCTCTTTTGATCAGAGAATCAGATTTCACTTACCTTTTTTTAAATAACATATATGCTCATGGATACATTTGATTTAGTAATCTTTTGTATATAGATGTTAGATGTAAAAACTAATTTTTTTAATCTGTTCTCCTTTAAAATGCAAGTTAATTTTCAGATCAACCGAAGGACTTGTATGCATGTATATAAGCATAACCAATGGACACAAGACACTGGGAGGTAGGGGAGGCCGGGGGAAAGCCAAGGGGGGGGGATAAAAAAGGAGACATATGTACTACTCTTTGTAATACTTTAAGCAATAAAACAAAATTTTAAAAAAAACTACAAAAAAAGATGTTTACAATGTTAAAAAAAATAAAATAAAATAGGCAAATAAATAAATAAATGCAAGTTAATTTTAAACTTTGGTTAAGACCTTTGGAGGCTGTAACTAAAGGTTTAGAGTTGGCAGTAAGACCTTGGATTTCTAGAAATCAATTAGAAGTCTCAGCTAGAAAAGAAAGTCCATTCAAATTTTGATAATAATCAACAGATTCATCCATGTCTCTATGTCTCAGCAAGAGAAAATGAAGAAAAAGTAAATATTCAAACAAAATATTAGATTTCATAAATGTAAATATTACCATTAGCATACTCCAACCCAAGCCATTATAAAAACATATAAACACACAATTTCATAGCACCTTCCATGGCCATGTCCTATAAATAGAATATTAATTTAATCTTTAAAACCATTTTTTGCAAAATACTTCTAATTGGAGAAATATGAGAAGGCTAAAATGTTTTCCATTCTATTATATTGTTTGCATTTTAGTAAACTATGGTTTTTAAAATTATTTAAAATTTTAATATAATAATTTTTTAGTTAACTATTTCTTTTTACATACAGAGTGGGGCAAAAGGTTGACAGTTGTGGGTAGGTAAAACAGTTTATTCTTGTATTAATTTATTAACTATTGTATTATTCACCATACAAACAATTGAAAACCTACTTTTGCCCCCACCCTGTACATTTTGACTATAGCAATGATGAATATGCATATGGCCTTCTGTTTCAGGGCTAGAATACATACGTCATGAATGTCTGTATGAATCCACAAACCTTCCCATATGTACCACTTTTCTTAAAAAGACACATCTGATCTCAATACACTAACAGGTCCTTTGGAAAACTGCCCTGTGATGGAGTGGAAATGAGATGAACTGTGGACCAGAAGAGAGTTTGACTCTGGCAGTGCTTGAAGGACAGATGCAGACATTAGACATGTGGTCAGCTCCAGAGCAGCAAGGTGGAGACAAAGGAAATGAGACAATTCTCCCCACCCTCTCTTTTCTGCTCCTCTCCCTTCTCTTTCTGCACTGTCACCACCAGCTCCTACACTCTTTGCTTCACAGATCATAGGACTCTGTCTTCACCAGCCAGGATGTACCAAGAAATATCTTCTCTAGACTGTTCCCTAGATTTTACTCCAGGCAGTTTATTAGAGACTGTCCCTAAAGACAGAACATCTGCTATTCTCAGTTTTAATTGATTACATTTCACACAGAACACAAAATCACAGATATGATCTTAGAAGTTAAGACCTCACCTAAAGTTTTTATTAGAATACATAGCCACCTAATATGTTTGAATTGCAAACATGAGAGTGATTCAGCTTGAGGCTTGCCAAGACCTAAGCTGCCTGAGAAAGGTCAGATGCTACAATAAGGCAGATGTAGGACTAAGAAATGAAACTAACTTCACCATGTTCCAGAGAACATGGGCAGAAATCTAAATTAGACTCTCCAAAAAGGGCTTGAAGAGACCAATCCATGCCTGGCCCACTTTGGTATCATAAACAATGGGATCCAGCCCATGGTAGGCAACAGCAGGAGTTGCAAGCAGGGAGAACCCTTGAGGACAGCCAGGTGGTAGCATTCCTCTGAAATATTTTCTTCCTTTGGTAAATGATTTTATTTTAGGAATTGACACATAGATGCCCGAGGCCTGATAATAGTTCCTAATTATTTTCCTCCTAAGAAATATTTGGCACATTTTCTCTTTTTGCTTTTCTTATGCCAAAACCCTCTCCAATTTTAGTTGAAATTCTCTTCTCCAATCTGAGATTATCTTGACAGACCCGCATGCTATAAGATGTTTCCTCCTCTTGGCAGACCCATATATATTTTTTTATCATATGCAATGGTAAAAAAAATGTTCTTCAACATTATTTGTGTCAGTGTTTCACTTCCCTGTTCCAAACCCTTGACTTTCAAATGCAGGAAAAGTTTTTTTTTAATTCTATCTGTAAACACAAACCGTTCCGTTTCTATGGTAGAATTGAATTTTACAAGAAATACATTCTGGGTATTTTTCTCAGAGGTATCAGTTTCTTCGTGGTGTATAAGCAGAAGTTAGTGGGTTGTAAGAATCTTGATATACCTTGTGATTTCTGTGGAAAAGACACCACAACACTTAGGTTCCTAACACCACCATGATTTCTCCTGTAAGGCCGATGCCAAAGATCACAGTTGTTCCACAAAATGTGGGAAGATTTCTGCTTCATTAAAAGACGACAGTTTGTATTTTCCAAGACAAGCTTTATCTAGCTCCAGAAGCAGTTTCTTCTCACATTTCTCTGTGACATAACATATGCATTCACTTGCCAAGATTTTAACCCTAATGTTTGTTCTCCTGTACCTCCTCAAGCTAGTTTATGTATTTGGTTTGTTTCTTGTGTTAATATTTTGTGTAGGAGTTCTTCATCCCCCTAAACAAATTGGAGTTAAATCAGACACTCATCAAGACCTTTTTCAAAGATTTGTTGTTTTCCTCTACCGTGTGATAACATTTTTACATACTTCTATCATGTTCTATTTTTAAACTATCCATATATCATTAAACTTTTCATCTCTCCCAAATGATTATATTCTTCTCAGAAGAGTTTATTTTCAGCTACCACCACAAACACGATCATCACCACTGAGCCTAACACATTCCTGACATCAATTAGGAATCCAACAAGTGCTTGTTGGACTACAAAATGAACCGAGAGCCATTCCTTGTGTGGCCATAATTCTGTTCACTCCAAATGGATTGTAATCCGGCAGAGTTGAACATTACTGGAAATTCTTGAGCCATAGGAGGACCTTTTGAACCCTGAATGTCCACCTCTTGGGTCAAAAAGCTACCAATGTTCTGAGTGTTAGAAAGCAGCACTGATATGCACCATCCAATGAACCTAGCCTCCTCCAATAATCACTAAGCACCCTCACATCCTTGCCAGCAACGTGACCAAATATTCCACTCACCTTTTCCTGCCACTATCTCTATCTCCTACTGAGTCCTGCTTTGGGGATCTCAGATTCCTAAGAACACTGTTTAAAAGCCTCATTTGACTACTTCATAATTCCTGTTACACATTTTCCACATCTAATTTAAGAATAAATTAGGTTCCAAGAAATAAGTGAAGGGTATGTATGCCCTATATTTATGTTTTTACTTTTAAATAATCAGAGTGAAGCAGAAAACAAAATTATAAATTTCTATGTGATGTTTTAGTGATTTTACCTTTGTTTTCAAATATCTTTCTTTAAATATTTTTTAAATTGATTTTTAGAGAGAGAGGGAGGGAGAGGGAGGGAGAAACATCTATGTGAGAATGAAACATCAATCGGCTGCCTCCTGCACGCCCCCTACCAGGGATGGAGCTGCAACCAAGGCATGTGCCCTGACTGTAAATGGAACTGGCAGCCTTTCAGTGCACGGTATGATGCGCAACCAACTGAGCCACACCAGCCAGGTGGTTTTCAAATGTCTGTAAAAGCCATTTTATACTTGCGTAATAACAACAGGGGGGAAAAGATGAACGGATTATTAAATAGAAACAGAACAATTGTGAGTAAACTGTTGCAGTTAGGATTGGAAATCAAAATCCAAGGCATTCGTAGATCAATAAATGCTAAATATCAGCAACATACTACTTACTAGTAATTGAAAGCTACTTGCTATTCCATAAATCTTTACCCAAAAAAATCACCTTTGAACTTCCAGACCCAGCTTGTTATCTGGTATATAATAAATAAGTTTAGCTAAACCATATACAGTATTGAACCAGGTACTAAGGAGAGTTATAACAGAAATACAGGACATTTTTGTTTATTCTATAAAAATTCGCAGTTTAACAAAGCGGCAATATATGACAAATGTAACATAAATATTAGTGCATATAGATTAATAAGATAGAATATAAAATTAAATAATTTTTATTGAAAAACTTCTTAGAGCCTTTAAGTATTCACTGAAAATAGTAGTGAGCAGAATTACCCAAACTGTAATTAACCACAGTTTCTTTTTCTACTTCTCCAAAAGAACACTGATTAATATTTTCAAGAAAGCGGTGCTCCATAAAACAGTTTCAGAAAGTGATGCATTTACGTGATGGTGGTGACTAAAACAAGACCTGATTCATCAAGAAAAGACTCATAGGAAGGAGCCCTGAACTGAGTTTTAGAGGAGAGTGGCATGTGTGGAGAAGATGCGAAAAAGCATCAGAAGACAAGATTAACACACACACAGTGGCCAGATTATTGTGACCACCTGGCGTTTGTAGGCAAATTAGCCGTACACTGCATCGTATGGGATATGGAAGCCGAAGGCCTGTTAGAACACCTTTGCTGTCTGCAGTTACCAAGATAAAACGTCTCCAATTTGCACAGGAACACAAGGATTGGACAGTCAAGCATTGGAAAAAGGTCATGTGGTCCGATGAGTCACGTTTCCAGTTGCATCATGCAGATGGCAGAGTGAGAATTTGGTGGAAACAGCATGAAAGCAAGCACCCCACATGCATGAGTACAACCCTTCAGGCTGGTGGGGGCAGTGTTATGGTTTGGGGCATGTTTTCCTGGCACGATTTGGCCCTTTAATTCGTGTGGAACAACGTCTGAATAGCACAACATACCTCTAAGTATCATTGCTGATCAAGTTCATCCTATCACGTTCATGGCGTATCCCAATGGAGATGGCTTCTTCCAACAAGACAATGCGCCATGCCACGGTGCTCGTATTGTGCAGGAGTGGCTTCACGAACATGAGGGAGACTTTACCTTGCTTAGGTGGCCCCCACAATCACCAGATCTCAATCCATTTGAGCATTTGTGGGATGAAGTTAAAAGAGCCATCAGGCAACTTGTTCCACAAACATCAAATCTCACAGAACTGGACAGTGCTATTCATCAGGCATGGTGTCAGATTCCTCGCATCAACTTCCAACATCTTGTGGAGTCAATGCCAAGAAGAATCGCCGCAGTATTGAAGGCAAAAGGTGGCCCAACAAAGTACTGATGGGCTGGTCATAATAATCTGGCCACTCAGTGTATGTTCTTAACTCTCATTTAGAAGAGACCCGAGCAATTGAAACAGATTAGCTTAACTGCATTGGTATCAGTAAACCGGAGCTGGCAAGAGGGGAGCACGTAGGTAGAATTTACTAGAGAAGATGAAGACCAGTCCAGCTTTTAAAACGGAGATTTCAGAAAGATTGTGCTTGTGGGTATGTCTGTACTGATGTGATGATGGGTACACATTCAAAGTATAAAAACATGAAAATAAATGCAGTTTATTACCTACACCAGATAATAGTAATCTAGTACTATGGCCTGTTAGTCCACAAGTAGGTTCCTCATCTGTGTGAGGGACTGACGGTCATCTTCCAAACTGAGTGCACATTTGGACGAGTTGAAATGCACTAGAGCCCGGCCGGTGTGGCTCAGTGGTTCAGCATTGACCCATGCACCGTGAGGTCACTGGTTTGATTCCCAGTCATGGCACATGCCTGGGTTGCAGGATTGATCCCCCGTAGGGGGCATGCAGGGGGCAGTCAATAGACATTGAGTCTCTCCCATCGATGTTTCTAAAATCTCTCTCTCTCTAAAATCAACAAAATATGTTTTTTTAAAAGGAAATGCACTAGAGATTTTATAAGTTTTTACTAAAAGTAGGGAATACGAAGTGTGTGGGAGCTAAGGATAGGAAGAACCTAGAGAAAATGAGAAAAAATGATAACTAATATAATGCCCTGGTGTCATTCATTCTGTCAAATAGTTCTAAGGATGGGGTTTTATAACACAGAAGAAAGAAAACTTTAGTCAGAACTAAACTTGCTATTTCCCAGTAAAACTTTGAGATTTGGGGCTCTGGCACCTAACTAATATGGAAAAAGGAACACCTCCACCTCTGGACTGAAAGAGGATGGCAACATCTGACAGAGCAGTGGCCAGGCAGTGGGAGCCACCCTGGGGCAGGGGAGTGGCAGGGAAGCTGCTTTCCCAGGAAGGTAGCAACCTCAGCAATTGTAATCTGATACCTTCCTCCAGTGACTTGCTGGAGCTGAAAATACCTGAGTGAGGTTATTTTTCTCTTGCACGTGTGCGACATCCCTGTAGATGTGCAGAAAAAAAGTGGTGCTTATATCCGAGAGTCATGTGTGTAGAAGAACCACAGTTACTTAGCATTAATGTTAATGAGATTTCATCTGAAATTACAGGTTTGTCAGACCCGGTGCTATTTATGTAACATAAAGATATAGGGTTTCTACATGGTGTTTGAAGAAATACTTCTGGATCAAGAATTACAAACACTAATGCCTATAGGGGGCTATGCAATAAGTGTAAACATGGTGAGTGTGCCAGGTATGACACAGAAGGTGCAAAACAGCTTGTATTCCAACCCAGCATCCCCCTTGCCATGGGATATCACAGTTTAACACACTACTCAGGTATAATCAGAGGGTTGTATGGAGTTAACTCTTTCACCTCTGCTCTAGGTACTTCTCTTGATGCTTCAGTTGTTCCTCATTGTCTTACAAATAAAATCTAGCTTCACTGTCATGTCAAATTAAGGTTTATCATAATTTACCCAACCACTCTGTCTTTTATACTCTAGGATCCAGCTGTCAATACTCATGGATAAGTACATTTCTTTTCCAAAACACTAATAAAAGCATGGTTGTAACAGAAATTGCATAACTTTTAATCAAGAATTTGATCGCATAGTTCTCTGTGTAGTGGGCACAGACTATAGAACAAGACCATGACCTAATTAACAGTACAAGGGAAAGTGAGAATAGTTCTAATTCATTTGCAGTATGCCACCACTTGGCTAGGAGACTTCTGTATACCAAAATTCCTGTTTCAAACTGCTCACAAAGCTGCAAAATCTTGCAGGTATCAAAATGCTTCTACATTCAGAGCTGGAGACTTATCCACAGAGAGGCTTGCGAATACAGTGGGGCCTTGACTTACGAGTGTCCTGACTAACGAGTTTTTCGAGATACGAGCTATCTCTCGGCTGATTTTTTGCTTTGAGTCGCGAGCTAAAATTCGAGTTACGAGCCAGCTTCAGATACCCCACCGCTAGTTGGCGCAGCGAACGTCACAGTGAACGCCACAACATCAGCCCAGCATCACGTGCCTCACTCGTTCACATTTTGATTTGACATACGAGTAATTTGAGTTACGAGCTCCGTCACGGAACGAATTAAACTCGTAAGTCAAGGCCCCACTGTATGCCCCAGAATGGCTTCGATGTTTCAGCATCACTTCCTCTAGGACCCAGGAGCCCGTGTATGAAACTTCAACCTCGTTGACCCTCTCCATCCTGTGTAATAGAGACTGAGGCATCACCATTCTCAGATGGCTACTTTAGCGGGCTTTACTGGGATCACACTGCTATGTGTCTACAGAAATAATTACTACCAATTTTTATCTAGTTTACTAAAATTAGTAATGTTAATAATTTTTAGCCCATGTCCTTCTAACTGCTCTATAATAGTCATTGAAATAAATTTATGGACCATAAAGAAAAGACCATCACCCTAACTGGTGTGGTTCAATGGAGAGAGCATCAGCTTGCCAACTGAAGGGTCCCAGGTTTGATTCCAGTGACGGCACAAGCCAGAGTTGTGGGCTGGATCCCCAGTAGAGGGTGTGCAGGAGGCAGCTGATCAATGATTCTCTCTCATCATTGATATTTCTATCTTTCTCTCCTCTCTCTCCCTTCTGCTCTGAAATCAATAAAAATATATTTATAAAGAAAAAGAAAGAAAGGCCATTGCTTTGAATACATTTTTCCTGAGTAGTACCCACACCATACTTAAATGGACCCGTAGCCCCACACTCTCTCCCATCAAACTGCTGGAAATAAACTACTGAAATATAGAAAATTGATTTGGTCTAGATTACCAAGAGGTACATATTTCTACAGCACAAATAGTTTCCCTGGGCCCTAGCCTACGATAAGTTCAAAGCAGGATTTTAAAATATCATATGTGGTCACTCTCATTTCTCTCACAATAACACAGGCTGAAATACAGTATCTTCCTTAAAACCACTTTTTCTTAAAATTCTTTTGAATCCATGATTATGTTTGAGAAAAACCAACAATGATGAAAACATAGCTATTTACCAATTGAGCCAGAAAACATTAAATGACACTTATTTAGGTTACAGAGTCAACCTCAACCGGAAACTGTTGGGACAACAACTTGGTCAGACTCATTGCTTTTGCTGCTGATGAGAACTCGGCTCTGGAGCCCTCCTAGTTCTCTGATGTAAATGCTGCCTCCTCATACCGCAGTGCACCTTCTCTAACTGCCGTGGCGGGCGTGCTGGGTACATATGATTAAGACACGGATGAAGTTTCAGATCCTTGAGTCTTTAAAAGCACAATAATCTACAGGATCTGGAAAGGTTACACCACAGTAACCCCTCTGAGAAAGCGTGGCTGATTCCCCTCCTATTTAAAAGGTCATTTCAAATTCTTCCTATTTTTATGTCCCATTTCCAGCATCCTTTTCATAAGCCAAGTGCACTAAGTCTAAGAACTTCAAAGAATCACAGGCTTCAGATGGACTTTGAGAAATCATTGGATATAACTTCTTGCTCATAAGCAATGCTACACTTAAGCCATCTCAGAAAACTATCCTGTTTTTAAAGACCATCATAGAAAGATTTTTCCAGTTTGCCTGAATATCCTATTACAAACCTGTCATAAGCCTCCTTCACCAAAAATTCTTCCTCATATTTTATCTAAATCCTTCACATCTTAACAGTCTATTTTTTCTACTCCAATCTATTGCTAATTCACCATCGTTTCTACCAACTTCTATTGCTTATTTCAGTTGATGGCATATTCTCTTAGTTATCAGTGATCTAAATTGCAGACATCTATCTTTTAGGACTTTCGAGCCATCACTTGATTAGTCACCAATCAATTCTTCTTCCATGAACTTTCCTGAATCCATTTGTTTCCTCTGCATTGCCAGAATCTTCAACCTAGTTCACCATGCTGTCTAGTAAGTGGAATATAGTGGAAGCACAGATTTTTTTGCTGTTTTAGCCCTGTTTCTTTGATTCTCACAGAAAATTTGTTATCTAACCTGCCTCAAAAACTCAAGCTTTAGCCCTGGCCAGTTGTGGCTCAGTTGGTTAAGCATTATTTCATGTACCAAAAAGTTGCTGGTTTGATTTCTGGTCCGGGCATATACCCAGGTTGTGGGCTCAGTCCTTAGTAGGGGACATGCAGGAGGCATCTGATCAATGTTCTGCCCTCACCTTGATGTTTCACTTTCTCTTTCCCTTTCATCTCTCTCTAAAAACCAATAAAAATGTGTTTTTAAACCTCAAGATTTATAACTGTTCATGTAAAGCATCCTCTACCCTCTCTATATTCTGCATTTTAAGGTTTACCTCCCAGTTCACCCATTATATCAACATGTTTTCAAATTCTAGGGAATTGGGGATCTTCCTTCTATATGTTTTTTTTAATATATCTGCCATTGTTATGCTACTGCCTTTATAATTGTGAGACATGATATTAACCTCAACTGTGTTCTAATTTTCCATCAACAAGAAAAGCTGACAATAATTCCCTTAAAGGGTAGAGGGAAAATGAGTTTGGATTACTTACATATTTTGAGAGTCATATGAAAAAGGGTATCAAAATGTTGCTTGCAGGAATGTTAAAAAATCAAACTGTTTGGCATTCAGATGTAAACACAGAGGTTTACATTTATACAAAGTATTTTTAATTTCTTGAACAAAATAATCATGTAAATACAGCATATTTAGATAATATAATATCCTAAGCAATTCGGATATCCTGTGCAAATTTAATATAATGATAAAATCAATAAATATAAACATTGCTGTATCAATTTTTTAAATTTCCCTTTTCTAAATCTATCAAATTAAAATCTCCTTTTGAGAAATCAGATAGAGAAATTTTCCTTTTTGTTTTCTTATTGTACAACTGTTAATCTTTAATGAAATAAAAATATTACATGCTGTTTATGCTGGCAGTAATTGCTAAGATTACCAAAGACTATTTTTCTTTCTTAAATATATGGTTGTGAAACCAGAAATGCTAACTGACTTCCAAGTTTGAGAAGCAAGGTTAAGCAGAATTTTTTTCACAGTGATGCTTATTTCAGAGGCTCTCCATTAGCATTTCTGTTGTGACTACTGACAGTTGAACTGAGGCAAGCCACATGGAGAACTGTTAACTGAATTCTTTTGTTATTTGAAAGCCAAATAGTGTTTGGGAAGCTTTGACATTGTGGCTTGGTTTTATACATCAACCGTCTCTTGTTACATTCACTGGGCTTAACCCTGATATGAACTCTGTAAAACTGAAGAGTCATTTTAAATAAGCATCTTCCCACACAAAGTATTCTGTAAGAATTCTGCAATCACAAACCATACACTAAAACTGATGTGTTCGCAAATCTCCACTTGTATTGGTCATTTCTATTCTCTTGAGCCTCAGACCCCTGAATTACTCGAGAATAACCATCCACTGCTTCCCTGAAAACATCAAATTATTTTTTTCTTGCTTTAGAATTTCAAAATCCATGCTTTGTTTTCAAAACTCAAGTTATATATCATAAAGTAGTTCAATCTGATAACTAGAATTGTGAAAATGTAAGGGAATATATTACTACTAACAAAGTCACTTCCTGATAGTGTGAACTGCTCCTGCCTTCCTTTTCTATTTTATCTACTGTTTACTTTGTGCTTATCAATTGCCCGCTACCCCAAAAAGTGTCTAGATTTTTATTCTCACAAAAGCCTTAGAGGATGTTATTTTTCCATATTTAGAGCTGAAAAAACTGAGACTTCCAGGAAGTAGAGTCCCTAAGTTGTGTAGTTAGTTAAGGGCTGACCTCAGAGCTGAAACATGTGGAGCTGATTCATCAGTTACACTACACTGCTCCCTGTTGTCGCTCTTTCAATAGAGTGAGGTAATATATAGTATTCAACCAAGTTATATGTATGTTATAAAACTATATAACTATTATAGTATTCTATGAGTTTATATCTTATAATTATATATCTTATATAACAATAATGTATATTTATATATAAATTGCACATAATATAAATTATATAAATATATGGCTATTAAAAATTATAAAAAATATATTCAATCCAATACATACATTATGGATGCAATACAGATATAATTGCAGTATGTGAGGTCTAAACAAGTTGTATATTTATAATAATCTAAAAATATAGTCTTGAGAGTAAAAGTCTTTTGTAGGTATGTGGTATATTTTAGTTATATATCATACTTTAGAAATATCTTTACAACAGATCTACATAGCCCCTCAAATTATGACTGCTTCTCTATGCAAGTCAGTCTGACTACTAATGGCCTGTTATTTATGCCACTCTAGAAGAATTACAACTAATTATTCCAGTCAATAGTAGATGTGGCAATAATTTTTGTTAACACAGCTTGTATTGATGACAATGAAAAATTAGAATAAGATTTCATTTATAAAATCAGTCATTTTGTTGGAAATACTGTTAAGCTATAGTTTGAGAATACTGAAATACAATAGCTTGCTGGCAAATGTGTTTATATTTTTTGATGCTTACAGAGATCTAATCATATGCACCAGAACAACATACAGTAAAATAATATGTCTGTTATGATTACAGTTGTTTCCTGTGCTATGTTGGTTAAGTATTTTAGCAGTAACCCTAGTTGTATAAATATATGCAGCTTGAATTTTCCTGTGCTTATGTGATATGATAAACAGCCCTAACACTCATACGTTAGGCATTTGGTTTAGAAATAGCAGCATATATATTTTTTGTGGTCCCTTGAATTCACTTTCAAAGCACATCAGTTTAACTTAATATTTTGGCTGGACAAACTTGTTTCTTCCAGATAAAAGTACATAGTCTAATGAAACATAGTATTCAGATAGGGGAGCCTGAAGAAGCTAACTTGTTTTTACTCAAGAACGAAATTTCAAAGGAGTTAATATCAGCTTGAAAAAGATCGTTTGATTTATAATACGCATGTACCAACTTGGATGTGCTTATAAATGGGTTTGATAAATAGGCCTCTATTTTCTGGGATAGAAAAAAAAAGATTTAAAATGCAAACTTGACAATTTAAAACTTTTATTCGATAAACTGATGCTTGGTTGATTTAAAGTTGATATCTTAACTTGCCGGAAATGAGCTCTGTTTTCTTACCTTTACTCTTCCTTAGTAATCATTTAGCAATGATTCCAAATAGAAATGTTACTGTTTTCTACTTTGTCTTTTGGCAGAGTAGGCAGAGTATAAAGGAAATACAAAAAAAAAAAAATGTGTGAAGCCACGTTAAAAGTGGGTGAGAAAAATGTATATGAAATACCAAGGCAAGCATGAAAAGATATGCAGGCACTGGTTTACTAATAGGTGTGAATATAATGCTTGCAGAAAAAAAGGTGTAAAACAGGGTATAAAATAAATTAAGTGCATGTTTCAACTGTGACTCCTAAAAGAACCCTCACCAACCAAACTAGGTAAAGGTCATGGGGCATTAAAGATACTGCCTACCCAGAAACGATGTCATTTCCTTAGAGGTATAAAGTAATAATTATCCTTGAAAGGGTGTACAGTACACATGCATGTTGGGTTACTGGCTCAGGGTAGCTTGACGTTTTCAGTTAGGCAGTTTGGATATCTTAGAACTCTGCACTGTTTGGCTCACAGATGAACCACAAAGAATCATACTATCTGTTTCATTCCCAAGAGATAGAAAGCTTGTCTAAGTGGGAAGACACAGCTTAATTTATAATCTGGGAGGAGGATGGGGCACAGAATTTAAAGTGGTGGGTAAACACTTGAAATGTTTGAGGATTTTCTTTTCTTTAGTTTAGATTTGCCTTGTACTGTTTTAAGTAAGCCACAGTTGAATATACTTACATATGTTTTAGGTGCTTGCCTTTCAAGTTCTTTTATACCACGTTTTGAAACATTTCTGATGTATTTTCTTGGTAAAATAAAGGTCATGGTATTTTGAATCAGAAAAAGTGGATTTAGTTCTGGCTACACTTGAAGAATTCATTTATCTTAGCCGAGTCTAAGTTTCTTGGGGCTAATAAAATCTCTCAAAAGTGATGAGTATGTAAGTCAAATGATAATCACCATTAAAAGAAAAGATTAGCTGCTAAGCTAGATGCTTTGTCAACTGTAATTCATTTAATTCTCATTTTCAAGGAAAGGATTCTTTATTTCACTTTTCAGATGAAAAATGAAGGCATAAAGAGGTAACTAACCAGCCTGGGCTCACACAGGTAGTCAGTGTGGGATCCCCAAGATAAATCTAAGCCTGTCTTATCTCAAAGAACATGCACTCTTTGCTATGACATCCTACCTTAAGGAATATGATTATGTTTTGTAAATGAGTAGTTTACTACATTTTATTGAAACCAAGGATTAGTTATTATAATTATTGATCACCTAATGTAATTGATCAACTCTTTGCTTTACTAGTATGTTTTGAGCATGGTGTGATGCACTCTAGGAATTTCTTATTTCTACTTTCTATTCTGGTTGATATGTAGATGAAAGTTCAGGAAGAGACCTGTGGCAGATATTTCCTTTTCTTTCTGGGCCCACAGCTACACTAGGCTTCCCAGTCTCCAATTCAGTTAGGATGGGCCATAGATTTAGGTTCCAGACAATAAACTGTGGACAGAAGTCATATAAAGATCCTCCAGGGCTGGTCCGTAAATCTTCCATTTTTTCTCTCTTCCATCAGCAACTGTTTCAAAGCCAAGGATCCAGGAGAAGACTACAGAAGCCCTTGGGGATGGGGGAGACACTAGACCAAAGGAATTATGTCCTTGAATAACTATATGAAATAGAGCTCCTGTCCCTGTCCAGACCCTGCCAATCCTCACTGGGCTGTAACTTGAGCAATAAATCTTTTCTGTATTAAGCCGCTGAGATGTGGGAGTAATTCATTACAGCAGTGAGTCTACCCTGACATATACAA
Source organism: Myotis nattereri (assembly GCF_964212035.1). Lineage (NCBI taxonomy): Eukaryota > Metazoa > Chordata > Mammalia > Chiroptera > Vespertilionidae > Myotis > Myotis nattereri. Next base: position 38,576,367 of record NC_138082.1, read on the forward strand.
GGCTGTACCTAAGAAATGGTTTATTAAATCAGACCTGTGGCCCATTTAACCTAGGCACTCATCTCAGACAATTGCACAAGGTCATATTACATAAGAATGATGTAATAATAACAAAGGCAGCTACCACTCTCTAAAGTGCTGACTATGTGCTAAGCACTATGCTAAATATAAGCCACTAATCTCAGCTTTACACGTATTATGAAATCTCCACCCTATGTGGAGGCAGTATTCATTATTTTCATTTTACCAAAAAAGGAGATTAACTTAGTTTAAGTAACTTGCTCAAACTCTAAGCCAATTCATTCTGACTTGCAAGCCTGTTGTATAGGAAGGTTTGGGTGTCCTGGATTCCCCAACAATCTAACCACAGTCCATCACTGTAAGTTTATCTAAACATTTGGCAGTGTGTTTATAAGCTCAATTGGCACCACCTCAGCTCCAAACATTTACTAACTTATTTCTATGTCTTCAAGCCTCCTTCTTGGAGCTAAGAGAAGTGACTCATTCTCTGCCATGCACTGGCTTTCTTGATGTAAATATTCAAAATAATAGCTAATAATATAGGTTTCAAAATCCCATTTTTAAGACTTTTTAAAATTGATTTTTAGAGAGAGGGGGAGGAGAAGGAAGAGAGAAACATGTGAGAGTGAAACATCAATTGGCTGCCTCCTGCACGTGCGCCCTCAACTTGGGCATATGCCCTGACTGGCAATCAAACCAGCAACCTTTTTGTGCATGGGATGATGCCCAACCAACTGAGCCACACCGGCCAGGTCTCAAAAATCCCACTTTTAAAATGACTTTATAAAAATACTTTGGTTGGTTTCTAAAAGCTTTTCTGATCATCTCCTTGATTTATTATTGGATCATGAAAGAATGTTGACCTGACATTAACCCCTCCAAAAATCATCCACAGAGTTCAGAAATAGTTATAATTATTTTCCATTAAGACTACCGTATACTTGTCTGTACCACAGCTACCAGCCATTTTCTGCTCATTCTCCCAGTCTGAAGTTTCTTCTCTCTCAGATTTCCCTGGCAAGGAAAGACTGTAGCATATATAAATTTGAACGTGTCACTCTGCCTTCTTTACTCCAATACTTATTAAAATAGACAAGAAAACAATTTTCATCACTGCCATCAATCCACAGTGTACTCTAGAGTTAGTGCTCTAACTATATGGTAAAATAACTGTTCATCCCTCATCATCCCTTTCCTTTTTTAAAGCCAAGTCCCAACCATGACCAGAATATTTTCTTCAACGTATTTGGAGGCGTTTTGTGCCAGCACAAAACCAGAGGAGTAATGAGGTTAGAGAATATGTTGAGATTACCACTGAAATGTGTAATGAGAAAGTTATGGACCTAAAAGATCTTTATCTCATCTGGCTTAGACTCTCAATGAACTGGTTTGTTCATAATGAAAACACTACTCGTTAGTAACAAAGTTCATACTTGCTGTTATGCAAATACTTAATTTCTTGGCTACAGGATAGCTGTTAGTCCTTTTCAATCAGTGAAAAAAAAATGCTTATCTTTGATTCTTCTATCTTAATTTTATCACTTTGTACATTTATCCTTTCTAGTTCTTCCATAGGGATACTGGAGACATTAATGACATCTGATAGAACTAGATTGCCATGTTGATTAAATTAGTAGCCTCTACATAAATTCCCCAAGTCAAAATTTTGCTTCTAAAAAGGCCATTCTCTAGTGACAGTTGTTAAGCAATTTCCCCCTACGTGGTCTGCCAGTGGCATAGTTTCCATTTCCCATTTGCAAGTAGAGTCTGGAAGGAAGGTTTCATTGTTTTCTTTCCCAGTGTTCCATCCACTGTATTTTCCCCCTATAAAGTTCTGTTTACAGAGAAGGGCAAAATTATCCTACAAAAAACACAGGGCTATTTTAAGACTTTTCCTTAATTTTCTGAAACTCTTCCATGAGAAAAGTCTAGAATGTCACAGAACATAAGTGTTCTCTCTGCTTCATAGACCATGTCCCTCAACTCCGTCCCCACAGAGCTGGCAGGATAACCTATCTAAAATGTAGTTGAGGTTTATCTCTGAAATCATTTCCCACTTCCCCTTCAGAATAAAGTCCAAGGATCTTCATGTAGCTACCATGCGTTCCCACAATCTAGTCCTTGCCTACCTCTCCAGCCTTCCCACCTCACAGATAACGCACCAACTGCCAGGGCTTGGTTTATGTCTTGCACCCCCCACTACGCCTAACTCTTCACAGCCATGCCCTTCAGTGACACCGCCTGACCTCAGGTGAGACATTTTCTTTGTTCTGGATGTTATAATCGCCCGTGCCTAACACCAGCACTGCTTTTGCATGTTGCATTTTAATCACCTGTGTCTTCACTACATGACTTCATGATCTGGAGGGCAGAGACTTTATCGATTCGTTTATTTTTGAAATCCCAGCGCATTAGCAGTTGTATTAGCAGAAGAAGACTGCATTGTACATACAGATGCATGTGTATATAATACCTAAAGAAAGAGAGATTAACAATAGTGACTTAATAATGGCTTGAATTACATTTTCATGTTAGTGTGCCAGCAATATGCAAAAATTAAAGTAAGACATGATCAATACAAATTACATTCCTACAATGTAATTAATATAACACATGGAAAACAAATAGTACTACATCAAAATGTTATCTATAAATACTGTCTTGAAGTGGAAGAAATATAGATTTTTCTTCTCTCCACATTTTTGCATTTTACAGTTTTCCAAAATGAAGATCTATGTAAATGGGCAAGAATGACTTCTGTTCCAAAAAGGAAACAAACAAGGACATGATTTTTGCCTTTCTATAGCTCACACGCCAAACTAAATCACTAAAATTGTACAGCTTTAAAGTATTCTCACATTTAATATGTCATTTAATCCTCATAAGAAGACAGATTTCTACAAATGCAAAAAAAAAAAGGCTCAGAAATTAAGGAACTTTCCTACATTCACCAGCAATGAAGTGGGCAGAGAGATTTTAAAAACAAATCCTAGTTATGTTTTAAGTACCAACTATTTGATAAAAAGGCACGATCATATGTAAAGAAGGTCCAGGATGAAGAGGGAAAGCTGCTGAGCCAGAGAACAGGAAGGGATACTGCGGAGTAAAAGCAAGGACATTTACTGAGCGTGGCCGCATGCCCCACTCAGTTCTGAGCACGTGTACACATAATGGCCTTCAAGCTCCTATCAGTACTTAATATCACCATCTCCATCACAAATGGGAAACTGAAGTACAGAGAGGCTAAGTACACTGGCCAAAGTTACAAGTGGTAAGTGGCAGAGCCAGGATTCACACTATACCATCTACCCATCAACCCAGACTCTTCTGCGCTCCCTCTCATGGCTCCCAGGGTAAGCCATGAAGTCACCGACTAACAAACCTCTGTCCAGTTTTAGGCTTTCTTAAGAGACCTGGATGACCAGAAGTAAATCCATCTTCAATCATTTCAACAAGTAAAAATTTGTAAAGCTCATTACTTTCTTAGAATACTGGTTTCAGTTCCTTTTTAACAAGTGAAAGGAAATAAGAGGATTAAATGGCAAAATGTAACCGTGATTTAACAACCTATTTTTTTAAATCACGATTTTATGGGAGAAAAAAAATGTTTTTATTTCATGAACATACAACTTATCTGGATGTTAGTTATGAACTAGAATACCAGAAGAAACAATACCAGAAGAAACAATAACAGAAAAAACAATTACCTAATCTTAAGGCCACAATATTGAAACACTTTCAACGCTTCCCATTATCTATAAATCTAATATTATGGTTTTCCTCCTTCTGCTCAAAGATATGGCTGTAACTAGTTATTTTAAACAAGGAATCAGAGGGGAAATGTGTAAACACACATGTATACATATATATGTATGTAAGTGTTGTGTATGTGTGGAGAGAGGGAGAGAAAATATGTGCATAACATATATTGACAGAGAGGTTTTTCAGAAGTCTTGTCTTCTCACATGAAAACCCACAGATGGAGCAGTTTTACCTTGGAATTTACTAGATTTTGTTGAAAATAAATAGATTTTCTAACTCATAATACCCACTGAGTTGCCTCCTGCACGCCCCACACTGGGGACTGGGCTCGCAGCCCGGGCATGTGCCCTGACCTGGAATCAAACAGTGACCTCCTGGTTCATAGGTCGATGCTCAACCACTGGTTTTGATAAAAAACCTCAGTAAAGTGGGAATAATGGGATTAGACCTCAACATTATAAAGGCCAAATATGACAAACCTACAGCCAACATAATACTCAATGGGCAAAAACTAAAAATGTTTCCCTTAGGAACAGGAACAACACAAGATGTCTGCTTTCACCACTCTTTTTTTTCCCTTTTTTAAAATTTTATTTTATTGTTTAATTTGCATATTATCTCTTTATTATATAGGATGTATAGCCCATGGACACGGGCAAAGACCTGGGGGGGGGGGGCGGGGAAGAGGGGGGAAATGGGAGATATCTGTAAAACTATCAACAATAAAATATTTAAACATGAAAAAAAAATACCCACTGAGTAAAAATTAATCTTTGAGTTCTATAAAGCTGGATTTGAATTTAATCACTTAGCTATTTCAGATTATATGCCCCAGTTCCTGCTAGCTCTAGACCAATTAAATATAAATCATTATCTATTGCAATTATACTTGAAGATGGTACACTCAGTAATAACAAGCACAATAGATTCTAATTCATATAGCAAGTCTCAAGTTTATTTCACTTCCTTTTAGGCTTTCTACATGAAATTTAGTGAATCAATTATTAAACGTTAGTGTCACCTGCCGAGTTGACGGAGTTAGATAATCTATTGGTTTCACTGTTCTAGTCTTCCTATTCCCTTCCTTTGTCTGGATTGATTTTTCACCGATAGAGACACAGGATAAATTGCTTGGGTAGATTTTAAACTCTTTACCTTTAGGCATTTCCTTTCCTTTACTTTTTTTTTTAATCCTTGCAAATTTAGACACCATGGAAAAGACTGTTATTTGCTTCATAATGGCCTCTTCAGTGTGTTTCACAGTCTTTTGTGGAGAATAATGACATAATGATAGTGTTCTCAGACCTATATTTTCTACTTGATAAACTAGCAATTATATGATTAAAGCATTTTTAGAAACTCACATTAAGTATATGATACTCTAGAAACCAGTCCGTCGTGTAATTATATACTGAGAAGAGAAATAATGTCCATAACTAAAAATCGTCTGGAACAGTGTTCTTAACCACTATGTGATTTTTAAATTAATAAATATTTTTAAAATATTAAATAACTCTATAGATGATATGCTCCTGTTAGGAATAAAAATTCTGAATTCTATAAATTGTTTTTAAACTTTTATTTTCTGTCCTAGTCTTTGCTGAAAACATGTGCTAATGTGCTGGGTACATTAGGCCCAACCCAGGAAACCTTACAATTTATCTCCTAAAAACACATACACAGAACAGAGAAGGGGAGCTCAAAGCCTATGTATTTGAGCTCTATAATGAACACCAATTTTGCCTAGGACTTTTCCCAGATATATCTTAAAGGCAAATTTGACTAGATCTTTGTGATTTCCTTTAAATGTCAGATCATTATAGCAACATTGTGATGAGTTGAGGAGAGATAAGTATATTCATACATATCATTTTCTCTAGAAAACAGGAAAGACACTTAACAGGATGCCCAAGAGGTTGAAACAGCATGTTCTGGGAGGATCCAACATCAAAACATAAAATAATAACATCTATCTCTTTTCACTTTTTTTATTATCAACTCCTGGAAGAACCAGTTACCTTGTTTTTTCACTAGTTATTGAGGAAAACTATAGGAAGTTACAGAGGTTTATCCTGAGAACCAACCCTTCAAAGAAATACTCTCATACACACAATTGCCTGGGTAAGTACTTCCTAAAAAGAAAGTTTAAGTTATTAAATAAAAACAGTCAAGGTACCAAACCATGTATGTTATTTTAAGTCCCTTGTGTGTGTATTTATAAAACAAATAATATACATTTATGTTGGGTTACAGCTATTAAAAAGTATCTCTGTACCACCTCAGACCTTTCAGAACGGCTAGTATTGAAAAGACAAGAAGTAAAAAATGTTGAAGAGTGCCCTAACCGGTTTGGCTCAATGGAGAGAGCGTTGGCCTGCAGACTGAAGGGTCCCAGGTTCGATTCCGGTCAAGGGCATGTATCTTGGTTGCGGCACATCCCCAGTAGAGTGTGTGCAGGAGGAGGCTGATCGATGTTTCTCTCTCATCGATGTTTCTAACTCTCTATCCCTCTCCCTTCCCCTCTGTGAAAAAATCAATAAAATACATATTTAAAAATAAATGTTAAAGAGGATATGGAGTAAAAGGAATCCACGTATACTGCTGCTGGAAATATAAATGGCTGCAGCCACCATATGATCCAGCAATTCTTCTTCTTGGTATTTACCAAAACAACAACAACAACAACAACAACAACAACAACAAAAACACTTAGTTGTAAAGATATATGAACCCCTATGCTCATTGCAGCATATTCACAATAGCCAAGACTGTGACACAACCTACGTGTTCATTGACAGATGACTGGGTAAAGAAGATGTGGTATATGTACAATGGAATATTACTCAGCCATAAAAAGGATGAAAGGTTGCCATTTGCGGCAACATCGATGAATATCGAGAGCATTATGCTAAGTGAAATAAGTAAAATTGCCCTGGCCAGTTTGGCTCAGTGGATAGAGCGTTGGCCTATGGACTAAAAGGTCCCAGGTTCGATTCCGGTCAAGGGCATGTACCTTGGTTGTGGGCACATCCCCAGTGGGGGGTGTGCGGGAGGCAGCTGGTCGATGTTTCTCTCTCATTGATGTTTCTAGCTCTCTATCCCTCTCCCTTCCTCTCTGTAAAAAATCAATAAAATATATTTTTTTTTAAAAAAGAAATAAGTAAAATGGAAAAGTACAAAAACCGTGTGTCACTCGTGCAAAATATAAAACAAAAAGTAACAAACTCAAAGACACAGACGATAGAATAAATGACTTTTTTTAGATATAGGCGATTTTATCACGTTATGAGAGTTTTCATCTGTTCTGTTTATTTATTTTTTTTAATCCTCACTCGGGGATATATTTTCCATTGATCTTTAGAGAGAGACACATAAAACTTGTTGCCTCCTGCATGTGCCCCTACCAGGGCCAGAGGATCGAACCTGCAACCTAGGTTTGTGCTCTTGACTGGGAAACAAACCCACAACCCTTTGGTCCTCAGCTTTGGTCCAAAGCTCTAACCACTTAGCAAAGCCTGCCAGGGTGACTCTTGCTATTAGGAAATAAGGTAAAAGAATTATTAATGTGCTAGTCCTTGTGTAAAGGATAAAAATGATGGAGATGCCATCAGACACTGGCATAAAGCTTCATAGAGCTTTCACTTTGAGAACCCTGTGTCCCCATCATTGCTCTGGGAATTAGCGAGTGCACACATGGCTAACTGTACTTTCCTATCTCTTGAGGGTGAAGACCCTACTTCAAAGTTAGTAGGTGGCAGAACTAGAACTCTATCCGCTGAGCTCATGTTCACTGCTATCACACACAGTGTGTCTTCTTGGTGTCTGGACTTTCTCCTTCCCCAAATAACAGGCTTCCCAGAATTGTGGAAAGTGGGGCATGTAATACTGAATGTCCTTTGCTGCTGTACTGAGGGAGGCATTCAAAAACATGCTCTTTTCTGGATCTCTACTGAAATTTCTTTGTAAGGGTCAAACTGTTAAAAAGGAACTACTGTATTTTGCAAAATGAAACAAACATTGGTTGCAACATTTGAGCCTTCAACTCAGAACTTAAGAACACTGTGTCCTGTAATTGTGAGTTTAGATAAACACCTATAGCTACTGACACAACTCCTGGCTGACCTTATCAATTTAGGTCAGGGGTGGGCAAACTTTTTGACTCGAGGGCCACAATGGGTTCTTAAACTAGACCGGAGGGCCGGAACAAAAGCATGGATGGAGTGTTTGTGTGAACTAATATAAATTCAAAGTAAACATCATTACATAAAAGGGTATGGTCTTTTTTTTTTTTTTTAGTTTTATTCATTTCATCCGGCCCGCGGGCCGTAGTTTGCCCACGGCTGGTTTAGGTGCAAGAATGCTTGAATGCAGAAACTCTTGATCCTACTTCTACCTGCCCAGAAAACTCCCATCTTCCTAGACACATGGGAGGCGATGTGGTAGCAGATACATGAAACACACTACAGAAAAATGTCAAAACTTGAGCGGAAATCTAAACCATGCTTTATTATGATGAGCTATTTGAATTACATATTAAAAACAAACTTGAAGAAATCTTTTCTGATTTTATTTCCACTGCACTTTAGTATATGCTGGTAGAATTTCAATACATACTAGCTCTCAGGTCTTCAAAGTGAAAACTGAAGGTCTTGAGGTCAGGCAGGCTACCCTGCTCTCACTCATTTCCTGTGCTGCTGTTACCAAGTTTTAATGGTTGGGTGTAAACAGAGCAAGATTAAAAGGAAAGTTTTTAGAAAACAGACTTTCAGAAAATTAAAGACAATGATCATTGCTTTAAAAACTCCATCATTTGTGCTTTAATAATGTAACCTATCATAAAAATGCCATTTTGTCTCACTATTAAATGTTTGGAATGTGTTGCTATTCTCAGCAGCTAACAATAAGAAAACAGCAGCGCTAAACTCAATCTGAGACCATTTTTCTCAAAATCATAATGCTAATGAGCTGTGAAGAAAATGTGGCTAATTATACTTCTTTTGCAGTCTTGTAAAAAATAATTGCTAACACTCATGTATAAAGCATGTAGGAAGTAAGGATGTGTCTGTGCATATAGCTTACCAGGTGAACTTCTTTAAGACAAAAATACCTAATAAAATGTAAAATGATATACAAATATATGGTATCAAAATAAAAATAATTTAATAAATTATAAATTCCCAATGGAAGGAATATGTAAAGTATCATCCTATATAATAAGAGAGAAATATGCTAATTAACCGGGACACCCTCACGGGTAACGTCTGGCAGGAGCAGGTGGGCATGGCTGCGTGCTGCACGAGGCCGGGCACGTGAGGCTGCGTCAAATAAAATACAATGCATTCACATGCCCAAGACAACTGGGTTCAAGGAGGAAGGGCTCCAGTTTCGTTTTCTCACACCCAGCTCGGAGGCCTCCCTGGGGCAGCTCTCCCCTCTGAGCCCTGACCAGGACCAGCACTCCGCTCCACCTGGGAACCCCGAAGGGAGGTGGAGCGAAGTGCTTTCCCTCCGGGACCCGCTCTCCCTGGGAGTCCGGTGCAGAGGGCACTCTCCCTGGGAACTTAGAAATTCTCCTCCTAGGGCGACTGTGCAGCAGCCAGGCCTGGCGAGCCGCAGAGAGGGCGATCCACCCAGAGGCCATGCAGCTGCCATAGTTGAAGTCGCCCTCAGTGGAGGACCGGGGGTAGTGGGGATCAGAGTCAGCCAAGTCAGCAATGGAACCCCAGCTCCCTGACCAATGACTAGAGCACACAGACCTCAATGGCCCTTAGTCAATTCCTGAGCAGTCAGCCCACACCAGGGATCAAACCCAAAACCTAAGTAGGTGCCCTGACAGAATGGAACCCAAACCTTTGCTGTGGCAGAGGAGCTCTGATCCATAGCAGGGGCCAGGGCACCCAGAGGGGTTTAGTTGAGGGGCCCTGACAGTGCAGTGGGTTAGAACCTCCTCCTGATAGAGCAAGGTTGCGGGTTGGATCCCTGGTCAGGGACAGACAAGAAGCAACCAAAGCAAGCATAATAAGTGGAACAACACACTGATGTTTCTCTTGCTCCCTTCCTCTCTCTAAAATAATTAAGCAATAAAAATTAAAATAAAAAATAAACCCTCTGGCCCTAACCGGTTTGGCTCAGTAGATACAGCGTCCGCCTAGGGACAAGGCCCAGGTTTGATTCCAGTCAAGGGCATGTACCTTGGTTGTGGGCACATCCCCAGTAGGGGGGCGTGCAGGAGGCAGCTGATCAATGTTTCTAACTCTCTATCCCTCTCCCTTCCCCTCTGTAAAAAATCAATAAAATATATTTTTCAAAAAATAAAAATAAACCCTCTGGCTTGCAGAGTTGTTAAAACAGTTAGAAAGCAAAGTCCCATCCCTTCCCATTCATTCAACAAATACTTCATATGCTCCTTCAATAATCACACTGGGGATGGGTGTTTGTTTGTTTGTTTTGGTTAATCCTTACCTGAGGACATTTTTGCATTGATTTTTTTTTTTTTTTTTTTTTTTTTTTTTTAGAGAGAGTGGAAGGGAGGGAGAAAGACAGAAACTAATGTGAGAGACAGCAATTGGCTGCCTCTTGCTGAATCCCCGGCCAGGGCACCAGATTGAGCCTGCAACCCAGGTACGTGCCCTTGATCGGAATTCAACCTGGTACCCTTCAGTCCGCCTGCAGAAGCACTATCTACTGAACCAAACCAGCATTTTTTTTTCTTTTTAAGTTCTCCTCTATGGATATGTTCTTTTCATTGATTCTAGAGAGAGAGGAAGGGAGAGGGAAAGAGAAAGAGAAAAAAATTGATCAGTTGCCCAAACAATCCAACAGGGATGGAACCCACAACCTGTGTATGTGCCCTTACCTTGAATCGAACCCATGACCCTTTGATGCGTGGAAGGACACTCTAACTACTGATCCATACTGACCAGGGCCTGGAGGTACACTAAAAAAAAATTTTTTCAGATCTGCCCTGGCCAGGTGGCTCAATTGGTTGGAGTCTCAACCTGTACACCATAGGATTTCCTGTTGGATTCTAGGTTAGGGCACATACTTAGGTTTAGGTTAGATCCCTCTGGGTCAGCAGGTGCAGAGGCAGCCTACTGGTATTTCTCTTGTCACGTGGATGTTTCTCTCTCTAAAAATCAATTTTAAAAACATCCTCAGGTAAGAATTAAAAATACGTATATATATTAAAAAAATTTCAGATCTAAAATTTTATTTGGTTCTTTTTTAAATTTTATTTTTCATTTACAGTTCACATTCAATATCCTATCCTATATAATAAAACCCTAATATGCAAATAGACTGAACGGTGGAATGACTGGTCACTATGAACTGACCACCAGGGGGCAGATGCTCAATGTAGGAGCTGCCCCCTGGTGGTCAGTGTGCTCCCACAGGGGGAGTGCTGCTCAGTCAGAAGCCAGGCTCATGTCTGGCGAGGGCAGCGGTGGTGGTGGGAACCTCCGCGGCAGCACTAAGGAGCACCAAGCCAAGCGGTAGGGAGCAGCAAGCAGGCAGGCAGTAAGGAGCACGGGGTCCCGGACTGTGAAAGGGCACAGGCCAGGCTGAGGGACCCCACCCCACCCCAAGTGCACGAATTTCATGCACCGGGCCTCTGGTATTGTTAATAATCTCAGAACTTTAGGGCCAAAGACAGTATTAAAAGTCCAGTGTGTAGAGTCAAACAATCCAAACAACTTCTAAAGTGAGTAGAAAGAATAAGAGGGGTTATCATTTTAATTTTTATTTTGTTATAGTTTTAAAAATATAATACAAGTGATATTTATATTTGGGAGAGAGCAAAAAGTCTGCACTTACATTTAAACATAAGTGCTCATCTCCTACTCATGCTTATGAGGCAAAACACGAAATGTCTATCTCGTGCTTGCTAGACAAAACACAGAGATGTTAATAATGTTATTTTTAATTACGCAGCGTAAGAACTGGGTTTTAGACTCCTACAAACCCCTGAGGTCAACCTACTAATTCTATGACCTCCGGTAAGTGACTTACCATGTTTCAGTTTCTTAACTTGTGAGAAGCAGATAATGGTGGCATCAGCACCTCAGAACCGGTGAATACCAATGAGTGGCGATAGTTTAGAGCTTAGCACACTGTCTGGCACATAGTCAGAACTCAGTACATGTTCTCAGTACATGTTGTTACAATATGACTGACTGTCTCCTCCAGGGCCTCTCAGGCGTGCTGGCTACTCCCCAAACTCTCTTTGTAAACACCAAGGAAATGAGAAGGCAGCCCAGATGCACCTGCTTCCATGAGTTCGGGCATTTGCCCCGTAGAGTCCTCCAGATGAAATCTAAGTGATTCCTGCTTTCAAATGTCACTGGTGAACCTGAGAACCCAAATTATCTCACTAAAAGAAGCTCTCACAGCCCTAGCCGGTTTGGCTCAGTGGATAGAGCATCGGCCTGCAGACCAAAGGGTCCCGGGTTCCATTCTGGTCAAGGGCACATACCTTGGTTGCAGGCTCCTCCCCGGCTTGGGCTCTGGTCAGGGAGTGTGGAGGGGGCAACTAATTGATGTGTTTCTCTCACATCAATATTTCTCTCTGTATTTCCCTCTCTTTCACTCTCTCTAAAAATCAATGGGAAAAAATCCTCTGGTGAGGATTAAAAAAATAAAAAAGAAGTGCACATATGCTTTAATATCTTAATGGCCACATTGTCTAATCTTATTAAACAATCACAACCAACTTAGCAGAAGTTTATTCCAATTTTTTGCCAGGTGGCTTCATGAATGTGTTAAAAATTGCTATAAAGGAGAAAAACCCAGTGCTTACGGGAGTGTAACATTTTTTAATGAACAAAGTATGTTGGTGAGGGAAAGCTTCCCCAAGGAAGTGGTCATTGAATTGATATCAGAAGAAAGAGTGGAGTTCACAGGATAAAAATGTGAGTTAGTATTCGAAGTACAAGAATCTATGTGCGAATAAAGGGAATGCGGTCCCTTTAGGGGCCTGAAGTCAGGTAAGTGAGAGAAGCTCGGAGGAGAGGGAGTGTGGAGTGAATGAAATGAGGCTGGAGGAGTGAGCCGGGCCTGCAAGCCAGGATAAGAGTTTGTTTCCTTACCCTACGGCCAGAGGAAAAGCATTGAAGAATTTTAAACCTTGGCTTGTGGTTGGTTTAGAGGACAGGAAGGGGCTGATAAGACTCCATATGAATTCTGTGTGTGAGGAACAGTTGAGAGGGGGTCGGAGTAGTTGTGGAGAAACCCGTTAGGAGACGGTTGATGGGGTTCAAGAAAGAGAATGTAGAAGCTCAGATTAGGGCAGTTGAGATAAAAATGTTTGCAAGTGATAAAGAGCTTAGGTTTCCATAAAACATACATGCTTTTCTTCCGTTACCCAGGCACACTTTCGTGTAAAGATATTTTCCTATAGAGTCCAAGTAAAGGCTAATGGTGGGTAGAGGTTTTTCATACACATTTGAATTCAGTGAGGAACAATTAAATTGCCAATTTCTAAATAATTATGATATCCCTGTAAGATAAACCCTTAGCCAATATCACTATAAGACATGCAACACTGAAAGTAATTGAACCAAATGAAGTAATTTCCATGAAAACACATGTTAATTAAGAAATGCCATAGGTAAACAATCATTTATGAGAATTAGGTCAAAGAGCAAAAAGAAGTTTTAAGTCAAGCTGAAAGAAAGGTGAATACATCCAGGAAAGGAAGAGATTCATCAGCTATAGATTCAAGAACAGTTCTAAAATAACCAATGGCATCATCTTTGGAATCTTCCAGAAGACTAGTTGTTACCATAGGAAGAACACCTCTCATATTTTGGGCACTAAGCAACGATGCTCAAATGTAAAAGTGACATATACAACAGCCAAGGCACCTTCATGGTACCTCATAGCAACTGAATGAAGAAACACACATACATGAGTGCACACAAATTGCACTGAAATGTATTAAGCTCACACATATCAAAGGACTATGCAGAAAAGCAACAAGGACAAAACAAATCTGCATTGCACAAAACAGACAGGTAGAAGCAATCATTGCAATTTTCTTTTAAGATAAATTGTTTCTCTCAACTAGAAGGAAAAAAATGAAATTATTGGCAGTCCAGTTCTCCCTGAGTAGAAGTGAGACATTAATTTAGATCACTGTGCACACTGGAAAGTTACTGCACTGCAGGGATTTGCAATTACATCATGCAGACCCAGAACTCAGGGTGTCACTTGGCTGCCAGCATCCATGGGTGAGCTGTGTAACACCCTCCTGTCATGTAGCTCATGTGAGAAAAGCATTCCGCTGTTCCCAGAAATGGCAATCATCTTGGAGGCCTTCCCAGTCACACAAAAGAGCATAATTTCCACATTATCCCCAGGCATACTGTCTAGGATGATAAGTCTATGATAGCTTTATGTGTAAATTATATACACAGTCCTACTGATGAAAGGCATGTGAACTGCCTTTTGGTGGTTGCGGTGCAGAAAAACAAACTCAATTTGTTTTTCAATTTTTTAAAAATGACACTTGAGCTATCTCTAATAATCAACGGAGACAGTGAAGGTTAGATGGTAGATAGGGTAATTGCGCTTTGATTATCTAACAGATCACAACTGGAGTTGGCAAGCAAGGTCGACCGAGTGCAGACGTACCAACCACCGCATAACTGGCTTATTTCGGTACTGTGATTTTAAGTCCTTCAAACTTTTAATTTCACACGTATCTCACTTTTTCATCAGGGACTGCACTCTTTTACTTCTGGCTTAATTTTTCTACATGTGAAAGCACACTCTCAAAAGAAAAGACGAGAAGTAAAGGAAGGATGAATATTTTCATGTTGATTGTCCGTTTGGTGATAAAATTCCACAAGGAGTGTATAGTGTGTGGAGGATATGGGAGATAAACTGGCGGGCAAGATAGTGTTTTTCCCTCTAGAACCACACAACTCTTACTAAGAATCCCAAAACACGAAGACTTTTGTACACTACTTATCAGTACCACAGGCGGGTGGGGTGAGGCCAGTCATCAGATACCTAATATTACCTACTTAAGGCTTGGCACATCACAGAATCTAAACAATTTTCATATGTGAGGACTACATTCTTCATGTGAGGGCCTCTTGGGAGAATAAGAACAGTGCTTTTAAACAGAATCGGGTCCCTCAGAAATGTCTCTGGTCTCTCAGAATCCCTGTATTTTCTGGAAGGTTCCTGGTGAATATTTGGAAACCATTCAAGTCCATGTTGTCGGGCAGTAGGACTAACTGACTCAGAGCTCGTGCTTTGAAGGCCAGTATTCATTTTGTAACTTTGGGGGAAATACAATCTTTCTGAACTTCATTTCCCCTTCTATAAAATGGAAAGAATAAAGATAACTTCTTCAGTAGGTTGTGAAAATTAGGTGATATAAAGTGGCTATTTACATAAATGTTAATAGAGCCTATAGTACAGGATAGGCAAAAGTAGCTGTATCGTTGTGAGTACATGAAACACAGTCTATCCTTATTTTATTATGTATTAATTATTGTATCACTTTCCATATGAACAAGTGTAAACTACTTTTGCCCCATCCTGTATATACAAATACGGACATAGGAATAATAGAAAGATTAGGATTCACCTACCATAGGTAAATATGACATAGGTCATGTTTGTATTGCATATACCAAACCCTTTTTGATCCTTTCACTCTCTGATTCTTTATTCCCTGAATAATCTTCTCCTATGACCAGTATTCATATATCTAATCTCATAAAGTCTAATTTTTTCCAAAGTAATAATAGCTCTTAAACCAAAAAGAGTTATGGAATTTTAGAAACCAATAAGAAAGAACCTATGGTAATTTTCTAGCATCATGAAATCACAACAAATGTGATTTCAACTCAGTCATTTCCTCCATTCAGTCAGCAAATAAAAATATGTGGGAGGCAGTGTTCAGTGCTGGCTTTATAGCAGTCAACAAAAAGACATGGTTCAGCCTCTCCAACATTTACAATCTTGTATAAAGAGTTAGACTTAAAATATGAAAATAATAGTTTTATGTAATTACAAAATAGAATTATAAAATTACCAAGTCCCGTGAAGATAACAGGCAGGGTACTATAATTGCAAACAGCAGAGTACATAAGTGAGAAAGTTCAGTGACAGATCACTTGCAAAGTATTCACGCAAGCCTTGAAGCCCTGGCCGGTGTTGCTAAGTGGCTAGAGTGTCATTCCACACACTGAAAGCTCACAGGTTCAATCCTAGGTCGGGGCACATGTGTGAGGCAACTGGATCAGTATTTTTCTCTCACATTGATGTTTCTCTCTCTGGAATAAATGGGGGGGGGGGGGGCGGTGTCCTTGAGTGAGGATTAAACAAACAAACAAACAAGCAAGCAAACTAGAGAAGAACATTACATGTGGTGGCAAGGTTTTAAGGTAGGGAAGAGTTTGGAGTTTTCTAAAAGTCAAGAGGCTGTGTGACTGAAGCATAGGGGAATGTGAATAGTTCTTGAACAGATAAGTTTGGTCAATTTTTTTGTATCTTGTAGAACTTTGTAAGGAGTTTGAATTTTTTTGTGCAATAAAAAATATTTTAAAGGATTTTTCTTCTTCTTAAGACCTTTAACATTTCATGTAGTACTGGAATGATGGTGATGAACTCCTTTAGCTTTTCCTTGTCTGGGAAGCTCTTTATATGTGCTTTGATTCTAAATGATGTGACCCCGGTCTAGGCAAATATTTTTTAGATATGACCACCAAAAGCATAATACAGAAAACAGATCAGTCCGTTGAACTTAATCACGATTAAAGATGCCCCCTCTTAGACACCATTGAGAAAATGAAAAAAAAGCTATTTGCAATATGTCTATTAAAGGACTTATATTTAGAAAAATATACATATGTATGCATATATTTTTTTCTCAAAATATGCATATTTGTGCATGTGTATATATTTTTTCTCAAAACAAAGAACCCAATTAAAATACTTGAACTTTATCAAAAATAGTATGCATAGCCCAGTCAGGTGTGGCTCAGCTGTTGAGTGTCAACCTATGAACCAGGAGGTCACTGGTTCGATTCCCAGTCAGGGCATATGGCCAGTTTCGGGCTCGATCCCAAGTAGGAGGCATGTAGGAGGTAGCTTATCAGTGATTCTCTCTCATCATTGATGTTTCTATCTCTCTCTCCCTCTCCCTTCCTCTCTGAAATCAAACAATATATATATATATATATATATATATATATATATATATATTTATATTTTTATAATTTTTTAAAATAGTATGCATATAGCAAATAAGCACAAAAAAAGGCACTCCAAACTATGTGTTATCAGGAAAATGAAAATTAAAACTACATTGAGATAGCAGTACATACCTATTAGAATAAAATTAAAATACTGACCATACTGAGTGCTGACAAGGATAAGGACTAACTAGAGCTCTCATACCCTGGTGGTGGGAATAGCAATGGAACAACTGCATTAGAAAAACAGTTTGGCAGCTTCCTAAAGGTTTAAACATTTGTCTCCCAAAGGATCTAGCGGCCATTCATTCCCAGTTTTTACCAAAGATAAACTAAAACATATGTCCATACAAAGGTTTATGCAAATGTCCATAGAGGCTGTATTTATAATAGTCAAATATTGGAAACAACTCAAATGCTCATCAACAGGTAAATGGATAAAGGAATTGTGGTATATTCATATAATGGAATACCACTATGACAGAATACTACAACCCAGCAATAAAAAGGAATGAACAATTGATAAATACAACATGGGTGAATCACAGAATAATTATCATGAATGGGGAAAAAAATGTCAAAATGATTGAAAAATCATTTCAAATGACTGTTTAAATCAACACTGTTTATTTGTATTTTATCATCTTAAAGCTCCAGCCCTGAAACCCTTTAAATATAACAGGAACATTTTATTCATTATATCAAATTACTTAATTTATATAAAATTCTAGAATATGTAACCAATGCACAGTGACAGAAAACAGATTTTTGGTTGCCTGGGACTGAGTGAGGGGGTGAGGGAAATGAGAGAAATTAGAAAGGGCATGAGGAAACTTTTTGAGTGATGTTCACTATTTCGTTGTGGTGTTGGTTTCATGAGTGAATACATACATCAAAACTTACCAAAGATATCAAGTTTGAAGAATCTAATAGTCATTTTATTCACTATAGGCTGAACCAGTAGGAAGATAGATCCTTTAAGATAATTTGTAATGTAACAAGTATTGTATCTTGTTATACTTGTTTCTAATCATTAGTCTATAGCATTTGATATGATTATTAATCTTAATTTATAGAAGTCATCATATTTTCCCAGTTATTATTTTTTAAAGTTCCTTTCAAAACTCTCTATTATAAAAAAAATATTTTTTTATGTTTCTGTAAAATAGCTAGCATATTCTGAAGAGCTAATGGATTCTAACAATGTTAAACTAACAGCATTATACTTGGCATGTGTCATCAATAGAGTGCAGAATATAAAGTATTTACAGAAGTGAAAATGCGAACATTGTCATTTTCCTTGATATTTATGAGATATGTGTCAGTGTGTCCTAAATTAAGCTTACTAGAATTCCAAATAAGTCAATTCTGTGTTTAAGCCTATTGTGAATCATGTCAGTTGACTATTTAAATTAACTTTGTCTGATTGCTTAATTCTATTTTGTTAAATCAGAACTATTGCCCTGAAACCTTCTAAATACTACAGGAACTTTTAGCTTAAATCCTCATATTTATGTCAGAAATGGAGATTTATTTCTAAAAACAAACAAAAAAAAAATCAAATGCATCTCTTCCCTCAATCTTCTCGCTGGCTCAGTCCATTCACTCTGCCCCATTCTGCCCATTACCAAATACTTCTGTAAGAGTTGTTTATGCTCACTGGCTCCACTTCCCATTCCTCTTAGCCAGCCGGTCAAAAACTGCTTTCTCAAAGCCCACCAGGCAGTGCAGTCGCCAGCTTCCTTGCACACATTTTTATTATCCTGTCACTTGAGCTGCTGCAACATTTGACACTACAGATGGCTCCATTCTTCTCACAACTTCCTTTTTTTATCTTCTGGGATTCCACCTCCTCTCACTGCTGAATATTCCTTTTCAGTTTTTGAATTTTTTTCTTCTCACTTAAATGTTGAATCTGTATGTGTCTATTTTCTACCTTTTTCTTTCTCTTCCCTCTTCCTGGACAATCTTATGGTTTTGCCACCAGCTTCCTAAATTATTTGTACTTCTGTAAAAGAAAGCCTATTCTCACTTTTGGAGTTAAAACATCCTAGCCCACTTCAGTTTCTTGACAAACTGGATGTGGAAGACTCAGGTCAAGAAAATATGTAATTCTTGATGGCTTTGAGGCCATGTCTACTCAAAAATAGCAGGTTTGTTAGCAAAGAATAAACCTTCCCCAATAACAATGTTGTAATAACATTTAAAGTGAAGACAATCTGTTCCAATTGTTAACAAAATTACTTGAGGGATAGTTTTCAGGAAAACAAGTTTAAACTTGTGGTTGTCAGTTACTGAGCAGTTTATAAAAATTGTGGGGAAAGGCGCTAGAGATTAAATATAAGAAAGGGTATGAACTTTCCACTTAGCCTAGAGCCAGGGCTCAGTCTATATGATTCTTGTAAACATCCTGTCTAGTTGAAATTAACAAAAGTAAATCAAGGTATAATTTGCAACCAGAGGATATAGCATTATGCTGAAGCCCAGAGAACTCTGTTCCTGCTATTTGTGACTCCTCCCTTTTCTAAATGAGGTCAACTCAATATGCTGACACTTCAAGTTATAACCATCTTGGACTAGGCCCAAGTAAGGTCCGTTTTCGTGGCTAGGGAGCCCAGAGGATTTGGGAAGGATTTATTCACGCATATGCCACTAATGGAAAAATATGTCATTGTCACAGAAGCAAATTTCTCTTCATTTCTAAATTAAATTAGTCACTACAAAATTTTTCATCAAAATGAGAGTTTATGAATAACAAAGTATATGTAATTTGTATCCCTATGTACTATAATCACGTGAAATTAGCCTATACAAACTAGTTAATTATTTTTTCATTTCTTAGGAATACTTTCTTTGCATTTTCTAAACAAAATTTTAGTGGTTATAGCAGTCATTATCTGAAGTTTTATATGACCTCAATCTTAATTTCTATCAAAATAATCCAAGTTACATTTGGTAAAGAAAAAAAGATATGTGTGTGTGTGTGTGTGTGTGTGTGCACGCGCGCCTCTGTGTGTATGGAGCGAGAGACTATAAGAGAGAACGGGATCAAGAGATGATAAAGATTTTAAACATTTATTCAAATTAATTTTCTACATGAAATGTGTGGTTCATAAAATATTAAAGTTTTACTACACACAATGAATTTTAGTTATGAATTTAAGAATTTAAAAGATCTCATATTCACATGTAGAAACATCTGCATATTGCTCATTGTTTCCAGTAAAATGTGTTTTTATGTTTTGTTTTATAATAATTTTTATATCTAAATCACATGAAAATATCTAATGAGCTCTACAAATAAAATCACTTTTAAACTTATTTCTTAGTACTTTCTCTTATTTACAAAGTAGCAGATAATATCAGTACATATGTCCAATTAAAAAGGAAAATATTCTGTTTATTATTCTTTGATGATGCTTTACTTTAAATGAATTATAGTCATCTATTTTTAACATGAAAACAGAAAATTATAAATCTTAGAGACAGATTACAAGTATGGAGTAGGTAGGTCAACAACATAAAAAGAAAACATTCCTTAAACAGCCATTCATGAAAAGCATATTTCTTGGCAGATGCATTTATAACAAAGGGAAGAGCCTGTAGAGGGTTTTATTTCAGTGAGGATGAAAACTCTCCAGGGTGACGGTAGGTATCCAGGATAAGTCAATCTATTTTCTACTACTAAATTTCTCTACTATTTTCTCTGTTAATAAGATTGAAGTCCATTATTTAATTGTTTTAGATTTCAAGATTTTTAAAAGGGTAACGATGCTATTAGACCTTACAATTAAGCAACACCCTCGGGCACTGGAGAGTCTTGTCCGTAGAAACTTGTCGAGAGTCACTGTTGATGTCTAATATCTGTACTGACTTTTACCAGCACACAACCAGAATGACTATTGCATGTTAATACTGAAAGTGACTTGCTCAGCTAACCCACAGATGAAAACATCCCCCAAGTTCCTAAGAGCCTGGGCTTTTAACATGGTTTTATCGTTCAAGAAGCCTAGCTCGTTAATTTTGAAAAGGAAGCTGCAAAGCTCCCTAACCCCAAAAATATTTCACTCCCCAGAGGAGTTAAGGCAAGGTGAAAGGTCAACCATGAGATCACGGGAAAAAGAGTAGTCTCTGACCTACTGCTCTCTCTGTACTGCTAGTTTCCTGCACTATTGCTTTCTTGAAAGCAATAGTAAAAGGGTAGATACATTTCTTTCTTTGTGTCTGTGTATTTTCTGAGCTCTTCCACTTCACATAATCAAAAGAACTCCTGTCCTAAAATGTGATTGTCCACACTCAGCATTTATAGTGAAAGAAATTACTAAACTCTGCAATGTGTTGCTGTTTGGTGATTATTAGACATGCATGTTAGAAATTCAGAGTTCTTACAGTTAGTCTATCAAAGCCCGCGCCGCCCCCACCCCCCACACACGCACACGCACACACTTCTCTTCACATTATATACTTTTGTTTTGTTTTGAGAGAAAAAAAGAGTTTGGTTTTATAAATATATTGATGGAGAAAAATTGCTCAAAGAAAAATCTAAAGCTAGAAAAAATACTCTTAGGATTTCTTTTTCCCAGTTTCAGAGTTGAAACATCTTTTACTCCTCTCATAAAAATACTTTTTGAAGTACTTTTAAAATGACTGAATGGTTTATGACATCTGTTAGCCCAGTTTCTTATTGTATTATAATACTTTTTCATGTTCTTCCCAAGTTATACCATTGATGTTCATCTTTAAAACAGTAATAAGCTAGAGACGCTATAAAGATAGAAGTAGTAAGACACAGTGTATCTTCGAAAACATTTGTGTCTTCTAAAATCAATCATTATGAAATCTTTATCTTGCCTTTGGGGAGAGGAAGTTAAGAATTGGTATTTCTAAGTTATTCTATGTAAAGTGAAGACAGATGGGTACCTGAAAATCACCATCCAATGAAAACAGTACACAATCACATCCTTACAGCCAGTGGGTAGAAAATACAATCAGACTATATAAAAATTCAGATGACCGAAAGCCATGGTGAAGGAGACATATTCTTACCCTAAAATATGGGGGGTTTTGGTCATTGTTTGTATTGTTAATAATTCAAACCACATATTTTGCCTCTGCCTTCTTGCATTAAGACGATGCTGCTTTATTTTCAGAATGTTTACTATTTGTAACTTGAGGTTTTCCCCAAAATTTCTATCAGAGGGCAGTGTAGCACTCTCTTTAGATAGGTGACTCACATTACTATCAAATCAGTGCAATCATCCTCCCAAGTACACCTCCCAGACTCAGGGTTTTTATGGGCCCTAGTGAACCACAAAAGCCTAAGCAGTCAAGAATCAATTTTATGGTATTTCCTCAAAATACCTGTACACGTGATAGGTTACTGCCATAAGAACATCGAGGGCTCAGTACATAGTAAAAGACAAACATCGTTTTCATTGAATCTAAGAGAATCCAAGTGGACTGCCTGGAACCTCTACCAGTGCATCAACATTGAATTGCCAAGAAGAGTAATTAACTGGAAGGAATCAGCCACCAGGAGTCAGAGCCTGACACTAAGTCCAGTCTGGGATGGGGTGGGAGGAGAGATTTGACTGAAGTTGCTGTGAAGTGTATCTAGCAGAAGCGAGGGAAGCTGGAGCTCACACTGGCAATCATTTTATTTCCCTGGAGCTCACACTGGCAATCATTTTATTTCCCTTTCAGCCAACTTTTAGCCCCCTGGACACTCTTCCCTAGATAATTAATGCTTACAACCTGTCACTGTTGTTCTGTACCCATTCTCATGAAAACTTATGGAGATAGGTAGTCAGTAGGTCGGTCGGTCGGTCGGTAGGTAGGTAGATAGTTGGTTTGATCACTGCTTGGGGTCCTATACACTCTTCCGCACCTGTACTTCTACCTTAATAATGCATTTGAGAAACCTTTGAATGATATAGACCTAATTCATTCTTCTCAGTAGCTGCATAATACTTCATGTCATTGATATAGCACAATCCATCCAACCAAGGGTATTCCCTTTTTTTGTTTGATCATATGTTACTACAAACCATTCATTACAGCAAGAGGTCTTCATTAAATGCCCGCTCGTGCCTATTCAACTGTAGGGATAGAGTTATGAACAAAACCAGTCCCCAACCCTCCTAGAACATCCATTCTAGTGGAAGGGACAAGCAATAATTTATTATGTAACATCATATTATATTTTTATGAAGCTAAATAAGGAGATACAGAGGTAGATGAAATTATTTACTACTTTAAATGAGGCGGTCAGTCCTCACGGAGGAGATAGTTGATCAAAGACCTGAATGACGTGAGGGAGAAGTCTTGAGGAGTGTTAAGAGGACAGCAATCTAGTCAGAAGGAATAGCAAGTACCAGGCTTCCGAAGGGAGGGTGTGGGCAGAGGGGTTCAGCATGAACAGGACACCACTGAGGCTGATGCACAAGAAGCAGGAAGCAAGAGTCAGGCAAAGCAGTTAACACATACCCTGCCCAGGGCCCGGATGATGTAGGGCTGGGCAGGCTGTGGTAGGCACTTTAGAAAATGCCACCATAAACGTCCAAAGATATTGCTAGATTGGTCTCCAAAAGAGCTATTATAATTCACATTTCTACAAGTAGTCTATGAGTATACTTTTCCCTGATATCAGGTGCTATGATTTCAAATTTTTCAAGAATTTGATGATTTAAAATGATACCTCATTGTTATTTTAATATTTATTTCCCTATTAGGGAGGTTGAGCATTTTCTTACCTATTTCTACATATTTAACGAAACCATAAATAGTACTTGCTATTTGACATGCACTATTCTAAACACTTTACAGGAGTTACTTAACAACCTAATGTGGCATAAACCATTATTTTACAAGTTGAGAAACTAAGGCAGACAGCTGTGGGTAACGTGCCTTAGGTCACATAACTAAACAGTGGTTTAAGAATGTAAATGTAGACAATTGGTCTCCAGATACTACACAGCTGTTTATCAGCCTTTTGAGTTTGCTAGACTATAAAATCTACTCATAACCTGCAAAGTTGTCAGGAGAATAAAATATCTGTATATAAAAGCTATACAAATGCAAAATATCTTTTCAGGTTACCATGTCTGTTGAACTTAAAGACAAATCTGGATATTAGATCCACCAGTGAGAAACAGGATAGCTTCACTGTGAAAACAACAACTCAGGTTGAGGAAAAAAATCAAAGTGCTAGCATAATCTCAGGTCTGATGGCCTCCAGGGAAATAGCTGCTGGAGCTAGACCCGGAAACTTGAATTGGCAGCATCAAGACAAATTGCTAAAAGGCCCTGGTCCAGGGCAAGTACCAGGGTTGCAGCAGCATGAGATACAATTCTCTAGTTTGGAAGGAAATGATCTTGTAAATATGTCAAAAGGCTGACTTTAACTATAATTTTAATAAAATAATTTATGTCAATAAAAGTGTGTGAAATATTAAAAAAAATTAGAAGGAACTGTTGTCATCATCATTGTCCAATCTTTTCTGAAAACCTCTGGTGTCTTTCATTTCCTTAGATCAGCGGTTCTCAACCTGTGGGTCGCGACCCCTTTGGGGGTTGAACGACCCTTTCACAGGGGTCGCCTAAGACCATCGAAAAACACATATAATTACATATTGTTTTTGTGATTAATCACTATGCTTTAATTATGTTCAATTTGTAACAATGAAAATACATCCTGCATACCAGATATTTACATTACGATTCATAACCGTAGCAAAATTACAGTTATGAAGTAGCAACGAAAATAATTTTATGGTTGGGGGTCACCACAACATGAGGAACTGTATTAAAGGGTCGTGGCATTAGGAAGGTTGAGAACCACTGCCTTAGACTGATAGACCTTCCATTCTGTGAGGAAGGCAGCAGAAAAGCACAAAAGGCCTGCAGGTCAATGGGAGGCATAGCCTGGAAGACCAAGAACCACAATATTTACCAAATCTGTGTCGCCTTTCCATGGAAAAGGTCTGAGGAACCCTTAATCTCATATTTACAATATAGGAAAAAACTATTTCAAACATTTAAACTTGTAGCCCTTTTAAAGGATTATGTAATAGTCATCTAAAATAGCCATGTATTCTGTATTTGCCAAAAGGAGACTAAAGAAAAATCCTAGAACCTGCCTGCTGTGGCTCAGTGATTGAGCGTCAACCCAGAAATCAAGAGGTTGCCGGTTCAATTCCTAGTCAGGGCATATGCCTGGCTTGCAGGCTTGATCCCCAGTGGGGTTGTGTAGTAGACAGCCAAGCAATGCTATTTCTCTCTCATTGATGTTTCTCTCTATCTATACCTCTCCCTTACTCTCTCTCTAAAATGCAATACAAATATATTTTTTAAAAAAGAAAAATCTTAGAGGTGATAGTGACTGCACTCCAACTTTAAAACTCCTGATGGAGGGGGAGAATAAATATAGGCTTGCTGTGTAACAGGCCTATATCTTTTTGATCTCACTAATTTCATTAAGTTTTAGTCTGCATTTTGGGCTTAAAGACAGACTTTTAGAAGGAAAAAAAAGTAAGAGGGGGAAAAAAAAGCCCTCAAAAAAGCAAGAAATCAATAAAACCTCAGTTATATTCTCTAGCTTTCACTTGGCTTTTAAAATTCTCCCCTCAAAAAATAAAGCATTTCCTCTTGTCTAGACAACATAACCTGCCTTCCCTCTCAGATAGGGCGCTTGGGAACCCGGGCGCTGTCTCGTTTCGTTCACACCAGCGATGATGCCACACAAACCAGGGCTGCAGGTCCCGTCCTCATGGCAAAGAGGGAACCCTGCAAGGTGGTGCTTCACCAAATTCCGTTTTTAAAAAAACATTTGTTCCTGTTTTCTTTTCACTTACCTTGTGAAGTCTCATCCGCCTGACTTGACAGTGGCTTTGGGTGTAACACAAAAAAAGCGAAAGCAGAAAGCAGTGGTTAAGGAGGTGAGCTCTATGAACACAGGCTGAGCAAGCTAATGCAGAGGATGCCAAAGTTCAGGGCAGACTCAGAACAGTAAAACACAGTGCAACGACAGTGCGTGATCAGGAAACTAAAAATTTCCACACTTGGAGGAGAGAAACTTTTTGACTTACAAAAACTTTTATTATAACAGACTGTATTTTTTGAGAAAGAAAACACTTCTTTAATATATTATCATACAAGAACCATTCTATGTGATACCAAATTTTTGGACTGGAACCTGGATTCTTTTTCCGCTGGAATCAAAGAATGAATCCATGGACAGAAAGTGGTATAGCAAAGGTGGAAATTTATTGAAGAACAAGTGCAGACTCCCACATAGGGAGGGGAAAGAGTCCCACAGAACTGACTCCCATATAGGGAGGGGAAAGAGTCCCACTGGGTTCCTCTTCCCCGTGGTTTATAAAGGCTGCAGTTCCACTGTCCTGATATCCCCTCTGATTGGTCAATATTCCCCTTCGAATTGGTTACTATAGTGATTCCTAAGGCCCTCCTTCCTCATGGTCCTTCCATTCCTCTGGGCTTTCTTCTTCTCCATCTGAATGAAGGGCTTCCTTGTCTTTATTTTGTAAATATAGACCTTTCCTGGCTACTTCCAATTCCCTTGTCCCATGTAAATGCAACTGTCCCTGTTCCCTTGTCTTATGGAGATGTAACTGCACCTGGCTTCCTGGTGTTATGGAAATGTACCTTCTCCCAGTCTGCAATCCCTTGCTTTTCCATGGACCTCAATTCTAAAAAAATCCCTAAGCCTGCCTATGTTCCCCCAAAATTCCTGCTTCAGTCCCCCCTCTGATTAGGAAAGCCCAACTGCCATTGGGGACAGGGGATGCTGCTGTCTTTCTGGCTGCTTCCTGCTGGCAAAGGGTCGTAGTTTGGGGCAGCAGTCAGGGTCCCATTGGAAGTGGGTAGTCTAAGGGTCTACGGAAGATGGATGTAGCGGCCTCCATTTGCTGTTCCGTGAGGAGGACCTGTTGCAGCTTTAGGGCTTCTAAATGGGAGAATATGAAACATACCAAAGGTTAAACAGGCAATGGTTAAAGATGAGTAATAATAAACCAAGGCCTGAGGAAGTGGTTTTGGTTGGTGATAGTGGTAGCATAGGTTGTCCTATAGACCAAGATTTAATACATTTTATTCTGAATCTGGCTGCTTATAATATACTTAGTAGTTTGGGGAGCCAGTATGGCTTGAGAAATTTACTGTACCAGGGTTATAGAGAGGGGCTATAAGTGGGAGTATCTTGTGGTGTTTCTGGGTCCCAGTAAGGACAGAGAAGGTCTCCTCCAGGTACCAACCTAGGGTTTAGATGACACTTACAAAAAGACAGAATAAGAATTGTTTAAAAGATGAAAATACTGATTATTTAGAAATACCAGAGTATGTTACTTATCTGGCATTCACTGTCTTCCCAGGATCCCTTGAAAGAGGAGTTTCAGGTGCTTTAGAGGCTCACATGAGTAGAAATCTGGTGGTTTAGCTGATGGCAATGCAGCTTCGTCCTCCTCTTGTGCTGGCATTCAAGGCTCACTGGAGATGGATGAATTTAGGAGGTGGCGCTGCTGACCTGTGAGGAGACTTACAGACTGGGGCCTGTGAAAGAGCCTTTTGGGCTGTTTAAAGGCCTGCCCAAATACAAGGGCTATTCCCGAAAGCTCGGGGGCAGTATTGTCTATGTTAGCTGATGGCTTTGATTCTGAACTACTCCTCCTCTCTATTAGGCTCTTGTAACCTAAGATGGGGTATTGGAAAGACTATGTCAAGGTTTCAATAAACCTTGGGCTTCTAGAATAGATGGCCTATTAGAATATTGAGTCCTATAGACCCTCGGGGTTGAGAGGATAGTGTTTTTGATGTGAATGTGAGGTATTTCTGTAGGGTCAGGAAGGCATAGGAAAGGAACAACTTACCCCAGCTACACCCTAAAGGCTGAGAAAAAGATCTCTTTCTTGGCTTCCCAGACCTGCCTGTAACGGCTACAGCCTCTGAGGATGGTTTACCAGTTTGGGAGGAGTACAGAGAGGCTGGCTCCAGCATCGGGGAGGAAATTAATTTCCTTCCCGCCCAACTGTCAGGCTTACCCGGGGCTCCTGGGTGGAGGTGGCAGTCCTCTGATGAGCCAGATTGAGAGACCCCCGAGCCCCCTCAGTCCTGTTGGGCCAACTGGTCGTCAGTCCTGTCCCAAGTCCCAAGGGACCTCAGTCTCCTGGGGCAGTCGACTTCCAGTGGTTTCCTTGACAGGCAGGACAGGGCTTCAGGGGTCCTCCACGTCCCTTGGGCAACTCTGGCGCATAAGTCCAACCTGTCTACAGTTGTAGCAGGTGACCGGGACTGACCATTCGCCTCTGGGCTCTGACTGGGGGTTCTTGTCTTGCAGAAGCGTGGCACTAAGGGCCTTGCTTTAGCCTGGCTTCCCCTGTTTCTCCTTTTCCCCCATTCTGGTCTTTATTATAGAACACAGAGGTGGTTAACTTTCAAGAGATTTTTAAAGTACTCTTGGGACCAATAGCCAATTCTTGCAACCTCCTGATATCTGGGATAGCCTGAGTGATAAATTTGTCCTTTAAAATTAGGTGTCCCAATTCTGAATCTGGAGCAATCTTGGTACGCTTAACCAAAAGCCTCCTTGAGCCTTCCAGAAAGGCCGAGGGGTTTTTGTGAACCCCTTGATTAACGTGATTAATTTAGAGTAGTTAACAGGCTTTATTTGACCACATTTGAGATCAAATACTTGAATGAAGTTTTGGAAAACCTCAAGATATTTGTCAGGGCCTTCTGAGAACTTTCCTAGGTCACTTTTAAGTTTTCTCATGTCCCGGGGTAAAAAGGGGATCTGGGCTGAAGTATGGCCAGATCCTTTATCTGTCTTGGGGCAAGCTAAGGCTGGCTCAGCCCTGGGCGTGGGCACGACCCCCGCCTTCTCCCTCCTCCCTCAGTGGACTTGGGTTGTTATTGCCAAGAGCAAAGGATTAAATTTAGTTTCCCACCTGCCTTTGGCTTGTCCTCTAGATTAAAGATAAGCCTGGTTATATGGGGCTTCCAACTACTTCCCATTTTTCCCACGGAAAAGATTAAAACTTCCTTCTAGGGCTGGATTTTACTATTTTCTTGTTGGCATTTGAAGCCAAACCTGAGGGCAGAAAAAATCAGGCACTTTCTTCTTAAGGTCTGTGGGTCAAATTTATCCCAATTTTGAGGATACACCCTAAAGGACTGTCTTTTTGTAGTGTGGGAAACATGCTTCCCATCTGGAAAAAAAAAAAAAAAAGACGTGCACAAGGATGTTTAAAAGGGCCTGAGTGAACATTCCAGGTCCTTTGAAAAAAAGCTTAGAAAAAAAGGCGTGCACAAGGACCCACCCTGTGGACATGCAGTCGCAGACAGGTTGCCGGGTAGACTAACCGCACTGACCGCCGCGGTGATGGCCCAAGCTCACGCAGGGGCCCGCCTGTATCTGTTGTGCTTGGAAAGCTTAGAGAGACGTCCTGGCCAGTGAGGCGTCCCCCCCTGGCCAAGGCTGAGGGAGGCCCCACTCTCAAACTAGGAGTGAGGGGTTCCTTGCGACGTACGGCCGTAAGCAAGGTTGCCGGGTGGACTAGCCATACTGACCACCGCGGTGATGACCCGAGCTGACGCAGAGGCCATCCGCGTGCCTCCCGTGGAAGCGTGCATACCCCGTGTCTCGCTCTCAGGTCCTTTGTGATTTAAAAGGACCTGAACCACTGTAATGTTTCGAATTACCCACTGAACTGGACGGGTTGGAGTGCCTGCTGACCTAAACTTCCGAGGGGTCTACTCTAGGATGAGGACTTAAGAGAGTTCATACAGTACCCGGAACCTGGTTTGGCCAATATCCAGTGATCAGGGTAAAGCACCAACAAGTCCGGCCCCCACCCCTTTTATCCCCCGCCCCCCCCCACCACCACCCATCATTAAGGATTTATCCTTTGCCTGACTTTATATTTTAAAATTCCTGTTCACTGGCCTAACTTTTAGTTTTTACTGACCCTTAATTTCTGCTGTTTTATTTTCAAACTTTAAGAATGTCACCTTCTTTTAAATTAGGCAACCAACTTGGTTGCTTCACCTGCTGGGCTAGGGACATGCTAGTTGACTTTGCAGGGAATTACAAAGGCACACCTTCCTAGTTTTCATGAATGGTGAATATTGGTGGAAGCGATTTTTTTAAACTTTAAGCTTCTTTCATTCAGGTATGCTAAGAAAGAAAGGGGTGCCATAATTTCCTGAAGTTTTACAAATACCTTTTAGTTCAACTATGACCTGCTTAGAAGCCTGCAATTTAGAGTAAGTCAGAGTCCTTTCCATGGGTTTTCTAAAGACTTAAATGCATCAAAGTAAGGCAATGGCTGTCCAATGACAAAATCCAAAAGTGGCATGGTTATAGATTTGTACAAAATTCTATTGATAAAACCTCTGCTGACAACAACCTTCTAGTACAACAAACAATTTGTATGTAACACGTGGCACATGGCTTATTGCAGATGGCGCATTAAAGCATTGAATACGATTTATAAATCCCAATAAGAGAAACATAAAACCCCAGAATGTCCCTGGCAGACTCAGAGTATTGTCACACTTGCCCTTTTCCCTTACTGAAAGTTCCTGTTTGAACTTGGTTCTGCGTAAGTTTTTTCTGAAGTAGACTAAAACCTTTATGACATTCAAAGTATATGTATTTAAGTAGAACATTGTTATTAGTTTTTATTTGGCAGAGTTTCCTCATGCAACTTCAAGTATATTGCATTGGTCTAATTTCGTTCAAAGATATTTCTTTTTAGGGAGAAGGAATAAATCTTTTTGCATCACCCCAGGGACCTTTGGGGTGTCACAAAAATCTGTCCTTCAGTTAAATTCTTGAAATATTACATTCGGAAAAGCTGTCAAATATACCGAATTTAAAGATTATTAAAACTTAAACCGGTTTTTAACATTAAAGATTTTGTCTTGACCACAGAATTAATTATTTTCAATCTGGCCATTAAATTGAGTTGACAGCTTTTCTGAACGTAAAATTTCAAGAATTTAACTGAAGGACAGATTTTTGTGACACCCAAAAGGGCCCTGGGGTGATGCAAAAAGATTTATTCCTTCTCCCTAAAAAGAAATATCTATCAGCTACAATCCACGCTGATAGTATTTGGGACACCTAGATTTACAGTGTTTTTCAGTGCTTTCCTAGAATGGCACTGCAAATCTAAGCAAATAACTTCATCCTTCAGCCCCTTCCTGGTGAACTTCTGTCTTATTCCTGAGAAAATATGAGAGGATGTGATCTAAACTCTGGATTTTTTGGGTTTATTTGTTTTATGTCAAGACCAGAGGTCTAAATACAAATATGTTCCAAGGCATTAATGTGGAACTCAGAATGTTTTTCCCTCATTAACAATGTAATACAAGGGAAGTAGAGCCTGAAACAGAATTCGTTCTATAGTTGATATACATTATAGCTAAAATAAATTTCACTAGTCAGATTGAGGACATACTTCTTATCATTTCAGTTTTACATATTGAAATTTGCATATAAAACCCTAGAATATTGAACTACAAATAAATATTTGGAACAAAATCTGTTCTTACGTTAGGGACTGTTTAAAGCTACATTTTATCTAGTAAAATCAATGTTCTTGAACTTGTTTTTCTGAATATAATGTGGCTATACATTTGTATGTATCTAAATTTTCTAGCTTGATCCCATAAGAAGGGATAGACTAACATCTAATCAATTTGCAAATTCTTTGAAAAGTATATTTCTTTCCTTAGGAAGACATCAACTACCATATAGCACTTAATATACTAGTATGTTACTCCTAAGAAAAATTTCACTTCCGTACATAAAATTCTTAAATCTTAAAGCATTCCTTACAATTTAAGCCTTAGTTATTTATATTCATTTTGAATTGAATCAAAACTTGCTCACTTAGTTCTATTTAATTTAAACTAAATTACTTCAACTAGAAACAAATAACAGCATTTTGAATATTTTATTTTGTTCTTACCTAGAATTGTATCTTATATAAAAAAAATGGCTGGTATGTATCCTACAGACCTCTCTATATGAAAGTACAATAAAGGTTTTATTTTAATTCAACAAACTATAAACTATCAACTACATATAGGAACATGTACCACTCTAATGTCAGTCAGTTGAGTTTGAAATAGAGAAACTTTCTCTGCTCTCAGCCAACCTTCATCTCTTGCTATTGTATATCTGATGTCCTTATCCACATTACTCAGGTGAAATCTCAGTAACAATTGAACTCAACTCTTTAGTGCAAATTTCCAGAAAGCATAAGAGTAGTGGCATGGCTATAAGAAAAGGCTTAGTCTTTGGAGACAGATATGAATTTGAGTTCTGACTCTGCCTCCTTTTAGCTGTGTGACTTTGAACAAGTTAATTAACCTCTCTAAGCCATAATGTCTTCATCTATAAATAATGCCTACTCTGGGATGATATTTGGCCTGCACACAGATGTATTGCCATGCTGGTTAATAAACCATTGAAGCGCTTCCATACATCAGTAAGTAGCCGCTGCCCAACTCCCACAAATCCATGTCCCACTCTATACCAGGATCCTCTGGAATGCCCTCAAATTCGGGAGCCAAAGGGTCTCCCTCACCAAGCAGGGAGACTTCTGGGATTAGTCTTCAAAGCAGCCATTCTGATTGGTCAGTGCCCTTGCACTACTGGTTCTAAATATAAAATAATCAACATAAAATACTTCACGCATTTATTCCTAGGATTTAGGGAGCCAGCAATGTCTAGCATTAGTGCAAACTGTCCTCCTGTGCTCAGTCTCACAATGCTCAGTGTGTCTGCCGGGGCTTACAGAGACCATTTCTCATTTCATAAGATTATAGAAGCTTTTATCCCCAAATTATTTCCTCCTTTCTTTGTTCCCTGGCAATTCTGACCACATGTCTTTAGTATAAATGTCTTTAGCAATTTTAAAATGCAGGAAAAAGAAAATATTTCTAAACTACATCAAAATGAGTTGGTAGGCTGACTAAATTTCACAATGACTTCTTTTTTTACTTTCATACCAATCCATTAAATCAATGAAAGTCTGTACATTGTTTCTAGGTTTGTATGATTTGTTTGACATTGTATAATCATAAATACATAAAATTAAGGAGAGAAAAAGGGTTTGCAATTTGGTATAAGTGTGAAGTATGAACCCAAAAAATTGTAATGTTTTTGTTTCAGGAAAAGACAAGTTCAGTTCCTAGAAGAAATCATAAAATAGCCTGGCCAGCATGGCTCAGTGACTGAGCATTGACCTATGAACCTGAAGGTCACAGTTCGATTCCCAGTCAGGTCACATCCCTGGGTTGGGGCTGTGGGCTCAATCCCCAGTGTGGGGAGTGCAGAAAGCCGCTGATCGATGATTCTCTCTCATCATTGACATTTTTATCTCTCTCTCCCCTCCCCTCCCTCTCGGAAATCAATTTTTTTTAAAAAGAAATCATAAAATAAACTTCTTTTCTCCAAATTTATGGTTAAAGAAAATGGTTAAGACATGAAAACTAAAGCCCAAAAACCATATACACTTTTGACTTTTCAAAGACCGAGTATGTTGGAAAGTAAACAGATGGACTGCAGAGGTGTTTGCTCCCTTCCCTGGTTTGCTGCTAGTCCCTTTCAGCTGGGAACGATAATGTGAGCACACACCTGAGTGTTTCTATGCAACTGACCTGTGTGCATTGAACTAGAAGCAGTTCTGCTCCTCTCCCAATTCCTGTTGGCCTGGTCGGGCACAATTAGTGTAGAATATTAGGCAGGGCAGAGAGTGGTGGGTAGCTTGCCAATCAGATTTACTGTTGAAACAGTGGGTGTTGCCACTTCTGGCCATTTCTGACAATACTGTTAGAAATTAAATCATGGCATTAGCCGAGCACTATTTGGCTGTGGAAGCCTAGTAGGTCATCAGTTTATGCCCCCACCCTCCAGACAAGTGGCAGGTGGGGCCCTACTAGCCCCTGCTAATGCCATGAGCTGGAGGCTCTGGCCAGGAGATGAGCATTTATGGGGTTTTGTGTGTTTTTTTAAATTCATCAGGCCATATGCTGCCAGGCTCTCATGCAAATAGAAAAAATTGCAAATAATAAAAAAGAACCCACTGGTTTAGAGGCCGGCTGTTTTCTGTCACCATTGCCATCTATGTGAGAGGCCAGTTAATGAAAGAGGAGTCTTGGACTCCCGGCGACATCAACCTAAAGGGATGGATACTTCAAAATCCAAGCCTCATTCAAACCACGTTAAACCTCTGCCCTAGGGTAACTCGGCGCCAGGGTCTATTTGGCTAGAGAAGCAGGGAGCCGGCCTTCCAGCTGGCCTGGAGACTGGGCAAGCTTGTCTAATGCTCCCTGCAGCTGAGGCCCATTGTCCACGGATGTGAGAACAGAGAAAAGGTTAAGTTTCGTTTAGGTTGGGTTAAGTTGGGGCCCATGGGTTTGTCAGATTCAGACACACTTCGAATAAGCAGCTTTAGAAAGAAAAGAGATTAGTCAATGCAATTTTCTGTTTCAAAATTACAAGAAAATTAGCATTTTTAGGCTGTTTGGAAATCCCTAATTTTTTAATTTCAACAATTGCAAGAAAATCTTTCCAAGCAGATTCTCTCTAAACTCGTCCCCTGAAATGCTTGCATTTAAAATTTAAATGTTGTTAAACTTTTGTGTAACTGCTGCTATGTCTATAGTCATAATTATTACCAAGTTTCCAGTCTGTACAAATGGAGAATTTCACACCCTTGATAGCATTCACACATTTATTTCCCATTTTAAGGCAGTAGATGCCCAACTGAAAAATGAAGTAAAGTGACTCAGAACTCATATTTATATGTATATTTCAAAATGATTCCGTTTTAGAAATGTTGTGCGAACGTTCATTTGCACCTCTATCAGATCACTTCGAAGCCATGATTTGCACCTTTTTAAAGACAATTCAAGACCAATTGTACCAATTAATATGCAATGTGTTACAGTTCAAGAACTGTCAACATAAAAGTGTCATGGAAATATGTGTACCTACATGTGTGATACTGGGAGAAGTTTGTGATGAGAGTCTCTTGTTCAACTCTTGCTACACAGCAAAGATGCACTGAAGAGAGCTTTGTCCACAGTGGCCATGTCACAACAAAAGTCTTGCAAGCAAGCAAGCAAATGCAAATTATTTTCCTTCCTGTTTTCTCTACCATGTCACCAAAACCTTTGTGTGTCACTGGGTTTGCTGCTACCTCCTGGCTAATTTGTAATCTAAAGTGTGATTAGGAAACACACACGGGCTTAGCTCCACTGTCAGGAATGGTTCCCAGATCCACTGGGGAGGAGGGACAGTGGGAGGGAAAGAGGAGCAAATCATACTGGAAGGCTGCAAGGTTTATCTCCAACAAATTGCCATAGATATACTCTAGCAAAATTTGACAGCTATTCAGTGAAGAAACATGTTAAGTTCATAGATAAAATTAATGTTGTTAGGAAAACTATTTCATATTGTATATAAACAACGAAGACAATGAAAGATATGCCCTCTTCAACTGTTCAAAAGAGAGTGATTGCAGAGTCCTATGACAGAAATAATAGACTTTGTTGTCACTGTTATTCATGATCCTGCATTCCAAATCAAATGTGTGTGTGTTTTCCCCTAATTTAAAAGGGTTGACTTCATGGTGTAATATCTTACAAAGAAAAGTCTACCTTTCCAACAAGTTTAAATCTGAGAAAATAGCACCCATGTTAACCTCAGCTTGACTACATGTTGAAGCAAGGACTAATTCAGCCAGTTCAATGGAGGATAAATGACAAGATTTTCACATGCTTTCATGTTATGGGAAGCTAGTGAGGTGTGGGAAAAGATGATGATCTAGGGAATTTCAAGATATAATACTTTTTACAATAAATTCTGAAATTTACAATTCACATTTAATGGTGATTAAAAATTCTTTCACGTGAAAATGCATACTCCTGAGAGGCAAAGTTATTTACACAATGCAAACATGTGCTTAGACATCTGTGTACCCAGGTAGGACAGCTAATCATAAAGTTCAGGAACTAAATGGCTAATCAAGTTTAGTTGTTAAAACACCAACCACATAACTTATTGATGAAAAGCTCACTCCTGATTAAATTAATAAAGACAAAAATAAATAAAATACAGATGGCTCTTGTATATAGGAAGCAAAACCTTTAGTCATATCCTCTAATGATGCCTCAAACTCTGAGTGAAGTTATTTTAAAGAATAAAGAAACTATACTCTGGAGACAGATCTGAATTCACTCTCATTCATTCATTCATTCATTCCACAAATATTTCCTGGACTCCCCCACTATGTGCCAGGGACTATGTTTTCTAGGCAATAGATATCCATCTGTGATCAAGATAGTCTCTAGACTCATGGAGAGGCAAGCCCTAAATAGGAAAGTAAACAAGATAATTAGAGGCTGTGCTAAGAGCTATAAAGAATATAAATAGGTAATATAATCGAGAATAACTGGCTGAGAAGAGCCATTTCAGATAGCTGAAGATGATTCTTTTCCTGGTGTGAAACCTATAATATAATTTACTTATGACATACTCAAAGACAGACGAAATCAGAGAGCCAAATCTTTTCCAAGCTAAAAGGGGCCTTAGAGATTCAATGTTACTTCCTCATTTCCTACAATAAAACCAAAGTTCCGGTAAGTTCAGTGGCTTATTCAGTGTCTCATAGCATTAGCTGAACAATTAGCTATCAGTGTTAATAGGTAAAGAAAAAGCTCTGTCGGCATATATTTTGTTACTAATTATTGCATGTTGGTGAGTCATACATCTAAATGGCATAACCTAAATTTAGTTACAATGGAAAGAAACTATATAAACAATATCTTCATTTAATTAAATTATTTCATATCTCTTATATGGCCTGTGGACCTAATATTTGACATCAAGTTTCCACTTTCATTCCTTCATAATAATGATTTTTCTTTCCAGAATTATCTAAGAAGGCTGGATTCCTTGGATACTAGATACATAAACAGAGACACAGAAAATATTAGCAGCAAAATGCTCTCCTGAACTTTGTAAGAAAGATCATCATAATATTAAAAATCTATTGGACTAGGTGAGATCTAAAGCTTAAAAAATAAGAAGAATAGAGAGATGACACCATCAAACAACTATAAAGCACTTTATCATTATTTTATTTGATTCCAAAACAAATAAGAATGGCATAAGTAGAATGGATATTATTATTATTTTAATTCTTTTAGAAGTGAGAAGCTTAGATTCAGAAAGAATAAGTGACTTCCCCAAGGTCACACAGCTAGCAATTATCAAAGATAACTGAAACCTAGCCTTCTCATCCCAAACTTCAAGTGTTTTCACCAGAACACCTACCCCCTCATAAACATGTATTACTGAGGTATTGGGTACTTAACACAGTACCAAGATCTAGGGCCAAAAAAGAGACATGGGCTTTGCCCTTTTGAAGCTCACAGTGTAAATTTACACACACACACACACACACACACACACGGATTAGCTTGTTTGATGAATGAAAGGATGACCCTCAACAGCCAAATCTTTCTAGGGAGTATCTTACTTGCAAACATTTTTCTCTTAAAATGTCCTATTATTACTAAATTCTCAGCCCTGGAGGTATTAACAGTTCCCAGTGTTGGAGCACTGCCTGACTAGCTTGTCTTCTTGCTTTCTCAGGGCCATATTAAAGAATACAGCAAAGAAGCACATGTGAGTAATTATAACAGACTAATTTGCTTCCACCATTAACCTAAATGCAGTATATTTAAACTATAATGGACAAACAGAGACAGCATGAGCTCGGGAATGCCCCAGGCATCAAATGGTTTCATTAACTAGGAAATTTGTCCCACTAGGCTAAAGAAATCCACTACAGAAAATGGATTATTCCATCATCTTGTGGCCAATATTGCTATTATGTGAGTCCAGCTCAGCACAACATCCCTAACTGCAGATGAGCTGGCCGCTGGGATTGCCAATTGCTCGCCCAGAGACTTGCATGTAAAGCTCTAAAATGGCCCATTACATCAGGTGGTTGAGAGGCATTTCATGATCCTGACTTCTAGAACAAGCATAGATAATGAATAAGGCTGACAGAGCCCATTATTTTTACACTCAAGTGCATCACATTAAATTAACAGACAGAGACCACATGATGTGTGACATCTTCCCCACTGATCATCATTTATGTGGTGCCACTTCTGCTAGTTTCCTCTTTCATGGGCTGAACTCCAATAGCCAGTCACTATGCAGTCCTTCCATCAGCTTTGCTTTGTTTTGATTTTCCTTAACTGGGAAAGCTATTTTGAGTCATTCTCACTGGTAGGACTCTGACATGGTGGGAAAGAAGTTTGAGATGAAACGTTAGCATAAAGACGTACAAATACAGAGCCAACATTGGTTGAGCCCAAGGATATCCAATGTAGATAGAAAAAAAAAAAAATATATATATATATATATATATATATATATATATATATATATATATAACCTGAGAGTGTCTGTTACAAAGCTAGTCATTGACTCTACCCTCAAATTTTCAGAAATGGTATTTGTTGATCCGAAGGAATTCTCTCATATAATGCAGCTATCCTTGGAGGAATGAAAGGAACTATTTTTACCTACTCTGTACTTTCCAACAAGATGACGTGTTATTTTATAAATTCTAATTTTCGTACATAAAAATCAAACTTAGGACTTCTATTACCAGTAATGACAGAAATGGTGCACTTGTGTAGTTAGTGTGGCTTTCATTATAGAAATAATTATTGAGTAAAATTAAGTAATTCATAATCATGAAATCTGCAGTACAGTGAAACCCATTTGAGACAAACACTAGAACATATATGGTCAAATGTTTGTTGCCAACACAGTCTCTCTGCAAGGAATTGTACAGCCAATGCTGCTGCCTTTTGGAACTAAAGAGAGAATTTTCAGGATATGTGTGCAAATTGTTCTTACTTCATAGTTTCGTGGCCTTTCTTCCCTGTCTTCCATCCATTCTTTCTCCCATCTTTCTTTGACCTAAGAGTTTACTAGAAATCGACCACCTAATTTAATCACATATGGCTCCTGATGACCTTCATAAGTGAAATGTCAAATCTAGACATAAATGTTGCAGGTTTGCCACCAGTGACATATTCACCCACCACATAACTCATATCTGTAGGACGACATCTTTACCTATGGAACGCAAAGTCATGAGAAATAGTATCCTTCAAACACTGTGAATTTACTAATGCTCAATACAGCTACTTATTCATTTGATGAGGGAACATTTCTATGGCTATGTAGAATAGATTCACCCTAAAACAGGGTCTATCTAAATTAGAGTAATATAATTTGGCTTTAAAAATACCATTCCAAATTATTAGGATAATTAATCTTCTCAGTCTACTACAAAAATTTCACCTGTGAACCCTACCTCCAGCTAGAAAACTCTTCTTCCAAAACCTTACATAATCACACTTACTTCTTCAGCTTCCTACACTTATTGGCTCAGAAAATAAAATCCTGGACTTATCAATCAAGTTTCTTTGAGACACTCTATTCAGAGAAAAGAATACCTTCGCACCCACTGCGCTGATGCATTTGAAACATCAGCACTGGAAATTCTCAGAGGGCGTCCCTGCGCTGTGTCCAGAACACTGCTCTAGGCTCTGTGTCTCACTGATGAGGTCTGTCATGATGGAGAGCTGCCGGCTTCTCCTGTCAGCTCAGGTTTGTGTGCAGGGAAGTCATGTGTGTAAAGCGCACTGAATGCCACACTAACAGATGTCCACAAAACATGAGACAGAGATGTCATTTTTAAAGCATCTCAGAAACAGAATCATTTCCCAAGGCACTCTTAAGGAACTAATAACAAATGTAAATATTTATGACTGTCATAGGTTGACTGGGTTACACAATTGGCTTCCAGAGTCTTTCAAACCTGGGAATGGAAGGATCCCCATGCATGTAGGAGATGAACCTCACAAGCAGACAGAAGCCACTTGACATAGTGTGATCCAAAGAGATGTATTTGAAAAGGTCACCAGTCCTTCAATATTGCTGTTGGTGGCTTTTGCCATAACAGCCTTCATTTCCTGGTGTGTTAAAGACTGCAAAGACTGAGAGGGAGGTCACAGAAAGGGCAATGGACCACAGATAAAATTCAATTTCTCACCATCTTGTGTAGGACCTCACTTGATTGTGAAGGCATAATTCTATGTAAAGTGTAAACAGCCTTTTCCTCCTAAATAACATTCTTCATTAACTTTGAAGCAAGATTACTGATTCAGATTACCTGGTAACTCCTTTTCTCTCATATCTGAGGTCTAACATATTAAATGTTTTTAGAAAAATTGGTAAAATAATATACCTTGATTTGTATCTACTTGTTGACTTCTGCTACAATTTTAGGATTCAAAAATATCAGCCCTAAAAATTCATTTAAAAATCATCTTTGAGAATATTAATTGTCTCCTCCACCTATTCTGGATAAGAAAGCCCAATCCCCAGCTGCTGCATCACCGTTGCAGCCCATCCCTACTTCTGCAGTCTAGAACCTAACCAGTGGTCGGCAAACTGCGGCTCGCGAGCCACATGCGGCTCTTTGGCCCCTTGAGTGTGGCTCTTCCACAAAATACCATGTGCAGGCGCATATGTACAGTGCGATTGAAACTTCGTGGCCCATGCACAGAAGTCGGTATTTTGTGGAAGGCCACACTCAAGGGGCCAAAGAGCCGCATGTGGCTCACGAGCCGCAGTTTGCCGACCACTGATAAGCCATTCTCTTTCCTCCCAGCTTTGAATCTCACGTCATACTTTGTCAATCACCAGTCCTCCCTATGGATCATCAACCAATTCCTGGGTCACTTCCCACCATTTCTTGAAGAATTATTCCCAACCAGCTTCCAAAATTTCACATCTTGAATCATATTTCAGATTATATCTACTCTTCTCTGCTATAGAGTGAATATTTGTGGCCCGGCCCCAATCATATATTAAACCCTATGAGCCCAGCTGGTGTGGCTCAGCAGTTGAGCGTTGACCCAGGAACCAAGAGGTTGCTGGCTCCATTCCTAGTCAGGGCACATGCTGGGTTGTGGTCTCAATCCCCTGTGGGGGATGTGCAAGAGGCAGCCAACCTGAGCCCTCAAGAGTAAGATTAGTTCCCTTAGAAAAGAGACCCTGGCGAATTCCACTGCCCCTTCTACAGCAAGACAGGGATCTATGAAGCAGGAAGCAGGTCCACTATAGATACCAAATTTGCTGGCACCTTGATCTTGGACTTTCTAGCCTCCAAAACTGTGTGAAAGCAATTGTTGTTTATAAGCCACCCAGACTATGATATTTTGTTCTGGCAGCCCAGACCAAGACAAACACTCTACCCTGCCTAAATTTGCCTTCCTCCATCTTTTAATAAAACTTGGTGACTTCTATTTATTTCAGCTCCTCTCTGAAGCTTTCCATAATCCTTCAAGTTCAGGGTTTTCCCAACTTTACTTGATGTCACTTGGGCATCTTGTTAAAATGCAGATTCTTATTCAATAGATCTGGATGGAGTTTGTGATACTGCATGTCTAACAACATCCTAGGTACTACGGAGGTTGCTGGCTCTCAGGTACACTTTGAGTAGCAAGGTTAGCCTCTAAATTCATAGAGGGCAGGGCAGGCACCATGCATGATTTATTCATCTTTTATCTCCAGTGACTCAGAGTACCTGACACATCAACAAACTCAGTAAGTATTTGTTGAGTAATGATCGACTGAATGAATAAATGTGTAATACTCTGGCACTTAAAACATTCTCCTTAAAATGGAGAAGTTTTAGATGCACTTTTTCTTTAAAATTAAGTAAGTTGAGGGCAGATATTGTATTATACTTCTTTGTATCTTTAAAGGCCTGTATACGCCCTTTGTGTCCAGAGAAAATAGGCACTCAATATAAATAGTGATTAAGCAGTCAATTGATAAAATGACTGAATAAGTACCTGGCAAAGGAGGGGCATCAAGAGCGACCTAGAGTGCAGGGTCATTTGACAAGCTGGCCCCTCCAGGAGCTAGAAAAGGCAGAGGAAGTGGGGGCAGAAATATTAAAATGAGCCACCAGAAAAAAAGGCCCTTTGTAGACACAGACACACTCTAATGAGAAAAGTGCTCAGTTAGTTAAAATGCCAAGCCAGTGGTTGACATGCTTGGGAATAAAACCAAGCATTATTACAGCGGTACGCAGATGGTGCTTTTTTTTTTCTTAATTCAAAGCTTCACTTTTGTAAATAACAATGGAAATTGAACAACTGGCACATACCAGGCTTCGCAGACTAGAGTAAAGGTTTTCAGAAGTGAATTTCTTCAACAACTTTTGCCTTTGGAGTATTTAAATGTATACTGACTTGCAGCATTACTCAATATTTCATATCCCTGGGTCATCTTCTTAATCAGGCTGCAGCCACTCGGGGTAGGGACCTTATCTATGCAGACAGTAGACACACAGTCACACTTGTTGAATAAATAGAATATTCAGAAGACCTTGGATGGCACACTCTTCTGGTTCCAGATGTGGATCTGTGGAGCAGGGAGGGTCGGGGAGTGGAATTTGAGGCATGTAACTTGAATGGCTTCCCAGCCTAGAGAGGCACTTCACATACCCTGGGTGTGGGGTTTTTTCTGTCTTTTCCTTGTTCTTTCATTACATGCCCAGAAGATGAACTAGAATCCTGCCATTAGAATTCTGCCAATGACTAGTTCTTAAAGAACATCATGTCGTGTAAATAGGTGAGAACTGCAGTGCCCTAAAGCTCTCAGAATCTCATCACCAAGCATTGACTCTGTCACCACATTACAAGCAAGCCAGATACAAATAATTTATCAGGAGGGGCAATGTGCTATTATATTCTGATTATATTATATTTGCCAGAAAAGTAGTTAATATGATGATTATTAAAAATATAGGGTATATCTATGTGTGTATGTACATATATATAAAGGTGCAGATAACTATATGGTTCCAAATATACCTATAATGCTTAAGGATTCGTGTCTTTTTCTATTAACTACCTTAGCTAATTATGCTTTGATTCAGCTTAAAAGGATTCTGCAAGTACATAGAAGCTTCTCATATAAAGAGTATTTAAAATGGAATGGAGTTAGCAATCTGTAACTTGAAATTATACATCACACTTAGCTTCATTTAAACTGAGAGCACCAGAAGAAGCCGATTTCCATGGCACTTTCATTATGCAGAGAGGTAAACAACAAATAAATACGAGGCACATGAATGTGAAATTAACAGCATGATAATTGCTTTACTCCTAGAGTGGGTACGATATTAAATCCTCAAATAAACACTTACTTAACCTCATTCTCACATCTGCGTACTGCCTTTATCGAAAGCGGTGTACCTGGACCATTCACACCAAGGCAGCTTCCGCAGTGAGAGACAAAGTCCACAGAGCTCATTGCCAGCCCCTGGGAATTTCAGGGTGATTTCTTTGCAAGGTCGAGTATCAGAGATGCAATGTACAACCAGTGGAATATACAAGTCAATAAAGAATGCACTTCACATACCATTATTACTTTGTATGTGACATATACCTAATTTCTCTACTAGTTCTTCAACAGAGCCTCATCCAGGTTCTGGTGGTGTTGGTCAGTGGTTAGAGCATCCACCCATGCACCAAAGGGTCTCAGGTTCAATTCCTGGTGAAGGGCATGTACTTGGGTTTCAGGTTTGATCCCCTGGGCGGGGCGCGTGCAGGAAGCAGCCAATCAGTATGTGTCTCACAGTGATGTTTCTCTCTCCCTCTCTCTCTGTATCTCTCTTTCTCTCCGCCTTCCTCCCTCCCTCCACTCTCTATACAAATCAATGGGGAAGAAAAGCCTCTTCCAGGTCATCTGCACAGCCACCCAGGGCAGTACTACCACCCTGCTGAGCTCAAGGCCATGCTCTCCCGCCCTGTACAGACACCTGCTGACGTATTTTACAGCGTCTATGCAGGAAACTGTTCAACCTGATTTCTGCTGAATTTTTCCTTCCCTGCGGTAAGCAGAAATTCTTTTTTGCAGTTTCCTCGTGGCTATGTAGAACAGGTAAAGTCTATCTTGCGTTCTGGGCTCAGCTTTGCCCTACATTTAACCCCAAGTAATGGTTTCTCCTTCTTACTCAGACCCTGAAACTGACTCATTTCCAACCAGGCTTCTGGCACCCTGGAGTTTTCCACTAAGCAAGGGTTAAAGGGTCAGTAATAATGTTCCCTCTACTCTTGTGAGCACAGAACTGGCAGAGTTCAAAGTTATTTGTTGTAACCTGATCAAAGGCCTCATCATTTTCCACAAATATACTCAAAGGTGAGGTTCAGACCAGACCTACGGCTTGTGTACCCAGGACACCCTCTTTCTTGGCAGGAGGTATCAACCACTGCTTTGGAAGCCAGGGAGTAAGAAATAAAATAAAGTAATAAAATAAAATAGAACAA
Organism: Myotis nattereri; assembly: GCF_964212035.1. NCBI lineage: Eukaryota > Metazoa > Chordata > Mammalia > Chiroptera > Vespertilionidae > Myotis > Myotis nattereri. Next base: position 38,620,832 of record NC_138082.1, read on the forward strand.
TTAGAAATGAGGTCCAACGGAAAGAAAATCTTGCCATCCCAAATAAGCATCTTTAGAAATCGTTAAGTTCTATTGTTCCGGTGATGAAATGAGTGAGTATGTCTTTGTTGATCTAAACTTACATTTGACACAATGGGTAAATTCAAGCCCGAGGCTTTCATGCCATTATCGGAGCCTCATGTCAGTGAGTGCTTTAAGCTAATTACATTTGATGCAGCAAATCAACAAAACCACTGCTGGTTATGACCTCTGCCAAGAGCGCTAGCGAGCGAGACAAATGCAGCTTAAGATGCTCTTAGTTGCTCTGCTGCAAAGTCCCAGATACAGCCGACAGGAGGCTGTTACACGGCCTGGGCGCGCATCCTCCAGATGGCATTCTACATTGGCTTGTGGCAAAGCTCACAGGGATACTGGCACATTCTCTCTGTCAAAATGAAAGTTTTCCAATTACAAGGAGATAATGTGAGGAGATGCAAACTTAATCTCTCAAACAAAAGGTTGCAAGCTGTGTAACAGCCATTTCAGGGGAGAGATTTCACTATCGTTCAATTGATTTAAACATTGCGGATCACAAAATGGGCTATCTTTCCTAATAAAACCAAGGAATCGGCGGCAGTTGACTTTATTTCCTGGAACAGTGTTGCAATAGTGTCATCACTAAAGGGAGGCTTCTTTTAAGTGAGAGCTCTTCCATTGAACTGAACTCTGTGGTTTTTTTCCTAGGGTGTAAACAGATACGAAGCAGCCATTTTTCCTTTTCAACACCCGGTGACTTAAATGAAGGCTTCAGGTGCGATGTTACAACAGACAACTATTGGGTATCAGATCAGAGAATTTCATTAGCAAGGCTATGCATGTTGAATAAGAAGAAAGCTCTGGCTGGTGCAGCTCTGTGGTTAAAGCATTGGCCCATGCACCAAAGGGTCACGGGTTTGATTCCCAGTCAAGGGCACATACCTGGGTTACAGGTTTGATTCCCAGCAACCAATCAATGTATCTCTTCCCCCTCCCTCCCCCCTTCACTTCCCTTCCTTCCACTCTCATTAAAATCGATGGGAAAATACTCAGGTGAGGATTTTAAAAAAAATAAAGCACTATTATCATCAAAACCTGTTAGCAAGACCTGGCCAGTGTGGCTCACTTGGTTGGGCCTTGTCCCATGCCCCAAAGTTGCCAGTTCAATTCGTGGTCAGGGCACAAGTCCAGGCTGCGGGCTGAACACTTCCTACACTCCCCTCTGCCTCCCCATCAGGGAGCATGCAGGAAGCAGCCAATTAATGTTTCTCTCTTCTCCCTTCCTCTCTAAAAAAAAAATAAGAACTAATTTTTAAAAACCTGATACTAAAATGTCTGCATCTTCATTTTCTAACCTGGTGAGCACTAGTAAAAAATGATATGCGGAACTATCAATAGTTATGGAAATGAGGTGATATGCCTCAACAATTGTCCAAAAATAACGTTACCCATCAAAGCAAGCTGGTGGCATGCTTTGCTGTAAGGTTACTCCTCAGGAAGATGTGGGTTTGCCACTTGGCATGGACACGCTGTGACAAAGCAGGAGAACTACCATCTAGCCACTTTGTGAGCTCCAACAGGGACACCACAGGGGAAAGCCTGCATGTGCTGGCTTTGAGCAGAATGTTTTGCAGGGTAACTGTGACCACACTCCTGTAGTGAACATATTATACAGAATTTCAACAGAGAGTAAATGCAAATGATTATGCAATTCTAACATAAGCAAAGATCCTTCAATAGTTATGTTGCATTCTTTTTTGTATGTGTGATTTAAGAAGAATGAACCAATCCAAACTTCTAAGCACAGATTCAGAATATTAAAAGGGACAAGGTAGACTTCCAAAATTTAATTAAGCTAACCCACAAACAGAAAATGCTTTTATATCACATTCCAAAATCATTTAAAATATATACTTTACTCATTTAGATGAAGACCCATGATATAAGGTGGTGTAAAACACCAAATTGCAGTCAACAGGGTAAAACTGTAGTCAGCAGACGCCTTTTGTCGTTGCCATAGAAAGTAGCTAGGAAACTGTCGTTTCTTTGCTAAAAATTCAGTCAGCTAAATAAAGCAATATTATAAATTCTAAGTAGTCTCAACTGTAACATTGTAAGATCTGTAAATCAGTCAGAAATATAAGCAAGACCTTCAAATCACTCAGGAAACAGACTCCTATCGAAGAGTTAACATTTTCAAGCACTGTTAAAAGTCTCAACATCAACATAAAGTGGTCTATAACAGCTGCTGTAAAGCTCAACATCAATTTTATGTCGGCTCAACTGCTAAAGAGCGATCACAGTGACATCCCTTAGGAGGCATTTAAGGGCCCGAGTGTATAGCAATTTAAAAACTGAGCAGGAAATCAAAACTAATTCCGAGTCTGTTTACGAAAATATGTCTCCCTATGTTCTTGTACCACCACCTAGTGGTTACAGAGCTCTCAATAGGCCCATTGGTAGAAAACAAATAGCTGTTGTGATGTTTTAAAATGAAAAGGAGAAAGACAGGAAGAAAAAAAGGGAAGAAAGGGAAGAAGGAAGAACGGAAGTAAGAGAGAAGGAAAAGAAAAACAGTGATAGAGGATATAAAAAGAAAAACAGAAAAAGAAGAAGAAAGTAAAACAAATAAAAACAAGTAACATAATTTCTAGGTCATAAGATCTTCTTCCTCATAAAATTCATAGAATGTTATCGCTTGAAATTAAAATGTCATTTAAAGCCATTTTGCTCTGTGCATTTACCAATTACATAATTCTATAGTTGACATAGTGCCTGTTTAAAAAAAAAAAGGTAGGTTTCTAGGGATTTATCCTACACTATAGAACCTACAGCTATATTTACCTATGCATATGAACTGACATAAGTACAAAATTATACAATTATTTGTAATAGCTTCACTCTACTATTATGTAAATAGTAAAGCTATTTACATAAATTATGGCATATCCTTAAAGAGTGAAATACACTCTCTCATTAAGTGGAGGGAAAAGCAAGATGTAGAACAATGTGTTTTGCATACTACTGCTACTTGTATAAAAAAAAAGTATATGTTTTCGTTTATATGTATAGAGTTTCTCTGAAAAGACAGACAAGAAGTTGGAAAAATTACCTCCAGAGGGGAACTGGGAGAGTTGGAGGCCAAGGTATGAAGGACATTTTTGTAGTTTAAACCATGTAAATGTATTCTCTATTCAAAACTAAATAAACAATTTTAAACCTAAAAATTAGTACATGATTAAAAGAAACGAAGTATTACATGATTATTTTTCATCAATGTAATTGATTAGAATGTAAGATTTTTTTAATCAATAAAACTACCTCTGAAAAAATTACTTGTAAAAAGCATAAAATTAAAGTAATGAAATACTAAAACCCTTTCACCCTCATGGTTTGACAAGCTTCCCAGGCTTGGACTGAGGGACAGTCTAGTTAGAAGAGTCAGGGTTGTATAAGGCCCTCAGTGCTCTGGGCAGAACTCCTTGGACAGTGAGACAAGTACATCAGAAGCGGTGTTAGTTGCTCACCAGGTGTCTGAAGGTAGAAAATTCAAGAACTGTTAGGAGGTGAAAAGACGCAGGAAATGTATATAAGTTATTTAATAGAGGAGGAGTAAGATCAGGATGATTTGGACTCAGCTCAACCTTTTCAAAGGACTGCGCTTTCAGATGTTGGCCGTTATCTTCCAACTGAGGCTACACCCATAGCCACAGAAAGAGGTAAAATCAAGTGGCAGAATAGAATTCATTGTAAATTTTTGTGTTAAAATGTTCATTTGTCAAATACAAACATTTAACGTACACCATCATGCCTGCACCCCTGACTTAGCTGTTCTTCATTTTTTATTTTTCTGGGAACCTCACAAAATGAAGATCTCTGAAAAGTTCTAGAGACAACCCTGAGTAGTTCAGGGAAGCTGCAAAATTAGGTCAGGAAGGGGGGGAAAAACTCATCAGGTTTTGAATCATGAGACCTGTGGAAGCTGAGGTCCTGGGACTGAAAAAGGGCATTTGAGAACACCAAAGGAAAAAAGTTCAGCATGAATGTGGCACAGATAAGGAAGTGCTTCTACCACCTACAACCCTAATAAAAGAGAATGCATTAAAAAGCTTGACTTTTTGCTCGGCCGATGTGGCTCAGTGGTTGAGCATTGACCTATGAACAGGAGGTCACAGTTCCATTCCTGGTCAGGGCACATGCCTGGGTTGCGGGCTCAATCCTTTCAGTTCTATCGGCTTTTGCTTCACATGTTTTGTATCTCTATTGTTTGGGGCTTCCTATGTAGAACTGTTATATCTTTGGGGTGGATTAACATTTTTATCATTATGTAATGCCCAGGTCTGTCTTTGATCTAAAGTCTATTTATCCAATAGCCACTCCTGCTTTCCTTTAATAATGTTAGCACAATATATATGTTTTCATCGTTTTACTTTCAACCTGCCTACATCATTACATTTTTTAAAAAATATATTTTATTGATTTTTTACAGAGAGGATGGGAGATAGAGAGTTAGAAACAATGATGAGAGAGAAACATCAATTCAGCTGCCTCCTGCACACTCCCTACCGGGGATGTGCCTGCAACCAAGGTACATGCCCTAGACCGGAATCGAACCTGGAATCCTTCAGTCTGCAGGCCGACGCTCTATGCACTGAGCCAAAACAGTTAGGGCTACATCATTACATTCTAAGCTAATTTCTTATAGACAGTGGGTCATGTGTTTTAACCTACTTTGCCAACTTTTGTCTTTTAATTGGTGTATTTGTAACTTTATATTTAGTTTAATTATTGATATGTTAAGGTATAAGTCTGCTTTTTTGTTGTTGTTGCTTGTTTTTCATTTCTGTTTTCCTTTTCCTACCTTCCTATGAGCTACTTCAACAATTTTTAGAATTTTATTTTGATTCATCTAACATGTTTTTGAGTGTATCTCTTTCTATCTCATTTTAGTGGCTGCTTTAGGCATTATATTATATATATGTAACTTATCACCATCACCTACCAGCCCGACCTTTTACCAGTTTAAGTGAAGTATGGAAATCTTACCTCCCTTCACATCCCTTTGTCTTCCTTCATTTATAATTGTCTTAAATATTTCCTCTACATACATTTAGAACCTCAGACAGGGTTGTTATTTTTGCATCAGACATCAAACATAATCTAGAAAGCTTAAGAGGGGAAGTAAATTCTATTTTATTTACCTACTAGTGACCCAGTGCACGAAATTCATGCACATTAAAAGAGAATTAATTAGAGGAAATATTTTAATATTGCTATTTTCCCTTTCTCTATAATAGAAGTGTCAGAGATGAAAGAAAATTAGTAAAATGTATATGAAAATCTTCCTCCTGTCAGAGTCTGGGGCACACCATGGGAACCAGAGTCAAGCCCTTGCCCACCCACATGCACCTCGAAATCACGTGAGACCCAGACCTGGCCGGACCCACCCCCATTGGGCTAGATCCAGACCTGGCTGGCCCCACCCCCATCAAGCCCCGCTGGGTGGGGGACCTGGGCTGGGGGGCACGGCTTGAGTTCCCCAGCCCGGACTGGGGCAGGGGGCATGCCTTGAGGTTCCCCATCAAGCCCCGCATGGCAGGGGGCATGGCCTTAGGTCTCCTGGCCTGGTGCCGGGGTGGGGGGCATGGCCTGAGGTCCCCTGTCAAGCCCCACCAGGTGGGGGGCACAGCCATGCAGCCTCAGGTCCCTGCTGATTGCTTGTTATGGGAACTTGGCCTTCACTGTGGGTGCAGCCATCTTGTGTAACGGAATCCCTGCCTCCACTGTGGGCGCAGCCATCTTGACCGTTATGGCATGATGGTCAATTTGCATATTCCCTCTTTATTAGATAAAGATTTTTTGGCCAACGGAATGGACCTGGAACTGAAAGCATATGGAAGGAGCAGGTCATGGAGCACTGACTGAAAGTTAAATTTATCTAATGGACTTGAAGGCTGAGAGGAATGAGTCTGAACAAAGCACATTAAAGCAGTGGTTCTCAACTTTTCTAATGCCATGACCCTTTAATACAGTTCCTCATGTTGTGCTGACCCCCAATTTCATTGTTACAAATTGAACATAATTAAAGCATAGTGATTTATCACAAAAACAATATGTAATTATATATGTGTTTTCCAATGGTCTTAGGTGACCCCTGTGAAAGGGTCGTTCGACCCCCAAAGGGGTCGTGACCCACAGGTTGAGAACCGCTGCTCTAAAGAATCTGTAGACAAAAAGTAGGAAAGCAAAGATAAACCGGCTGGGGTTTTGAGTGATTGCAGTACAGAGAAATGCATAAGAAGGCTCATTAATATGAGGCATGTTTGTTCAAGGATTTAAATTTCAATAGTAATTTAAGAGATGCCATGCTGGTGGTGATGTTCACATTAACACAGCTGCAATTCTTCTTTCACTCAAGCCAAAGATTAAAGAAACATTTGGGAGAGAAGCTGCAATAGTAGAAAATAATAAGGCATCAAACTAACTTTCAAATCCCCGAAGACAGTTGTTTTCAAATTCTAATTCTGTCTTGATTCTGCTGTGTTGTCTTGGACAGGTTATTTCATTTCTCTCCTCTTGTGCTTCCATATCTATAAAAATGAGGATGACTCTACCTCTCTCACATGGTTATGGAGATAATTAAATAAGAAGACATGTGGAAATGTCAAAGCCCAATCCTGTGGGATAAGAAGTCAGGAGTACTAGGTGCTTCCAGGGAGCAGTTTAAAGGACATGAGGTCTTAAGTGACCCTTGCTGGCAGTGGGGTTTCATCTCCCCCCTCATCACAGGGGAGAGCAGGGAGAAAAGAAAGGGGAAAGGAAGGAGAGAGAGGGAAAGTGGGAGAGAGGGGAAGGGAAGCAGAGGGAGGGAGAGAACCCTGATCACCCAGAAATAAAATGACTGCCATTTAGAAAAAGAATGTAAGTAGAGTGTCCAAGTTAGTGAGGCAGAGAATTGAGCTACAGGAACAAGCGAGGCAGAGGAACCTCTAGAGAGAAAACATTTGTTTGTTATATTCCTTGTTTGTCATTGTATGTGTAATAAAGTTAACTTTTTTAACTTTAGTTTTATTGTTGACACTATTATAGATGTCCCGTTTTCCTCCCCTTTGCCACCCACCCCCACCAGCGCCCACCTCCCCATCTCCTTCACCAGTGGCCTTCACCTCACTGTGGTCTGTGTGGGTGGACTATGCATATATGTTCTTTGGCTAATCCCTTCACCTTCTTTCATCCAGTCTCCCGACTCCCCGCCTCTCTGATAGCTGTCTGTAATAGGTTAATTTTTCATAAGGACTTTAAGAGCTGGCCCCAGAATTTCTCTTAGGGAGAGAGCTGTCTCTGTTTGGGAAAATGTCCTGCTTATGCTCCTTCCCACCTCGGTGCCCAACAGGGAGTTGATAGGAATCAACAAGTTGGAGGCATGGGAAGCTGCTCTGCAGGAGATAAAGGGAGGGATTTCTCTGTATGTTTTTTCCCAACTGGATAAAAGGGGACAAAAATGAGTAAATGTCAGAGAGAGGGTAGGAGGAGAAACCAGCACGGTAGAAACACATGTGAGAGGAGGTGAGAGGAATCAGTAAACCCTGGATTGGTGGAGTGGCCAAAGAAGAAACGCCCGAGGCTGTTAGGAGGTATCTGCTCTGCTGTAACGGAAACTCACATTTCTTTAATATGCCTTTTTCTCCTTTCTCTTCTTTTGATTCAAACTGGCTGCATCCAGCACCCTGACTCACCCTGCCTCCTCCTTCCAGGTGTGTGTCTACCTTGCTGGCTTCTCTTCCCACCCTCTCTCTGAACTTTACTCATTAGGCCCTCATGACAAGGTTCCGGTCGGCATCAAATAATCTTAGGAACAAAGCCTTGGGTCTACTGACCACAAAGACAGAGTTTCAATCAAACCAAAAATAACATGTAGGCCTCAGTTGTTTTGGCTCCAGGCCCAGAAAAGCAGTGAAACCAAATGAAGCAATGCTGTGGCCGACATCAGAGCCAGATGCAATGACCAATGAACCCCTCCCTACCTTACTGCTGACCACCATTCAGTAGAGTCCATGACCCTGATCACAACACTCCTAGTCACCAAGATGACTGATTTTCCCACCTATAGAACTCATCCCTGGAAGTCATTGGGAAGCCGGGTCTCTGAGCATTAGCTCCCCCTGTGGGCCACTTCCTAATAAACCCTTCCTTTTTTGACTGCAAGTTCCTGTTCCTGATCGATTGGGCTTTAATGTGTTCAGGCCAATGGTCCCCTTTAGTCTGGGAACATCAGGAGCATATAGTTTGAAGATTCCAGGGCAGAAGATGTGGTGTGCCCCGTTGTCTCAAGGAACCTAATGGTTTTCAATGAATTCCCTTTTACAACCTTATTGCTCACTCCTCCTCGATGCCAGTGTTCTCCTACAACTACTTCTCAACACATCATCTACCAAATGCACCTTTTCATTCTCATCAGGGGTGTTACCACTGCCTTGGCCCATCGTCTGCTCCCTATTTAACTTCCACACAAGGTTCACTCAAGAGCCTCTTCTTCCACCGAGCCTTCCCGATTATTTGTCATTAATTTGATGATTAATCTTTATCTTTTCATGTGCATATATTGTAGCCTCTAGGCCACATGGGGAGGCGGGGGGAAGATAAATCCAGTAAAAGTAACATATAACATCAGTGTGTCACTGTTTAATGTTGTAAAGGCAAACGACAAGGAAGTTGTCCGAGTTTCTTAACTTCTCAGCTAAATTTTTACAGCAGAATCATTCACAGCAACATAAAATCTGGTTCTCAGTTAAGATTTTATACTAATTCCTTGTCACAATGCTTTGACTGACACTCCTAAATTAATCTTCATTGTAATCATAAGCTACCAAACATGTTCTTTTGGGAGGATAGGACTCAGGCTCCACCAGGGAGGAGCGCACACCTACTGCACATGTTTATCAAATGCTCAGTGAAATATCTCTTCAAAAGGACTTCCTGGTTGTACTAAGTATAGTTTTCTGGGCACAACATCTTTTTGGCTAAGGGTCTTCAATTAACATCTCACACCTTTACCATGAATAGGTGCCTCAAATTATTTTATTGAGTGCTCTATAAATGTAAAAATAATGGAATTTTGGAGCCACAAAGCTGTCCACAGACCCACTCTACTTTGCTTTTTCTTGGTCACTTTTGGCTTCATCTGATCCTGTCCAAGACAGTAGAATGGTGACGACATGCTGTGCTCCCTATGGAACATATATTTGCTTCCCATTTATTGACTGAGCATTGCGTTAGGGTAGCACTGCACAGCACAACTAGTATAACAGTGCCTTACTTGGGAGAAAAACATTCTGGGCTAAATCCCACAAAAATCACTGTAGATTACTACTACAGAATTATTTTTTAAAGCCATGAAAATTGCCCTAACCGGTTTGGCTCAATGGATAGAGCATCGGCCTGGGGACTCAAGGGTCCCAGGTTTGATTCCAGTCAAGGGCATGTACCTTGGCTGCGGGCACATCCCCAGTAGAGGGTGTGCAGGAGGCAGCTGATCGATGTTTCTCTCTCATCGATGTTTCTAACTCTCTATCCCTCTCCCTTCCTCTCTGTAAAAAATCAATAAATTATATTTTAAAAGAAAGCTATGAAAATTGACCCGTGTTTTCTAAAATACAAAATATCCCTCTCACCAAAGCACATAAACTTTTAACCAGCAAAAGGCATCTTTTAAGCAGGCTATTGATGTAAGTACCTTGACTGCAGCAATGATCACAGCAAATAAAAGTGTTTTTTTTCTTTTTGTGCCCCTGTATAGCTCACAATATATGGAAGAAAAATGAACAATCAATGGCTGTAGAAAAAATATTTCCAAGGGCCTGTTCTTGCCTGTCACCCTGGAACGAATGCCTCTACTGTCAAGGATACTGAATTGCAACAGTGACCTATGCACATACATCTTGATCTTGTTTCCAACGTGTGTACATGAAATCATATTAGACATTTATTGAAAAGTAGATTCTTCGGTCACTTTGCAATAATCTGTTAGAGTACATTGGAGTGGGGCCCAGACACCCATATATTAACTATCAACCCTGATGATGAGCTACGGGACTACATTTTAAGAAACACTGCTTTGGAACTTGGACAGTACAGGCCCTATGCTCTCCATAATGAGAAATGGAAATACTGTTGATGAGTCTCCCCCCAGTGCTGTTTAGGACCTGAGCCCACCTGGGCTTTGAGGCAGTGAATCATGTCTGAAACAGCATGTTGCACGAGGTAAGAAAGGGTTTCTAGTATGAAAATTTCCGCTATGGAAGGTTCCATATAACAAGGTCACATGACTGACAATCGGTTCAGTACAAGAACATTTGATATTCAGTTTCAAAGCCTGTGCAAATTTATAATTATCAAACAGCAAAACACTTTGGTGCTATATTTTTTGGTGACTCAATTGTGTGGATAAGTTTCTCTTTAATTAAATAGTCAGCATTTGATGTGAACTGAGAAAGTCTGAGTGGGCAGGCTGTTGCAGACACTGGGTGCTGACAATAATCATTCATTATTTTGGCATTTCAGAACTTAGGGTCATTTTTAGAACTGTGGCACAGTACTAAGCATAAGAAGCACCCTCACTAAGATAGCATGGCTTATGTTCCTATCACTGTGGTATAACAGAAGGCCACTGGCTTTTCCGTCACAGGGTCCTGAGTTTGAATCCTGGTTCTGCCAGTTTAGCGTTGCAACCCTGGGCAAATTATTTAGTCTCAATAAATTCTCCTCTTTTGAGGTTTTCTTAAGAAATAAAAGAAATCCCATATAGAAATGACAAGGCACGGCAGTAGTGAGTTCTCAGCCTCTCTAACTCTTGTATTCCCTTCCTTCATAATATTTCCTTTCTTTTCCTTCTCCTTTTTATTGAATTCATTGGGGGTGAGCTGATTAGCAAAACTATACAGTTTTTAACCTTGACCACTGTTTCTCAGTGGTTAGAGCATTGGCCCCAGCACCGAAGGACTGCAGGTTCAATCCCCAGCCCGGTCAGGGCATATGCAGGAGGCAACCAATCAATGTGTCTTTCTCACATCGGTCTTTCTTATGCCAAAGAAATAAATACGCCCCCTATGAGGAATGGAGCAGGTCCAGTTAATCAAGAGATTAGAGCTAGAAAAAGAACCAGACTAGTCAGATTGTTTAGAAAATAGGGTCCCCTTTCGGAAAGTAAAGACCACACGGAGCCGTTTGATATTGTGTACACCCAAAAACATGTGTGCCAGGCTCCTGCCCAGTTATGCTACTCTCTTTACAGCCCTAGCTTATTCGATCCTTACAGCAACCCTATTAAGCACTACTGCTATATACATTTACAGATGAAAAATTTAAACCACAGAGAGGTTAAGTAATTTGCCCAAGGTTGAACAGCTGCATGGAGTAGGAATCTCATGTTAACTGCCATGCTATATGCCCAGTTTTACTATGTGATGTTGATAGTTTTAACTAATCAATTTTTTTTCTTCCTGTCATAAGCTGAAAAAAACAAAACGTTGTTAAAACCTTCAGGGAGCTATCAAATCATTCTTCCTACTGAGCACAAAATTAAAGATTTAAGTAATCCAGATAAGTGGATTACACTGTAAAAAATATACCATAACAGAGAAATTAGAGGAAGGGGAGGTGCTATCTCGATGAAACTTGGGGTACGGAAAAGCCAATAATGTTCTTAGTTAAGGTCTAAATCAAAGTTGTCTATTTAGATGAAAAGAAATTAAAATTGTCAGGTGGTCCAAGATAGTATGAATGCAACACCTAGATAATATCTTTTTATTTTAAACTTACAAAAATCTTAAAACCTTTTATATCTCCATCTTTTAAGTACTCCTAAACGTAGAACTAAATTTGATGCAAACATTTGCTTCTATATATTTCCCTAATGTCATGTTTTCATAATCAAAAACCCCCTTCCCCTCACACACAAGAAATGATGCCAGGGAGTGGAGACAGGTGGCTGGCCAGGCAGAGGACCTGGAACAGCTAGAAGGACACAGCCCGGTGGATGAGCTCTCACCTCCCTGGAAGAGGAAGGAGAGAATGCTCGGGCTGGGTTGGGTTGAGAATGGCACGAAACGACTCATATAACAACTTCAGAAGCATTAGAAACAGTGTGCCTAGTCAGCTAGCCCCTTTGACAATGTGCTCCAGGGAGCTCAATTTCACCAAACGAAAGGAGACCAAAGCCTCAGGTAGCACAGAAGTAGAAAATATCCCCTCAAATGCTCGTCTCCACAAGAATGTATTAAGGGCACACAAGCATGTCCGCCAGCAGGTTAGGTACTGAATAGAAAATGACAATTCTATTTCCAAGGAGCCTACTTATAGTCTAGAATGGGACAAACAAGATTGACAACGGTCCCTGGCTACAGAGGGGCTGCTGAGTGCCCTGGGAGTGGAGGCAAAAGGTATTGTTTCATGAAACGAAGGGACCGCCCGAGGTGTGGGCAGGAGGGCAGTGGCCACGGCCAGTGGGTCTCAGGCCTGTGCTGGGAAGTCAGCCAGCGGAAGTCACAGTACCACAGTTTAGCGGAAGGAAGATGGCAGCTGAGAGACTTCCAAGCAATCCCTTCTCTGTCATTTGAACTAGAGAGATATTTGAGGGATGAAAGCACAAAATAACTAATAATACACACTCCAAGTGGCTCCCGAGACTGATGACTGAGGGCAATGATACCTGTTACCTGTGAGTACAGAGTAATCTTTAATAGCAATAACTAATCATGAGGATTGTTTGCGCTACCGGCACTATGCTGGGCTCTGGGCAGGTGATGAGGAGTAAGACGATGGCACGGTCCTTGTGTTGACGTGCTCCCCAAGCCCAGGTGGGGAAGGTAGATAGTCAAATAGCCACACCTGAGCAAACACCCTGATTACAGGCTGCAGTGGTTTCTAAGCATGGAGCCAGGTCATATGCGAGCACCTATGACGTGGGCTGGTGGGGTGGAGAAGGTTTCCCACTTGTAAATCACTTATAGTGATAGAATAATGTACATGAATTCTTAATCTTGAAAGTTACCTAAGTAATCTATCCGCCACAGTAGATGACAGAGAGGTTTCTGTACGTATGGGGGGAAAAAGCTGGGTGCTTTGGGTAGAGTTGCTCAGATTAGTCCTGCTAAGTAGGCCAGCCTCTAACAAGCAATGCTTATTATTGTAGTTTCCTGTTGTACATGTTGCTATGTCCTTATAAAACAAGGTTTCTTAGCTATTTCCTGCCGTGCTACCCAGCTGTGGCATGGGGGACTTTATTATTTATCAGTTCTCTCACAAATCCCCGAGGGACACCATCGTTCTTAAACGCATGCCTGCTGAGAAATTTTACAAATCACAGCACACTAGAGCTCCAACAGAATGGCTATACAGGGTGGGATAAAAGTAGGTTCACATGGAAAATAACATAAGAATAGGCTGTTTGCAACTGTAAAGCTACTTTTGCCACACCATGTATACTGAGAGGAGTAAAACTAATTAAAAGAAGAAAAGAATATAATCTCCATACCCAACATGTTTAAAATATATTTTAAACATAATATTTAGCATATTTCATCTTTGAGACAAGTTATATTTTGATAACCCTTAAACTGAAGCAATTATCAAACACTGCTATGTGAGGGTCCAGGAGCTATAACGCTATTTTCTCATAACAATAATGATAACACGTGCAGATACTAAAGAAAAGAACTGATTAAAATGAAAAGGGAGCAGCTAGTTGAAAACAAACACTTGAGTAACAGTTGTATATTTTAAGCTGTGGCAATAATAATTAAAACTGAAATTTCTTTCAAGTTAAGTTAAAATACTATTCTATTTAGCCCCATCTTTACCCTTTAACTTTTCAAAAGAATAAGCATTATTCTAAGGAGATAAGAACTTTAGAAGTTCCTTCCAGTTGCCTATGGAATATTTTCAACGTGTTGAATTCTTAAATTTAAAACAAAGTATTTCCAAGTTCTTAAAATATTGCTTTCAACGTTTTAAAGAGACTTGCCGCCAAGAAAAGCCTGCAACATTTAAAAACAATAGCATCTATAGAATATCCCTAGGTTGTGGATTTCAAGTAATTCAACTCACCATGACCAGAAAACTATGATCTAAATAATTTTTAGGTCCCGGGCCTACAGAATTTCTACTCTATTTATCCTCCTGAGCATGCAGACCATCAATACGAAATCTTCATCTTCCCGTGTGTGGCTTCAACTTTCCAAGGTTTAAAAAGACAAGAAACACAAGAACAAGAGAGCCCGAATGGAGAGATCTTCTTTTGGCAAAATGTGAGAATGAGGGGCTCACCTTGGTAGCATGTCAGGAAGTGCCCGCACTTGGAACTTCAGCCTATGTTGGACACCAGGCCCAGAGGTGCCGACAAGGCCAGGAGACGCTGTCTACACTAGTGACCCCCACCTACTGAATCAGAATCTCTGAGACAGGTTCCAGAAATCTGTTTTAACAAGCTCTCCAGGTGATCCTTCGTCTCACTCAAGGGCAAGGATCTCTGGTCCCGTGGACGCCGGTGTGTTACAGGACTTGTGTGGACATACAGGTGAAGGAGATTAAGTTCCTCCACACCAGCGACAAGGACACCACCTGGGGGCTTGTGAGAAATGCAGAATCCCCTCCCCCAGCCCCACGGAGTCAGAATCTGAGTTTCAGTTGGAAATTATCTTCTCTCTTCTCCTGGAGGTACTGCCCTGGGCAGTCAACTCCTGTCTGTCCTGCCCTTCCTCTCAAGCAGTGGCTAGAGCCCTCTGGGCTTCTTTTCACTCTCCTCTAGGACAGTGATGGCAAACCTATGACACGCGTGTCAGAGGTGACACGCGAACTAATTTTTTTGGTTGATTTTTCTTTGTTAAATGGCATTTAAATATATAAAATAAATATCAAAAATATAAATCTTTGTTTTACTATGGTTGCAAATATCAAAAAATTTCTATATGTGACACGGCACCAGAGTTAAGTTAGGGTTTTTCAAAATGCTGACACGCCGAGCTCAAAAGGTTCGCCATCACTGCTCTATGAATAGCCCCACTTAGCCTACAACTTGCTTCAGCCAGGTGCAGGGGTGGGAGTGGGGAGTGATTTTTCAGAGCTAAAGAGCTTTAGTGCATGATCACTGAATAAACTCAGTGTGTTATGGATCCCTCTAATATTACCATTAAAAAGAAAAGACTTCTGGAGATGCACACATTTTAAGACAACGAATGAATCCCTACTGGTGGGATTCTACCCACAGTGAGAAAACTGGCAGAGAACATATAGGGCTTGTGGGAGCTGTAGTTTTTGATGCTACAAATCAGACACGAGGCAGGCTGAGCTGACCGTGGTCTTCCACCTGGATTCTTTTCCTTTATATTGAACAAGGAGTTCACCTCCAAATAGGAGTCTAATCACCTCCGCTAACCTATCACTTAGATTTGTTTTAAGTCTAATGATCCTAGGCCTCTATAAGCCCAATACTCAAGGTGTTTTAGGCTGGTAGCATTTTGTGGCTCCAGGAATCCAAGAATTAACTTACACTGCGTATAAACCTGGGGATAGGGGTGACTTTGAAGGCTTAATATGCACCAGGACTTTACAGCACCCTGCAAAGTCCTGAAATTGCACACTCTTGCCTTAACCCCATTGCCAAATCTGGAAATCCAGGTTTCCAAATATCACAAGTATAGGATGGGGATGGTGGCAAGGAAACACGTATGGTTTTCAAAGTTTTCTAGGCAATTCTGATACACATGCCCAACTTCTCCAACTGATAATTGCTGATCAGTTGTGTAAGTTTTATTATTGTCCATTAAGTTTTATGTATAATTCATTGGTGGCTACACTGTTATTTCTTGAAATGGCACATATCATAAAAGTACAAGTTTTATCTCATACGAAATGCTACTTTATACCTCAGTTCAATCCATGCATGATTTGATATGTACAGTTTTGAATCAAAACATAGGTTCAAGCATGCAAAATAAATAGCTATACAAATGTTTAATTTTAAGAATCTCTAGAACTTAACTGGTAATTCTCTTAATCTTGCACCATTGAAAATGAAAACACAAATTAAAGAGAGCCACATTTACTAAACACTTCATCAATATTTAACATCAACAATCACTGTTGGGATTTGGGCAATCATTTGTTTTTACTAAAAAGTCACAGTAAAATTTGAAAATATGACTTTCTACGTCTGCCACTTTAACCTTGATTTAAACCTTAAAGTAAACAAACCAAACCAAATCAATGTACCTCATTGGTATGAAACAAGCCTTTCTAAAGCTGAGATCGTGGCAAATTTTTACAAGATGGACCATAAAGGAGAAACCATTTTTTCTTTTTATTTATTATAGAAATATTTACCCATAATCCCACCACCCTAACATCTTTTCTGGGTATACTTTTCATCTTTATTCACCATCATAATTTTACAGTTGTAACCTATGTATTTACTCAATTTTGGGGGAAATCACTATTTAAATCCTAATATAAAGGATTATATGTAGTCTCCTCTTTAATAAAATTATACAGTGTAAAAACCTACAATATACAATATGTCACATAATCCCCAAATACCCAAGAGCTTCCACCATCCAGACAAAATTACAACGGCCTTTCTTTCCTTCTCCACTTGAGTACATGAACTAAGATGAGGTTCACATTGGTCTGAGCTCACCATCTCATGTAAAATATAGTTGTTCTGCTTGGTTGCTTAGCACATTGTCTTTGTGCAACCTTTATAAAATCTTAAAATTCCATCTTAAACATCACCACGCTCCCTAAGCGGATCATCTCAGCCATTCGTTTTTATTAGTCCTCTCTTTTGGAGTTTTGTTTTTTTACCCAAGGTAGTTGATACAAATGGCAGAGGAAAGGAATCTGCATCTAAATGTACTACCCACACACAGGAGAAACAGAACTATAGGTGTCCCCTTAAAATGTATACACGCTTTGAATAATTATTAATTCCAATGTGTTACATCTAAAAAGAAACATCAACTGAGCTATCACTATTAAAGTGTGTATACATTTTTTGGAGACACCCCATATTTAGGCAGAGTAGGCTCTGTGATTGCAAAATACCAGCCTGGGTCTTTTAGATGTGTGATCTTGGGCCAATCACTTTGTCCCCTTGCACTTCAGGTTACTCTACTGTAAAATGTAAAATGAGTGTGTGCATTCTATCTCTTTGGGAATATTATGATAAGAACCAGAATACAAGTAAAGCATTTTGAAATTCTCAGATGAAAGGTATGAGTTTAAAAAAATATATTTAACTTTTATTAATATTCATTAGGACAAATATAACTTATTACTAACCTCTATATGTACTAAAACTTCTCTGCATCATTCTGGTTAAAATTATGAGTTCACCTTTCCATACAGTATGTTTCAAGAACAGGTCTGGAGAGCAAGGGGAACTGGTTTCACTTGGTGACACACTGACATCTAGTGGAGATTTATGGTGCGCCATGGGACACCACACCCCAAACAACTCCTTTTGGTGGAGCAGAGAGAAGCCAAAGCACCTTTTGGTCTTTACGCAAAACATCAAGAAAACATATAAACAATGTTTTTAAAACTGTATGTTTCTTGTATATATTTTTGCTTGTTCAATTAAAAACACTGGCCTATTCTCAAGACATTAAATCAAAAGTTAGGAGATGATGCACGTGGTGGTGAAGAGCTGTGTAGTGTCGTAGTGGGAGGGCCCATAAAAACTCCCTCTGACTCAGGGTTTAAAGGAACAAGTATGTAAATATGTGTTCAGCTGCTCTTTTCTTGCTACAGTGAATGTCAGCAAGGATGGAGGAAAGTGAGGGGAGGGGAGATAAGGGAAGGGAAATGTGGAGGAAGGTTTCTAGGTTTTTCATTACATACCCTTGAATTAAGTTCTGTACCTCCTTGTGGTTAAGAATTTTATTAAATCCAGAGGGAAGTTCCTTTAAGCAAATGTATACGTCAGCTTTTTGGCACATCACTAAGCATTTCTCTAACCTTGCTCATTGAATACACTGCATTTACTATGGAGTAGCAATACAAAATAAAAGGCTTCTATGACCTGGAACTTTCACAATGCCTAGCATCATCAGTAAAGTGTGGCTCTCTCTGTCTCTTCTCTGACCTTCCCAAAAGCTACAGGAAATAAATGTTGAGCAGCCTTGGAAGGAAGTCAGGTTGACACCCGTATACTTTAACATGTGATTATCTAAATTAGCAACTATTCATTGGAAGATTGTCACAATCACATTTTATCTGCTACAGCACAAATTAAATGCCCCCCCTCCTTTCAGTGAAGTGAAAAGGGCTGAGTGTAAATGCTTTACTTGATCTAACCAGCCTCCTCCCTGTTGTCTACCGAGGTTCAACCACGGGATGGGGCCTCTTTACACCACCGTTTAAGGCCTCATTATTCCAATGAACAGTAAAGGTTGAAGAGGAGGAATTTTGGAAGCTGGAATAAAGAATTTTTTTATACTGCTATTTGTTTAGCCTCAGTTTCTGGCAGACCTTTAACACCATACCTTTTCTGGAAAAAAGAAAAAGAAGAGAAAGAAAGAAAAGTGAAAAACATCTTACTACAGGACACAGGAAGACTAAAGGAAACCTCAAGGATTAGGAAATGTGTTTTTCTCTTGAGAAGAATGTGCATGAGTTGGTTCCCACCACACCCAGAATACTTCTAAATTTTTCAACTCCTTTACCATTTCATTTACTTCTGGGAATCAGAAAAATTATCTAGAAATTATTAGGCCAGGCCAGACCAGCTCTCAAGTATAAAATCCTAGAATCCATGGCAGGTACATTGCTTGATTGTGATGAAACACCCTTAAATAATTATTCACTATTGGTAATGTAATTTTAAAAAAGAAATATACTCACTTACGTCCTTCTTGGCAGTTAATAGTAAACTTCAATCTTCAGAGCCGCGACAAAAACAAACAAAAACGACAACAAAAGAAGATGCGACACAGCCTATTAACGCACAAGGCAAAACAACATTCTAATAGTGAAGCTTCATGTGGCCCGCAAACATAGAATTATCCAGACAATTTGCAAGTGTATTGTTTTGCTGCTCTAGAGTCTTTCCAGATACTTGATACTGCCCAGTGTTTTACCACTAAGTTTTTTCCTGTCACTACATTTCTGCAGTGTTGTTCATTGTTTTTTGTTCACTTACATAATTGAGAAAATTAAGCCCTGAGGGAAAAAAAATCTCTCTATATTAAAGCCTAAGTGACTGGCCCGGCCGACCGGCCAGTAGCTATGATGTACACTGACCACCAGGAGGCAGATGTTCAACACAGGAGCTGCTGAGCTTCGGTCACTTGGCAGCGGTTATGCACCCAGAACCAGAGAGGAGGGAGCCCAGTTCTGGGGTGCGTTGCTCGAGAACCGCCCTCTCACAATCTGGGACCCCTCGGGGGATGTTGGAGAGCCAATTTTGGCCCTATCCCCGCAGGCCAGGCCGAGGGACCCCACCGGTGCATGAATCCGTGTACCAGGCCTCTAGTGTGTGTGTGTGTGTGTGTGTGTGTATATATATATATATATATATATATATATATATATATATATTCCTACTTATGAAGCAAGACTGTAAATGAGAACTTTGAAACCTTACTTTATTACAGGCTGGTGGTTACTTAAATTGTGTTGGCCTCAGAAGTCAGAAATGAAGTAATTATTAGTGTTTTACTCACAAACTATTGTGACTAATCAATGACCTCTAAGTAGATAATACAACTAAAATCTAAATGTTGTGCTCTCCATATTCATTTCTTTCATTTAGATAAAATGTCAAAATGTCAGGATATAACCCCTAGCAATTAATTTTCATATATGTGTAATATATATTTTATTTGATTTTTTTAAGTGGTAGTTGTAAAGACTCCTAGACAGGACCCTGAATTTGAGGCTAAGGTTACTATCTCTACTGTGTTAAAATTAACAGACTGCAGAGATTTTCAGAGAAGCCTTCTCTTTAGTGTGTGTGTCTTCCTACATCATCACCCTTCCAATGCCGTTCTTCCAGGGTATGCCACTACGTAGTCAACAGGAACGGAGTCTTCCAGACGTGCTCCAAGTTGTAGATGCTAAAGAAGGGGCAACTTTCACTCATTTATGGATAATAAAGAGCATTATAAACTGATGAACAAAAATAGATACAGAGGCAGAGCAGCATCGAATAGACTGTCAAACTACAGCAGGAAGGCCGGGGAGGGTGGGAGGGCAGGAGGGGGGTGGGGGTAAGAGATCAACCGAAGGACTTGTATGCATGTATATAAGCATAACCAATGGACACAGACACTGGGGGGTAGGGGAGGCTGGGGGAAGGTCAAGGGGAAAAACAAAAGGAGACAAATGTACTACTCTTTGTAATACTCTAAGCAATAACAATAAATAAACAAACAAACAAATAAGAAGGGACAACTATTAAGAGATCAGTCCGTGGGGATGTTACATGAAATGAATCTGGATGTGGCCCAGGTACCTGTGCACTATATCATACACGCCAGAAACAGAACGTCCGGTAACATTATAACCAATACTAATAGCCCCGACACCAGAAGCCACCAGCCTCTGTGATGATGGCTCTTGGAAATGTAGAGAAAAGAGAGACAAGTCTGACTTCCAGAATCCAAGGAAACTTTTTATTAATCTCTTTATCCATCCAGCATTATGAGAACAGGAAACACAATATTTTTAACCCAAGCTCAAAGGTGTAAACCTTTTCCTAATGCTTAAATGGGCTGGGCGTTTTCTCCACAGTATAGCATCCTCCCCCAAATCAACAATCATCCTCCATCAATACAACCCACAACCAGTACAGAATAGGGGGTGCTTTTGCTGTTTCTCTTCAGAGGTCCCCCTGGAGTGTTCTACTTGTGGGATTGGCATTCTATATTTAACACCCAGTGTTCCCCAAATGATCATCACAGTTATGGAAATCCTACTTTGAAAATACATGAAGAGAAAAAAATATGCATTTCTTGGTATCCACTAAGAAGGCTCTAAAAAGCTGCAAGGCAAAAGGAATACAAAATAATTTCTAAATTTATGTGACAAAACACAGGGCTTTAAAGATGTTCTCCACTGCAATCTTCCAGCCAGGCCTTAAATAAGGAAATGCTGTCTTAGGAAGGTGCCTGAGAAGAGGTGTTAACCAGAGGAGTAAAAAGAAACTGAGAGGAGATGACTGACATAAGACTTAAAACCTCTGCCTTTTTAAACTCACTTCAGAAACGTGAAAAGCCTCCCATTCGATCTCAACTCACCTGCTAACTAACAACTGCAAAGTTTTATGCCCATGTTTAAATATGGTCGAGTATTTGTTAATCTTACTAGAAACATACTACGATAAAGAAAATAAAAACAAGTGGTACCATATGCCAAAATGATAACAGTTTACCATCCGATTATGTACTTGCCTGTCATATCATTTTATGGAGGCTACAACACTTAATATGTAACTACAACACTTCCAAATATTCAAATCCAGCCAAAAAGACAGAACCACACACAGTTGCCCACGCGTCACTGACTTATTCCGGACGGCACAGAAGGCTCGATTTCAGCACTGCCAAAGGCTCTCGGGCACAGAAGCAACGCACCACCTGTCTTGAAGCACCAAGCACATCAATTCAGATGTAGAACACTGGTGTGCCCCGCAAAGTATCTTAAGCAATCCATTTTCTGATGTTTGACATTTAACAGGGCCAGCCACAGGGTTACATGCATCAATACTTTGAACTGCTAGTGGTAAAAAAAAAGAAATGATAAAAATGTCAGAACATCAAAGAGTTGCAGTCCTATGAGCAGAGAGCCTTGAAGAAGAGTCCGAGGGCTGGGGAAGTGTTCTCAGGGAGTCACTACTGCCATTTCTCTGAGAAAACAATTTGAGTGAAAGGTGGGACTGTGGCCATTGGTAGGGAAGACTGGCATCTCACCACAAAACAAATGCATAAAGGGGATAAACTGCATCCTGGGAACACTGATGTCCTGCAAAGCTGGACTTCACTCTGTGAACAATAGGCAACCATGCAGTCTTCTGAGCAAGGAGCGTCCTGGTAAGGAGCTCACCCTGAGAGGCCTAATGTGACCGGGATGTGAAGGCTAGATGGGAGTCCTCTGTACCAAGAGGTTAACTGCAAAGGCTCCTGCGGACCAGGGATTAGCAGGGGGCTGAATAAGACTAGGCCTGGAAAGAACAGAATCAAATGTGATGTGCTTGCCCTGACCGGTTTGGCTCAGTGGACAGAGCGTCGGCCTGCGGACTGAAGGGTCCCAGGTTCGATTCCGGTCAAGGGCATGTACCTTGGTTTTGGGCACATCCCCAGTGCGGGGGGGGGGGGGGGGGGGTGTGCAGGAGGCAGCTGATCAATGTTACTAACTCTCCTCTCTGTCCCTCTCCCTTCCTCTCTATAAAAAAGTCAATAAAATATATTTTTTAAAAAATGTGATGTGCTTTAGGAATAAGGGAAAAAGTCAGCAACAACCAGGCTGTGTACATGTGAGACATTCTAAAGAATATTGTTATGATTAACTTCTGTAAAAAGAGCCCTACCCTATTTTTTACGTTCAGATAATGAATACGCAATAATCACAGCAAAGGGATTGTTCAGTAAGACTCAATCAGGAGGGAAAAAGTTAACTTCTAAGTGTTTGTTAATTCTTGACTAAGCAAAATTAAGCAGTTGAGCCAGCAATGATTCTGCATCTGTCTCTGACTCGATTTTCAGAGAAGGTAAGCTAATACCCCATTTCTTATGTATGAACCTTGGGAAGCAGGAAGTCAAGGCAGTAGCAGCGGAAATGGAAACACAACAGAAGGCATGAGCCCTGGTCACGAGCTCACTGCCCCACGGGTTCTCTGTGATTAAAACCTGCTCTTCAAATTCCCTGCTTCTTGAGAAAGGTGCAGCCCCAGAGAACAGAAGTCCTGGAATCGGGAGGGTCTTACTAGGGGGAGAAGTCAGTGGGTAACAGGAGTTGGAGTCACTGTCCTCTGACCACCATATCCACAAAGCAGGCCTGGGGTAAAGAAGGCTCACTTTTCTAGAATCATCTAAAATGGTCAAGAATGGATTCTGAGAAGCCATTCTCCCCTATCCAACAGAGAGAAGTCACCTGCCACGCCATCTACTGCGGCGTTCTCGAAGTCCTCTGTACTTACCTGACGCCTCTCTTTTCCTGACTAGACTATGATGGGCAATTTGGGAAATATTAGTTTCTTCTCTTCCCAAGATTTAAAGAAAAAAAAACTTTTATAAATATTTTAATTCCTTTAAATTTGGAATTAAAGTCAAGGTAGATTCTTCAATGACAAAAGGAAAATCACTCAAAGGAAAGAAAATATTAAGGTGCTTAAGATTCAAACCAACTAATGACTGCTAACCACACCTGATGAAAAAGAGACATTCCAGATGCCATGGGAATTTTAGCTACAGTGGGGCCTTGACTAACGAGTGTCCTGACTAACGAGTTTTTCGAGATACGAGCCGTCTCTCAGCCGATTTTTTGCTTTGAGTTGTGAGCTCAAATTCGGGTTACGAGCCAGCTTCAGATACCCCACCGCTAGTTGGTGCAGCGAATGTCACAGTGACCGCCACAACATCAGCCCAGCATCACATGTCTCACTCGTTCACAATTGATTTGACATACGAGTAATTTGAGTTACGAGTCCGTCACAGAACGAATTAAACTCGTAAATCAAGGCCCCACTGTACTTGTTCCTCATTAACATGCAACTGAAACTAAAGGCCCATCTTGACAGACAATTCACTTATTCATTTATTCTCTCAACAACACATGACCACTCCACTGCGTGGAGTCAACCAGACAAGTGAGCTCTGGTGCCCACACCCTCACTTCCAGCCAATAACCACTTCCTTTTCTATAAGTAGAAGCAACAAGAGAGCTTCCTATGACGGCCTCTACCCACCATCCTGGACCTATCCCCTTGTCCTCTGCCTGTTCTTCTGCACCTATGGATGGGATGAGATGTCTGAGCGTACATAGAATTCAACAATCTGGACACTGTGTTTCCCAGAGTTCCTGCCTAGTCAGAAAGTGCAGAGAACTTTGGAAACACCCTCAGCAAATGGTGCAGCAGATGATTTTCCCTAGGACAGTGCCTCTCTGTCCCACATCATTTCCCCTCTCACGTCAACACACCCCAGCTGACTTAGGAAATACCCTTGTGACAATGAGTGAGAAGTTGCTGAAATTACACTTCTGGAGCCTTTACGCAGTCACCTTTCAATTCTACCTATTGGTTCAAGAAAACATGTGGCAACAAAGAAAAAGTGGCCCGCTTGATTCTTTATCCTATTCTATTTCCCTTTCCCATAAAAGCTAGAAGTGGGGAAGAAAAATGAAGAGACTTGGACATTATCTCAATAACCAACTTTCAACACTCAAGGGCTGCCCCTTACTGTATAGTATACACGTTCCTTTACCCTAAAATACTTCTCTTAAATTTTTTAAGGGCCATCACTTTTCATTGTTCCTGGTAGATTTCCCCAAAAGAATATGGGAAGCAGATACATATATTCCTTTGTATCCTTTTCTCTTTTTTTAAATATATTTTATTGATTTTTTACAGAGAGGAAGGGAGAGAGATAGAGAGTCAGAAACATCGATGAGAGAGAAACATCAACCAGCTGCCTCCTGCACACCTCCTACTGGGGATGTGCCCGCAACCCATGTACATGCCCTTGACCGGAATCGAACCTGGAACCCTTCAGTCCGCAGGCTGACGCTCTATCCACTGAGCCAAACCGGTTTTGGCCCTTTTCTCTTTTTAACAGAAAAGGGAATTTGGAGAAATAGATCAATTAGGAAGATAGTAACGACAATGGGAAATTATGTTAATTTTGTAAGACAAAAGGCATTTTGGTATATTTAAGGACTTCTAAAATTGCCAAATTAAATCACTCTCCATTTTAAACAAGTAAACATTAAAGATGGAACTAAACCACTGCTACTTCTATTTAAATTTAACAGGAATATATCCAGCATGCAGCACTGAATCAGGATGATGGGGAATTAAAGAAGACATGACTGACATACTGCACATGGTCTCTGAATAACCTTATGCAGAAGGCTCAAGTCCATGATATAACTCATTCACTCAGCAAACATATATATTATTAGATGTTGGGCTGACATAGAGATAAGGAGTACAGAGATTATCTCCAAAAACTCACTGTCCAGAAATATGTTCAAGGTGTCAAACTAAATATAATGACAAACTACTAAGAGTAGTTTGAAGGACAGAGAGTAATTATTTTAAAAGCATCAAATAGTATTAAGTATCCTAATAAAAGAGCAATATGTAAATTAACTGTCACTCCGTGACAAAGATGGCAGCACCCATAGTGGCCGGGGCGGGACACTGGCGGCGACACCCTGACAATGCGAGCCCAGCGTCCGCACCCCAGCACGCAGAGGGAGGGAAGGGGAGAAGCCTCAAGCCGGAGGCCAGGACGAGGGACGCTGGTGTCGTTGCAGGCTGGGCTAAGGGAAGCCCCCCCTCCTCGTGCACGAATTTCGTGCACTGGGCCACTAGTGTTTAATATCATGTAGATTGGGTAAAACTTAGGAAACCATTAATGTTTTCATAGTTAAATCAATGGGGACATCTGTTAAATTTCTCATTCAACAGAAAATGGATACACATTAGCAAAGATGTGGTCTTCTGTGCTAAGAGGGAAAAACCTATCTGCACAAGAAATAATAAATTAAGGATGTGACAATGTATTATTCTCTGTGTACATCATAGTGCCTGAAAGGGCCTTCAATTAGCAAACACTTAAAATTTGTACAATAAACTTACAATGGAGGTCAGTTAAGGGGTCAAATAGCATAATCACCCTCCACACACACCCTCAGAAGGAAAAAAGAAAGAAAAAAGAATTTCTACAAAGGAGGAAACCTGGCTTGTAGTTTGCTTGTTGTTTAACATGCACATGCTTGCATTTCTTATTATTTCTGATGTTTGTGCAGACAGTGTCTCAGAGAAACAAACTGAGAGACTGAAGCAGCCGTGGGCAAACTATGGCCCGTGGGCCGGATCCAGGCCGTTTGAAATGATTAAAACTAAAAAAAAAAAAAAGACCGTACCCTTTTATGTAATGATGTTTACTTTGAATTTATATTAGTTCACACAAACACTCCATCCATGCTTTTGTTCCGGCCCTCCGGTCCAGTTTAAGAACCCATTGTGGCCCTTGAGTCAAAAAGTTTGCCCACCCCTGGACTAAAGTCACATGATAGCAAAATGGAATGGTTTCATCAAAGGAGTAGGACTTGAGATAAACTGTAGGGATAGAAGGATTTGGAAAAAAATGCTTTTAATGTTCTGTGGTGGGTAGACCTGCATAAAGGGGACTGGAGCCTCATTGAATTTCAGCAAGGTAACCTATAGATAGGGAAGATTTAAACACACCCAGGGCTCTGCTGCCTATGCAGTCAAATCACTGGTTCTCATGTAATTAAATTAACAACACTGTTCACATGCCCCTGTGCCTGATTCTGGCTAATGTTACCTTTTTATTTTGTTTATTTTCAAACTTAGCTTCTTATGTTTGGTCTTACTAAAAAAATATTATCATTTAAATATCACCTTTGGCTTCTAGTCACATGAGTTACTGAAACCCCAAGATACTGAAAACATAGGAGGTGGGCAAAGTAAAACAAGAGAGATACTGCTAGAAATCCAGGATACTCCCTTCAGAGAAATGCTTATGAGTTCCACAGTCAGGGAGAAAAGGAGGAAAATGAGCCCAGGTGTGACCATATGCACTCGCTGTAGAGGATCACTCCTTGTTGCTAATTAACAAGACCGATTCTATCTGACAAGGTTTTAACACCACCTAACACTGTTGACAATGCAGTTTATAAACCAGTTCCAGAAATTCACTTTATAACCATTTTGAAATAACTATCAGTCCGCTGTAGAAACATTCTATCAAACATTCTAGTACACATTTAAATCATTGAAGAACTCTACCCCCTAAGAGTTGACAAACTGGTTACAAAAAATGATGTTTCAAGTAGTGCCTATCTACTAAAATTTAATTATGAATTATTTTTTATGTAGATATTACTTGAAAAAACTTTAGACATGAAACAAATGGATTTATTTATATATTCTATTTATCTAAAATAAGGAACACTAATGAAAATATATGTGGATAATGTAATTATTGTAGAATTAGCCCAGTCTTTTAAGATAATTTTCAATGGTTTTATAAAAATAGTTTCATAATACGCCATAATTCTTTCCAGACCACAATTAAAGGTCAACTGAAACTGTGTTCATGTACTATATTAACATGATTATAATGCAGGTTAACATCTGAAGTCTACGTGACTGAAATTGACTTAAATTTTACAATACAGTCATTCTTATGTTGTTACTGGAGAACTGGTGCACGGATTCGTGCACCGATGGGGTCCCTCGGCCTGGCCTGCGGGAATCAGGCTGAAACCGGCTCTCTGACATCCCCCGAGGGGTCCCAGATTGCAAGAGGGAGGTTCTCAGGTGATGCACCCCGGAATTAGGTTCCCTCCTCTTTGGTTCCGGGTGTGATACCCAAGAACCACAGCTGCCAAGTCACTGCAGCTTGGCAGCTCCTGCATTGAGCATCTGCCCCCTGGTGGTCATTGCGTGTCATAGCTACTGGTCAGAGTGTCTGCCCCCTGGTGGACATTGAGCATCATAGCTACTGGTCGGATGGTCACTTAGGCTTTTATTTATATACATAAGAATATACTTGGGCAAGTTAGTGGACTCAGTTCAAGTACACAACACCTCAACATTATTATTAGAAAGAGTAGCATATACATTGGTCAACTCACAATTTTAACCCTGTGATTACTTAAGATTTCCTAGCCAAACAAAATAAGAAAGCAATGTTTAGATAACTAATACATCTTGTTATTGTGAAAAAGGTAGATTTCTGATGTCATGTGATGTATGGTATAACATCATTTTTCTTTTTTCAAATTAAAAATAAGGAAATCAGTGATGTTAAAAGTATTTCTATGACCAATGTATGTCTAAGGCAGAAGCTCCCTCATATTCATTGGAAACTACCAAGTCTTATTTTGCAAGGTCCCATTTGAGACTTTAAAAATAGACTATTAAAACAAGGATTTACTAAAATAGAAAACTCTTACCTTATCTTACTGAAAAATTTTTATAGGTTATCAATAATCTATGTAGATCTGCCTTTGCAGATATACATATTCAATATTAACTATGATATTATAACAAAAACTCTTAGCCTAGTTGTAAAGAATAGGGGCTATACTTGCACATCATATTGGCTGTATAATCTGGGACAGTAAGTTATTTAGTCCATTTGTAGTTTCGCTGTCAACTGAGGATCACCAGTGTCTCCTCTCCTAAAGCTCTTTAGGGGACATTAAATGAGCTAGGGCCCTTCCCTAACTAAGCGGTACTTGGCATGGCTGTACCTGAGGGCATCCTATATAATAAAAACCTAATATGCGAAGTATCAGACCATTCATTTGGCAAGTCGCTATGGTGCACACTGACCACCAGGGGGCAGATGCTCTGACCGGTTAGTTAGCTTGCTGCTGGGGTCTGGCTGATCAGGACTGGGCGAGACAGCCCCAGTAGGGATTGGACGAGATAGGCCAGACACACCCGGGAGCCCTCCCGTAGTCCCTCCCCAGCTCTGATAGGCCCCAATCGGGACTGGGCCGAACACACCCTGGAGCCCTCCTGTGGTCCCTCCCCTGCTGGCCCATCTCCTGTGGTCCATTCCCCAGCCTCTAAAATATTTCTTCTAATTAATTTCCTTTCAATGTGCACAAATCCATGCACCGGGCCTCTAGTATGATCATTAATTAGAACACTCTAGGCTCAATGAGATGCATGGTGCCATGACCATCCTTGAATACTTACAAAGTTACATTTGGACTTTCACTTGTAGAATTTGCTCTTAATGGAAAAGAAAAAGTCTAGATTATGAAATATTACAATTTATATCTAGAGCAAAGTTTCAAGGAGAAAAAAGCCCTTATTTATAGTGTACACAGATGAATACCTATGTAACAGGGAAGTGGATTTATATTTTTTCAAAAGTAGAGATTTTTAAAAATTTCATAATTTTAAGGGAACCTCATAGTAAACCAAATGATTGGTTTTTATTTCAGTCCATTTAAAGCTGTAGCCTGTTCCCTGAAAGAGAGAGCAGAACAAGCAGAACAAATTTTATAAGGTTAGAATTACCTTTGAGGGTTAACAGAGACTATGGAAATATTCAAATTCAACTCTTTTGTTTCATATGAATAAACTGAAACTCAAAGAAGTTTAAGTATCTTATTTTAAGGCTCCCAACGCAGTTTGTGCAAGAGCCACAAATACTTCTAAGGAACCAATTCCCCCACTCTGCCCAGGTGAGTAGAGGACACAGCCCACAAGTAAGCAAAATAGGGTGGTGATAGTCAGTAAGGTGACAGCAAATGAAGGAAGTGCAATGACAGCATCCCCAGACATCCTAACATTCAGTACGACGAAGGCTCTTCTAACACTAAGAGAGAAATGTAATACTTCAGGGTGTAGAATGGACAATACTGGGAGTGGGAAAACTACTTCCAAGAGCTGACCTACACAGAAAGCCTTGCAGTTTATAGGAAAGGACCCCACTTTCATCACATTGACTTGGACTCCATTATAGATTATTGGTCACCACTTAGTACAGTCAAAGCTTAGAGGTTTTCAGAGGCCTACGCCTGAATTCTTCAAAATAATACCTTTTTGTTTGGCATTCCTTTGTAATATGGGGAGATTTTTTAAGGGAACAGTTTAAGTGAAAAGTAGACATACAAATAATTTTATTTTTACCCTAATTTAATACTTCTATTGACACTCAAGTTAATAGGAGATCACTATTCTTAGTGAGGGGATATGAAACTATAAACGTCTTGCTATATATTTTATGCTAATAATTCCACTCTATAAATTTTGAGATGGTATTCTATTTCCATATTTAGGACTGGAGAAGACATTTGCCTCATATTCCACAACATTGGTTCTAAGACCAGAGAATTACCTCAGAAATTATCCGTCATAGGGAAGAAGTAGCACATTTATACTGTTTGCCATATCTAAATACTGCAAAGTAATACTAACTTCTTTAAGAAATCTAATATTTAACAGTTGTAACTAGAAAGAAGGAATTTATATAACCTGGGAAACCATTAAAAGTTGGTATGTTTGCAATTGAGAAATAAAGCCAAATCTGCACACCAATCCAGAGTTCTCATCTACTTTCAGGCAGAAAAAGGTTTGTGTTCAACTCTGCCTCTGGCTACAACTGCTGGCCAAGTGCCATAGTAAGAGTGGTAATGCACATAATACACCATAAACATTCAAGAGCAAGGTCAGAAGCAAAATTTAAAAAGTGCACCAAGATGTACAACAGCGACCAGATTGTGTCATTTGACAATATTTTCCAATGGTGAACAGATATCACCAATCTGGAAAAGGAATGTTCTATAAGGCAATATCAGATTCCTGAGTGAGCCAGAATTTCACTTTATTTTTATCTCAAATATCATATCAAAATAAAGTTTTATATATTTTTGAGACCAAAGGCTTTAAAATCCAATTTTCCACCCTGGCCGGTTCGGCTCAATGGTTAAAGCATCTCAGGTTCAACTCCCAGTCAAGGGCACATACCTCGGTTGCAGGTTCTATCCCCAGCCCGTTGGGGGCACCTACAGGAGGCAATCAATCCATGTGTCTCTCCTACCTTGCATGTTTGTCTTTCTCTTTCTCTTTCTCTTTTTTCTCTTTCTCTTTTTTCTCTTTCTCTTTCTCTTTCTCTTTCTCTCTCTCTCTCTCTCTCTCTCTCTCTCTCTCTCTCTCTCTCTCTCTCTCTCTCTCTCTCTCTCTCTCTCTCTCTCTCTCTCTCTCCCCTCCCCCCTTCGGCCCCCCACTAAGTCTCTCTAAAAATCAATGGGAAAAATATCTCTGGGGTGAAAAATAAAAAACAAACAAAAAATAAAATCCAGTTTTCCATATTTAAGTTCATTATATTCTCTCAGTAGAACTTAAAGGAAAAAAAAAACTATACACATTTAATAAGATTCCACATGTTTTCTATTTAATAATTTCTTTATTTGTACTGGTCTTTAGTAGTCATATTCATATCTGCAATTTTATTTCATCAACAATCATCTCAGACACACCTTCTAACAAGACTGACTTAAAATAGTACGACAGGAAGCTATGCCTTCAGGAGCATGTTTATTGTGTTTGAGATGATACATCAGGTGCTCTCTGAGCTACAAAGGGTAAAAGGAAATCCTCTCATTACAAACTGACAAAGGTAAAAGGTAAAACATTTTTCACAACAGCATTAACCACATACTCAGAAATAGATCTGGGTTTAATACAAATGACATAATTCCTAGTCATCTACAGCTACTTTTATAACTTCATACAGATAATGAATTAGGCTAAAATGCACTATAATATTTGGTAGACTTCAGGACCAGTATCCTTAGTACATCACAAAATACATTTTGATATCCCAAAGAAGCAAGACTTGCAAGTAGGCATTTTAAACATAACTAATCTACAGCTACAAAGTTCTACCCTTGATAGCATTTACCTTTTTGGGGAGTCTCCCAGTCTCCAAAGGATAAAAGCAGAGAGTAGAATCAGTATAACATATACACAGAAGTCCGTATTGTAAAGGCTATAAAGATTTGCAGCACAGTGAGAAGATGCCTTCTGCGCCTTCACACTGCATACAAATTATGTGAATTATGTTGCGTATCTCTTGGTCCACTGTCTGGCTATCCTGTCATGTTCTGCTCTGTTGGTCAAATACTGAGTGGCTATGCTTCCAACCAGAGGATCCGCTGGAAAAGTGAGTAGAAGAATAAAAAATATTAGATATCTAAAAGGTACAGTTTTAACATTCTATTAAACTGAAATGTTGATTTTTAGCAGCATCTGAATATTAATATTCAATTTAGCTAAAGGCCCCGTAACTAAAAAATGAGTGTTAATAAGTATGATTTTTATAAAAGGGGTATATTTTTAATATACAAAAACTGTTTCTTACTCTTGGCATTTTAATAAATAATCAAAGTGTGCTGCTCTGGCCAGTGTGTTCGGTGGTGTCAGCCTGCACATGGAAGGGTCCCAGGTTGGATTCCCAGTCAAAGGCACATACCTGGGTTGCAGGTTCATCCTCAGCCCTGGTCAGGGCGCATGTGGGAGGCAATCAATCAATCAATCAATCAATCAATCAATGTGTCTCTCTCACATCGATGTGTGTGTTTCTTTCTCTTCTCTCTCTCTCTCTCTCTCTCTCTCTCTCTCTCTCTCTCTCTCTCTCTCCCTCCCTCCCTCCCTCCCTCTCCCTCCCTCCCTCCCTGCTCTCTCTAAAAATCAATGGAAAAAATATCCCCGAGTGAGGATTAATAATGCAATACTATTCAGAATAAAATGTTTCCTTCATTCTACATAATAGTATGACTCAAATATCCTTATCTCCAATTGAAAACTTACCATTCTGATTTACATAGAATTCTGAACTGGAAATTGAATCTGAGATATAAACCTCCATTACTCAGTTTTTTCCCCTGGCAAGTGATTGTTACCTGTTTACAGCATTTCTACCCAGAGATATACATGTGTACAAGCATGTAGAATATATTATTATGCCTATGTTTTTTTCCCCAATGTCTTACATTTTTAATATATCTTAGAAAGCTTTCCCTATCAGTTCATAAAGAGCTGTCTCATTCTTTTTAATAGGTAGATCCTCTATTAATGGACATTCAGGTGGTTTCCAATCTTTTGCCGTAATAAATGATGTTATAATTATCTATCTGTTTGTCTGTCTATCTATCTATCTATCTATCTATCTATCTATCTATCGTTTATGTATAACTGTTGGGCAAAAGATAATAGTCATAGACTTTGGTGATTAGTCAAATGTTTAGAAAAAGTAAGTCAACTTCTTTTAAAAA
Source organism: Myotis nattereri (assembly GCF_964212035.1). Classification (NCBI taxonomy): domain Eukaryota; kingdom Metazoa; phylum Chordata; class Mammalia; order Chiroptera; family Vespertilionidae; genus Myotis; species Myotis nattereri. Next base: position 38,653,892 of record NC_138082.1, read on the forward strand.
CTGACCCCTCAGTAAGATAACATACAAAATCCTTGGCTTAAACATTTTTTTCAATTCAGTACCTCAGTTAATGATCACATGTGGCAGTTATGCATTTCTTTTAAATGTTATAAATTATGTACTAATGACTTTAAACCTCTAAGTTTATATAATCACAATCTCGTCCAACAATCTCATCAGCTATAGTTTTTTAATATTCTTCACTCTTACTACATCTAATACAACGAACTAAAATCCAAAAAGGAATAGAAAACAAGAAGTTCTTCATTACTAAGAGGTTGCTTTAATGCACATGGAGGCACAGAAGAAGAAAAGGAGGCACTGGAGTTAAAGACACCACTTTACTGCTGTCAAAGTGGTCTGGACAGGTACACACCTCAGAAAACAGAGTCCATCAATGAGAAGGAGAAAATAAGTATAGGCTAGTAGTCCATTAACAAACCACAGGAAGCTATTGTGAAACTTTTGGTCTATTCTAATTGAAATGGCATTGATAATTTCCTTGCAAAATGTTTTATACTAATCTTTCCACCAATAGTACTACCTTTCCAAATCTACATTTAAGCTACCAGGAAAATGCACTGGTGTCCACAACCTCATTGTATGTGGTAATAAAGATGTGCTTACCAGGGTTGCAGTCTGTCAAAAGAGAACAAATCGACAGCAAAACCTTTGAAATAGTCAAAGCGGGACTCCAGTTGTCTTTAAGGATGTCCAGGCAGATGACTCCCTGACTGTTGATGTTGCAGTGATAGATCCTGGTGCGGAAAGTAACCTAAAGGCAGTCACATTAAAAACAGGAAGAAAATGAAATGCTTTCTTACCAACTAAGACTCTCACCAGCAAAAATGAAGAGTAACATATCATATGATACTAAATAACAAATAATTTAACTGAAGAGCTAATAGAATACTGGGTTTAAGTGCTAACAAAATCAAATGGTTTTATTTAATTTGGTTAAAAAAATGTTCTGGTTTTTACCCAGTATAGCAAGAACTATATTGATTTCCAACCAAAGTGAGTAGCTGATTTGATTAGTTTAATCAAAATGAATGATACAGCAATTCTATGTATGTATGTGTGTGCACACCATACACACAAGCATGAGTGCACATAATACCTGTTTAAAGACAGAAGGGAAAACAAAAATGTGTGGTTGACAAAGGTAAGAGGAAGTGGTAAAGAATTTTTTAAGCATAAAGTGAAAAGTTTTATTAGTTTGTTAGTAGAAAATATCAGTATCAACTCAGCTAATTTCTTGCCATGTGTCAGAAAATAATGAAGAATTTAGAGGAAGACTGGTTACATCACCAACCTATTTCCTACCCTTTTATTTCCACAACTGGTTCACTCTCTTGTTAGATAATTACGTTAAATAAAACAAGCAAGGTCTTAAGCTACTGAATAAAGAAAGTGTATCTCCAGATGTGTGAAAAAAGAGGATAAATCATAGGAACAAATACTGTCAAGTTTCAAAACAATCCCAAACACTGAGTAGTTAGTCTTAATTTGGAGGTAGAGAAGAAAAAAAAAAAGGACAGTTTTTGATCCCTTAGAACTAGCAGTGTACTGTGATATCCCAAGTGGAGTGTGGGAAGAAAATATTAGTCCTCAAACGTGTATTTCTGATAAGGATACAAAATTAAAGACAAAAAAATTAAAGGTAACAGGGAAGGAACTACTGGTCTTGCAGAGGTGAAGGAAGGGGACCATGCACCTCTAGAATTGCTCTAATTTAGTTACACAGAGCTCTTAAAATGTGGCTAGTAGAACTGAAAAGGGATAAGAATGTAAATTACACATTTCAAAGACTCAATACCAAAAAGAGATTGTAAAATTCCCTCTTATATTGGTTACATGCTTGAAATGACAATATTTTGGATGTACTGGGTTACATAAAATATATTATTAAAATTAACTCAGTTTATTTTTTTAAAAAATATATTTTATTGATTTTCTTCAGAGAGGAAGGGAGAAAGACAGACAGCCAGAAATATCGATGAGAGAGAAACATCGATCAGCTGCCTCCTGCACATCTCCCACTGGGGTTGTGCCCGCAACCAAGGCACATGCCCCTGACCGGAATCAAACCTGGGACCCCTCAGTCCACAGGCCGACACTCTATCCACTGAGCCAAACCGGTTTCAGCAAACTCAGTTTCTATTCTTTTAATGTAGCTACTAGAAAATTTAAAATTACATGTGTAGTTTGCATTATATTTATATTAGACAGTTCTATATAATACAGGAATAACACATGTTCAGATTATTGACAGCTGACTCTATGTATGGTTTACAAACACAATACAATTAATATTTTGAATTTGTTTAGCTATTAACAGAGTGAACAAAAGAATTAAATTATTCTTCTTCAAGAAGCTCAACACCTTCTCTGAACTTCAAAAAGAATCAGTATTGTAGAGAAATAATTGTACCTAACACTAAGATAACAGCAGAAGTCTTATTTCTTTTTCACTTGTCCACCTAGAGTTCTGAATGCTTCATAATACTGTATATGATACCTTAGGCAAAAGGAATTAATCAACATTAAAGGGTTAGAAAATTAAAATGAGACCAGCAAATATATTCACATGCTAACTTAATTTTAAAAAACGTATTAACCAAAACAATTATGATAAATCACATATAGGAAACTGCAGTTTGAAACCTTTATTTCAGTCAATTTCTATTTTCCATTAAAGATACTAAGAAGTCTTTTTCTTCAACAGATTTCCACTCACGTACAAAGATTATTTTGAAAAATATAAATCTTGCATATTTTTTTCTGCTAGTTTTCTATCAGGTTAAAACCACTTTTCCAATATGCAAAATGAGGCATGTAAAAATAAGTATCACTATACAGTCATGAGCTGTTTTGCTAAAGTTTTATTTGTTTTCTATAATACAGAAAATCACTGAATGCAATTGAACAGTTGGTGACATGCTGCCCTTTAACATGTCATTTGAATAAAATTTGTGTTATTATTAACATGAGGGTCTTATGCCTTTACTTGATTGATCTAGCAAGACATACTCTATATAACTGAGAGCATTAAAGCAATCATTTAAAGATCTTAAATTCTGATGGGACCAAAGAAAAAAATACTCAAAAAACTGATAGCCACATTTGAGAGCCAATACCTCTAGGGGCTAGGAAACCTTGGTATCTGCAATTTAAGGTAAATAGCACTAGGAGGAAATATTCTTACCTTATTAGATAATATACTTTCTGGGTTTTATCTCTTGCTTTTCTTTTCCAGGCATTAAACTGCTACATATATTTTACACAGCTTTGAGAACAAAGTGAACTATGTTGAAAAGGAAAATGTTTTATTACAGTTAAGGGCTTGATAGCACAGGTTTCCCTAGCATGTCAGAAATCTCTGAAATGAAATAATTATGTTCAGACTTAATATTGGTGGTTTTTACCAGCTGGCCTGACCATTTTATTTTATTTTACTTTATTTTATTTTATTTTATAATGAGAAGTCAGAGGAAAAATCTATTTAAGTAAAGGTTATGTTTAAGACTTGACAAATAATTGCCAATCGTTACAAGGCACAATTCAACCCTTCTCTGTTATCATCTAATTCATATTCAGAGACAACAAGGAGGCATTAAGTCACCCAGCCACACTCATTCCCATTACTACATGCTACCAACAGAGGGCACAACATACGTTTACTAAATAGTATTAGTTTCCCTCTTCTTTGCCAAGGTTTTCTAGATTTTGCTCATCTATAAAGATAAGCTATTTAGCACAAAATTCAAGTTAGTTAACCCTAATTTCTAGAAGCTGTTAAACAGGTTTACTTTTGAATCCCAGTATGTTTCTAAGGAAGGTTCATAGGATATTTTCCCTTATATCAAAAATCCATCTGCTTTTCTGATGTGCACATGGTATACTCTTATTTATAGTTAACAAACCCGAGAAAACAAAGATGGCGGCATAGGTAAACACCGGAAATTGCTGCCTCGCACAACCACTTCAAAAATACAACTAAGAGACAAAACGGACATCATCCAGAACCACAGGAAGGCTGGCTGAGTGGAAATTCTACAACTAGAAGGAAAGAGAAAAGCACACTGAGACTCAGAGGAGGTGCGGAAGTAAAGTGCAGGGGTACGGAGGCACATGGAAAGGGCTGGCAACTGAGGACGCGGTTGTCTTTTTCAATCAGGAGGGAGTATCAAGCTCCCGACTGCTCTGAACTCCAGTTCCGGGAGAGTCTCTGGGGACATATGGGGAAAAACTGGACTGCATGGCATTGGTCAGAACTCGAGGGCGGCTTTCTCTCAGAGGTGCTTGCAGCGATTACCGGGACACTGAGACCAAGGACCTCTTAGGGCAGGGCTGAGGATCAGCCATAGCTGTTTGTCTCTGCCCTGTTGATTCCCTGAGACCCTGCCTCACCCAAGCTGCTAGCAGAGGCTTTTGCATATGAATGGCCTGGCCCTTTGCAATCTAAAATTACCTAACAAACTGCAGTTGGGTCAGAGAGACCCAGAACGTCCAAAAGAAGGCCCCAGGTCCCAGAGCAGCTTGCACTGCTTCACAGCTGGGCCTCATCTGGGCACCTCCAAACCATAAACTAAGAAGAGGAATCTGCAGATCTCTCCAAAGCTCCTGCTGGGTAGCCTCAGGCAGAGGCTAAATTAGCACCTCCTTAGAGATCCAGAGCCAGTGTACCCAGTGGTCAGAGTGGGACCATTCAGATTACGACTCCTCAGATCCATAAGGGACACACTCAGGGGACAGACTCAGTGAGTACCAAAGCCCCACTGAAGCAAGTCTTGCCCCATAAGAGTGTCTCCAGCACAGAAGTTCTCCCACTGTAGACACAGCTAATTCTCACAGCCAATTGGCCTAGAGGTCAATTCCTCCCAGTGATACCTACAACAATCAAGGCTTAACTACAACAAGACTATAGTTAACAAACCCTCTCTCTGCTGATTACAGTTATTTGTAAAAGGCAGAAATCAATTACTTTCAGTTATATCTTAGTACATGAAAGTTTCCATTATTACTTCATTAAAAAAAACGAAGTTAAAATGATTACATCAATACACATTTAACCTTTGGAATAAACTGACTTTAGAGAAGAAGGATAAATATTAAAGAATGTACCTCTAGGTTCTTACCTTTGGTGGCTTAAATGGATAATCGGATGAAAATGTGATATCCAGAAAAAACACACCACCTTCATATACAGAACCTGGTGGACCAAGTATAGTCGATCTCCATTCATAAATATTATCTCCTTTAGGCCCAGCACTATTTAAAAGAAATTAAAAATCAATGTGTATATCTGTAAGCCATGAATATTAAAAACTTTTACCAATTAAAAAAAAAGCTTATACCAATTAAATATTAAAGGTAAATTAGCAACTTAGAGTAATCCAATGAGTGCAAGCATGTGTATAAACTTATTTGGAAATAATTCAAATCTACGGAAAAATTGCAACAAAGAACATCATATTACTTTACCCAGATCTCTTTCTGTTAGCACTGCCCCATGTGCTTCATCACACCCTTCTTCTCTATGTATATGTACATGCATATGTATACATACACCCACATATACACAAAGTGCTTTTTTATGAGCCATTTCCCCATAAATACTTCGGCATGCATTTTCTAAAATAACCTCCAATACAATCACAATACAGCTATAATTCAGTAAATATATTATCAGTACAATACTTCAACCTACAATCTGCAAAGTAATGTTGTCAACTGACCCAACAATGCCTTTTAAACAAAACAAACTTCTAATTTTTCTCCAGATATGGGATCCAGTCTTGGGATCATCTAAGTATATCCTGCACCTTTAGTCTTCTTTAATATAGAGCTTTTCTTTGACTTTCATAACATTAACATTTTTGAAAACTACAGTTCTTTTTTTAATAAAATGTGCATCGTTTTGAACTTGTCTGATGTTTCCTTAGGATTAGATGCAGGTGGTGCACTCCTGGACAGGATAGTACACAAGTGATGTGTTCTTCTCCGGCATACGGTATTCTCCTGTCCCCAATTGGTGATGCTAATTTTCATTACCAGAGCAAGTGCTGCCCAATTTTCCTACTGTTTACTTAATACCTTGTCCCTATAACCAAGAGGCAACCTTTGGACAGACACTTTAAAACCATGCAAATACCCTGCTGTTCATCAACATTTGTCCCCTCGATTTAAGATCCACTTGTGAGCCCTGGCCCATGTGTGGCTCAGTGGTTGGGTGTTGTCCAGTGGAGGGAAGCCAGTTAGATTCCTGGTCAGGCCACACGCCTGGGATTGAGGACTCCATCCCCAGTTGGGGATGGGGTGGGTGGGGGGAGGGGGGGAGTAGCAGGAGACAATCTATTGATGTTTCTCTCTTGCATCGATGTTTCTCTCCCTATTCCTTCCACTGTCTCTAAAAATCAATAATTTTTTTTTTTAAAGATCCACTTGTGAGTCTTGGCTAAACTGAATTACTATGATGGTGATAAAATCGTGACTTTCCAAATCCAGCATTTCCTCCATATTTATCAGCTGGCTCTTGAGCCCTTTATTCTCCCATTTGTATGAATATATACCAGGTGTACTGGTTAATAATGGCGGATTTTGTAATCAAAGAAAACACGATAATTTCAAGAGAAACATCAAAAATGCTTTATTCAAAGTAATGTTCATCGCTAGCTACACATTTTCCCCTTCTTTTAGGTAATTTGTGGATACCCTCCCAATAGAACTTTTCTTGTTTTGAGGCAAACCATTCAGAGACCCAATTTTCCACTTCTTTGCACGTTTTGAAGTGCTGCTCAGAAAGTACATGTGCCATCGATCTGAACAAGTGATAATGTGAAGGAGCAAGGTCTGGTGAATACAGCGGGTGGGTTAATACTTCCCAGGCAAGATCTTTTAACGTGTCTTTAACTGGTTTTGAAGTGTGTGATGGTGCGTCATCATGAAGCAAAATTACTTTGCCGTATCTTCTGGCAGATTCTGTTTGTGGTTCAAATTGATTATTTGTGGTCGTTAGCGATCAGTATTAATGATTTCACCTTGTTTTAGAAGCTCATAATACACCACACCTTTCTGATTCCACCAAACACAGAGCATTGTCTTCTTTCTGAAGCAATTTGGCCTTGCAGTCGATGTTGGTGGTTGACCTGGATCAACTAATGATTTTGTGCATTTGGGATTCTCAAGATAAATCCAGTTTTCATCACCAGTCATAATTTGATGCAAAAAAGACTTTCTTTCATGCCGTTGAAGCAACATTTTATTGATGACTTTTCGATTTTCCATCTGTCTTCGTTCAGTTGATGTGGCCCCACTTCCCTTCCTTTAAAATCTTTCCCATTGCTTGTAAACAATTGGAAATTGTTTGCTAAGCAACGTTTAATCTTTCTGCAAGTTGTTTTTGAGTCTGACACACATCTTCATTCAATAATGCTTGTAAATGTTGGTCTTCAAACTTTTTCGGTTGACCTGGACGATCTTTGTCTTTCACATTGAAATCATCACTTTTAAAGTGTTTAAACCAGTGTTCACAAGTATCTTGAGATGGAGCATGTTCACCATAAGCTTCCTGAAGTATACAATAACTTTCAGCAGCACTTTTCTTCAAAATAATGAATTAAAACTTCCCACATATACTGTTTTCAGCACGAAATTTGACATTTTTAAGCGTAAAAATATCTATGATATTAACACCTTCAGCAAATTTGACATATGAAGTTTTGAAGCTTGCTGTCAATACAACAAAATAACATACATATCAAATCGCACATATATCAACATATGTGTAACTCCAACTATTGAAAAAAATCTGCATTATTAACCGGTACACCTGGTATATTACTGGTGAGGCTATGTGAATTCCTAATTTTTTCCTAATGATCTCTAGTAGTTCATTATAGCTTTTAATTATTTTGATACTCAAAGTATCCCAGATTTAGCCAGTGGGAGCCTCTTCAAATGGCCCCCATCTCCTGGTGATAGGCCACCACTGGTTTCACTGAGCACTTCCTTACTTTCTGGCATACCAACATGTTCTAGGCTCCCAGCCTTGGAATCAGCCATTTCTTCAAGGAGCCCTCCTGGTTCCTTTTAGTGGGAAGGTTTTAGAAACCAAGGTTGAGAGCTAGGCACTACTAAAGTCCAGATACACTGTACTGTGCTCAGTTTCATTTATAAAATATAAATGTGAGAAGTAATTCAAACAAAATCTAAATTCACAATTATTTGTCAGTAAGGCCCATCCAATAGTTTTCAAAACTCTTTTCAATTTTACAGCTTCCATTTTTCTCTAACCTTCACATCATAAATTACCTTGATTTTCTAAGCTAATGTATTATATAAAGCTTTTTTCTTTTAAAGTGGCCATAGTTTAGAAATGATCTGCATGTTTTATTTAAAATAAGTGCAAACCAGCACTGATTACCCAACCACATTAATTACAATTCAGTATAATTAAAAATGATTTAACTAGTATATCTTATTAATTCTGTAAAACATAAACTTATGAACTGTGAATACCAGGAAAGTAATACTATCAATAATCAAATATGTGCTCTGAAAAATAGTTCATACAGAAAGAGTATAGAAAACTTGATGGGTATAATCAAAATATATTTACAGGATGCTTCAAAAACCTATCTTTAAAGAAGATATATATGACAAATAAAATCTTATTATTTTGGCCTATTTAGGAAAAATATACTTTTAAAAATACTACTACATACTTTGTAAGTTTTTAAGTATCACAGCAAGTGGAACTAATTATAGTAATAGCTGGTTGTTCTGTCATCATTTGAGAATCAGTATATTCCCTGAGTGAATTTTCATTGTAACTAAAGACATACAAAATAGGGTATCAATTTTGTGGTACATATAGATGATAGAACACCACTCCAAACAAATGAGCTATCAAACCATGAAAAAAAAAAAAAGGAAACAATGCATATTACTAAGTGGAAGAAGCCAATCTAAAAAGGCTATTCATTTTGTTTGATTCCAACTACAGAACATGGTGAAAAAGGCAAAACTATGGAGTCAGAAAAATAAAAAAATCAGTAGTTGCTAGGGTTTAGTGGGGAAGGGGGAACACAGAGGATCTTTAGGACAGTGTAGCTAGTCTGTATGACACTCCAGTAATTAATGAAGGTCATTATACATTTGTCAAAACCCATAGAATGTACAACAGCAAGAGCCACCCAATGTAGACCAGAGACTCTGAGTGCCAATATTGTGTCAAATGTAGGTGCATCGATTGTAACAAATGTATCACTGCTGTGGGACACTGGGAGTGGGGAGGTGGTGCATGCAGGGTCAGCAGGTTCATGGGAACTCTTTATACTTTCTGCTCAATTTTGCTGTGAACATAAAACTACTCTAAAAGATAAAGTGTACTAATTAGAAAAAATACAAATAAAGTTAGAAGAAGTAAATGTTTCTCTATTAAAGCAAGAAGTAATAAATGTTTTTTAAACATTGGTTAATAAAAACAGATTCCAACTTATAAAGGAATGTGTGCAAAAATTTGTTTTAAAATAAGGGACTTTGGAACTTGGAACACACTTTAAACACAGTAATGGTTTCAATGCTGGCTCAGAGAAAGTCCATTTAAACATTTCCCCTATAACTTTAAATGAGCTACTGTGTATTTGCAGATTCATGACTTGTTTCTTACTAATGGAGACATCAAGAATACCCGTCCTTCAAGCCAAATTGCTAATTCAAACACCCATCACCCTTTCTCCTCCTGGTCCCCACTGCGCTCTCTTAGCTGAAGCTCTTGGAACTCAGGACGGAGGAAAGGTAATCTTAGTTATCAATTAGTTGTTTGCTTCAACAGGATGTCAATGCTGGTTGGGCTTTGGAATATTCTTGGCATACTAAACAAATTTAATTACACTAAGCACCACAGGTAAATGGACATGTGTGAACAATGACTGAAAACCTAAGGAACCTTTGTATTGAGAAAATGTGTCCCAACAATAACAGCTGCAGGAACAACAACCATTTGCATTAAGCACTTGTATGTTGCCAGAAGTCATTATGTTAAATGCCATATATCTATCTCATTTAATCCTCAGAGTAATGCTATGAGATAGATAACATAACTATCTCAGTTTCACAGATGAGACAGCCAAGCCTCACAGCAGTTAAGTAGCTTCCTTTAAAGTCTCATGGCTAACACACAGGCAGACAGTGGATGTCTACCTAGACAGAATACAATCTGAGTATATCTCTGTATTTCTTTGCAAACTTTAAACAACTGTTTTATAAGTGAACAGGTGTTTCTGAGTGCTTAGAAAAAAGTCATTACTTTTCTAGGTTGAAAGTAATTAGGAGTTCACAATTTATTAGGGAGAGATATAAGACAATGGGGGAGTATAGATGGCCTAGGAAACAATACAGAAAAATAATTCTACTAAAAGACAGATATAGTTCACAATTATAGTATCTTCCTATTCCCCTTCCCCAGATTGATCTCTTTCTGGTAAAATTTAAGACCTGTGAAGTCTGGTGGGAAATGGTAATGCTTACTAATCCATACTGTGTCATTTTGAGCATATAAATTCACTTTGAATCTGAAAATACGTATTTGAGCTTTTACAATATGCCAAGTATAGTACTTTGTATACTTCCACAGTAGACTGAATTGAGAAAATAGAAATGAATTCATTCATTCATTAAAGGTCTGAGTGTCTACTTTTGTGCTGGGCACCTATGCTGGAAACTAAAGTGGCCTCTGCCCTTAGGGAGATTCCTAGGAGATTCCACCTAGCACACACACACACACACACACACACACACACACACACAGTGGCCAGATTATTAAGACCACCTGATGTTTGTAGGCAAATTAGCTATAATTTCACACTGAAGCTGCTAGAGAGCCAGCCCATTATAAATAGGGAAGCAGGTTGTTTACCACGACAGAAGTGATTTTTTTTCTGAAGATATGGGTAAACAACGTGATTTAATAGCCTTTGAACGTGGGATATATGTGTGTGTGTGTGTATTTATATATATCAAATAAATGTACAATAAACATGGAAATGTGCTACGAAGGAGAGGTATACCTTGCTGAGTGCCAGGGGAATGTGACCTAGTTAGGTGTATCAGGGAAGGTTCACAGAGGAAGCAATGCTTGAGGTAATATCTGAAACATCAGGGGGTGTTAACTAGGAGAGGGTAAAGGGAAGAGCTAGGGAAGGCTGAAGAGCTCAAGTAAAGGCCCTGAGGCAAAAAGGAGCAAAGGGAGTGGCAGGACCTAGAAATAAGGCCATGGTGGTAGAAGCCAAGAGAAGGGGAAGTGCAATAAGAGCTGAAAAGTAATAACACATGTCCATGCAGGACCTTGTCAGGCTATCTCAAAAATACACGTCTTTATTCTAAATGTATTAGGAAGCCATCAAAATATCTGAAGCAGGGGAGAGGTCACAGTGATATTTGTGTTTTGGAAAGCTTCCTCAGAGGGAAGAGGACCAGAGGGGCTGTGGGGGACCACGGTAGTAATCCAGATGCAGGTGATGGCAGGCTGCACACACTGGTATCAGAGACAAAGATGATGGATTTGAGACATATTTATGAGGTAAAAATCAACCAAATGTATGCTTTTGGAATATGGGAGGAGGGAAGGGAGATGGGGATTTCAAGAACAACTCATAGTTTTCTTAAGTGAGATAGATAGATACAAATGCCATTTACTAAGACAGGGACAATGAAAAAGAAGCTGGTTTTGGATATACTGAAATAAGATGTCTTTGAGATATCCAAGAAATAGATATGTCAACTCAGCATTGGGGCCTGGGCTGTAGGTATAAATTTGTGAGGCCTTGGTACACAACTGTAATTAAAGTCCCGAAGGTGGGAAGGGCCAGATTACAAAAGGAGTGCAGAGACAAGGAAATGACACCTGGGAAGAGAGAACCACATGCAAGTCATGATGACACCTGACAGACCTGTGACAGGTGTATAACAGAGGGGCAAAAAAAGTGACAGCAATAGAGGGGAGAGATTAATTACATGAAGAGATATGAGAAGAAGCTGGGCTTGAAAAGGATGTTAAAAAAATAAGGAAGACTTCATCTGGTAAGGATTTGAGAAAAATAAAAAGTAATTTGGAAAGATCTCCAAGATATATATTAAGTGTGTGTGGGGGGGGGGAGGGGCGAGGAAAATACAGAGCAGTGGACAGGAGTGTTCCAATTATAAACTACAAAATCTATCTGCATGTGTGTGCTGGCAATGTGAACTGACTGGAAAGATACACAAGAAAATGCTAATAGTGATTTCCTCTAAGAAGGATCTGGTGCTCTAGAGTAAAAGAAAACTGCTTTTACTGTGTACTCTTTTCTCTTCGCAATTGTTTACTATGGGCAAAAAAAAGGTGTGTGTGGGTGTGGTTTTTTTTAATTTAAAAATCATAAGGGGAGAGAGAAAAAACCAGTGAGCTTTATACGGCTGAAGCACTAAGACCACAGGAGAAAATCTAAACCATAAAGGATTTTAAATAGGCAGTGTGAATTTGTATGATATGCTTTGTTATCCTCAATTCTAAAACTGGAGAATTCTACAGAGTTCTGAAATAACAAAGATTTAATAAGAGCTTTTAGATTATCTTGGCTAGAACTACTTACGCTTTCTTAGGTAACTTCCCTTCCCCATTGCAAACTTAAGCCATTTTTCCAAATATATTGTATATCTGTGTTACAGAATTTACCGAGCGACAGGAAAATATACACACAGGAGTACTCATACATACATACATACAGGAAAAACCCATTTATTTCCAGGTGTACTAGTATCGTGACTCAGGGGAGCCTGTTTCCAAATCCTGAGCAAACCAATATGGAGGAAGCTTTATCTTTATACCCTTTGGTTTCTTTATCCTCCATATATGGATCAGACTTCTGGACCTTTGCAAAAAGCCCCATGTGTTGGGATGGGGGCCATGAGACCACACCTCAACGCCTGGCACCAGCGGTGTGTATTGTTCATGGTTTATGGCCTCTGTAAAATGTGAGTATTTAGGTAAACAGATCTTGCAAGACCAGATAATTAAGGAAGGGGTAGTGACTAGACCAGGGGTGGGCAAACTTTTTGACTCGAGGGCCACAATGGGTTCTTAAACTGGACCGGAGGGCCGGAACAAAAGCATGGATGGAGTGTTTGTGTGAACTAATATAAATTCAAAGTAAACATCATTACATAAAAGGGTACGGTCTTTTTTTTTTTTAGTTTTATTCATTTCAAACGGGCCGGCCGGCCCACGGTCCGTAGTTTGCCCACGGCTGGACTAGACTATAGGCTAATAGGAATGTGCATTAGGGATACTAATTAACTAGGTACAGAGTCAGGCTACTGGTCTCCCCCTCTTTCCCTCCAAAAAAATGTCTTATTTTTCTCATCATCTGAACCACAAGTCAACCATGTTTGACAGGATACCCTCATTTTTATTTCCCACTTCTACTTTTAAGATGTAAGATTGGGTAAAAAAACAACTAATGAGCTGATAAATGTGTCAAGCTCTAGTCTAATTTATCATAAAGCTTAAACTAAGCACAGACTCTAAAAGTTCCAGTTTGTTCATGTTTTTTTTCTATATATTTTGTTTTGTTCTGAAGTCTGGCATGAGGGCCAAGCATGAAAATGTAGCTTCCACAAGAAGTTGTGTGCTGCATCTTTGCTCAAAACTTAATGATCACACAGAATCCCTTACCTACAAAAGACTTTCAAAATTCAAGAAACCTACTTCCTGTTTTATGGAAGATATTTTTCCTTGGTGGAGAATGTAATTATAAAGCTTCACAATATAAAAAATACATATAGATATAAAACAGGTACTGCTCTAACTGGTTTGGCTCAATGGATAGAGCGTCGGCCTGCAGACTGAAAAGTCCCAGGTTCTATTTCGGTCAAGGGCATATCCCCAGGGTGTGGGCTCAATCCCCAGTAAAGGGTGTGCAGGAGGCAGCCAATCAATGATTCTCTCTCATCATTGATGTTTCTAACTCTCTCTCCCTCTCCCTTCTTCTCTGAAATCAATAAAAAAATATATATATTTTTTAAAAAAGAATAAAACAGTTAGGTACTCCCAAAACTCAGTGTTAATGTTTCATTCTTGTAATATCTAGTGAATACCCACTAAGTGCTGGGTATGTAAGCAGAATAGACAACATCTCTGCTCTCAGAGAGATTATATGAATATCGAACAAAAAACTCAAAATTATTAACATGAAATAATACTGGATAAATGAAAAGTCACTTATGTAAGCAGGATATCTCCCAAAAAGAGACAGGAAAAATATTGATTAACAAATTGATACTTGGCATTTTTTTCTCCTAATACATCTAAGACATGGGCTGTATTCCCATCATTTAACATTGGTTCACTCATGTAATAAGGAGAGAAGAACACTGAACAAAATCTCCCAGGTGATTTTAATAAACAAACCCATTAAGAATTACAGTGGGTCCTCAAATACTACTGTATGTTTGTTCAATGTTGTTTCCTTATAAGCTGATGAAATAAATGCCATAGAACCTTAACTCTTATTTATTTCAATTAGCCTATGGCAGTGGTCGGCAAACTGCAGCTCGTGAGCCACATGCGGCTCTTTGGCCCCTTGAATGTGGCTCTTCCACAAAATACCACGTGCGGGTGCGCACGTACAGTGCGAAGTTGACTTAAAATGTTAAGTAAAGTTTATTAAGTTAATTTTAGGGAACGTTGTGGAGTGAAAGAAGATGTAGTGTCGAGGATTGAGAAAGGTGTGTTGAGATGGTTTGGACATACAGAGAGGATGAACGAAAGGAGATAGACGAAAGAAGAATACAAGACGAGTATGGATGGGAGAGTTGGAAGGGGTCGACCTCATCGAACGTACCTCAATCAGATTGAGGACTTTTTTAGCAAAGGCCAGCTTAGGAGTACTCTAATTAAGTTAATAACAATGTACCTACCTATATAGTTTAAGTTTAAAAAATTTGGCTCTCAAAAGAAATTTCAATCGCTGTATTGTTGATATTTGGCTCTGTTGACTAATGAGTTTGCCAACCACTGGCCTATGGTAAGATTGGTTGTTATACTGCTGAGCCTTGAACAGCTCTGGGGTCGAAAATTCAAGTGTAACTTTTGACTCCCCCAAAATGTAAGTACAAATAGGCTACTGTTGACCAGAAGCCTTATTGATTACATAAACAGACAATTAACATATTATTTTGTATGTTAAATGTATTATATATTGCACTTATATTATAAAGTAAGCTAGAGGAAAGAAAATGTTAAGAAAATTATAAGGAAGAGAAAATACATTTACAGTGCTATACATATTTATTGGAAAAACTGCAGTATTAGGACCCATGAAGTTTAAACCTATGTTGTTTAAGAGTCAAATACACCTTGTTTCACTTAACCTGTGGAGCTTTAAAAATTACTGAATTCTAGGTCCAAGCCAGCTCACCTTCCAACCAACAGACTCTGATTTAATCAGTTTGGGTTGTGGTCTGAGATTAGAGAGGTTTAAAAGCTCACCAGGTGATATAATATGCAGTCATAATTCAAAATGACTACAGGTAGGGAGAGATCTGATATTCAGCAAGAATGGAAAATGACAGAATGAAAACCAAAAAAAAAAGTTTCCAATCCTCAGATATGATATAATCACCTGGGACCTGTATTGTTACTGATGGTACCAGTGGTTCTCAACCTTCCTAATGCTGCGACCCTTTAATACAGTTCCTCATGCTGTGGCGACCCCCAACCATAAAATTTTTTTCGTTGCTACTTCATAACTGTAATTTTGCTACTGTTATGAATCGTAATGTAAATATCTGATATGCAGGATGTATTTTCATTGTTCGCAACCCACAAGTTGAGAACTGCTGGAGACAGATGTTATGTAGGCTATGATACCTTTTTGCTTACACTCATTAGCACCTTTGGATTATAGCGATTTACAGCAGTAAAGCTTGCTCTATGAGCTTAGTCAGGGGCAACCAGCCTCTCTGGACAACTTCCCTATCACCACCTCAAAAAGCTGAAATGATAACCAGCAGAACATAACACTTTTTAAATTGGTCAAACAAGAAAATGTCTCAATAATATTCTGACTCATATAAATGCACAAGTAATTTTGCCTATACATTTGTCTTTAAAAAGTAAAATGCTGTATGACAGTTTAAGAACCTTGATCTGTGTTTTCTTGCCATTTCCCTCTCTCTTCCTGCTTACAAAGACGAAGTAGACTTAAAAGCACAGACCCAAGGGAGAGCTACTAAAGACAAGTAAAATCTTATTTTAAAATACTAGTTAAACTTAAGTAAGGCCCTGGCCAGGTGGCTCAGTTGGTTGGATCATTGGCCCATAAACCAAAAAAAGGCTGACAGCTCGATTCCTGGTCAGGGCACATATCTGAGTTATGGATTAGACCCCCAATTGGGGCATGCACAGAAGGCAACCTATCTGTTTCTCTCCCCCCCCATCATGTCCTCAGGTGAGGATTTTAAAAAAATTAAAGAATACAAAGCAGCAAGAATGTGCCTGGTGGGTGTGGCTCAGTGGTTGAGTGTTCACTCATGAACGAGGAGGTCACAGTTCGATTCCCAGTCAGGGCATGTGGGCACATGCTGGCTTCAGGCTCAATCCCCAGTGGGGGACATGCAGGAGGCAGCCAACTGATGATCTCTCTCATCATTGATGTTTCTATCTCCCTCTCCCTAAAATTTAAAAAAAAAAAAATCAAGAATGTATTAAACTACGTGACATTAAAGAATTTTATCGGCATTATTGGAATACTGAAATCAGGTCAAAAACTTAAAATTACAAAAGAGGGTGCTACACAATAAGCTAAAACTAACTACTCCTTAGGATAAGGTCTTACAGAAAACACAACATCCCTTTAATCTCTATCACCTCAAAAGATTTTTCTCTCCACTTTCATCCCTTATTGTCTGTGTTTGCCCTGAAGTTTAGTCTCCCTATATAACGCCACAGATATCATTACACACACATACAATTAGGTATAGATATAGATATGTATGGCTTAGAGATACCCTGTTTCACATAAACTACAGTTTCTAAATCTTTAGTTGTAAAAGTGCTTCTCTCCATTTCACTCTGCTTCATCAAGTACTACTTACTGAACATTATATTTGTCTGCTCAATTGTCACCTCAAACTCAGAAAGTCAAAATAATCTTCAAAATAAGGCTAGCCTTTCTAAAGACCCCAAATTCTAGTACCTGACTGCAAAAGTGTAAGAGGGAAAAGTCATGCCCACACTCTACCAGTGGGAAAAGAGTATGACTTTTTAAAGGTTCCTTAACCACATGTATTAAAAGCCATTTTGATTAAGTAAACTCACTTCAAAAAGCTGTCCTAAGAGAATATATAGAAATGTAGATAAAGATTTTTCTTACAAGGAGGCTCAAAGCAAAGTAACAATAATGAGACTCAAAATCCAACAAAATGGAAAGTTAAATCACCTCTGATTTTCAATGAACTATGAGGTAGCCACTGAAAATCAAGGTTTTGAAGATTATTTAATGACATGGGGAAAATGCTGATGACAGAGTAAGGCAAATAGATCATAAAACTGTATATATTATTCAAAGTGTGTAAAAATATGTTTAGGTATCATATTTAAAGGTGATTGGATATATCTACAACAAAATCATAGTTGATTTTTATTATGTGTTTTTTGCTTTTGTGTCTTACCAAATACTCTACAGTAATTATACTTTTATAATCAGAAATTAAATGTTATTTTTTAAAATGGTACTGTCATTTACTGTTCCAGTGTTGCAGGCATAAAACGTAAGTTTTAAGTCTCTTTCCTCACCAGGCCCCCTATCCAGTCATTCAGCAAGTTTTTTAAAGCAATCTTTCTTATAACACAAGAGTGAAGCAGCAAACTGTTGGAAAGCCAAGGAAATTCTTCAGAACCCTTGGGAAATTCCTCAGATCTTTGCTCCTGCCATTTTTCCTACCTCCATGATCACTCCTGCCTCTCTGAATGTTCTTTATCTGAATTCATTAATAAACAGAAGGCTGTCCCGGAAGCTAAAAGTAACGTATCTAGTACTCCCTTGCTGTTTGGCTTTCTGGTGAGGTCACACTGATGAGGGCCAACTAGAAGCAGAGTACAGCAGCCTGAGGTCTAGACAGAAAACATAAAATAGGTAAACAACCCCTGAAGGCACAGAATGTTAATGTCTTTCACAATAATGGTCTTGAGTTAAGAAGAAAATGAGTGATGTTCAGAATACACTGTGTTTCTTAAGACAGGCAAACATTACTTTTCAAATATCTGGAAAACTTAAAATATGCTTGCGGGGGGGAAAAGGATATTAGTGAAAAAATGATAAATCTGAATAAAGCCTAGGGCTTAGTTAATAGTAACTTACCAATATTAATTTCTTAGTTTTGGCAAATGTAGCAGAAGGCTCCACAAATATTCTCTCATTTATGACTACCCTCCATGGCCTAAAGCAGTGGTTCTCAACCTGTGGGTTGCGACCCCTTTGGCGGTTGAACGACCCTTTCACAGGGGTCGCCTAAGACCATCCTGCATATCAGATATCTACATTACGATTCATAAGAGTAGCAACATTACAGTTATGAAGTAGCAACAAAAATAATTTTATGGTTGGGTCACAACATGTGGAACTGTATTTAAAGGGCCGGAAGGTTGAGAACCACTGGCCTAAAGGATAGGCACCACTATGGTACTAAGTCAATGGTACTCAGATCTGCCCAGATCACCTGCCATTGTGTGATGGTGCAGATGAGGTCTCATGCCCTCCACTCCCATGCTCTTCCAGACCACAATTGTCTCATGTCCAAGGGGTGGGTGTCATTCCAGTCACCAAGTGAAAGCATAAGCCACAAATATAATTCCATTTGACAAAACCTTGTCACAATTTACAGTATTAAGAATCATTGTTTCATAGCACTCACAGAAAACCCTGAGGCCCATTTTAACAATTAGTATTGAGTTATAATGATCTTCTATATAAAATAATATTTCACAGTAAGCTTCTATTTACTGTTCAATGCCCCTCTAAGGAGAGGTAAAGGGCTCCATCCCAAGTGTTATTTGATTCTCTATATGAGGACTAAAATCTACTTTAAGAAGAAAAAACAGGCCAGTGACTCTTTGAGGCATAATTCTTCACTGTACTTCTTTAGAGAAAAGGAAATGTGCTGAAGCCTCAGAAGGGACCTCTAAGAGACTACTAATGAAAATTCAAGTCTCCCCTATTCCACGATAAAATGTTTTTCATTTAGCGCATAGTCTAACTTCTTTGATCAATCTAACAGTATGACAGTAAGGAGAATAATTTTATAAAAATCCCAGAACCTGTTTTGTTAAATGACTTTTAAACTATGATCATTTTGAATATTATAGCTGCTAAGAAGATATTTCCTTTGTCATCAAGACTAAACTGTTTTTCTGGTATTTTTAACCTATGATCCAACTGGAAGCTCTAGTGATTGCCCATCCGCCTCCTTTATATTACACCCTGCACTGCACAGGTTACATTTTATTCTAATCTTATTTAGATGTTACAGCATTTTACATGTCCCCAAACAGCTAGTATCATGCTTTCCACATAACACTTAATACATGTTTGCTGAATAAATGTTAAACATGATAAAAGACATCATGACAAAAGATTGATTCTGTATAAAAAAAATTTTCTTATCTATCCACCATTTCATTTTATTTACATCAGAAGCCAGGCACTATAGACTGTGGTAAGGATAAAAGTCAGGATAAATAAGATGACACCTAACTGAATTTACAAATATGAAACTGTGTGCAGTGCAATGTGTGCAGAACTAGATAGTTCTGCTTAACTGGGTATAACAGAAAGCTCTCTGCATGCCTGAATATAAGCCAATCCTCCATTTCCCCAGTAAAGAGAAAAAACCTTTTCCCCAAGGCAATACTGTTGTTGTTGTTAATCCTCACCCAAGGATATTTTTCCACTGATATTTTTTAGAAAGAGTGGAAGGGAGGGGGAGAGACAAAGAGAGAAACATCGATGAGAGAGAGAGAGAGATTGGTTGCCTCCCACATGCATCTGACGGGGGCTGGGGATGGAGTTTGCAACGGAGGTTCCAGGTTCGAGGTATGTGCCCTTGACCATAATCAAACCCAGGCCCTTTAGTCTTCGGGTAGACGCAATATCCACTGAGCCACACCAGCTAGGGCCCCAAGCCAATCTATTTTTAGGAATGCCAAAGAAGCAAATGAGGGTTAGTCTATATTTTATGACTATAGTAAAGACTTTTAGTGTATGGGTCATGATAAATAAGTTCTGGGTTGTTCTGAAAGAAAGGGGTGTGCCTCAGCACATGACTTGTCCTAAGGCATAACCCATATTATGGCCAAGAAGCCAATCAGGACAGCATGATTTCCTACGAGCAAAGGTGTCAGACACGGTGCACTTTATCTCCCTATTTGGTTAATCTGTACACAGAATAAATACAAAAAAACTGGGCTAGACTCAGAGGAAAGAGGAGTGAAAATTGGTGAAAGAAATATCGATAACTTAAGACGTGCAGATGACACCATCTTTCTGGCAGCAAGTAACAATGATCTGAATTCTAATGCACGCGAAAGAAAAAAGTGTCAAAGCAGGACTACATCTGAACATCAAGAAGATAAAAAGCATGACTGCAAAAGGAATATACAACTTCAAAATAGACAATGACGATATCAAAATTGTTAAAGTTTTTACTTATCTTGGTTCAGTATCAATTCAAATGGAGACTTGAGCAAAGAAAAAATATCAAGAGAATACTGAGACTCTGAAAGGCAATAGATGTGTCATTAGAGGCCAAGATCATTCACACCCTCATATACTCAATTGCTATGTACTCATGTGAAAGTTAGGACAGTGAAGGTTGATAGGAAAAAAAATGAAATATGGTTTTGGAGGAGAGCTCTACAGATACCCTGGACCACCACAAAGACAGGCCAGTGGGCCCTTGCGGGAAGCCACCCATTGTCTTCACTAGCAGAGAGGTGTGGACAAGGAGCCCAGAATGCTGGTGACCCCTGAACCCTGGCAAAGGTCAGGGCTATGCACCCACTGTTTAGGCCAGACAATGGTAGCTGAAGCAACTTCCCCACCAAATAGTCATGTAAATCCTTACTGAAAAGATAGTCTGTTACTGGAAATTGCCTGCCTAAGGGCTATAGGTGTATCCCAAACCGAATAAAAGGATGGCAAGGCCTGAGCAGAGGTGGAGTCCTTCCTCTTGGGATAGGCTCCCGCCTGGCCCCCAATTTCCAAATTATTATTTCTTGTCTTATCTCTTTCATTTGCATGTGGCCCCTCTTCCAGACCCCAAACCCTGAACCACACAGGACATGGGGTCACTTCACAGGCTCTAGAGCAAATTAAGCCTGAAACATCACTGGAGGCAAGAATGACAAAACTGAAGCTGTCCTACTTCAAGCACGTCATGAAAAGGCAGGGTTCTTTGGAAAAGACAATAATGCTCGAAAAGATAGAGAGCAGCAGGAAAAGAGAAAGACCAAATATGAGATGGAAGGACTCTAAAAAGAAGCCATAAGCATGAGTCTATAGGAGCTGAGGAAGGCTGGTTAAACCAAGACACTGTGGACATCACTCATTCAAAGGGTCACCAGGAGTTGGAGCCCACGCAACAGCACGTAACACACACACAATCATTTGTGTGTGTGTTAGCTACAAATATTTAAAATCACCCAATAAAATAATAAACTAACCTGCAAATAATGCCTTTATCCCCTCTTATGTTTCATTAAAATTTTATTCAACTCCTTTTCAGCAGTCTTTATCTTACAGACCATAGACATGGATTGACGAGAGAGGGGAAGAGCAATTTCTTTTTTTTTTAAACATATTTTATTGATTTTTTTACAGAGAGGAAGGGAGAGGGATAGAGAGTTAGAAACACTGATGAGAGAGAAACATCAATCAGCTGCCTCCTGCACACTCCCTACTGGGGATATGCCCGCAACCAAGGTACATGCCCTTGACCAGAATCGAACCTGGGACCCTTTGGTTCGCAGGCCGACGCTCTATCCACAGAGCCAAACTGGTTAGGGTGGAAACACCTTTTCTGACCGCTCATTGGCTAAGCTCCCTCTATGCCACTGGTAATATTCTTAGTAACTTGGGTAATAAGAATCCAAAAAGGTGATCTAGGGTTTTTTATCACACTCCTGGAGAAAAAAACGAAGTTCCACTGCTGGAGGGATAAGAAATGTCATATCCTGCCCTAGCTGGTTTGGTTCAGTGGATAATGCCTCGGCCTGCCGACCGCAGGGTCTGGGTTCAATTCTGACCTAGGTTGCAGGCTCCTCCCTGGCCGGGGCCCAGGGCAGGGCTCATGCAGGAGGCAACCAATCAAAGTGTTCCTCTCACCTTGGTGTTTCTCTCTGTCTTTCCCTTTCTCTTCCACATTCTCTAAAAATCAATGGAAACATATCCTCAGGTAAGGATAAAAATAAAAATAAAGAAAGAAATGTCATATCCTATGAAAGACACATCTTGAAAATGCCTTAAAAAAGTTGTCTTTTTTTCATGGTGAAGGGACTGGAGTCCATGTTGATGAAAACACCTTGGTGGCTGCGGTGACTGGCAGTGGCTGCAGCACCGGGGTGATGGGGCTGGTGCCTTCCCCTGATCAGCCTGGTTGCCTCCATCAAAGGGAGGCCAGACTGCGGCTTAGGCCCGCTCCCCAAGGGAAGAAGGGAGTGGGCCTAAGCCGTCAGTACGACATCCCCTGAGAGCTCCCAGTATGTGAGAGGGGGCAGGCCGGGCTGAGGGACGCCCCCCACCCCAGTGCACTAATTTCGTGCACCGGGCTATCTATCTATCTATCTATCTATCTATGTATATGCACACACACACACACACACACACACATACACACAGATTGTCCCCTTGGGCGGTCGCAAGTTCTGCTGCTCGCTATGATGTGCAGTGACCACCAGGGGGCGGTGCGGAACATGGCAGGTGTCAGTGATACAAGGGGACTGGGCGCCGCCATCTTTGTGATGGAGTGAAGACTAATTTGCATATTACTCTTTTATTAGATAGGATGTATTGTTATGAATTCGAAATTCACATTGCTATAAAATATATGACCTTTCATTTTTAAAGCTGCAGATAACATTAAAATTCTGAATAAATATATGAGATCATTCCTAAATGTAGTATAATTTAGGAAAAATAGATAAAATTAAAAGTTTGAATATTGTACACAATTCTTGTTCACAAATCTTTTTACTAACAAGTAGCTTCATGGGGAGAGATATTTCTGGCTGATTAGTAAAATCCAAATCAAAATCTTAAAATATCAGTTGCCTGGGTAACTAACTGGTCATCAGCCTTATCCTATCTAATAAAAGAGAAACATGGTAATTGGCGTACGTCCTCTACCCTTCCCATTGGCTAATCAGGGCGATATGCAAATTAACTGTCAGCCAAGATGGCGGCCGGCAGCCAGGCAGCTTGAAACTAACATGAGGCTTGCTTGCTTCAGTGACGGAGGACTCCAACGTTCCCCGCCTGCCGCTACAGGCCTCTGAGCTGGCAGTTTGAAACATAGTTACAAAAATAGAAGCTAAACAAAACCCCAGAAACCAGCTTTCAGCTAGCCGGGATCTCAGACCTGGAGTTGATACAGAGTTTCGATTGTAGAACCAAAACAAACCAGATACCTGCTTTCAGGAGCGGAGGCCTAAGAGCTGGAGCCTCAGAGCTAAAGCTGGCCCAGAATTAAAAAAAAAAAAAGAAAAAAAGGAGCAGTTGGGAGCTTCAGTCCCAGCCTGAAAACAGCCCTCAGCCCCTCACCCAGACTGGCCAGGCACCCCAGTGGGGACCCCCACCCTGAAGGGTGTGTGACCAGCTGCAAACAGCCATCAGCCCCTCATCCAGGCTGGCCAGGCACCCCAGTGGGGACCCCCACCCTGATCCGGGACACCCTTCAGGGCAAACCAGCCAGCCCCACCCATGCACCAGGCCTCTATTCTATATAGTAAAAGGGTAATATGCCTCCCAGCACCGGGATCAGCGTGACAGGGGGCAGCGCCCAAACCCCCTGATCGCCCTGCGGCTCTCTGTGTGACAGGGGACGGGGCCACAACCTCCCTATCAGCCCTGCTCTGTTCCTGACAGGGGAAGGCGCCCCAACCCCCTGATCGGCCCTGCTCTGTGCCTGATAGGGGGGAGCTCCCCAACCTCCTGATCGCCCTGAGGCTCTGTGTGTGACAGGGTGTGGCGCCCCAACCCCCCCACCCCACGGGCCCTGCTCTGTGTGTGACGGGGTAGAGCCATAACCTCCCCATCGGCCCTGCCCTGAGTGTGAGAGTGGCGGCGCCCCAACCACCTGATCGGCCCTGCTCTGTGGGTGATAGAGCGCGGCGCCCCAAGCCCCTGATCCGCCCTGCTCTGTGCGTGACAGGGGGGAGCTCCCCAACCCCCTGAAGGGCCCTGCTCTGTGCATGACAGGGGGGAGCTCCCCAGCCCCCTGATGGGCCCTGCTCTGTGCGTGACAGGGGGGAGCTCCCCAACCCCCTGATTGGCCCTGCTCTGTGCGTGACAGGGGGGAGCTCCCCAACCACCTGATCAGTCCCGCTCTGTGCGTGACAGGGGGTAGCGCTGCAACCTGCCCATCGACCCTGCCTTGAGTGTGACAGGGGGCGGTGCCCCAACACCCCAACTGGCCCTACCCTGAGCGTGACTGAGGGTGGCATCGCAACCTCCCAAACCGCCCTGCTCTGTGCATGACAGGGGGCGGCGCCCCAACTCCCCAATCGGCCCTGCTCTGAGCCCGACCAGGGGCTGCACCTAGGGATTAGGCCTGCCCTCTGCCACCCGGGAGCAGGCCTAAGCCAGCAGGTCGTTATCTCCTGAGGGGTCCCAGACTGCGAGAGGGCACAGGCCGGGCTGAGGGACCCCCCCTCCCCCGAGTGCACAAATTTTTGTGCACCGGGCCTCTAGTATTTACAATAATCACAGAAATTACACAAAATGTCATATGGTCAATAGACTAAAGTTGGACAAGAATTTCGATCAATATCAAACTAATATATGTTTAGTGACAACATATGTACAAATATATTTAATATTGCCATTGACATAACTACATTGATTGACACAAAAGATGAATATAGGCAGTCAAGCCAAGGTAATTTGAGTAAAACATTTACATTAATGGCAATATTGCAACTTGAAGAACACTAATTAATCCCACTTAATCCCCATTATATGCAGCCACCCCCTTTCTTTTCTCTAAAACTTTGGAGAGCATCTCTTCAGAATTATCAAAAAATATGTCAAAGATCTAATAACTGTCTGACTGGCAGAAAATATATAAAGAGGTGACCTCTTCCCTAACTTCACACCAACAAGATATAAAAAACCATAAGATATCAAAATGAGAAACTGCAGTCATCTTTTCAAGTAATTTAACTAAAATTATTACCTAGGGTTTATTCAGTGTCTTCTTAAATTAAAAAAAAAAATCAGATTACAAGAAAATGCCAAAACAATATATAGAATATACAATCTACACCTGCTCTACTCAAAAGCCTGTTTTTCTGTGTCTGTGTCTAAAGTATTGACAACAATCATCTTTTTTCAAACTTTTTGACTAAATTTTTTAAGGGTTTGAGTTTGGTTTTTTAGTTTTCCATACTATTTTAATTAAAACTTTTCAAATATTAATATTCCAACACACTGGATACCACAGCAAAAGTCTCTTTAGTTTTGGTGTCATTTTATTAACTACTCTGTTGACCCTCTAAATGAAATAAAATTGCTTCTTGGTATTATTCAAATTTTAACATATTTTTGAACATTAAAAAAAATAATTTTACACATTTTAGATAAAATTTATAGAAATTTATCTATAATTTCCTGCGCTTTTAAAAACTGTTTCTATATAAAGATAAACTATCTTAGTTTTAAAAACAAGAAAGAACTACACATTGACATTACACTTGTTCTTACAGCAGACAAGGTGTGAACTCAAACTTTTCTCTTTTATTAAGTGTAACAGATTGTCACTAAAATGATTCTTTAATGCTAATATATGTAGATGTGACTGTAGATTATTAATAGCCAAGAATATGATCCAAATTCAGAATTAAGTTAATATAATGACCCGTATTTCCATAATTTCTGAGACAAGTTCAATAATACAGTACTGTAGTTACTTAAACCCAGAAAAATGACATATGGTACTTAACACATTGTTTGCAGGTAGTTTTTATCGCGTGCTAACAGGTGGCGCAGGCCATTTTTGCAGTTGAATAGACTGATTATCATTATACCTGGAAGTACATACATAATTCACCATTGTATGTGTTAGAGACCCAAATTTTGTCCTTTGGAATTCGTATATCTGCATGTTAGCATCCCTTTAGAGCAATAAAAAAGTATAAAAATAAACGTATTTATACGTTACCCGCATTCTACCGCTAGTCTATAAAAAACGTATTAATACGTGTCCCGCGCTCTACTACCAGTCAATGTAAAATGTACAAATATGTTTCCCGCAATGTGTTAACAACTATGATTAACGTTGGTTACTATTCTAAAAGAATACCCTTAAATACCCATTCCAGACAGCTATACCTGTTTTCATAATAAACACTAAAAAGGAAAATATCAAAATTATAAATAAGGCTGAATAAATTTTCACATCAACTATCAGGGAAAAAAACAGGTAACAACTCCAACTTTAGTTCCAGAACCCAGCAACATGTGACTGACTAAAGCCACAAGAAATGGTTATGCTGGATTCTAAAAAAATCTTTAACAACTTCTCAATTGGCTGTCCTATCAATGGATCGAGAAATTTTGCTATTTTAGGTTTATTAATGAAGACCATAATGAAAAAACAGTATGACGACACATAAGAAAAACCTACTTTTGAAATTACATTTTAATTACTTATTATTCAAGCAAATCACCTAAGTAAACAAAAAAGGTAGACTCCCTTATTTCATTTTTATTAAAGACTATGGGGATCCCGTTTCTTTTTTATCATATACAGCTTTTCCTTTATAAAACAGCTATATTAAATTGCCTTTATAAAAAGAAATTACTCAATAATAGAATCTAGTTGGTGGGCATACAGGGAGTCACTATAAAATTTTTAGCTTTACTATAGGTTTAAACATTTTCATAACAAAATGTTGAGAGAAAAAAGATTACTATAACAGACTCATTTATATAGCAGCACATCACAATTATGTCTTTAAAATACCATCTACTTATATAAAAACCCTGGGTGTAACATCACGTCCAGAAGCATGACCAAGCGGAAGGAAGTCAGTCCTGCAGGGGTCGCTTTGGAAACAGCTGCGCCAGCTCCCCAGCTGCTTCCCCGGAGGGCGAGGTTTCAGGCAGGAACCCGCCCTCAGGGTGAGGTTTCAGGCAGTAACCTGCCCTGGGAGCAGAGCATGGAAGTACTGAGTCCGGCCTTCAAACCAGTAGGGAAGAGGCAGCCCCATTCCTCACAGAATCTGTTGTTGGATAGCTTGCTGTCAGTGGCCTGCCAGCCAGGAACCCCATTCACCTGCACCCCGGACCCTGACAGGAGGAAAGAGGGAGCCCCATTCCTCATGGAATCCACAGGTGGCCAGCTTGCTGTCAGGGGCCTGCCAGCTAGGAATCCTATTCACCTGCATATCTGTATAAAGTTTTAATACATTATATTAGAGGTCGTGGTGGTACTGTTTTACTCACAGCGTCTACAGGAATTGCTGCAAATTTACTTCTCGGTGGAAGCACCTTTCATTCCCAATATAAATTACTGATTCCATTCAATGAAACTTCAATTTCTAGACTCAATATAAAGAGTGAAGTTGCTAAAACTTAAAAAGGCCCAACTTCTTATTATTGATGAATGCACCATGGCATCCAGTCATGCTATAAACGCCACAGACAGATCACTAAGAGAAATTTGAATGTCGTATTTGGTGGGAAAGTTCTCCTTCTTGGAGGGGATTTTCGACAATGCCTCAGTATTGTACCGCATGCTATGTGATCGGCCATAGTACAAACGAGTTTAAAGTACTGCAATGTTTGGGGATGTTTCAGAAAGTTGTCTCTTACAACAAATATGAGATCAGAGGATTCTGCTTATAGTGGATGGTTAGTAAAACTTGGAGATGGCAAACTTGATAGCAGTTTTCATTTAGGGATGGATATTATTAAAATCCCCTCTGAAATGATTTGTAATGGATCTATTATTGAAGCTACCTTTGGAAATACTATATCTATAGATAATATTAAAAATATATCTAAACGTGCAATTCTTTGTCCAAAAAATGAGCATGTTCAAAAATTAAATGAAGAAATTTTGGATATACTCGATGGAGATTTTCACACATATTTGAGTGATGATTCCATTGATTCCACAAATGATGCTGAAAAGAAAAATTTTCTCATCGAATTTCTTAATAATATTACTCCTTTGGGAATGCCATGTCATAAATTAAAATTGAAAGTGGGTGCAATCATCATGCTATTGAGAAATCTCAATAGTAAATGGGGTCTTTGTAATGGTACCAGATTTATTATCAAAAGATTACGACCTAACATTATCAAAGCTGAAGTATTAAAAGGATCTTCAGAGGGAGAGGTTGTTCTGACTCCAAGAATTAATTTGTCCCCATCTGACACTGGCCTCCCATTTAAATTGATTCAACGACAGTTTCCTGTAATGCCAGCATTTGTGGTGACTATTAATAAATCACAAGGACAAACTCTAGACAAAGTAGGCATATTCCTACCTGAACCCATTTTTGCACATGGTCAGTTATATGTTGCTTTCTCTCGAATTTGAAGAGCATGTGATGTTATAGTTAAAGTTCTAAATACTTCATCACAAGGGAAATTAGTCAAGCACTCTGAAAGTGTTTTCACTCTTAATGTGGTGTACAGGGAGATATTAGAATAAGTTTAATCACTTTATCAGTCATTGTTTGAATCACTGTTGTTTTTATTATCATGTTTTTGTTGTTTTCAAATCATGTTTTTGTTGTTTTCATATTAGGTTTTTGTCGTTTTTATATCATGCCTCTGTTGTTGTTATATCCTTTTGTTACTGTTTATTAATAAATTTATATATTATTTTCATATACATTTTACTAATTTCCTTTCATCTCTCACACTTCTATTATAAAGGACAAATAGCAATATTAAAATATCTCTGCTAATTCCCTTTTTTTCAAAATATATTTTATTGATTTTTTACAGAGAGGAAGGGAGAGGGATAGAGAGTTAGAAACATTGATGAGAGAGAAACATCGATCAGCTGCCTCTTGCACACTCCCCACTGGGGATGCGCCTGCAACCAAGGTACATGCCCTTGACTGAAATCAAACCCGGACTCTTGAGTCCGCAGGCTGATGCTTTATCCATTGAGCCAAACCAGTTAGGGCAATTAGTTCCCTTTTAATGTGCATGAATTTCGTGCATCAGGCTAATAGTCCTATATAATAAAGAGCTAATATGCTAATTAGACCAAGCAGCAGAACAACCGTCCTGACGACCTTCAGGATGACCTTCTGAATGAGGCCGGGGCTGTGAAGGCCGGAGCCCTTGCACGAGTTTCATGATCGGGCCTCTAGTTATAAAATGTAGTTTGAAAAGAAATTGGGAAAAAGTTCAAAGTATAATTTATAGTTCTACAATTCTATTTTATTGTAAAATTTTACATCACCTGGTTATTGCTTACTCATTGCATGATGATTAAAATTCAGTTTCCAAAATACTTTATTAAAAGTTCCTTCCTTTTTGAAAACTTCTCTGAATTATATTTTGTATATGGTGAGTAAATGACAGGATGGTAGACTGGACGGATGGAGTCTCACTTTTTCTTAATCAAGTCTTAACATAATCCATAATTCACTTTAAGAGTCAATCCTATATACCAGTACACTGACAACCATTTTCTGAAAACAAATCAGTCAAAAGACTAATAATCTTGGAAGACAAATGAAGATATTAGTGAATATTTTAAAAAATAAGTCTTTGACAACTCATTATTCAAGTCCCTACATCAACTTTTGGCTCATCATGAAGGACTCATTTTTTCTTAAGTCTTAACATAATCCATAATTCACTATAAGAGTAAATCTTATATACACTGACAACTATTTTCTGAAAACAAATCAGTCAAAAGACTAATAATCTTGCCCGGCTGGTATGGCTCAGTGGTTGAGCGTTGACCCAGGAACCAAGAGGTCAGTCACTGGTTCAATTCATGATCAGGGGACATGCCCAGGTTGCGGGCTCAAGCCCAGTGGGGGGGCATGCAGGAGGCAGCCAATCGGTGATGTTTCCTCTTTTATCGATGTTTCTATCTCTCTATCTTCCCCCTTCCTCTTTCTCTAAAAATCAATAAAAAAATATATATATTAAAAAAAAAAAGGAAAGACTAATTTTGGAAGACAAATAAATTAATGAGTATTTTTTAAAATAATCCTTTGACAACTCAT
Source organism: Myotis nattereri (assembly GCF_964212035.1). NCBI lineage: Eukaryota > Metazoa > Chordata > Mammalia > Chiroptera > Vespertilionidae > Myotis > Myotis nattereri. The sequence continues at coordinate 38,684,412 of NC_138082.1, forward strand.
TGCTAAAGTCCCCACATCTACTTTTGGCTCATAATGGAGGACTGAACATATATGTTTATTTCCTCCCCAGTCATGACTGCATACAATGTTAGAAGGAGGGATGGGACAGGGCATGACTAATCAGATCTATGATAACCATGAGCACACAAAGGTTACAAACACAAGAAATATAAAACACAAGTTTTTCCATTGCTCTATCAATGCTGACAGTAAAGGGTAGGGAAGAATAAAAAGGGTCTACTGAAATCAAGGATGATAACAACAATAGTAATAACAACAGCTCACATTTACTGAGCATTAACTTAAGTGGTTGGCAGTATTTTAAGTTTGTTCTATATATCCGTTCACTTAATTCTCACACTAAAATCATAAAGTAGATACTACTACTACCCTCACTGTGTAAAAGACATTGAGACACAAAGAACTTAATAGAACTAAAATCTCATCTAGTAAATGATACCAAGATAGATCAGCTGTCCCTGATTTTTATGGCCAGAAATAGCCAGAGTATGTCAGAGTAGAGTTACTTAAAGAAAATAACTATGGCTGAGTCACACGATGAAAGAGGTACAACACACTGACTACGTACACTGGCCAAAGTCCTCTGCCTTCTTTCTGATGCTACACAGGAATTCATGATTCCTTTAAGTAGCAGATTCCTTATCACCAAATAAAAAAGCAAGGCCTTAAATTAATTTATTTGTTACAAATATCATTGAAAATGGAGATTTTGTGGCTATATTGTTTGAGAAATTAGAAGACAAAGACAGAGGACATACAACTTACTGTTAGCATTAAAATAAAAGTATCTGTATCTAATCCAACTTTAACAACTTAATAATTAACATAACTCATTCTTTCCCTGTTCAGTATATAGGTGATTCTTATTTATTCATGGATTTTGTATTTGTGAATTCACCTATTCCCCAAAATATATTTGTAAACTTCAAATCAATACTAACAACAACCCTTTTGTAGTCATTCGAGGAATATGCAAAGTGGCAAAAAATTGAGTCCCAGCTGAGGTAGAAGAAGACAACTATGCCTTCTAGTTTCAGCTCTCACACTGTAAACAAGTAAGCAATTCAAGGTCTATTTAGTACCACGTTTTTTGCATCTGTGTACTTTTTGTTGGTTTACTGTTTGAAATGGCCCCCAGGCATAGTGCTGAAATGCTTCTAGTGTCCCTAAGTGCAAAAAGGCTCTGATGTGCCTGCCTTATGAGAAAATGTGTTAGATAAGCTTTGCTGACGCATGAGCTATAGTGCCGTTCGTTGGCCACAGGTCCAATGTTAATGAATTAACAATGTATATTAAAGGAGTCTTTTAAACAGAAATATAAACAAGGTTTATGTACTGATCTGTTGAGGAAATATAACCAAAGGCTCACAGAAGCATAAGTCTGTATTTTGTATTTCCCTTAGGAGCAATGTGTCAGCAATCACTAATTCAGTGTCTATGGCAGCATTATAGAACATAAGCACTGCAAATAATGAGAACTGACTGAATTTCTTTTTCCAATCATCTTGATAAATCTTCCTGAAAGGGGTAGTTAGCAAAATTAATCTTATTTTCAAGACAGTCTCATTGAAAAGGTTAAATATCCTATCTGATAACTTAAACATTCACACAAAAAAAGGTGGTCCAGCCCTAGTCGGTTTGGCTCAGTGGATAGAGCATCGGCCTGTGGACTGAAGGGTCATGGGCTTGATTTCGGTCAAGAGCATCCGAGGTGGCAGGCTTAATCCCAGTGGGGAGCATGCAAGAGGCAACCAATCAACGATTTTCTCTCATCACTGATGTCTCTTTGTCTCTCGTTCTCTCTGTCTCTCTCACACCCACCCCCCCTTTTCTCTCTGAAATCAATAAAAATATATATTTTTTTAAAAAGGTGGTCCAGCCCTGGCCTGGTGGCTCAGTTGGTTGGAGCATCGACCCATACACCAAAAGGTTGCGGGTTCGATTTCAAGTCAGGGCACATACCTAGGTTATGGGTTCTCTCCATGGTCGGGGAGCATATGGGAGGCCACCAATCGATGTTTGTTTGTTTCTTTCTCCCTCCTCTCCTAAAAAAAAAAAAAATCAATAAACATATCCTTGGGTAAGGATTTTAAAAAACAACAGCAAGATGATCTAAGAATCCTAGACTTATTATAGTATACTGACCATAACAAACATTAACCAGAGGACATCAAAATGCAGTCTCACTTAAGTTCAAATATTATTGTTAATAACCTCTTATTACAGCTGAACTGCATTTTACAATTTCCAAAATAATACACAAATTACTATTTTATATATTCACACAAGCTGTGAGTGAGGCAGGGCAGCTTTTACTCTTAACAAAACAACTGATCAAAAAAAGAATTTTAGTGGTTTCATATATAAGAAAGAATAAGGTCATGGATTCTCAAGACTGTTACTCCAAACCTACAAGTGCACTAAGAAGTCATTTAAGTTATGACAACAAAACCCAAAAGCATTTCCCAACCTATGGTCTTTGAAAAAGATGAAATATAAACTAATAGAAATAGATCATTAGTCTACAAGAATATTAAGCAAACCATTGGTTCAAATACTATTAGATTAACGTGCTTTCCTAACCACAGGTATTAATTCAGCTCATCTAAAAGGAAAATTGTAACTGCAAGGGGGAAGGAATTTACAATTATTAAAATAATTGATTTTTAAAATTTGGATAAGGACAGAAAAATATTTTTATTTTATTATTTTTTTAAAGATTTTATTTTTATTTTTTAAAAATATATTTTATTGATTTTTCACAGAGAGGAAGGGAGAGAGATAGAAAGTTAGAAACATCGATGAGAGAGAAACATCGATCAGCTGCCTCCTGCACATCCCCCACTGGGGATGTGCCCGCAACCCAGGTACATGCCCTTGACCGGAATCGAACCTGGGACCTTTCAGTCTGCAGGCCAACGCTCTATCCACTGAACCAAACCGGTTTCGGCCAGAAAAATATTTTTAAAAAAGGTTTAAATAACAGTTTACATTCAATATTATTTTGAATTAATTTCAGTTGTACAGAAAAATACAATTCAAATGAATACATAATTTCAAGAGGGAAAACAACATTCCATTGGGATTAATTTGTTTGCACAGATAAAAACACCAACATTTTAACTCATTTTTTAGTTGCAACTATGTTATATATAGGCAAGTCCATAAAAACAGGTATATTGCTGTAGTAATTATCCATATTTCTGTATCAGTTAAACCACTTTTCCTAAAATAATTATTGAAAAAGTATGCAATAACCCTTTCATTAGTTTCAAATGCGTATACATTAAAATACAAAAACATTTCCAAATAAAATATTATGAAATGGATAAAATTCCCTTTCTTTTCCAACTTCATTGTCTAAATATAAAAAAGAAAAAAAAAATTTTGCTAATCCTCATCCAAGGATATTTTTTCCCATTGATTTTATTTTCTTTTTAGAAAGAGTTGAAGGGATGGAGGAAGAGGGAGAGAAAGAGATAGAGAAACATTGATGTGAGCAAGACACATACATCGATTGGTTAGATTGGTTATGCGCCCTGACAAGGTCTGGGAATAGAACCCGCAACCCAGGTTCGTGCCCTTGACCGAGAATCTAACCACTAAGCACACCGACCAAGGCTAAATCTAAAAATTTAGTGAGAACTTTGATCTACCCAGTCAGTTCCAACCATATTTTGTAAAACAATAAAATAAATAAAATCTAGATTTGTTTTTACACTCACATCAAGGAATTCCTAGACATATTAGGATTAATTTAAAGTATTCTACTTCTTATGACCACCAAATTCTTTTTTCTTATGCATTACACATGAAACCCACTTTTAATTGTTTACCTTCTTTCTCCTAGCTTTATATGAAAACTAGTTTGAACATCTCCTCTGAATCTATATTTGATCTTAGGTACCAGAAACAAAGAAGAGTTTAGTAGTTTAGTAACATTTGCTCAGCATATGGAAAGGTGGTAGAGGCAGCACTGAAAGAATTGTAAGATAGGGATTAAGAAGACAATAATCTGATTTTAGTATGCTATTATTTATGATCAAAATATTCTTATTAACTGTTATAGGTTGAATTTTGCCCAACCCAAGGTATATGTTGAAGCCCTAATCTATAATACCTCAAAATGTATTCCAGAAACAGAGCTGCTGAGGTAATTCGTTATGATGGGTCATACTTAATCCAACATGGCTCCTGTCTTTATAAGAAGAGAAGAGTCACAGGGACACTCAGGAAGAAGATGAAGGCCATGTGACAATAGAGGCAGAGACTGGAATGATGCATCTATAAGCCAAGGAATGCCAAAGACTGCCTGCAAATATCAGAAACTAGAAGAGGCAAGGAAAGATTCTCCTCTACAGGTTTCAGAAGGAGCATGGCCTTGCCCACACCTTGCTTTTGAGAACTTGTAGCCCCCAGGACTGTGACACAATAAATTTATATTCAAGCCACAGTTTGTGGTAGTTTGTTATGCAACATAAAGAAACTAATTTTATACACACACACAAACACACACACACACACACACACACACATACACACCACACCTATAGATATGTAGTACACAGATATCTTCCTATAGTCAAATATATACACTGAGTGGCCAGATTATTATGACCACCTGACATTTGTAGGCAAATTACTATAATTTCCCGCTGAAGTTGCTATAAATAGGGAAGCAGGTTGTTTACCATGACAGTAGAAGTGATTTTCTTTCAGAAGATATGGGTAAACAACGCAATTTAACAGCCTTTGAATGTGGGATGGATGGATGGATATATATACATATATATATATATATATATATACACACACATACATACATACACACACACACACACACACACAAACAAACACTGAGTGGCCAGATTATTATGACCACCTCATCAGTACTTTGTTGGGCCACCTTTTGCCTTCAATACTGCGGCGATTCTTCTTGGCACCGACTCCACAAGATGTTGAAAGGTGATGCGAGGAAATCTGACACCATGCCTGATGAATAGCACTGTCCAGTTCTGTGAGATTTGACGGTTTGTGGAACCAGCTGCCTGATGGCTCTTCTAACTTCGTCCCACAAATGCTCAACTGGATTGAGACCTGGTGATTGTGGGGGCCACCTAAGCAAGGTAAAGTCTCCCTCATGTTCTTGAAACCACTCCTGCACAATATGAGCACCGTGGCATGGCGCACTGTCCTGTTGGAAGAAGCCATCTCCATTGGGATACGCCATCAACATGATAGGATGAACTTGATCAGCAATGGTACTTAGGTATGTTTTGCTATTCAGATGTTGTTCCACACAAATTAAAGGGCCCAAATCATGCCAGGAAAACATGCCCCAAACCATAACACTGCCCCCACCAGCTTGAAGGGTTGTACTCATGCATGTGGGGTGCATGCTTTCATGCTGTTTCCGCCAAATTCTCACTCTGCCATCTGCATGATGCAACTGGAAACATGATTCATCGGACCACATGACTTTTTTCCAATGCTCAACTGTCCAGTCCTTGTGTTCCTGTGCAAATTGGAGATGTTTTATCTTGGAAACTGCAGACAGCAAAGGTGTTTGAACAGGCTTTCGGCTTCCATATCCTATACGATGCAGTGTATGGATATAATTTGCCTACAAACGTCAGGTGGTCATAATAATCTGGCCACTGTGTGTGTGTGTGTGTGTGTGTGTGTATCCATCCATCCCACGTTCAAAGGCTGTTAAAACGTGTGGTTTACCCATATCTTCAGAAAAAAAAATCACTTCTACTGTCGTGGTAAACAACCTGCTTCCCTATTTATAATGGTCTGGCCTTCTAGCAACTTCAGCACGAAATTATAGCTAATTTGCCTACAAACATCTGGTGGTCACAATAATCTGGCCACTCAGTGTATATTCATGTAGATGAAAATATTAACGACATGTATAAATACAGGTGCTTGTGTGTGTGTGTGTGTTTACGCATGTATGTACATTACTACAATACATTCCTCCAAGAGGGGTTGAATCTTTAAACATAAATAGTGTTCTTTAGATTTTACTGGCATTAAGTGCTAATATAATCTTTTTCAATAATATTCATTTTAGAAGAGATGGCCAATAAAGTACTTAAAGTCTAACAGGCATGAATGAAGACAAAGCACAGTCACCATGGCAGACTCATTATGTGCAGCTTGGTAAAAATGAAAACAATGAAATCAACTAGGTTGATCTTCTTGGAAGAAAGAGAAAAGCATGAAGTAAAGACGCTGTAAAAAGAAAATGGAGGAAAAAGTAAACCAAGCTCAGATGGATTTGAAAGATGATGGTTGACAACATGAAGGATGGGAGTCTGTTACCCAGAAAACCTCTAGAGCAGTGGTTCTCAACCTTCCTAATGCCGCGACCCTTTAATACAGTTCCTCATGTTGTGGTGACCCCCAACCATAAAATTATTTTTGTTGCTACTTCATAACTGTAATTTTGCTACTGTTATGAATCATAATGTAAATATCTGATATGCAGGATATATTTTCATTGTTACAAATTGGACATAATTAAAGCATAGTGATTAATCACAAAAATAAGATGTAATTATATATGTGTTTTCCAATGATCTTAGGCAACCCCTGTGAAAGGGTCGTTTGACCCCCAAAGGGGTCGCGACCCACAGGTTGAGAACCGCTGCTCTAGAGGCAGGCCTCAACCCTCAGGTCAACTGCTCTATGTCCTGGCTATCAAAGCCCCTTTTTACTTGGCAACTGAAAGACAAAGTGAGCTAAAGGAGCACTCTAAGCATTATTTACATAAAAAGATTTAAAACCTTTTATTTAACATTGTTTTTAAATAGCAACATATGACAAAAGAGAGTAAGTACTTCAATACAAAAATAGAACAAGGGAGAAGCCATACCTAGAAGGGACAGATGACTCAAATCTAGAAGCAGCCATATTTACTGAAAGGGTGGTGTGCATACTACCACCTGTACAAGAGTGTAAACAGAAACTTTGAGACAGCATGGAGGGACCTGGAGAGTGTTATGCTAAGCGAAGTATCACATGATCTAAAGAACAAAATAAACTGATAAATAAAATAGATCCAGAGACAGAAACATGGAACAGACTGTGGAATCTCAGAGGGAAGGTGGAGGTGGGTGGGAAGAGATTAATCAAAGAACTTATATGCACATATGCATAATCCATGGACACAGACAATAGTGTGAAGGCCTGGGGTGGGGGTGGGGGCAAGGATGGGCTAGAAAGGGTCAATGGGGGGAGGAGGGGAAGGGGACATCTGTAATACTTTCAACAACAAAGATTAATTTTTAAAAACTGTCTTTCCTTGGAGAAAAGTGAACAGAACTGTTGCACTCATGGTCCAGTCTGAGGAGAAAAACTGGCATAAAACAGGAAGGATTTATACTTAGTTCCCCTCCTATGCCCCCAACTCAGTCTCTGGAGTCGCAACCTCAGATGTACCCACCTCCAAGCTTTCATTTCTGAGCCCCTCTCCCTGCCCCTGCTCTTACTTGTGCCAGAGGCCTCCCTTGGGCCGCAGCCTTCACCTGCACCCTACTTCAATCCCTGGAGGGTCTGGCCCTGTCCTGCTTTAATCTGAGCTTCCAGGCCTCTGCTTCTTTCAGATTCCCCAAACCCTCAGTCCCTCCTTCAGGCTCTCCCCTTCTCCCCGCCCTGAGGGACGCGTTCCACCCTCAGTTCCAGACCCGCCAGTAATGGTAATCCAGGTTCCATTCCTGGCCCCGCTGTGCATGCCACCCCCAGCTCTCTCTTTTTAAGTCAGATCTAGGAACTCCTTACTCTAGCCCCATGTTCTTGTCTGGGATATAGATCTCAGATGGGATCCAAACTGCCAGTCCCAAACCCACTTCACTGAACTGTTCCAGCAATTCCAGGCTCTCGAGACCCAGAGATTTCCTTCTCTCTGGGCTCTTGGTTCTTTCTACCTTTCATACATTCTTTTTCTTTTTTTTCTGGGAGAAAGATAGGGTTCCTTGTTCTTTTGGTTTTTTTGTTTGTTTGTTTTTATTTTCAGTCTTTCATACCAGTTTCAGGGTGTGTGTTTTTTTTAATTTATCAAGTACTTCTATCTCAAATTTAGGTAAAATGTGAATATATTAGTAATTAAGTAAATAACAGTAGTAGTGACACACTGAAAGGGCAACAGTTGTTAAAATAGTATATTCTGAGTCTACATTCATCTACACAAACTTTAACCATACCTACTGCCATCTATGCATCTAAAATTCTCAAATACTTGTTTCCAGCCCAGACTATTTCTCTGAACTAAACTAGCAACATCCGTTTACACTAAACATCCCTCATATAACTTTAACTCAATTCATTCAGAAATGAAGTCAGACTCTTTCCCCTAACTCACCCACCACAACCACAACCAGTGAAAACAAAAATAAAAACAAAACCTCCATTCACACTTTGGTCTTTATCCAGGATTTCCTATCCCAGAATATGGCACCACATCCACTTGATTGCTCCTGTCATAGATAGGGGGCCATTCCTAACATCCCATCTCCTTCACATCCACATTTTTTCAATCACTACACTCTATCCATCTTCTGGCATATCTCTTACATGCTTCCATTTCTTTCCATCCCCCAGCCACATCATCTCCTTCCTGGACTACTACAAGCAGGCTGACTGATCTGCTAGCATCCCCTTGTTCCCTTCTGCAACTGATTATATTTTCCAAAAATAACCACATCAATAATTGTGGCCCATATGCTTTTCCAGAACCTTGCCATTCCCCATTAAGAGGCATGGTCTCCTTTTCCTTTCTTGAATTTGGGTGGGGCTCTTAAGACTACCTTCATGAGCAGAATGTAGCAGAAGTGATGCTGTATGACTTCTATGGCTATGTCAGAAAAGGCATTACAGCTTCCACCTAGTTCCTTCCATCCATCCCTCCCTCCCCGCACCCCCCCCCCCCCCCCCCGTCCTCTTCCCCATGTCCCTTTCCCTCCTCCTCTTCCTCCTCCTCCTTCTCTTCCTCCTCCTCCTCCTCCTTCTCTCTTAGAATGTTTGCCCTTGAAGCCCAGCTATCATGTTTGTTGTTGTTTTTTGTTTCTTAATGCTCACCTGAGGATATTTTTCTCACTGATTTTTAGAGAGAGTGGAAGGGAGGGGAGTGGGGAGAAAGAGAAACAGATGTGAGAGACACACCGATCCATTGCCTCCAGCACGAGCCCCAACGGGGGGAGTTGGGGGGGGGGGGAATCAAACCTGCACCCAAGATACATGCCCCTTGACCAGGAATTGAACCTGCAAGCCTACAGTGTGCCCACTGATGCTCTAACCTCCCGCCAGATGGAGAAGCCCTGTTCCCCTCTCCCTTCTCTCTTTCTCACTGCTTATTCTGGAGGCAGTTAGCTGCCATGTTATGAGGACATTTAATAGCCTATTGAGAAGCCTTATACTGTAAGGAACTAAGGCCTCCTGCCAACAGCCAGTGAGGAACTGAGATATCCTGCCAAGAGCTATGTGAGTGAGCCATTTTGAAAATGGATTCTCCAGTCTAATCAAGTCTGCAGATAACTGTAGCTGCTGATACCTTCACTGCAACTTCATGGACCATCTTGAACCAGAAGCACTCAGCTAATGCTCTCTAAAAAATTTGATTCATGGGAAATATGAAATAATGATGTTTGCTACTTTAGCCACTAACTTGTGGGGTAGTTTATTACATACCAATAGATAATTAACACAACCTCTATGGTACACCATCATAACACTTAGTATCTTTCCTTTTTTAAACTTAACATATTTGCAATTTTTAAAAATTAATGTATATGTTCTCCTGACGGAAAAGAAAGGAGTATATGAGCAGAAAATAAGCCTGATTTATTCACTGTTACATTATCAACACCAAAAAATATCTAAGACGTAGAAGGGACTTCAGAAATATGCAGTATGAGAAATGTTAATATTTATCAATATCCCTAAATTCATGACTACATATGTGCTATGATGATAAAACTTTAGTCTAAAGTTTGATGGCATCAAATGGCTTACTATCTTAATTCAGAAAGTAAATATTAATCACAAATATGTATTTGTGTGTGTGTGTGTGTGAAGTATATTGCACTTATTTTACTAGTCAGATCTTCCAAACTAGTTTCAGGCATAACAAAGAGATTACTTTGTGCCATTAAATGTTAAGCCTCTGTGTGCTTATCAGTTATTCAGATAAATGACTGAAAATCAATCATAAACACAAATATGAATCCATGAGAGCGCATATACATGTGCACCTGTCTGTATACAGACACTCACACGCATCCTTTGACCATGTTTGTTTGTTTTTGAGAGCTGGTAAAGTACCTAAAATATACAGCAAACTACCTAGGAAATAATATAAATCCTAAGATAATTCTGATTCAAAGGACAATTTCGCTGGCAAACACTTAGACCCTCTATCAACTGAATAAGAAAAAATAAAATATTTACCTGAATTATGTTTGAAAATTTACTATTTACAATATTATATGTAATGGTTCTGTTAAGACTAATCTAACCAGTGTAGTATTGCTACACTAGAAAGGAATAGATAATACTATACCAAAATGTCATTATTGGCAAGGGGCAAAACAAATTAGTTAGTGGTCAATCACATTGATTTCTCTCAAAAGAAAATAGTAATTAATTTCCCCCTCCCATTTAGTAACCGAGTCCTTTAACTTGCAGTGGAGAAAAAGCACAACCCTTCCTCATAAAATGATAGTTTAGATCAGAAAACACTAAAGTGACAGGAAAAAATGATGCATTCTATGGAGTTCACTTTGCCTAATAAATCTCAGAGAAATTTAAAGCAAATCCATCTATATATATAAAAAGCCAGCAACCGTAAGGGCCATAACAACTATAACAACCGGTCGCTATGATGCCCACTGTGGCCAGCGAACCAGCCAACCTCGCCGCCCCTCCCCCCTGCCAGCCTGCCCCTGATCAGGCTCTCCCACCCTGATCAAGAGCGGGGCTGGCTGGCCAAATGCCCTCTCCTATGCCCCCCTGGCCAGCCCCGCCCCCCTATCAGCCCGCCACCCCTCCCCCGGCTGGCCAGCCCCTGATCGCACCCCCCACCCCAACAGGGGGCGGGGCTGGCTGGCCAACCTCCTGCAGCCCCTCCCCCCAGCTGACCCCACCCCTGGTTGCCCCCCACCTCAAAAGGAGGCGTGGCCAGCCGGCCAACCTCCAGCAGCCACTCCCCCCAGTTGGCCCCGCCCCTGATGGGCCCCAACCACCAATCGGCCCACAGCCCCCCTCCCACTCCGATCAGGGTCAGGGCCAGCCAACCAACCACACATGGCCCCTCCCCCAGGCTGCTGGCCCCCAATCGGCACCACCCACCCCAATCGGGGGCAGGGCCCACCAGCCAATCGCCCAAGGCCCCGTCCCCCAGCCAGCCCGGCCCTAATTGGCCAGATCTGGGCGGGCTGGCCGGACAAGCTCCCACCATCTCCTCCTCCCGAGAGGCCCAGCCCCAATCCACCCTGATTGGGGCCAAGCCAGCTTGACCCCACCCGTGCACGAATTCATGCACTAGGCCTCTAGTAAATATATATAAAAGCCTAATATGCAAATTATCCCCTCAGGAGTTCGACTGGGCGTTTGATTGCTTGCTATGACGTGCCCTGACCACCAGGGGGGCGGCGCAGAATGAAGGAAGGCCCTGACTGGCAGCCGGAAGGCCCTGATTGGCTCTGATCGCTGGCCAGGCATAGGAACCCTTTCATGCACCAAGCCTCTAGTAAATAAAATAATTGTCTGTAATGTAAAATTAAATAATTGGAAAAGACCGTTATAGTCCATCTTTATCATTTGTTCTTACTAAAAGCAGTTAAAAAGAGAACATACGGCTCACTCATTTCAAAAGTTAAAATAGGAGTGCTCCCCCTCTGGAGCATGTCCGAGTTTGTCTCTCCCCCCTGTAGCCCGTCTATCCCCTAGGCCAGCTGTGGGCAAACTACGGCCCGCGGGCCGGATCCGGCCCGTTTGAAATGAATAAAACTAAAAAAAAAAAGACCGTACCCTTTTATGTAATGATGTTTACTTTGAATTTATATTAGTTCACACAAACTCTATCCATGCTTTTGTTCCGGCCCTCCGGTCCAGTTTAAGAACCCATTGTGGCCCTCGAGTCAAAAAGTTTGCCCACCCCTGCCCTAGGCATTACCTCTGTCATTCTCTCTCCTAAGCTCCAAGGGCCTTTTTAAAATAAGTAAATACATAAATGTTTTTACTTTACTTTGGAGAGAAAGGGAAGGGAGAGAAACATGGGTGTGAAAGAGAAATATCAATCAGCTGCCTCCTGCATGCCCCCCTACTGGTGATTCAGCCAGCAACCTGGGCATGTGCCCTGACCAGGAATCAAACCAGCAACCTTTTGGTGCACAGAACAACCCTCAACCAAGTGAACCACACAGGCCCTTTTTTATACCTGTAACTTATTTCCTGAGCCCACACAGACCTGCTGGCTCACTTTTTAAACCTCTATGACTTTCTAAATAAACTTTGCGTTATTAAAACAAACAAACAAACAAAAAACCTAAAATGAAAACAATAAATAATGGTATGATCAAATTTTTATAACACTAGTTGCCAGAGGGTCTCAGTGATTAAACTGTTATAGCTCACAGAATGCTGTGTGAAAGTTGAAGAATGGGAGAACATTACCTGGCAATAATATACTTAGAAATTTTCACTTCTATACCATGGTTCCTTTGCAGCAACTGAGTTATCTTTCAAGAAGAAAATTTTGTTTGTGGAGTATTAAAAAGAATACTGAACTGGAGCCCAAAGACAGACTTTTGTTTTGGTTTAGTAAAAAATGAGTCAAGACCCTATGGTCGACCCATCCTTGATTTTACTAACAAAGTGAGGGGCTGATAATAGATAAGTCCACAAGGGACCTGCCTGTTGTATAACGTGCGGTTGGAGCTGATTAAGTCTTCAGTGGGAAGTTTTTAACTCAGGGCATTCACTAAGAAAGATATCAATATGTTCATTTTTGCAAAAGTAATCAAAGCACAAATAAAAGTCTGAGACAAATCTGAATACTGCTTATAGGGTTCTCAACCTGTGGGTCGCGACCCCTTTGGGGGTCGAACGACCCTTTCACAGGGGTTGCCTAAGACCATCGGAAAACACATATATAATTACATATTGTTTTTGTGATTAATCACTATGTTTTAATTATGTTCAATTTGTAACAATGAAAGTACATCCTGTATATCAGATATTTACATTATGATTCATAACAGTAGCAAAATTACAGTTATGAAGTAGCAACAAAAATAGTTTTATGGTTGGGGGTCACCACAACATGAGGAACTGTATTAAAGGGTCGTGGCATTAGGAAGGTTAAGAACCACTGGCTTATAAGCACATCCATATAAGAGTAAAATGCAAAAAAAAAAAAAAAAAAAGAAAAAAATGAAGAGCATATAACAAAAACTACTAGCAGGAAGTATAACATCTGCAATATACTAAAACATCATACTTCTTTTTATCAAAAAGGATTTTCCCTTAAATTGGTTTTATCAGTCAAAGGCTGTTTTAGTTACTCTAAAATCCCACTAAAAACACCGTTTATCCAAACAGAAGAAAAAGAGAAAGTATAATATGATACTGAGAAAAAGTCTAACTATGAAACAAAGTTCACATATAACTACTCAATCTTTTTTGGCAGCCATAAAACAATTACTAGCTAAAACAGTGCCAATCCTGCCAGAATTATTACTCCTACATAGGAGAATTTTCAATCTTATAGTATTAAAAACCTACATGGTTTCTGTAGATAATCTCCCTTATAGCACACAAACATTAGGGCAGATAGGCAAACCTAGAAACACAAATATCCCTTTGATTTCTTCTAAGGTTAAAAAATATCAAACACTACCCTTCTTTTGAAAAGAAATCAAATAAAAGCAACCATCTCCAAAATAATGCTTCAATATTATAAAGGACTAGAGACCCGGTGCACAAAATTCATGCGCTCAGGGGGTCACTCAGCCCAGCCTGCACCCTCTGGCAGTCTGGGAGCCCTCAGGGGATGTCCGATTGATGGTTTAGGCCCATTCCAGCAGGACATCCTTAGCACTGCCACGGAGGTTGGAGAGGCTCCTGCTGCTACACTCGCTAGCCGTGAGCCTGGCTTAGGGCTTCTGGCTGAGTGGCGCTCGCCCTGTGGAGTGACCACCAGGGGACAGCTCCTGCGTTGAGCATCTGCCCCCGGTGGTCAGTGCGCGTCATACTGACTTGTCGTTATGCCTTTCAGTGGATTTGCATATTAGCCTTTCATTATATAGGAAGGGGTAGTACAACCAAGAAATAGTAGGACAATGACATGTTAATAGCCAGCTCTAACACACCTGAAATTGACCCTTCTACTGATTTCACTGAATGAAATCACTGAGATCTACATAGAGAAGCACAATCTTACCTAATAATAGACAAACATGCAAATTGACTGTACTTTCGCTATGCCTTAAGCTACGCCCACCAACCAATCAGAGCAACCATATGCAAATTAACCCAACCAAGATGGCGGCCGGCAGCCACGGAGCTGGAGCAAGCAGGAGGCTTGCTTGCGCCAGTGATGGAGGAAGCCAGCCTGCCGCTGGCTCTGAGCTCCACTCAAAAGCAACAAAGTTTCAATTACAGAAGGTAAATAAACCCCAGAGACCTGCTTTCAGCAGACCATGGCCACGGAGCTAGAGTGAGCAGGAGGCTTGTTTGCCCCTACGATGGAAGAAGCCAAGCTTCCCGGCAGCTGCTGCCGTCTCTCAAGGCAACAAAGTTTCAATTATAGAAGGTAAATAAACACCAGATATCTGCTTCCAGTTGCCATGGCCACGGAGCTGGAGCGAATAAAAAAACAAAAACAAAAAAAGGAAAGGCTGGGAGCTTCAGTCGCCAGGGGGCTTGGTCAGTCTGAAAACAGCCATCAGCCCCTCACCCAGGATGGCCAGGCACCCCAGTGGAGACCCCCACTCTGAAGGGGGTGTGGACAGCCTGAAAACAGCCCTCAGCCCCTCACCCAGGCTGGCCAGGCACCCCAGTGGGACCCCCACCCTGATCCAGGACACCCTTCAGGGCAAACCAGTCGGCCTCCACCCATGCACCAGGCCTCTATTCTATATAATAAAAGGGTAACATGCAAATTGGCCCTAATAGCAGAATGACTGGGAATGACTGGTCACTATGACACACACTGACCACCAGGGGGCAGACGCTCAATGCAGGAGCTGCCCCCTGGTGGTCAGTGCACTCCCACAAGGGAAGCTCTGCTCAGCCACAAGTCAGGCTGACGGCTGCCAGTACAGCGGTGGTGGTGGGAGCCTCTCCCACCTCCTCAGCAGCGCTATGTCCGACTGTAGCTTAGGCCTGCTCCCCGCTGGCAAGTGGACATCCCCCAAGGGCTGCCAGAGGGATGTCTGACTGCCAGCTTGGGCCCGATCCCCCAGGGAGCAGGCCTAAGCCAGCAGGTGGACATCCTCCTAGGGGTCCCAGACTGCAAGAGGGCATAGGCCGGGTTGAGGGTCTTCCTCCCCCGCCCCAGCGAGTGCACAAATTTTTGTGCACCGGGCCTCTAGTTCTATGTAATAAAAGCCTAATGTGCTGTGTTCAGTTGTCCGTTCAACTAATCAAAGTGTAATATGCTAATGATACGCTAAGGCCACTCAACCGCTCATTATGACGTGCACTGACCACCAGGGGGCAGACGCTCCAACTGGTAGGCTGCTGCTGGGGTCCAGCTGATCAAGACTGAGCGAGATAAGCCAGACACGCCCTGCAGCCCTCCTGTGGTCCCTCCCTGGCTGGCCAACCTCCCGCGTCCCTCCCTGGCCCTGATCATGCACCAGTGGGGTCCCTCAGACTGGCCTGAGCCCTCACAATCCGGGATCCCTCGAGGGATGTCGAAGAGCCAGTTTTGGCCCAATCCTGCAAGCCAGGCCGAGGGGTCCCACTGGTACACAAACTCGTGCACCAGGCCTTTAGTTAAAATATAAAGGAACACAGCTCACCACAAATATATATTTTCTAATTATTATAGCAGTACGATATATACCAGAATACTTTGGTAGACTTTAATCTTACTGTTTCTAGTGTGTTAAATACTACGATGATCCAGAAAGGGTAAAAAAAAAAAAAAAAAAAAATGGATATTACTGAATTTTTATTATAACCATGTTTCTGGCTGAAAAAGAAATAAAAATAGAAATAGTGTTTACAAAATCAAGCTACAAATACATTAGAGAACAATTAATGAAGGGGAAAAATCTGGAAAAGTTCATTTATCTAGAAAAGTAATAGATTATACTTTTATGATAAAAAGCATTTATATAATAGCTAAGCACCAATATGCTTTATTAATAGCACCTTACAATTCTTTTTTTAATGTCTTTATTGGTTTTCAGAGAAACAAAGGGAGAGAGAGAGAGAGAAACAGAGACACATCAGTGATAAGAGAGAATCATCGATCGGCTGCCTCTTGCATGCCTGCTACTGGGGATCGAGCCAGCAACCTGGGCATGTGCCCTGACCAGGAATTGACCTTGATCTCCTGGTTCAAGGGTCAGTGCTCAACCACTGAGCACCACCAGCCAGGCACTACAATTCCTAATATCAATATAGCTTTAAAATGCTTCTGACATTTTCTAGTGGAATTAGTCTCAGCATATATAGGAGTCAGAAGAAAATTTCTTTAATAAAAGAAAAATAGCCCTGGCCAGTGTTGCTCAATGGTTGGAGCATCAGTCCATACACCCAAGGGTTTTATTCCCAATCAAAGGCACATACTGGTGTTGCAGGTTCCATTCCCTGCCCCAGTCAGGAGAGTGTGGGAGGAAGTGGATATATGTCTCTATCTCTCTTCTCCTCCACCTCTCCCTGCCACTCTCTCAAAAACAAAACCAATAAAAAAATATATCCTCAGTTGAGGATTAACAAAAATAAACACAAGAAAAAAATATTATAATTTTTCACTGACTAAAGCAAGTGAACACACTACAATAAGCAAAAGCAACATGACAATTTAATGATTCATAAGGGGCTTTATAGGTGGTGAAAATGGTCATTTACTTTTTAGCTACTTGTTTCATAATGTGCCCAATCTCTCAACTCCAAAAATATTATATGCCTAGGAAAAACATCACACTAGCATTAAATTAACCATTACTGAGGAACATAAAGGACTAGATAGGTCATTCTTTCTTACAGATTCAAAACAATATGAAAAAAAAACTCATATATTAACTTTGTAGCCTAGGAATATTGAAAAAGTTAAGAGAAAGGTATATTATGAATGTATAAAATATACTAGATACTAGTCCATTTTATCATTTACTACCATAAAATATATACAAATCTATTACAAAAGGTTAAATTTTATCAAAATTTACACACATACTTACAGATCATGCATGGTGCCATTTGTAGAGGAGAGAAATGTAAACAAATGTAAGGGTGCAGTATTAAATCATAACTGCATAAAATTAACTGTACTATATACTATACTACTGTAATAATTTTGCTTCCACCTCCTGTTGCTATTGTGGTGAGCTCAAGTGTTTGAGTATCTGCTTAAAATGCCGTGTGATGCTAATCATCTCCCAGTGAGCAATTCATATCCCCAGTGAATTACACATCTCAGTAAAAAGAGATCTCTTGTGGCTCTTGCACAGTTTTCATCATGTTTAAACGCAATACCATAAACCTTGAATAACACCCTGGGATCCATACAAACTGCCACTAGTGATGCTGGAAGTACTCCCAAGAAGCAGAGGAAAGTCACGACATTACAAGAAAAAGTTGGACTGCTTGATATGTAGGTAGATTGAGGTCTGCTGCTGTGGTTGCCCGCCATTTCGAAATAAATGAATCCAGCCTAAGAACCACTGGGGTGGGGGGATGGAGGGGGAGGGAAGGAAAGGAAATTCCTGAAGCCATTGCTGCAGCTACATCGCTTTTTACACAATAGCTTTTTATCTTGTACTGAAATGCAGCTTTTATATGAGTACAGGATAGCTGTAAGAAAGGCATAACTGTAGACTCTAATATGATTCGAGAAAAATCAAAGTCATTGTATTACCAATTAAAGCAAAAGGAAGGTGAAGGACCTAAAGCTGGAGGATTTATGCCAGCAATGGTGGTTTGATAATTTTAGAAAGAGGTTTAGCTTAAAAAAAAAATCAAGGTATCAGCAGAAGCAGCTTCTGCCAACCAAGAGGCAGCAGATGAGTTCTCAGACACTATTAAGAAAATGAGGAGAAAGGGTATCTGCCTGAACAGGTTTTTAATGCAGACAAAGGTGCCCCATTCTGGGAGGCCGTGGGGGGGGGGGGAGGTATTTATTAGTAAGAAAGAGAAGCGAGCACCAAGAGTCAAGGCAAGAGGAAGAGACTAACTCTACTGTTTTTGCAAATGCAGGATGATCAGGACTGCCCCATCCATAAAGCTGCTAATTCCAGAACCTTGAAAGCAAGAGGCACACCAGCTGCCAGTGTTTTGGTTGTATGACAACAAGAAGGCCTGGACAATGAGAACCCTTTTTCTGGATTGGTTCCATTGATGCTTTGTCCCTGAAGTCAGGAAGTACCTTGCTGGTAAGGGACTGCTTTTTAAAGTTCTTTTGATATTGGGCAATGCCCCTGACCACCCAGAACTTCATGAGTTCAACACCGAGGGTGTGGAAGTGGTCTACCTGCCCCCAGACACAACATCTCTAATTCAGCCTCTACACCAGGGAGTCATTAGGGCCTTTAAAGCTCATTACACATAGTACCCTCTGGAAAGGATTGTCAACACTATGGAAGAGAACCTGGATATAGAGAACATCATGAAAATCTGGAAGGATTACACTATTGAAGGTGCCATTGTGTTATAGAAAAAGCTGTGAAAGCTATCAAACCCAAAACAATTACTTCCTGCTGGAGAAAACTGTGTCCAGATGTGGTGAATTATTTCACAGGATTTATGACAGAGCCAATCGAGGAAAATCATGAAACTGTGGATACTGAAAAAAGGTTGGGGGTAAAGAGTTTCAAGGTATGAATCTTGGAGAAATTCAAGAGCTGATAGACACCACGCCAGAGGCATTAAAAGAAGATGACTTGATGGAGATGAGTGCTTCCAAATCAGTGCCAAGTGATGAGGAAGAAGATGTAGAAGAAGCAATGCCAGGAAGCAAACTGATATTAACTAATCTGGCAGAAAGGTTTCAATTATTAAAGACTGCTTGTGACTTATTTTACGACATAGAATTTTCCATGGTAGAGGCACTGAAACTAAAGCTAATGGTGTAGGAAGGATCTGTACAGTACAGAAACATTTTTAGAGAAATGAAAAAGCAAGATGTCAGACAGAAATGATGTATTTCCATGAAGTTACACTGCGTGTGCCTGCCTCTCCTGCCTCCCCTTCCACCTGCTGCGCCTCTGCACCTCTGGGACAGGAAGAGCAAGCCCTCCTCCGCCTCCTCAGCTACGCAACATGAAGACGTTTATGATGAAGGCCTTTACGATGATCCACGTCCACTTAACGAGCAGTAAGTAAACATCATGGCGTACAGTTAAGGAACTTATCTGTTGCGTATGTGTGTCTTCACATGCAAATCTAATAACTATCTGGCAAGAAATGTACGAGATGTTTTTGTGTCACCAGCACCATCATTACTAAGTATTCAAGTGCAAGACTTGTATGGAAGTGGATGGCCCATTATTACACAGGTATATGGTGAGTGATATTTAATATAAAATCAACAATGATAGTTTTCTTACTGTTTTATAACTCTGCTTTCAAAGAATCACATTATCTTACCATATGTGCCTCTCTGCCTCTACGTCACCCCACTCTCTCAAATGGAGAAACTGTGCATCATTTTAAATGGAACAATGTTTCTAATAATGTATTATTAATATGACTGTGATACTACATGCCATAAACATTTTATGATGACTCATTAACTAGTATGTAGGCTAGGCTACCATGAAGCAATTGTATAGATTATGCTAGGCTACCATAAACAATCATATTGCTGTTTGTTACTGAAGCATGAATTGTTGCACCTGTAAATAAATATGAATTTATTTTTCACATTATTTTTTTCATTTTTTATGTCTAGTGTTGGTAATATAACATTTACAGTGTTTTGTATCATGTAAGAGAATACTGATATATATACTGACAGACAATATAAACTTAAGGTATCAATAAATACAGTATACGGTACTATAAATGTATTTTCCTTATACCTTTCTTAACATTTTATTTTCTCCAGGTTACTTTATTGTAAAAATATAGTATATAATACATATAACATGCAAAATGTGTTAATCGGCTGTTATCAGTAAGACTTCTGATTAACATTAGTATATTAAATTTAGGGGGAGTCAGAATTTATACATGGATTTTCAACTGTGTGTGGGGGGCATGGGGCTAGCAGTGCTTCTAACTCCCCCTTGTTCAAGTGTGAGGTGAGACTCAATGACTTTTTCAAAGACTGTAAGGCAGAAGCATGGGCATAATTTATCAACTCATTTTTCAAACTTAGCTCTCAAGAAATAAAACCACGATTTCTCAGTAACTATTTAATATCTGCTTGTAAGAAGGTGGCCTGCCTTAAGCATGCCCAGAACACTGGCCCACTTTAATTATACCCTTTTCCCAAACCAAAGACCCTCCACTATCCTCACAACCAGACACTGTGACAGCCAGGCCCAATCTCTTGCTCTGCTAGAGCCTTGAACTGCCTGCCCTCAGCACAGCCCTGAATGTCTTGGAACTGAGAAACTTCTCCTCATACCATCAGGGCTACAGTAAATGTCCCTGGAAGTAAGTGCATTTTCCACCAATAGTCAGTTTCTATGCATGCAAACAAAATGCGATGGCCACTTTAACAAAGTACAAGACCAGTGCAGTATAGTAGTTCGGAGCATAAAGTCTGGGGCCAGTCTGCCCGAGTTCTAATTGTGGTTCCACCTTTTACCAACTGTATAATCATAGGCAACTAATTACATTATCTCTCTGTGCCTCAGTTTTCTCATCTCAAAGTGAGAATAACATTCATAAAGCTGTTATGAGACTTGAAATAATGCCTAGCAGAAGTTATTGTTCAATAAATATAAGCAGAATTATTTGCAGTGTCCAGCCAAACCTTGTGTAGTAAAACAAAACCCTGCCCTGGCAGGATGGCACAGTTGGTTGGAGCATCATCCAGTACACCAAAATGATGCAAGTTCGATTCCTGGTCAGGGCACATACCTAGATTGCGGGTTCAATCGTGGTCAGGGCACAGACGGGAGGCAACTGATCGATGTTCTCTCTCATATTGATGTTTTTCTCTTTCATCAACTTTTCTTTCTCTTTCTCTCTCTTCCTTACCCTCTCTTTCTAAAAACCATTTAAAAAACATATCCTCAGGTAAGGATTAAAAAAGAAAAACAAAACCCTTACACAACATAGCTGCCTAACTGATAGCAATCATATTTGTTTATATTGTAGAGAACCCATGATATCATATGGAATAATTTATCACTAAGGCCGAAGTTTAAACTGATTAAATCTTGATGACACTTGTCAAGTCCTACTATAAAAAAGCAGACTAAAGACTATTCTGAATCTGGTAGGGGGGTAAGAGATCAACCAAAGGACTTGTATGCATGCATATAAGCATAACCAATGGACATAAGACACTGGGGGATAGTGGAGGCTAAGGGACTGTCTAGGGCGGGGGGGGGGGGGGGGGGAAATGGACACATATGTAATACCCTTTGTATTACTTTATGCAATAATAAAAAAATAATAATAATAATAAAAAGACTATTCTGAATCTAAAATACTGCATTTATTTGGTTTTATTTTCAGTGTATGCTTGGTGAACAAGCAAACTGACTTTTCCATTCCTATAGAAGCTTGGGTAAAGGTTCAAGGCTCCATTCAATATGGCAGTCACTAGCCACATGTGGCTATTAAAATATTAAATAGTAAAATTAAATTAAAAATTCAGTTCCTCATTCATACTAGGCGCATTTGAAGAGCTGAGTGTCCACGTATAGCAGATATCAGACCTTCCTACCACTGTAGGAAGTCCTATAGGACAACACTGGAGTAGACTGAGTCCTGCAGTAGCACCATCTGCTCCACTGGCCTCCACGCACCAGGGTCTTGCCTCTCAGTGAGCAGTGGCAGACAGAACGTGTGGATACTGTGCTCCTCCAGAGGAGGTCAAGCTGGAGGCCAGAGCAGACCTCATGGAAGGTCCATGGCCTAATTAATTTCAGCTATAATTTCCATCTCTTCATTAGAGAACAACAATGTTCTAGAGCTATGTCCCCAGCATAAAGGAAAAAAGATAATCAATTTTTACTTAGTTCAGTTTTATTCAATTTCCTCTCCTTACCTCAGTTTAGTCTATTCTGTTTATAAAAGTGGGTAAGGTTTGTTTTACCAATGGAGAGCAACAACTGGGATTGACTAAGCAGCTGTGTGGGAAACATGCTGGCCATGTTTCTCCCCATGCCATACCAACTACAGTCCAGATGAGGGAACAGAATTAGCAAGCAAGCTGTTCCAAGGGGTGGTGGACATATAGGCTCTGATTTATGCAAATTATTATTCCACAGTTATGAAATCACCACAAACTGCTAGAAAATAATAGGATTATATAACCCTCTTGCCAAATCTGGGTCAAGGGAGTTGGGATGACTTTGGAGGACTGGGGAATAAAAAAGATCTGAGACTACATGGCTCAAAATATTACCTGCTCAGAGATGCCTCAAGCTAAATTAGTTCATTGTTTCATAACATTTCCAGGGCAGTTTCTTGCAGAAAGGAGATTAATTACTAAATATTCTAAATTCTGCATTGTTTTTAAAGTAATTTTATTTTAAACTTTTCAAAGTGTTGACGTACTAGCAGTACCTCAGCTCAAAGATTATTCTTTCAAAAATCAGTCTTATCTGAAGTATCAGAGGGCTCCCAAAAGGTTTCTAACCAATATTATTTGCAAAACACAAATGTTTTAAGGTTGGATTTACTTATCATGAAAATATCTCAGAAGGGTTGTCAGATTTAGCAAATAAAAATACATGATGATCTCTCTGAATTATTTCTTACAACTGCATATAAACTGTAATTATCTAAAATAAAAATTTAATTAAAGAACTTATGACATCCAGTTAAATTTGAATTTCAGATAAACAGGGAAATTTAGCATATATCCTATATATATTTGGAACATATAAACAAGTTCAATTTAATTAGGTTTCCTGTATTTTATCTGGCAACTAACTCTATACCCCAAAATTTTAGCCTTCATTGAATCTGAAAAGGCAACAAATAGAAGCTGACAAAATCTGAAATCACAATCAACATGGACAGTGTACAAGAGGGACTAGACAGGGAGGTGAGCTTTTAAAACAAGCGAAGTGAGCCTTAGACAGCAAACCTTAAGGCTCTGAATCCAAATCCAATGCAAGAGAATCTTGTTGGAGGAAATTTTTTCTGTATACATTGTGCTGCATTCCAGCCACACTGTTGATACAAATCCCAAATAGTACCACAAAACTGTACCACTCCACCCATCCCGTTCTGGCTTGATCCCACAGTAGGGTTCTTTAGAAATGCCTCCTGATTCTGTCCCTACAGAAGGACTCGGATTGGACCCTCTCCCTTCCAGTTATGGCAACCACCTAACAACCCTCAGCCCAACCATTGGTAGTCAGATCAGTATCTTGGTTTAGTTGAACCATACATACAAGCCAAAACCCTGGCTACAGATTCTTTAAAAAAACTAACAGAAGCAATTCAAGACATCTAGCTGAGATTTAAACAAAAAGTACAGAAATACCTTAAAGCAGCGGTTCTCAACATGTGGGTCGCAACCCCTTTGGGGGCCGAACGACCCTTTCACAGGGGTCGCCTAAGACCATCGGAAAACACATATATAATTACATATTGTTTTTGTGATTAATCACTATGCTTTAATTATGTTCAATTTGTAACAATGAAATTGGGGGTCACCACAACATGAGGAACTGTATGAAAGGGTCGCGGCATTAGGAAGGTTGAGAACCACTGGTGTAGAGATATTGTGGGTTCCATTCTAGACCACCACAAATAAAGTGAATATCCCAATAAAGCAAGTCCCATGAATATCTTGGCTTCCCGATGCATATACTAGTAAAAGTTAAGTGTATACTATACTGTAGTCTTTTAAGTATGCAATAGCATTATGTCTAAAAAATGTATATACCTTAAGTAAAAAATACTTTATTGCTAAAAAATTCTAACTATCATCTGAGCCTCAGCAAGTTCTTGATGTTGATGAAAACACATCTGCAAAGGGCAATACAACAACAAAACTTGCTTTGGTAAAGTCATGCAAAAAAACTAATTAACCTAACTGTAAACATCTTTGCCATTCCACAACTCAAATAAATGTAATTTCATATTCATAAAAATATTTAAGACACAAATTTCCAAAAGATTAAGGCTATAAAAATAGATCTGGCCCTAACCGGTTTGGCTCAGTGGATAGAGTGTCGGCCTGTGGACTCAAGGGTCACAGGTTCGATTCCGGTCAGGGCATGTGCCTTGGTTGCGGGCACATCCCCAGTGGGGAGTGTACAGGAGGCAGCTAATCGACGTTTCTCTCTTATCGATGTTTCTAGCTCTCTATCCCTCTCCCTTTCTCTCTGTAAAAAATCAATGAAATATATATTTAAAAAAATAGATCTGTTAAATGGAGCAGATAAAAATATACATTTATATAACCACAACAAATTCAATAGTTTTGTAACAGGATGCTATAAACCAGGGGAATCAAACCCAAATGCTCTCAAGTGCCAAGCAGGTAATGTAAATTAGTTAAGTAAGCCAGCACACTGGGAACAATCAGGACTATGGAGAGTGCCTGCCAACCGAAAGATGCTTACTGATTTTGTTACTGAGTGAGTTCCATTCTCACTTGACTTGTGGCAACCCATTTCACATTTGCAGCCCTTCTCATACCTACATGCTTCCAGTGAGTTAAAGTTACCCAAGTCTCAGGGATCAAGCAATCACCTAAGCATGAACCATAGGTACATACCACTTTACTCACTTCCCCTCTCCCATTGTCACTGATTCAAGGATGAACTCAATTAGAGCTAATGGGATGCAATTAGAATTCTGAAGAAAATACTGGGCCAGAACTTTCATACTATTTCATACTATATTTGAACCTGAAGGATGTAGCTGGGAGGTACTAGCAATTATCTTAGGACCACAATGAGAAAGCCTGTCTAATAATGGAGCCAACCAAGAGGAAGCAGAGTTAGCAAATGGAGAAGACAGGTGTTGATGGTATGGCTGAAGCCAACTCTACCCTGACGGTTTTGGTTATGTGAAACAACTTATTCAGTTGTACCATTATTTAGTTACTAGCGGCCTGGTGCACAAATTCATGCACTGGTGGGGTTGCTCGGCCTGGTCTGCAGGATTGAGCCTAAACCAGCTCTCTGACATCCCCCGAGGGGTCCCGGATTGCGAGTGGGCACAGGCCAGGCTGAGGGAAGTTGGCCAGCCGGGGAAGGACTGCGGGAGGGCTCCAGGGCATGTCCAGCTCATCTCGCTCAGGCCTGATCGGCCAGACCCCAGCAGCAAGTTAACCTACCAGTCGGAGCATCTGCCCCCTGGTGGTCAGTGCATGTCATAGCGAGTGGTTGAGTGGCCTTAACATAACTTTTGCATATTACGCTTTGATTGGTTGGACAACTGACTGGACGGCAGGACACTTAGCCTATTAGGCTTTTATTATATAGGATGCCAACAAATTCATGTTTTTCTTAAGCCAGTTTGGTTTGAGTTTTCTACTACTCAACAAAATGAGTCCTGATTCAGGCATTCAAAGTCAATTTTAAAAAATAACTCACACACAAATACAGTGCTGAGTTTGGCTGACAGGTTCAGCCAGTATGCAAAAGTATATGCAAATATAAACTCTTGGGTTTTATTTAAAATTCTTTCAAAACATTTTCCTTCTAAAATATAGGCTACCAAGATTTGAAAAATACTAGTCTTCAAAACTACATTTGGCAAAAGTCCAAGAAGCAATGGTGACCTTGGTTGTCACTTACAATATAATATGTTACATTTTTCACAGTAGAGCATACTATAATGCCTTGGCCTCTTTAAAAAGAAATAAGCCCTAACGATATGCATACAACACAAATAAATTAAAATATATTCCTTGTCACAGATTACTGTGCTAAACTGATAATCCTTATATCTTCACCCCCACTCCATATACACACTCTCACACAAGCAGACACCTCCTGCCACCAGAACATCTATAAGGCAGTATGATGAACAGCAAGACTTTTGGGATCAGACAGACTTGAGTTTGAATCTTGTTTCCATCATTGGTTAGTATGTCTTTAGACTAATTACATAACCTCTCAAAGATTTATTCTTCTAATTTCTAAAAAAATAATATCTGCTTGAGAGAACTGAGAAATAAGTAACATGTAAATTACCTACGAAGAACCTAGCATAGCTGATAAGTAATAGCTGCAATTTCAAATGGGCACGCATACCTGCAATTAAGTGACACTTGTCTTAATGCACAAAAAAGGTAAATGGCAATCAAGACTTACAAGACTAGAAGTCTTGGAAAACATAGTCTAATTCTAACATATACTATGTGAGAACAAATAAATTTTGTTGAATGAAGCATTTTAATAATCAAATTTAGTGTTCAAAAACAGAAAACTGACTTATGGAATTACAGTAGTAAATAAAAATCACAATAAAAAAATCAGGGAACTAGCCATATCTTATTGAAAGTTTACATCAAAAGAAGTCCTATCATAGTTAGAGTAAGTTATTTTACATCTTGCGACAACATTATTCCTCCTGGAATTAAGTTCTTAAAAAGACATAATTTTAATTAAAGTTATTTACTAAGTATTTCTATAAAAGTCCATGGAGAAAACACCATTTTTGCTCATTAGAAACGTAACTATTGCTAATAGCAAGATTATCTATAAAAAGGTAAAGCAATTACAAATATATTAGTTCACATTTGCTTAAAAGGTATTAATATAAAAAACTAAACTCCTAACAAAAATATTTCAGCTTAGAAAACCAATGAAAATATGTTTAAGTCCAATATAAGCTCCTTACTAAATAAACTCCATCTAGGAATCCCACTTAAGCCGAATACACTTCTCGTCACAAAAGTGATGTTCAACTTTCCAAAAACAAAGAGAGACATCCTCCCAAACAAAAAGTATGCATGTGCTACCATAAGATACCAATAATGAAAAATCATGGGCAGAGAGAGAAGTGTTTCAAAACAAACTCCTTTGGAAAACAGCCTGCATTTCTGGACTGGGGATTAAAGCTCTCTTTCAGACCTTTCACAGAGAATCACCACTAAAAAGGGTTATCATTAATCTTCGTTTTACAAACAGGAGTATGCCCCTGTTCTTGAAATCTATGCACAATAAAAAAAGGCAAGAAGGAATAAAATACAAGTTAATCTATGACAGGTAAGAGGACACAAGGCAAATATTCTAAATCCAGGCTTGTCCAAAGCAGTAGCTGTGGCTATGAAGCACTTACAAAGTCATTAGTGCTTAATATGTTGAAATATGTTGTTAATTGTAAAACATACACCAGGTTTCAAAGGTATTATACAAAAGAAGGGTAAAATAGCTCATTAATAATTTTATATTGTTTACATGTTAAAATAATAAATTTAGATGAGTTACTAAAAATACATTAAAATTAATTTCACATATTTATTTTTAACTCTCAATGTGACTACTAAATAAACATTAATATATAATATAGATTATAACTAAAAATAGATAAGAAGACATTACTAGTGTTTTTGTCATGCAGCCAACAACTGACACATATTTTTATTAAAACAGCAACCATTAAAAAATCCATTCCAAGGTGACTAGTAGGCCAACCTTAAAGTCAACCTAATTCCTAGAACTTCATTAGCCAGCTAGGTGTAGAAGGCCCCACGTACTTCCAGCTAATGCCATTTGGGCTTCTAGGATACTGTACTGCCTGTTGTTTGTAATATTTAAGCCCCTGAATCCCCATGTGCAACAGCTAGAAAAGCACAACTTCCTTCTAAACTTACATTATGAAAACACTAAGACATGGACAAACATCACATTTTTATGACCAAATATTTAATAGTGAAGACAGTATCACCTTACCAGAGGATTAAAAAAATAAATTGTAAAATCTCCTTACCCATATTTGAAAATAATATAATATCAGATTAGAAAGGTGAATTGCATCCAGGCCATTTTCTCCAGAAACATCCATTTGTTAATTGGCTACTCAAGTCTCTAACCACCAGCACTCTAGTTACAGGCTAACCTGTTACTTCGAAATCCAAACTCCTCCTTCAATATCCTACAGAGATTTCCTATTGCCCTTACCTGTCAGGGTCCTGACCATCAGTTTTAAGAGGTCTGATGCCACTTTAGGCCTAATCTCTAAATTTTTTCTTTTCTGCCTATTCCATCCATTATGCTTGAGCAAACTTACTTATTTGGTGCTCCATTAACCCATCATGTCCCTAAGTCATCTCTTTTGTTATATTTCCACTTCTTGCTCCCCTACACATTCATAGCAAGGAGGGGGACTTCCAGGACTCTAGGCAAAACAATTTTATTTTATTTTTCCCAGCAATTTAAGAAGCTCTTTAAATTCTACTTTCGACATACAAGCTCTCAACTTTCTGGAGGCTATAGTTATTTCTCTCCCACCTATCTTTCCTGAATAACTGACATCTTGCACCTTGTTTCTTCACAGTGATTTACATTAAAGGTAATAAATCACTTATAAAACTCTACAGCAGTGATGGCGAATCTTTTGAGCTCGGCGTGTCAGCATTTTGAAAAACCCTAACTTAACTCTGGTGCCGTGTCACATATAGAAATTTTTTGATATTTGCAACCATAGTAAAACAAAGACTTATATATTTGATATTTATTTTATATATTTACATGCCATTTAACAAAGAAAAATCAACCAAAAAATGAGTTCCCATGTCACCTCTGACACGCATGTCATAGGTTCGCCATCACTGCTCTAGAGCTTGGAATGAACTTTCCTGTCCTCTAACCTCCTGAAATGTTATGCCTAAGTATTTTTTCTGAAGAGTTGATGCAAGCTTTCAATAGGTTTTCTAAAACAGTCCAAGGAGTGCAACCCCTCTAATGTCATTTCTAATTTCTGCCTCTAAGAGCCTGTGTGAATTCATATCCTTCACCCACAATCATGAATCTTGACATATCATTAATATGAGGTAATACTTTATGAACAGTACATACTCTCTGTAATGCCACACAAACATTTTTTCTGTGTTTAAAAGTTTTGTTCCTTTCACAGCACCTATTGTTCAAATTCCAGTATATTGGAATTTCAATAATCTCCTCTATAATTTTGTTTATGGATTCAAAATTAAAGTTAATCTTCAGGGTTTAATCAAGGCCATTAGACTGCACACCTCCATGGGGTGCCATTCACACAGTATTCTGTGTTCAACTCAGCACAGAGTACAGAATGATACTGCTGGAGTGGCACAATGTGGATGTTCTGGACCAACCAACAGCACGTATGTCCATTTTGCAAAATTCTCCAACAGTTTGACTTTTTACAATATATTTAAGATTGTCATTCATCTGGAGCTTATGTTGTAAAAATTGTGATTAACAAGTTTTTAAATCATGATTCATTTATTCCAATTTCACTTAGTAAATCATCTTAACTCTAATTTTGGAAAGTGACTTTAACAAATTAATTTTTAAAGGTGTTTGTTCAATATACTTAGTCTCAATCTGAACTTCTATTCAACAAAACTTTAAAAATATGTATGTATCCTTTATGTGCTAGAAACTGGGCTAAATACTGATAATGAAGAAGGCAAAAGATGGTTGCTGAATCAATTACTATACTGCATACTATCTTTTATTCTGTCCCATTCATCATTGATATTTGTGGACTAGAACTATTTTTTAAATCTTTGCATTAGAATTGGTTTTAATACGTTGCTTTTCAAAATGCTCTTTCGTAAGCATGCCTATTTATCTTCCACATAACAACTGCTATTTACCATTATGTGCAACTCATACCATGTATTTAATATCAAATCCACTAAAAGCAGATGAAAGAATTACTCTGAGAGGCATTAAATAACTTGCTCAAAATCTCAGTTCTTTGTGGAGCTAGGACTTGAACTTGTATTTGTCTAACTCGAAAGCCCTTTATCTGAGTCAGCTGGCCTTCCTGAATACACAGAAAGAACTACTTTTTTTGGTGGGGGAAAGGATTACTCTGTCTTTGCCTTTAAAATATGTATACCTTTTTTTCCTTCAAACTGTATATTATAATCACATAATATAATATACATAACTACAATGTAACAACTGACTCCCCCCCCCCCTCCACTCCCCCGCCCGTTCACAAGTATTTAAATAAACACAATATTGGCTTTTTGTTAAAGGAAAGTCTATTTTATTATTCTAAGAACGAATTCTCTTCTACTTCAATGTTTAAATTGGGAGTCAATCTAAATATATCAAATGATGCTCAACATCACAAGTGATTAGGGAAATGCAAATCCAAACCACAATGAGATGCCACTTTACACCCACTAGGATGGCTATGATAATTTTTTAAAAAAAGAGCAAAAAATAAGTATGGCAAGCATGTGGGGAAATTGGAACCCTCATACATTGTTGGTGGGAAAGTAAAATATTATAGCCTTTGTGAAAAACAGTTTGGGGGTTCTCAAAAACTTACACAGAGAATTACCATATGACATAGCAATTCCTAGAAATAAAAGCAGGTATGCAAACACATGCCTGAACTATGCATGAATAGTTCTTAGTGGCACTATTCATGGTAGCCAATGGGTAAAAACAACCCAAAAGCCCATAACTAATGAATGAATAAAATATACCAAATACTAGCCCTGGCTGGTGTGTTCAGCGGTTAGAGCATCAGCTTGCACATCAAAGATCTTAGGTTTGATTTCCGGTCAAGGGGACATACCTGGATAGCAGATTCCATCACAGGCCCCGGTGAGGGCACGTGCAGGAGACAACCAATTGCCGCCCTTCCACTCTCTCTAAAAAAAATCAATGGAAAAAAATATCCTCGGGTGAGGATTAACAACAACAAAATATATACTAGAGGCCCGATGCACGAAATTCGTGTAAAGAGTAGGCTTTCCTTCTCCCCGCGGCTGAATTCCCTCCGGCACCCGGGCTTCCCTCGCAGCCACAGCTTCATCCAGAAGTTCGTCTGGTCTAATTAGCATATTACGCTTTTATTATTATAGATATACACACATATATATGGAGAAAGCGCAAATACTTTTATTTCATACTAGAGGCCTGATGAACAAGATTTGTGCAAGAATGGGCCTTCCTTCCCCTGACTGCCAGCACCACCTTCACTCTGGCCTGAGCTTCCTTTCTGCCTTCACTCCAGCCCAGAGCCGCCTTTCTGCCTTCCCATGTTGCCCAGAGCGGCTGGGGCAGTGCGGAACACCTGCATCGTCGCCCCCTCGGCACCTGCGTATGCAAATTAACCTGCCAGCTTTGTTTGGTTAATTTGCATACTCACTCCTGATTGGCTGGTGGGTATTGTGATGGTACGGTCAATTTACATCTTTCTCTTTTATTAGTGTAGATTGTGTATTTCTTGAAATACCTTTTCTTCTTTAGCCTATTATTGCAGTCAGAGGATTGGGAGCTGCCATGCTATTCTTCGCAGTCCTGTAACAAACTTCCTTTGTTAAAGGGTAGTATTCTCTTTTACTAAATAAATTATACTTTGTTTTTACAATTTTAATACTCCACTTCATCTATGAGATTAGATAATTGTCATTTTGGTAGTAATGGTTATCATGCTTGGAGATTTAGATATTTGCCTCAAAATATGTTTAAGGTAGTTTTCCATCTTTTCCTATGCTCTAGTACAGTGGTCAGCAAACTGCGGCTCACAAGCCACATGCGGATCTTTGGCCCCTTGAGTGTGGCTCTTCCACAATATACCAGCTCTTCCACAAAATACCGACTTCTGTGCATGGGCCATGAAGTTTCAATTGCACTGTATGTGCGCACCCCCACGTGGTATTTTGTGGAAGAACCACACTCAAGGGGCCAAAGAGCCGCATGTGGCTCGCGACACGCGGTTTGCCGACCACGGCTCGAGAATAAAAAATAACACGGGAAATACCTACCACTTAGAAGTTTAAAATACCTTACTAGTAAATCCATAAATAAACATATTTAACAAAATTATAAATTTTTAAAGTTATTTTATAAATCTAACTAGAGGCCCAGTGCACAAAAATTTGTGCACTCAGGGGGGTCCCACAGCCTGGCCTGTGCCCTCTTGCAGTCTGGGACCCCTTGGAGGATGTCCACCTGCTGGCTTAGGCCCGCTCCCTGGGGGATCGGGCCCAAGCTGGCAGTCAGACATCCCTCTGGCAGCCCAGCAGCCCTCAGGGGATGTCCACTTGCCAGTGGAGAGCAGGCCTAAGCTACAGTCAGAGATCCTTAGTGCGGCTGAGGAGGCAGGAGAGGCTCCCACCACCACCGCTGTACTGGCAGCCATCAGCCTGGCTTGTGGCTGAGCAGAGCTCCCCCTGTGGGAGCACACTGACCACCAGGGGGCAGCTCCTGCATTGAGCGTCTGCCCCCTGGTGGTCAGTGTGTGTCATAGTGACCAGTCATTCCCAGTAATTCTGCTGTTAGGGTCAATTTACATATTACCCTTTTATTATATAAAATAGAGGCCTGGTGCATGGGTGGAGGCCGGCTGGTTTGCCCTGAAGGGTGTCCCGGATCAGGGTGGGGGTCCTGCTGCAGTGCCTAGCCAGCCTGGGTAAGGGGCTGATGGCTGTTTGCAGACTGGTTAAGCCCCCCTCTTCCCCAGTGGGGACCCTCACCCCATGGAGGTTTGGCCATCCTGGGTGAGGGGCTGATGGCTGTTTTCAGGCTGGCCATACCCCCTTTAGGGTGGGGGGTCCCCACTGGGGTGCCTGGCCAGTCTGGGTGAGGGGCTGAGGGCCGTTTTCAGGCTGGCCAAGCCCCCCGGCGACAGAAGCTACCAGCCTCTCCTTTTTTCCTTTTCTTTTTTTTTTATTTTGGGATTTATTTACCTTCTATAATTGAAACTTTGTAGCCTTGAGAGGAGCTCAGAGCTGGCCAGGACCGGCAGGAGGGAAGCCTCCGGCTTGCTCCAGCTCCGTGGCCACGGCAGGCTGAAAGCAGGTATCTGGGGTTTATTTACCTTCTATAATTGAAACTTTGTTACTTTGAGTGGAGCTCAGAGCCGCCGTGGCAAGCGGGAAGCTTGGCTTCCTCCATCGTTGGGGCAACCAAGCCTCCTGCTTGCTACAGCTCCGTGGCTGCTGGCCGCCATCTTGGTTGGGTTAAATTTGCACATAGCTGCTCTGATTGGCTGGTGGGCGTGGCTTAAGGCATAGTGAAGGTACAGTCAATTTGCATGTTTGTCTTTTATTAGTGTAGATTTATATTTTCAAATGAATCAATCATCCTCCGTTGATTATCTGAAGAGACAGCTCTTAGTTATTTTTTTTTCTTATTTTTATAATTAAATACCTGTATTAGGGAGATTTAGGGGTCTCTGGTGCTTTCAGCTCACATCATCAACTTCTAAAGTTGTAAATTAATAAGTTCTTATTTACTCCTATTTTCAGCTGTTTGCACCAAAATTTCATGCCCTCATTAACTCATTGGCTATGCAGATGTGTGTACAAAAGCCTTAATGTTTAGTAGACTCCTTCCACAAACTTTTACCCATACTTTTCTATTATGACAGGCAATCAAAGTATGGGGTGTTTAAGAAATAGTGAGGCATGCCCTAACCGGTTTGGCTCAGTGGATAGAGCATCAGCCTGTGGACTGAAAGGTCCCAGGTTCAATTCCGGCCATGGGCATGTACCTTGGTTGCAGACACATAACCAGTAGGGAGTGTGCAGGAGGCAGCTGATCGATGTTTCTCTCTCTCATCGATGTTTCTAACTCTCTATCCCTCTCCCTTCATCTCTGTAAAAAAATCAATAAAATATATTAAAAAAAAAAAAAAAGAAGAAATAGTGAGCCGTTACAATCAAGTAAGAAACATGGTCTTAACTCAGTGGTTCTCAACCTGTGGGTTGCAACCGCTTTGGCGGTCGAACGACCCTTTCTCAGGGGTCACCTAAGACCATCCTGCATATCAGGTATTTACATTCCAATTCATAACAGTAGCAACATTACAGTTATGAAGTAGCAACGAAAATAATTTTATGGTTGGGTCACAACATGAGGAACTGTATTTAAAGGGCCAGAAGGTTGAGAACCACTGTCTTAACTGATCTCTAGCTTCACAGAGAATAAATATTTCATTATCTCCCCTTCCCCTTCCCCACTCTCCACATCCCAACTAAGACCTTAACCCTCAGAATACTACTTCTCAAATTATGACTGGAACGCTGCTAGTACCTGAATCCTAAGAGACATGCTTCCTAAAATGCACACTCATACCTCCACTGGACTAACTGAATCAGAATCTCTGCTTTTGATAATTGTTGATTACAAGAATCTCTTGATTCACCAAGCCCAACCAATACTGCCCCAATACATAGCATCAGGGTAAGGTAACCCTGTAATTTATCATATAATCTAGGGCATTTCTGAAAGTGAAAGGAAATGCTATTAATAATTACACCAAGACAATAGATATAAACCAGGATATATGGTCTAAACAGGGTTCCTATAGTGCTCTACACTCTGAGAATTTGGCTAGTTTTAGGGTTACTTTCAACTAATAAGTTTATTAAAATTATTCTAAAATGTAGTGCAAGAGCATTATACTAAGTCTAAAAACATAAAGAAACAAACATAAGATCCATATCCAGTTCTGGTGCCCAGTCCAGATGGAAACAGAGATCACATGACAAGAGGCCATGAGTAGCAGCAGAAATGATGTGTAAGTCTCTCAAAAGAGAGAAGCAAGTTTTGAAATACGCCTTAAAGCAGCGGTTCTCAAACTGTGGGTCGCGACCCCTTTGGGGGTCGAACAACCCTTTCACACGGGTCGCCTAAGACCATCAGAAAACACAAATATAATTACATATTGTTTTTGTGATTAATCACTATTCTTTAATTATGTTCAATTTGTAACAATGAAATTGGGGTCGCCACAATATGAGGAACTGTATTAAAGGGTCGCAGCATTAGGAAGGTTGAGAACCGCTGCCTTAAAGGATCATGACTCTTTGGAGGATGGCAGCCATTCTAGACAATGAGAGATGATAAACAAGAATGCTGAGCCTAGAAAACCCATGCTATGCCTGGGAGGTGGGAAACAAACCACTTTTGCTAGAGCATAGGCCTTTTATAGGTAAGTGGAAGATAAAAATAAAGATAAGTTAGGAGCCTGATGCAGAAAATTTTGATGGACAACCACTGACATTTCTGAGGGAATTCCAGAATCAAGTAGCAGAGTTGACAAATACAGCATGAGTGCCCAGGGGAGATAAAAAGGGATAGAACATACAAGGGTGAAAAAAGGATATATATCACACGGGGGAGGAAATAATAAATACTGAAGAAGAGAAAATAGGAGACAGAGGAAATTTCAGCTGTGGTAAAAAAATAAGTTGAAAGTAAAGGGACATAAGAACGTGGGCACCTAAAACGAAAAGAAATTAAAATAAGTCATGAAGAAAATACTACCAACTAGATTACCAAATGGCATTATTAAAATAGAAAAGGAAAAAACAAATTAAAAAGATGAAAGACATACAAGACAGAAAAGTAGAGGAGGCTATATCTATAGATAGGTAGGTAGATAGATAGATAGATATAGATATCAATAAATTAAAGAAATATGGGAAGCCAGATAGGGGAGAAGGAGAAAAAAGATGACAATTAAATGGGCTTTAATAAATCTTTTATAAACAGGAAGAGGTTAGTAATTAGAAAGAGGCTGGCCCTGCCTGCTAGCTCAAGTGTCCTGTATACCAAAAAGGTTGTAGGTTCGATTCCTGGTCATACAGGAGGCAACCAATCGATGTTTCTTTACATCGATACCTCTATGCGCACACGTGTGTGTGTGTGTGTGTGTCTCTCTCTCTCTCTCTCTCTCTCTCTCTCTCTCTCTCTCTCTCTTTCTCTCCCTCTAAAATCAACAAACATATCCTCGGGTGAGGACTGAGAAGAAATGAATAAAACTAAAAAAAAAAAAAAAGACGGTACCCTTTTATGTAATGTTTACTTTGAATTTATATTAGTTCACACAAACACTCCATCCATGCTTTTGTTCCGCCCTCCGGTCCAGTTTAAGAACCCATTGTGGCCCTCGAGTCAAAAAGTTTGCCCACCCCTGGGCTAGAGGCAAAAGAGAAGAAAAAGTTCAGTTTGAGCCAATGGCCTTAGCAGAAACCTCCTCTAATAACACAGGTTTTCCAATTAATAAAATTAAATTCACTAATAATGAAAAGATCAAAAGAATATACAAAGATACATATTTGCAAGAACATGGGTATATGTACATGTTAAGCTCATGCATAAAGTTTATATTTAGTATAAGACTTCAAAGTTTGGGGAAGGTGTAAAGAGTTAATTGCTAGAGGAAGAAAATACCATTTTTTGCATAGAAGATAATTACATATGCAGTAAAATCATATATATTTGGTCATGATAGACTTTACATAAGAAATCTATGACAAATTATTATACATTACTTGAAGCAACACTCTATAAAAATATTTTTTTACAGCATTATGATTTGCTCTCATTACATTGGAATCTAGACCAGTAATAACTCTTTCTCCCCCAAGACATTTGGAAATCAGAGGAAGGGGTAATTTCTGGCCGCCACAATACTGGGAGGGGCTCTACTCAAATTTAGTCAGCAGAGTCCAGGGATACTCAATTATTTCCAAGGCAAAGCACAACCCAGTCCAAATGCCAAGGGAAGCCCTGATGAGAAACAGTGTAAGTAGACAAAGAAGGTTACTTGCCTTGTATATTTAGATAATAATGTTAATTTTTAAAACTCAATTCTTGTGTAAATTAAGTTGACTCTAATAAAGGTCTTTGCATTCCACCTTGATCTATTTTATTTTGGAACTTAAAAACAGAACTTTAGTTCTAATACAGATATTTCAGTTATTTTAATGCTAAGATATTAATTGGCCCCTGACAAATGATGAAGAGGTGGCTAGGAGAATGTCAGTTTTTTAAAACAGTAACTTCAGTAAGTATTCCGTTTTCAAAATAATAACTAGGGCAAATGTTAAGTTGAATGTATTATTTGCATTATTTTACCACCAAATATATCCATGCAATTTTTATATACCCAAAGTTTTCTAAGGCAAAGCAATTTAAGTTGAAGTTTACTTAAAATTAAGAAGGTCTATCTATGTATATAAAAGGCTAATATGCAAAGTGTCCCCTCAGGAGTTCAACTGGGAGTTCGATCGCTCACTATATGATATGCGCTGACCACCAGGGGGCGGCACGGAATGAAGGAAGGCCCCCGCCAGCAGCCAGAAGGAAGGCCCTGATCAGCCCCTATTGCCGGGCCAAGCCTAGGGACCCTACCTGAGCACAAATTTCATGCATCAGGCCTCTAGTCTGTATCTATAATAATAAAAGCATAATATGCTAATTAGGCCAGACGTCTTTCCAGGATGAAGCCGGGGCTGCAGCCGCAGGATCCAGGCAGCTGCCCGCAGCTGTGAGGGGGGGATTTAGGCAGCTGTGACTGCAAAGGCCTACTCTTGCACGAATTTCATGCATCAGGCCTCTAGTCTATATATATAAAAGCCTAAGCAACTGGTCATTGGCCGGTCGACCGGTAGCTATGACGCTCACTGACCACCAGGGGACAGATGCTCAACACAGGAGCTGCACCCTGCAGGCCACACCGAGGGACCCCATCGGAGCACAAATTATAATGGCACTATACTAAAGTAATGCAACGGATTGAAACAGTAACTATAAGTTCACAATGATTCTGAAAAGGATACTAGGGAACCAACTTATTATTGTGAAAGAGAAATAAAAACAAAATTGGTAAACAAGCAAAAAATTAAGCATTTATTCTGCCTTCATTTATGTAACTTACCCAACTGAGTAACCAAATACTTGTAGGTAAGTTTCTCTTTAGAGATATATTTCAAAGACTGCCAGTATCCCAAAGACCACCAGAACTTACGTGTCTCCTGACAGAAAAGCATACTGCCACCTTTGAAGTAGCTTTGTCCAAAAAATAATAATCATGTCACACCTGAATTTGAGCAAGCCTTTTTTTATATATTATTACTTTTAATATGTTTTTATTGGTTTTAGAGAGAGAGGAAGGGAAAGGGAGAGAGAGAGATAAAAACATTGATGAGAAACACCAATCAGTTGCCTCCTGCACACCCCCCTACTGGGGATCGAGCCTGCAACCTGGGCATGTGCCCTGACTGGGAGTCCAATCAGTGACCTCTTTATTGGTGCACGGGATGATGTTCAACCAAATTAAGCCACACTGGCCGGGCTTGATAAAGCCTCTTGACCTAACTCCCAAATTTACTGGAAACACTGAACATAAACAAAGATATTAAACTACACTATAGGAATGCAGTAAGCCAAATCCAGGTTCTGAGAAACAGCCCCATTTCTTCATTAAATAAATTTCAAAAATGAAATAAAAGGGGGAATGTATAGATTAGAAGAATATAAAAGACATCAACCAATCACAATGTGTCTACTTTATTTGAAAATTGATTCAAATAAGTCAAGGAGGAGGAAGGTTGGAATTTTCTAGGACATTCATGAAACACTTGTAAATCTGAACAGTGACCAACCGAGGAACTTAGATAAAATTGTATATGTGTTGCCCTGGCTGGTGTTTCTCAATGGTTAGAGCGTGGGCCCGCGCACTGAAGGGTTGAGGGTTCTAATCCCAAGTCAAAAGCACGTACCTCGGCTGCAAGTTTGATCGCTGCCTCGGTTGAGCTGAGTGCAGAAGGCAACCAATCAATGTCTCTTTCTCACACTGATGTATCTCTCTTTCTCTCCCTCTCCCCTCCATCCCTCCTTTTCAACTCTCTAAAAATCAAAGGGAAAAATATCCTCTGTTGAGGATTAACAACAATAAAAAATTTTAGATGTGTTAATGACATTGTGGTTAAAACGGAGTCCTTAGTTTTTGAAAATGCATACTGAAATATCTGTTCTTAAAAATGCAGATTAAATGATGTCTGAGATTTGCCTCATTATAATACGGAGGGTGAAATGGAGGGGTTTATAAATGAAACAAGGTTGGTCAGGGTTAGTAACTATTCAAACTGGGTGAAGGCTCCATGGGGATTCATCATACAAGTCTGTTTACTTTTGTATGTTTCAAGTTCTCCATAATAAAAAGTTAATTTTCAAAAATTAAGAAACCTCAGCAGGAGGGAAAAGAGATCATTTGCAGCATATTTATTTTAGGGTTTAAAAACAAAATGAATACTTGGCACAGTCCTCTAATGGATCTGAAGATATTAGGCATCTGGGAGGATATAACAGAAACGTATTTTAAACGTTTAAACAGACACTGGTGTAAATAAAACAAAGAAAACCTAAAGGTACTCTAGTTAAAACTGCCATTGAATTCCACATTGATCACAAGCATCTAAGTTTGTGTCTGAACCCTTCAAAATGCCAGATTTTCCCTCATTATTAGAGCAAGTGAATTTACTACAAGCATATACATCTCAAATCCAACAAATATTACCAATACCCTTAGAAACAAGTGTGAAACAAAAATAAAACCATAAAGTTAAGGCCTTATGGTGCCCTCTATATTTTGTTGTTGCTTGTTTAAATTGAGAAGACTACAGAAAGCAACAGGAAGCTATAAACAATATGTAGTGACAATCTCTATGATCGATTCTCTAAAGGGACCCTGAATAAATGGATTCTTGACCTACTAAAATTTAATGTGAAAAAATGATCCATTTGTAAAGGACCTATAAGATTGTAAATGGCAAAACAAACTACAAATAACCACCCTCAGAAAGGGGATGAATGGTGTTTACAAAAAGTGAGACGCATGGATGTAACAGGAGGATCATCACGGTGATTTATAAGTAAAGGAAAATAAAATAAAAAGGTAACAAAATTCATGTTTCCCTAGGCCTTTCATTCAGACCAAAACATGTGGAGTTATGCTCCCAAAAGCAATTTCAGACTAGAGATGTCTTTATTTTTCCCCCGACAAGCAAGAAGTTAAACAGAATGACAAAGTATATTTGCTCTGGGACAGTGAAGCAGCAAAGAAACTTTGGAATGGCATAAATGACCCAAATCCCTCCCAAACAGGCAAACTAAACCTCGGACAATGAAGGAACATAGCACTACTGCAGTTCCTTTCAGAGATTTATTTGTTGCAAGTAACCATAAAATTAAAACAATTATTATATACACCAGAGACCAAACAGAGGGAACTGGCATTTTAAAAAATTTAAATGATCCTAGAAATTTGACTCTATAGTTATTATTCATAAGGTTAATCACTTTCTACTGACCATCCAAAACAGGCACTGAAAACAAGCTTATGCTATTTACCTAAACACCCTTATAAAACCCATGAAATGTTAACAGAGAGAAAAATCTCAAAACTTTCCAACTTAGCTTTATATTGCATTTAGACAAAATGCAAGGCACAAGTGAACTGTAAAACTCATTACTTTCATCAATCTAAAATGAACCATATAAACCTTGCAGGTCACCCATAAAAACATTTTCCTCAGTTCCACTTCCAAAGAGACTTAATTAAGAAAAAAAGCAAATTCCCATATTAATATCTAGGAATAATTTCTGTACAAATTTACAAGCTTAGGAAAAACAGTACTTACATAAACTATGAACCTATGTAAAACAAGACAAAATTAAGGAATGTCATATAATACCAAATTTCTGTAAAAAAGTAGATCTAGTACTAGTATTAAAAAATAGTAAGTGTACATGTTGATAAGACATCAGTAAAAAAATTCTCATAAAATCCTACGTGATTGGGGCTTTTCTCCATAAAGCTAAAAATTCTCATCTGCAGAAAGATTTTTTTCCAACTTCAAAGCAATTTCATGAACATCGACTGCTTCACAATACCCCAAAGAAAAAGGTAGAGGTAGATTAGAAGTTATTCCTTAGCCAACAGGAAAGCCATACAGAAAGAACTACAAGGCAGAGAACAAAGATTTGCCTTTTCCATTAAGATCATATTCAATCTCTTACCTTCCTCCTTACAAGGAAAGCGAACAGGGCAAGAAAGCTGGAGAGTTGGAGAATGCTCCCTGAAAAGATAATGCTTCTAAATAATTTTTTAAAAAGAAGAAAAAGAACCTAGCACCCCCAAGACCAAGAAGGAAGCTTACTTTTCTCCAACTTACCATACCTGCCAAGTTCTAAAACCTCTAAAGAAACAGTATTTTGGAACCTTCAAGAGACTATAAGCAAACAAGTGAGATATATTTATTTACACTAAGCATGCACCTCCAGACCCGTAATCAACTCTGAATCCTTTTACCAGATTTCTCAAGCAGCACTATACTAAAGCACCAGTGCTTACTTGCATGTCAAAAGCAAGCCTCGAT
Organism: Myotis nattereri; assembly: GCF_964212035.1. Lineage (NCBI taxonomy): Eukaryota > Metazoa > Chordata > Mammalia > Chiroptera > Vespertilionidae > Myotis > Myotis nattereri. The sequence continues at coordinate 38,726,110 of NC_138082.1, forward strand.
TTTTGCCCTGATCTGTTCTAAGAACTACATTTGTGACATCTGGCAATTTTCTCAACTCTCAGATTCAGTTTTGAATTTTAAACAAGACACCTATTTCATACTGGTAGGGTTGTTTTGAAAATTAAACAAGGTAGTTTATTAATAGGTACTATACTATGGAATTCAGAACAGTGTCAGGCTGGTGCTCAATTATTTCCTCTTTCCACTTTTGCAGTGACAGTGAAAGTCATCTATTCATGGAAGTATATATCCTGTGTGGCAGAGAAATTGATTTCTCACTGAGTTCCCATAAGCTCCCCCACATTTTCCAGCCACCCTGCAGTTAGTCGAGGCCATGTGATTAATTCATGTCCTACTTCCAAACCAAAGCACTTAAAAGTTGGCATATGACTCTTGCCTAGACACATGTTCAAAACAGCAGAGCTGTAAGATGCAAGCTCTCTTGCCTAGACACATGTTCAAAACAGCAGAGCTGTGAGATGCAAGCAGTATAGATTCAAGTCAACACATCCAAGAGCTACCCTGAAGAGTTCCTGGACCTACAGTGGACTTCATATGAGCAAGAAAAATAAAGCTTTATGTTTATATGTTATAACATATAACATATGTTTGTTATATGCAACACCCTTCACAGGATCTGGGGCAGCACTCCATAATCAAACATATTCATATTTCTACACCAAAAATGTATGAGCATTCATACTAAGTGAGATAAATAGAGAATTCAGATAGTTTCAGGTTAGTTCATGTTTGGTGTTATTGCCAAATTATTTTGCTTCAAACTTATTTTTAAAAAACCCTTGATTTTTTTACAGAGCTTTTGGGATTCCAGAATTGTGTATAAGCAGTACTACTTCTATTACAATGATAAATTACTACAGCTATTTTACTCATGGAGAAAGGATTTTTTGTTTGTTTGTTTGTTTGTCTAAAGTTGTTTGTTAAATGCAATACAGCTAGCAAAATTTAGTGTACCCTTTTACAGCCAAATTGCCTCAAATGTTGCAAGACAAAATGCATACATAAAAATGGCAAGTCTTGTGTTTAAGTATTAAAGGACATCTTCCTCTCTGTATATCTAGAAAAAAATGGAATGATTAAAAGACAATATTTGATGGTAAAGTGGAAAAGTAATCCAATATACACAGAATATAACTTAAAAAGAAATCGATACTTATAGTTTCACCTTAAGGGGAAATAAATTCTAAAATGGAGCATCTAAATTTTTTTCTAGTTAAGTGTACAAATTGTATAAAAACAAATAGCAATGATCCAAAAATAACTGAGAAATTGAAAACAGCTATTAGGAACAGGTAAAAGAAAGACAAGTATAGAGCAAGACTTTAAAACACCCTTTCTCTTGCCGAATCCGGTATGGCTCAGTGGATAGAGCGTCGGCCTGTGGACTGAAAGGTCCCAGGTTCGATTCCGGTCAAGGGCATGTACCGGGGTTGTGGGCACATCCCCAGTGGGAGATGTGCAGGAGACAGCTGATCGATGTTTCTCTCTCATCGATGTTTCTAACTCTCTATCTCTCTCCCTTCCTCTCTGTGAAAAATCAATAAAATATATTAAAAAAACAAACAAACAAACAAACAAACAAACAAAAAATCCTTTCTCCATGAGTAAAATAGCTGTAGTAATTTATCATTGTAATAGAAGTAGTACTGCTTATACACAATTCTGGAATCCCAAAAGCTCTGTAAAAAAATCAAGGGTTTTTTAAAAATAAGTTTGAAGCAAAATAATTTGGCAATAACACCAAACATGAACTAACCTGAAACTATCTGAATTCTCTATTTATCTCACTTAGTATGAATGCTCATACATTTTTGGTGTAGAAATATGAATATGTTTGATTATGGAGTGCTGCCCCAGATCCTGTGAAGGGTGTTGCATAAAATACAAAAGTCACAGCATATTCCCTTTCTATGCTGAAATCTGAAAATTTCTGCATTCTGAAACACATCTGGCCCCTAAGGTTTGAAATAAAGTCAATTTATAACAATAATAGAAACAAATAATTTCTGTATTGTCTTAATGATAAAAATAAAAACCAAATGAAATGTAAAACAGAAATTTGATGATTGTCTAATGGCGTTTCTCCTTGATGGTACTTCAATATTCCTAGTACAACACAAACACAACCCGCCTAAAGTTAGATCATGTCGGGGTATGATTAACTAGTAGAAAACATAAAAGGTATAAAAATACTATTGTAAGCATTTCTGGCCTCAATAGACCATAATTTAGCAGGTATTCAAGACAGCCATTTCTGTGAGTTCACATAAAAAATACCATATACATACATTAGGTAATCCTATATAATAAAAGGGTAATATGCAAATATAACGAATGGCGGAACAACTGGTAGCTGTGTCACACACTGACCACCAGGAGCTACAGGCTCAATGCAGGGGGAGTGCTGCTCAGCCAGAAGCTGGGCTGATAGCTGGAGAGTGCAGTGGGGGTGGCGGGAGCCTCTCCCACCTCTGTGGCAGCACTAAGGATGTCTGAATTAATGAATGAATAAATAAGTGGGGAGCAGTCCTAAGCCAGCATGAGGACATCCTCCAAGGGATCCCGGACTGTGAGAGGGTGCAGGCCAGGCTGAGGGGACCCCCCCCCCACCCCCGCGCACGAATTTTCATGCACCAGGCCTCTAGTATAATATAAACAACAGCACAAAAGTAGTGGGAGGTGGGCACACCGGCTCTGAGGAAGGTGTAGGAGAATATATTAAGCAGGCATCACTAACAAGCTAGGAAATGGTAAAAAGCAAACTATGCAAATTCAAGAGAATCAAATAAATACCTACAGCAGGATTTCTCAACCTCAGCACTACCAACATTTTAGTCCAAATAATTCTTTGTTGTGAGGGGTTGTCCTAGGCACTATAGGGTATTTAGCAGCATCCCTGACCTCTACTCACTAAAGGTCAGCAGCAGCCTCTTTCTATCCCATTGTGAAAAGCAAAAAAGTCACCTAGGCATTGCCAACTGTGGATGGGTTGGGAATGGGGCAAGTAGGGAGGCAAAAATGGAACCCCTCATCCATAGGTAAAAGAAAGATCAAAAGTTTAAAGATGTTTCTTCTTATAGATTTTAACAAAATGTCAAGTATACTTCCCTGTCAAAAGCAGTACGGGAAGAGAAAAAAAACATTTTCTATTTCTCTAGATCTACAAGTGGTTTTATTACATGTTTATAAACTCAATTTTGTAGGGAAGATGAGAATAGCAGATCAAGCTCTCCATTCTCATTCTTGCACTATACAAGCAAAAATGATTTGTTGATTTTCTTATGAGTAAACATATCCATCTGTTGTTAAAGAACTCATTCAAGGAGGGAATGAGGTACCAATCAGCTTCCTATAGAAAGGAACAAAACAATCTGGGAGTCTTGCATGTAGCTAGCTGCAAAGTAACCATATAACTTTTGAAAATGCACACACTGTTCCCACCCACTTTCTAATAACATTATCTTCATTAAACTTAATAGAACCCTAATGGAAATATGGCCTTCTGAGAGAAAAGAATAGTTTCCCATCATATCATTCTTTTGGAAAAAGTATTTGTCACAGCAGTACTGAGTTCTTCTGCTACACTGACATATATGATGGACATAATTATACTTAATGTGATTTTCAATTTTCTTTTATTAAAAAAGGTAGCTGAATACTTTTGAATATTAAAATTACAATTAAGAAAAAAATAAAAAATATATGGGATATTTAATATTTCTTCACTCCAAAGTCATTATTCTGCCTTAAATTTCTATTTCTGTTAATTTGACAGACTTCAATTTATTTATTAACAAATCTTCATATGCAAAAGCACTGTGTGAAGCAAGACATAAAAATATATGAAAGTCCTTCTTTCAAAAGAAGACTAACTCCTACAGAAGGTAGACAAACAAGTAAATAATTATAGCATATAGCATTCATATAGCATATTAAGAATTTGCAACTGTGTTTTTGCTTTAATCAGTCAGTCACAAAGAAATGCATACAGGGGCGGGCAAAAGTAGGTTTACAGCTGCAATACAAATAATACTTAAACATTTAAGTTTATCAGTAATGTCCAAGTGCCAAGAAAAATCCTCATGATTTTTGAGGTCTACACTGATGCCAAGTTAATTAATTAATAATAAAATAAAAATTCACCATTGGTAGATGACCACAGTAGGGTAGGATGGAAAATACCTTCCCTAAGAGTAGTTCTGTATTTTTATCTGTTTTACAAATCAAGCTTCCAATTACAATTTAACTTTTATAAAAAGGCAGGTTCAGGATATTTTTCTGAAGAATTGAAAATAAAATGACTAGATGAATTCATGAGACAGAATTTTGTTTTATAAAATAGAGTGCATTCACATAGCTCACACTGTCTAATATAAACAATACCAACAACTAAATGTATAAGTAAAACAGAAAAACCATATCTGTGGGTTTACAATCCAGTAGTACTGAATAAACAAGCAACAAAGCTATGTCAATATCACATGCTATTTTGATCATGACCTGCCTTCATCCCCCAATTAGAAAAACCTTCCAAATCTCTCCTTAGATCACTGATAAGGAAAGAATACTATGTTTAGATAACTAAACTATATCAATTCAGAATCTAAATTTTACAAATACTGATATAATCTCATTCTCAGTAAAACTGCAAATTCTTATAATGGAATATTTAAAAGGGAAAACAGCCATCACCCTTATTTTAAGATTTTTCATTATAATTTCCTGGACAGTCAAGCATTCTCTACTGAACTAAAAGTATCATTAACTTTATTCATATTCCTTTAAAAGGGATATACGATTTGTTTATTTTTGCTCAACTTTCTTATGTTTTCTTTTTTATTCAAGTTCTAAGCCACTGCTTTTACTAACATCAAACAACTGCTTGATATGTCCTTAATAAACTGGTGCTGAACTGACTGAAATGAAGTTATTCCTAAGGTAGGACACCAATATACTGGAGAAAATGCAAGCAAGAGTGAGGGAAAGCTGCAAAGCCATGTCTCCCACTTTATGAATCCGATTTATAATTGTTACAAAACTAAACCGTATTAACTCATCTGCTCCTCCCACCAAACCTAAAAGGGGGTGTCATTTTACTCTCCATTTTACAACCAAGGAAACCGAAAGACAGAGCTATTCGGTAACTTACCTAAGGTAACATAGTGAGTAAGTGCCGGAGCAGGGATATAAACTCAGACAGCCCAGTGCTTTTCAAACCTTAATGTATATACAATTCACCTGGGAATCCTGTTGAAATTCAGGTTAGGATTCAGTGCTTCTGCAGTGGGGGAAGGCGAGATTCCAACAATCTCACCTATGATGCAGATGCTGCTCGTCTGAAGATCACTCTTTGAGCAGCAAAGTACTAGTCTATGCTAAAAAATGATGAAAAGTGGTAATAACCCTCAGAGGTAGCGTTCATCCACAGACAGGGTTATAACTAAATCAAGGGTTTCTAACTTCTGGTTTAGAACTTAATTGCTCCTTTTATTAATTATTTTTAAAAAGAAGGAAGTTAGCAAAATGTGCTTTCAGGTTTTGCACTATGAACTTATTAATACTCTAACTTGATACTGTAACACCTCCTTCCAATAAACCTTTTCCACATCCAAAAACTATTTACAAATGTCCCTGAATATCTACTTTAACATAAATTCAATCTGAACACATTAAAGAATATTTTAAGAATGTATATTTGTCTCATATATATGGGGAAAAGTAGAGTTTGAGTTTAAAAATTCAGCACCTTTCTGTATTTTTGTCACTTGTACAAGTGATAACTGAGGGGACAAGAACACACTTTGGGAAACAGGCGGAACCTAAATGTCTGAACAGCACCTCACTCAACAATTCTAGTCATTAACTTTCTCTAAAAACATACGGAAATGCCCAAAATACAATTTCCCTTCATTCTCATCAACTATTTATACCCTAATCTAGATTATAGTATGTAAAGAGTATAAATTTAAGCCACAAAATATTATGCCTTTGTTGAGGATGCTTTGGCCTTAGGTACTTCAATACCTAAAAACTGAAACGCCATCTAATCACTGGAAATATACAGTTTAGCAAACTTTTATACTCTCAGGAAAAGAAATACTAATACTCTCAAAATATATTCAAACAAGTTTAAAGCCACACACATAATTCAACAATTAAGTCTACCTTAAGATCACCATGAGTGTATACAATATAGACATGGCTAGATAATAACTAAAGAATCTTTTATTAATTCAACATAGAAAGTGGTTTAAGAGAAATCTTAGTCTGAATAATTTTGATTTTGTTGAGCTTTCTTGTATTTCATTCAACATTTTCCTAAATGTACACAGATATACTTTCTTTTCTTCCCTGAGGAACAATTAAATCTGTCACATACTTTGACAAACTTGTAAAAATCATATTCAAAACCATAATGGAACTCTGATTAACTACACATGAAAGTCAAAAGAATTAGGTTTCATTGATTTCAATCAATATGAATTCACATATGCTAGAATTTATAAATATAGAATCCCATTTTTAATAACATAAATGAAGAAATTTAAACTATATAATTATTATGAAGCTAAAATTCTCACTGATGACCTTGTGAATTACAAGAACACTAGCAATGTGTCACATACCTGACATGAGTAAAAAATGTAATACAAATTTGGACTTAGCTGTCAAAAATCCTAAAATGTCTCCACTAAACACTGAATATTCCAAATTCCTGGACAACGACAGGATATTCCACCCAAAAGAATCTTAAGACATAAAATGAAACACACAAAAGTATCTGGATATTTTTGTCAGATGGAAGACTGTCCCCAAACTACCAGTCCTCTACCAAGACTCGTGTTTCCTGTCTGTTTTTGCTTTAATCAGTCAGTCACAAAGAAATGCATACTGGGTGGGCAAAAGTAGGTTTACAGCTGCAATACAAATAATACTTAAATAATAATACAATAAATTGTATTTCACATACTCACAACTGTAAACCTACTTTTGCCAACACCCATATACTAAAAGAACTAAAGAACTGAAAGATGTCATTGCAATAGTTAATGGTAAACATAAGTTATGACAAGGGAAATCAAAGATGATGTATTCCATGTTATTGCTCACAAGCAAGCCCAAAGGTTTGCTACTTCTCTAGTCTGATCATTAAATGTGAAGCGTTCACGAATTGCAATGAAAACAGAAAAATAAAAGAGAAAAATAAAAACAAGTTAACTTTCTATCTCCTAGAAAGATTCTACTTCCTCTACACTAATCCCCAGTGACCACGTGGAACCATTCCGGCATTAAACTGTACAGCGCTATTCCTTCAGCAACTGCAATGCTGCACTACTGCCCTAAAGACATTCAACACCTGTCTACTGGGCTCTAGTTTATGCGAGTACACTAGTTTGGGCCATTTGCAGAAAAGAAACAGAAACCTTTGAAAATGTTTGACCTTATGTGCCATTTTAAAACACTGAAGAGTTTTGAATGGACAGCGCTTTGCATCTTTTATAATAGGAAATACCCAAATACACTGCAATTTAAGGGATTCTTCAGAGAGCAAATTTAACTTGACCCCCTCCCTAAATGGCTACAGCTTTGACATACCATTTAGACACCTAAAAATATTTTGATTTATTTATCCATTCAAGCAGTGCTGTTCAATAGAAATACAATGCAAACCACATATGTAATATTAAAATTTCTAATAACCACATTAAAATGGTAAAAAATAAAAGTGAAATTAATTTTAAATCAGATTTTATATAACCCAATATATACAAAAGATTATCATTTCAACATGTAATAAAAAATGTTTTTAAATTGGTAAGATTATTCTACATACTTTTCTTTGTACTAAGTTTTCAAAATCCAATGTGTATTTCACACTTATGGCATATCTCATTTTGGACTAAACTGAAGTGGTCAACAACCACAAATGGCTAGTGGCTACATTACTGCACAGCGTAGGTCGTAAGTAATACTTTCAGATCTGACATACCACTATCTATTTAAAATTATTTTGCATTCTTGTTTCCTTTTGGAACTGAAATTGCTGATGACAAATATAAGCAAAACTGTTAATTCACTGGATAAATCAGGATCCGATCCCCTTATCCGAGGATCCGGTTAATACACATAGAAGGAAGCATTTGGATTGTACCCTATTATATCTCAAACATACTTCAGAGATAGGTCTCATCATCACAAGTGAACACAACTTGTAGCAAAAATAAAGGTAAGACAAGAAAACATTCTCATATCAAACCATAACACTGCCTTATTTCTAGCAGCCACTCTCACTCTTGAGCACATATCACTATGCAAGTTATCTACAAGACTGTTTCTCTAAGTTTGATGAATTTTAAAAACCATAAAGTCACTACTGAAAAACAAAGCACTAAGTAAGAGGAATTGAAAAAATGTTTCAAGGAAAAAATTATCCACCAGTTATCTTAATGCACCTTTTACCAACCAAGAATCTTAAATTATTCTACATGAGTTTCACTGATATAAATTCTTCCCACAAATTCCAATTCATCTAACTGCTTCTCATACACATTATTTCAAGTACCTAAATTACTAAGAGTTCTTCCAAGTAATTAGGACATTTGATTAAAATGTAAATAATTCCAACAATATACTGTCTAGAAAACAACTAAAACCGTTAGCTTAGCACATGAAATTTGTCCTTACGGCAAGTTAATGAATAAACCAAACAGAAACAACTTATACTCTTATTTACTGCATTTACATTTTATAACACATTCGGTGATTTCTAAATTTGGAAGGTCAGTTCAGATTGCACACAAGCAGTAACTTTAAAGCTCAGCAAAAACTGTAGAAGTTTCTGCAATATACTTCTGAATAAACACACTTTACAGAAATACAACAGAAAAAATCAGCACCGTTCAAATCAATCTCAGTAAAAAGCACAAAATCAGTACATTCACAAGTCCAACATGTATATATAACATGCTAAAACGCATTTTTTTTTCTCCCAAATGTACTTAATTCACCCTAGAAAATGTTTGTTTAATCCACTTGCAAAGCTGGAAAGAAGCAAATGTAGCCTCTTCAGCAGCACACACATCCAAGGACGACACATCAATCTCTTGGTATTTTTCCACAATTTGAAATTAAATCAACAAAATTTGTTTCTTACCTGCAGTTAGGAGGAGGATCAAGGGTTATTTCAGCTAGCTCCTTCTGAATTCTGTTAGTGAAATGAGAACAGACAAAAAGGATTTGCGATAGTCTACAGAATAACCGGGGAATTACACTGCCCTCTACCACCATGCAGTTAAATGCAAGGCTGGCTTTGCCTTCAGTAATGCTAACATGGCTGCTTCCTCTTTGTTCTCAGAGGCATAACCCAAATCCCTTAACAGAAACTTTGCAGCTTTTTTTCTCACTTGCTACTGTAAATAAATAAGACATTTACACCTGTTTTGAGAAATAGTCCTCCAATAGCACTCAGTAAAGGATCTAAAATCTGTTTTAAAACACTTTTTACCAAAGAAATTCTCTTTTCAAGCTTATATGCAAATGAGACAAGAAGGGAGGAGGGAAAGCATTAGAATATTTGACAATGACTTCCAGTCACTTTTACCAAGGTAAAAATTAACAAGCTACTGCTCTTACACATTAATAGTGCTGACAGTATTTTATCTGTAAAAAAGAAGTTTAAAATTTACAAATGTCTTTACCAGTGAAAAACTTCCAAAGGACTTTGGCATTATTTAACCTTATCTGTTTTCCCTGATCTTAAGTACAGCACTTAAATTTAATAAATTTGGGGGAAAGGAGATAAAAAGATATACTATATTGCTTTGAGAAAAGGGGGGGGGGGCAATTATTGATTTTATTAAAATTTAAAATGCTCTCAAAGCTTAAGATGTTTAAAATGTTCCTCAAGATTACAATAAATTGACAAAAACTGTAAATTATTCCAAAGACTGCTGTTATTTAATAAAATATTCTCGTTATTATCAATTGTTGATACAAGAGATGAAAATCCATAGAAAAATAAGAGTACTTCTGAATCATTACAAAATGCCAATATGTGATCATTTTTATATTTTCTTTTTCCTTTGGTTGTGATCAATAAAAATCAACAAAATGTCAACACTGACTAATACTGTAGGTACATTTGATGTATAATTACCACAATTCATGGATAGTCCACTACCACCACTGATGGGAGTCCCACTTGACAGAACATTATTTTCACCATCACAGATAATAAAAATCAACAGGAGACAAATGATCTTTCACTTATGCCCAACAAAATATGTTTGTCCTGCTGCTGAGTATTACAGTGTCAAGCATAGCCACAAGTTTTTCAGGGAAAAGGCACAATGACAGTGAAAGTTTTCAATCACCAAGTGCCATCTAAAACTGGAAGTAGCACTTACCAGTTTTATTTGTCCTCAAAGGAATTCGAAAGCATAACCATAATTCAACTACAAAAAGTAATACCTGGGATGCATGACTTAAGGTCAGGTTTGGAAAACTGAAAGCACATTTGAAGCAGTTTTTTAAATCTGCTTTCAAATACAGCTAAGGACTTGAATTGACAAATTTCTAGCAAACATGATGGTTTCTGATGGTTAAGTTTCATGGAGAGGCTCTGCTGACCTATAGAAGTGTCCATTTCAATGAAGAAGAGTATACGACTCATAGAAAGGAGCATCCTCAATGGACCAGCTAATCCGGGTTCACCCAATTTTCCTCGCCAACTCCTTCAACCATCTGTCAGAATGTCAGCCCAATCTCTACCCAAGGGCACTGCTACAGAAGTTACCAGAGCACAGAATAAGTTTGCTTAAAAGTGTAACTCGAGGGAGGTGGCTTATGTGCCACCTCAAGAATGACAACTCATTCTGGCACAAATAAAAAAATCCCAGTAAATATTGTTGAACTGCTGCTGCTGATGTGTACAACCAGCACAAGTGTCGAGCCACGCGGAAGACAGCCTGACAATGTGCTAAATCCCTGGGTGGCACATTACCTTTTAGCACTAGTGGATAACTTCGCAGTGGTTTTGCTAGAGAGTTTGGTGTTCTTCTTCTGCTGGGTGGCAGAAGGCTTCCTTTCTTCTTGCTCTTCAGGCTCTGGAGCGGCTGGGTCTCGCTGGTCTGCATCTGAACTTCCACTGCTGGTGCTGGGGCTCTCATCATCGGACCTCTGCCTCTCACTGGACATCTTGATGAAGTTAGTACTTGGAAAACTTTTTTAAAAAGAAAAAAAAAGGGGGTGGGGTGGGGGGAGAGGACATGTTAAGTCTAAGAAATAAGCCCATAGCCTTTTCTTCCCTTAACCGTCCCCTAAAATCGTATTTTAATGAAAACGCTTCCAAAGTGTTCACAGGATCCCATCGTCCTGCAAGGTTACGGGGCGGCGATGTGCCCCACGCCAGCAGCGTTCAGGGGTTCACCCAACTCAAGTTAGGAAACCCACTCGCATTTTTTTTTCCCCAGCCCTTGGACAATCTATCAATTGTCTACTTTCTCCGAAGGCAGGAGACAGATCTGCCAGGGAACTTCGGCAACGAGCATTCATAACATATGACACACTGTCAATAACAGATCTCGCTGGGGAAAAAAAAATGTTAAAAAGTCACTAATAACGTCCAAATATTTACCCACTGACATGGGTCCACGCTCCCAAATTCCCTTTCCGAGAGGAAAACATACCCCGTTCCTCGCCCATATGCTTATTTAAGGCGGCGATTCCTCCTCGGTGCACGTTAAGCCTTCCAACACCACACTGAGCGAATTTAAAAATCCACGAAAACCCACCCACGAGCTGCTCGAGCCGTCCCCGCGGCCGGCGGCGGGGGTTCACCCGGCCAAGCCCGAGCTGCCGCCCCGGGCAGCGCCGGAGCCCAACTGCCCCTTCTGCAAAGCTCCCCGTGCCACCCGGGCTCCTCGCTCAATTTTCACATCACGGACCGACATTTTGTCCAAAAATCACGGTGGGGGGGAAAAAAATATCAGGGGGGGGAAAACAAACAAACAAACAAAGCCCCAAGAAGTGCAACAAATCTCCGCGCCCCCGGAGGCGAGCCGCGGCCGGCGGCGGCCACGCAGCCCCGCGGCCCTTTGTGGGGAGGGCCGCGCGGGGGCCGGGGCAGCGCTCGCCTCGCCGCGCCGGGCGCCAAGTGATGCGAGCAGCCCGGCCGGCCCCGCCGCGGCTCGGCTCGCGGACACCGGCGGCGCGGGCGCCCGGCGCGAACAAAGCTGCCCGCCCCCGCCCCCTCCCCCACCGCCGCCGCCCCGGCCGCCCCCACGCGGCCCCCCGGCCCCGCCGCCTTACCTCGGCCGCCCGCCCGGCCCGCTCGCGCGCCGCTACGGTGTGGGGGAGGGCGAGAGAAAAAAACCCTTCCTTGAGGAAATGGAGGCAGCTGGGGGGGGAAAGGGGGGGGGAGGGAAAAAAAGAAGCCGAGGAGGCTCTGGCCGGGGAGTGTGGAACATTGAAAGTCGGAGGGGGCTGTGCAGTGCCGGGCTCCGGCCGGAGGGTGGCGCCGCCCCGCGCCTCCGCCGGAGGAGGGGGAGCTCGGCGGGGCGAGGGCGCGAGCTCCCGGCGAGGCGGAGAGGACGCGGGAGACCCCCGCGCGCTGTGGCCGCCCGCCGCCGCCGCCGCCCGGCTCGGCTCCTCCCGGCCGCGCAGTCAGCAAGTTCCGAGCGCGCGCGGGGGAGGGGCGGGCGCGGCGCGCGTGCTCGCTGCGGGCCGGGCGGAGGGGGCGCGCGCCGCCGGCGCTCTGCGGGCGCGAGCTGCTCCCGTGCGCGCTCTCCGCGCCTCCCTTCCCTCGGGGGGGTGCGGGGGGGGGTGCACGCGTTCGCCCGCGCGCGCGGCCGGGACAAAGAGCGCGGCGGGGACCCGGCGCGTTGGCCCCTGCCGCCCTGGGCCGCGGAGCCGGTGCCTGGGAGGGCGGGGGCGCGGGCGCCGTCTCGCGGGGCTGCCGTGCCGCGGGGTGGCTTCCGGCCTGAGCCCGCCTCCCAAGCGAGGCTGCCCATTGGACTACCCGCCCCGCAGCCTGCAGCCCCGGCGCCTTGGGGCGGGGGGACCGAAGTCATCCCCAGGATTGGCCACAGCCCCAGCGTGGACCCTAGGACCCCCCCCCCCACTCCTGGGCCAGGGCCCCGGGCGCATGGTGGGGAGGCTGCAGCCCCCTGGAAGGCTGGAGGCTAAGGTGTCCTTGAGGAGGCAGGCAGGTGCAGGACGCTGCCTCTGGCCCCTCCTGGGAGCTAGAGGGGCCACATGAGGTCTCGGGCACTGAGGGAGGAAAAAGGATTCTAGATTATGGGACCTGCCTCTGCTGCTCTTTGGCCCTCAGTCTGTGAAAAGGGGACAGGCGTTCGGATGCTTTGCAAACTCAAAATTCCAAAACAATTTTTTTAAATGTCCCGTTCAAGATTGTTTAAAGTGAAGAAGAGGCGTTGGGGGCTCCCAACCTGACAATTGCTGCGGGACTGTTCTGACAGGCATGCGAGATGCCGGTTCTGGAAAGAGCAGCCCGACTGATGCTTGGTCAGAATGTCCACACAGGTGGACTCCGCCGGGTTTGCCGCGGGCACAGACGGGTCAGAAGTACAGACACTTCCTGTTTGCAGCCCAGACCTCCCCAGCTCCTGAGAACTTGCTCCAGTGATGGAGGCCCCCAGGAATGTGGATTCCTCCCCCACAAGCCTCCAGGGGCAGAGGCGCTGGGAGAATGTGGAGTTCACAGGGGGAGTGAGAATGGCAGTCATAACAGACAGCTAGAGTTAAAGAAAAACAACAACAACAACAACAACAACACAGTGAGCCAAGATATTCTTTTTCCTCCAAACAAAATTTTTGGTAGAGGGTTGCTTACAATTCTGAAGAGTAAGTTACATTTCTGTAATTTTCCAAAGACCCAGTCATTCAGTGAACTTCGTTGAGGGCTGTGCTGCGAGGTGCTACCAGCCGTGGGCAAACTAGGGCCCGCGGGCCGGATCCGGTCCCTTTGAAATGAATAAAACTATTGAAAAAAAAGACCGTACCCTTTTATGTAATGATGTTTACTTTGAATTTATATTAGTTCACACAAACACTCCATCCATGCTTTTGTTCCGGCCCTCCCGTCCAGTTTAAGAACCCATTGTGGCCCTCGAGTCAAAAAGTTTGCCCACCCCTGTAAGACACACCAAATGCACTCACTCCATCACTGTGTGACTAAAGCCAGGTCTCCATTCTGTGCTAGGAGTTCCCAGTCCAGAAAGGGAGCAATGTCTTCAAGTTCACCGGGTTGATAAGGAGAAAGGCTCCTCCAGTCAGAATGAACAGCATCTCTCAAGAAAGGGGGAAGAGTATGGTGTGCTTGTTAAGCATTTGATTTGGCTGAGACAAAGGGAGCTTGTGGAAAGAACTTGTTAGTGAAAATATAGACAGAATGCCCCCCCCACCCCAACTTTTACACTGTGATGCTGCAGTAACAGCCGGCCAATTTTAAGTTTGAACTTGGGAATGGGGAAACTGTGAAAGGAAAGCTATATGTAAAAGTGGATCCTTTTAGGAAATTTTATATCACAGAAAGAGCCTGAAGGCCCAAAGGCCAATTGCTGATAGGATTTGGGTGGGGCCAGGAGGTTTAGCTGAGTTTTGATAGCATCTCCTATAGAAGAAACTGTACTGAGCTGAAAAGCTATGAAACTGGATTCTAACCTCATCCTACCAAGTTTATGTGGCCTCGAGGAAGTTGCTTGTTCCAACTTAATTTTTCACATGTGTAAAGCAATTGTAGCAAAGGTGCTAAATCCTCTCTTGCGCAAAAGTTCCATGATTCTTCAATGAGTTTGAAGTCGCAGGCTTCTACTCAACATTCACTCAACAGAATACTTAGGAACCACGAAACGCTGGGAAATTGAAGTGAGATATGGGTGCGGCTCCCTGCCAGCTCAGTGGCAGTGGGACAGCCAGAAATGTAGGCTATAGAATGAGAAGTGCTCTATGAAAGGAGTGAACAGAATTAGTGGAGCATTATTATTAATTAATAATTAGTAATGGAATTATTAATTCAGCTTAAGGTCATGGGGTGTGGGTCAAGAAAACTAACAATGAACTGGTCCAGAGGAATCAATAGGTGATAATATAGATAACGTTCTTGACAAAGTACTTGGGACATAATAGTTGTTCAACAGTACTTAGCATATAGTTACAGTCACCATAAAGAGACTAAATGGCTCCATAAGGTTAGGGAAAGTAGTGGCCTACCCCCACAATATTAGCTGCCCAACTACCTTCATTCACCTGACTCAAAGGGTCATCCAGCTCACAGCTCGCTCTAAGGTAACATGACATCACCTTCTTGACCAGAAGCAACTTATAAGTTATACATTGTTTCTAACATGAAGTTCTTCCTCACAGGACACCCTGTTTTGTAATAATTTTCTCTCTTTCTTGTTTTTGCCATGTCAACCCTTGAAATTAGGGATCATGTTTGGGTTTTTTTAATCATCTGCTGAGGACATGCTTAGAGAGAGGGAGAAAGAGAGGAACATCAATCAGCTGACTTCCATATGTGCCCTGACCAGGGATCGAACCCACAACCCAGGCATGTGCCCTGACCAGGAATCAAACCCACAACCTTGTGGTGCAGAGGACGACACTCAACCAAGCAGGATCATGTTTTATAAGCACTTCTGAAGGTGTACATATTTGACTTGATGCAAAGTATTCCTTAAAGTGTGCAAAAAAAAAAAAAAATTCCCATCTGACTCCTCAAAACAGTAGCACAAAGCAGTACCATACCAGCTACCACAGAAGATTGTTTCCTCTCAGCCTCCTATCTTTCCTACTGGTATGGGTCCTGCCAGCTTCTAACTCACAACTTGGAGAGAGTCAAAGGTAAGGGGCAAGATACTATATCCAACTGCAATAGGTACTGCCACAATTACCTCCTTTCTCCCCCCGCCCAAAATGTGACCTAAAAGCACCTGTCTTAAGGACAGACAAGGAAGGTTCCAGAATCCTTTAGGCCTCCCTAATTTGGGAGGTGCTTTCACTGAGCCTTCACTGGGCCTCTGTGATATTTATGTACATACGTATGTGTGTGTAACCTAGAATTCTGCAGGATCCTGTCATTTGAGTTACCTAAAAGCTTCTGAATTCAGTGATTATATAAGCTACAGCGAGGCTACAGAACTCTTCCATCACCCACCACATGGCCAGCAACATAACTCACACATAAGGCATGTAGAATAAACACCTACTAATTTGATTTGTTGATTTCAGAGAGCTTTTGTTTGTTTCCTTCGCTCAATAACTTTTCTCAATATCTCTTCATTTTACACTTTTCCTTTTTCAGGCTGTTTCAGATGCTACCGAGTTGCTTGTGTCCATTAGTTCTCTGGTTTATGAGGAAGTTATTTCTTGGTCCAGGCTTAATCTAAGAAGCCATGTTTGCATTGTCAGTGTCAGTGTCTCTGCACCCCCTGAGTCCGGTGCACTGCTCGACATCAGTGCTTTCCTTCCTTGTGTCATGTATGGAAAACCGGCCACCTGCCAGACTCTGAACTGGCATTCCGGCCGCTGGCTTTTTATATAGAGAGTATAATTCTGTACAGACTTACAAAAATATCAAATCATCAGAGACAGTTAAAGGGCATGTTAGAAATTTAAGATGATTAAACTATATACTGCTTAAAGGAGGTACTATATTCTTGTACATAAAATTTGCAAATCTAAAACTATATGAAATTTGCAAATCTAAAATTATATGAAAAAAATAAAGCTGTATGCCAAATACCTGTGAGAATATTATGAAAAGGGCACTTGTGTACATTGATGGTGGCAATGTAAATTGCTATAACTTATTTCTGGAAAGCAATTTGGCAATGTGTTCCAAGAGTCATAAAAATGTTCATACCCTTTAACCTAGTAATTCTACTTTTGGGAATCTTTCCTAAGGAAATAATCCAAAATATTAAAAAATGCCATATGCCTGACAATGTTTATCCCAGTGTAATTTATACCATATAAAAATGGAAACCACTCAAATTATGTAACATCAAGGCTTTAATAAATTATGGTCCAGTCACTCAATGGAATATACATGGATATAAAATGATGTGTATTATAACTATCATTTTTACTATAAGTTTCACCTCATGGTTGAAATCCTTTCCTATGCAATCAGCTGATGTTTTCCTTAATTAAAAAGACTAACAAGAGATGTTGTGCATCATCTTGACTACTGGCATTTTTACTTAATATTATGTCACAAATTTTTCTGAGATACTTTAGAGTATTTCATGTGTGAAATCAGATTAAGTGTATTCTTTCTGCTTCGGAAAGCAAAAATCATATGCATAATATGATGAGAAAATGTATAAAGGAGATTTGGAAGTAATAGGCAAACAATCACCTTGGTTTAAGGGTCTGCTTACTTGTGAATCTGGCCACCTTTTCTGTATTGCACAAGTGGTTATTTAATTGGGAGGAATTCAATAAGAAATAATATGCTTTAATTTGGGGCTACAAAGAAAGTAGTTCAATTTGACATAATGAAGAAGTTACAGTTTAGTTGAATGTCTTTATAACTAAAGAAGTAAAACAGTATTTTTTAAATGGGGATATTAACTAAGTTTTTTGAGAGTTATACTTTAGTTTTTTCAGGTCCAAATTCTAGAGGTTTATCATAATCTATAAAACATCTCAAATGTATGCCTGGTTTTAACTTTTCTGGATTATAATATCCCAAAATAACTCAAATTAAGTAAACATCACAGAGTGATTCTAGTGGGTTTAAGAAATGATAATTTTCAATAAGAATATACATGCAGTGTGTGGTGGATATAAGTAGCATACCCAACTTGGATTCATAAAGTAGTGATTGCTTAGTACCAGTACTTCTGTTTCAAGAAAAGGGTATTGAAATACTAGACTTCTTTTGACCAAGGAAATTGAGTCTGAGACATGAACTGACTTCCTTAAAGTCTTAATGATAGCTCTTGACAGAACTAGAGACAGAATTTTGAAATTCTGTTCCCATTCCACTATATTATCATATTCACCAGGGCATATATTCCAGTTTCCCAAGTCATCAGCTCCTGTAGAGATGTCATCAGAAAGTTCTTTTCTCATAAGTGTAACAATCTTCTTTTTTCACCCTTGTTCATCAGCATGAGAAAGATCTCTGACACGGTGACAAAAATTTGGCAATCCTGTTATAATCACGCATAATACACTATATATTGCACAGTACTTATCATAGTTTGTAAGTACATAAATATTCACGTGATATGTCTTTACTATTTTCTCCCACTACTAGAATAAGAGCAGGGACCATATCTGTTTTTTTGTGCCTAATACAATGCTTGACATATAATATTTAGTAAATGATTTCTGAATGAATAAGTGGATGGTCAAGTTATTTTCACATTCAAAGTCAATTGAAGGGATTATTAAAGAATAAAAACAGCCCTAGCTGGTTTGGTTCAGTGGATAGAGCATCCTGCGGACTGAAGGGTTCCGGGTTCGATTCCAGTCAGAGGCACATGCCCGGGTTAAGGGCCCTATCCCCAGTAGGGCATGTGCAGGAAGCAGCTGATCAATGATTCTCTCTCATCATTAATGCTTTTATCTCCCTCTCCCTTCCTTTCTGAAATGAATAAAAATATATTTTAAAAAAGAATAACCAAAAACATGAAACATGATTTTTTACACTGCCTAATTATTTATGGATCTGATTTTCATGAAAAGTAGCACAGGCCAAATATACAGGAGGCTAAAAGTATTTAGAGAAATTAAAGAACAATAGGTTAATTAAAGGATAATGGATTAAAGGACAAATAAATTAATGGTGTTTGGTATGTGACCCTAACCTCTGAAATACATATCAGAAGAACAATGACCTCATTTTCTCACCAAACTGCTTACAGAACCCTTGTCAGAGAATGAATATTGGCTTATGTTACTTTGTAAAATGCAGGAGGGCAGCAAAATTTTTCTAACCTGCTTTATGAAATGTCTACATAGAAGAAATCAAGTTATGTGTTCTATAAAGCTAAATGCTAGCATCCTAGCTGGTTTGGCTCAGTGGATAGAGAGTCGGCCTGTAGACTGAAGAGTCCTGGATTTTGGCTCGATCCCCAGTAGGGGGTGTACAGGAGGCAGCCAATCAATGATTCTCCCTTCCTCTCTGAAATCAATAAAAATATATATTTTTTAAAAAGATAAAGGTAAATACTAGCAACCTTGATTAATCTCAGATTTATTGGCAGACTATTTTAAAAAATATTTGTACGGATTATTTTTAGAGAGGGAGGGAAAGGAGAGGGATAGAGCGATAGAAACTTAATTTGCTGCCTCCTGCATGCCCCCCACTGAGGATCAAGCCCTACCTGGGCATGTGCCCTGACCGAGAATCAAACCAGTGACCTCCTGGTTCATGGGTTGATGTTCAACCACTGAGCCACACTGGCTCAGGCTGGCAGATGTATTAAATCAGTATACTTTTTAATAAGGTTGTTTGCATCAGGTGAGAGTTCTACTTTCTGGGCAGATTAATTCCAAATTTATCTCTTTTCCTTATCCTTAGGGGGAAAAATGTTTTTAAGTCTACAACTTACCTATGGCCATTTTTGCCACACATACCTCCACCCCCCCCACCCCCCATCCCCTCACACACACACACACACACCAGAAATTGAATTTAGGAAATGCAACTATTTGCATATCTGAGACTTTATTTAATCACGTAACAAATACCTTTTAAATGACAAAGCACAGTGCTAGAAGATATGTGCCAAACGAGATATGAAACCTGCTCTAAAGCGTTTATAATCTAGCAGGATGGTTTAAGAAGGAGAGCTTCAGGTCCAAGAACAGGACTTTCCTGCCTGAAAAACAATGGCAGGTTTTCATTCACCTATTCTTCATGGAATAAGCAGCCCCTTAGACTTATGGTTTTACTGCCTACAAATACATTACAGGAGAAGCCAGAGGATGAAAAAAGGTATTTATATGCTTACTCAACAAACAAACACTGAGTACCTAATTCAACAAATAAGAAAGCTTATTTTTCAATGTAGATGGCTTGTCCTTCAAAATACACAGGGAACAGGCTCTCAAGAAGTAGACACGGGTTGAGTAGATGGAGAAACAAGTTCTATCTTAGGATAATTCTATGGTATAAAAAAGCAACAGTTATTTTTTGCATTGTAGCAAAGTAGAGTTTATGTGTAAAATAGAGTTCAAAGTTCAATCTTCCAATCTTTCAGATATTGGTTTCTTTCACTCATTCCCTGCCATCAAAGCTATATTTCCAGTGCCTAGCACTGTGTTGGAACTCAATAACTATTTGTTGAATAACAGCAAACACTTCCGTAACACATATTGTCTTTTATATACACTGACTCATTTAATACTCTCAATAGCCCCAATGAGGCAGGTACTGTTATTATATATTAACTAGAGGCCCAGTGCACAAAATTCATGCATTCGGGGGGAGGGGGTCCCTCAGCCCGGCCTGCGCTCTCTCACAGTCTGGGAGCCCTCAAGGGATATCGGACATCCTTAGTGCTGCTGCAGAGGTTGGAAAGGCACCTGCCACTGCCACTGCACTTGCCAGCCATGAGTCCGGCTTCTGGCTGAATGGTGCTCCCCCTGTGGGAGCGCACTTACCACCAGGGGGCAGCTCCTACATTGAGCGTCTGCCCCCTGGTGGTCAGTGTGCATCATAGCGACCGGTTGTTCCGCTGTTCGGTCAATTTGAATAATAGCCTTTTATTATATAGGATGTTACAGATGAGAAACGGAGGCACAGAAAGATAAAGCAACTTGCCCAAGGTCACATGAGTAATAAATGATGGACTCTGGCCAGGAAACCCATGCTCTTGACTGCTATGTTATGCCACTTCTAAGTACATAAACAGCATTCCAAGCAAGGGGATGGGAAGGAGAAGGAACTGATAGCGTTTTTGGCCCCACAGTCAGAAAGGAAAAAATTGGGACCTCTGGGACAGCCTGGAGATATTGATAGCCAGTGAAGAATGAGGGAGTGCTGAGGTTTTAGCCATCCCACAGGAGTTGCTTTTGGACAATTTTCAGATGGTGAAATTGACAGAGACTGTCCAATGAGAAAGAAATATGTAAGAAAGCCCTTGTAAAAATCAGAAATTGTTTCTGGCTCTTTGGGGCATTTTTAGTTCTGCTAATCTCTCTCCTTCTTTATGCCATTCTCTTCCTTTGTCCCTTTTCTCTACTATCCCTTTCAGCCTGTTATCCTGTTGATCTACATTTTAAATTATTGTATTTATTAAATCAAATGTATACATAATCTCCCTCTGCACTTCCATGAAAAGGAAATCACTAGAGTTATTTCAAACTTGTTCCTTATTAGTGTGGTACAGCAGGCCGTGAGTCTTAACAGAAGAAAAATCTCCAAAAGTGGACTAAGCCTTAAAAAGTAAAAGATTGCGAAAATAAATCTTGGTACTCCATCACTTCATTATTAGAAAAGATGACCAAATCTTAAACACAAAGCGTTTCATGTTAAAATTCAATATTTTCTTTTACATTTTAAAAATATCTCCAAATTTATATTTAAGAACATTTTAACATTGATTACACTCTTCACTTTATAATAACAGCAAGAATCCATTTTGCCTAATGTCAGCGAAGGAACAGTTGATAGAATCCTGAAATTTCTGGGTTGCTAAAAAGAACATTAAAACACTGATAAGTTATATTTATGCATTTAACTATGTGAGTATATAAAAATAAGAGGAGTTGTCTGGAGTAAATTCTCAGCACCATCAGGCGATTTGTGCTTAGTCTGGTACAATGGATGGATTAATGAGTTAATCTGGGTATACTTAGTCTAATTAGTAAAACAATGCAAATAGATATACGTGTGTGCGTGCTCACACATGCACAATATGTTTGCTACAAGAACAGGCACTTGTTTGTTAAAGACTGAAAATAAGGATCAACATTGCAGCCTTTACAACCACAGAAGTTGATAAACCACATAACTCAGGTGTGTAAATATGGAATAAATAAAACCAATATCAGGGACTGACAACAGGAGCATCCGCATGGGCTCTGTATTGCCTAAGCTCAGTCGCTACAGTGTGTTTTAGTATAATATGTGTGATGGGCAACCCAAACAAAAGGGACGCGTTTTAAAGAGATTGATTTGGGGAGAGGGAAGGTGATGTGATATTCATCTCTGTATAGCTCCTTAAGACTGATTTACCACAGTGGCTTGTGGAAGTAACAGATGTTTATTTGAATGAATATTCATTGGCTGACATCAAGTCCCAGTAGATGACACTTTCCTCTTAAGAGGTCATATTTTCCTCTTAAAGAGTGTTTGCTATTGCGGTTGCCAATTGTCTATTTACAAGCTCCTTTACGAAGGAGCTATGTAAAGTGGAGTATTGATGTATAATGATGTAGAGTCTGAACCAGAGGTAATATGCTAATTAGAAACAGCAATAATGCCAGATATAAACATCATAGTGGCTTACCTTATCCTTCTTGACAGAATCATGATAGTTTCTCCTGAAACAAACCAATCATGAATTTTCCTTCAAATTACCTTATCACTACACTGCTTCAGCTGTAAAAACATGTATTTAAGATAGAATAGTACCAAGAAGTGAAGGGACTTTAAAGCGCCATAGAAACCAAATAAAAAACTTGATTGTGAAGCTTTAAAAAAATTATAACATTTTGTATGAATAGAAATTATTATTATTTGGAGCCTAGCTGCATCTCTATCACTTGCTATACAGAATCTTGCTTTCTTCTACGTGTGTTTTTAGAGAAAACAGCAATATCAGAAGTACAGATAACCTGTTACAATTGTTTGTTTCATGAATTCATGCATTGGGACCAGTTTATCGTACCTAAGGTTACTTTGGCTCTGCAAAAGATTATTTTGGCAGAAGTTTTATTAGTGTGTCAAATTGTCTTTAAGAAACTTGGCCAGGATTACTGCCCAAGATGGTAACTTATAAATTTTAAACCTTATTACTACACACTTCAACTGCCTTCCCCTAAGACAGTAGTACTATTGAATTTTCTGGTGCTCTGATCCAAATGCAAATTTGTTACAGAATTCCAGAAACAAATAAGATAATTTTAGAAGCAGGGTTAGAATGAGACAATAATCTGGCTATATTTCTTGGTTCATGAAATGCCCGAAGTATGTAGTAACATAACTAAGTCTCCATTATCTATGGTGTTACAACAGATATAACATATACATTGAAATCTGTAGCTATTCCAAAAGTATCACTGTTAAGCCATTATAATTAGCCTTCTTTCTGAAACTCACAGATGTGTTTTCCATTATCTAACCCTTTATATTAGTGGTTCTCAAATTGAGCTGCACATTGATGATGGACAGCTTAAAAATAATAGTAATTTATTATTCCACCTAATTAATAAGTATTAATTAGATGGAATAAATATAAACATATTCCAGCGTGGCTCAGTGGTTGAGCATTGACCTATGAACCAGGAAGGAAGTCAGGGTTTGAGTCCCAGTCAGGAGACCTGCCCACGTTGTGAGCTCAGTCCCCAGTGTGGGGTGTGCAGGAGGCGGCTGGTCAATGATTTTATTTCATCACTGATGTTCCTCTCTCTCTCTTCCTCTCTGAAATCAAGAAAAATATATTTTAAAATACACAGGTCACACTCCCAATTAACTAAATCATAAGCTGTGGGGATGAGACCCAGACATTAGTAGTTTTTAAATCTCCCCCTATGAGTCCAATATAGTTAAGGTCAAGAGCTATTTAGTGTTAAGGATGCTGAGTATCAGTGATGAGGAGGAACAATAAGAAAAGAATGTCTCTTTACTAAATTAAAGAGTAAATGTCAATGATGTTCAAATTGCCATAGACCAATGGTATGTAGAAAAATATATTTTGGCTATTTTTTCCCTGATTTCTTCAAAAATCATAATTTCAGTTCCATCTATTATATGAGAGGGTAAATTTTCAGATCATAGAAGTATTTACCTACTTATCAATATTGAAAGACACCAGTGATATGTTACCCCTATACTTCGATATATAATCATTTTTTTAATTTGTGAAGTTATTTTTTCAGAGAAGTGGTTTTTAATAGACACTTAGCAAAATATTTATTCTAAACCTATAATATATATATTATTGCATAGTCATACTGTAGAATGATTAATTTTTAAATGGCATTTGGAGGTAGGAGGGATGTCCTTGAGAAGTGGATTTTAGCTCTTCTCAGTTTAGGGTAAAATGATAAATCTATATTTTGTGCTTTTACTCCCTGAAGTTTGTTTGTTTTCATAAAGTATGTTTTCCTGAGGTATCTCATAAGCATTATCTAGTAAGAAAGATGAATTATAGAAGAGGAAACATTCCCCTAACTGTATTGTAATTTTAGTAAGTTGGAAGCAGTGATTTATTTGCTTAGATATAATTAATATAGGAGGCATTATGGTATATATAGTGCTTAAATTCAAACAAACCAGGGTTCAAAACCTAGTTATGTCCCTCCTAGCCATGTTTCCTAGAATGTATTTATTAGCCCAGGACTCACTTTTTTCATATTTAAAAGGAGCATATTTATATTTTCTGTGCAAAGTTGTTAGTTGTGGGAGACTAAATGTGGAAATGTTGACAGAGCTTTTAGCATAGTGCCTGGCACATAGTAACCCCTGAATTAATGGTAGTCATTCAAGCTATTTTTGAAAGCCTATTTTCCTCACTAAGTAATATATACTGCTTTTTTTTTTATAACTGCTTACTGCAGATTTAACATTCAAGGGGGTTACAGGAAATCTTTGTATATATATTTTTTCTTTTTATTGATTTTTTTTTTTTACAGAGAGGAAGGGAGAGGAATAGAGAGTTAGAAATACCGATGAGAGAGAAACATTGATCGGCTCGCTCCTGCACACCCCCTATTGGGGATGTGCCCACAACCAAGGTACATGCCCTTGACCGGAATCGAACCTGGGACCCTTCAGTCCGCAGGCCAATGCTCTATCCACTGAGCCAAACCGGTTAGGGCTGTATATTTTTAAACACAGGCAAAGAGCCACAGGACAGTGTTAGTGGCTGCACAGGTCCATGCGTGGCCATGTAAGTTCAGTGTGTAACCTGCCATGCTCATTCACGAACTGAGGGAACTTGTTTTGTGAACAGATGGGTAACATGCAATGTGTGCCTCAGCAAAGCTGAAATCACCTCCTATCACAGACCACCTCAGCCATGACTGAAGAGAGGGAATCAAGAATATTAAATCAGCCCTAGCTGGTATGGCTCAGTGGATAGAGAATCGGCCTGTGGACTGAAGGGTCCTGGATTTAATTCCAGTCAAGAACACATGCCTGGGTTGCAGGCTCAGTCTCCAGTGGGGAGCGTGCAGGACGCAGCCAATCAATGATTCTCTCTCATCATTGATGTTTCTATCTCTCGTTTCTTCTCCCTTCCTCTCTGAAATCAATAAAAATATATATTTTTAAAAAATAATATTAAATCATCTTATTCTGAGGGTCTCCCATTCTACATATATTGCATTTCATTGATTCTAATATGCATATTTTAATATCTCTGAAATCAAAATGTTACCATCCGATCAATAATATCTTAAATCACTCTCAGCCAAGCAGTACTTGAGAGGTAGTTGGCATTGCCTGTGACTACATGAACTGCAATAGCTTTTCATATTGCTATGATGCATGATAAAAACACAAGGCCAAGTTTAAGAAAATTATTCAAATAATAACTGTAAAATAAAAATTCTAAGTGATGAAAAATAGTGTCATAGTTTAATTGGCAGTGATTTTTCTTCCTTAATGGCACATAAAATTATAATGCATCTTAGAATCTAATCTTTAATTTAATGTAATATTTTGCAATGTTTTTGCAAAGCAACTTGACAGGATGCTTCAAAAACTTCTACAATGTCGATCTATCCAGCCATTTCAATGCTCCTAATTCATCCTAAGGAAAGAATCAAAATTAATCCACCTTAATTCTTCTATCTCCGTTGCTGTTTAGTCTAAGTTAAATAATGTGGTAGGTAGGCAGAATAATGCCCCCACCAAGAAATAGATGCCTATGTCCCCCAACCCCTGGAAGCTATGAATATGTAAGGTTACATAGCAAAGGGAAACGAAAGTTGCAGATGAATTAAGGCAGTTTATAAGAGGATCTTAGAATGATTATCTTGGATTATCCAGGTGGATGATAAGAATCATTAAAAGTGACAAGACTGAAGAAAAGGGTCAGAGCCCTGCTGGTGTGGCTCAGTGGTTGAGTGTCGACCTATGAACCAGGAGGTCACAGTTTGATTCCCGGTGAGGGCACTTGCCCGGGTTGCAGGCTCAATCCCCAGTGTGGGGTGTGCAGGAGGCAGCTGATCGATGATTCTCTCTCATCATTGATGATTCTATCTCTCACTCCCTCTCCCTGCCTCTCTGAAATCAATTAAAAAATATTTTAAAAAAGAAAAGGGTCAGAAAAGGAGCTGAAAGGAAGCAAGAGGTTGCAGTAATATGATGTAGTGAGAGAAGCACTCAATCTGCTATTGGTGACCCTGCAGATGGAGGAAAGAGCTACAAACCCAGGCAGGCAGGAGGCCTAGAAGCAAGGCCATGGAAACGGCAAGGAGACGTGTCTTCCCTTAGGCCCTCCAGCAGGGAATGCAGCCCTCGAAACACCTTGATGAGAGAGAGATCGAGGTCAGATTTCTAACCTATAGAGGAGCAAGATAATACATTTTTGTTGTGGTAAGCCACTAAGTTTGTAGGAATTTGCTATATCAGCAATAGGTAACTAATATAGTTGATAAGGTAGAAAAACTTTTATGATTGATTGTGTACATTAGGTAAATCATCACTAGACTGTTGAATTTAATAGACCATTACAAGTTTTAAAAATGTTAGGGCCAATTGCCAGCTTTTGATTTTGCCGCTTTATTTTAAAGTTACTGCTTAAAATGATAACATCAGCATATTATAACATCGTTTTACCAAGGGAAGATTATATATATATATATATATATATATATATATATATATGCAAATGTTTAAATGAATTTAAATTAGAAAAAACTCATTAAATTGTCTTTATTTTCCTCACTCATCTAAGGACCAATAAACATATCCCCAACAGCACTATAATATGACCAAACATTTGGAATCTCTATTAGCAGCAATGTCTTGATTTTAGTGTGTGGACTTTGGAATTCTCTAAAAAGAGGAGCACTGGGATAAAGACAACAACAAAAATCCTTAGATCCTAAGTTATTAATTCAGAATTGTCGGAGGTTTGGAGTTAGACATCTTGTGATTACTTTTGCTGTGATTTCTTTTTTATTCCTTCCTCATCTTCTCTTGCCATATAGCCAGAACAGGTTGTATTAGTTTCCCATAGCTGCAGTAATAAATTACCACAAACTCGGTATTTTAAAACCACAGACACTTGTTCTTTGACATTTCTGGAGGTCAGAAGTCTGAAATCAGTTTCACTGGCCGATCACAAGGTGTTGGCAGGACCGTGCTCCCTTCAGATGCTCTGGACATGGGGAGAATCTGTCTCCTTGCCTTTTCCAGCTTCTAGAGCTACACTCCTTGGCTCATGGCCCCTTTCTCCTTCTTCAACGCCAACAGTATTGCATCTCCAAACCGCCTTTCTCCGCTGAGGTGGTCACCTGGCCTTCTTTCATTTGTGTCAAATTTCCCTCTACCTACCTCTGATAAGGATATTTAGGATTACATTTTAGCTCCCACCCAGATATCCAGGATAAACCTCCCACTGCAAGAGCCTTAATCTGATCAAACCTCCAAAGTCTCTTTTGCCATATTAGCACCATTCACAGGTTCCAAGGATTAGAAACAGGATTCATTTGGGTGCCATTATTCCACCTACTGCATATGCTTAGTTTATGCACATAGTGCATAGCCATTATATTTGTTTTAAGTAGGAAAATTTTTTTGAGAGAATCTATTAAGCCACCTATTAAAGTTGATACATAGTCTAGGATGTCTAAACCCTAGAAATCCATGACTACCAAAAAAAAGAGGGTCATAACACAAGTTAGCAGTACACAAGTTAGCAGTTTTGATTCATAGCCTATTCCTTGTGTGTCATACCCTCTGCAGAAAGCCCTGTCCTAGGTAGAAAAGTATAAACTACTTGTGAATATTCCACATTAATTTTGCAACATTCTCTGAAACTCCTGGTGCAAAAATGACAGACTGCTGGTGCAGAGCAGTGCACCCAGCATTTCTCAACAGATGCTCAGGCACCCCACGTTTCAGCAGTGCATTCCTGGGATCCGCTGGTGCTCAGGCGTATAAAATGGAATTTAAGGGAGCTCGGAGGGCCCCTTCTTCCCTTTTACTGAATCACTAGCAGACAACTGGAGGATCAGTTGTGCTGTCGGGGAAAATGACACAGGAACAAGCTGGTAATCTCAGTCCTGTTCCAGCCATTGCTGCTGAGGTTCAGGAGTCAGTATCTGAGTGATGCTGACCCACCTAATGCCCAACTAATCACCAAGGAAGAACACGGGTATAGGGAGGATTTGACTCTGTGCCAGTCCTAATAAATAAAACAAATACCTTCTTATATGCCTGGGAAAGGAGAGAGACTCCAAATCAGTGGTTTCAGATTCAGTTCTACGTCCTACAGGATTTCACAAGTACTTCAAAGGGGGCAACCATGGTAGAGGAATAGGCAGAAATCCAGCTTGGGCTCATTCACACTAGGTTTACTCAGAGCAACCTCACTTTGGTCTGTTTTACTTATTGGGGGCTCTGGGTGTTTTTGTTTAAGAATAATTCAACTAGGCACCACATTATCTTTTTAAAATTTATTTTGCTTCACCATGTTCCAAAATTATTTAAGGGAAACATTAACAAACTATAATAATAAAAGCATAATATGCTAATTAGACCAGACAGCCGAGCGACCTTCTGGAGGTCATTCTGGATGTCCTTCTGGACAAAGCCGTGGTGGCCGGGGCCGAGGCAGAGGCAGTTAGGGGCGATCAGGCAGGCAGGCGGAGTGGTTAGGGGTGATCAACCCATAGCAAAGCCCCATGAGTCTACCTGAGTCCGCAGGAGTGGTGAGCTACTAAGTAATGATATTTCCCCCTATGCTTTCTTTGTGTCAAGAACCTGAGGTATTCCAGCAGATCTTTACTGGTAGAAAAGATGTACCTAGTTGTCGAGGGCAATAATAATTAAAGGGCTATACCCTGGAGGCAGAGAGCTAATTTTAGACTGTTTAAGGGCTACAATCTAGTACATTGCCTACAGGGTCTGCATGATCTGTGCACCTTCCCTTGCGGGCCTCAGGGCAAATCACTCTCCCCTCTCTTTGTCCTCCAACCAAACAGGCTTTGTGGGGGTGGGGGGCTGGGAGGGCTCCTGTATTCTGAGTGCCCCGTCCTTTCCTCCTCAGTGTCTCTGCCACATTGTTCTTTATGCCTAGATTGCCTTCTCCCTGCTTCACTCTGTAAATGCCACCACTTCGCAGATCAAGGCAAGTGGCACTTTCTCAAGAAATCTTCACTTGAGCTCTCCAACTAGATCTCTCTCCAGTTACTTACGCTTACAGTCTTAGTCCTTCTGTGAACTACACTTGTAGTTACAGGATTAATTGTAGCATTTGTCGTTTGCTGTCTGTCTGCACTGCCAGACTATGAATTCCTGGAGGGCAGGAAGAGCATCTGCCCAAATATCATGGCTAAAGTACGAATGCTTTGTGCAGAGTAGATGCTCAGTTTGTACTTGCGGCATAAATGAGGAATAAAAAAACTGAGCTTTGGGAGTGAATAATAAAGAACAGAGAACAGGTTCCGAAAAGTTTATGATTTGGTAGCTGGATGTGATAGGGAAAGGAGAAGTCAAAGGTAGTTCAAAGATTTCAAGTGTGAGAGGAGGACGGTACCACGGCTAGAAACGAGACTAGTGGCAGCCAGGTTTGGTGCTCTGTTTTGGGCACTTTTTATGTCAGATGGATGATGGGACACGTAAGTAGAAACATCTACCAGTTAGTTAAAGAAAGGAAGGTAGACAGATAGTTGAGGTTGCTGTATGGGCAATAATTGTTGAGGGACAGGAAGCGCTATCTTATCTGATTGCATTTCTCATGCTATAGCTTCACAGCCATTTTTCATATGTATTTTTTAAATTATTAAAATATTCATGTTTCGTATAGATAATTATGACAATAAAGAAAAAATATAAAGTTAAGTTCGGTACACAAGTAGAAATTGGCTTCTTTCCAACAAAAATACATAAATTAGTATAACACTCTCAGAAGGTCATTGTAAAATGTGACATAAATGATTAAAAATAAAAATATACCTCATGCTGTATCATTTCAAAGCTTAGGAATTTACTCAAAGGAAATAATCAGGTCTGTATATAAGGTTTGTATAGAAGTATAAAATCTCTTTACCTGGATATGACCATTAAATGTCTGGATTTACTTTCAGTAATTTTTCTATGTTGGGCCTTATTGTATGAATAATAATTTTTTAAAATTCAGGTTATACTATATGTACTATTTCAAGGTTTACTTTCTTCTCTCTGTCTTAGGTCATAATCACATATTAGGTTATGTCCTAATAATCTAAACTTAGGTTATTTCTATTTTTCCTTATATAAAAATGTATAAACATCTATGTACGTAAATCTACTTTATTCAAAGGAGGCAAGCAGATGTAAGCACAAAGTAAAATTGCTATGCATTTTTAATACTCTTGATTTATTACCCAATGATCCTCCAAAAAGTTGAACCAAAATATATCCTCACTAGCAGGATATGACATTTCAAACTGACAATACATTCTGGCGAAGTTTAAATTGATCTCTGATTAGTTCTAGGCGACTCACTGGGTCTATTATGTCAAACTAGAGGCCCAGTGCACGAAATTCGTGCATGGGGGGTGGAGGGTGGGGGGTGGTGGTGTCCCCTCAGCCCAGCCTGCACCCTCTCCAATCTGGGACCCCTGGCTCCTAATCACTCACTTGCCTGCCTGCCTGGTCGCCCCTAACTGCCCTCCCCTACCAGCCTGGTTGTCCCCAACTGCCTGCTCCCTGCCAGGCTAGGCTCTTAACTGCCCCCCCCCACTAGCCTGGTCACCCCCTACTGCAGCCTCCCCCCTCCCCGTTGGCCTGGCTGCCCCCAACTGCCCCCCACCCCCCGTCAGCCTAGTCGTCCCTCACTGCACCCTGCCAGCCTAATCGCCTCCAACTGCCCCCCTACACCCCACTGGCCTGATCGCTCCCAACTGCACCCCCCCTCACCAGCCTGCTTACCTCTTACTGCCCCCCTGCCACCTGGTTGCCCCCAACTGCCCCCCCTGCTGGCTTGGTTGCCCCAAACTGCCCTCGATGCCAGCCTGGTTGCCCCTAACTGCTCCCCCCCCCCCCGCCGGCCTGGTTGCCCCCAACTTCCTCCCCTGCTAGCCTGGTCACCCCCAACTGCCCCCCCCCCCCACCACCGGCCTGGTCGCCCCATGCAGCCTGTTGTTCAGTCCTTTGGTCCTCCCTCACTAAGCCCCCTGCCAGCCTGGTCGTAGGCAGCCATCTTGTGAGGGTGTGAGGGTTAATTTGCATCTTACATATTTATTATATAGAATAGGCACTTGTCTGGGCTTTGAAAAATGAAGGAAAAAGGAGGTCACCACTAGTGACATAGATTTAGAATAAATCTTTGACTTAAACCAATGTATTAAGCATTTTGGTTTGTTTGAATTGCATGTCAGTACTTACAGCTATCCTAGATATGACTACTTACCCTTCATTTTTATTTTTCAGAGAACAATTCAGGCTTTTAAAAATTACTGATTTGAGAGCGCGAGAGGAAGGGAGAGAGAAACATCTATTTGTTGTTCTACTTATTTGTGCATTCATTGAGTAATTCTTGTCTGTGCTCTGACAGGGAGGCAGGGGAGATTAAACACACAACCTTGGTTTACTGGAATGATGTTTTAACCAACTAAGTTACCCAGCCAGGGCCCCATTCAGTTTTAAATTGAAGCATTATAGCACTATACTTGCTGTATATGAGATATCAGCATCTTACACGTTGGTCTCTACCTGATTCCCCATGACTCTCTGCTGCATTAGTGGGGGAAGATTTGGCAGTTACCAAAGGAACCTAGTCTGAGAACATTTTTCTTCCAAAACTGGGATTCAGATTAAAGAAGCCAGTGTTCAAATGTTACGTGCAGAGTTACTCTCCAATGAGCTTACATATTATTTCATCATAGAGGTTTTTAAACTGGGAGCATAATTTATTCCATTGCATTTGCTGCAGTAGAAACTATGCAAAGCCTCTTTGCAGAGACAGAGGAGGATCCCTTCTCCTAGAACAGAGATATGTAATGTTGGGCAATTTGGAGACAATCTCTTTACTGTTCTTGTAAAAATTCTGTTCTGAAATGGAGAATAAAAATTAAAAGTCAAACAAAAATAGGAAAAGACAGAAAGGAAACTGAAGATCATCTTAGAAAAGAAGCAGAACCAGGGAGAGCAAAATGTAACTACCTCAAAGTAGTAAGGAACTCTGAAATTAAAACGTTTTTTAAGTTGAAAATTTCCTTATATTTGACCCTCAACTAAGATACTTTTATAATTTTTAAATTATGCCCCTTCTCTCTGTTCAAATACTGCAACAATTAATCATGCATTCACTAAAAGCTTTCATGTGAACATCAGTGAGGAGTCATTTTTTCTGCATGGATGAAGAAATTTGGCTTAGAAATTGGATTAGTTATACATGTTTGGAAATAGCTTATACGTAATACACCCGTTTCCACTTAAACATGAGGTTATGATTATGTGCATCTTTGCAGATGTGAAATTTAAATATAACAACATTTACTGAGTGACCCAATATATTATTTAACCACCCATAGCAAAGTGAACTGTACTTTGCTATTTTAAGACTTTTTCGTAAATGATAAGAATTCACTGGAAGAGTTAATTCTGTCCAATTTCTGATGTAGTTTGTAGATGGGCACTTCCTTTTACCCAACCGATCCTTACTAACAAATTCTCATTTTTTTCAAAGCAACAAAGAGCACCACAAAAAATTCTCCCCTCCCGATGCTGCCTGGTTTCCAGGGTAGGCCATGTGATTCACTTCTGGCCACAGACACGCAGCCGTCTGTTGGGCATGAATTAGGAGGTTCGACAGGTGCTACTCCTTCACTCTTCCAGCTCATTCTTTCCTGAAACTTAGAGGTGGTGTGTGGGGGTGCAAGGAACAACTTACAGCCATGAGACAACAGACATAGGGAGGATGGTGAGGATGATGGAAGACAAAGATGGAAGGAGCCTGGATCCCTAATGATGTCACTATGCCTCACTATATCCAAGCCCTACACTGCTTGTATCTAGTCTCGTTTTTCATAACAGGAAAAATCTCTTCTGATGAAGCCACTATGGCAGAGTTTTCTATTATTTGTGGCTATGCACAATGCTAACTCATACCATAACCGATTCTCTTGCACATTCTTTGCTCTTTTCTGTTAAGCTTAGCTGAGTAGCTGAGAGAGAGGTTGGGGGAGAGAGAGAAGGAAGGAGAGAGGAGAGAAGGAAGGAGAGAGAGGAGGAGAGAGAGAAAGCGCTTTATTTAAAATAGTGAAATACTTCCATACAATTTATAAATAGCCACTGTCCCAAGCTTTCCAAGTGCCAGACTCAGTGGTCTTGGTTGCTGCTTGAGGCCCATTAGACTTTCCACAATCCAGCATGGATCCCAGATCCATGTCAGGTGCAGCAAGGAGCCTCCAGACCCTGTTGTAGCTGGGCCCTGCATTCTCCCAGGTAGGCCTTTTTCATGTCTTAAGGTTGTTAAATACATGGAATGTCATCTCAGATAAAGCATCGTTTATTCATAAGAACAGCTTCAATAATAGTTTATCTATATATATAAAAGCCTAAGTGACTGGCCAACCGGCTGACTGGCTGGTAGCTATGATGTGCAATGACCACCAGGGGGCAGACGCTCAATGCACAGGCGTGGAAACATGGAACAGACTGATGAATCTCAGAGGGAAGGGGGAAGGAGGGAGGGCAGGAAGAGATTAACCAAAGATCTTATATGCATACTAGAAGCCCAGTGCACAGATTTGTGCACTGGTGGGGTCCCTCGGCCTGGCCTGTGCGGATTGGGCTGAAACCAGCTCTCCGACATCCCCTGAGGGGTCCCGGATTGTGAGAGGGCTTAGGCCAGGCCAAGGGACCCCACCCGTGCATGAATTTGTGTACCAGGCCTCTAGTATACTATAAAAGGTGATAATATACTATATGTTTATTGCCCATTTACTTTTCTCTTTTTTTCAAAATGTTTATTTATTGACTTCAGTGAGTAAGGGAGTGGGGAAAGGGAGAGAGAGAATCATTGATCAGCTGCCTCCTGCATGCCCCACACTAGGGATCTAGCCTGCAACCCAGGCATGTGCCCTGACCGGGAATTGAACCATGATCTTCTGGTTCATAGGTTGACACTCAACCACTGAGACACATCAGCTGGGCTACTTATTTTTCCTATAGAAAACTTTCAGAATTTCCTTCTCAGTTTTAAAAAGATATCCGTTAATTTATTTTCCTTTATGGCAAATAATCTGGATAATAACAGTCTTTTGTTCAGTTTGAAGGGATCAATGCTCTTCTGAATTTCTGTGGTCAAGGTTATTTAATCTTATGCTTGCTGCAGGAGCCTACATCTTGGTCAGGCATCCTCAGCTCCTCTTACCTCCTTCTTGCCTGAAGTAAGGCACAGAGAAGAGCCTGAATATTTGAACCAGAATAAACCATGAGTCATCTGTATTTAACACACTTCTCATCATAAAGCAGGTATTTCTTACTCTCTTTCCAAATGCTCAGTTTTATAAGATCTCAGCTCTTTCTGTAATCACTTCAAGCCAAAGAGCATTTACTTGGCTTCCTTCCTTTCTTTTTACAGATGTCACAAGAAGGCAGTCCTAAGGTCTGCATTTACTTTCCTCCTCTTCTTTTTAAACTTTACATCTCTTTATAGGGGGAAAAAAGCCACTTTTTTAAATATATATTTTTATTGATTTCAGAGAGGAAGGCAGAGGGAGAGAGAGCTAGAAACATCAATGATGAGAGAGAATCATCGATGGGCTGCCTCCTGCACGCCCCTGACTGGGGATCGAGCCCACAACCCGGGCATGTGCCTTTGACTGGAATTGAACCCGGGACTCTTCAGTCTGCAAGCCAACGCTCTATCCACCAAGCCAAACCAGCTAGGGTGAAAAAAGCCACTTTTTACTTCTTCACCTTTATTTTATCTCCAGTTTTTATTTTCCTCTCTCAATCTTACTTTTTCTAGTTAGATGCAATATGAGGGGCTCATCATCCTATCTAACAAAGAGGGAATATGCTAATTAACCCTCATGCTGTCGCAAAGATGGCGGCGCTCATAGCCAATAAGGAGGGAATATGCTAATTGACTGCCCCACCCTCAAAGATGGTGGCGCCCACAGCCACAAGATGGCGGCACCCAGTCCCCTCAGCCCCACTGGGGTGGCAGGCTCCGTGTGCCTGCCTCCAGAGTCCCCCAGTCCCCTCATGCCCCCAGCCTCCCAGGGCCGGCCGAGGCTCAGGTAGCCAGGGCCAGCCGAGGCTTGTGCTGTCAGCAGAGGCAGCAGCAGAGGTGTGATGGGGACATCGCCTTCCACTTATCACCAGGTCACCTCCCACCCCTGAGGGCTCCTGGGCTGTGAGAGGGGGCAGGCTGGGCTGAGGGACCCCCTTCCAGTGCATGGATTTTCATGCACTGGGCCTCTAGTTGTCTTAAATTAGAACTAACATTATTATAGTCATTGGGAAAAAAAAGAAAAAAATACATACAGAAGGGAATTTCATGGTTGGATAGAGTTAGGAAGAGATTGCTAAATTCAGGGAGATGCTCTGTTAGATGACATATTTTTTAAATTTTTAAACATTATACTATAATGTATGTATTAAAAGATATGTTTTTAAAGGATAAAATCATGATTCTCAAAGAAGTATACATTGTTTGTAGCTACTCTCATCAAAATGTAGTTTATTTCTCCACCCCTTGAATCTGGGTTAGGCAATGTGACTTTGTTTTAGCCAACAGATCACTAGAAAAAAAATGATATAAGTAGAGGCTTTGAAAACACTTGAGTATTGGGCCTTATACAATCTTGCTGCTGGGAACACTGAAAGAAGCCTGGGTTACCTCCTGGATAGTGAGAAGTCCATATGGAGAGAGGGGTTCAGCCATTGCAGCCCAGAGAATCCCAGACCTTACTTAGCTGATCTGCATGGTTAATGTAATTATATAAGAGAGTCCAAGCAAGACTAGCAGAAAAACCACATAGCCAACCCACAAAATTATGGGAAATAATAAATTGTTCTTATTTCAAACAACTAAATTTTGAAGTGATTTGTTCTTCAGCAATAGATAACTCATACACTGGCTCAGTAAAAAGGAGAATTAGGGAATGAGAAGACAGTCTGAGGAATTCACCTAAAATAGCATAGAGAGACAAAAGAGATTAAAATATGGAAAGGCAATGTGGATAGAGGATAGATGGGCAGATTCTAACATCCTTCTAAGAGGATCTAGAGGGAGAGATGAGAGGGACTGGAGGAGAGGTAACATCTGAAGCAATGATAACTTAGAATTTTCTAGAAATGAAGAAAACCATCAGTCTCTATCTCCAAAACTATTAAAGTATACTTTGTGGGTTTAATAATGAAATTATACACACATACACACACACTAGAGGCCTGGTGCACAGAATTCATGCATGAGGGGGGGTTCCCCTCAGCCCATCCTGCACCTTCTCCAGTCTGAGACTCCTTGGGGGATGTCTGACTGCCGGTGTAGGCCCGATTCCATCCCTCTCACAATCCTGGATTGCTGGCTCCTAACTGCTCACCTGCCTGCCTTCCTGATTACCCCTAACCGCCTCTGCCCGTCGGCCTGATCACCCCTAACTGCCCCCCTGCCAGCTTGGTTGCCCCTAACTGACCTTCCTGCTGGCCTATTTGCCCTTAACTGCCCCTGCTGCTGGCCTGATTGCCCCTAACTGCCCCCCTGCTGGCCTGCTTGCCCCCAACTACCTACCACCAGCCTGGTTGCCTCTCATGGCCCCCTGCTGGCCTGGTCACCCCATGCAGCCTGCTGTTCGGTCATTTTGTTGTCCCTCACTGCCCCCCCTGCCGGCCTGGTTGCCCCAGCCAGCCTGCTGTTTGGTCGTCCATCTGGTTGTTTCGGTCGTGATGACCCCTGGCTTTTTATATATTAGGATATGTTTGCCAACCTTATAAGAGTTGAAGAAAGTACGAATTCTGTTCAAGTTAAACTGGAAAGGATCAGTTTTTCATTTTGAAATCCAAGTTTCTTAACATTTGACAGGTGGCCAGGATGACGGTGCAGAAGGCCTCCTGTAGCAAGTGTCACGTATTGAACATGCTTTGCTTTTGTCTGTGAAGCCTCCCTTAACCACAAGATTTTGAGTGTCTCTACATAACAAATTCTCAATCCCAGCTCTAGTACAGGAAGGGGGACATATGAACCAAGATGCTTTAGTTTTTTCTCTCCAAGAAATTTTACACTTCAGATAAATTCATTATGAAAATGCCCAACATGCTTGTGGTACACACATGCAGCATATTATTTCTTTTGTTTCTAAGGATTTAAGAAAGAAAGATGAGTCTACCATTTTGATCTAATCTTTCTTATGCGCTCTTATTCTGCTTAAGTTATATATTTTGTAAAATAGCGGCAGATAAAAAGCAGCAAATTCAACATCAGGAAAAAGGCTCCTGGAGATAGACTTTTAACAGCATTGAAGAGTAACAGACTGGAGTGTCATCATAAGGAAGAAAATGGAAAACCTTTAAAAAAAGAGACACTACTAGTCAAAACACACATCAATAGGGTGATATATGTATAATAATAAAAGGGTAATATGCTAATTAGACCAGATATCCAGACATCATTCCAGACGTCCATCCTGACAAAGCTGGGGCCGGAGGGAAGCCAGCCGGTGTCCCAGGTGCCTGCGGGTGGCCGAAGAGGGAAGCAGCCGGGGTCCCGGCCAGAGGAGGGAAGCCCGGATCCCAGGTGCCAGAGGAAAGCCGGTGCCGGCAGCTGGGGGAAGGAAGGCCTACTCTTACATGAATTTTCGTGCATCGGGCCTCTAGTATATATATAATGTTTTGGTAGGCTCTGAAGGTACCAGTTTAAGTGGAATATACAGTGATAATTGTATGGGTCATTAGTCATTTAAAAATATTTTTTGTAGTCTCAGTTTAATAAGGCAGGAAAGTGGCAAATGTGCCTATACATTTGTGGAAAGATTTCTATCAAAACAAACTTTTATTGTTTAAAGGAATAAACACTCATGTGTAAAATTTATTCCACAAGGACCGGAGGTTTTATTCCATTAGCTAAAAGCTGACAGTTTAGAAATTCATCAACTTTCTTTTTTTCACTTTGTCATGGTCATGTTTTCATAAAAATCACTCTGGAGTTCTATGCTGGTAAAAAGATAATGTTTTTCTTTCCTTGGTAGGTGTTTTAAATTTTATCTAAGGAAAATTTCTCTTCTGTTCAGTTTAGAATAGTTCTATTTTTCAACAGGGTACTGTGGGTACTGGTAGCTTTGTATTTGATGCACTGACTACTGATTTTTCTGAGTCACAAAAGTATCAGAACCTAATTATTTGCTACTAGAAAATTGTAAGTAGAACTTTCTCCAAATATCCATTTTTAGACATTTTTTGAATTATGGTAAAAGTGTGCTGTGCAAGGACTAATTTTTCATATTAGGAAATAAAAAGATGAACTAAAAGTCCAGAGTTTCCAAGTTAGTTACCTACTCGGGTTAACTGTATAGTTGTCATTTGGTACTGCCCTTCTTTTCAAGGAGGTGTGGATCCCTGTGCTCTGACGATTGTCTTCTAGTCTCTGCTTGGATGCTTCCGTTACAAGGGGTTTGTAACGTTACAAGGAATCCCATTTTGCCTTTAGACAGCTCACGTTGTTAAAACACTATATTGCTTATATTGAAGCAAATATGCCTCCCTATAACATATACCACTTAATTCAAAATTGTTCTTTCTGTGTTTGTTATTCTATATGTGGGTCCTTAACCTATTTGAAGACAATGGTCATAGTTCCCCCCTTCTTTCTATTTTCATTTGTCTAAAATAAACTTCCCTAATTTCTTACACAGCCATTTTTAAAATGTAGATATTTAGAGACTTTATTTTTTTTATTTTTTAAAATTTATCTTATTGTTGAAAGTATTATAGTTGGCCCTTTTTTCTCCCATTGACTCCACTCCACCCTGTTCCCAGTGACTTAGATATTCATTTACTAGAGGCCTGGTGCATGAAATTCAGGCATGGATAGGGTCCCTAGGCCTGGCCAGTGATTAGGACCAATCTGTGGGGTGACCAGTTGGGCCTGCAGCCGCCTACTCACCTGCCCTGCCCCCCACCACCAACACTTGTGGCCTCCCTCTGTGGGAGGGGACCAGCCGGGCAATCGGGGGGGAGGGGAGCGCCGGCCCACTTGCCGGCCAGCCCCGTCCCCTGCCACCACTGGTCGCCTCCCTCTGCAGGGCAACTGGTGGGATGATCAGGGGGCCCCCACTGGCACCCGCCTTGTCTGGCCTGGGGCCTGCAGGCTGGGGGCAGCTCCTGGATTGAGCATCTACCCCATGATGGTCAGTGCGCGTCATACCGACAGGTTGTTCTACCGGTCATGCTGACATTTGGTCGATTTGCATATTAGGCTTTTATTATATAGGATTTGACAAATATTTACTAAACCTTTACTATGTGCCATGCTGTACAAACCAGCATAAATGGTATAGGCAAAGTGTCTATTCTCATGGGGGTAAAAAAATAATAAAATTTACAATAATAAAAAATATATAGGACATACTATATTATATAATGATATAGAATACATTAAAATATAAGAATAATAATTGTTTTAAGTTCTGTGAAGGAAAATTAGGGTGGTGAGTTAACAAGTAAATGGAGAATGTAGTTTTCAATAGTATAGTCAGAAAAACATTCTTGGCAAGGTGGCATTACAGACAAAAGAACAATAACTGCAAAGGCCAGTTATGGGAAAGGGCTTGACTTGTCTGAGGGACAAAATGGAGACACGTTTGGTTAGAGAATAAGGACTGATGCAGAGATTTATATATTAGGAGGTAGAAGAGATACAAGAACCCAAACCAAAAATGCTCTGTGGACCATAGTAAGGACTTTGGATTTTATTTAAGTGATGGGAAACCATTAAAAAGTTTTAATTAGAAAGGTGATATCACTTGATTTCAGGTCTAAAAAGGTCACTCTAGCTGATGTGTGGATACTGGATCATCTGGTGGTAAGCGTTAAAATTGGCAGAACAAGTGGAGGCTATTATGTAGTGTAGGGAAGATGGGGTTGGTGGCTAAAGAAAAACATGGTGGAGATAAAAAGCAATGGGTAAGTTCAATATATATATATCAATATATATATATATATACACATATATATATATATTGATATATATATATTTTATTGATTTCAGAGAGAGGAAGAGCGAGAGAGATAGAAACATCAATGATGATAGAGAATCATTGATTGGCTGCCTTCTGAACACCCCCTACTAGGGATTGAGCCCATAACCAGGGCCTGTGCCCTGACTAGGAATCAAACCATGACCTCCTGGTTCATAGGTCAATGCCAAATCACTAAGACACACTGGCTGGGCTCCAGCTGAGTCTTGAGATAATCAGCTTAGGCTGACAGCTTCACTGAAATCTCGATGGAGAGCCTGAGATAGAAGGAGTATAAGCTGTTCCCTGATTCCCAACCCACAGGGACTGTGAGATAATAAATGTTTGTTCTGTGGACAAGAAAGGGGCGCTGCAGTAAACCCAATCAAAGGTGACATTACAGGGTGATCTGGTTGAAATTCCTACCTTTGCAGGTCATGCATGTAGGTAGTCTGACCTCAGGCCTGTAACTTCCCTAACAAAAGGTTAGCTTTGTCCATTGTTTTTGTGGATCTAGGTTAACATGCCTTTGAAATGCTTCTTTTTAGACCCTTCAGAATAGAAACCACCATAAAGAGAACACAATCTTATTAACTACCTTGTAATCCAATCCCCACCTTGCTTTCTCCCACTTTCATGTAATCTTCCTTATGTTACCTCCTTAATTCCAAAGGTATAAAAGAAACTGCAAAACTGCATTCTCTGGAGCATTTGAGATATTCCCCCCAGGCATTGTCATC
This sequence comes from Myotis nattereri, assembly GCF_964212035.1. NCBI lineage: Eukaryota > Metazoa > Chordata > Mammalia > Chiroptera > Vespertilionidae > Myotis > Myotis nattereri. Next base: position 38,767,422 of record NC_138082.1, read on the forward strand.
AGTTTGGCTCATATAAAATCTTATAAACATTCTTTACAGATTTGGATATCTTATGTAGACAGATCTTTTAAGCTGACAAGTGTTAGGGACAATTTGTTACACAGAAATAAAAAGCCAATAGACTCTATACTGTTAGAGTTTGAACAATAGTAAATGTACACAAACTCTTTCAAAAAATAGACTAGAAGACAATTCTCAGTTCATTTTATAAGGACAGCATGATGCTATGTACCAAAATCAGATAAAAATATTACAAAAAATATGGACAAATATTTTTCATAATCACAGATGCAGGAACCATTAACAAAATGTTAGCACATAAAATTAACTAATATATATTAAAACTCTAATATATCATGACCATGTAGGGTTGAGACATAAAAGTAAGATTTTTTTAATGTTAAAAATGACCATCATTCAGTTTACATTGTAACAGTTTAAAGTAGGGGAAAAAAAACCCACAATCAGTGCAAGAAATGCAGTATTTGGCAAAATTTAGCACTTATTCATAATAAAAATTCACAAAATTCACAAACTAGAGATAGATAGAAACTTCACCCATCTGGTAGAATGCACTTATGAAAAGCCTACTGTTCAGTGTTGAAACATTAAAACTTACCCCCACTACTGTTCAACATATAACTAGGTAGACACTTTAGGCAATGGAGTGAGGAAAAAAAAAGGCTTAAGATATGAAGGAAACATAAAACTATCTTCAGATAATATGATTGTGTACAGGAAATCCTTAAAAGTCTCTAAATACTTATTAAACGTAGGTATATTTAACATGTTGAGAATCCAAAATAAGTATACAGTATACAGAACAATTATTTCTCTCTATAATTGAAGCGTTTTTTAAAAAATTCACATTTGCAGTAACATCTAAAAACAGAAAATACTTAGAAGTATAACAAAAAATGTGTAGAATCTCTAGATTGAAAACTGCAAAATGCTGCTGAGAGCAACTAATGCAGACTTACATAAATAAAAAGATTTCTATGCTCTTGGATAGGAAGACAATATTTGAAAGATGTAAATTCTTCCCAATTTGATCTGTATAGTCAATAAAATTTTAATAAAGATAACTGCAAGACTTTTTGAGAAATTGACAAGCTGATTCTAAAACTTATATGTAAAACTTAAATAACCTAGAATTGTCAAAATAATCTTAAAAGTTGGGGGGCATAATCTGCAACAACATGATGGTCCTAGAGGGTATTGTGTCAAGTGAAATAAGTCAGATGGAGAAAGAGAAATGCCATATCATCTCATTTATATGTGGAACCCACAAAACAAAATAAACCAACAAAATAAGCCAAGCAGAACATAAACAGACTCATTTTGACAGTTGCCAGATGGGCTGAAGGTTGGGGGGCTGGATGAAAAAGATGAAGGGATTAAGAAGTACAAATTGGTAGTTACAGTATATCATGGGAATGTAAAGTACAGCATAGGGAATATCATTAATAATGTTGTAATAACAATGTATGGTGTCAGATAAGTATTAGATTTATTGGGGTGATCACTTCTTAAGTTGCATAAATGTCTAATCACTGGGTTATGCACCTGAAACTAATATAATATTGTATACCAACTATAACTGAAAAATTTTAAAAATTATTTCTAAAAAGTTGGAGCTTACTAATATATTACTTGATTTCAAGACTTTATATAACACAGTGGTAAAAATAGATCAATGGCACAGAATATTGAGTCTCCAATAGACATATATAAATATAGCCAACATATTTGATACAAAAGTATCAAAAGTATCAAGGTACAGTACTGTATAGTTCTGTGGCAAAAGGAAGTTTTTTGCCGACCAGTGGTATAGGAACATTTGGATATCCATATGGGGAAAAAAGGAACACACCTACTCCATATTATATACCAAAATTAATTCAAGAGGACTCATAGACAAAAATAAAGGCTAAATTTATAAAGCTTCTAGAAAAGTTCATAATAATATAGCTTTGCAACCATTGGTAAAATGAAAATTTCTTAGCAATGACACAGAAAGCACTAATCATAAAAGAGAAAAAGAACAGTCAAATCACAGACTGGGAGAAAATACTTTCGTTATATATATCTGACAAAGGACTCATAGCTCAGCATCATCCAGCACAGGGAAGCACATTGAAACCACAATGAGATACCCCCTCTTAGTAGGGTTAAAAAATTTTGCAACACCAAATGCTGTCAAGGATACAGAACTTTCAGAATATTCTCATAATGCTAGTAGGGATAAAAATGGAAAGCTGCTTTGGGAAATAGGGTGTCAGTTTCTTATAAACTTATGCATTTACACATCATTGTATTTCCTGATGTTTATCTAAGAGAAATGAAGATATGCAGCAACAGAAAGCCTAGTAGAAGAATGCTTAAAGCAATTCTGTTCATAATAGTAAAAGCTGGAAACTGCTCAGATGTGTGTTCATCAGTAGGAGAATGGGCAAACAAACTAGTATATTCATACAACAGAACACTATTGAGCAAAGAGCAAAAAGGATTAAATTAGTGGTGCACTCTGCATCTCAGAAACTATTATGCTATGTAAAACAAGCCAGCATCCAAGAAATGCATATTGCATGCACCTATATGAAGTTCCAGACCAGACAAAGTTAACCTTTTGTGATAGAAATCAGAACAGTGCTGCTTTCTAGGTGGAAGGGACAAACCAGGAAAAGGGACAGAGAACTTCCTGATGAGAGAAATGTCCTATATACTGAGTTGGGTGTGGGTTACACTGGTGCCTGCATTTGTTAAGATGGAAAGGTACCCTTAAAACCTGTGCATTCCTGACATCTTAATCATATATCAATAATTTTACAATAGCATATAACATTTTAATTGCTGCTCTCCATTAGAGCCTCCTTTCGTCAATCCATGAATTAGCACACATTGGGTAGTGCCATTCAATTGCCAATGAATCAATCTACCTGAATCTTTATGCAGGCAAAGTTTGTCCATTGTTTCCAAGGATATCAGAGTTTCGTGTTAAATAAAGCTATGCTATGTTTGTGACACTCTTTGATATATTCATAGGCCCAATAATTCTAACTATTGATGAGGTTAGACACAAAAGTCAATGTTAAGTTTCATAATTCATTAAGTGTTCATTTTTATACTTGTTTTCTCTTGTTTCTCAATATCTTGTGTTCTACTTAACTTACTATAGTATTTAACTCCTTTAATAAATCATATAGCATCTATTTCCTGACAACTTGGATTTTGTTCCAAAATGTACACTATTTAAAAAAAGAAGACTAACAGGATAGGATAAACATAAAGTCCTTCTAAATTGAATGGTTGGGAGGGGTGCTGGGGTGGGGAGTATTGAAGCAGGACGCTGAACAAGAGAGAATCTGAAAGGAGTTAGGGAGTGATTGGATGAGAAATTTAGGAGTTGTGGTTGGAGCTGTCCTTGGTCTGAATCAAAGAGATGTCATGTGGCCACATTTTTCAGAATGGTCCAAAAAATGGCAGAAAGAATGGGAAGAAACCTTCATTTAAATGCAGCATGCATTACAACCCTTTTCAGACACAGAGGCAATTATGGCAAAATATTGCTATCTAAAAGTTAAAAATATTTTTGTGGAGGTCTTACTCAACTAAAGATATTAAAAGTATTCCGTTCTGTTACTGCTAGAGTTCATGAGTTAATGAGAAGCTTTTTGATTCCATCAATATCTGTCAATATCTAGTCCAAGGGCATTTGTGCATTATAGATAATACTATTAAGGATTAAATGTTAAGTTAAAACCTAATCATTTTAGAAAGTTATTACTGCAATATACAAGGATTGTTTATAATGATGATGATGATAAGATAGCTAATGCTCCTTGAGTTCCTAGTATGTACCAAGTAGCATTAAAATATTTCCCAGGGATTTATCTCGATAAATCTTCACAACAATACTAGGGCATAGTACTGTTATTATTTCTATTTGCAGATACAGCAAGTGAGCTACATTCAGTTTTATTTAGCTAGCAATGGCTAAGTCCAAAGCTTTTCTCTCCACCAACATGTTATGAGTCAAAGATGTCAATTTGCGTGTAATTGAATGCTTATATAGCTGCTATTTTCCTTTTAAAATATTCTACTCATAACATTTTGCTACTTTTAAAGCCATTTTTTCTTAGGGTTATTTATTGTTTATTTCTGACAGCATCTTCAAAGAATAGGGACAGCAATCTTATTTCTATGTTCTTCGGTGTAAAAATGAAGCTATTACCCAGCATAAAAGTATTAATAGAATCTTTTCCCAGAGAGATGGATTATCAGGGAAAGTAAATGACAACATTCTCTGGCAATAAAAATAACGAGACAGACAGGACAAAAGTAATGACATCCTCTAGCATAATCTCGGCAGAAAATAACTAAATCACCTTGAAGGAGATGAATTGTTACAAAACACCATCCTTGTCTAATATGGATTGACAGGCAGAGACGGGATCCTTCAAGAGGATGGCAGCCCACAGGCCCATGTTCTTCCAAGGGATCAAAGGGACTGACACTGCCTGCCAGCCCCATCTAAGCAGAAAACAACAAAGTTCTCTTCAGGCTGATGTTTACTCTAAGATAGCATTTCTGGGGCAAGATAGCATGTTTGGGAGGGATGACAGCATTTTTCCTTCACATCTTGTCACGTGTTGGAGTAGGACACGAATGGAGGGAAGAATCTACCAGACCTGTCTGAGGACTCCAAAGCAGTCATGAATCTTTAGCAAGCGAGGGGAGTTGGACTATTCTGTGACACAATTGTTTTAAACAAAAAGCATGTGGAGTACTTGGCTTACAGATTATTATTAATTTCCCTTCAATCAATAAAAAACTAAAAAATGTTCCATATGGACTCAGTTTATCATCCACCAAAGTGGATTTTTATAATTATCTAGAAAGAAAAATGGCTTGGAGGGATTAAAATGTTAAATAATAAAACAATAAAAGCTCCAGAAAAAAATATAAAAACATTTTATAAGATTTTATAATATGATGTGAAATTCTGAATCCTTATGGAAAAGATTGATTTGACTATATAAAATTATGAAACTATTAAAAAGTTGAAGACAAACTAGTGGAGTCAACATTCACTATTAATATTTCATTGGTTACTATTCTTAACATATAAAAAAATTGTGAGAATAATAAAAGAATATAACTTTTACTCAGAATTCCCAAATGTTGACGTTATTACATTTGCTTTCTTGTCTTCTTCTCTCTCTCTCTCTACACACACACACACACACACATTTTTCTGCACTGAGAGTAAGTTACAAAGTACTCCTTAACCCCTAAATACTTCATTGTATATTTCCTAAAAGTCCATGACATTTTTATATAATATCAGCACATGTATCAATGTTAAGATATTAATATGATATAATACTATTTTCTTACCTAGAGAACTTATTCAAATTTCTTCCAATGCCCCAGGAATGGTCTTTAAGCAAGAAAATCCATGGGCTGTATTCGTTGTTTTGTCACTTTAGTTTAGTTTCATCTGGAGCAGGCTCTGTGTCTTTCTTTGTATGTCATAACAGTGACACCTTTGGACACTTTTGAAAGAGTACAGGCCAGGTAGTTTGTAGAATTTTTCTCACCTTGAGTTAGTCTGCTTTCTCATGACTAGGTTCATGTCATGTACTTTCCGCAGGAATACCATAGAAGTGATGTGTTTTCCTTAGCACATCATTACCAGGAGGCACATGCTGCAATTTTGTCTTCTCATTGGTGGAGTTAACTTTGATCACTTGCTTCAGGTGTTTGCCAGGTTTTTCTAGTGTAAATATACCATATTTCTCTTTGTAATTAATAGGATCTGTGCGTATTTACTTTGAGATTAAAGAAATATTCAGTTACTCTTCAAACTTCCACCCACTAATCTTAGTATCCAACGTTGATTCATAATTGAATAAATTATTACTACCATACTTACCAAATGGTGATTTCCTAATTCCATTATTTCTTTTATATTGTTTGCTTTCTACTGTAAGGAAGATCTATCTCTTTTTCTCTATGCCTTGTTTTTTTTTTAATATTGGTGTGGACTAATGGATTATAATTTTAGTCAATAAAATAATTTTATTAACATTTATTAAAATAATATTAAATTATCTTAATTATTAGAATATAACTTTTATTATTTTGGTGCTCAAATTGGACCAGATTTGGCAAATGGGATCACTTCAAACACTTTCGTGTCCTTTTCACATATCCCAATCATTTTAGAACACTCTCCTACTTTCTGGTACAAGATGGTTGAGGCTCACTGTCATTGGCCTAGCCCTGGAATGAGCCATTTTTCCAAGGAGCCCTGGCTCCATTTAGTGGAGAATGGTATTCAGAGACATACATCTGCGCATTAGCTGTGTAGAGCACTGCTCTTTCTTTGCTTTTTGAGTAACATTTAAAATAATAAAAAAATTAGAAACAATTTAACATTTATCAGAGGAATCAGTTAAAGTATATCTGTAGAGTGGTATACTATGTATACAGCTATTAAAAATAATGAGGCATCTTTATTGTACTGATATGGAAGAGGGTCTAATATACAGTATATTTAAGAAAGGTAAGTTAGTGAAAAGTTGGTATGGTTTATTTTAAACATTATACATAAGTAGATGTATATTCAAATAGAAAATTTTAAAACCCTGGAAGATTACATACCAAACCACAAAATGTTTTTAAATTTCTGGTAGTGGAATAAGACATAAGGTAAAATTTTAATTTCTTCATAGATTCTTATAGCTTTTTATGCATTAAGCATTTATCAATTTTTATTTAAACATATAAATCTGAAACCAATAAATACAAAATAAAAAACAAAAACTGCTAATGGTTTACAAGAGAATAAAAGTAATTTATGGAGAGGTTAGGGAAACTCGGCCTCATTTTATATTAGTAAAATTGCTATATTAGTACACACTCGTCAATTAGTTTGTAATAATTGCCTCAATCAGTAAGTCAATTTTCTTCAAGTCTCATTTAATATCCTCATTAGTTAAGTTTTTTCCTCTATAAATAGATTTTCCTCTATCAGGGCACATACTTGCTAACATATTTCCGAATAAGACTAATAGGTGCCTCTGGGCAGGCTTGACTTCCTTTTGGCCAATCTTGATTCAGGTTCAGACTCACCTGGCACTGACAGTGACGGGCCTGGATCACAGGCAGCCAGCTTCCACATTCAACCAGGGCCACCGACATTCTTATCATTGGATCGTTATCATCTAATCCTGCATACAAACATTTTCTAAATTTCCTTTCCTATCGAGGTCTTGCTATTTAGCTCTGCCCTCATCTAGCATCACTGTTGCAGACATACAGTGCAATTAACCTGTGCCTCTACCTCTTTTTTGAACTCTTCTAAAAGATTTTTTTAATAGAGACACTTTAAAAATATTTTTATTGATTTCAGAGAGGGAGAGGGAGAGGTAGAGGGAGAGGGAGAGGGAGAGGGAGGGAGGAAGAGAGAGAGAGAGAGAGAGAGAGAGAGAGAGAGAGAGAGAGAGAGAGAGAGAAACATCAATGATGAGAGAGAATCATTGTTGATGGGCTGCCTTCTGCAGAATTTTTAAAGAACCTATAGATTTCCTCACAGTTATAGTGAAAGAACACTCTATTTGAAATGGAGGAGATTTGTGATAATCTGGTACTGTCACTATGCAGCTTTTTCCCTAGGCAAATAATTGACATTCTAAGAACCTCCATTTTCTTATCTGCACAATTGGAATAGTCACACCTACCTTGTACAGTGCAAGGGCTGTTGTGAGGAGCAAATCAGAGCGCAGATGCAAAGGTACTTCATGAGCTCCATGGGAGGAAAAGTCTTGGTTAATGTGATAGTTGTTGCTCTCACTCCAGTGAGTTAGGAATATGTAATTCTGACATGTTATTAATTCTGGAATGAGGGAAACAACAAAGATATTTTATGAGACACTAATGCGTTGCTTCTCTTCACATTTTCTAGGTGTTTTTTTCTCCATATTTTTAAAACACCTTATTTTAGAGAGAGCCTGCATGATGAAATAAATGGAAAGAAAATATTCTAACCGACAGGTCTGGCATCACTATACTGTGACCACAAAAGATGTGACTATTACAACATGAATTTTTTTGCTTGTCAGGGTTGCGGTTTCTTTTTGTCTTCCAACTGTCAAGGTTCCCAAGTGACTTTGGTGAAAGCAGCCCTTTATGTTAGCAGCCCAGTCTCCGGTTAGCATTCTTGTAACTGATCAGCTTCCAAGGTTGCTAATCCACAAGGATAGGGCTTATTTCTGCAGGCTGGGGTTTTTGATAAAGCAAATCTGCTAGGCCTTAATAAATATAAAATACCAATTCCTGACAATATCAAATCTGCAAATTTTGGTAACTGAATAATTTTCATATACATCTTAAATTTTTTACCACATGGAATGACAATTCTAAGGTACTGGCGTGCCAGAAAAAGTAGTAATCAAACTTTAGTGACGGACTGTTTTCTTTTTACAAAGACCTTTTCCTTCTTGTTTGGTGCTGCCAGAGCTTTATCCATAGGAAATCAGTGTGAATGGGGAAGAGTATTTCCCCAGATTTGTGTCTGCTTCAACCAAAGAGGAAAACGTTCATTTATCTGAATTCGTCTGTAGTGTGAAGGCTTCCTTGGCAATAGTCCTGGCTAATTTGTTCTTGTCAGGATCTCAAAGACCATAAAGTAATAAAGCAGGAAAACAGATTTCAAAATTTCAGTGAAAAGACAGGTACACGTCTTACATAAGGACTTTACAATAATATATAGCATGTAGTACGTAAAAGATTTCTTTCTTTTTCAAAAAAATATGCTTTGAGGGTTGGAGATTTGTAAATGGCATTGAAAATGAAATACCTCAAAGAAAAAGAAAAGGAGATATTGGTTAAAATATCAGTATGATTGCATAAGGAGATTTCTTTAAAAAATTTTTATTGAATTTATTGGGGTGACATTGGTTAATAAAATTATATAGGTTTCAGGTGTACAATTCTATAATATATCTTCTGTTTATTGTATTGTGTGTTCACCACCTCAAGTCAAGTCTCCTTCCATCATTATTTATCCTCCTTTTACCCTCTTGTACCCCTCACCCTCTTTCCCTCTGGTAATCCCCATACTGTTGTCTGTGTCTATCAGGTTTGTGTGTGTGTTTTTTTTTCTTAATCCTTTATCTTTTTCAACCAGCCCCCCAAATCCCTTCCCTCTAACAGTTGTCAGTCTGTTCTTTGTATCTATGAGTCTGTTTCTATTTTGTTTAATTTATTTTGTTCACTAGATTCCACATATAAGTGAAATCAGATGGTACTTGTCTTTCTAACTGACTTATTTCACTTAGCATAATACTCTTCAGGTCCATCAAGGCTGTCTCAAAAGGTAAGGGGTGCACATATTCTTTTGAATTAGTGTTTTGGGTTTCTTCAGATATATACCCAGAAGTGGAATTGCTGGGTCATGAGACTGTTCCATTTTCAATTTTTTTTGAGGAAACTCCATACTGTTCTCCACAGTGGCTGCACCAGTCTGCATTCCCACCAGCAGTGCACAAGCACTCCCTTTTCTCCACAGCCTCACCAACACTTGTTTGTTGATTTGGTAACCATTCTGACAGGGGTGAGGTGATATCTCATTGTGGTTTTAATTTGCATTTCTCTAATGATTAGTGATGTTGAGCATTTTTTCATATGTCTATTGGCCATCTGTATGTCCTCTTTGGAGAAATATCTATTCAGGTCCTTTGCCCATTTTCTAATTGCGTTGGTTTTTGTTTTTGTTTTTTGGTGTTGAGTTTTATAAGTTCTGTATAAGTCGGGGTTGTTGATGTTAAGGGCTTTTATAAGAACTTATAAAACTCATCAGATGTATTATTAGTGAATATGTTCTCCTACTCAATCGGTTGTCTTTTTATTTAGTTGATGGTTTCCTTTTCTGGGTAAAATTTTTCAGTTTTATGTAGTCCCATTTGTTTATTTTTTTTTCTTATTTACATTGCCCAAGGCAATTGATCAGAAAAAATATTGCCAAGAGAAATGTTTTATATTTTACTGCCTATGTTTTCTTCTAGGATTTTTATGGTTTCACGACTTACATTTAAGTCTTTATTCCATTATGAGTTTCTTCCTGTGTATGGCATAAGAAGATGGTCTAGTTTCATTTTTTTTGCATGTATCTGTCCAATTTTCCCAACATCATTGATTGATAGACTATCTTTACCCCATTGTATGTTCTTGCCCCCCCCAATATTAATTGACCATAAAGGGGTGGGTTTATTTCTGAGCTCTCAATTCTGTTCCATTGATCTACATGCTTATATTTGTACCAGTACTATGCTGCCTTTATTACTATAACCTTATAGTGTAGTTTGATATGAGGTAGCTTGATTCTTCTAACTTTGTTCATTCATTCTCAAGATTGCTGTGGCTATTGGGATCTTTTGTGGTTCCATATACATTTTTGAAATATTTGTTTTAATTCTGTGAAATATGCCATTGGTATTTTGATAGGAATTGCATTGAATCTACAGTTTGCTTTGGGTAGTATGCACATTTTTATTATGTTAATTCTTTCTGTCCACGAACATGGTATATGCTTTCACTTATTTGTATAGTCTTCATTTTCTTTCTTCAATATCTTATAATTTTTCAAGTGCAGGTCTTTTACATCCTTAACTAAATTTATTGCTAGGTATTTTATTTTTGATGCAATTATAAATTGGTTGTTTCCTTAGTTTTCCTTTCTGAGAGTTCATTATTGGTGTATAAAAATCCAACTGATTTCTGGGTATTTATTTTTTATCCTGCTACTATACTGAATTCACTTAGCTCCTTATACAATCATACTGATTCATTTATTTTTGGTGGAATCTTTAGGGTTTTCTATATACAGTATCGTGTCATCTGCAGAGGTTTCTAACAAACATCTTTTGTTTAAAGAGATGTGTAAAAATTGGGGAGACTCCAAAATAGGATTCATTCAAAGAGTAGCACAAACATCTAGAAATAACATCAGAAAGATTAAAAGCCAGAATAAACTGAACACTTAACAAAAAATTACCAGAAATAGCAGATGTGACTTTTAAGTTGTGTTTAGAGCAGAAAGAATAATAAGAAGAAAGGGTTGAATACATTATTAGAATGAGGGCAAATGATTTCAGGCTTCTAGATATCACAGACAACATGCAAAAACCTGTTTGCTTCCATATTTGCTGCAAAATGGTAAGGTTTCCGAATAAAAATGGAAACTGAATACATTATAGAATCAATCATAGACCAAGATATGTAAGGAGGTAAAATAAAATTTCTGATAACTACAACTGAGTTTTGAGCCTCCAGAAGTAGATGAAGTGTCATTTCAGGATGACAGAAGCTTTCATCAGTTATCTAAGATCTCCTACTAGCAATGTTCCCCCAAAATCGAGTCCTGCCAAGGTTCTTGGAAGTTGAAAGATAATATCCCCATTTCATAAAAATAAAAACCTATCTACTGTTAGAATAATGATCCTATAAGTTATTAATATTTAGAAAAAAATATAAGATTTTCTATGGCTTTTTTAGGATAAAATATTTCTAAATATCTGATCATATTTTAACAGAGTTAAATACTAGAATGGTAGGTACGAAATGGTAAGACTGGCATGTAATGATTTTAGAAGAAAGAACTACCTCTAACCTCCTAATAGATAAACTGGTAACATAGAGAATAAGATAGTCCAGGTGTATTCACAGTTTATTTAACAATCATAACTAAACGGTGATGCTATATTACTTTTAAGTATTGGTTAGCTTTATTTACCATGGATCAAGTACATGTTGGGTTAAGAGATATTGAGGATCTGCCTGTCTTCCTGAGGCTGTCTGGATCTCAGTGTCAGCTGTGTGGGTATTGACAGAGTCCATTTTCCTCATGGTAAGCATGGATCCCATTGGAAGCTACAATAGTATTGAAGGGAAAGAATTAGATTGTTTCTATTCCTAACTGTACCATTTGGAAGCTGTGTGGCCTTGCAAATATCCTTATCCGTAAAACAAAGATATAACTGCTGTAAGTCAATCTATGGGTGGCTGTTAGGTTTTAAAAAGATCATAGTTTTAAAAGGCTTTACAAAGTGTCCCTAGATGTAAAAGGTACCAGTATCTCTGTTTCAATCTGGAATAAGGGCAACTATGGAAGACCAGAGGGATCCTTTCCTGACTCTATCCTGATCAGCACTTTCATCAATGGAACTAGGAGACCTAATTATTAGATTTAAAAAGCTTGGCAACAACAGCTTTGACACCCAAAGCTTTGTTTCCCAATCCTGCCCCAAGTACATTTCCAGGCAAAAATATCAGACCAAAAGAGCAAGATGAAATTTAGCAGGAATAATGGGCTGCTACCTCGACTTGGAAATGCAAATATATAAGTACAAAACAGTAGGATAAAAACAATGGGGCAGCAGCTCATGGGAAACAATCTACAGTGCTTAGTTGACCACATGGTTAATAAGGATATTATGACAAGTGTAATCTCTTCAGAGTGAGACAGTCAGACCACATCAATCCAATGCCTGGAATGTAACTGATACATGAAAAAGTTATTTTGCTCAATTCAGCACCCATGCCCCCTTAATTCAAGAAAGACATCTACAGTCTGTAATGTGACCAGTAGATACTGGAAATGTCAGGAAATTATGATCTACAGGAAGAGTTGAAAGAACTGAGTGAAACAGGTTAACCTTAGGAAGCAGACTAGTGAAAAACCTTAATAGCTGTCTTCCAGTATCTAAAGGTCTGTCAGATGTTGTTATAAGGATTATTTTCACTGTATCATTCTAGAGAGCAAGCAGGAATCTGTGGGTGAAAGCAAAATGATAGCAGATTGTTGGCTCACAGAAACAACTTTATAATAACACCTCAATCTGTACAGCAACAGATTTTTTTTTTCCTCTTGGTGAGAAAATAAAATCTCTATTGGAGGTTTAAGCCAAGGCTACTGCAATCTATTAGGGAATCTATACAATACATTTGTGCTTTGGGCTGATATCTAAGGTCTTTACCAATTCTCGTGTTCTATGATTTTATTTGAAATTTGTCTTTATTTTCAAGACTATTATATGTCCAAATGTTTATTTTTACTTCTCTTATTACACATATTTCAATAGACACTTTGCAGTAGATGGTATATTATTTTCTGCCCATAGGGCATTTTAAAGAAGCTAGTCAACCCTTAAAAATTGCTGATTTACCATCTTAGAAGTTTCTTTACTCCGCAGAAGTAATTTATTGCATGCAATCATGATATATAATATCTCTGGCTTATTAAGCATAAAAAAATCCCTGTTTCTGCATTATTAGAGTTAAGTTTTCTACCTTAGAAAGCCTTAACATTCATAGTTAAGGTTACTATGGTAACCGTAATTCGATTCTTTGTGACTATAATTTACTTTTTATACTTACATGTTAACTTTGATTCTTTATGTCCATATTATACCTACCTATTCAAAGTGACAAACTATAGTCTCTACATAAAGATAATAAACAGGTTAAGGGTCTTTCCCCTGGTGATTATAAAAAGAACTGTTTGAAGTAGATAGTTAGAAGCAAGAATAGAAAATTAGTGTGTTGTGTGATAAGGGAGGGCAAAACAGAGAGTCATGGTAGATTATAGCATGGATTGTAGGGAAAAATAAAGTAACAATAAATCAGCAAAATTATATTGTAGATAAAATGTATAAACTGTGCTACGCTATAGCAGGTAGGCATAAAAAAACCCCATGAGCTGTATGCAACTACTTCCCCTTTCTATGCTCATGGTACATCAACGACTAATCATGGCCCTTTTTCTATTGATCAAAAGCAAGTGTTCAGAATCCTTCACACTATACTATAGACAGTGACTATTAGTTGATATCAATTATCATTTTGTCTAGAAATACCTTAATTATGAATGTAGAAAAGGCAAAAGTCTCCATAAATTTGGCACAGATCAGTTTCTACTGTTCCTATTATGGATCTGGGAGGCTGGCTGGAGGATTTACTAAAAGACCAATGATTTACCCTCGCTGGTTTGGCTCAGTGGATAGAGCTTCGGCCTGAGGATTGAAAGGTCCTGGGTTTGATTCTAGTCAAGTGCATGTACCTTCAGTTGCAGACTCAATCCCTGGTCCCCGGCAGGGCATGTGCAGGAGGCAATCGATCAATATGTCTCTCTCATATCGATGTTTCTCTCTCTCTGTCTTTCCCCCCTTTTTCCACTCTCTCTAAAAGTCAATGGAAAAATATCCTTGGGTGAGGATTAACAACAAAAAAAGACCAACGATTCTAACATTAGGGATACCATGTGAAGATGACTATGTTTTATTGAAAGATTAGAACTTAGACTCAAAAGGAGTCCTCTCTGTGGCATTTGGGTAAAAACTTAACTTTGTCTGGCTGGTGTGGTTCAGTGGTTGAGCATCAACCTATGAACCAGGAGGTCACGGTTCGATTCCTGGTCAGGGCACATGCCTGGGTTGCAGGCTCAATCCCCAGTGTGGGGTGTACAGGAGGCAGCTGATCAATGATTCTCTCTCATCATTGATGTTTCATCTCTCTATCCCTCTTCCCATTCCCTTCTTCTCTGAAATCAATAAATACATATTTTTTAAAAAGAACTTCTCTGAGTCCTAATTTCTTCATTTGTAAAATATACGTAATAATATTGATCATCACTGTTCAGAGGAGAGAGCAGTTAGGACATTTAACAACAGGCACTCTATGCTGGGCTGAGATGAGAGGGGAAACAAGTCTGCTCCCCAAGTCAGCCAAATGAACGGAACCAATACAGGTGATTAATGGGGTCTGGAATGTTGAAGCCAGAGCATCTTTATATTCATATATTTAAATGAATGTGAAGTTTATGCTAAACTTTGTAGTATACACTGTACAACCCTACATAATTTGGATTAAGTTCAGTTAGAACCACACTTTGGGTTATTATTTGTTTAATGTCCTCAGCTAGATTGAAATTTCCCTGAGGGCAGAGATAATATTTAGTTTGGCTCTCTGTCAGCTAGATTTTTTTTTTCCTGACATATAATGGCTCCTACATACTACGTTAACCCAAGCTTTTTGAAATGGAGAATTCAAGCTTCTTCAAAAATTTTGGTCACTTATTTTGTTCTATTTCTTTTTTAGAAATATATTTTTTATTAATTTCAGAGAGGAAGAGAGAGGGAGAGAGAAAGATAGAAACATCAATGATGAGAGAATCATTGATCGGCTGCCTCCTATATGCCCCTCCCCCCCCCCCCCACTAGAAATCGAGCCTGCAACCCGGGCATGTGCCCTGACAGGGAATTGAACCGTGACCTCCTGCTTCATAGTTCAACATTCATCCACTGAGCCACAGATGCCAGACATGGGTATTTCTTTGAATACTTCTCACTCTCTCTGATATAAATTTAAAAGTGGCTAAATTTTCTGTGAAGATACTTGGTGCTAATTACCAAGTTTAGGTAATTTCTAATATTTATTTTTCTGTTACGAATTTAAGATTTACTTCTTATTCCACTTCAGTAGACATACATATTTATTATAACTTGATTTGCAAACTTCAGTGTCTTTCCATTACCAATAAAAGCAAGGAATCTCCATAATTAAAGTGAGTTGCTCTCCTTAAGAGCAAGCATCTGCTTTTCCCCAAACACCCGCCAGCAATTATAAAGATTTATTTTCCTCCCAAATATTTTCATTCTCCTTGTATATTGTTTCTTGTACTATCCATCTTCTTTGACATAACATGATTTCAATTAGGGTTTTAGTGGTCAAAATACATGTTTGAAGATTTTAAAGGTTAGTAGTTACAAGTATGCCCAGCCCTTCCTGTCAAAATACTAATGCCTCAGGTTATTTGGATGATAGCCTCAAAAAAGGAAACATCAGTTGGTTGAGCATCCTCCCAGACACCAGGAGGTCGCCTGTTTGATTTCTGGTCAGGGCACAAGCCCAGGTTTAGGGCTTGATCCCCAGTGGGGGAGGGGGGGGGTGCAGGAGGCCCCCAATCGATGATTCTCTCTCATCATTGATGTTTCAATCTCTCTCCCTCTCCCTCTGTCTCTAAAATCGATAAAAAACATGTTTTAAAAAGGAAACATCAATAAAAATTTTAAGCATGGTATATTTTAAATTATTAAATATAATCAGAATAAACCAAGAATATAATAATGCCACAGTTCCACACCTTTCTCCACTTGCCCCCTTATCCTAGTTAAAAATGAGTCCTCCCAAACTGGGAATACAACCAGTTGCTCTTACAAGTGTACCTGGGAAATCTGTAAGTTATATTAGTCCCTCCTCCTTCCTGTTTCATTCAGGTTTTCTAGCTTCCTGAACACGGGGGAAAAAAAAATAGTAGCCAAAACCCTTCTGCTCCATTCTTTTAAGAATAGGTATTTTAATTTTTTTTTAATTTTTCCTCTCTCCTTTACTCTATAAACTCAAGATTGGAGTTGTGTGGAAGTCTGTGGTCCTTTCTGACAAAATGAAGAAAAAGACAAAGCTATAAAACAAATCCTCACTTTTGGTGGGAAGTGACTAGAAAGTAGGGGAGGAAAGTGGGAAGCAAGAGAGAGAAAAAAATGATACAGCTGCTATAGCTTACAGATGACTTTCATCTGGTAGCATTGCTTAAGCTATTTTCCTATCTTAAATTTCTATTTTATTTTATTTTTTACTTATAAGTAAAGATTAAACAAGGGCTGGAGTAAGCAATTTCTACTCATGCTTTCTCAGTCCTCCCATTCCTGGGCTTGGAGCATCTGCTTTTCTCCAGCCGGGAACTCTTTGCTTGGTGCTCCCGGCTTAGCTTTCCCTCTAATTGCTACCCATCTGTTTCCATTAAGCCTCTAAGCCATTTGTCTCATTTAAATATCTCATTCCTTTTTCTAAACACTTCAAACCAAATTCTTACCTCAAATATTTACATAGCATTTCCACAGACTTCTGCATCTGAGGACACTATCATTTGCTATTTTGTAAAGAATGTTATTCAGCACCTTTCACACTGTGAATGCTAAACATGCAATTATTATTACTTTGATAGCATGACAGTAAAAAAAAAAAAAGTTGAATGGAGTGTTAAGCTCATTCTTTTATAAGATTTCTGTAATTTAATTTAAGGACAATAGTATCTTTCTCTGATCCAACTTCAAGGTAAATTATCTTGACAAATTCTTTCCAGATTTAGATCTTAGAAATATGATTAAATAAAACCAATCAGCAGTTGGAGTTATCATAATAGCTCTAGAGCAGAGGTTCTCAACCTTCTGGCCCTTTAAATACAGTTCCTCATGTTGTGACCCAACCACAAAATTATTTTCGTTGCTACTTCATAACTGTCATGTTGCTACTGTTATGAATCATAATGTAAATATCTGACATGCAGGATGATCTTAGGCGACCCCTGTGAAAGGGTCGTTCCACAGCCAAAGGGGTCGCGACCCACAAGTTGAGAACCGCTGCTCTAGAGTGTTCCTCCAGTCATCTAAAACAATCTCTATATATATAAAAGCCTAAGCGACCAGCTGACTGGCTGGTAGCTATGACATGCACTGATCATCAGGAGGGCAGATGCTCAATGAAGGAGCAGAAACCACTGGCATGGAAACATGGAAGACTAATGAATATCAGAGGGAAGCGGGGAGGGGAGAGAGTGGGAAGAGATTAACCATAGATCTTATATGCATACTAGAGGCCCAGTGCATGGACTTGTACCTGGCCTGTGGGGATCGGGCCGAAACTGGCTCTCCAACATCCCCCGAGGGGTCCTGGATTGCGAGAGGGTACAGGCCAGGTCTAGGGACCCCACAGTGCATGAATCTGTGCTCTGGGCCTCTTAGTATTTTAATAACATCCCTTGTCTCAAAATTCTGTCTTAATACATATGAAATAAAAGTCTCAATAAAAAGCCACGAGAAAACAGATTCCATTCCACATCTCCTATGACAGAAGAGGTGATTTATTTTTCCAGAGGTAACTTAATCAGCGTAAAACACTTCCTCCAAATGACAACCACGAGGACAACAAAAACAACAGCACACATACATGCACACATTTCAGATGCCTGTTTTGGCAGCTGCTGTTCCATAGCATGAAGTCTGCAGTTTAGGAGTCTCCAAACATCTCCTAAATGGTGCCTCTCCGTTAGTTAGCAACCACCTGTCTCTAATAATCCTGTTGTTTCACCTGCCAAAAGTAAAATAAAATAAAAAAATAAAAAAATTAAATACTGCTTTCATCATAGCACTTCCTTCGTCTCCTGGAAGTTGGTTTTTAAAAAAATATATATTTTTATTGACGTCAGAGAGGAAGTGGGGGGGGGGAGGGAGAGAGAGAGAGAGAGAGAGAGAGAGAGAGAGAGAGAGAGAGAGACATCAATGATGAGAGAGAATCATTGATCGGTTGCCTCCTGCACGCCCCACATGGGGGATCAAGCCAGCAACCCGAGCATGTGCCCTGACTGGGAATCGAACCATGATCTCCTGGTTCCTAGGTCAACTCTCAACCACTGAGTCACGCTGGACGGGCCTAGAAGTTGATTTTTAAAGCTCTTTCCTTCAACTGTTTATTTCATTGCTGTCCAAGGTCGTCTTTTTATTCCTCCTGGC
This sequence comes from Myotis nattereri, assembly GCF_964212035.1. Lineage (NCBI taxonomy): Eukaryota > Metazoa > Chordata > Mammalia > Chiroptera > Vespertilionidae > Myotis > Myotis nattereri. Next base: position 38,786,054 of record NC_138082.1, read on the forward strand.
ATCTTTTCTATTACCTCTTGATTCTTGTCCCTTATATCTTCTTTTATATTCTTCACTTTGTACCTTTGCTCATTGAGCTCATCTCTAATTGCCTGTCATCACTTTTCCAACAGACCAACAGTTCAAGACCCAGTTCAAATTTAATGCTAGCCAATGATTCACCTCACCCTTACCGTATTAGTCTATGTCTTGAATATATTTCCAGTCTTTGAACAGAAGCAGTTGTAAGCCATTACTTACCTTTTTCCATTTTTCATCCCTAGCATCTCATCATACTGTACCTGTTATGTGTGGTTTTCTCTAGTTGTCATTTCAATCAAGTTTTATGATCTCTAAAGAAAAGACAAATTCTTCTTAGTAGCTCCCCATCCTTGCATATTCCCATATACAGAAAGCATTCAGTGATTTTGGAGTTTATCTACAAACATGCTTCTCCTATGAGAAGAGTCCAGTTTACCAGGATTTTGCATTCCTATAAACCCTAGAACTTAATTACGATAATATCTTCAGGACCCATTTATGAGATTGCCTTATAAATGAGAATGCTACAGAGAAGGTTTTTCTGTATCTCATTAAGTAAATGTTCCAGAGAAGGGTCCAAGATGATTCCTCCCTATAATAACTAAAATCAATAGTTGCCCTGGCCGGGTGGCTTAGTTGGTTGGTGTGTCTTCCCATGCACTGAAAAGTTTTGGGTTTGATTCCTGGTCAGGGCACATACCTAGGTTGTGGGTTTGATCCCAGGTCAGGGAGCATATAGCAGGCAACTGATCAATGTTTCTCTTTCACATTCTCTCTCTCTCTCTCTCTCAACTGCCTCTCTTTCTCTCAAATCAAAACATATCCTTGGGTGAGGATTTTGAAAAATACTATTATAGCAAGACTATAGAAGCCGCTTGTCTCACCCCCACTGTATTTAAATTTTCCATGTGGAGTTCTACCCTGTTTCTGCTCAGGTAAAGGCTGTCAAAGAGAGGGACCTTGCCAGAGACTCGGTATCTCAAATAGCCTGTTAGGTTAGGCCCCACAGTGCCAAACTGCAGTAAGGTAAGTTCTTGGCCGGTTTCCTCTTTCTGGTCCTTTGCTCCTTCCTACCCCGCAGCCTTCTCCACCTCATTTTCATTTTCCCTTTGAGTTCTTTTCTCTCTGTGGTCTCTGAGTTCCTCTTCCTATTAGGGAACACCCTCTATAGTGTTTTTACATTTGGAATTTTTAAATTTGGAAACTACGTGTTTTTACATCTTAAGGTGTATTTTTGTCTCTATTCCTAAATGATACTGAAAATATTCTCTTTGTGTAGTTTGCTAATTCCTTCTCTAAGTCAGGAAATGTGCCTTTCTTTCCCATCTTGCGCTGCAAAGGCTGGGCACAGTAGCTGGTTGAGGCTTACAGATATCTACACAAGGTAAAGGCTAACTGGGAGCTGGCCTGTGCATGGAAAGCTGGTACGAAGCCATCTGTCTCCTCCACTCGGTCCCACTACCCTTACTCCTCTTGGCCCCATTTTTTCTCAACCTTAAACTTCCTTTCTCAGCCAAAAGCAAGGAGAATTTTTCTACATCCACTTCGTATATTTGAGTCAAATCCAGTGATTTTTCTTGGATACTATGGGCATCTGATTTAATTATTTTGACATTAATTAATCTTGGGATTTACCTGTGGCCTCCTTTGTAAGTTTGTTTGGCTAGAGCTCAAATCTTGATTTTCTTGGCAGTAAGTTTCTGTAAGGAAATACCTAGTTACCAGTGCAGTACATCAAGGCCTCCCGGAGTCTGTTCACAATATTAGACAAGATACAGTGGTTCTCAAGCTTCTGGCCCTTTAAATACAGTTCCTCATGTTGTGACCCAACCATAAAATTATTTTCGTTGCTACTTCATAACTATAATGTTGCTACTGTTATGAATCATAATGTAAATATCGGATATGCAGGATGGTCTTAGGCGACCCCTGTGAAAGGGTCGTTCGACCGCCAAAGGGGTCGCGACCCACAGGTTGACAAGAAGCTTATGTCAACTGACGTAAGGTTTTCTTCCCTCCACTACCCAATCTGCTCTCAAGGTTCTGAAAACAGAACTAGACCAAGACAAGGGAGCAAGTGTGGTGTTTATCGTTAAAGTGGTCTAGGTATAGATATCTTAGTATGTCTTATGGATATCCATTTCTACTTTTTAGATCATTTGGCTTTTTGTCTTGAATGTCCAGTTAAAAGAAATGTGTGCCTTTTCCATTTTATTTGGGACTTTATCTCTTTCAGCACCAGAATTGACTACATCCTCTGAACATCTGGATACTTTGTGTCATTGGTCAGTCAGATTTTTCTCTTTAGAGCTAAATTTGTAGCCTTTCTCTGGCAAATACACCAAGCCATATGCATTCTAACCTTACTTTGAGCTTCAACTTATTTTTTCTTTACTCACTTTAATACTTATCTCATTTTGTCTAATATTTTTATGTGATGGTGTAGCTATTTATAATAGGACACTGTAATCCTGTTTGAGATAAAGAGGGGTATACAAATAAGCTAATAAAATCACATTGCCTTTTACTTGTATAAATAAGGACAACCCACAGGTATACTTTGAAATAGATTTCTCAATTTATATTAAATATATTTAAACATATTTAAAACCATTTTTGAGAAAAGAACCCCTGCAGTATAGAAAATGATAAATATTGAGGATTCACCAAGTTTATATTACTTTAAATATCAAGTTTAACAGTAATTTTCTTAAAGATGTATAATTAGTATGTTTAAAATAGAAATAGGAAATTAGTTACATATATAAACATGTAAAAGAAGGAAAGCCCCCATACTTTTATATTAAAATATTTTTGTTAATTACAAAGTTAAAATTTATAGGTAACATTATATGGATATTATAACTTATGGGTAAAATTGTCCCAAAAAATGATTTGTGACTTTCATTAAGTCATAGCTACTTTTAACATTATTATTCAATTGTTCTTATTGCTTATTCATCTCAGCTTATTTAAATAATTTATTACTTAGGACTGTTGTATAATTTTATATTTGTGAAGTGTAAAAAGGTATCAACATGAGTCATTCATTCTTATACTATTCAATGTCATGTTTATAGTTTCCAATTAGTATTGAATGCTACAGACAGCTTAGATTCTTCTTGATACCCTTGTGGCACTCTGCACTGTTCAGGGCATGGAATACTAATAGCTAGATGGACACTATTAGAAATTTTCTGCTCCCAAATTGAAAGCTTAAAATGTAGTGACACCACAGCTAAAGTGTCCTTTAATGGAAAAACTAGATAGAGAAATAAAATATATGTTAGATTTCTAAAAGGAAAGCTTTAAATGGCATATACTAGTAAAATTTGCATGCCACACGCTCAATATGCTAAGGGAGCTGGTCACTTCCATGAGTTATAGTTAGTTCATAGGATTCATCAATGTCAACAAATAATGACTGTAATTTGTAATTTGAAAACCACCACCCTTCAATTAACAATTGTTTCAGCATATAGTAGTTTTGATCATGAAAAACTTGCTCTATTTATATAAACTGTAACATCTAAAAAATATAGTTTCATAGACTTATAAGTAGGCAGCTGCCAATTAAGAGTTGCATTTTTAAAATGCTAACAATTGTGACAATGACAAGATGTTCAACACGTTGCAGTTTAAAATGCTTTTTTATATTATTTCTTTCATTCCTCAAAATATTATTATTTAAAATTTATGCAGGAGGAGTCTGATAAAGAACTCCTCCAGGGTCAAATGGCAGGGACGGGAACAGAGCCCTCGGCCTCAGCGCCCATACCGGTTCCTGGGTTCTGCTTGTACCTCAGTTATGTATTAACTGCAATAGCCAGCATTGCTCAGAACATCATTAACTGTAAAGTCTAATAGGAAACTGTATATATTAATGTGGAATGTGGATAACCTTTCATCATTGTAGCAATTACTATAAAGCTTTCTAATTTTTAATGTTTAAATCTTTATTGATTCCTTTTTATAGAGCATTTTTGTCATCCTGCTCTGCTGGGCGATGGGAAAGGACCCCTGCTTCCGTTCAGCTTGGCTTACACCATCTAGAATTGCCCCTTCCAGAAGTGGTTCATCACAGATGAATGCCTGCAATTTAGAGCACCTTTTTTCTTGCATCTTATTAATAGCGGTGAGAAAGTAAAAGGATTATTTAAGAGAATCAGTGATACCCAAAGAGTAAAATATTGATTTCTTTTTCAAACATAGCATGTGAATAATCACCTATGTTATTTTTTAACCCCCTGGGTTCTGGATATTACTCCATTAATTAAAATTTAGGAAGTTAAGAAGGTTCAGTAACTGGCCTTAAAATAACTTCAATATTAGAATAAAATAAAACTTTGGGTTTACTTTTCCCTTACAGGGCTCGAAATAGTGTCCGATTTCAGACACTGGACTGATGCTACATTCCTCAGTGTACTATGGTTGGTGATTGTCAGTCTAGATTGCACTCTAGATAATTATGATCACCCTAACACAAAGGAGTCAGAATCGCTGGTCACAGAACATTTTTAAAGCTCCCACTTCATTCTAATCTGCAGTCGGGCTTAAAAGCCATCAAATCCTGCCCTGGCCGGTTAGCTCAGTGGATGGAGCTTTGGCCCGTGGACTGAAGGATCCCAAGTTCGATTCTGGTCAAAGATACCTACCTTGGTTGCAGGCTGGATCCTGGTTGAGGTGTGTGCAGGAGGCAACCAATCAATGTGTCTCTCTCACATTAAAGTTTCTCTCTGTCTTTCCCTCTCCCTTCCACTCTCTCTAAAAGTCAATGGAAATATATCCTCAGATGAGGATTAACAACAACAACAACAACAAAACAACAACACATCAGATCTACTTGGGACTCATAATGGAAAGGAATGATTGTTTTCTCAGCCACATAAAGCTCTGCATATGGCATTTCTCCCTAACTGGGAGCCAACTTTCCTTTGTATCACACTTTGCTTTCAAATGCTCTTAGCAGAACGTGGTTCTTCTGACCAGAAGTCATATACCAGTAAGCCTCTGTTGCTTCTCAGAATTCTCCCAAAACAAACTTTTTATTTTGAAACAAAGATTCACAGAAACTTGCAAAGATAGTACACAGAGGACCCATGTACCGTTCAGTCAGTTTCCTTTAAGGAGTTTATCTAACACTAGAGGCCTGGTGCATGAAATTCGTGCACTCAGAGAGGGGGGGTCCCTCAGCCCGGCCTCCTGTGCCCTCTCACAGTCCAGGAGCCCTCGGGGGATATTGGACCAATGGCTTTCGTCAGACATCCTCAGCACTGCCACGGAGGTGGGAGACACTCCTGCCACTGCTGCTGCACTTGCCAGCCATCAGCCTGGCTTCTGGCTGCGTGGTGCTCCCCCTGTGGGAGCACACTGACCACCAGGGGGTAGCTCCTGCATTGAGTGTCTGCTCCCTGGTGGTCAGTGCACATCATAGCGACCGGTCGTTCCACTGTTCAGTCAATTTGCATATTAGCCTTTTATTATATAGGATAATTATAATACAACATAAAAGACAGGAATCTGACACATCTGACACTGACTTGATGTAAGTGTATGATTCTGTTATTGTACCTCATGTGTAGGCTCCTACAACCATCAGTGCAATCAAGAAAGAGAACTATTTCACCACCACAAAGACCTCCCTCCGATTTCAGACACTGAACTGATGTTACATTAAGTGCTACCTGTTATAGCCAAGGCCAACTCCCTCCCCTACACCATCCCTAACCCCTGGCAAACCTTTAATCTGGTTCCCTTTTCTACAATTTTATCATTTCTCAAGAATGTTAATATAAATAGACTCAGCCTTTGTAGCCTTTTGAACAATTTTTTTTCACGTAGCCCTATGTCCTTGAGATCCATCCAAGTTGTGTGTATCAATAGTTCCTTTCTTTCTGTTGCTGAGAAGTATTATATCTTGGTTGTTTCCAGTTTTGAGCTATTACAATAAAGCTGCTACAAAAGCTGTTTCATTTCTCTGAGATAAATGCCTAGGAGTGCAGTTGCTGGGTTGTATGGTAAGTGTATGTTTAATTGTTTTAAGAAGTTGCCAACCTGTTTTCCAGAGTGGCTGCACCATTTTATATTCCTACCAGCAATGTATAACAGATCGTGTCTCTGTATTCTTGCTAGTACTTGCTAGCAAGATATAAAATTAGATATAAAATAGTTTTATTTCATCATGCTGAGAGGTGTATAGTGATATCTCATCATGGCTTGAATTTGCATTTCCCTAACAGCTAGTGATGCTGAACATTTTTTCCCACATGTTTACTTGCCATCTTTGGTAAAAATGTCTCTTCATGTCTTTTGCCCATGTTCTAATTAGATTATTTGTTTTTACTGTTCAGTTTTTTAAAAAGTTCTAGATAAGTACTTTGTCAAATGTTTGCAAACAATTTTTCCTACTTTGTAGCTTGTCTTTTCAACCTCTTAACGAGATCTTTCACAGAGCAAAAGTTTTTAATTTTGGTGAGGTCCAATTTATTGGTATTTCACTTTTATGGATTGTGGTTTTGGTGTCATGTCTAAGAACCCTTCATCGATCCCTAGGGCTGGAAAATTGTCTCATGTTATTTTTTAGAAGTCTTACAGGTTTACATTGTATATTTAAGTCTATGATTTATTTTGAGTTAATGTTTGTAAAAGGTTTGAGGTTTAGGTTGCAGGGAGTTGTGTGGGATAGAAATCCGAGTCTTCCCTCACTCCCCCATTTTCTCTCATGACACTACAGAGGGGGTCCTCTTTACCAACAGGTAGAGATGAAAGTCCTGGCTTCCCACAGGCCCTCTTTGATACCACCTGGGAGGTGGGGGAGGAGGTTGTGGCCCCTCCTTCCCACCTGGCAAGGGTGGAGTCTAAACTCTCCCCTGGGCCCTTGTTTGTACTGATGGGACTGCAAGATTTTCTGTGGTTATTGTCTAAATGTGTTCTGTCTTGTTGAGCTGCCCCTTTCCTGGCCCATTGTCAAGAGAGAGTAGATTTTTCTTGGGGTTTTTGTTGGTCTGTGTCATTATTGTTTTCGGGTTGCTGGCTTCTTCAGTACCCATTCTGGACTGTATGAGGCAAGAAGAAAATGCAAGAAATTCACTATCTTGTAGTTGCTTGGGTTCTGAGTTCCCTGGCTTGCCTGACTTTTTTTTTTTCACCTTTCAACGTCTCCTTCTGTTTATTTTATATATAACATCCAGGATTCTAGTAGGCAGAATAGGGAGGATGAGATACTACTCCTCACGCATTTCCCCAGAATCGGAAGTCAGAATGAATTTGAATATGACACTTGACTTACAATTTCAATGAGACTAGTCTCTAAACTTGATAAAAATCTATGTGCAGCTTTTGAAGACTATGGTAATATATAGTGAACAAATTTTACTTACATATGTAATAGTAATTATAATGAATAGTTTTTGGTACTTAACCATGTTCTATGTCATTTAAAGCTTTCAACAATACTGTCATAAAGAGTAATAATACTTTCACTAATGAATAAACTAAGCTTAGAGGAGTTAAATATTCCTTTTGTTACCTTGGTCTCCCTAACTTCAGAACTTGTATTCTTTAACCATAATGCAATATTGTTTTAAAAATACTTCCAAAGTTTCTTAGAATAATGTGGTGAAAAAAAGTTGTATCAAGAGCCAAGAGACACTGTATTTTTTTTTTTTTACAAATTTACAGAAAATTCATTACCTGAATCTAGGCAAGTGCTTTCAACTTTATACTTCTTAGTTTTCTCAACTTAAAATGAGGGGTTAATCATGATTCCTAAAATTTTATTGATATTTAAAAATACAGAGAGAAATACAATTTAAAATTTCAAGACAAGAGGGGACTTCTTAGTGTGTGGAGCTCCGTCTACAACAGTGTAGCGCAGAGTGGCAATGACAAGTGAGAATGAATTACGTAGGCTGCTCCAGAATTCTCATCCTCTGTCTTTAATACTTATCATCCGATGTAAACTTACAGACACCTGTTTCTGAAAACACAGGTTATGTCAGTCAGGAAGTAGGATCCCATGAGCCTTTGGAGAGAGTCAAGGCTGAAATGACAATATGTGAAACCACTGTCCTTGGGTTTCAAGGTAGGAGGGGCGTGTCGAAGCTTCTGCTGGAAATGTGCTACTCCCAGGGTTTAGCAGGATTATTATACATTTGGATGCTCCGTTACATGGTGAGCCTCAGTGTGTAATGTCCTGATTTAAGCTCACCTGTGTTCCATTATTTCTGGCCAATCATTTCCATGTTCTCTGCTTTGCACCTCAGTCTATGTGTATTAATGTCCCAAACCTGCTCACATTTTCTGGAAGGAGGAACCGATTGCCATGTGAGGAGATAATGGATCTGTGCATCTGCTGAGTGCTCTTTTCGCACAGAGCAACTTTATATGCATAAGAAAAATAACTCAACGTAATTTCTCTGCTTCTTTTCTGTAGCCTCCCTGCGCTGTGATTTTTCTTTAAAACTATATTATACAAATGTCTAGCAGTGAATGAATGATTTTTAACAGATGCTTAATGCAATTTCATAAACCTTTGTAAAACACCTAAAATTCGCCAGGATGGGTGGTGGGTGCTAGAGGGGATACTAATGTAATAGCATAAATGGGATTTTCTAGGAAGATAGCTACATCCTAACTAGTAAGCTATGTGTGTATATTATATGTGTATTCATAATAATTACTTTCTAACAGTTTTTTTATGATGCCATATACACCATTGTTTCACAAACTTTTCCTTATAATATTAATTGTACTGTCGGGATGCCTTAATTTAACAATTTCTTTGCTGCAAGAATTCTGCCTTTAACATCCCTCTCTACATTATTAAGCTTCAAGAAGATTATTCAATGTGCAGCATTGCCTAAACTTCCTTATCCTCTGAACTTTTCCCCCACACTGGATTTTGATAATGGTGCTGCAAATTAATATAACCCAATATTCATATTCAAAGTGCAAAGTACTGTAAAGTAGGGTTATTCAAGAAGATTCAGAGGAAAAAAGAGGTTAGCCAGGACTTGATGAAATCTCAGGGTGCTCCAGATTTATATACACTCCCTTAACATACATCTTTCATCAGTGAGAAAGGAAAAGCTGGTGGTTACGTGAATCTTCGTTCTTTCCTCTCTTATTCTCCCTTCTCCTCTCCTAACTGGTCCCTGTGCTGGTATTCAGAGGACTCTAATCCAACTCTTGAAAAGCATTTATCAAAGGAATTAATCAAAAAAGAAAGATAGCAATTTGTGCAACAATATTTATAACAGCACTATTTTAAGCAGTGAAAAAACAGGAAACAATTGAAAGTCATACATTTGGAGACAGTTAAGAAATCCACTATGGAATAGCACAAGGGCACTGCAAAAGACCAATACGTGGGCAGATTTGCTATATAGTATTGTGTGTTAAATAATATTAATAAAAATATCTGTATCTAAAACCATATATACATGCTAAGCCCATGTATATTTCAGATTTAAATTGAGAGAGCTCAATAATATATGTTGAAAATATTTATTTATTTATTTATTTCCATACTTTTTTTTGTTGCTGTTTAAGACAATCAAGAGAAATACCCTCTAGTTTACTTCTCTGTCTCAGGTTGTGTTTTCTGGAAGCAAATGTGGAGATGGTTTTTAGAGTGAAGATATGAGAGGGAAGGGAAGACGCAGAGAGATGCGGGCCAACAAGCCTTGACCAATCCAGCAGGAGCTATGAAGAGAAGAGTGCCCTCCACAGTTTTTTGCCCTCAACCACAATGCTGAGGACCCTTCAACTCTTGCCTTGCTCATTCATATGGGCTGCCTTGAGAAGAGCATGATCTCAGGAGAGGTGACTCTACAGCTGAGGTGAACCTGAAGGAACTGATAGCTGGGCTGCCTGCAGACTGCATTCCCCAGAGCTGGGTAGTAAGTACTTTCTTAAAAAAAAAATCCTATCTAATAATAGACAAACATGGTAATTAACCATCCCTCTGACATGCTTCCCATGGGATAATCAGGGTGATATACAAATTAACTGCCAACTAAGATGGCGGCTGGCAGCCAGGCAGCTGAAGCAAACAGGAGGCTTGCTTGCTCCAGTGACAGAGGAAGCCAAGGTTCCCTGCCTGCCACTGCCGGCCTCTGAGCTTGCACTCTAAGAAACAATGTTGCAATTATAGAAGCTAAACAAACCCCAGAAACCTGCTTTCAGCCAGCCGGGCCTCAGAGCTGGAGCTGCAACAGTGTTTCAATTATAGAAGCCAAACAAACCCAGATACCTGCTTTCAGCAGCCGAGGTCTCAAGCTGGAGCCGAGCCTCAGAGCTAAAGCTGGCTCTCAGTTCCAGTGACAGCCATAGAAGGTAAATAAATCCCAGAATAAAGAGAAAAAAGAAAAAAAGGAGAGGTTGGGAGCTTCAGTCACCCACCAGCCAGAAAACAGCCCTCAGCCCCTCACCCAGACTGGCCAGGCACCCCAGTGGGGACCCCCACCCTGAAGGGGCTGTGACCAGCTGCAAACAGCCATCATCCCCTCATCCAGGATGGCCAGGCACCCAAGCGGGACCCCCACCCTGATCCGGGACACCCTTCAGGGCAAACCAGCCGGCCCCTACCCGTGCACCAGGCCTCTATCCTATATAGTAAAAGGGTAATATGCAAACTGACCCTAACAGCAGAGTGACTGGGAATGACTGGCCACTATGACACACACTGACCACCAGGGAGCAGACACTCAATGCAGGAGCTGCCCTCTGGTGGTCAGGGCACTCTCACATGGGAGGAGCTCTGCTCAGCCACAAGTCAGGCTGATGGCTGCCAGTACAGCGGTGGTGGTGGGAGCCTCTCCTGCCTCCTCAGCAGTGCTAAGGATGTCCAACTGCAGTTTAGGCCTGCTCCCCGCTGGCAAGTGGACATCCCCCAAGGGCTGCCGGGCTGCCAGAGGGATGTCTGATTGCCATCTTAGGCCCAGTCCCCTGGGGAGCGGGCCTAAGCCAGCAGGTGGTCATCCCCTGAGGGGTCCCAGACTGTGAGAGGGCACAGGCCGGGCTGAGGTACCCCCTCCTCCCCCCCGAGTGCACAAATTTTTGTGCACCGGGCCTCTAGTAAATAATAAAATATATATGATTTCAGAGAGGAAGGGAGGAGAGAGAGATAGAAACATCAGTGATTAGAGAAAATCATTGATTGATTGGCTGCCTCCTGCACACCCCACACTGGGGATTTAGCCTATAACCTGGGCATGTGCCCTGACCAGGAATCCAACCGTAACCTCCTGGTTCATAGATTAATACTCAACCACTGAGCTATGCTGGCTGGGCTTGGCATGTTTCTTTTTAACTTTAGCATTCATTATTGTGTTAAAGAGTATAATCTTAACCATGTAAATAATGTCAGCAAACACTATAATTTTTCATAACAGAATCATATTTAATAGTACACGCTGTAACCCAAACAATATCCTAAATAGGTTCAGCTATTATGTACAGACTAGAGGCCCAGTGCATGAAATTCATGCACAGGGGGAGTCGGGGGTAACTCAGCCTGGCCTGCGCCTTCTTGCAGCCCAGGGGATGTCAGCCTGCAGGCTTAGACCCACTCCCGGCAGTCGGACATCCCTCTCGCAGTCCAGGACCCCTCGCTCCTTACCGCCCTCCTGCTCGCTGCTCCTTACTGCTCAGCTTGCTGCTCCTTAGCACTGTTGCAGAGGTGGGAGAGGCTCCTGCCACTGCTGCTGCACTAGCCAGCCATGAGCCCGGCTTCTGGCTGAGTGGCGCTCCCCCTGTGGGAGTGCACTGACCACCAGGGGGCAGCTCCTGCATTGAGTGTCTGCCCCCTGGTGGTCAGTGCACATCATAGGACTGGTCGTTCCGGTTGTTCTGCTGTAATGGTTGCTTAGGTTTTTATTATATAGACTAGAGGACCAGCGCATGACATTCATGTATTGGGGGGTGGGGCGGGTGGGGTCCCTCAGCCCAGCCTGCGCCCTTTAGCAGTCCAGGAGCCCTTGGGGGATGTCTGACTTAGGGGGAGGCCCTAAGCCACAGTGGGACATCCTTAGTGCTGCCTCAGAGGTGGGAGAGGCTTCTGCCACCACCACTGCACTCGCCAGTCATGAGCCCGGCTTGTAGCTACTGGTGCTCCCTGCGTTGAGCATCTGACCCCTGGTGGTCAGTTTGCCTCATAGTGCATGGTTGTTCCACCGTTGGGTCTATTTGCATATTACCTTTTTATTATATAGGATTATTTTGACATCTTTAAGTGGACAATAGAGGACACACTTGAATAATGTCATGAAGTCTGGAGTAGAAAGAAGGCAACACATATATAACTAGAAAGAGATGTAGGAATTTACTACTTTTTCAAGTTGCATACTTTTTAAAAAATGGAAAACTGATAAGTAATCAAAGCATGTAATAGAAAGGCATACCATAGTCTGGAAATGCTTTCTCCTCTTTTCAACTGGGTCCTGAATACAAGTGGGCCATCTTGAGACTTGACTCTTTTCTCCCATCATATCCAAAAGAGAAAAAAGAAAACCCTCACATAGGCCACACCAATTAAAGCAGAAAAACTCTTGAAAAGAAATGCAAAACTTATTGAATTTTGTTGAGGGCATTACGGAGAGTACTAAATAGGCATCACACAGGGAAACATTTATTTTTCCATTATATCTTTCCTCCAAATTCCTGCCTTTACTGTAATCACACATTTTGTTTCCTCTCTAAACTCTATCGCTCAGATTCTTTCTAGATCTTCTCTGACACAATCCCCACTTTTTCCCATCCCCTATTTTTTTTTGTTCTTAAATGGCCTTTAATTTGCTTCCTTCTTTGCCATCCATTCTTCATTCTGTTGCAGAGTGAAACCACAGTTTAGCCTCTTTAATTCTATAGTAATCTCTACCTGTAACCTCCAGCACAACCACCTCTGTAAATCAGCATAACAAAAAAGTGCAGTTGAGCAACTGAAAGTCTCTCACAGGCTAAAGAAGAGGGAGATGGTGAACATCTGACTTTTAGGTTTGGACCCCTTCTATCCCATCATTTGCTTCTGGTGATTATTATCTTGTTTCTTATCATTCGGGTCAGTTACAGGTATCTAGAGTCTATTGAGCTCTGTAGAGAATTTATTCTGAGTGCATATAAGGTTATGTATTATTTGAAAAGTAGACTTAAAGTGGGACCTGAGTTTTTAGCATCCTTTTTGTAATCACTGGATTCAGTTAAATCTGACACCAAAGAAGCTAGTGTGACATGCGTTCATTTCTTTTTGTCATGAGACTTTACGTGACTGATTATCATGTCAAGCTTCTGGCTTCAAATATTTCTAAGCAGCCTTTGGGGCTATGGTCAGGGGAGTTGTAGGAAGACTATGAATATATATATTCTACTTGTCAAGCACTTATCAGAACAGGACTGGTGTCCCTTGAAACATATTTAAAACCATTTCCATCCAACCGCCACCCCAGAACTAATCACCAAACCCGGGGAAAGAGAATAACATTCTTACTTATTGTATGAGAGTTTTAGGAAAAACCAAGAATGAGAGGCTTTCAATTGTTTATTTACTTATTTTTATTTGCTCTTATTCTTGCTGTCAAGTCTTGTATGAGTCAGGGTTCAGTCAGGGGATAAGAACCAAAACAATAATGTGAACAGGAAAACTTAAATATAAAGACTTAACAACTAGGTATGGGATGGTTAACTACTAAAAGAGGTACAAGATCCCTAAGGTAAGGCATTCAGAGGTAGCAAAGGTAGAAAGAAGCTACTCCTAGCACTTAGGGAAAAGTGAAAAAGGAAGAAACTTCTAGAAGATTCTAGAAGAATGGGTCTCTCACCAGCTGAGGGTTAGAGCCCGGATGAGAGGCAGTGGCTGCCTCCGGAACGTGCTACCTGGTGGGAAAAGTGGATGGAGGCTATCTGCTGTTGCAGAACTTTGAGAGCTTCCACTACTGAGGAGAAGGCTTTCAGAACCCCAGGAACGGGGGTTTTCCCACCACAGGTGAAAACAAAAAACTAGAAGAGGAAACCCTCACTCCTCCCTCTTCCAGTCTTGCAGTCCTCTCTCCAGCTCCCTCTATGGGCAGAACCTAACACGGAGCCCCCTGGCAAAGGAGAAATGAAGGCTGCAGAGCCCGATTCTGGTATCATGAAGCAGCCAAAGGATGTGTGTGGAGATAGAAGGTAATAAATTAAGAAGTAGAGTGACCCAATTCATCATTGTCATTAAAGAAAATTAACTCACTAAGCAGTATTATCTACCTTCTAGCACTTTTTAATTTGGGGCATGATAGCTTGGATGATTATAATGACATCAACAAAAGTATAAATCAAGTTTCCTAAGTGTACACTAAGTTTTATGGAACATGTATAATTTACAAGAGAAGGGGTTTCTGATTAGCTGTTGTTCATTCAGAAACGCCATAAAATCAAGGAATATGGGAAAATTCTTTAGAGGCCAGATACTCAGCTTCCATTATATATGGGAATTCTGACTATAGTTCACCATCTAAATTCTTTTTTTTACTACTTTAACAACCCGGGGTTAGTTCACAAGCTGATAAGCCACTTTTTTTTTTTGTCTAGAAAGTTCTAATTTTCAGAGAGTTTCTTCTTATCCCGTGCCAAAATCTGCTTCTTTTTAACTGTCTGGCACTGTGCCTCACTTCATTGTACATAATGTACTAAAAACTTCTGTGATAACCACTATGTCAGCCCTCCAAACAGTTGAGATTCTGTCTTAGCTTGTCCCTGGCTGTGGTAGCTAACCATCCCTCACATGGAAGTTTCTGTAGCCCCACATCACTATTGCTTCCTGACACCTCCCGAAATGTGATGCTCAGAAATGACTTTAGTAGTTAAATATGACAAAACCGATGCAAAATAAAGTGGAGATATCACTTTTAGGGTCTGGACACTATATACACATGAATATTGCCTTAAGATTTGAAGGGCTCTTTCAACAATTACATCACATTTTGGCTTGAGTTACCACCCTTCTCCAGCTGCTCCCATCATTACTAAAACCTAGGGATGAAGATCAGGGGTTCATTGAATTGTTTTTATATAGAAAAAATATGTAACACATCTTGTTCCAAGAATAATATAAATTTACATACTAAATCATTCTTCATTTTCCCAAAGATAGCCCTCCCGGCTGGGGTAGCAGGAAGGGATGGTGTGAAAACATTCCTTGAATGCTCTACGCCTCCTCACAAGCGTTCAACATTGGCCTTAGAAATAGGAAAAGCAGAGTTTACCTATGACTATCATGTCAAAACTGAAAGTTTGATATCGAGCTAAATTATGTTTTAATTACTCTTCAGGGAGGGTTCCTGACATTCTCATTTCCTCTCTGTGACCTGACATGAAACATGCTGAGACAGAAGTGCTCCTTTACAAAGCAGTGTTTTATAAATGGGGTCTGTTTCCTTCCTTCTGCTTACTCTGGGGTCCAGAATCCTGACTGTGGTTGTTAGTTTAAGGTCTAAAAAGCCACAGAATCTGTCTCTAAAGATGCTTGGACGGGTTCTTTAACTTCGTGTTTAAGGAGCAGGAAAAGGGTTTGTCTGAAAATGATAATATATGCTTAAAATACACGTATAAATATCATATGTGTGAATGAAATACTCATTTTATGATGCAAAAATTTAAGCGTAAGTACCTGCTACAAATGCATGAACTGTGTACGCTAGAGTTCTTGTCCCTCAGATACCTGCTAATTTAATTTCTTCACCTCTTTCAAGTTTTTGCTCAAATGTCACCTTTTCAGCAAGGCCTGGCTTGACCTACTATTTGACATTTTGCAAATGGTCCCTTCTCCCAAACTCATCTGCCCATTTCTACTCTACTTTTTCTTTTTCCACAGCCTTTAATGTTTTCAAAGAGACTGAATCATTTACTAATTTATTGTGTTTAAGGCTTCATGCCAATCTTTTCTCCTCTCATCCACCCAGATCCTTCAGCGTTAAAGTCCTTGAGGGCAGGTCTCTTTGTCTCTTTGTTTTCTTTGGACTCTGAGGTAACACAAGAAATATTTGCTGAAATAATGACATTCACTTTCAGTTTCTTCTCACAAGCTGGTGATCATTATCACAGACCAGCATATAATCATTGTCCTGGTTAGCTTGAATTTTCCTTTCTTCCTAATGCTCCAAGCTCTGCAGCTTCTCTTATGTGCACGCCATCAGATCTTACTTTTACCGACTGCCTGGATTGCTGTTCTGCTGCTTTAGCCCACTCCCCAGCTCTGTGAACTTAAATAACCTACAGCCTTTAAATGAACCCGAGGCTTCGCTTGCCTTTGACACGCTCTGCAAAATGCAGGCGGCTGGCTCTGTTTGCCCTGCAGCTCCTTCTAACCGGATCAGCTGCATCCCAGCCTTGTCTCCGGGTCCCTGGGGAAGGTTACACTTTATAATTGTCCTCTTCAGTGAGAAAGTCCCTGTCTGAACGGGAGCTGCAATGACACTCACGTCAGCGTGCAGCACTGTGATGCTTCCTGGGCAGCACCGCGAGCCTCTTCTCTGTGCAAGCAGAACTCGGAGTGTCACTGTTTAACCACTTCCTGTCCGGCTGCTGACCGATATCCCTAACCACTCTACACAAAACTCTTATATGTTACTCAGTTCAGGTTGCTATAACAAAGTACCATAGGCATGATGGCTTATAAACAACAGAAATTCATTTCTCGTGCTTCTGGAGACTGTACCTCTGATAGCAGGGTGCCAGCATGGCTGAGTTTGGTGGGGACCCTCTTCTGGGTTGCAGACTGACAGCTTCTCATTGTATCCTCAGATGGCAGATGGCAGAGAGGGGAAGCGAGCTCCCTCGTGGATACTAAAACCATCGATAGAGGTTCCACCTTCCTGACCTCACCCAATCCTAATGACCTCCTAAAGGTCCCACCTCATAACACCATCACATTGAGGGATAAGGTTTCAACATAGGAATTTTGAGGGGATATTAATAATCAGTCCATAACACTCTCATTCCCTATTAGTCACATTATTGATAACTCCATCATCCAAATATTTCTTTTTGGAGATCAAGCTCACAACCCAAGAATGTGCCCTGACCGGGAATTGAACCACGATCTCCTGGCTCAGAGGTCGATTCTCAACCACTGAGCCACATTGGCCAGGCCATCCTCCAAACCTTACCAAGTGTTAATTCTCCAGAGAATCTTTCTTTCTTTCTTTCTTTCTTTCTTTCTTTCTTTCTTTCTTTCTTTCTTTCTTTCTTTCTTTCTCTTTCTTTCTTTCTTTCTTTCTTTCTTTCTTTCTTTCTTTCTTTCTCTCTCTCTCTCTCTCTCTCTCTCTCTCTCTCTCTCTCTCTTTCTTTCTTTCTTTCTTCTTTCTTCTTTCTTTCTTTCTTTCTTTCTTTCTTTCTTTCTTTCTTTCTTTCTTTCTTTCTCTTTCTTAAAAACATTTTTTAAAAATTTACTTTAGCCCTGACCGGTTTGGCTTAGTGGATAGAGCGTCCGCCTGCGGACTGAAGGGTCCCAGGTTCGATTCCGGTCAAGGGCATGTACCTTGGTTGTGGGCACATCCCCAGTAGCGGGTGTGCAGGAGGCAGCTGATGGATGTTTCTCTCTCATTGATGTTTCTAACTCTCTACCCCTCTCCCTTCCTCTCTGTAAAAAATCAATAAAAAAAATTAAAAAAAAATAAAAATTTATTTTTTTTTGTTAATTCTCACCTGAGGATATTTTTCCATTGATTTTTAGAGAGAGTGGAAGGGAGGGGGAGAGAAAGAAAAACATCAATGTGAGAGAGACACATTGATTGGTTGCCTCCACAGGCTGGCATTGATCGAGCCTGCAACCGAGGTATGTGTCCTTGACCAGAATTGAACCCAGGACCCGTTAGTCCACAGGCCCATGCTCTATCCATTGAGCCAAACCAGGTGGGGCCAGAGGACCTTTCTTGGGCCATTTATGAAGGGTAATTACTCTTTATACAAATTCACTAAGCTTTGACTTGATTAACAGCCAGTTGATTATTTCCTTCACAGTTCATAATATATGTTGTTTATTATTTTTATCATCCACTGGACACCGGACTGTAATTTCTAACATATCTGTTTTCTATACCCAGTCTGAGCAGACATCTAATAAGTAAGTGGATCTGAGGGCATCCTGGCATGTTGTCCACTTATATACCTACTAGTATTCAATATACACATGATGAGTTTACCTAAATTGGTGCTTATTTAGATATGGGCTTATATTTTCTAAAGACTGGTGCTACATACCCCAGGTATTCTTATATGTAATGATTTGTTAATGGATACTTTCTTGATTAGAAGCCCAGGACAAAACTGGGACTATTTAGCTGTCAGCATTCACAACTCTTCTTGCTTATGATAATATTTACTATCTTTCTTAAAATGTGGCCACAGAAATTTGATAAGGAGGCATCATCACATATTCATGGTATCTGTTTTAGGTAATATGCCATATATATAGAAAATAGAATCTACAGTTTACATAGATAAGTGACAAAATGTGAATACACAATGCAAAAACTTCCTGGCATATGTTGGAAGTATTTATAAGTTCAATGAAATCTTTAAAAAATTATATAGTGCACCCCACAACTTGTACTAGAAAGCACATGTTTCATAATTTGTACAAAATAATACTAATGAACTATGCTAGGTCTCTGTATGCCTTATCCCACTTAATCTCCATTCTACGAGTTCATATTGTCATGTTTTCATTTTATAGATGAGAGGATTGGGATCTGTGGTTAAGTAACTTGCCCAAGGTCATACAACTAGGAAGCAGCACACTTGTGAAAGAACCATTGATCTTAACCACTTTGCCCTACTCCTCCAGAGGTTTATTCAAATCATCACTTCCTGGTACTACTGCTTATGAAAGTGAGACATTTAGTAGCTATATTAGGAAAATGGCACTAAATGAATCAGGAAAGAGAGTTGTTGTTCTACTTTTTGGCAGTTGTCTTAGCAGATCTCCCAGTGAAGAAACCAGTAAATTGGTTTATGATATGTCCCTCTAGACATTGAATCGGGGTTGGATCAGGTGAAGCTACACAGAATTGTCTGTGTGGGTTTGTATTCATTGCCTTCTCCAATGTTGTGCTTCTACCACCTTGAACTCCTGTCAAGTCAAGGTTACAGAATGCTTATTCTATAGTCCAAATACTATGCACAAAACACCCATACGTAGTCTCTCTTCATGAGACTAATTCATTTTTATAGTTGTGCCCTGAGGCTCTAAACAGAGAACTAGCACTGAAGATGGAATTTCCAAAGCAATTAGATTTCCAAAGCAATCTGACAGACAGCCAAAAATGTGAGACAGACATTGCAAAATCACAATAACTTGAAATCCATCGCTAATACTCCATCAGCTCCCACTGTGATTAGTTCAGTTTGACACTTTTCGAAGTGCAAATCTAAGCTATTGAAGTGATTTGTGTTTCATTTCAGTTTGCAAAGGCTTATTTTTCCTTTGAAAGTTTCTAAGCTTTGGCTTGATTAGCAACTAGTTGCTTTTTATATGAGGGAAGAGAGGAGACAATGAGACAAATTATAAGTTTGTGCCTTGCCGCTTTAAGGAGCAAACATTGGCAACTGAGCTAGCTTCTGATTGAACAGTAATTTTTGGCCAAATGGTCAAATTTTGGTCCAGTGGATTTCTTATGTGTGGCAGTCAACATGACGAAAGTGTCTATGAAAGATTAATTGGTTGGATTGACCTCGTGGTCTACATAATTTTGGATCCGTTCTGTTTCTGCATAGGCAGCCCTTGGGAAAGTGATCCCTGAATGGCTAAACAGCCAGGCTCCAGGCACTTGAGCTGGGAGGCAGTGGGCAGGGGAATGTGTAAATCTAAACAGGAGGATCCCAAAGGGAGGCTTTTCATGTTACGTCAAGCCTGGAAGCTGTTCTGTTTTCCTCTTGCCAGGATCTAGTGAGATATAAAACTCCTCTAACTGCTGCATTAAGTTTTAGAAAAAAATACTGTACAAAACTGTAAACAGAGAGGGTTTAGGGTTAGGGATTGGCAACTGCAGTAGCCATTTTACTCAGTTGCCATCCATGTAGGTCAAGATTTAGAAAGAAATGAGGAGAGTGTACTTTTTGAAGAAGGACAGCGCTATGCTTATGAAAACAACTCCAGACAAATCACCACAGTTCTGGTCGTCTTAGACCACCAGTAAAGAACCTGTGCTGAAAGAATGGACTTGGAGCAGATATAGACAGAGAATTAGACAATTTCCTCATTTAATATCATAAGCTCTGATGATAAGGAGCTGATTGTATTGAGGTAGAGCAGAAAGGATCAGTAAAGAGGATACGCGGGCCATGAAAGAATGAGTCCGTGAGAGCCTGTCCTAGACCCAGGCATTTCTCAAGAGGCTAAGGGTTTCACCACGTCCTGATGAAGAGGGATTAATTAATCAGTTAAAACCAAACAATAGTGTTAGGGCACTGAAGCTTATTGCATTATAGTTACCTCTCAAGTTAAACATATTTTTATTGATTTCAGAGAGGAAGGGAGAGGGAGAGAGAGATAGAAACATCAATGATGAGAGAGAATCATTGATTGGCTGCCTCGTGCATGACCCACACTGGGGATTGAGCTTGCAATCCAGGCATGTACCTCCAGGTTCTTAGGTCAACGTTCAACCACTGAGCCATGCTGACTAGGCAACAGTAAATAGTTCTTAATATATGTTTGGTTGATTCATTCTGATGTTAGAGAATTTCAAGTTTTCTTTAACAATTCCTAAAGAAGTTATAGTATTCTGCTATTAACGATACTCAGAAAAGTTCAAGGATTATTAATAACACTAGCGATTGGTAAAGACAAATAATTAGTAGACCTCTACGAGTGATTCAATGTGAACAAACTAGATAACCGGCTCAAAAACTACACAATAGTGTGGGAGTAAGGTTGGTTCCTGCCAGTGTTTACAAGTTACACAAGTGACGTGTGCTCTGTGATGTAATGCCAGCTGAAATAGAAGGCAGCTGCTCTGCAGAATGTCAACTAAGCGGCCAGTTGTTCAAGGGGGTGGCTGGACCACCTGCTTCTTACTAGAGAACAAAACACAAGCTCCTCTTGATATAACCTACTTGACACCAACAGGGGTATGTGTTTTCCTACCTGACATGAATATGATTCTATAAACACACGTTCCACATGTGTTTTTTTCAGCACTTGTTAGAGAAAGATGTGTTTTTGGAGCATAACATTTGCAGACGCATTTGAGTCGCACATGAGATACGTAAAGCAAATAGAAACATTTGTGCTCTGTTACACATTGAAATGCCAAAGTGTGAACACATGGAATTTGTTTTCATGGTAAGATGAGTTTCTTATCATTTGAGTTTATGTAAAGCCATTGCTGATTGGATTTGGACAAAGAAGTTAAAAGAGAATTCTTCCAAATAGAGCTCAGCAAGTCCTCTGTTGCAGACAGTATTTTATTTACTAGAGCTGTTGGAATTCAAAAGCTGAACTTTGGTAATAGTTGATGTGGCACTTTATAAATAGCACAAATTAAATGAAAATATAAAGTGAATTACTCCTGGTTTGTTACCAAAATGAAATTACAATAATAAACCCATCATAAAACATACTAACAATGGGAGAAAAATGTGGCAAGGGCAAAATATTGGTAACTGATTATGCAAACAGACAAAAGTAGGACTGGAATAAGGAAACTTGACTACCATGAAACACTGTTAACCCTAGAGCTGCCATGAAGTTAGGCATGTTGAGTGTTTTGGACCACTCAACATAAAACACAGGTTAAGTATGTTTACGATCTAATTAGTTGAAATACCATACTCAGGACAAGGTGATACATTTTTTGGATATATTAAAATGCCCCCCTCTTTCCTCCCCCACATATTCCCCCATTCAATCTTATCTGCCACAATCGGATGGACAGAAAGGGCAAGGACACTTTACTCTTGCATTGAAATGCCCTTTGATTCTAAGATGGCTCAAACTCATGTTTTATTATTTTACTTAAAATACTTTGTAAATGGCATTTTGCTAAGAAATGAATCCATTATGAAATCGTATTGCTTGAAAGAGTTCTAAAGGTTGTAGAATGAATTTTCTAGTTAAATATTCATGACAAGTCTTTGAATGATAGGGCTATTTTGAAAAAGAGTGCTCATATATACTTTTCTTATTGTTCAGTTTTGCCTATACATAAACAGTGTTGGGGGGGGGGAACAGAAAAAATTGAGACCCAAAGAAACATGCCAATGCATAAATTTAGAATTAACTCATGTTATTTTTGAGCAATGCAAATATCTTGAATGCGTGCAGGTAGCTAGCAAGTGGCTACAAAATTGTAGTGATTTTCAGCTCTATTTATATGGAATTAAAGCTGCAGTTATTACACATCATCCTACTTTTAGTAAACAGTCAGCAGATAACCAATTTGCATCAGTAGTTACACCGAGCTTACTCTGTCTGAGGTTCTGTTCCTCATGATCCTTTATCAGTCTCTTCTATGGTTGCCCCTGACAGTGTATCTAGTACATATATTGAGTCATATCCTTCAACAATCCTCAGGGAAGTTAGATTCAGTTCCATTCTCTCACAAAAGGCCATCCCCAATATTTCCATTGCTGGGCCAAATATCTGGATCTTGTAGATTTACCCTTGCATTCTTCCTTGTGTCCTACACAATGCCAGGCACGTATTAGGCACTCAGGCTAAAACAAGAGCCTCTCAACAACATCAGGTTCTGCTAGTAGAATTCTCTCCCTTTCTACCGACTATAGAACTTCTCATTTTTGCTCTCTCCTTCTTAAAAGTTGCAGAACACACAAGGTAAGCTGTCTTGATGACACTGTTCTCATCCCACTTCACAGCTCACCAAGTGATGGTAGTTAATGGAAGGACTTGTAGTGGCTTCTTGGGCAAAGAGGGAAAGTTAGGAGGAGAGTGGGACAGGGGAAGGGGTATATAAACTAGGCAACACATGTTCTGGGAACTGAAGGAAAAGGAGCTGAGTATCTTCCAATGAGCACACAGGATTACATTTACTCTGTAGATACTGAGGCTTCTTGGTTTAACCCTAGAGCTGCTGTGAAGTTAGGTATGTTGAGTATATTGGGCCATTCAACATAAAACACATATTAAGTATGTTTACCTTTATGATCTACAAAGTAAACCACCTGGCTGGTACAAACACTAGAGGGGTCTACTTACTCTTCATTCAGATTTTTAATCAACTCAATTGTCTTTAGCCTCATCTTACACACCTCATGTCCTCAGCTAGTGCCTTTTCCAGGATTTCTGATGAGTTTATCTCTTAATGTCCCCAGCATTCACCTGTTCTCCCTACCCAGGAACTCAGTAGAGAGGTGAAAGCTGAAACCTAAGCCAAGTATCCATTTACTTTCCAGTTTTCTCAGTTTTGTTGACCTATACTATCTGTTACCCATTCTCTCCTATTCTCTTTGTATTTGTGAATTTGTGCATTTTTTATTGTCATTTTAGTGGCCCTTCAGGCACACTCTTGTAATCAACCTGTCATGGCTAACTGGAATTTTTAAATTATTTAATTCTGTCTTCCCTGCCCCACATCCACCTGGTTGAATATTGAATTTCTAGGAATAGAGCAACGACTAGCTTATGCAAAGAGATCGATAAATCTTTGTTAAATTAATTAAGGATTCAAATTTATTTAGGTGTCTGTACAGATGCAAATTAATTAAAATGCTCCTCAAATTATGTTATTCTCGGAAGGGAATTTCTAGTAGTTTCCCAAGGTTGAATTATTAGAGAACAGTAGAACTCAAGGGGTGTGATGGTGTGAATAGCTAAGACTACCTCTGTGATGGGCAATTCTAAAATGAATATTGAATTTGTATTATATTGGAGTGAAACAAACATTTCATTTCTGTTCTTCAACTTTTAACAGACAATTCACATCTTGAAGGGAATTCTCAGATGTTACTAATACCTAGATGATTAAGCACTTATTAGAACTATACATGATATACTTGAGAAATTTATTGATTCAAGAAAGAAAGCATTGTATTTGGGAGTTTTGTTTTCCTAACGCTATTTTATCTTAATTTTATCAATTTGGCAGAGTATTTTCATGTCATCATCTTCTTCAGTAATTAGCAAGTAAGAAACCTACACCAGAAAATCTGAATATGGTCTTACATGATAAGTAAGAATGACATTTCAAAAGCTGTACATTGCACTTTTTTTTTTTGTAAAATAAATACAGTCTATTTTTAGGGGGATAGTTTTGAAGTGATATATACAGATATTCATCAGGGTAAAAATGTAGTTACTTGATAGTTTTCAGATGTGTATATATCTTCAAATTCTAAAATTGCATTGCTACGAAGTGAGCCACCACATGCCATACTATGCTGTGCAACATATGGCCTGGCATACAGCAATAATCGCCAAAATTTGTGTCAGTGCCTTCAGAAAAAGTGAGAAATTGTCCCTGTGGTGGAGCAATGTTAGTAAATAAAAAGAAAGTCCTAAACCTCTAAGCCAGTGGTTCTCAACCTTCTGGCCCTTTAAATACAGTTCCTCATGTTGTGACCAACCATAAAATTATTTTCGTTGCTACTTCATAACTGTAATGTTGCTACTGTTATGAATCGTAATGTAAATATCTGATATGCAGGATGGTCTTAGGCGACCCCTGTGAAAGGGTTGTTCGACCGCCAAAGGGGTCGCGACCCACAGGTTGAGAACCGCTGCAAGCCTTTGCTTATATTTAAGCCTATTTTTAAGGTTTAAAAAATGACTCAAATAAGCTGTTTGGCTCATATATATAGATCTAGATCAGTGATGGCGAACCTATGACACGTGTGTCAGAGGTGACATGTGAACTCATTTTTTTTTGGTTGATTTTTCTTTGTCAAATGGCATTTAAATATATAAAATAAATATCAAAAATATAAGTCTTTGTTTCACTATAGTTGCAAATATCAAAAAATTTCTATATGTGACATGGCACCAGAGTTAAGTTAGGGTTTTTCAAAATGCTGACACGCCGAGCTCAAAAGGTTCGCCATCACTGATCTAGATCTTTAAGGATTTCCCCCACCATACACAACTAAAATGATTATTAAGTAGCCTTGTTTTGAAAACTGATTTTAATAACTTAACCTCACCTTAATTATTCTTTTGTGCTGATTCAGTTAAATTTTTCTCTCTTTGTTACTTTGGAACATTAATTTGTCCTCTTACTAGACTTTGAATAAATTCTATTTGTTTATTCTTAAGAGGTGCTTCATTAAAATGGTAATATTTTGTTTGTTTTTAGTTATTTCACTCTCATAGAAACCTTACAAGTTTTGAACATTGCAATAGAACCTGGTGCAAATCATCATACTTTTACAAACTATAAGAACATTTTGGAAATCAAATGGGTTGCTGCACAAAATTAATTTTGTTATGTTCATGATTATTTACATTGAATATATATTCATTTGGTTCGATAATGACATCTGAGCAAAGCAAAATTCTTTTTCTGTGATTAATTTTTTCCTAAAAATGGTATGAGAACCAGGTGTTGTGGGAAATTATTTATTACACAAAATTCCCAAGTTACCATTGACAATGCAGAAAGGGCTTCATTAGAACCTAACCTGTAACACTGTCCTGAATCTTACAAAGAGAGCAGGCTACATCAAAAACCTTGGCCTTGATCATCAATGACTTCTTCCTATCTGCTATCGACTTTGGCAAGTGGCCTATGGGGCATCTCATTACTTTACCTCTACTGTACTTTGCCTTGTCTCTAAATACATTTTGCTTTGAACTTTCCATTGTGCCCTAATTTTAAAATTAACTAGGTCTGTTAAAAGAGATTTCCACATGATCTGCCCGAAAAGGTCCATTTATCCAACAAATATTTATTTGGCACATGCTGTGCATTGAATATTGCTTTAGGAACTGGAAATAGAGCAACAGACAAAACAGACCAAAATCCTCAGCCTCATATTCTTGTTACATTCTTGTTCACATCCTAGAAATGGGGAAAGAATATATTAAGTGGGATAAATAGGAAACATACAGTGTGTTAACCCAAAGTAAACAATAAGAGAGAGAATGTAGGGAAGGAAGGGAGGTGGATGCTTTAGTGGTGGGACTAGCTGATGAAAGTCAGGTGGAGTAAAGGGAATAGTTGTGGGAGGGAGCTGTGTGACTATTTGGAGAAACAGCATTTCAGGTAGAGGGACAAGTGAAAAAGTCCCAAGGTAGGAGGATGCCTGATGTTCATAGGAGGAGTCCAGCACGGCTAGAACCCAGTGGATGCCCTGGGCAGCAGTTGGAGATGAGATGAGGTTCAAGAGCTAAAGAATGTGTATGTTGGGGGTGGAGGGAAAGATTGTGTGGGTTTAAACCCAAGGAAAACTTATGCTCTAGGTATAACAGAAAGCATTTACAAGGTTTCCAGCGAAGGAGGGATGTATTCTGTAGGTGTGAACAGAATAGCATTAGCTACTAGAATCTACGGATCCGGCCTGTTTGAAATGAATAAAACTAAAAAAAAAAAAGACCGTACCCTTTTATGTAATGATGTTTACTTTGAATTTATATTAGTTCACACAAACACTCCATCCATGCTTTTGTTCTGGCCCTCCGATCCAGTTTAAGAACCCATTGTGGCCCTCGAGTCAAAAAGTTTGCCCACCCCTGTACTAGATTGTCACTAGTGTTAAAAAGAGTAAGGGCAGAAGCGGAGACCAAATAGGAGTCTAATGCAGTAATCCAGAAATCAGTGACTTGAACTTGGAGATTTCAGTAGAGATTATGGGCAGAGGTTAGATTTTGAAGGTCTAGTTGAGAGAATTGGCTAATAAGTAGGGTGTTGCATGCAACAGAAATGAAGACTGATTCTTAGTTTTGCCTGAGCATCTGCAAGCATTGCAGGGTTTCCGTTAGCTCAGGCAGGAGGACCCCAGTGGGGCAGGCTTAGTGGCAGTGTGAGAATAGACTGATATCAAGAGTTTTGTTTGGGTCTTTTTAGGCTTTAGATGCCCATTACACACTCAAATGAAAAGACCAATTGGGCAGTTGGATATACAAGTCTGGAATTCTGAAGAGAAATATGAGTGCATCAGTTGGCAGTTATCAGCATATAGATAGTATTTAAACCCATGAGCTGATGATCTACTTCATATAAGTTCAGACAGTTTTCTGCCATTTCTAGAGAAATTCATTATTTTAGAGTTTAAAAGTACTGCTATTTTTAAGGTTATACTATTTTAGGGTAATGCTAAAATTTCTGTGCTTTTTAGGACTCAGTAAATTACTGCAGGCTTAAGAAGGCTGTAGGTCTTAGTGTTATACAAAACAGAGAATAATGCTCACATTAAAATGTTAAATAAAATTGTATGCATTATATAATCAGAATAATGTAAAATACGCTTAGACAAAAATGTGAAGGAAATATAATATTGATTGTCTTGGTTATTTGGGAGTATGGATGAAATTTTCCAACTTTTATTTATTTCCCAAACAAGAATATTTTTAAAATGGAAAAAATGATAGTTTATCTTCCAAGGTTATAAAAATCAAAATTCCTTCCTATATGCTAATTAGTTAATGTTTGGATATGTAACAGAACCAGTGACTAACTGCACTGCATTTCATCATGTATGATTATATTTGGTCTGATATAAAAACCAGAAAATTAAGATGAAGGGGATTTAGCAATCTTATTTGGATATCATACAAAAATATTGGTTGTATCAACAATTTATCAATACCCCAGGCCAGGTTTCCTAGAGAAATGATGAAGAAAACAGGTCCTATAATTAGTCTACTTCATGAATCTCACTACATTGAGGCTGCCCATTTCCCCCCAAATCAAACTGATGCAATTTCTAGCTTCTGTTTTGGTCTCTGATCTCCTTCTCCAGCACACAGCCCCCCTTTGGGATTTCCTTTTTAACACAAGCTTTCACCATGGGTTTTTTTTCCACCTTGTTCTTCCAGATACACTAAAGGGTTTTGATTCTTCAAGGTTCATTTCAAAGTACTTCAAAGAGGGACCTCCTGACATGGGGTAAAATAGATTTAACAATACCAACCTACCTCATAAGACTGCTGTGAGGAATAATAATATAAAGGACTACAAAGCACTTTGTAAATATAAAGTTCTATACAGATGTTTAATAATAATTGCTGGGTACAGCACAATGCTGTCTCCTGTGCATTTATGGAAGTGCCCATGAGGAAGAAAAGTTTTTCTCCTTTGGCCATTTTTTAATTTTTATGATAAAATTGTTTTATTTAAAATCTTGGACAGAACATCCTTGTGCTCTGGGCCTTGGATGGATTCCCAAGGAAGAACTGAAACAATGTCAGGCTGTGGGAAGAGAAGGAGGGTGTTCTGGGCGCAGCTCTCTTCATGTTTGAAGAGGCTTTAGCACAGCAGGGAAACCAAAGATATATAACCTCATGCTATTTTTTCTCTCTGAATGGGCAGATATATATAATCTGCAGTGCTCTCTCTATTCAGATCAATGTGAAGATCTGCTTAAATTGTGCAATCTCACCTCTGCTTTCGATGATGCAAGGAAATTGATGCTACGTTTTAAATTTCCATCAACTAGCACTGGCATTAAACAGCTTCACATTCCTTGTGTTGTTACAAGTTTCTTTCTCCATCCCCCTTAATTCACCAGACATTTGCAGCTTTGGTCTACTGGTCTGCTTTCTCATTAGTAATCCAAGCTTCCGAGTATATCATTCCTTCAGTGTCTGAAGGGTACCCACAATCACATTGGTGACCACTTACTTTTAGGTACTAGTATCCTCATGAAATATTTTTTATCAAAATACTTTTATTTTAAAAACTCCTTATAATTTTTTTCTAAGATGAAATCTACCCTAGGTTATCTCCAAAGTAGTTCCCCATTGTAGAAGTTATAAGGATAAAGTTGATGGGTTTTTCCAAGGCATAAGATTCTGTCACACCAAGATCCCTAGATGCTGGCCATCATCAATGACACTTTGTAGAGATTCTGGATTCTATTATCTTACTTTGAGGAGTGTTGATTTTTGTTTCCATAGCTGTTGCCATTGCTGGCTGGTCAGTTTGAACTACTGTCGGGTGTTTTTACTATGTTAGGACAAATCTATGGGAATCCCAAATACTTCCCAAGCCCTTTAGCTTTGTAAGATTCAAAAAATTCAAACAGTATTTATCCTAGGGATTTCTTTCAGTGCATAGTTTTAGGCTTTGTTATGACAGTTCTAAAGTAAGCCCTAATCTAAGGCTTGTTCTTCCTGTTGTCTTGCGGGATATCACAAGGTCTTAAAGAAATTTCTCTCCTCTGGCCAGGCTAGGTCTCCAGCATCTCCAACCTCTGACCTCTAGAACATCTGCTCTGTTCTAAATTCCTTAGCAGCCATTCTCTTGAAAGCCCTGGATAGTCTTGCACTGTCAATCTGCAATCTAGCCTTCAGGAAAATGTTTGTAGAGGACCCTTGTACAACTCCGGCCCTCTTCTGTAGGCTTTCTCCTCTTCTTCGGTAACTTGCTCAAATGCCAGTCATGGAAGCTCCCCCATGCTCCATCCTTTGTACCTCAGCTCAACAGCAATTCCATGCTGTTTGGACTCTAGTGTTCTCTGCCATGGTCAGGAAACGGTGCCCAGGCAGAGTCAGGTGAATTGTGAGCCTCACCTCATGAGTTCCTCTTTTCTCAGGGATCACAGGAATCAGCACATCCATTAGAGTGGACTGTAGCATGTGAACTCACGTTTGGGCTCCTCACGCTGGAGAGGTGATCCCAAATCTGTCCCAGGACAATCAAACCGAAAATAGTTCCACCTGGTGATCATTAACATAAAATTTCTCCTCCTTCTGAACCTACAACTGTGC
This sequence comes from Myotis nattereri, assembly GCF_964212035.1. Classification (NCBI taxonomy): domain Eukaryota; kingdom Metazoa; phylum Chordata; class Mammalia; order Chiroptera; family Vespertilionidae; genus Myotis; species Myotis nattereri. The sequence goes on from NC_138082.1 coordinate 38,815,932, forward strand.
ATTATTTTTCATGTTTAAAATCTACTTTCTCTTTATTTTTAAATTTCTCTATACTGTTTTCACTGTAAGTATGATTTATTTCCACTTAACAAGACATAGATTTTTGCTTTTATAGATTTTAGGATGATTTGGAGCTTGATGAGAAAATGATTGAGAGAAATATAATATCATTATCAATTTTTAAGAAAAAATGGCTTCATTAATGCAATCACTTTACATTTTCAAAATAATTTCAAAAATCTTGGCATCACATAACTACTATATATATTTAATTATTAAAGAATATATATATATATATATATATATATATATATATATATATATTACCAATAATGGTATTTGTGACATTTTATCAAAACCACTTCTCATCACTCAATCTGGACTCTCGTTACTCACTATCACCTAAATATCAATCTTGATAAATAGAGCTGGGAATTGAATCACAATGACTTAAAACTATACACTTAGATGCAGCTCATCTGTTAAGCCAATATAAGAACTCTATCATTTTATAATTCCGATGAAAAATTGAAGGCAACTTTATGTAAAGAGAGGGTTACTTTACTTTCAATTGACTTAAATAGCTTGTGATTTTCTACTACTTGTGAGGAGACAATGCTACCAAGTTCCTTTTTTGGAATATCTTTAAGTGTGAGAAAATAACATTTAAAATGTTAAAAAATTGCCTATTTAAAAAAGTATCTCTACAAAATGGACACCAACAGAATCCAGCTATACATAAATAAGCTGTAAATTCTATATATCTTTAAAAATTAAATCCTTTTTAATATTTTAAAATCATGAAAAGAAAGAATACTAAAATTTGTTCATCATTATTACAGACAATGGGTTTTCAACAATTACTAGCAGAGTAGTGTTGTTAGACAATGTGCGCCTTAATTTATTTGCAAAGACAAAATCCTTCTAATCTATTATAACATGTTTAATAGTATTGTTGTATTCACTTTTATAATCCTCAGAATTTTGCTAAAAACATATCTCTACTGACTATAACATCTGACTCTATTTTCAGGCAGAGTAAACAATCACCTCTAGAAAATAATTCTGAAGTAGTGCAAAGCCTGCCCATCCTAAAGTATGTTTTATTCTAGAAACCTACCACAACTCTTTGCATTAAGGCTTTGCTTCCAGGAAAGATCTATCAACTTGGAAATATACTAACCAACAATCATGTTAACACAATTACCAGGTGTTTAAGGAAAGGGAACTAAGACAGGTAAATGTTGATGTTGGGGAAACAGAAGACCACTAGGTGGGAAGTACAACTAGATGGTTGATTCAGGGAAGAGTGTGGGGCAGTAGAGAGTCCTGGCATTAAATACCTTGAGAGAACTCTGGGAAAGAAAGTGGCAGAATGAAATATTAAGGGGCACTAAACATGAACAAAACCCAAGTATTCTGTAAGACCTGTTTTCTAGAATAAAGTAAAGCATATATTTTGAGTTAAGTCACAAGATTTTTAGGTAAGCTATTAGTCATGGTCTTGGCAGGAAACTTTAACTGAGTATTTTGAGTGTGCTGAAATGGCATATTCACATTGCAATTTGACAATCTCTATATATAAAAGCCAAGTGACTGGAACGACAGAACGACTGGAACAACCAGAACGACTGTTCACTATGATGCGCACTGCAGCAGCCAACTGGGTCAATCGGGGCCAATTGGCCAACTTCCTGTGGCCCCTCCCCAGCCAGCCCTGCCCCTGATTGGCCCTCTCACCCTGATTGGGGGAGGGGGCTGGCCAGCCAACCTCTCACATCCTCTCACCCCTGCCTGCCCAGCCCCAATGGCCCCCATTGAAGCAGCCCAGCCAGATCCCACCCGTGCACCAATTCGTTTACTGGGCCTCTAGTAGTTCAATAAAGGGGGTGTTTATTGTGGGCCAGGTGTGGGGGAACTACAAGGGATACTGCAATAATCAGGGGTGGTAACAAGGGACAGGTAAGAATGAATGGGACTACAATAGGACCTGAAAGCCAGGGACATGGAAGAGGCTGGCTCTCAGGAACTATGACTTTTGGTTGAAAAATCAGTCTGTTTGTGGTATAAATACCATAATCTCACTCTCTTCCCTCTTTTCAGTCTCGTGCCTATGTTCTCCATGAACGAAACCCAACAGTACATCAGTGGGTAAGGGAACCCATTATAGTCCGTAAGTGTCTCCCAGAGTAGCAAGCAGGTGGAGAAGAGTGGGAAAGGTATCAATAGGGGCAAAAGAAAGATATCCTACCCAGGAAGAAAGAAAAAAGTACACTTTTCTAATTATGAAGGAAAAACATTTGCTTTCAGAGTTGGATTTAAGAAAAATATTTTCATACAAAATTTTTCAGTAGTATAAAAATGTAGAAAATCTATGTTGAGGATTTATGTGAAGTTGGACTACTTTTCAACTGAAGCTATCCATATGCTCTGTGTAATATAGTATACTTGATCAGAAGTCATGTAAGCTTACATGGACCAAAAGTATATTCTGACTGTATTTTATTTCTATAACTGTGTCCATTTCAAGTTAGAAAACTAATATTTATGTTGTTTCGAGAAAAATAGAGATGAAATGTTCAGCATATTTTATGTTGGAGAGTTTTTAACATGTTTACACTTCTTGTTATCCAAATTTCTGGGCACTAAACGTAAGTTCTACTACTATCTAATGTAATATTTACTCATGCTATAAAAATAAAAAAGATATAGGTGTCATGAATTCTACATTAGTAAAGAAGACTTGTCTTCTCAAATGTTGCTAGTATTATGTAATTAATTCTACTTAACAGTAATAAATTTCATTTCTAGTTTTTAGAAATGTAGATTCCATACTGTGTATTTGGAGGGAGAGGAAAGAGAAGTTGAGAATGAAGCTTTGAAAATTAATAAGAAATTTTTTCTGTTTAAGATTTAATTATTTTCCTTATTTTGTCAAGACTTTGTTGTTGTTTTATAGACCTTTTTATGAGAAGGAGTTGTTGGAGGATAATTGGAATATGTTTCTGAGTAGTTCTATTAATCTGCTGCTTATTACCTAAAAATATAATGGACTCAAATTGATAACTACTATAAGGATTAGATAAATTATTGATACTCTAATCTAGAAAGAGCAATGCCAGACAAGCATGGGTTCAACTGGGTCTTTTCTCAGATGAACATGACTTAATTCTAAACATATCTCTTACGTGAGTAAAGATAAATGTGATCTCATTGCTATGTTTATGTGATCTCATTGTAGGAAACATAATTTTTTATGACTACAATGTGTGGATGAGAGAGAAAGAGTGAACTCACAGTTACAATGTACTTGTAAATTCCAGGCCCCATTTTAATTACATTTTCTATGTAATTATAATTATTTCATCCTGTAACAAACTTATACTATTATAATCAAAAGGAAACTTCACAGTTGAAGTAACTTTCTCAAGGTCACTCAGCTAGTAAGTGGATTGAACCCAGGCAACCTCACTCTGGTGTTTGGGCTCTTAGCAAGTATTCAATTCTCTCTCTCACTAACTTGAACAGAGCGTGCCCAAAGGTATTCTTTTCATTCTGAATTACTATTTATATTATGAAGAAATTACAAGTACATTAATCATGATTTTCTTCTTGAAATTGAGAGAATACTCCAAAGTGGCTTTCATATGGATGGTAAAATTAATGTAAACAATCTTTAGATTTTCTATTAAACCAAATCAATTAGTCAATTCCTTTGCCCACACAGATGGCAAAGATAATTTCAATAGTTTATTCATTAATGTGACTCAGTCCAGGGAAGAGCATGTTTAGTTAACCTATTACATTGGCATTATGTAGACAGAAGACATGTTAGTAATTGTTAAATCTAAACTTTCTGTTTTCTAGCATTGTTTCCAAAGTAATTATTGTGTGATGGTTAAAAAAAAAAACCTGCAAATTTCCCCCTTATAATTAGTATTCTTGGGATAAAGCTATTGAAAACACAACACTAAAATTAAAAAAATGAAAAGAAAAAAAATTTGGGGGAAGGCATTCCTTTTCAAAGAAACATGAATAAATTATCTAATAATTGTTAATATATGTTGAATATAGTCAGCCATCTACTTAACGAAATGGGGAGATCTAGGCTCCTCAGGAAAGCATTTCATATAGTGGTATTGCATGAAGACAACTTTTCTGTTCAATTTCTATCGAGTTTTGTAAAAACTACTCAATTATTAATGTGTTCTTTCTTGATCTGGGGCTCTCCTGTGCATTTAACTTTCTCTGAGTATTTTTATCTTTGCTCATATTAAGAGACTCTATACTAAGTTATCTTTAGTGAGAGCTTTTAGAGAATATTTTATTGGCACCTTGAGATGAAATAACATAACCTATGCCTAAGACTCCAATATGATACTCTGAATATGACATAGGATCTTTGGAATAATAATTTATACTCATAGGGCTATGAAATACCAACGATTCACAAAAACAGTCATGAAATGGTAATGGAAGATTTAGAAATGGGCCCTTCAGAAGCATATTTTACAAAACAATGAGGTGAAAAATCAATATCGAAAGAACTATGGTTTTTATTTTTCACCAGAGTCCTCAGAGCACATTGCCACAGAAATGAATCAACACAATTATTCACCACCTATACTATTCTACCCAGAGTTATAAGCATAGTTTTTCAGATATTTAAGAAAAGTTCCCATTACCAGATTTTAGCCATTGTTTCTCTTGTCACCAGTACAGGGACATGCTGGCTAAAAGCTAACAAATGTTTTGAATAGATAGCTGATCATTAATCCAAGAGAGAAATCCCCATGCGCCAGAAATAAAGAAGAACCTCAAAGCCAGAGTGAGCAGTAGCTCAACTGAAATGCTAGGCGCTACCAAACCAAACCAAACCAAACCAAACCAAACCAAACCAAACCAAACCAAACCAAACCAAACCAAACATAGGCTGAGTGGCAGGTTGGAGTAAGAGGCGTTATTGGTTTGACACCTAAATGAGAAAGGAGACCAGTCTGAAGTCTGCTTGTTGTTGAGAGTTAGAGTTAAAATACTAGCACAAAGCCAGATTTTAGGAAGGGCCTGCCTTGACTGAAAATGGTGCTCAGAAGTGCTATATGCTTTGACGTGGACAAGTGACTAAGCAGCTGGCCTTCTCCCCACGAGAGTAGAGAGCCACTCTCAGAAGCCAGAGCTCGGGATGTGGCACAGACCCAGGCAGGTAATTTAGTGATTGAGTAAATGAGCAGTGTCTTCACACAGGTACCGCCGGCAGGTAACCTAACTTAATGCTATCCCCAATTTTCTTGAGCACCTACCATGGTCCAGGCATCTTCACTGAAGGAGATAAAAGGAATGAAAATGAAAGAAACAAAAAACAAACGAAGTCCTTGCCCTCATAGAACTCACATTTTGGTTTTCTGAGAAACAACCACAAATAAACATTTAAAATATGCCATATGATAAAAACTGCTATGAGGGAAACTGAGGTAAGGTGAGTGTGATAGGAATGGATGAGGGGCGCTATTTCCTACAGAGCCATCAGGGGCGGCTTCACTCCTGTGGTGACATGGGAGCACCCTAAGGGAGTGACTGTGCAGGTATCTGGGGGCAAGCACTCCGGGCAGAGGGAGCGGTGAAGACAAATGCTCTGAGACAAGGATGTGCATGGTCAGTTCAAGAAATAGCAAGGGTGATCTAAGCAGTCCTGCCTGACTCACTGAAAGGGAGAAGCTGAAGCTCTGGCAGCATCAGTCTAAGCCAGGGGTGGGCAAACTTTCTGACTCGAGGGCCACAATGGGTTCTTAAACTGGACCGGAGGGCCGGAACAAAAGCATGGATGGAGTGTTTGTGTGAACTAATATAAATTCAAAGTAAACATCATTACATAAAAGGGTACGGTCTTTTTTTTTTTTTTTAGTTTTATTCATTTCAAACGGGCCGGATTCGGCCCGTGGGCCATAGTTTGCCCACAGCTGGTCTAAACTAACCATATTCAAATTTTCCATATCAACTTATTACAAGATTTCAATTTCAAAATTGACCTTTCTTTTCATGTTTTATATATTTTCCTTAGGCTATAACATATTACACTAGCTGAAAACAGAAGAGAAATATTTAAAAACAAATCCGTTTCATATCAAAAGCTGATTCATAAGCTGATCCATTTCTGGTTAATTAACTGAAAGAGATGGAAAAGTGCAAAGAGTAATTTTCTGGAATTTATAATGATTTAAACACGGACTGACTCATTAGGGCTTTATAAACACATTATGTGATATTGGAAACACTGCTAATCAAATGACTTCAATTCTAGGACTTAAAAACCAACACGTAAGGCAGTCCTTGCGGAGAGCAGACAGTGGTCCTTCCATGTTAGTATGCAAACTAACTACTGGAGGAAGGCTTCTAGAAAGGGGGATCCCCATAGGCCACCTGAGAGATCCCAGGCACAGGAGGGGAGCCCAGGGCTCTTCATGCGGAACAAGCCCCCATGTAACTCTTAGCCAAGAGCCCTTTGACCACATTTTGGGAAAGGTGGTGAAGGGGGGTTGGAGAATCTCCTTTCTGGTTCTTCTTTTGATAAGTAGCATTGCCATCTTCCTCTTTCACCTTTTCTGCTCCAAAAGACTTAAAGAGGTAGATAGTTGAAATGGACATTGGCCAGAGTGGGCAGGGAGACAAATATCAACTCCCTTTATACTCTTAAGTTTAAGGCCCTTAAAGTGTACTTGGCTTTTGTGCGTGTGGTTCTCTGCTATTTTAATGCAAAGTGACTTGGTCCAAAAGACCTGAGGGTCTAACTTTTCAAACATTATTTATTCGCCGAGTCTTGAAAACCCAAACAGTAATTTGGCTTAATTGACAGGGGTGCAGTGATGCTGAAATGTAATAGCATAAGCAACATGATAAGTGTGAAGCAAGTGGAAAATCATATCTCTAGGACTCAACTTTATTTACTAAATATAGATAAAATATTCTGAAGACAAATGTCTACACTTTATTTTTTTTTTTTACTATGGGCAGTTTTAAAAAAATATTTAAAAAGGGAAACATACTACTACAAGCTCTAAACAAGAATGTGAATTCGCATTAGCTACCTGAGCAAGTATATTCATACATCTTTCATTGCTTGGTGAACGAGATGTGACCAGAAAGACCCACTTCTCCAGCCAGATCTATAAATATAGTATCTTTTCTATTTCTTTAGTTGATTACTTGACGCCCCCCCCGCCCCCCGCGACCTTCTCTATTGCCATTAGCCATCCAGGCAGAAGTCCAGAATCCCCCCTTTAGGGCACCCTTGGGACAGTTGTCCAGTCTTCCTGGGCTGTACTCAGGTCCAAAGTTGTTGGAGCTGCTTTCAGTCATGAGGTGGTGAGCAGTGGGACATGCTGATCAGTTCACTATAGGTCCCTGACTCAGGGCTGCCCTTGTCGCTGTGTTCACCACAGAATACTGCTCCTGTAATTTGTATGCAAGGACTAGCCCTTTCCAGTCAGCCACAAAATCTCTGTTAGGCTACATTTCTGTACTTGACATCCAGGTTATAACTTTTTATTCACATTCATATGTAGAATACTTATTTTGTACTTTAATGGTGAAGCAAAGAGGCTTGACATGGCTTCTAGTCTCAGTCATATACTAAGGTACTTCTCAAGATTCTCTCTCATATCACAGCAACATCCTCTTTGTAGACTTGTCTGTCCTTTTCTACCAGTGACACCCCCATCAGACTACTTTAAATTGTGAGCGTGGGGAGTAAGTTAGATTGAAATCTGTTGATAGGCAAATTTTCTCTCTCCTCCCCTATGATGTCCTGTATTTCAATAAGGTATCAAGTAGCAAACAACCACAACAAACAAATGTTTTACACTCTTCACTAGGAGTAACTGGTGCCCAACTGGTATTTGTAAACTAGGACAGTCTAGGGACTCTCAAAACAAAGAATACTTGCTCCAAGGTGACGTGTTTTTCTGAATCCCAACTAAACAAGGGTTAGAGAGAGCCTTTGTTCAGTTTGAGTAGTCAATGATTAGCACAGAACTTTGAAATTTTTGTGCTTGATAGCTTTTAAGTGTATTCATTTTTCTTTATTATGTATCCCGCTACTTCCTGCTACCTCACAGTCAACCTGTCATTCACATATGCATACCTATTTAGCTATCACAAACATTTTCCTTCACACACCTCTTCAAAATTGACCAAAACTTGACTTTTGCTTCAAAAAGGCAAAGCTTAGCTTACTAGGCACCCTGCCGCACAAATACAAGCATACCTCTGAGATATTATGAGTCTGGTTCCAGACAACTGCAATACAGTGAGTCATACACATTTTTTAGTTTCCTAGTGCACATAAAAGTTATGTTTATACTATACTTTAGTCTATTAAGTATGCAATAGCATATGTCTAAAAATGTAAAGAGCCTAATTAAAAAATACTTTATTGTTTAAAAAATGCTAACCATCATCTGAATCTTCAATGAGTCATAACCAATTCTGGTGGCAGCTGACTGGTCAGGGTGGTGGCTGCTGAAGGCAGGGGTGGCTGTGGCAATTTCTTAGAATGTGACAGCAATGAGGTTGGTCACATCAACTGTTTCTTCCTTTCAAGGACAATTTCTCTGTAGGATGCGATGCTATTTGATAGCATTATACCCACAGTAGAGCCTCTTTCAAAATTGGAATTAATCCTCTCGAACCCTGATACTGCTTTATCAGCTAAGTTTACATAATATTCCACGTGTTTGCTGTCATGTCAACAATTTAAACAGCATCTTCCAGGAGTAGATTCCATCTCACAAAATCACCTTCTTTCCTCCTCCATAAGAAGCAACTCCTTAGCTGTTAAAATTTTAACATGAGTTCACAGCAATTCGGTCACATCTTCGGGCTCCACTTCTAATTCTAGTTCTCTTGCTATTTCCACATTTGCAATTACTCCCTCCACTGAAATATCACCTTAAAGTCATCCATGAAGGTTGGAATCAACTTCTTCCAAAGTCCAATCAATGTTGATATTTTGACGTCTTCCCATGAATCACAAATGCTCTTAATGGCATCTGGAATGGTGAATCCTTTCCATAAGATTTTCATTTTAGTTTACCCAGATCCATTAGAGGAATGACTATCTATGGCGGCTATAGCTTTACAAAATGTACTTCTTAAATAATAAGACTTGAACATTGAAATTACTCCTTGATCCAAGGGCTGCAGAATGGATGTTGTGTTAGCAGGCTTGAAAACAACATTAATCTTCTTGTACATCTCCATCAGAGCTCTTGGGTGATGAGGTGCATTGTCAGTGAGCAGTAATATTTTGAAAGGAATCTTTTTTTTCTAAGCATTAGGTCTCAGCAGTGGGCTTAGCATATGCAGTAAACCCTGCTTTAAACAGATGTGCTGTCATCCAGGCTCTGTTGATCCATTTACAGAGAACAGGCAGAGTAGATTTAGCATAATTCTTAAGGGCCCTTGTATTTTCAGAATGGAATATGAGCACAGGCTTCAACTGCATTAGTCCCTACCAAGAGACTCAGCCTGTCTTTGAAGCTTTGAAGCCAGTCATTGACTCTAACTCTGAAAGTCCCAGATGCCATTTTCTCCCAATATAGAGCTGTTTCATCTACATAGAAAATCTGTTGTTTCGTGTGCTGCCTTTTAAAATGATTTTAGCTAGATCTTCTAGATAACGTGCTGCAGCTTCTATATCAGCACTTGCCGCTTCTCTTTGAACTTTTATGTTATGGAGACGACTTCTTTCCTTATATCACATGAGCCAACCTCTGCTAGCTCCAAACATGTCTTCTGTACCTTCCTCACCTCTCTCAGCCTTCATAGAATTGAAGAGAGTTAGGACCTTGCTCTGGATTAGGCTCTGACTTAAGAGAATGTTATGGCTGGTTTGCTGTTCTATCCAGATCACTAAAACTGTCTCCATATCAGCTGTTTCTCTTTCTTGTCATTTTCGTGTTCACTGGAGTATCTTACTTTTAAGGGAGAGGGATAGAGAGTTAGAAACATCGATGAGAGAGAAACATTGATCAGCTGCCTCCTGCACACCCCCTACTGGGGTTGTGCCCGCAACCAAGGTAGATGCCCTTGACCGGAATCGAACCTGGGACCCTTCAGTCCACAGGCCGACGCTCTATCCACTGAGCCAAACAGGTCAGAGCTGGAGTATATTACTTTTAATTTCCTTCAAGAACTTTTTCTTTGCATTCACAACTCAGCTGACTGGCCTAGCTTTTGGCCTATCTTGGCTTTCCTCACTAAGCTTACTCATTTCTAGCTTTGATGTAAAGTGGGAGATGTGCAACTCTTCCTTTCATTTGGATACACAGAAGCTACTATAGGGTTATTAACTGGGCTAATTTCAATATTGTTGTGTCTCAGGGAACAGGGAAACCCAAGGAGAGGGAGAGAGACTCAGGAACGGTGGTTGGTGGTGCAGTCAGAACACACTCATTTGTCAATGAAGTTTACTGTCTTATATGAGCGAGTTTCGTTGTGCCCCAAAACAATTAAAATAGCAACATCAAAGATAATTTATGATAGATCTTATGTCAAATATCATGATAATGAAGATGTTTGAAATATTGTGAGAATTACCAAAATGTGACGTAGAGACAAAAAGTGAACAAATGCTGTTTGAAATAATGCACCAATAGGCTTGGTCAATGCAGGGCTGCCACAATCTTCAATTTGTAAAAAATGCAGTATCTGCAAAATGCAATAAAGCCAAGTGCAATAAAATGAGGTATGCTAGTATAATCCTTTTTTTAAAAAAAATGTATTTTTATTGATTTCAGAGAGCAAGGGAGAGGGAGAGAGAGATAGAAACATCAATGATGAGAGAGAATCATTGATTGGTTGCCTTCTGCATGCCCCACATTGGGGATCGAGCACACAAACTGGGCTTGTGCCCTGACTGGGAATTGAACTGTGATCTCCTGGTTCACAGGTTGATGGTCAACCACTGAGCTATAGGTGCTGGGCTATAATCTTTCTTAATTGACTCTTATATGAAGAGATTTTTTACATTGTCAAATATCTATGGTTCAGTTCTACACTTTAGTATTCAAAATAATCTAGAGACACCAAAAAAAACCAAGAAACAAAACAAAAACAAAAACAAAAAACTATGAGTAAAGCACATAATACCTTGCTTGTGGGTTTAATATAGGTTTCTTTTTGCAAAAAATAAATGCCAGCTTATAAAATATTCATGTGCCCCTATGAAAATGATAATCAGTTGATGATGGTGATCACTAGATGTATAAAACCAATATTAAAGGTCATTTTCATTAATTTTTTTTTTCTAGACTGTGGTTATTTCAGGTATAAAACTATGAACATGAGCTTCTTTGAAGTGAAAATATCAGTAAACTAGGAAACATCGGCAACGAACCTATTCTGTATCTAAATAATGAGGCAAAGGCATGACCTCATTGGATTTTCATTTTCTCTTTTGCAGAGATGGGATATAATGGCCCATACTGATTTTGTGCTCATGATATGAGAAAAATATATCTTTTTAATACATTATTGAAGAATTGAACTTCTAAAAATTGTGTGCAAATTGCTTTTTATAGTTTGAATTAGAAAGCAGAGGATAAATGTTTTTAGGAAATGTATACGGAATTCTTTTATAAATGATATTCCTTCTTAATGTCTTGTATTTTTAGGTTAAGATATAATACATTTATTTCTAATAGAAAAATATGTTTAACCATATAAAAAAAAACCCTGAAAATTTTTGAAAGAAAGCTATAATAATTTTTAGGACATTATCTTTTTTAATTATAGGAAGGCCAACATTCTCAATAAATCTCATAAATAATATATATATATATTTAAAATATATTTCTTTATTGATTTCAGAGAGGAAGGGAGAGGGAGAGAGAGAGAGAGAAACATCAATGATGAGCAAAAATCATTGATTGGCTGTCTCCTGCACGCCCCCCACTGGGGATCAAGCCTGCAACCCAGGCATGTGCCCTTGGCCAGAATCGAACCCAGGACCCTTCAGTCCGCAGGCCGACGCTCCATCCACTGAGCCAAATCAGCTAGGACTCATAAATAATATTTTTAATTGTGTAAAAAATGATTAAATATTAGCTAACACAAAATTTTCCTTTTTATCTTTCTTGATTTTTTTTTCAGGTACTTAGGTAAACAAATATCAAGTTTAAAAAGATAAATTTGAAAAAGTTTTAGAGATTTTGGACTACTGATAAAGATATAATAAAAACAATAGTGGACAATTTAAAATAAATTTTAGTGTATAAATTAGAATTTCAACTTGAAGGCAATGTTAAAAGGTCTTATCAAGAAATTTGGTAAAATATTAATAATTAACAAATATAATAGTTTACTATTTGTATGTTGTTTAACAAATACAAATATTATCAAGTTTTATATTTAATGAAAAGTCAATTTGAAGCTAACTGGCACACAATCTCATCAGTGACTGAAGTTAACTATTGCTTATAAATATCGGATGTCAAAAAATGTAAACACTTCAACAGCTGATAACTCACTTAATTTTCACTCCTTTTCACGTTTAACTGATCTGAAATAGTGGGTGAAGCCAGATTAAGCTTTGAACAAAGAAAATTTATCCTAAAGTGCCACCAGACTTTTTTTTAATGGGAATACATAAAAGATAAAGTTTACATTACAAAACTGGCAATAGTTGACGAGTTGAGGGCACACAAATACTGAACAAAATGATTTTTTATATTTGCGATCCCGTTGCTTTGCGTTATCAGTGGTGCCTGGATCAGAACAGTCATCAGTTTGAAAACAGACATTGACCAAAAAAATCACTCATTTCTGTAGATTCTTTTAAATTTTTGAAAATGAACTGTATGTTAATAAACACTGACTTTATAATCATCCAAAGTGTATTTACATTTTTGGGGACACCCTGTATATTTCAAATATTGTAAAATATTTGAGTCAGGTCATCATTAGTCTCTTCATTTCATAATCACTAAGTCTACCTACAAACCCTGGGGAAGAAGAAGAAAAAAAATACATGTACAACATTGGACATATATTTATACTTAATACACTTAACTGAGCCTTAGTTTTTTATTTTTTCCAGCCATGATGTTTATATAGTTCATTCAAGTTATGTGATATTGAATCTTTATCTATAGTTTGATAAATATACATTTTGGCTCATTAGAATAAAAAATTATAAAAGAACAATGGTGATTTATTATTATAGCTAAGAGAAAAAAATACTTACTCAAAAATTCAAAATCTATGTTTTCCAGTATTCACTGGTTAAGTATGGCACATTTTATTCTCTCTTTTATATATAAGGTCTCTTCTCAAAAAGGAAAAAGACAAGAAAAATACATTGGAAAAGTTTTTATATCTGTACTCTTTTTTTTAAAGTTCCATTAATGTTTTTTTTGCTAGTTTGCAAAAATCTTTTCTATTTTTAAAATCCATTTCAAAAGTTTTAATACAAGACCGTTTTAACTGTGTCCTTAAATATTTTACATGCCTCTATTTTTAATGACCTGTGGTATATTTCCAGCGATAAAGTACTATTGGTTCAATTGCCTTTTTCCGCTACTCCGTTTATAGTAGCAAGACAGTTTTGTCTTTTATAAACATACAAAATGACATTGTTGAGTTTTCTAGGTCTCTGAAGTGGTAATTTTTGGAGAAAATAGTTCTCCTAGTATAGCTATTGTGCAAGATGACAAAGGGAGAAACAACTGCTTCTGTCCCAAAGGTACAACTGTCCACACTCAAAGTGAATGTCATTCCGAGATCAATTACGTGTTGAGAAGGAAACCACTGAAGGCATTAGACTGCATTCTCCAAAAGGGAAACAAAGGATCCTCCAATTTGTAAGTTTCTTACCGAAAGAGAAAAGCTTAGACTCATCCTTTTCTCATGTTGTAGGTGGCATTAATCTCACAGATATATAACTGCATTGCTCTACATTTACTTTCCAATTCGTTTCAATGGAAAACTCTCATTGTTTCAGCTTACACAAGGCAGTAGCCTTCCTCTGGCCAAAATGGCATTTATGCACAAATGCTACATTCTAACTCAACTGTTCTATTGGCTGTGGCAAACAATATGAGTTTAAAAAAATGTTAAACCATGCATCAAAATAAGCATTTTTGCCTGTTTATTTGTTGAGATCATGGACCATAATAACTGAGCACCAACATTTTAATTTTCCCTTTTTGTTTAATTCAAGCAATGTTTTATATTCTCCCCTCCCCCAAATTTGCTGGTGGGGAATTGTTCACGTCTATGAAGAACGTTCCTTTTCAAAGAGGTGGGCTATCAATCTAAGTCACCTTGACCATGGGAACTCAGCAAACATAGAAATAGTCAGGGAGTAGCAGTACCTGGATTCCAGGCTATTCGTTCATGTGAAAGCCAGTCCAACAACTGCTTGTGGATACGGATGCAGAACTAAACCACCTAAGAGATTGGGAAGAGTCATAGATTTGTCAAGCTCAGGCCAGATGGGTGGTGCCATTTTCAATGAATAAAAGCAAACTAAATATGAGGCAGACATCAAGTCCCTTAAGTGGGGCTCAGAGGGGAGAACTCACCAGGCAAGTTTCCATATTTTTTTGTTGGCATTTTGGGCCAAGACCTTACTCTAGGCACCCCAAATCCTATAATTTGAGCGTCCATATTCATTGCAAAGTTCACCAGTGTTCTTTACCCACCGCAGGACTTTGAAAGCACATAGTAGATTGAAGGCCTCCAGGATGCGGTGGTTGGCATTAACCTAGAGACTGAAGGTATTTCAACTCGACTAACCATGCAGGGCAGGGACTGGCAGGATTTAAAATAATATAAATGCTTCAGAATTATTCCTAACAATAGAAAAAAACTCACCCACACACTGAAGGTATCTTCCTATTATCTGTTAACTTGAGTAATAGGACCTTAGCTTCTTTAAGTAGATTCTGTCTTTTTTAAATCAGCAGACACTTGGAAGACCCGAAATGTCTCCCAGAGTACCCTGTTGTTAAGTCTTTTACTGACTCTAGTTAGGGGTCCCCAAACTTCCCAAAACACAAAATTACTGCCTCTAGTGTTCAGAATGGAAGTACCATATGAAGTGACAATTTACACGACTTCACAAGACACCGTCTTAGGTCGCATTTTTCGCTGGTTACCACGACTCTCTCCTAACAGTGTCAGGGTCTCAGCACACCAGCAGCCTCAGGAAAACTAAGGCAGCATGCCCTCCGCCCCCTGTTGACTGTGTCCATTGGTTAGGCTTCTATGCACGCATACAAGTCCTTTGGAGGGCAGGGGTGGGGGGCGGTGGGGGAGGTAAGGGGGATAAGGACACATATGTAATATGTTAATCAATAAAGAAATTAACAAACAACAACACCTAGGCAGTAGATTCACATAATTGCTCTTACAGCTGAATCTTGTTTCGTACTTTGTGTTAAATAAGTGTTACTTAGCACTTGTAATGTTTTACAGACTCACACCGGGAAGACTGGTCCAGACTCTAAGAGTGTTACACTGAGGCATTTCTTAGTGAGTCTACCGTTTCCTTCTCGTCCTGTGCTTTTTCCTTGGCAACATGATGACAGTAATACATCCTTCAGGACTGATGAGGATTCCCTGGGATTACATGGGATAGCCCAGTGGTCGGCAAACTCATTAGTCAACAGAGCCAAATATCAACAGTACGACGATTGAAATTTCTTTTGAGAGCCAAATTTTTTAAACTGAAACTATATACGTAGGTACATTGTTATTAACTTAATTAGGGTACTCCTAAGCAGGCCTTTGCTAAAAACGTCCTCAATCTGATTGAGGTATGTTCCCTGAGGTCGACCCCTTCCAACTCTCCCATCCACATGCATCTTGTATACTTGCTTCGTCTATCTCCTTTCGTTCATCCTATCTGTCCAAACCATCTCAACATACCTTTCTCAATCCTCGACACTACATCTTCTTTCACTCCACAACATTCCCTACAATTAACTTAATAAACTTTACTTAAAGTTTTAAGTCAACTTCGCACTGTATGTGCGCGCCTGTACAATGGTATTTTGTGTAAGAGCCACACTCAAGGGGCCAAAGAGATGCATGTGGCTCACGAGCCACGGTTTGCTGACCACTGGGATAGCCAACGTCCAACCCTTCACCTGGTGTCAATTACAGAGTAGGCCTTGAACATTTGGTAGTTCTGTCTGCCTCTTTTCATTTTCTTAGCTGTAAGCCATTTCTTCTGAAGATTCTACATAGCTTAATGATAAAAACTAAAAATATTGGTAGGGATATTATTATTTTTTATGCACATGTTTTAAATATTAATGTCAAATTTATGAATAGTTTCTTTTATGGCATACACACTTCATATCTCTCATAGGTCCCCTGTAATCCAAGATTACAAATATATTATCTTTGGATGCTTTTTATAGTTTTATCTTAGACATTCGTGTTTTTAAACTACCTAGAATATATGTTCTTTTTCTCTTGGCTCCAAATTAGGAAACTAACAATATTTGTTCCACCTCCATTTGTTAATTCTTAGTTTCATTGGTTTGGAACGTTCTTCATCATGGATTTGGTTTTCCTCCATTTATATATTAATGCATCACTGTCATTTTATTCTAATTGCTACACTTTTATTTATTTTAATTTTTAATAAAATATTTTTACTAGAGGCCCGGTGCATGAAAATTCATGTACTGGAGAGGGGGTCCCCCAGCCCAGCCTGCCCTCTCTCACAGTCCAGGAGCCCTCAGGGGCAGGAGGTGACCCAGCAATCAGGTGAAGGCAATGCCCCCATCACACCTCTGCTGCTGCCACTGCCGGTAGCACAAGCCTTGGCCAGCCCTGTTTACCTGAGCCTCGGGCTGGCCCTGGGTAGCTGGCAGTTGCCATCCGAGGCTTGCCTGCACCTCAGCCAGCCTGCTTGCCTGAACTGCCGTCAGTAGGGGTGCAGGAGGACCCAAGGCCCCCGGCAGGGCTGAGGGGACTGGGCTCCACCACCTTGTGGCTGTGGGCGCTGCCATCTGGTGAGAGTGTGACAGTCAATTAGCATATTCCCTCCTTATTAGATAGGATTGATTTCGGAGAGGAAGGGAGAGAGATAGAAACATCAATGATGAGAATCATTGATTGGCTGCCTTCTGCATGCCCCCTACTGGGGATGGAGCCCACAACCTGGGCAAGTGCCTTTGATTAGAATTGAGCCAAACTGGCTAGGGCTAATTGCATATATATATATATATATATATGTATATATATATATATATAAATATATTTTATTGATTTTTTACAGAGAGGAAGGGAGAGGGATAGAGAGTTAGAAACATCGATGAGAGAGAAACATTAATCAGCTGCTTTCAACACACCCCCTACTGAGGATGTGCCTGCAACCAAGGTACATGCCCTTGGCCAGAATCAAACCTGGGACCCTTCGGTCCGCAGGCAGATGCTCTATCCACTGAGCCAAACTGTTTAGGGCTAATTGCTATATTTTTATAGTATATTTTAAAATCTGATGGCATAATTTCTCCACCTTCTTCCTTCTTTTGATGGTTTTGTGTGTGTGTGTGTGTGTGTGTGTGTGTGTGTGTGTATGTGTCTACTTTTGCATCTTTTCTGGAAACTGTATTGTCAAGTTTTATTTTTAAAAATCTTAGGCTTTGATTTGAGATTGCATTCATTCTGTAATTTACTTAGGGTGGAGAATAACTACTTTTACTATATTTTCTTTTCATTTAGAATAGGGTATTTTTTTTTTATTTGTTTGTTTGTTTAGGAGAAGTAAACTGTAGCTGCCTTGGAGAAGAGCCTCCTTCACAGAAGTTTCTCTGATGCTCCAGAGTCAAAGGAGGGTCTGCAACATTTGAAAAAGAAATTCCAAGTCTCTGTGAGGTCAACATTAGTAACGAGTGATGAGGAAATGTCAAGGTGGCTGTGAATTCAGGGAACTCAGTCTCAACATCCCCGAGAGAAGAGGCCCCAGAGAGATTCCGGCTGCAGAAAGTAACGTCCTGGCAAAGTACTGATTCCATCAGTACGATGCACACCAGAGGAACAGGTGTTGCTACATTCAACACACTGTAGACAGCGGAGGAAACGGATTTTGCTTGCTAACAACTAGCTTCTGATGCTGATGTGATATATAGCCTTTGATGTGACCCATGTATATCAGGTTGTCTAGAATACACTGGACTTCATCGATGTCCACGTCTTCCACTTGCACGAATTTCAAAGCAACTAGAAAAGCATCCAGAGATAACTGGTGTGTTTTGGGTAACAAGGACACTTTCCTAAAAAGATTCCTGTAGGTGATGATCTTCAACTTTTCAAGGATAAGGAAGATGCCACAGCGAATAAAGAAGGTCTTCTGCTTCCCTAGAGCCTCGTTCAATAGAAGGAGATTGCCTTCACTTGCAGCTCTGGTTACTTCAGCAAACTGCATGAGATGATACTTTTTCAAAAGCTCAGTGGTCGGCATATGACCCAACAGCATTTTTACTGGGAGTAAATATATCAAAATCATCCTTTTGTTCTTCTGACTCAAACGGTGACAGTGCGCAAAGGCAAAGGACAGGTACTCCTCGGCTTGTCTAAAGTCACGATCAAACAGGGCCTTTCGTCCAACATCGTACCTGTACGTTACTCTCTGTGCTGTGCTAGAATCTTCTTTCAGATCTGAGCTGTTGATGGCTCTGATGGGAAGTTTACACAAATGGAGTCTGTGGATCTTAAAGTGAATCTTGAATAACTGATTCACCAGAAACAGCATCCCCCGCTTCTTAGAATCCTCTATCCCAGCACCAGCGTCACTGGCACAGACTCGGAAACAGCTCCTCAACAACTCAGCAGCTTTTCCCAACATGTCCCCAGCTTCGCTTTTTCCTTTCTTAACCAACTGCTGATCTGCATGACTGGCAAATACTCGAAGATCAAGTGCTACTGCATACATGACAGGCAGAGCCGTTTTCTTCTTTGTGGGCCTGAAACGCCCGCAGGAATGATTGGACGATGACAGTCTGGCATGTGTATGCCTCTGTGAAGTCATGGCTCCCCGCTGCGTACATGCACCTTAAATGAGCTGCAAACATTTCATCATAAGGGGGTTCCAAAACGTGTTGACACTTCTCTTCCGGAGAGGCCAACTGAAGCCGTGGGTTGGCAATGTGAGGATGCTTGAAAGACACCAGCTCTGCAAAGCATTCCCCATCTCTGGTTTCAATTGCTTCATAGGCCTGCTGCAGGGACTGGTTGGTAGTGATGTGTGCCATGGTGGCTCCCACGCTGCCTGTTGGAGTCCAGCCCCAGCAGGTCCAGGGGTTCCCAAGGGTGTGGACCGAGTCAGCGAAGAAGGAAGGAAATGAGGCAGCGTTCAGTTGATCATCATAGTCAGGTTCTCGGTATGTTTTTTTTATTTTTTTTATTTAACTATATCCTCTTTTACATCCCACAGTAAAGTTTTTATTATAGATATTATACATTTACATTAATTTTATTTCTAGATATTTTCTTTCATTTGCTGTTATTTTCAATTATGACTAGGACTTTTATTCATTACACTTTCAAATTTGTCATTCCTGATGTTTAGATAGATATTCTTCATCAAGTTAGAAAACTTTGTTCTTGTATTACACATTTGTCAGATATAAGAACTATTATAAATAGTTGTCACTTTTAATAAGTTGATTTTTCATTAATTGCAATGATTTTATTGCTTTCATCCTTTAATTTTAAAAATGTAAATTACATTAAAATATTCTGTGGTGTTGAACCTTCCTTCCATTTCTGGTGTCAGACAACTTTTAATACACTGCTATATTAAATCTATTAAATTAGCATTTAGAAATTTTACAGCCGTAAATAAAAGTAGGTATGTCTATGGTCTCATTTTTTGTGTCAGGTTTGTCTAAATTAGACATCCAGGTGATAAATTTGTCTTACAAATATATGGGAATGTTTCTCTCTGTTTCTCCCCAAGCTTTAAAAATGTATTATCTCTACAAATTTCTAAAATTTCCAAAATCCCCCTAAAAATATTCATTGTATACTTAAATTCTTATTTAACTTGGCATCTTGTACCTTTATTTACTAAATATGAAAATCATTGCTTAGAATAAACAATACCAGGCATGTAGTAAACACTTTATAAATGTAAATATGAGTGGCTTGATGATTTCACTGCTTTGAGATCAGATTATGGACTACATTTTAATAAATGTTCCCTCGGGTACAAAAGTTCCTCATATATTCATTATTTATAAAACCAATTTTGATAATTGTCTGTGGTTTTGAGTTCTAAATAGCTTTAATTATTTTTAGTTTACTTGACCTGTCAATTTGTAAGCAAGATATATTAAAATTTCTGACTATACTGTATACTTATTAATTTCACTTGCCTTTCTCTCTATTTTTGTTTTATATATTTTTGCTGTTAAGAACTTAATCTATGAAGAGTATGTATCATTTTATATTGTTTCTTTCATCTCTATTTATCATTCTTTTTCTTTTCATGTTGCTCTTGATTCTATTTTGTCCAACATTGACATTTTTAGATCTGCTTTCTGTTTATTAACAATTTTCTGATATATTTTTCTTCTCAAATAATTTTGTTTCATATTGTTTCAGATAAATCTTTTGTAAACACCATACATTTAGATTTTATTTTTTTACCCAACTTGAAAATCTCTAACTTTTAATAAGTAGCACATATCTGTTGTTTTGTAATTTGTACATCTGAGCTTTTCTTGACCTAATTTTAAAAATATGTTTATATTTATCAAACTTTCTTATTATGTAATACATTTTACCTGCCTTCTATTATTTCAATATTTGTCTTCTACATGAATTCTTTTTTTTAGATAAAAAGTGTCTCAGGGTCTCTGCTGTTCTTACTAGCTGTTATCTTGCTAAATGTTAACATGTAGCACAGTATTTTGCAGATGCAGCTATAAACAGAATGAGCTTGATAGGAACTCAATCAGATAAGTGCAGCCAACGGCAAAGAAGAAATCAACATGAAATTGACCAAATAGTGTATATAAGCGATGGCTACGCCTCTCTTCCTGGAGACAGAGCTTTGGATGTGAATCCAACTGTCTCTTTCACTTGCTGCAAGTAAATAAAACTACTTTATGACAACCACATCTAGTTCTTGAATAAAGCACCCCAAGAAACGAACCCCTTGAGTTCGGTAACATTTTGGTTGGCGTTAACTTCTAGTTTCATACATCTTTCCCCTTTAGAACTTTTCAGAATTGTTCAATTGTTTTTTTACATCCTTTTTTTTTTTTTAAAAAAAGCCAACTTTATTATTTCAACCTCATTTCTTTGTAATTAAATACTAATGATCACATATTTTTAAGATTTATAATTCAGCCTGTTATTTTTCATGGTTAAGTCGACTTCTCACATGCCCCTGAAAATATTTATGATTCTTTAAATTGTTGCTTCCTTTCTGTATGGTTTTGCTTCAGATGTTTTGTGATTTTCATAGTATTCTTATCTGTGTATTTAAGAAGAGCTGTCTATGAAAGCTAATTTTGATTATCATTCCTTGCATGGAGAGAGAGAATACTTTAATTGCTTTAGCTATGAATAAATAATTTATCTCTCTTGGCTTAGCATAAGAGGGGAAGGTGGAAGGAATCACCCTGACAGGTATATTTGCATCTTAATAATTGCCTCAGTTTCCTCTCTTGGGCCCTCCAAGGAGTCTGTAATATCCGAGACTTTATCTGGCCCAGAATCTTCTCTGATTTACATCTGCTCTTTAGAACAAATTACATTAGCCTCCAAAGAGGATAGAATATAATATTTTCCATAGAGGCAGTGGGCTTCAAACTATTTTTGAACTACGATCTACAATAAGAAATACATGTCATATCTTTCTCACACATACACATTTGGAACCAAGTTTTAACAAAACAATTCTTACCCCTACTATCTGTTGTGCAATTTCATATTTTCTAATATGTTATTTTTCATTTAAAAAATTGTACTGCCTGGCCAGCGTGGCTCAGTGGTTGAATGTTAACCTATGAACCAGGAGGTTACGGCTCCATTCCTAGTCAGGGCACATGCCTGGGTTGTGGACTTGATCACCAGTGGGAGGTGTGCAGGAGGCAGCTGATCAATTATTCTCTTTCATCATTGATGTTTCCATCTCTTTCTCCCTTTCCCTTCCTCTCTGAAATCAATAAAAATATATTTTTAAAAATTGTACTCAATTGGATATCACAATGAACTAATGTATGGCTCCCTAGGATTAGAGAAATACTGCTTGATGACAACCAGCTCTTTGCCAAAGACTTTCCTTCTGTTACCATAAAAAGAAATGTCTACCATTCCATGTAATTTACTGCAAAACTGATTTTTTTATTAAGTGAATCTTACTGTCATCTAGTTTAATTCAGACTTACTAGTACACTTTTCTGGAACAAAGTTACTCCAGTTGACAAATCCGGTCACTGCTGGTACGTTATATATTTACTAATCCTCAATCAGGTTGAGTTTTTATTTTTTTGAATAATTTTTCATTTTTAAGCAACTTTTAATTCTAATTAGAGTTTATAATATAAAGTTGATCATATTTCAGATACATAATTCCACAGTGAAACTAAAGTTTCTCTAATAACATATGCCAAAAGTATACATGAATATAGCTCATTTCCATGTGTAAAACCTATTACTGTAATTCTCTAATTATGTAGAGCTGGTGTTTATTTTTTAAATATTTTTTTATTGGTTTTTAGAGAGAGAGAAAGGGAAGGGGTTAGAGAGATAGAAACACTGATAAGGAGGAAACATCATCGATCGGCTGCCTCCTGCACACCCCCTTTTGGGAATCCAACCAGCAACCTCTCAGTTTCTGGGTCGACGCTAAACTGCTGAGCCACCCCAGCCAGGCAAGCTGGTGTCTACTTCAAATAGAAACTTTGTGTATGCCAGTATATTTCTAGTAGAAAATATGGGAATCTCTTTTGTATATTTGTAGATAGGTCCCTTAGTTCTTTGCTCCCTAACCCCCTTCTATACTTTACAGAATTGGACTGCAATCTTATATTTTGCAAGAGGGCATATTTTTTAATACATGATTACATCATTCAGCAAATTCCTTAAGTTTTAGACTTTGGTTTATTTTGTAAAATATTTTCTTCACAATTTCTCTAATTTAACATTTTTTTAAGTTCACTTAGAGAACTTCAGCATGCATCTGTTTTAAAAAATATTTAATTTTCAAATACAAACTTTTCAAACCAGAGCTGTTCAAAGTTATTAGCACTTATAGTGTGTCTTGGTCCAGTGGAACAGATGTTGCCTGTATCTACAAATATTTCAAAAACAGATTGAAGGCATGCAATATGCAGTTCTTTTTTGGCACAATTTATATACATTTTGCCAGGAAATGTTTGAACAGATTTTAAATCTTTGTCCTCATTATCTTTGAAAAATACACAAACTTGCACACATTTTTGCAAGGTGTCGGTTAGGTTCTATGCTGTGAAAGGTACCTCTCAACCAACATGTCCCTCGACATGAAAAAATTGGACTATATAAAACTTGGAAAGATGAGGAAAAGGTCATGTGTACAGTAATTACTAAGAGCAACATCAGACAAGTTTATCCTAATAAAAATATTTAGTCTGGTAGGTGCATAAAATTTAACTCCTTGAGAAAAATTAACAGCACCTACTTTCTAACACATTGCAAAGAGGCAGTGCTTCATTCAAGAATCGTAGCTCTGAGCAATTCTTATTTTTCATGTCTCATCTAATTTTGGAGTCCAGTTAAATTTTATCTCTTAACATTTACCGACGTTTATATCTATCTTCAAACTGTTTATTCCACCTGGAATGTTCTTTCCCCCTCATCTCTGTTTAGAGCAGGGGTGGGCAAACTTTTTGACTCGAGGGCCACAATGGGTTCTTAAACTGGACCGGAGGGCCGGAACAAAAGCATGGATGGAGTGTTTGTGTGAACTAATGTAAATTCAAAGCAAACATCATTACATAAAAGGGTACGGTCTTTTTTTTCAATAGTTTTATTCATTTCCAACGGGCCGGATCCGGCCCGCGGGCCGTAGTTTGCCCACGGCTGGTTTAGAGTGTGTGGAGTCTGGGGAGATTTCATGTAGTTCAGTGTGTCTGGGGGACAGGGTACATTTTAGGACCTTCTGGGAGGTAAGACTGGGAAGGTGGACAGGAGCCACATAACTGGAGAAACTTGTATGCAATGCTAATTTTAGGAATTTGCAATTAGTCCCGGAGATTTGATGAAAACAGTAGAGGATTTAAATCAGGGATACGAATGACAGGATCAGAGCTACATTTCATGTCATCGAATCCAGATGATGAATTTAAAAGAGCAAAGCTGGAAGCAGAGTGGCCAGCCAGGAGTTTATTACAATAGTTTAGGTGTGAAATGCTTGCAATGAGAATCAATGAATCCCACTGTGCCTCACATTCCCATCATCTGTAGCCGCTACCCTAAGTTAAAGCCTGCCACTGTGTGTTGTTTCCCATGTTCTCATCTTCAGTTCAAACAGGCTTGTTCTCCCCTGCCCCACCAAACCCTTTCCCCACCACCTCCCATACCCTTCCCCCTCACCTCCCATGCCCTTCCCCCTCACCTCCCATACCCTTCCCCACCACCTCCCATACCCTTCCCCCTCACCTCCCATACCCTTCCCCACCACCTCCCATACCCTTCCCCCTCACCACCCATACCCTTCCCCCTCACCTCCCATACCCTTCCACACCACCTCCCATACCCTTCCCCACCACCTCCCATACCCTTCCCCCTCACCTCCCATACCCTTCCACACCACCTCCCATACCCTTCCCCCTCACCACCCATACCCTTCCCCCTCACCTCCCATACCCTTCCACACCACCTCCCATACCCTTCTCCACCACCTCCCATACCCTTCCCCCTCACCTCCCATACCCTTCCACACCACCTCCCATACCCTTCTCCACCACCTCCCATACCCTTCCCCCTCACCTCCCATACCCTTCCACACCACCTCCCATACCCTTCTCCACCACCTCCCATACCCTTTCCCCTCACCTCCCATACCCTTCCACACCACCCCGTGCGATGCCTGTTCTATGCAATCTACCTCTCTTGCTTCTTTACTCTCAACACACACAGTTGATCCACTCCTTGGCCTGCACTGAAAACTGGTTTCCCCAGCATCAGTCTTGAGTGGGTGCTTCCCATTTTCCCACACCAAGCTGGGGGTGGGGTGGGTCAGACCCAAATTCTCCTGCCACAATGTCACATCCATACTCTTACTAATATGATTCCTCACCTCTCTCCTCCTTGGAGATTCATGACACTTTTACAGTATCATCTTCTACACCTATTTTGCTCTTATAAACTTGCCAGTCATTGCCTTTCATTCATTATATATTTTGGCCCCTGATGCATCTTTCTTTCTACCCCTACACTGTCATTATCTGGAGTAGCTGCAGTGATCATGGGTCTTTCGGAGAGTAGCCTAGCTTCTCATTAGCTGGGTTTTCTCCACACCAATGATCTTCACATCCGTTCCATTTCAGATAGGCACTTCCGTGCCTCCAACTCCATCCCTGTTTCATCAGGCAGTGCTCCATTTCTGAATACTCACAACTTGCTCTTGTATCACAAACTCTTATCCTTCCAGGCCCTCCCACTACATTTTCACAACCTCCCGGGATCTACAATCCCTTGCTCTCTTTCTCTTTACTTTTACCCATAGTTCCCTCCTTTCTTCACTTCCTTCTCAGGCCCTACTACACCATTTGAATCCTTTTCTTGCCATTTTTCTCAATTCTTGATATTTTCTCCTCCCTGTATCCACCAGCAAAAGGAAAGTTTAGCCTATTTCTTTGCTCACTTTCTCCATTCTCATTCCCTGGCTACTAAATACTAGTAAAGAAAACTAGCAAAACAAAAGTCCAATGGGCTGACAAGTCAACAGTCTTAACAATAACCAGGTCCTGAAAGCTGCCTGGAAAACTTCCTGAGTTTCTCTAATTGATCCCCTCTTCCAATTTCCACAGCAAATTTTTTCAAATATTTTTCTCCTGCCAACCTTTGATCTCTCTGTCTCACACTCCACTCAGGGCAGGCAATTTACAGAGAAAAGAAATAGTATCAGATGGCTCTTTCCTCATATTCCTCCCACCACATTTGCAAACCTCCCAGCTCCCGCCCCTGCTCTTGCCGCCCTTCCTTTAGGTCACAGTGTTATAAATGTCCTTCCTTCTGACCAAGGACCTTCGTGCTCCTGTGTTCTGGATCCATCGTCTCCCACCTCATCCTTAAGTCTTTACTATCGCCTATCTCTTCTTTTCAACATATACAACCAATCTCATCACAAGATTCCTTTCTGTCAGCATTTACATGGTCACGCCTCTAATTTTATTAACAACCAGCCAACCTTCCCCCTCTATCTTTCTCTAGCATCTTTCTCTTTTAACATTCAATCACCATGAAGACGGTCTTCATTTCTCTCACCTTCTATTCATTCGTCAGTCTAATTGCAATCTTGTTTTTGTTTCTAAAACACCATGCTCTTTAAGAAAGAAGTCCCTATTTTATTTGCCTCTATCACTGCATTTTAAAAGTATTGTCTACTTATCATCTTGCAATGCTCCTTCCTTCTTCCCCACCCCTCCTTTTGGCTGACGTGACATTACTTCTCCTGGTTTTCCTCCTAACTTTCTGGCTGTTGCTTCTCAGATTCTTTCATGAAGTGTTTTTTTTTTTCTGTTTTCCTTTTAAAGATGTCAGATCATCAGAGTTTATCTTCAAACTTATAACAAACTTATAGAAGATTAATATTTTAATCTTCATAAAGTCTTATGAGGTAGTTACTGTTATTATTCTTACCTTACAAAGACATTAAAGATCCTGGGCATTGCAGGTAGCCAAAGCAAGATGCATACCCAAATCTGACCGCACAGAGCCTGTCCCTTGACCACTTGGTCTGTGTTTTTAACTTCTGTGGTCTCATCCACTTGACTTTTTTCACCTCCCAAATGCTCATGGTTCTCAAATCTAGCACTCCTTCCCAAATATAGTTCCTGAAGACAAGGCTGACAAATCCCACTGCCTCTTGCTATATTGTACAAGCATCCCCAAACCCACATTTCTCAAACTAAACTCACCATCGCATCACTTCCTACCTTCGCAAAATTGTTCTTCTTAGTTTCATTTGTCAATGGAGCCACAATTAACTCTGTTTGCCAGATGAAGACCTGACTTTCATCCTCAATTCCCCTCAACCCTTACCTGCCTGTTAATTAGTCTTCTTACTTTTACTTATTTATGACTTCAGGAATCTTATAACTTCTTTTCATTTCCACTGTCCACATTACTAAGTCGGGGTTCCTTGCTTCCAGTAGCCCCACTACCCTAAACTGTTCTTCACCCTGCAGCTTAATTCCGTTTCCTAAAGTCCACATTTTATCAAGTCAGCCCCAACCTTCAATAACTTTAGTGGCTTGTCTCTGAACTCCAAACTCCTTAGAATGACACTATGACCCGCCTTCTTCTTACTGTTGTAGTCTAACTTTCTACAATTTCCTACCTCAAATTCTGTGACCCAGCCTTACTGAATCACTAGCATTTCCTTACATGCACTGAAATATGTTCTTTCCCTTGATTCTGACCTTCTGCAGATTATTAAATAATCTTATCTATGTCTAAGATAGTCATCATTCTCATCTTCCTCATGAGAGTTAGGTTTCAATTTATACAACATCTGTTTTGGGAAGTGGTTTCTAATAACCCAAGTCTGTATAGGTGCTGCTCTGATGTTTGCCATAGCATCTTGTGCACATCTGTACTTCAGTGTGTTGTAAGTACCCATTTATTGTTTTCTCCATTAAGGTACAAGCAACTTGACAGCAGGGCTTATGTTTACCTACGGTGTTTAGCACTGGGTGTAGCATATATCAAATGATCAACAAATATTTATTGAATCAATGAACTTATAACTGTCTAAAAGTGTCATGCTGAAAAACAGAAGCCATCTGTTGTACTTGGCAGTTGATAATCTGCCAGAACAGCTTCATTAGAGGTGAGCAGGTTAGAAATGAATGGGAAATAAAGAGGTTAGATTTCTCTCTTGAGAAACGTAGCTATCAAACTATTTAATTCTTAAGAGCAATGATAAATAAACAAATAGCACACAGGAATAACCTCTCAAGAGTCATGCAGGGCTTATAGGAAGGAAGTTAAAATTCTTGACTAGAGAGCCCTCGCCGGTTTGGCTCAGTAGATAGAGTGTTGGCCTGCAGACTGAAGGATCCCAAGGGCACATGCCAGGGTTGCTGGCTCCTTCCCCAGTAGGGGGCGTGCAGAAGGCAGATCTCTCTCCCTCTCCCTTCCGCTCTGAAATCAATAAAGATATATTTTTAAAAAATCTTGACTGGAGGTATAAAAGAAGAGATGAGCACATGGTGAGACATACCATGTTTCTGGTTAGGAAAACAGTACTATAAGATAGACTTATTTCCCTAAATTAACTTACAGCTTCAATGCATTGTGACACAAATATTCCATTCAATTTTTTATTGATAATTTTTATTATGAAAATAGCTCATGTTTATTGGGGGAGAAAATTAAATCAAGTTTCTCATTCTCTTACTTTCTCTTGTGTGTAAGTATGTGTATATATGTATTCATTCAGACATGAATATATATATTTACACACAACACAGACACACATATATGATTGTCTTTTTTAACACATATGGGACTCTTTCTTTATGTACCCTCTAACAACTATTTTATTTAACTTAGCAGCATAACTTGGATATCTTTCTACATCAATACATATGGATCTACCTTATATATTTTTAAACTTCTAAAGCTGAAATTTATCTACATACAAAAAGTGCAGAAATCATCCTTCCTCACAACCTTTTCTGATCCCAAATCTCCAAAGGTAAACACTATTGTGACTTTCTACAACATTGATTAGTATTACCCACTTTTTAACTTTATTTGAGTGGAATCATACAGCATATTTTTGTTGTGTCTGGTCTCATATTCAACATTACACTTATGATTCACTCAGTAGTTTGGCTTTTCATTGCCATATCACATTACATGAATATAATTTATACATTCCTTTGTTAGTGGCCATTTGGGTTGTCCCCCAACTAAGAATATTATGAATAGAGCTGCTGGGAATATTCTTGTATGTCTTTTTGTGAACATATGCACATATTTATGTTGGGTATATATCTAGAAGTGGAATAGCCTGGTGATAGGGTATTCGCATAATTAGTTTTAGTAGATATGGCCAAAGAATTTTCCAAAATAATTATAGCAATTTATGCTTCCATAGCAGTATACATATCATATTCTTTTTAAAGTCCTAGAGTATCACAATGTATAAGTATATCATAAATTTATTTAACATTGGTTGTTCTTAATTTTCTTTATGAGTACAAACAATTCTTTTTTTTAGATTAATCCTCACCTGAGGATATTTTTCCCATTTGTTTTTAGAGAGTGGAAGGGAGGGAGAGCAACAAAGAAAGAGAAACAACATTGATGAGAGAGACATCAATTGATTGCCTTCCGCATGTGCCCTGACCAGGGCCAGGGATGGAACCTGCAACCGAGATACATGCCATTGACCATAATTGAACCCGGGACCCTTCAGTCTGCAGGCCAACGCTCTATCTACTGAGCCAAACCAGCTAAGGTATAAACAATTCTTTAATAAACATTTTGTATACGTAGATTTGTTTACTCATGTGAGTGTATTTTTAATATATAAAAAATATTGACAATATCTTTTTAAAGTTCACTTGGAAAAATTAGTTTTTATGAAACAAAATTAGGCAATAACATTTTTTAAAAAGATGAGTTAAATGAAAATATTTTAGAAAGATGACAATCATTAAAATTGTAACTCTGGTCCAGAAAAGAACACATACATCAATGAATAGCAAGAGAACATCATCATTTAGGTTTCAAACAGGAAAACTTATATTCAACTGAGTATTCAAAGCAGAGTAATGGGTGACACAGATAATAGAAGAACCTGAAAAGCCACCCCAAATTCACAATGCAGCTGCAGCTGCCATACCTCTGTTCTGCAGGAATGAAAAGGGGGAGTGGAGTCCCTGGAGCTCAGGGGCTGGGTCAACTAGTAAACTAGGTGCAATCATGGGATGCCTCTCTAAAGAGGGAAAGAGTGTCAGAGAGTAAGTGCGGTCTCTGCCCAAGATACCACCTGGAGCAGAAAGGAGGGAGAAATACCTTGGTTCCCCTGCTCTTCCCATCAGTGCCTCCCGCCAGGAGCCCTGGCAGCCTGTTAATGTGGACCATGTCTCTGCAGGCCAGCCTCCTTGGGACACACAACAGAGCACAGAAGGACTTGAAAGGGCCGACAGAATGGCATCACAGAATATACCATAAAGATGGCATTTTGTCATCAGAAAGTATAGGGATGATGATTTAATAAATGCTACTGACATCATTATGAAAAATATCAAGTTAACTTGGGTTTTCACCTCATACTATAGCCCAAAGTAAGTTACAGGGGTGTGAAAGAGTTAAATGTAAATAGTTAAAGTCTCTATGAAAAAGAAAATCATTTAGATTTTCAGGAAGGGGTCGATGTACAGGTCATAAAACGAACAGGGTAAGTCTAAAAGGAAACCTGAGTATTTAAATTTAAAATAACACCATAAAAATTAAAAGGCACATAACAAAGTGGGGAAATTATTGGAACACACAAAGAGCAGGGTTAATACTTGTAATTAAACAGCCCTAAAAGTAAGTAGAAAAGTGGGAAGAAAACACCAACAGATATTTCATAAAAGAAATGGCCAGTAAACACAGATAAAATAATGCCCAAATTCCCCCAAATCAAAGTCACCCAAATTTAAATACACATGTATTTATTTATCCATTAAACTGACAAATACTATAAGGTATTGTTAATGCCATCATGTGGGGAAAAGAAATGAGCAGCGAAAAATGAGCTAACATGCTGCTATTAAAATTATTTTTCAAGAAATACTTGGTGACAAAGATAATATCTACATGTATAAAAAGCCAGTGACCAGAACACTGTAACAACCGAAACAACTGGTCGCTATGATACCCACTGAGGCCAGCGAACCCCTAGCCAGCCTGGCCCCTGATCGGCCTCTCCTACCCCAATAGAGGGCAGGGTGGCTGGCCAACGCCCCTATGGACCTACCCCCCATCTGCCCCTGCCCCTGATTGCCCCCCACACCCCAATAGCAGGCAGGGCCGCCCAGTCAACCTTCTGCAGCCCCTCCTCCGGCCACTGACCCCTGATTGGCCCCCTCACTCCATTTGGGGGCGGGGCTGGCCTGCCCACCTCCCACAACCCCACCCATGACTGGCCCCACCCCCAATGAGTCCTCAACCCCAATTGGGGGTGGAGACCACCAGCCAATTGCCCTCTGCCCCTCCCCCCAGCCGGCTCAGCCCTGATCAGGCCCCAATTGGGGCGGCCAGCCAGCCAACTTCCTGCCGTCTCCTCCTCTTGACAGGCCTGGTCCTGATCTGCCCCGATTGGGGCCGGACCGGCTAGACCCTACCCATGCATGAATTCATGCACTGGGCCTCTAGTTCTTGACGTAACAGGTGAAAACATTAAAATTTAAGGTATATTGAACTTAGGTTAACATTTTGTTACAAAATAAAACAATCCACACATATAAATGTATAGAATAAAATACTAGAGAGAATACACCAAGAGTTAAGTAAAATGCTCATTTCTGGACTATGGGATAATAGCAACTTTTATTTAATTATACATTCTTAAAGTTTTCAAATAACTATGCTATAGTGAAACTTTATAATCTGACAAAAAGCAATGGTTGCACATACCAATGAAGAGAAGTCAAAAGATAGAGTGGTACAGTGCTATGGGGGCATTGTTTGCAAAGACAAAGAGATTTACACAAGTTTTCAGGCAGACAGGAAAAAGCTGGTGGAGAGGAACCAATTGAAGATGTCAAGGACTAAAAATTGCTGCAGGAAGGTCTCAGAGGAGACTCGTGAGCTCTAGAGCCCTGGTGGAAAAATTGGCTCAGATAGGAGGGTATGGGTGTGTGTATTTGGGGCTGGGGCACTGTAGGGAAAAGCCTTAGGAAGCAAGTATGAAAACCAGACCTTGAGGGAGTTCATGCTTTATAACCCTGACTTTCTCTCTGTGTTTTCAGGCAACCTCTGCTGAGCGTGAGGTATAGGGATTGAACAGTGAATTTACTAGGGGTATGAGTATTTGCAGAAAAGAAAAGAGAGAAGGAGTTGCTTATAGAAATCAAAGGATTACTAGGTTGTTCTAAAGGCCTCTTTGAGGTTAAATGTCTCAACTCTGTAATGGTGGTGTTTTTCTCTACGTTATGAAAGGTTTTCCAGAAAAAAATAGCTAGACTTATGAATAGAGGTGATAGAAGTTTGGAATGTTCTCTATGTTGAGAATTTGCAGCGTGGAAATAGACAAAAAGGTTAGAAAATGTAAGAGACACTGGAGTCTGTGCTAGGTCTCTGCTGGATAGGAAAGGAATAACGCTTGGATTGGTGGGGTCAGGCAGAGCAGGTCACTGGAAGCGGTTACTGCAATCACTGAAGAAGGGAGAATATGTTCTCTGCCTTTACTGAACACCCATAGCCTTCAAACCTAACTCTTGGTATTCACCTCACTGCCTAAGGCACCTACCTGATGGTTAGGCCCTTGGCAGTTTTTTAAGCACTGTTGTTGGAAGAGTGAAGGCAACAAAATATGTTAGTTTTTGGCATTATAGCAAGTGCTTTAGTTAAATTTAGAATGCCTCTTTTGAAGATTGTGCAGTCAAAAGAACTAAATTGGCAACAGTGCCTGCCAGTGACATCAATATGGTGCTTCTTGGGGAAAAGCCAATTGAAGGTGTTACTGGCATTTTACCAAGCTCAGGGCATCAAATTTAATTGCATTTAAGGACACACCATCTTTTTAAAACTTCAAACTAATGGTGAAAATACCTGTTTCACAAGCAGGCACAGTTCATTCTGAATTAGCTGACTTGTGCTTGCAGGAATAATAACCCTGGATGTTATTTGCTCAAACAGTTTCTACTCAGGAGGGTGGCAGGAAACCTTTTGCTTCTCCCTGGAAGCATGGTTTCCGAAGTGAGTTCGCCTACTACTATACCACCAGGCAGAGACTCCCTAAAGTATATTCTTCAATGCCTTTTCGGTCAATTTTCTTTAATTTATGGAGAAACTCAGACTCCAAATTTTTATTTACTGGGAGGAGTAAAGAGGAAGAATATAGTTGTGACGATATTCTGGTCAATGGTGGATCCCATATATGATGGTCTCATAAGATTGCAATGGAGCAAAAAAAAAAAAAAAAAATCTCTATCACTTAGTGATGTCAAATGGCACAGTGCAAGTCATTACATGTTAGCGGTGATGATGGTGTAAACAAACCTACTGTTGCTAGAGGTACAAAAGCATAGCATATGCAATTATGTACACTACATAATACTTCATAATATAATCAATGTCTCATGTATTTACTACACTATAATTTTTATCAGTATTTTAGGGTGTAATCTTTCAACTTATAAAAAAAATCGCTGTAAAACAGTGTGCCCCGTTATGCCAGCAGCAGCAGCATACATTTCGTGTTTATGGTGTCTCTTGACCTCATCATTTTTCCTGTGCTTGATTTAATATCGTGTTGTTTTGTTCATCATGGCCCCTGTCTGCACAATGATGAAATCGCCTAACAATGCATTTCTCAGAATGTGTCCCTGTTGTTGAGTGACACATGACTGTAATATCACTCTCTGGTGGTGGTGAAGCCGGGGGTTGAGAAGGAGAAAGAATCACAATTTCTTTAGGTAACTTTAACTGTGGTTCAATACATATACACACACACACAAATACACACATACACACGCACACGTAAACACACTCATACATAGTCAGTTACTTGTTCACTCACATAGACCTTTCCTGTTTCATTCTTTTCAGTTGGATGTTAAAATTCCAACTCTGATATTTAACTTTTCGTGTTTTCAAGGCTCTTTCTTATAAATTCATCAATCTAGTAGTCCTTATTCCAGTGAACATTCTTAATTATAGTCAATTGCCCCAAATTGGCTTTCTTGAATTTAAATGCATTTACCATTTCATTTTTCAAGATGAATTTGATTGAATGTCTCATAGTGATTGATGCAAGCTCATTCAGAATATGTGAATAATAAATTTATTACTCTCTAAAAATAAGTAATAGATCAAAAAAAATCTCAGGTTTAATATTTTACTGTTAAAGATTAAACAGTTCTTCTAAATAACTTAGCAACCCTTTCAAACTCAAATTGTTTGGCTCTATGTTTAAGGAAACTATTGAAATCATTTCCGTTCCCTTGGGTACCGTTGTGCAATTTGGATTTAGCTGGTCTGCAGAATGTACTCATCTATGTTAATGTTTCCGTAATGAGAATGATCCAACTGTGTCACAGCCTTTTGGGTCTTAACCTTCTTCATTTAAATAACCTTTTACTTCTCATTTACACAAGCCTGTCCATTTTAGGATGAATATATCAGACACCTTCCTCTTTCTCCCACGACCTGATTTCTGTTGCTAAAAAAAAAAAAAAAAAATCAATTGGGTTGTCTTACATATGAGAAAAACATGTTGTTCATAACGGATTTCTCAGTATTTGGAAGAAGCTAGGTGTTATAACAAAGAGAAGTGAGTTAAAAGGATTTTAGCATTAGTATCATGATTTTAAGAGAAAATTCAGTAAATTATTCTTACTCTTAAAAATGTTAAATCTGGAAATATTTGAAAACATAAGTAGACTGTTATATTAGTAACTTATAGTATTCAGTCTATTGCTTCAAACTAAAAATATATTTAAGAGGAGATTGTGTTTCAAAAATTAATGACAGAATTTGTTTAAATAGTAAATATGATACACATGGCATGATTTGTTTTTAAAATCCTATTTATATGCAAGTTTTTAAAAATATTATTAACAATTCTATTCTATTTGTGATACTTTGAAGGAAGGACACCAGCTGCATAACAGGAAAACCAGATGGAATCGGGGGTGCCACAGAGGACTTCCCTGAGAAAATGTCATTGGAGAGCTGAGTTCCAAAGGGTAAGTAGAAACTAAAAGGCAAGGGGCAAGGGTCTGGGGAGGAGGAATCTTTTTAGAGTAAGTTTTCCATGTAAACCTGACCTATAAGTCCCACACACTCTCCTAAAACCCTACAATAGCTTTTTCATATCCTCACCTTGACTTACTTGTAAACTCTGCTTGAACTGGTCTGTCTCTGCCTACTTCTTCCCCAGTAGCATACTTCACATTTGCAATTTTCTATTTAGTGGCTATATTCCTGAAGGATAAACACGGACCTTCAATCCCATGAATCTAGATCACTATTACATTGTAGGGACCAAGCAAATATGTGAATAAATGAATGTACATAAACCTTAAATCTTCAAAATTTAAAGATAATGTGGCCTGGCCACAGGGGCTCAGTGATTGAGTGTCAACCTATGAACCAGGAGGTCATGGCTCGATTCTAAGTCAGGGTACATTCCTGGGTTGCAGGCTTGATCCCCAGTGTAGGGGCGTGCCGGAGGCAGCCAATCAATGACTCTCTCTCAACATTGATATTTCTCTCTCTCTCTCTCTCTCTCTCTCTCTCTCTCTCTCTCTCTCTCTCTCTCTCCCTCCCTTCTTCTCTGTAATCAATAGAATATATTTAAAAAAGATAATGTGTCTTATTAGTCATTATAAGAATTGTAGCTGCCATTTATTGAACACAAATGTTTAGCACAATGCAAGATGCTAAATGTTGTGGTTATTGAACCATATTAGTGATACAAAAACAGGTTTAGAAGTTCAGTAAATTGCCCAAAGTCAGACTGTGATCTGCTCTATAACATTTAATAAAGATAGAATCACTAAATTGTCTTAGTATCATCAGGGCAGAGGAAACACTACT
This sequence comes from Myotis nattereri, assembly GCF_964212035.1. Taxonomy (NCBI): domain Eukaryota; kingdom Metazoa; phylum Chordata; class Mammalia; order Chiroptera; family Vespertilionidae; genus Myotis; species Myotis nattereri. Next base: position 38,851,929 of record NC_138082.1, read on the forward strand.
TTTTTATTACAGTCTTGATGTAGTTCATTCCAAATTTAATACTTTTATTTAAATTTTACTTAAAATTTAAATTTTTATATATTATTAAACTTACTCTCCTATTAAAGTATCCACTTCGTCAGTATTATCAGACATGCACTATCTCTAAGTGAGCATAGTAGGTGGTATGACATATATGGTTTTTATGCACTTCTGGCTATGGGTGTGATTACAATTTGAATTGGGAGAGAGGTTTGGGGGACAGTACATATGTCATAGTAGGGGTAACCACAAAATTCCAAGGGTCATAGAGTTATATATATTTAACAAATATTTAAAAAGTGCCTAATATGCCCACCTCTTGTTTTAGGCACTGAACTATGCACACGATGGTGAATAAAATAAACAGGGTCTTTGGACTCATAAAAAAGAAAATCTAGCCGAAACCGGTTTGGCTCAGTGGATAGAGCGTCGGCCTGCCGACTGAAGGGTCCCAGGTTCGATTCCGGTCAAGGGCATGTACCTGGGTTGCGGGCACATCCCCAGTGGGAGATGTGCAGGAGGCAGCTGATCGATATTTCTCTCTCATCGATGTTTCTAACTCTCTATCTCTCTCCCTTCCTCTCTGTAAAAAAGTCAATAAAATATATTAAAAAAAGAAAAAAGAAAATCTAGAGCAGAGACATTAAATTTGATTAAGGAAGTATAATTAGGCAGGGTTTACTAGAGACACTGATACTTTCATTGAATCTTAAAAGATGAGTAAATAGAGTCATGCACTCCCCAATGCATTAGTTAGGGTTAGAATAATCATTAGTAGTAGAAAACCCAACAAGCTTTGGTCAAACAAGCTAGGAAGCCGTCTCTCCCTCCCATAAAAGACATCCAGGTGTCATCAGTCTAGTGCTAGTGTACACAGTGCTCCAGGGACAGGAGTCTGGGATGCTCCCTCTATGTTGTTTTTCTACCCATCTTTGGCGTGTAGCTTCCAGCTCAGGCTCTAGGGTGGCTGCTTTATTTCCTAGCATCATGTCTGCATTTCAGCGAGCAAGAAGGGAGAAGGCAAGAGGGAAGAACTGCATGCCCCCTTTGTTTCTGGACACTTACCAAAAGTTGCATACACTGATTCTGTTTATTTCTAGAATCAACCACAAGAGAGGTGGGGAGGTCAGAAAATGGTAAGTTTTAAGTCAAATAAAATGTTAAAAAAAGATGATTTGTGAGGAGAGTACCAAATGCTATGTAAGTTTGCACTTATCTTGTTAAAAGTATTGCAATAATTATTTCCCATGTTTTCTGAAAGTTAATTGATTAATTAATTAATTAATTTTTGTTACTCCTCACCCGAGGATATTTTTTCTATTTATTTTTAGAGAGAGTGGATGGAAGGGAGGGAGGAGAAAGAGAAGGAGAGAGAGAAGAAAAGAGAGAGAAACATCGATGTGAGAGAAACATATCAGTTGGTTGCCTCCCCCCACGCACCCCACCAGGGACAGGGATCAAACCTGCAACCTATGTACATGGCCCTTTGCTGTGCAGGGTCAACGCTCTAACCATTGAGAACACCAGCCAGGGTATTTCCCATGCTGTTTAATTTTGCTATTTACCATGGTGTTTTATATTTTTTAAATAAAAAGAAAAATTATCTGTAAAAAATAATGAGGATTTTATTACTGAAGATGTGGAAAATAAATATATCAATATAAAATAAATAAATATATGATAGCCTCTACCATAAGAAAATAGGTAAAGCATAGAAGTATGCCAAAAAGGGATTCAGAAAAATAACTTGGAAAATGTTGTGTGACATGGCTGGAATTTCATGTGTGTGGAAAATATAGAAGGAAATAAGACTATAAAGCAAGGTTAATGAAAGCATTTATTTGCTATCTTTTTTCTATGTCATACTTGTATATTTTATAATATCCAAAATCATTTTTCATATATTATTTCATTTAATACTCAAAATGATCCTATGGAATACTTACTGGTATTATCCTGGCTTAGTAAGTTAAATAACCAAGTACAGATGCCTTTCCTATTATACCTGAAGTATCTAATATATTCAGAGAGATTCAAGAAGATATATTCTTGCCCAGCTGGCATTCGATTCCCAGTTGGGGTGCATGCCCAGGTGCAGGCTTGATCCCCAGTAGGGGGCGTACAGGAGGCAGCTTTTTGATGATTCTCTCTCATTATTGATGTTTCCATCTCTCTCCTTCTTCCTTCTGCTCCGAAATCAACTATCTATATCTATCTATCTATCTATCTATCTATCTATCTATCTATCTATCTATGAAGATATATTCTTAATCCAAGAATAGTAAGGCAATGCAAAGGGAACTATTAGAAAATTTAAAAAGAGCTCATTTTGACCCCAAAAGTAGACCAAAATTAACAAGTAATAGAAATATTAATAAAAAGACAAGGCATAGGATTCAAATATGGAATGTTTAAATTTTGATTAATTAGAGTCCTAGGAAGAGAGGACAAAAAAAATTGTGTATGGATGTCCATATATGAGGGAGTATGGATGATGGTGAAAGAGGGAATATTATCAAAGACAAAAATAGAAGACAATTATCCAAAACTAAAAAAGACTTGAGTCTTTATATTTAAAGAATTCACTGAGTGTCCAGAACTATAAAACGAACCCCACAAAGTCAGACCCTAATGAAATTTTATAGGGCATCAAGGATAAAAGACACTAAAAACTTCTATAGACAAGCTCTTCAAATTTCTGAGGAAAAAAAATATTTTATTCTCAGACTAGCAAGCAAAGATGAGGGCTGTTTGAAGATGTATATAGACATGCAAAAATTCAAAAGATTTATTGTTCATCAACCTTTTCTCTATAAGTGACTATAGGATATACTCCAGAAAAACAGGAGAGTAACACAAAGAAACTGGAGATGTGGGGTCTAGTAAAGAAATCAAGAAATCTCTGAAGTACAGCTTTGCAAAGTATCAGATTAGAGCTGAAGAAAGAGGACTCTAGGAAGTGTCTTGGGGTGGAGGGAGGAACTCTATAGATAATATCATTGAGAAGGCAGAAAAATGTATGATAAAGTCACAAGTTCAAGGAACAGAGAAATATAATGAAAAATTTCAGGAAAAAATATGAAACAAACTAAGATGTGATATAATTTTAAGCAATTGTAGAATGTTTAAAAGAAAAAGAATTCATTTGAAATTGAAGTTAGAAACAAGCCATAAGGTATTTGCATCTGATGTTGGAGTTATTTTTAGGTAGAGTGGAAGAGAGGGAGGAAGGAAGGAGAGAGAGAAATATTGATGTGAGAGAAGCACATCCATTGGGGAACGAACCTGCAACCCAGGTACATGCCCTTGACCGGTAATCGAACCTGTGACCTTTTGGTGTGTGGGCTGAGTCACATAGGCCAGGGCTCATCTTTACAAGTTTTCCTTTGATTGAACATCTCTGCGAATTATTATCAAGTGCATTACTATTAACTTCAATAAGTAATGTTAGTTTAAATAATTTATCCTGTTGAAATACTATATTACATAACCAATTTCTGCAAATCTGTTAGTGATTTGATTTAATTTGTTCTTTAGAAACTATGCTCAAATAATTATTCTTTGATCCTGTAAATTAGCCAAATGGAATATTGTTTATAATGTAATTTAAATGAAATCTGCCATTCTTGGCTCATTGCTTAATGGACCTCAGTTAATATGTTATTCATGGGGAAATGGCAGATCCACTGGGGTCAACAGGATAAGAGAAGCACAGTTGTTCTCACCAGTATTTTCATTACATAGGAAGTAATAAAAACCAAATCAATCTATTTCAACAGGATTGTTCACAGTGTTATTTAGGAATTTATAAGCTAAAAATAATAAATTTGGTGTAGCAAAAAAAAAAAAGTTTATAAGCTAGAGGTAAGTTGTGTTTGTATAATGCTTACATTAGTGAAAAGCAAAAATGTTAAAACTGACTGTTTTGGGATCTGTTCCAGAAGCCTCACAGTTGTGGGATTTTATCAATGAGAGCGATCACCACAGGCATGCATGTTAGCTACCTATGAGACCCTGGGCCCCCATCCTAGATCATTTCATTGCCTGGAACTATTTCATCCTTGAAATTGTAAACTCAAATATTCCATTCTCAGACCAACTTCAGATTCTTTCAATCCTCCCAGTTTTTTTTTATTACTGCTAATCATGTCTTGATTGCATCAAGGCCTTGATGATCTTGACCTTTTCATTTTGTTTTGATTAATTTAGTTGAAAATTATAATTTATTGTGCACTTAATATTGTCCTAAGTGCCTTATACACATTATCTTATTTAAAGCATATGGCAAGCCTATGAAGCAGGAATTATTATCCCATTTCATGCATTAGGCAAAAAGAGGTTAAATAAAGTGCTTAAGGGAAGTGGGAGGACAATGATTCAAATTGTCCCTTCCTCCCCTCTCCCTCTTCCTTCAGTTCCTCATCTTCTAGTTTTCTCTGCCACCCTTAAGAAGACCCAGTTCCATTAGCTGAACCACCCACCCTCTCTGTTCATATATTCAGGCTGGTAGCCCTACGGGAGAAATTACACATCCCTGGGGACTGGTGCCACTACCCACGCATTGCCTCTGGTCCCGGCTGAGGCTTCAATGCTACCCAGCTATGTGCCTTTGTCAGCTCCCCTCTCTATTACAAACTTAATTTCCTTAAACCTCCTGTTTACCATTTCCTGTTCATTGAGCTAACCCAAAAGATTGGACTGTCAAATTAGCTTACATAAATGACACATCTCCCCCAGTATCAAGCTTTACTAATCCTTTCAAGAACACAAACAATCAAAAGGCACAGGGGAACCATGGAGAGATCTAAGACATCCTGCATAGCCCTCAGAATCTGTCACTGCTGCGTTAGATAAGCACAATGTGGTCAGAGAAATAGATGAGGTCTCTAAGAAATACTCATGGCCCTGGCTGGTGTTTCTCAGTGGATAGAGCATCAGCTTGCAGCCTAAAGGGTCCCGGGTTCCATTCCCGTCAAGGGCATGTACCTTGGCTGCAGGCTCGATTCCCTGGCTGGTTCAGGGGCATGTAGAAGGCAACCAATCATTGTGTCTTGCTCACATTGATGTTTCTTTCTGTCTCTCCCCGCCCTTCCACTCTCTTTAAAAATCAGTGGGAAAATATCGTTGGGTGAGGATTAACAAAAAACAAACAAACAGAAGAAAGTAGTAGAACACTATGTGAAGATGAAGGTGGAGATTGGGGTGATGCTTCTTCATGCCAAGGAATGCCAACCATTGTCAGCAAACCACCAGACCCAGGGGAGAAGCATGGGGCAGATTCTGCCTCTCAGCTTTCTTTCTTTCTTCTTCTTTTTTTAAAATGATTTTATTGATTTTTAGAGAGAGGAAGGGAGAGAGATAGACACATTGATGAGAGAGAAACATCATCTATTGGCTGCCTCCTGCATACTCCCTACTGGGGATCAAGCCTGCACTCTGGGCATATGCCCTGACTGGGAGTAGAACCAGTGACCTTGGGGTTCATGGATCAATGCTCAATGACTGAGCCACACCAGCCAGGCTGCCTCGCAGCTTTCAAAGAAACCAACTCTGCTGACACTTTGATTTCAGACTTCTAGCCTCCAAAACTGTGAGAATTTCCTTTGCTTAAGCCACCCAGTTTGTAGCACTTTGCTAAGGCAACCATAGCAAACTAATATAGGCCTATTGATGCTTAAAGAATCAATCGTTGCCCTGGCCGGTTTGGCTCAGTGGAGAGAGTGCCAGCCTGCGGACTGAAGGGTCCCGGGTTCGATTCCGGTCAAGGGCATGTACCTTGGTTGAAGGCACATCCCCAGTGGGAGGTGTGCAGGAGGCAGCTGATTGATGTTTCTCTCTCATCGATGTTTCCAACTCTGTATCCCTCTCCCTTCCTCTCTGTAAAAAATCAATAAAATATACTTTAAAAAAAAAGAGTCAATCATTGCTCCACAAAATTATATATAAAATCATGTGTGCTTATGTCTGTAGGTACACTTTTTCTTTTCTTTTTCACACAATTTCACAATCTCTTATAACCCACTTTTCATGATTAGTGGCAGGAGCATAATCAAGAGAGAGAAGAAATGAGCTTCCAATGTGACAAAAACCCCTGTTTAATTTTGGGGTTCTCATAGTATGTCCAGCTCATGAGCATTTAGCATCTTATGACACAAGAGCATCCTATATAATAAAAGCCTAATATGCTAAGTGTCCGGTCATCCAGTGACCATTCGACTATTCAACCAATCAAAGCATAATATGCTAATGATATGCTAAGGCCACTCAACTGCTCGCTATGACAAGCACTGACCAACAGGGGGCAGACAGTCAACCGGTTGACCAGTCACTATGACATGCACTGACCACCAGGGGGCAGACCCTCAACCTGTAGGTTAGCTTGCTGCTGGGCTTAGGGACCACACCCCCATGCACAAATTTCGTGCACTGTGTCTCTAGTATATCTATGATTTTGCAGATCCATCTGAGCTTTTAGATAGAATCTTGAATCCAAGGGTATCTCTTGGATCTTCCCCAACAGTAAGCATTAAAAGTGGATTAAAAAACACAAATACATCAACCTTAAATGAAACGAAGGAAGGTGAAGGTGAAGTTACTCTGATACAAAGGGAGAACAGGTTATCACTTGGCACTTGCTCTATGTAATAGATTTGGGAATACAGAACTATAGCAAACTCAGTATCAGTGTCCTAGGGCGGCCATAACAATTGACCACAAACTGGGTAGCTTGTAACAACAGACATTTATTCTTGCACATTTCTGGAGTGTAGTCCAAAATAAAGTTGTATTCCCTCTGACGATTCCAGGGGGAGAATTCTTTCTTGCCTTTTCCAGCTTCTGGAGGCTTCAGGATTTCCGTGACTATGGTTACATCACTTCAATTTGTGTCCCTGTCTTTTCATGGCTTTCTCTGTCTTCTTTTCTCTCCATGTGTTTCTCCTCTATGTGTCTCTTATAAGGATGCCTGTCATGAGATTTACGGCTCACTCCTGGCTGATCTCAACTCCAGATCCTTAACTTAATTACACTGGCAAAGACCCCCCTTTCCAAAGAAGGTCACATTCATAGGTTCCAGGGCTCAGAATACATACATATCTCTGTGGGGGCCACCATTTAACCCAATAGATGCTCTAACTTTATTGAGTTCCGAAAATAAAGGAAGAATAAAATTAGTCTAAATAGATTTAATTTTTATAACTCCATTTCTTTCTTTTTTTAAAAAAAATATTTTTATTGATTTCAGAGAGGAAGGGAGAGGGAGAGATAGAAACATGAATAATGAGAGAGAATCACTGATCGGCTGCCTCCTGCATGTTGCCCGCCCACAGGGATCAAGCCCGCAATCCGGGCATGTGCCCTTGACCAGAATCGAACCTGGGACCCTTCAGTCCGCAGGCCGACGCTCTATCCACTGAGCCAAACCAGCCATCCAGGTCTATAACTCCATTTCTTAAGAAGCCAAGAATAAACTCTTAATTATGAATAAACCACCTGCTGACAAAAGGACCTGAAATATTTACACTGTGGAAATGGTAACTGAAGGGTGTAGACTGAATCCACCTTCTCCTTGAAGATAATTAATTCAGTATTTCAAATGCTAACTAAAATATTTTGGGGGTGGGAGTAAATCACTGTCTTCTTACTTTTGTGGAATGTCACTTAGAAAAGTATTTTGTGAAGCTCTCTAGGGCATATCCAGAATTTTCCAAAGAAGTCTTATTTGAACCTAATGAGACCAAACAATTCCAAAAGCAAAGATAAGTAGAAATAGAGTAAGTTACAGTTTGAGTTATGAGTGCTTTGTACAGAAGTCACCAGCTTGGGGTAGGGGGGTGGGGCTTGAATGTTTTCAAGTCCACATTCTGTGATTCTGCAGTTTTCTTTTCTACACACAAGCAAAAATTTCTTAGAGGTATTTTTCAAGTCTAGGGCCACTGAACAACTGTTTTGTTGAGTAACTGCTCACAGAACCTCCTGAAAGAAACAACTGAAGCATTTGTAGATTGAAAGGAAGATGCAATAATCATAGAACTTGGGCTGACAAGGATTACAGGGCCTGTTAATGTGCATACATTGTCCTATCCATGACTTTAATAACCAGGATCATCTGCTATGAGTTCAGGTCATGAGTCATTTTATTTTTCATTAAAAAGACATCTTTAACTATATTTTCCTCCACTTTTATTGTTATTATAAAAGTATTATTCATTCTTTCCTGAAAACTATTTGATAACAGTGAGTTTGCAATTATTAGACCAGCATTGTGTCCCACAGATTTTGAAATTATGCCACGGCACGTGGAGATAAGAGCTCGAGGGAGGAGGAAGCATATTATAACGAGTAATAGTTTCATATATATATTTTTCCTGCTTGCTAGCACTTTTTACAGATGGGGGTTTGGAACTGGTTGGAATTCAAATACTTTGGAATAATAAATAGTGCCAGGTGCAGATCAGGTTCAATTTCTTTTTAAAAATGTTGAATCCAACATTTCAAATCACCAAAATATGTTAAAGTTGGAAACAGATCAGAATAACCGGTGAAGGCAGATGCTCCGAAGTAACTGGTGAAGCTCACCAACTTGCTTTGTGACCCGCAGACGTCACTTGACTTCTCAGTGCCTCAGTTTCCCCAAGCATTTAAAATACAATAAATAAAATTTAAAATAAAATGGTGGAAAAAATAGCTCTTTGGCATGAGGTTGGAAAGATAGCATCACACAAACTAAAATGATTTTCATCACTAGGGCAACTTGGCAAGCAACTAGGGAGGGTTGCATTCTAATGATTATGGAAAATGTTGCAATTTTGAATGTACTAAAGTGCACTGAACTTGGAGATTTCACTTGGGTAACAATAATGACTGCTCACAATACGTCGGGTGTTATAAGATGCTTTCTTTATGGTGTCTTATTTAATCCACACCTCAATCCGATGATGGGATTATTTTTTCCCATTTCTCAGAAAAGAAAGTTGAGGGTCAGAGTAATTTGTCTAAGTTCCCACACCTCATGTCTATTTCCTCCCAGATTCCAATCCAATCAGCCTGTCTCCTAGGCTCCTCTCTTAGCAAGTGCTATATAGAAGAGTTCTATGTTAATCATAGGACCTCTCCTTAGTCTGAAACTACAGCCAATTAGCTTGCCTTGGTGAACTTGAAGATTTGTACTTTTATCTCATCTGTTTAAAAAGAATTCATATGAATCATGAAACAAAATACTATTTCATATAAAATATACCCGACCTTTCTGAAATGTAGAAAATGATAGAATGAAATCTTTATTTAAAACATCAATTTGTATAACCAGTATTAATTGACGACTTGCTACATGCCAGATACTGTGAAATGTGTAGGGAGAAACGGACCTGTCCACTAACCTCAAGATGTATATATAGTCCTTGCTGGGTGGGGGTGGGGGTGGGGGGTGGGGAGGCGAGGGGTTAGGGATCATAGACAATAGGGATTTAAGAATTTTACATTTTTCTTTGCTAAATGTTGGGGTGGGTGGGGCTATACATTTAAGCTGAGATATGTTGGTTGAGAAATAACTAGCCATGAGGAAGGAAGGTAGGAAAGAAGCAAGGACATTCTAAGCACAGAAAACAAGCCGAGGTTCTGATCTGATTTGTGCTTTAGAAAGTCCGCTTTGGTGCTGTGTGGAGAATGGATTTGGATACAGGTTTTAGTATTCTCGACTGAGATTTTCAAACTCAACCATCGAAGCACTCCTTGGGAACTACTGAGACAAAACATTTGAAAATTATTTCCCTGGGTGGATTTCCTTTTTGTTTAATTCCTAAGAACTCTACCTGTACTAGATTTTTTATGTTACAGACAGATTTTGACTGCTATGTTATTTATTATATTTGGCCTATGCTATTGCTATTAACCTCTTCATATTTTCTTCTTTTACTACAAATCATCGATCTATTTCAATGACATTTTCTTCTAAGATAAGGTATTACACTCAGTCATTCTGTATTTTTTCAAATGTATAGATACCATGTTCACAGAACATCTGTTAGCTTATTGCTTCTTTCACATTTTATTTAGCATTGTGATGTCATATCATTTATAAAATGTGTGTAAACAGATTGAGTTTCATTACAATTCCAATTGAATGAAAAAATGTTTTGAAAACGGTCTTTCATTTAAGACATTCAAATGCATTGCAGTCATTTAAATTAGCCTCCAGAATGTGACAGAGAGCTCTGGAAGGAAATCAGGCGAGATTAAAAGATGGGCTTTGTATCTCTGTACTTGTCTTCATATTTTATATCATTTAAAAAAGAAGAAGGAACAATCATGTCATAGACTTTTTTTGTGTGCTTTCTTCTCTGTTTCTGTTCCGCTTCTAATATCTGCCATTAAAAAAAAAAAAGGAAAGACCACACTGGGTGCAGTGTCAGTGGGAGGCAGGGCCACTTCTGTGATGGAAGGTGAAGGGGGAATTCCTCTCCGTCCTCACCCCCTCCCAGCCAGAACTAGGCGCAGAGGGCTTTGAATGAAGGTGGGGTGTGCCATGCTATGAGTGTCTAGGTTTTAAGTGCCATGTAGTTTTTGTGGTCTTGGCCAGAAAGTCCTAACTTCCAGAATCCCTTTGGGTCTCACATATTTCCCAGAACAACCTCCTTACAATGTGTGGACTATATTCTTCCAATCATTTTCCTTTCACACCTGCCAGCCAGTTGGCCCTGCTGCCTGCACCAGACCCTCGATCGCTGACCTGCCCCTGCGGGGAGGCACCCACGTGGCGCTGTGAACACGTGGCAGACCTGCTTTGTGTAGGTCATGCACCTGATTCTCGACAGAACAAAGAGTAAAAATCCATCCTCCTCTAACTCTTGACAATGATGATTGACCAGCATAAATACATAAGTATCTGTTACAAATATAATTTTAAAATATTGAGACAGTTTTGAAATCACTGATGAAATAAACCTCTATGACTGATTTTCAGAAGGAAAGGTGGTCCCTGTCACCAAACGTATATTTTATGCCATTTCTGAAGGAACTATTTTATATGAGGGGAGTGTTAAGACCACCTCCTGACAGGTGACTTTCAATTCTCAGTGTCCTCTCTGCAAAAGTCACCTGTATTACCTTTTCAATAACCTTTCGTTTTATTTTATTCTTTATTTTATATACACACAGAGTTTAACAGATTAAGTATTCTTTAATCTTTTCTTCTCTAACAAGCATAAACTATCTCACCGCACATACGTTTAATGTGTCAAGGAAAAATATTTTGTAATTTTCATTCCAAAGCATCAATTCACAACATCGTAAGTTCTTCAGCTTCTTCTATAAAAATTCTGACTGGAAGAGTCCTCAGACATGTTAAAGTGTTTAAGAGTAATAATAGTTTATAAGAAAATATCAGACTATTATAAAAAGCAGATGATTAGAAAATGTTAAATTATTGTAAGCTTTCAAATCATATGTACTTACAATTCTTTCAAAGAGTCTCTCTAAAATGGTACCATTCCATTGGCTATTTACTCTTAGAGAATGCGAGGCCAACCTTTCTTTTTAAATAACAGCAAAATAAACTTTTCAAACTGTTGCGGTTTCTGGGAAAGGGCTGGGTTTGTTTTTTTGTTGTTTTGTTTTTCTTCCATTTTACTGTGTCATCTGGGAAACTGAAATACGATTGGGAAACAAATGACAGCTCGGGACTCAATATTCTAGCTTCACAAGAAGCTCGGAGCACAGATTTTTAAGTTCAGGTTGGAGCATTCACTTTCTGATTTCAAAGGGAGCTCTGCATTTGTCATATCTTCTGTGATGAAAGCAGGTGCTGACTTAGACAAAGGAAGGTGCTAGCATCTGACACCATTCTCTTACACTTTCTGTTCTGTGCATGTTTTGTGTTCACAAGAATTCCTGCATGTTTTTCTTTTGTTTTGCTCTCCTGGGGCAGATTCAGCATATTGCCTGCTGCTGTGATTTACAGGTTGGCAGATAAAAATTCAACAGTTTTTAAACCAGGAAAGTACTGAGGCCTCGAGAGCCAGTGACTGCGGTTACTCAGTAAGGTCTTGAGCTTTTCTCGTTTCCACACTAGACGACTCCATTAATGTTAATTATTGTCAGTGCCTATTATCTACGTGAAGATGAAGACTGAATCTTCTTCCACATGGAAAACTGTTTTGACTACAGGATTTGATTAGAGATTTGAGTTATTCAGACAAATGGGCAGTTCATTTTAGTAAGTGGTTTGACTGATTTCATTTTAAGTTGATTTATTAAATTCAGTTTAAATAATTAAATTGCTCATGCTGATATATTATAACTTATTTATTTAAACAGGAAAACTCATGGCCTGTAGGCATGGTGCTAGGCATTAACCAATATGATCACTTTATATTTTAGTATTTTTGTCACTTGCTCTATTATCTTCAGACCCAAACTGAGATTAAGACTGTAGTATTATTCATTTGATATTAAATCTACATTAATTAAAAAGTATGCTGGAATTATAGGAGTTGCTAAATCCAAATAAAACTAATCATTTTTGAAAGGAATGAATTTTCTAATTTTTAAAAGCGAAGTGAGTGACTTTTAGGTCAATTTAGAGAAAATCTGGTCAAACATCTCAGTAAAAATTATACAGAGAAAATCATCTTTCGAAATTATATTTCCATCAAAGGAATTACACACATGTAGAGAGCAAGGTGAGTGCTGGCCATATCAGGGGGAACACTTTATAAAGTAAATGATTGTCTAACCACTATACTGTATTGAATATAAATTTTAAATGAAAACATTTTAAAAAAAGAATTAGCCAAAATGTAATTAGCTCACAATAAATTTTCAAAATGATTTTTACATTCATATCAGCCAGAGAACATTCTAAAATGAGGGGGTCTTTAATAAGTATAAAATAAGAATAAATTATAAGAATATATTATTTACTCAATAATTATCCTCAAATAATCTTTGCTCTTCATTTTTGGATTGAGGGTCAAATGCCATCTTGTGAATCCTTTCTTAATCCTTGTGGTAAGAATGAATTACTCTCAATTGCCTTCTCACAGCATTTTTATAACCTTATTACAGCGCTTAACACATTGAATCGTCATTATTTTTAACCTGTCTTCCACACTAGACTCCTAGTTCTGAGATAATGTTTTATTCACAGCTGTGCTCCCACAGAGCCAGTCACAGAGGGGGCAATCAATAAATGTTGCTGAATGAAATGAGTATAACATTTTCCTAAGCAAATATTTTACTAATTTTCTGTTTCCCTATTTTATTTTTGTTCTTGCTATTATTTTCGAATGGCTATCTTCTCCTATCTTCCCTTTGCATTTACCAACTTTGCAAATGTTGCTGCCGTTGCCTGCTCACGGTCATGCTCAGGAACTTCCCCTGCTTTCTGGAGTTCCCCAACTCCTGATTTAAATGCTCCACATTAGCTCTTGTTTGAGACTGGAAATCCCATCATGAAGTTGCACCACTTACTTTGCAATAAAAAAAACAACCTTCCATAATCAAAGCACGACCCTGCAATAATGATTATTGAACACTACTTTATTACCTTAAGACTGCTGGCAACATTCTACACTAATCACAAAAGATGGTCTCGTGAAGGAATTAAGAATTAATGTTTTAAACAAAAAAATATTTTAGAAAACTGCTGCCTTGCTTAGTAATAAGAGGGAACCACAGAAAGAAACCCAAAGATCAGGGATTCTACCACTTGTATTAGTCCAGGAGCTAATTGTTTTGGGAACTCTGTGAATACATTTGCTTCAAGGTTCCCAGACTCCATATACACAGCAACCCCTGAGTCAAGTCCTGAGGCCTGTGAGGGTAACGTCTTCAGTCCTTGACCCCTTGTTTGGATCAAAACAGGAGAGTCTATAGATGACGGTATGAAATTTAGGTGTTTCAGGAACTAGATAGATTTTAGAGAGTAAGAAAATGTATGTACAAGTTACATCATAAATAGAAATTTACCAGACTAACTTAATTAGAAAATGATAGGTATTTTCAGTCCAGTTTTTAAAAATATATATTTTTATTGATTTCAGAGAGGAAGGAAGAGGAGAGAGTGATAGAAACATCAGTAATGAGAGAGAATCATTGATTGACTGCCTCCAGCCGGCCCCCCGATTGGGGATCGAGCCTGCAACCTGAGCATATGCCCTGACCAGGAATTGAACCATGACCTCCTGGTTCATAGGTTGATACTCAACCACTGAGCAACACCGGCTGGGCTAGTCCAGTATTTTTAAAATTTTACTTTTTTTTTCTCCTTCTCTCCTTCTTCCCCTTCCTTCCTTCTCAGATAAGAGTGTGGAGTTAGGGTTTATTTGATTTTAGATCTTAGCTAGGTTCTGATAACTGTTCTTTGTGTGCATTCTTTATTGATTGTAATTATGTAAGGGGTAAAAGAGTGCAAGACAGAGTTTGGGCACTGTATTAGAGTTCAACAGAGAAGCAGGACTAATAGAAGTCCTATCTACCTATTATCTATCTATCTATCTATCTATCTATCTATCTATCTATCTATCATCTATCTATCATCTATCTATCTATCTATCTATCTATCTATCTATCTATCTATCATCTATCTATCTATATCATCATCATCATCATCTAGAAAGTGGTTTGTTATAAGGTATTGGCTCATGTGCTTATAGGAGCTGAGAAATCCCATGATCTGTCTGTTGGGAGACTCAGGAAGGGCCTGAGACCTGGAGAGCTGATGGTATAGAATCCAGTTCCCAGTCTGAAGGCCTGAGAACCAGGAGCAGAGAGGGCAGGAGGAGATTTGTGTCCCAGCTTACAGTCAGGCAGAGAGAGAATTCAGCTTTCTTTAGCCTTTTTGTTCATTTCAGGCCCTCAAGGGCTTGGATGAGGCCCACCCACATTGAAGGGCCATCTGCTTTACTCAGTTCACCGATTCATATGTAAATGTCTTCTAGAAACACCTTCAGACACACCCAGAAATCATACTGAACTAGATTATTTGGGCACCCCTGGGTCCAGTACAGTTGACACATAAAAATAACCATCATAGTCACTAAACCCTCAACAATCCTTATTTCACTACTTTGCTAAGACCTGCTCTAAACTTCAATATAGACCAGAAATGGTCTGTGGGTTAGTGTTTGGAAACCACTAAGTGAACTCACCTACTCTTTAGGCTTTTATTATACCTATAAATTGGAAACTCTCAAGTCTATATTCTTAGCCTAGTCCTCTTTCTTAAATTTCTTAAATTCTTATACCCAGCAAGCTACCTACCAATAGGATGTTCTCTAAGTAGCTCAGCTTGACATCTTCCCCATCAGAGCTATTCCTTTCTTTATATTTTCCATAGCAAAAGGCCATGGAACATGCCTTTTGCCACATGTTACATGTGAGAGGTAGCTTGGATTAGCAGTTAAAAATATGGGTTCATGAGCCGGATTGCCTGGGTGGGAGTTCCAGTGCTCCCACATAATAGCTCTGTCACCTTGGAAAAGCTACTTGGCCTCTCAGTCACAAGACAGGGATAAATAATAGGAGGGTTGTTATAAAGGATCAATGAATGAATAAGTGCCTAGAAGAGAGCCTAGCATGTAGTAAGTTCTATATGGGTATCTGCTAAATATAAATAAATGAATAACAAAAGAAACAAACAAAAAACCCACTCATTTTAGAACCCTGAAAGCGATTGTTTATATGTTCTTCAGCTTCAACCCCTACTCATCCATTACATCACCCATCTATTGATAACTACCAATTTTGTCTTCTTTTTCTTAACTCTCTAGACTATAAACTCCATAGACAATGATATTTGTTTGCTTGTAATGTTATTTCTAGTTCTTGGAATACCACAATACCAGGCATACATAGTGAGTATTCAATATAATTTTTGTTGACTAGTGTAGTGAATTATATACATCTCCATGTCTTTCATGACTTGGTAGCTTATTTTGTTTTTATAATTTCATTTTAAATGGAATATAATTTATTCAGTTACCTATTGGAGGACATATCTTGGTTGTTTTCAAGTTTTGGCAATTATGAATAAAGCTGCTATAAACGTCTGTGCACGGGCTTTGTATGCACACAAGTTTTTTTTATTTTTTTATTAAGTTATTACATATGTGTCCTTATCCCCACATTACCCCCTATCCCCCCACTCATGCTCTCACACCCCTGTTGTCTGTGTCTATTGTATGCACACAAGTTTTTAACTCCTTTGGCTAAATACCAGGGGCTATTTATTATATCTGGATCATAGTTTTGTAAGAAACTGACAAACTGTCTTTGAGTAGCTATGCACCCTTTGGCATTCCCACTAACAGTGAATGACAGTTCCTCCGGCTCCACACATTTGCCAGGATTTGGTGTTGTCACTGTTCCATATTTTGGCCATTCTAATAAGCGTGGCATGGTACCTCACTGTTGATGAGATACCTGACTCCATATGACACGGAACATCTCACATGCTTACTTGCCATCTGTTTTTCTTCTCTGATGAGGTAACTGTTAGGGGTTTTTTTTGCCCATTTTTTCATTGGGTCATTTCCTTTCTTATTTTTGAGTTTTAAGAGTTCTTGGTGTATTTTTGATAACAGTACTTCACCTGTTGTATTTTCCCCCACTCTGAGGCTTGTCTTCTCACTCTTTTGACAGTGTCTTTCACGGAACAGAAATGTTTAATTTTAGCGATGTCTAGCTTATCAAGTATTTCTTTCAAGGACCCTGTCTTTGGAATTGAATCTAAAAAGGCATCACCACAGCCAAGGTTATCTGTTTTCTCCTATGTTATCTTTGAGAACTTTTATAGTTTTATGTTTTACATTTAGGTGTGTGATCTATTTTTAATTAATTTTGTGAAAGATGTAAATTCTGTGTATAGATTTATACTTTTGCATGTGGATATCCAGCTGTCTCAGCACCTTTTGTTGAAAAGATTATCTTTTCTCCATTTTATGGCCTTTGCTCCTTCTTTTTTAATTCCTTATTGTTTAAAGTATTACATACGTCTCCTTTGTCCCCCATTGACCTCTCCCAGCCACTCCCCCCCAACCCCCCCACGCCCCCCACCCCCCAGCCCCAGCACATGCCCTCACCCCTCTAGTGTCTGCTTATATGCATGCATACAAGTCCTTTGGTTGATCTCTTAACCTACCCCTCCCTCCCCTCCCTTCCCTGTGAAGTTTGTTGGTCTGTTCAATGCTTCTCTGTCTCTGGGTCTATTTTTGTTCATCAGTTTATGTTATTCATTATATTCCACAAATGAGTGAGATCATGTGATATTTATCTTTCTCTTACTGGCTTATTTCCCTTAGCATAATGCGCTCCATGCCCATCCATGCTGTTTGCTTCTTTATCCAGGATCAGTAGACTCTATTCTGGTCTATTTATCTACTTCTGTATTATTTTGCCAATGCCATGTCTTGAATACTGAAGCTTTATAGCAAATCTTGAGTTGGGTAGTGTCTACCCGGCAACTTTATTCTTTTTCTTCAGTATTGTGTTGGATACTTTGAAACTTTTACCTCTCCATATAAACTTTAGAATCAGTTTGTTGATATCTTTAAAATAACTTACTAAAATTCTGATTTGAATTGTCTTGAATCCATAGATCAAGCTGGAAAGAACTGACATCTTGACAATATAGAGTCTGCCCTTCTGTGGACATGAAATATCTCTCCATATATTTGGTTCATAGATTTTGTTCATTGGAGTTTTTCTCATACATATTTTATTCACTTCATACCTAAATATTTCAATTTTTATGCTTATATAAATAATATCGTGTTTTAATTTAAATTCCATTTGGTCAATGCCACTACTATATAAAAGTGATTAATTCTGCATATTAACCTTGTACCTGCAATCTTGCTATAATTATTAGTTTCAGGAATTTTCTTGTCAATTCTTTCAGATTTTCTACATGGACAATCACCACCTGCAAATATACACAGTTCTATTTCTTCCTTTTCAATTTGTATACCTTTTATTTCTTTTTTCTTCTTCTTTTTTTATTGTTCTTATTAGTATTGTCTTGTTGTATTACCTAGAACTGCCAGTATGATGCTGAGAAGTGGGGGGAGGAAACATCCTTACTTTGTACTTGATCTTAGTGGGAAAGCTTTGAGTTTCTCACTATTTAGTTAGCTATAGGTTTTTTGTATACGTATATTCCTTATTAGGTTGGGAAAGTTCTCCATTGATTTATTTTTATTATTGAGGAAGCTTGCATCTCTGGAATAAATGCCACTTGGTTATGGTGTGTAATTTAAAAGAATTATAAGATATTTTTTAATTCTACTTGCTAATATTTGTTAAGGATTTGCATCTATATTAATGAGGTATATTGCTCTTCATATTTTTTTTTCTTTTTCTCTGGTATTGTTATCAGGGTAAAACAATTTCATAAAATGGATGAGGAAATGTTTCCTTTCCTCCCCCCCCCCTCCTCCTCCTCCTCCTCATCCGCTTTTTTCTTCTTCCTTTTCTCCTTCTCCTCCTCCTCCTCCTCCTCCTCCTCCTCCTCCTCCTCCTCTTCCTCCTCCTCCTCCTCCTCCTCCTCCTCCTTCTTCTTCTTCTTTGAAGAGTTTGTGTAGAATTGGTGTTACTCCTTTGAATGTTTGGTAGAGATTTCTTTTTGGGGGGAATTTTAAAACTATGAATTCAATTTACTTAATAGTTATATGGATATTCATATGATCTACTTTATCTTGGATGAGTTATGGTGGGTTTTTTAAAAGAATTGGTCAATTTGGTCTAAGTTTTCAAATGTATGTAGACAGAGTTATTTAGAGTATTCCCTTATTATTTTGTTCATATATAGGGTGTCTTTCATTCCAGATGTTGGTAATTTCAGTCTTCTCTCTCTTACTCTATCTCTTTTGGGAGTCTTACTAGAGATTTGTCAATTCTATTGATTTTTTTAAAAAACCTCCTTCTTTATTTCATTGACTTTTCTCTATTGTTTTTCTGTTTGCACAGGATGCTTTTAAAATTATCCTTGCCATTTCATAATAATTCAGAAGTACAAACAAGTATAATGTAACAAATAACTGTAAGTCCATCAGCTAGATTTAACTAAAGTTAATGTTTTACCAGATTTGCTGATCTTTCACTTTTAATCAAATGCTCAGATAAAGTTTCTTTCCACTAATCAAATTCACTCCTTTATTCAGAAATAAATAATTTCCTTAAGATATGTATCCTTCTTATCCATGTTTTCAAAATTTTACAATTTGTGTAATGTTAATTTGTGTAATGTTTACAAATAATATGTTGTTATTGTTTGTGTTTAAAATCTTTATATCAGAAGACTTCATATATTTTTGAGGGAGGCACAGATAAAATAAAACACTGTATACTGTAAGAATAACTCTACCAAAGTAATTCAAAACACCAACTGACATTTGGTCTTCATTTTGGAGATACAGAAAGGTGGGATGGAGACCAAAGTGAAAGTGAGAGCAGATTCTCTCTCTAAAAGGGAGCCTGCTGTTACCTACTGCATGGGAGGAATGGAAACATTGTTGTCAAAGTGTTTGAAAACTCTTCCCTGAAGAAGCTTGAAATTTTGAAAAATTTTACTTTAAAATCATGTGTCTAGCCTGACTGGCATGGCTCAGGGGTTGAGCATCGACCTATGAACCAGGAGGTCACAGTTAGGTTCCCTGTCAGGGCACATGCCTGGGTTACGGGCTCTATCCCCAATGTGGGGTATGCAGGCGGCAACCGATCAATGATTCTCTCTCATCACTGATGTTTCTGTCTCTTTCTCCCTTTCCCTTCCTCTCTGAAATAAATACAAATATATTCAAAATAAAAAAATAAAAATAAAATCATGTTTCTGAGATACAGTCATGCCCATGCATTTATTTCCGGTTCATTAACTGCATTGCCAAATAGTATTCTTTTTATATATAAACATACACCAATTTGCTTATTTATTTCCTTGTTGGTGGATGTTGAAGTTGTTTCTAATTTTTAAATAGTGCCAATAATACCTTAATGATTATCCTTACATATCTATCCTCATGTGCATGAGTGAGAATTTCTACATACTGAGAGAGTTCTATATCTCTAAAAGTAGAATTATTGGATTATAATGTATACACACCTTCACATTATTCAATTTTTTTAAATTGCTCTCCAAAGTGGCTTAAACTAATTTATGTTTCCAATAACAGTATATGAGAGTTCACTCATTTCCTTAATCTTTGACAAAACTTAGTGTTGTAAAACTTTGTAAATGTTGCCAAGCTCATGGTTATAAAATGGTGTCCCACTGCACTAATGTGCACTTTGTTGATTATTAGTGAAGCTGAACATCTTTCTGTATATTTAAAACCATTCAGTCATTCACTATTTACTGACTGATTTGGAAAGAATTTTTATGGATTTCAGACGCTCATACTTTATCACAAAAATTTATACATTTTTGGGACATTCTATATATACATTACAATATCTTCTCCCATACTGTGGTTTGTCTTTTAATATACCCCCATGATGTGGCTTTTTAAATTAAAATTTGAATATAGATAAATGCATTAATATTTTCTGTTATGGTTATTTTAATGCCCTTTAAAAGTTTTATTCTTTTTCCATTTAGGTTTTTAATGTATTGGCAACTAATTTTTGTTATGCTATGAGGTGAATGCCTTTTTTTTTTTTCTTTCTATATGACAGTCAATTATTAACTCAGCCATGTGTCAAGTTTCTGCATATGTATGGCCCTTTCTGGGATTTCTAATTTGCTGATTAGATTAATTGACTATCCTTGCCCCAATAAATAATATTTGTTGTTTTATTCTATTTTCATTGTAGATCTTGATATGTGGCAAAACAAGTTATCTCTTTTCATTTTCTACAAAATTATCTGGCCAATTCTTGGAATTTTATTCTTTCATGTGAGTTTTAGACTCAGTTTGCCTGGTTGCACATAGAATCCTATGGGATTTTCATTTGAGTTGCATTCAGTTTCCATATGAGTGAATGGAGAATTAACTTAATTACCATACTGAGTCACCTCATTGGTGAGCGCACTGTATCTTGACAGTTTCTTAGGTCTTTTTTCATGGCCTTCAGTAATGGTTGCAATTTCCTCAACGTAAAAGTCTCATCTTCTGCTAGTTGTTACCATTGTTGTTACTATTGTCGATTGTTGTTACTATTATATTTTCTCATTGTTTTCACTATTATGTTTTCTAATTTTCACTTGTGCACTGGGGAGGTATTAATTTTTGCATCCAACGAAGTTTCAGTCTTCTCTTATTAATAAGATTTTGTTTATGAACGTCTTTTGATTTTTCTCTACATTTAATTATATTGCCTGAACACAAAAAAATTTGCCTCTTTTATTCTTTTCATGCATTTTTCTTTGTCTTACCTTATTGCAAGAACCTCCAGCATAAGGTTGTTGTACTAGACATAACAGCCATAATTATTGTCCCTCTATTTTGATAGGATAGCTCCTAAAATTTTACTCTTTCCTATGGAGTTTAGCATAGGTTTTGCTAAATATATTTTATAAGGCTAGGGCATTTCCTTCTATTTCTTGTTTAATAAAATTTTATTTTAAAAATGATGGTTGCATGTCTATTAGATCAAATGCCTTCTTCTGCCTCTTATGAAATGGTAACACAATTTTTTTCTCAATCTGTTAATGTAGTTAAATTGCACTGATAAATCTTGTGGTAGTTAAGCATGCTTTCATGCTGGTACTGTGTTTTGTTTTAAATACAAAGTTGGAAATTAGAGTGCTTTTAACTCAAGCTTATGTGCATTTGATGTATTCTACAAGAGACATAACCATTTTCTCAGACTCAGAACTTCACTTTCTGATTGCTGTAATTAGGTAAGATTATGAATCTTTCACTGTTACACATTAGTGATTTGAATAAAAGTGGTTTTATGTAAATCAATATAATTTAATGAAAAACATACTTTAATTTTAGTTTAGGTTAAATTTTTCCCCTATTGCTAATATTTGGTTTTAAAATTACTCAATTTGGCTCTCTTTACATGAGAGATTATATTAAACACACACACAAATAACATATTTAAATGTAATTGTCATTTTACCATGTATCATCTCTTAAATAACATTTAAATAATCAGAATCTTTAGTTCAAGACTCAAATTACCATTTTATTTCCACATAATATTGGGTTATCTTGATCCTGGGAGGGGTAGGATATCAGTAATGTCCCTCTTGTCTCATATTTTTCTCAATAACATGTCAGAGGAGTTGGCTTGACTGCTTGAAAATTGAAAACATAAACATTGTTTCCAGCACTTCTCAAGTTATATCAATCGTAGTGCAAACATCTGTTATTAAAATTATAAATAATGCCTAGAAATTTCCATACAAGGAGGGGTTCTTCAGGAATTTTGCAGGGTTTCTACATTCTTTCCATTAAGTGGAATTAAAACATAATGTGGTCTACAAAAAAGATTAAAACATAGACTTAATATTAAGAAGTGAATAAACTGTCATGTAAAATCCCTCAGTGTAAAATAGAAGGTATTTAATTTACCTTTATTTTATATCAGAAATTATTTAAATTAAGTTATTTTAAAGCAATCATTATCACCACCAGTATGACTCACCTGACTATGATTAGAGTGGACAGGAAACAAGATGCCTGGAACAATTGCTGATTTAACCTTTCATCCTGCTGAGTTATAGAGTAATGACTACAGAATTTAGACCAAGAAAGGAAAATCATAGATGCATTAAGTAAAAATAATAAATATTTTTAGAGTCTGGAAATCAAGTTATCATGAGATAAATTATCCATATTCTTTTTTAAAACAATGTTTTTATTAATTTCAGAGAGGAAGGGAGAAGGAGAGAGATAGAAACATCAATGATGAGAGAGAATCATTGAGTACCTGCCTCTTGCACACCCCACACTGGGAAAGGAGCCTGCAACCCTGGCATATGCCCTGATTGGGAATTGAACCTCCTAATTCATAGGTCAAGACTCAACCAATGAGCCATGCTGGCCGGGCCATATTCTGGTTTTTATTGGGCTTTGGTCTAAGGGTAGTGAATTTGAATTGATAAAACACTACTTATCTATCTATCTATCTATCTATCTATCTATCTATCTATCTATCATCTATCTATCTATAACCCTAATATGCAAATAGACCGAACGGCAGAACAACCGAACAACTGGTTGCTATGATGAGTGCTGACCACCAGGAAGCATGTGGAACATGGCGGGCATTTGCAGCAGGCAGCAGAGCACGGAACATGGAGGGCATTGGCTGTGGTGGGATGGTGGAGCAGGTGAGCGGAGGCACCAGACCAAGGCAGGGTGCCGTCGCTGTCATCGGGGCGAGCATCTGGTGGTTACTGAAAATTCTTTGCTCCTGAGTGCCATGGTCCCGCCGGACGCTTGCACCTGCTTCTGGCACTGGCCCTGCTCACACCCACTGCTGGTGCCGGAGCCGCCACTCGCACCTGCTGACAGTGCCAGTCCCATTTGCACTTGCTGCTGGCACCAGCCCCAATCACTCCATGCTGTCAGCGGGTGCAAGTGGGGCCAGTGCCATCAGGCAGTGGGAGCAGGGCTGCCAGCAGACAGGGGACTGGAGCCATGGTGGGTGGGGCCAGGCAGGGGTACAGAGGATTGGCTGAGACCCGTTCCTGTGCCCACCACAGCCTTGTGGCCCACAGTTCCTTTCAAGGTGCACAAATTCATGCACTGGGCCCTTAGTATTCTATAAATGTCTCTTTAATTTTTATTGGGTATTTATTAATTTTAATTAATATTATAAGTGATTATCACTCAACACCAAAACAATTTTAAGAAATCTTAAGAATGAATGAAGCGCTTTCTATGCATTTTAATCTAAAGTATAAGTAGAGCATGTTTTATGTACTTAAACCATAGGTAGGTAAATGTGAAACACATTGAAATTCCCCTCTTAAGTAAATTAAAGATGTTGAACTTGCTGCCTTGAATACCTGTCCATGCTTATATTGTTTAAGCTTTAGATAAGAGTGAATCTATCTTTAACATTTGAAAAGAGAAAAGCATGATTAACATGATGAAGTCTAAACCAGCATTGTCCCATAGCATTTTCTGCAACGAGGGAAATGTCCTACACTTGCATTGTCTAATACAAGAGCCACCAACAACATGAGGATACTGAGCACTAGAAATGTGTTCAGTAAAGGACTGAATTTTACATTTTATTTAATTTCAATTAATTCAGTCTTATGCACAAATATCACATGTGGCTAGTGATTACCATATTGGACAGTGCAAGACAATACTCTTGGGTTTTTCAAACTCGTCATTAAAGCCATAATCTTTTATTACAATTTAAACATAACTCTTGCTTCTATAAAATGGATATACTAAACTTGAAGTTTTAATATTATCTATTATTAAAGGCCATCAGGTAATATTTTTATATATATGGATCAACTTAATCTTCAAAATAGGATGTGGTCCCAAACTGGAAAGATTCTGAGCAGAGCAAATGATGAAGATTATTATTCCATGTAGGGAGCACTAGTGTGTTTGATGGATATGTTTCTACCAGTTTCCATGCCAACAGAATTTTTATTATTGTGATATTTGATTGTAATTAATATAATGAAACAAATATAGAACACACATTCTAAAAGCATCTTTATTTTCTGATATTGTGAAAAATCCCTAATTAGGATTGCTTGCTGGATATCTTCTTTAAGTAACATTTTTCACCAGCCCTAGACATTATAGAACTCAGAGGACCAGGAAAATAACTTAATATTTAAAACTTATTTTCTTTTTTTTAAGAAAGATTTTTAATTGATTTTAG
The DNA here is from genome assembly GCF_964212035.1 of Myotis nattereri. Lineage (NCBI taxonomy): Eukaryota > Metazoa > Chordata > Mammalia > Chiroptera > Vespertilionidae > Myotis > Myotis nattereri. Next base: position 38,876,754 of record NC_138082.1, read on the forward strand.
AGAGGGAGGAAGGGAAAGAGAGAAAAAAATGATGTGAGAGAAACACATCTGTTGGTTGCCTCCCGTAAGTTGCGTGACCGAGGATCGAACCTGCAACCTCGGTAGGTGCCCTGACCAGAAAATTGAACCTTTAACCTTCTGGTGCCTTCTGGTGCACGAGATGACGCTGAATCAACTGAGCCACACCAATCAGGGCAAAACATATTAATTTCTTTTTAATTTGGACTCTTTACTGAGGTCCATATTTTCAAGGGGAATTAAACTGTCCTGTAAAATTACATAGCAATGTATTACATTAACATTTTAAAAGCTTGAAATCATAAGAAACCACATTTTTACACTGCAAATGACTACAGTTATAAATTTTTTAATTTAAATCTCTTCATTGCTTAGTATTTAAATTTCAAATTAAAGAAACTGTTGCATATCCTATATGGAGGGTAAAAGAGAAGAAGAAATAATTTTCTGAGGCCCAAACTCAAAAGTTAGATTCTACATTTTGGTTTTTCAAATAATACTTTTATAAATACTTTAATCCCAGAATAAGAAAAAGTACTGAAAGACATAATTTATTATGTTTAGTAGTTTTTGGCAATGATTTTCAGACTAAGGACTGTCTTGACTTTCTCGAATATTTCTTAATATTCTTAACATATAATTAAGGCCAACATAGAATCCTTTTATTAATATTGCATAAATGATATCATGAATTCTCTCTTTCTCTCTCACACATATATACACACACACAGCTAAAATACTGCGTAAGGCCAAAATATAATTTTAAAAAATTTATAAACATGATTCTCATACAAACATAAAATGAACACATCAGGATTTTTGAACCCACTAAAGAATAAGCCAGCTTTAAGAGAAAATTTTATGAACAGCAGTTTATCAGTCAGGAAAGGAATGCTGAAATAAATGGGCCATGTTAGAAACAAGACTGATTAATGTCCTATAAGGCAATAAAACATAATCTTTGTGGTTCTCTTTTCTACTGTAAGGAAGTAATTAGCATCTCTACTGGACAAAAACATACAATTTTACATGTAACCTTCAGAATTGGGCCCTCCCTCTTCAATAGCAAATAGTAAGTGCAACAGAAGTATTTGCCCCCAGGATGTAAATAGTCCTTGGATGTACCTGTCAAACAGTATTCCATTAAGACATTGAAAGGATATGTAGCCATTCTTTTTCTTAAATTCTCAAGTTTGGGATACTTTTTTTTTTTAATAGAAAAGAATTATTACATTTTAGAATTTTAAAATCAAAATAATACATAAAAATGGAACTCATAATAAAAAGTCATAGATTATTTCTTTGGAAGCTCTTGGATATCTTTTTATTTTGAATTTATGAGAGTTCTTCCCAATGCTGATAACCTTGAAAAATAGAATTTTGTATATTTTAATAGTAACAGAAAAAATTCAAGAATCCTTTCAATGACAAGTGTTGATAAAACTAGCGATCAGTTCTGTGCATGACATTGTAGAACATGCTCCTTCCAGTTTTCTGCCAATGACCTTAACTACCATTGTAGCGACCGCTGTGCCATGTGTCAGACTAAGACTCTTCCCAAACTAAAAAGATTATTTGGTAAATTTCTATCTCTTGAGGACATAATTTAAAACTGGAATGTAACCATAATATCTGAAGAATCTCCCTTCTTTTTTCCTTTGTCCTTCCCCTCCCTCCCTCCCTTCCTTCCTTCCTTCCTTCCTTCCTTCCTTCCTTCCTTCCTTCCTTCCTTCCTTCCTTCCTTCCTTCCTTCCTTCTTTCCTTCCTTCTTCCCTCTCTCCTTCCCTTTCTTCCTGAATGCTCTCACTACAGAACTTTTTGATATAATGGCCATGAGCACAGGTATCTAAGTCCTTTGCATCTCCTTTTCTACTCAGCAATCCCAGGTTAATGTCCAACAGAATAATAATAATAATAATAATAATAATAATAATAATAAAAAAAACTGGAGGAAAACTGTGCATTAGTTTTCCATTGCTGCTGCAACAAATTATCACACACTTAAGTGGCTAAACACAACACAAACCTAATATCTAAAGTTCTGTAAACCAGAAACCCAATACAGGACTCACTGAACTAAAACCAAAGTGTCCACAGGGCTGCATTCCTTCCTGGAGACTCTGAGAGAATTTGATTTCTTGCCTTTTTCAGCTTCTAGAGGGCTTCCACATCCCTTGGCTTATGGCCCCTTCCTCTATCTTCAAAGCATCACTTGGATCACATCTCCTCTGACCACAGCTGTGAAAGCTTCTTCGCATATGATTAGATTGGATCCACCTAGATAATCCAGGATTATTTCCCTATCTCAAGATTCTTAATTTAATCACATCTTCAGAGTGTCTTTCACCATGCAAGGTAATATATTCACAGGTTACTGGTTCAGTCATACACCACTTAAGTACAGGGTTATGTTCTGAGAAATGCATTCTTAGGCAATTTCTTCACTATGTGAGCATCACAGAGTGCACTGACACAAGTCTAGATGGTATATAGCCTTCTACACACCTAGGCTGTATGGTTTATCTTATTGCTCCCAGGCTACACACCTGGACAGTATGTTGCTCAATAAAACAGTACAAGGTTATATCAAGCATAAGGGGAAAATGATGCTGATGCAATCAAGAGATGGGGTGAACACAAGTTGTATTGTTATTGGAGTAAAACAGCCTAGTGTTTTACAGCAAACTGTTTTTCTGGTATGTAGAAAGAATACACTCTACAATAATGATAAATAGTATAGTAAATACATGAACCAGTAACACGGCTGTTTATTATCATTATAAAGTATTATGTAGTGTGCACAACTGAATGTATTGTACTTCTATATGACTGGCAGCACAATAGGTTTGTTTACACCAGCATTACCACAAACACCTGAGTAATGCATTTTGCTATGATGTTACAACATCTCTAGGCGATAGGAGTTGTTCAGCTCCATTATAATCTTACCAGAGGCCCAGTGCACAAATTCATGCATGGGTGGGGTCAGGCTGGCCTGCCCCAATTGGGGAGGGAGAAGGGTGATCTGGGGTGGGGCTGACTGGGAGGAGGGGCCTCAGGTAGTTGGCTGGCCAGCTCCGCCCCCTGGTCGAACTCCTGGTTGAACTCCCCATCAAGGGGACAATTTGCATATTAGCCTTTTATGATATAGGATGGGACCACTCTAGTGTATGCTCCAACATTGACCAAAATGCTATATAGCACATGACTACACATGGACACTCTTAAGGGGCTATTATTCTGCCTACCACAACCTCCATCCATGCTGTAAAGTTTTGGGGTTTTTTTGTGTGATTTTTGGTTAATTCTTACCCAAACATATCTTTCTGTTGATTTTTAGAGATAATGGAAGGAAGGGAGAGAGACAGAGCAGCATCAATGTGAGAAAGACACATCGATTGGTTGCCTCCTGCATGCCCCAACCAGGGCCAGGGATTGAGCTTGCAACCAAGGTACATGCCCTTGAACAGAATCAAACCCATCGCCCTGTAGTCCACAGGCCGACGCTCTATCCATTGAGCCAAAATGGCTAGGGCCACGCTGTACAGACTCCAACTTCAGGAAATTTCTTCTAGAACTATGCAGTGGGACCCAGATAAAAGCAGCTTACGTTCTCTTGCCTGTGGAAGTGTGAGATGCCTGAAAAATAATTTCAGGAAACCCAAACAGCTTATAATTTGATGAGGTGAAGGCACAACAAGCAAGTCAGCACACAGATGAAAAGCAGGATGCCAGGTGCTTCTCTAAGGAGAAACCCTGCACAGGCGTGGCTGCTCTCTGGAGTGAGTGGGGAGTTGAAGCAACAGGAAACCTCCAGGTAGAATTTTAACCTATGGTAAGTGATGGCACAAAGTTTTCTCCCAAATTATTCCAGAGATGCAATGTAGTTAAGTTTAAAGTATTGAGGGAGGTATTTGCAACATTAGATAGTAAAACATATTGTAACTAAAATAGTGAAAACAGGACACTGAGGCAATCATAGATAAAATGTCTTATCACTGAAAAAATTCAGCATCAGAAAAATGGTGTTTAAAAAAATGTGCTAATGCTATTGACATTTGGGTTTATTTTAATTGTATTCCTTTATGGTTATTTCTCTTTTCTATATTTTTAAGAATAAATCTTTACTGTAACACAGCATCTATAGCATATTTTATCAAAGTGTAAAAATCATATGGCAACCATATATACATATACACTCACATACATATACAAATATATATGCTTTTATTACATTGAAGAATTTAAGTAGGCTTTACTTTGATATCACTTATTGAAATTAAAGAATATTAAGGTACATAGAACATAAAAGAAAGCAAAGAACAAAGCCTCCCATGGCTAAGAAAATTGGATTGTAGAAAGATTACTATGTATTGCTCAACATTTTAGGTTTCTCTGTTTTTTGTCAAAGCAGATCTGGCAGAGAAACACATGTTTTCAGTTGTGCTCACTGAAATGATAATCTTCATTTCAGAAATCATTATGTGCAATCTATGCAAAATGTAATGAGCCAACTGACTCATCCTTTGGTGTCATGCAAATAGAACCTAAACACAAGAAAGTGTAACATCCAGAAAATGTGCATAAAACCACAAAGGCTAAGATAAGAAAATGGATAGCTAAGAAATGAAATCAGCACATTCACTGAGGGCAACTGGTAGGATTTGAAGATGAGCCAAACAAACATAAATTTGTGTTTTTGGCAAGAACACAGTTACATTTATAGGCAAATATAGGATCACATTTGCAGAGCAGTTTTTGTACTTGATAAAAACGTGAAAGTGAAAGCTTCTATGAAGATAGGTGGAAGATAGGCGTAAAAGTGTGTCAAAATGAAACCAAGGGTCCTTATGACTTTGATTAAATTTAGCTTTAAATTCTAACTCTAAAAATCACCTCTCTCTCTCTCTCTCTCTCTCTCTCTCTCTCTCTCTCTCTCTCTCTCTCTCTCTCTCCACACTGGACCAGATGGATTTAACTGATATTTTCAGAGTATTTCACCCCAAAGCACCAGAATATACATTCTTTTCAAGTGTACATGGGACATTTTCCAGGATAGACCACATTTTAGGACACAAAACACAAGTGTCAGTAAATTTAAGATAGAAATCATATAAGCATCTTTTCCAACTACGATGGTATGAAATAAATCAATTACAAGAAAAAACTAGAAAATACACAAACACATGAAGGCTAATAACATGTTACTAACTAATGAATGGGTTAACAATGAGATCAATGAAGAAATCGAAAGATATGTTGAGACAAAGGAAAATGAAATCACAACAACCCCAAAATCTATAGGACATAGAGAAAGCAGTCCTAAGAGGGAAATTCATAGCATTGCAAGCCTACCTCAAGAAACAACAAACATTTTAAGTAAGCAATCTAACTTTACTTACACCTAAAGGAACTAGAAAAAGAACAAAGCCCAAAGTGAGTAGAAGGAGAGAAATAATAAAGATTAGAATAAAAATAAACCAAATAGAATCTAAAAAACAAAACAAAAGATCAATAAAATGAAGAGCTGATTCTTAGAGAAGATAAACAAGATAAGCAAATCTTTAACTAAACCCACCAAGAAAAAAAAGAGAGGGGATCCAAATAAATACTCATAAAATCAGAAATGAAAGAGGAGAAATAACAACTACACTACAGAAAATACAAAAGATTAATAAGAAAGTATTATGAACAACCATATGCTAACAAATTGGACACTCTGTAAAAAAATGGATAAATTCCTAGAAGCATACAACCTTCCAAGACTGAATCAACAAGAACAGAAAATCTGAACAGGCTATTACAACCAATGAAATCAAAGTTGTAATAAAAAATTAGCATTGGTTATGAAACCCATATTGTTCAGATATTTAGGTTAGTAATGCTAACACACTACCAGGTAGTCAATTACTCCAAGTAGTTAAATTGGTTTGGGTTGTTGAGTTATAACCAGAAACTACTATGACAATAAAGATTATTCTGGAAAAAAAAATATTATTATCCAGAAGGTCAGACTCAAGTGGGATCATGGAAAATTTGGGGGTAGGTTGGGGTCGGCAAGAGGCACTGGTTTTCGAAATATAACAAAGTCACTGGAAGCAAAAGGAGGAAGATAATTTTTTCCAAAGTCAGTAGCATACAAAATTCAAAAGTCAGTCTATGTCAGTGGTTCTTGAACTTTTTGGAATTGTTTCACCACTTACAGTGATTAGCACATGATCACATTCACAGTATAGCAATGTTTTCACCAACCTATAAAAGCAGCCATAGGCATCACAGGATTCAAGCGGTTGGCCTTTAGCACGGGGTCTCTGCTTTCGAATAACAGATGACTGCAGATAAATGCTTCCTTTAAAACCCAAGTGGCTAAGACCTGGACATGACTAAGAAACCCTCCATGCTACTTTGAAGCCAGCTTGAAGAACCAACCAGCTTTTAATTCTTCCTTTCAGCGAGTCATAACCTGCTCCAGAGCAAATCACGGGACCTCTTTTGTTCCATATCCCATCTGACAGACATCTCAATGACCATATGTATCTTTAGCTGTAACCAAAATACATTTTACACATTGCTCAAAATTTGGCAGCACACTCAGGAAACATTTGTGGTACATCCCCATATGCCCCAGCATGCCGGTGGAGGGCAACTGACTCATCTGATCATTTCAGTAACATCACAGGCAAACAAAAATGTTTGACAAACATGACCTGAAATGTACTTAAAAAAAGAAAGAAAAAGTGAACAAGGAAGCCCTAGTTGGACCTGATTTGGAGGAGAAAAAAGGCATTTATGGGGGGAAATAATGGAATATGATTTTGAATGTGAAATGCTCTTGTAGAATTCTCTATTCTGCATTTTCTTTTAATTGACACTGGAGTGCATCCAAATGTTTATTGTTGGTGTGTATTTATATGGTAGAAGGGTGCAATGTGTGAGCTGTGAGAGGATCATGACAGCTGGTAATTTATTTCCAGTTGATTAATATTTTCCAAGTATATTCTTTGAAATATTTTGTTCAAGAGGAATTGAGAAGTTAGATAAAATTCCCTACTTAGAACTTTGGGGTCAGGGTGAGTTTGAATTCTAGTTCTACAAGGGACTAGCTGTGTGACCTTGAGCATGACACTTATAATACATAGGCCTTCATTTTCATAAAATGTGTTTTGTAAAATGTAGCTAATTAATAAAGACCGATCTCATAGGGTTACCGAGAAGATTAAGCACTTAGCACAACCCAGCACCTGCAAATAAGTCCTCAATAAAATGTAACCTGCTATTATCATCCAGCCTAGTTGGACGATATCCAGATATTGAAACCCTTGGAGGCTAAAGAAAATATAAATGTAACTCTGCAATCACATGATGACTAAATTTGGAATATCACAGGACCTGAGACGCTTACATTAAAAGAATAAGGATGAGTAATTTCCAAGAAACAGTATGAGAAAGAAACATGTTAAAAAAAAGTTATTCCATATAAAAAAATCTATCATTTAATATAGGCTTTGTGAGAGCCCAGGCATGAATATTTTTTCTCAGTTCTCCCATGAAATATTTCCATATATCCGAAGCAAGAGGAAAGGCCACTAGGGAGTCTCATGTTTATGTGAAACAAAATGAAGAATATCAGAATAATGACTGCTTACAATAGTGAGTAATTGTTTTCAGAATCCATTTGGCAGGCATCTATTTCCTGTGTCCAGGAATATCCAGAAAGTAGTTCTATAATTTACATTTAATACATTAAAAAGTCTAGGAACACACATAGATGTCCTCTTATTTTGCTAAGAGCTGTTGAAATACAGGATAAGAACTTGGAATGTTTGAGAAAAGAAAGGCTGATGAACAGAACAGGTACTTGCTGAGAGAAGGGAAGTTAAGTGTGACATAACTGGGATCCAGAAAGCCACTCTGGAGAGCAACATAGTGGAGAGTAGACACCCCAAGGCCACTGGACAGGCCCTCAGGTGTCAGACTGGCCCAAGGGTGAGCTTCTTTGTTTAGAATCTAGTTACAAGAGATTTTTCTCTTAGGTCACTTGGATGCTACCTTTGGTTCTTCTTTTACTTCTGCATCTTCTACTTACAGGCCATGGAAAAACGTCAACTTTGAAGCTGATCTTTCATTTGCTGGGAAGATTGAAACTTACAAAATAAAATGCCAGTTTCTCTCCCATGGTCAGAGACAATGCCTTTCATAGAATGAGTTCTGTTTAGTTGAGTAATTCCCTGCTCTGCTTGTAGCTTCTTAAACATTATGAAGTTCTCTGTGTGTGTTTCTTTTAATGAAGCTGACTTAAGAAAATTAGAAAGCATAGTTCTTCATTTTAACATAAATGTATGCTTAAAAATATTAAACTCTGGGTATTTCTGATTAATTTATGTAAATAAATTCAGGGTCATTTAAAGTTTAAGATTTTAGGGACCTTTTCCTTTAAAAAAATTTTTTTAAATATATTTTTCTTCAGAGAGGAAGGGAGAGGTAGAGAGAGAACAATAGAAACATCAATGATGAGAGAGAATCATTGATTGGCTGCCTCCTGCACTCCCCCCACTGGGGATCGAGCCTGCAACCCAGGCATGTGCCCTTGACCAGAATTGAAATTGGGACCCTACAGTCTGCAGGTTGATGCTCTGTCCACTGAGCCAAACTGGCTAGGTTGATTTTATGGTCCTTTTGACAATTCTGCTACTTTTGTGTTGTAAAGGACATTTTATCCTATAAAGTAGTCCAACCTATCCTTAACTATCATGCCAAAGAGGTAAAGATCTATCTTAACATATCAACCAACTATGCAATACCCAGCGTCCAGCTCCTTGGCTTCCAAAAAAATCCCAACAAAGGCCAATAGTGGTTCAATCAAATTAGCAATTCTTTACATCAAAACCTGAGTTTACTGTGTTTCTTCTTTTATTAGGGATCATTGCACTACACTCTCCAATTGGGGTATTTAAGTGTAAAACATAAAATAAAATAGCACTACACAGATTCTTTTTGATGTTTCATACTGACCTTAATGAGAAATTATTTTTAAAACATTGTTAGTCTAAAATTAGCTTAAAGCTAAATACTAATGCAAAAAATGTGCACATGAGCTTGCATATTCTAGAAGCAAATCTAGAAGCAAATCTTTCTCTGTGGTTTTCATAATTATAATTTACATCAATTAAACAAAAACTGTCAATAATAATAATTTTTGGCAGTTAGAATCGCAGAAATTAAAAATTAAAGTTGGAAAGATGCCAAAAAAACACTAAGTGCCTCCGCCTCTGTTATCAATGAGGTAACATGCTGTGTGGGTGACCATGGCAGTGCCTGGACCTTGACTCATCCGCAGACTGAACATACAGCTCCGTCAGCCCCGCTGTTTGGAACACTTTCATTTGGCTTCCCTTCAGGACGCAGGCAATAGGTTCCACACCTGGACCAAACCACAGGCGGAATATTGAGTCATTTGACATAAGGATGATTGTTCCAAGAAGGGTAGAGTAGCAACTACATGCCATGGATTGATCAATAATATAGATGCAAATTGAAATTCTACAGAATCATATCAGTCAGGGCATAGGCTTTTAAATGAGTTAAAATAAATTGAGCTGTCAAGAAGAAAGTTAATATTTCTGGATGCCGACCAGATTTCTAATTCAATTCTACAGTTACATGCTGTCTTAGGTTGGGTTCCCCTGGAACTCTGAGACCAGTGTTTAAGGTACAGGAAGCTTATTTGGGAATGATCATAGGAAGCAGCAATTGGGAAGTGAGGCAGGGAAAGGAAGACAACAAATCATAAAGTGTTGAATGAGCAGCTTAGCATAGTGGGTAATAGTGACTCAGTCCCACCGGAGACCCACGGGAGATGATGTAAAATAAACTCCAGAGCTGTCCCATCTGGGGATGAGGAGGCTGTAGCGTGTCATTAATTGTGGCCTGCTCCCAGAGGAACTAGCCTTTCAGCACTTTGGTTTTCCCTCCTCTGGGCTGTAACTAGAGAAAATTCTAATGGGTGTGGGTGGCACATACTCAGTTGTATTAGGCACTGACACAGTTCTTCACTTTAAAATAAAAGTATATTTAAAGATAATAATATCTGAGTATTTCTGATTAATTTATGTAAAGGAGCTGATTGAGACCTCTAGACAAGTGGTGATACAATGGAGGAATTCTGAATTTACCAGGTTCTTGTTAACCAAGCAGACATTCTCAGAATGTGGGGATTAGGTGACTGTGAAAATGGTATGGAAAAATCAAAATGGAGAAAAATAGATTCTTACAACCCATTTACTTGGGTAAAGTTTTAGGTAAATTCTGCCTATAGCATCATCTCTAAACCTGCTGGTGAAAGGGAAAACAGTTGTTAGTGCCCCCATCATGCTCTACCAGGAACGAAGCTAGAACTCATATGATTAATGATGTGGGTCACATTGCTAGCTCTTCTCGCTCTGATCCATGGCCACTAAATAACCTTCTGATTTTAATTTGGCTTCTCAGCTGAATTGAACTACAAAGAGAAGAGGTACTAGGCAGAGGATATAGTTGCCTGGTTGCCTTGACCATTTTATTTTTTGTTATATGTAAGTAAAATTTTAAAAATGAATCTGAGCCTATACCTTTGGGATTGATATTATGATGTTGGTCATGAAAAAGTCAAATTTCTTGGCCTGGATAATGGCTACTTCACCAATATTTTTGCATCTACTTGTATTACTTCTTTGTGGCTATCTGGTCAGCAATTCTCTGGCATAACCTCTTCAACACTCAGCAATGGAGACCTGAGTTTCAGGAGCTGAATTGTAGAACGATGATGTCTCTGCTTGCATTTGTATAAACCTTCTATTCATTTGTAGAAAATAAGATTTTAATGTTGGCCATTGTATCAGTGACTACACCAGAATGTTCAGTTAAGTTTAAATCAGTTGGGAAGACATTCAGCTACTTATATGTTCTTCAGAACTCATAGTTCCTTAAAGTGCTTTGTGAAAGATTTTATGGGTTTAAAAAATTTGGAAACATCACATACTCTCTGTTTAGAGATTCAGAATGTGGACTAGTCTTTAAGGACTTGAGAAGTCTTGGGGGTATCTCTTTAACACTGTGTTCTCCCTTTCTTCCCCATCTCCTCACCTCTTTGTTTAATCAAACATTTATTAATATCCCTTAGAATGCATTTGTGGATTATCATTACCATCAATCTCTTATCCTATTTCATGTTTAAAAGTCATTTAATATTATTAAGATTTGTAATTGGGAAAATTAATCTGGTTTTGCACATTTATAAAGGCGGAATGCATCATGATTATTTACTTTGCCCTGTAATAATATTCAAATCAATTTCTGCTTATCTCCCTTTTACATGCAGTTTGTCCTCTAAGTAACATTCAGTTTACCAAATATGGCAAAAATGCATTTTCATCTCTCACATAGCTAGAAAATCTTTGCAGTATCTGTGCAAATAATTTTCTTCCTACAATTCCTAGTGTACATCTATTTGCATTGCTCTGTCAATATGCTTGAGTTGCAAATGTAAACACTGAAATGATCTGAAATTCCCTCTAACAGAGAGGTTTCTGCCACTGATAGTCATTTCTCATTGTATGTTTTGCTGTGTGAACAATTCCTTTCTTTGTTCACACATTAAGGCTTTGCCAGAGGCAGGTGTTTCTGACATTAATATACAGAATGTTGTGTGCATCTCTTTCATTACCCAGATAAAAACAACTCTGAAGTCTAAAAGCATAAGAAACTACAAAAGATTTCAAAGGCCATACTAGCTGAGGTTTTCCTCAAGTTCACCGTATAACTACATAACTCTGGGGGGAGGAAGGGGTGTTTGTGTGGGTGTATCATATGTGTTTGTCAGAGAGACAGACAGACAGAAAAGCTTTCCTCATAGCCTTATTTTAAGTGCTACCATTTTTCTCACCTCTAAAAAGAGACTGGAAACACAATTTTGTAATATATTGTTGACCTTAAACAAATAGATAGATATTTCTCCAGAAAAATGGGTTTATTCAAGATCAACAAACAATTGTAATTCAGGACATGTGGTCCAAACGGGAATCATGCACCCAGTCCAGAGACACAAAGAAAAGAGACACTTTCTAGGTACTTGGGAGGGGCTGCTGTACACCAAGAGTCCATGGGACAAAACTCAAAGTTTACAGTGTAGTGACTTTTCATTGGCTGAGTGATGGCAGCCTCCCATTGCCTAAGCTGTTACTGGGCAAGGAGGAACCTTTACTTCCTCCTGCTGAGGTAGTTAATTAGTATCACTTCATGTCAGAGATGCAAGGTATGTCTCTTCCTGTGGGGGTCAGGAGTGTGCATTGAATGACAAGTGTGTCAGAGTTCCATCTTCTAGCCTCCCCTAAATCCATTTTAAATAAGGTTTATAAATTTTCATAATACTTACTAATACAAAAATATAATTTTGAAGTATCACAGTGATTCCATAACTACTGATACAAGAGTGTTTAAATTAATTCAATTTATATTCAAGGAAAAAATGATGGAAAGAGAAAAACATTTGACCGCATACCTCTACTTTTGTGAAAATCCTACATGAAATTTGGGTGTGTCCAGAGGAAGCAAAAGAAACAGAAGAGGCTCTCAGACTTTCCCAGAGGTTATGTGATTGAATGGAATAGGTGCTTTTACTAATGAGACTCAGGCTTACTCTCAGCTTTAGAACGAGACTTGAAGAGTCTGTAATAATTCTCCCTAATGTCCACAGCACTCTCTTTGTCCAATTAGGCATGACTACAATAAATACTTACCCGTATCACATAATTTCTATTTAGCCACATCTCTGAGGAGCTCATAACTGTGTGAATATATTCAGCCTCCATTATTAATCATGTTTATTAGTATGAAGGAGGGAACAACCATGAAATATCATTCCCATTTAATAGACAAGAGCCTAGAAACTGATTTGCTTGAGTTTATAGAAAGGACCTGAAGTGAATGCAGGTGGATAAAGTAAATTCCGTGACTTGATTAGCCCAAACCTGTCTACTGTACTTGTGGAGCCTGGAAGTTGGATAATATGCCAGTGAGGTGTCCTTGGGGCTAAAGGCAGAGAAGGGGAACATAAGGAGACAGTTCCTTCCAATATCATAGCACTGCCGTGCAACAAGGCAGTCCCGGTGTGGCGTGTGTCTTGAACTGTGAGTTCTGGAAATGAAGTAGAGCCCAGTAGGATTGACAGTCAATGAGTGGAGGTAACCCAGCAAGCAAGTTGGATTCACTTGGAAGTTAATTTGTTTCCCACACACTCCTCCTGAAACAAAGGCGGTCTTTCCCTCCTGGTCGAGACAGTGTAGGACAATGAAACTCAGGATCAGGCACATGGGTGATTTTGTGCTTCTCAGACCACATGAAGCTCTAAAGCAGCGGTTCTCAACCTGTGGGTCACGACCCCTTTGGGGGTCGAACGACCCTTTCACAGGAGTCGCCTAAGACCATCAGAAAACACATATATAATTACTTATTATTTTTGTGATTAACCACTATGCTTTAGTTATGTTCAATTTGTAACAATGAAATTGGGGGTCACCACAAAATGAGGAACTGTATTAAAGGGTCTCGGCATTAGGAAGGTTTAGAACCACTGCTCTAAAGGGGAAAGAGAGTATTGGCTACTGCTACATAAGAAAATGAGGTGCCAAGTGAAACCCCAAATCTCACTTTTACAGCCTCCAAGAAGTTGCAGTTCAGGACTCATGCTGGGAAGCAAGCTGAGAATCATGAGAAATTCATGGTGCGCATCACAGGTCAGCGCCATGGAGTCTTTTGAGCTTGCTGCTGTACTGGGTGTAGGGACAGACAATTGAAAATCAGAAATGTCCATTTTAAAAAATTATGATTTTTTTTTTAAAGCAGCTTTATTGCAGTATAACTGATGTACAATAAACTGCACATATTTAAAGTGCAGAATTGATGTTTCAATATATGTACACATTCATGAAACCAGCAGTACAATTAAGAGAGGACATCTTTACCTCCCTCAAACATTTCCTCATTTCATGAGATCCTGTCCAGAGAATTCTCTCTGATGAGCATCTCTGTGCGCAGTGAAATAGGCCAAGCAAAGCAGCCAGAAGACATCAGATACGAAGGAAAGGCGTAGTCCAATTGTATTCCGTCTCTAGCATTCCTCTGAATCGCTGGGAGTCACTGAGGCACTTGGCAGAGAGCAGCAGACAGCCTCTCTGTCAGTCAGCTCTTGTATTCGTTTCCTATAGCTGCTGTAACAAATGGCCGCCCCGTGGTGGCTTAAGCAACATGAATTTATTATCTCACAGCTCTGGAGGTCACCGTGCTGAAATGAGGAGCTTGGGTTGAAATCAAGGTGCCAGCAGGGCTGCATGCCTTCCTGGAGGCCCTGGCAGAGAATCTACTTCCTGGTCTTCTCCAGCTTCTCCAGGCTGCTGGCAGCTACTGGCAGCTGAGTCACTCAGCCATGTCAGGCTGAGTCCTCATGTCCCATTGCTCCAATCTCCTCTTTAGCCTCTCTTTTAGAGACCCCTGTGATTACTGGGGCCTACCCAGAAACCCAGGCTAATCTCCTTCCCTGAAGGACAGCTGATTAGCAACTCTCATTCCATCTCCCACCTTAATTCCCCCTGACATGTATGGTAGCCTGCTCATAGGTCTGAGGACGAGGATGGGGACAACTTTGGGAGACCTTTATTCTGCCTAACACAGTTCTATAGATACCCATCTCCCCACCCACTCTGTGTTGTCTCTGTGTAGTCATGGGTATTCGTTCGTACTATGTGAAAGTTAATTCATACCTTGGATTACTCTTTTTTTTAAAAAAAATTTCTTTATTGGTTAAGGTATTACAAGTGTGTCCTCATCCCCCCATTAACCCCCAACCTCCCCCCACCTCAATTCATGCTCTCATCCCCCTGTTGTCCATGTCCATCCTTGGATTACTTTTGCTTTTTTATGTTTGTGAAGTATTTTCACACATCCTACCTCTAAGTTCTTAAGTATGACAAATCCCAATTCTACAGATGAAAAATGAAGCAAAGTGGGGCTGTATGGGGAATCGGTGGCAGTGCTGGAACTGAAGTCCACTTTGTCCTAGATTTGATGTTCCTTCTGCTATGTAACTCTACCTCTCCTACATATATAATAATAATCCATGTAAGTACATATAGACACATTTATTTACATATATTTATAAATGCATACACACAATCTTGGTCTCCTGTTCACTGATGAAGTGGGAACAATGCTACTTCCCTCTCAGGGCTTTGACAGAATTAAAGAGAAAAGATATTCGGTGTCAGACACCTAGATCAGAGAAAAAGACTGGTGTATTCATGACTGAATTTTGCATATCCCCCTTCACACTCCCTCCAACGTTTTGAGAGGCATGTAATTGCTAAGTTCTTTCTTTAAATGCTAAAATAGATGGTCTGTTCCTCAACTGAGAGCAGATTCTCAGACCCAGTAATCTGTAGCATCACACTACATCAAACTATTCTTTCTTATTTTTTCCTCCTGCTAACTAAAATTCAAAACCCTGCTGCACTGCTACTCAGTGGCTAAAACAATGTTTAAAAATTAGGACTTTAGATGGTCTCATAATCTCTAGGACCTGCCAACCTCTAGTGTTTTATAACAAGCTGGAATCAAGACTTTTTTTTTGAATCATGACTTTTATTACCTGCTTGGGCCCTGTAGGTCCATAAAGTTGTATCCTTGAAATAAGTCAGCAAGGAGAAATGAAAAAACCACGAGTATTTTGAGATAGCAATTCTTTCTAAACATCCACAAGCATCCAAACTCATTGGTTAAGGAACAGTGCATTGGGTTCTACTCCTTTTCTCAGGCAAATCAGAAACCAGTTAGCGGAAAAAAATAATAGAGAGACCCAGCACATCATAAGTTTGTTTTTGTTTTTGTTTGTTGTTGTTTTTTTTTTTTTTTTGGGGGGGGGGGAGAGGCATGTAATTGCTAAGTTCTTTCTTTAAATGCTAAAATAGATGGTCTGTTCCTCAACTGAAAGCAGATTCTCAGACCCAGTAATCTGTAGCATCACACTACATCAAACTATTCTCTCTTGTTTTTTCCTCCTGCTAACTGAAATTCCAAACCCTGCTGCACTGCTACTCAGTGGTCTTCCGGAATTGTAGGTCAGGCTTCTTTGCCAGAGGAAATTCCCTTCACCTTTTCATCCCTGCTGAGGAGGTGAAGGTCAGACATGGCTAAAAACACTGCAGACCTTAGGACAGAGGCTTCTGGTGCTTAGAATAAAAGCAAATGCATTGTTCCTTCATGGACATATCTTTTATAATGTAAATGATTTCCCAGGACTGAGGGAGAGATGTATAATTTGAAAAAGAATAAATGATACTACATGAGTAATTTGCATATTACTCTTCTGCAAACTATATATCCATTTTGTTACAAAATGAAGAAAAGACGGCCCCAAGGAAAGACTTAAAATTCATGCACAAAACATTTTCGCTTACAGTTCAAAGTTATCTAGAGAAGCAGCAATTATTTTGTGATTAAAAAAAATTAGTGTAAAACTTACCCACAGGAAATGGATACTCTACTAAAGGAAATTAGCAGAAAATCAGATGCGGAGTGACTCTATATAAATAGTTTTTCTTCTGACTTTTGTAACTAACTTCCCCTGCAGGTAATTTGTCTTGGTTTGGGCTATTTTCCTCCATAGAGTCAAGTTTGTGTGTGTGTATTTTAATTCCAAAACAAGAAATGTATTTTAGAAATAATGATAATAATAGTTATAGAAGAGTGGACTATTTTTTAAAAAGCAATTAATTCCAACATCATTCAGAAAAGATCACTGGTTTGAACAATAAGATGCTTATTTCCAGGCAACTTAAAATAAAGTTTAATAAAAGATATTATTATTTACTAATTATTGTGTTATTGTCCATGTGAACAACTGTAAACCTACTTTTGCCCCACTTTTATTTAGGAAAATAAATTGATTACATTAAAAACCATTTCACGTACTGTCTTAGAATAATGTCTATCTTTTAGGTTATGATACATCTGCTCCTGATTTCCCGCTAAAAAGAGATGGAAACTTTCAAGAATACTGAAAACTATTGCTGCCTGACATGTTATTAATAGAATTTTGGGATAAGATTCACTAAGCATGAGATTAATGGCCAGCCTATATTTGCCTTGTATAACCAAGCAGAGTCACCTACTTGGGGGAAAAAAATGGTGGGGGATGAGAGAGGTATTTTATTTATTACCTATTCTCTGACCTGTATCTTAGGCGCTAAGAATTTGAACCATGCACAAAACCAAACATCAGTCCCCTAATTCAATTGTAAGTATCAGAGGGCAGGAAATGGACTTTTTTTTTTTTTTTGAACACTTTATATCCAGGACCTACTACAATACCCAGAATATACAGACTGAAGATTTCTGAATGAATGAATGAATAGAAATACTAAGAGAACTGAAACTAGAAGAACATCGATAAAAATTAAAAACAAGCAAAAAAAAAAAAGGTGCTTGGGCTTAAATCAGATGTACGGATATGGATTGAAAGCTACCTGTTAGTTTGAGGCAAAATCAAGAGACTCATACCTACAGCTATTCCAGGATTTTCTTCTAATATCAAGAATAAAGAAAAATACTTAGGAGAATGTAGGAAAGGCAGCTTTTTTACAACCTTTCAGCATGGAGGGAGCAGACATTGCTGAGGGGCATCCGAGACTGAAGCTGTTTTGGAAAGGGCAGCGAAATTTAACTTGCCAGCAAGATAGAAGTGCGCCATTTATCTGAGAGCTGTTCTATACTCACATAAATAGTGGTAGTTTGGTCCCAGGGATGCTCTTGGCCTACGATTTAGAGACCATGTTCTATCTAGGCTCAGGTAAGTATTAATTATGTTAGGGGCAGAAATAGAATATTGGGGGCCAGCTACAATAATAAGAAATATTAAACATGCTCTGTTAACCGTGATGGTTCTGTTCTGATCAGAGAAAGCACATTCTAACCTGGCTGAGGGTTGTGTGCCCTGGGACATGGGAGCCAACATCGGAATGCAGTCCCTGGGCCTATCGTTATAGAAAGATTTACAACCTCATGGCTGAAACAATCTAGCCCTGGAGGCATCTGCCCTTTGCAAACCCCAGCCCCTATTGCCTGTAATCTGGTCCCAGAGGTGCCTGGAGGCACCTGACCTCTATGACCCCCCATCCCCACCACCACCGCTCCAGCCCATATTGCCTGGAATCTGGTCCTGGGGCACCAGGAGGAACCCTCCCTCTATAACTCCCCCGCCCCCATTACTTGTAACCTGTAATGATTATACTGTGCCTACTTTCCCATGACTGCAATTCCTACTTTCCCACATAATCTTTGTCCTTCCACCCAATATAATTAGATGGCTTATGGGGAAAGGCAGAGCAGATTTTTGTGGATGACCTGCTGCTCTCCCATTCCCATTATTGGAATAAATGCTTATATATGACTCAACCCTATCTCTGCTTAATTGGCTCAAGTAGTGATGGGCAGCATGGACCTCTTTGTTGTCCAGTTACAATTACACATGTCATTTCTTGGACCTCAAATTTGTTACTTGCACATTGAAGAGTTTAGATTCCTAAGGGTGTCAACTTGGTAGCCTGTTAGCTGAATCCAGTCTACATCTGTGCTTTGTTTGAAAAGGATGAAGTAAAACTGTCTATTCGTAGAAGATGTGCTAATGTACCAAGAAAATCCAGATGGATCTATAAGCAAACCACAGTAGTAGAACTACTGAGTTTTGTAAGATTGGATGAGTCAAGTGAGAAGGCTAAAGAGGGCTAATTCCAATGTAACCCAGATATTTGGGGGGCTAGCAATCTGAATCCATGCCAGCCAGCCCAGTGTACATTCTTGATAACCTATAAATAAGTCACTACCTCTTTCCCAGAAACTGGTCTTGCAGGACCTGTTACAGAGGCCATAAAACTGTGAACAGTGCACTGCCCGGGAGGGAGGGTTATTAATGCTGGTGCCAGGCCAGATCATCAGATATGGCCTGGAGACCCGGAGACCCCCAAACACCTGGGGGCCTTCTTGAAAAGCCCGCGAAAAGGACCATAGCATAATCTGTATTTGCGGGACAAAGACCCCAGAAAGATATAAAAGAGAAGCCCCCTGCATGTTACTTCACTCAGATTTGGAAAGTTATTCCCTGAGTCCGCTGGCATAAATAAACAGTGTCACTCCTTTTCTCTAAAGCAGGGGTCCTCAAACTTTTTAAACAGGGGGCCAGTTCACCGTCCCTCAGACGGTTGGAGGGCCGGACTATAGTTTAAAAAAAAACTATGAACAAATTCCTATGCACACTGCACATATCTTATTTTGAAGTAAAAAAACAAAACGGGAACAAATATAATATTTATATTTGCATGTGGTCCGCGGGCCATAGTTTGAGGACCCCTGCTAAAGCGTTGCTTGGTTTTTCTTTGGTCTCCTGCAACACAGGTCCATTTACAAAAATAAATAGTATTTTTACGTTCTAGCATTGACCAATTGGAAATAAAAGAAGAAACACAACAGCATTAAAAAACATCTCCATCAAACTCTTAGGAATAAATTGAATGAAAGTTTACAAGACAGGTACACTGAAAATGACTAAATGTTACCTAGAGAATTTAAAGAAGCTCTAAATAAAGAGGTATGCTCGTGGGGGTCACCGGCGAGTCTCCCTGGGATGTGCCACCCTGACATGCAGATATTTCAAGCTGAAAATAAATAAAGCCCAACAAACTCAGGAAGAGCTTTGGGCTTTGTTTTTACAGTCTCCTTTCCTTCTCTTTAAGATTCAGATAGGAAAACCTGCTTTGGGATGGGAACCTTAGCATAATCGCCTTAGCACATTTGAATTAAGTATGGCAGATAGGAAGGTTCCATGTAAAAATCTGTTCATTAGATTCTCCCCTGTCCCATTGTTCCTGAGTTGCCTAGCAAGAATACAGTATTTGTCATTTTCCTCAACTGCCTGTGAATTGCCTATTTGCTCTTTGAAATCCCAGACTCTTTCCTCCCCTTTTTTTCCCTTTGTCCAAAATGACAATATACACCTCATTTTGCCTCACTGTCTTGGGAATTTTCATGCTTTTGTGAATTCCCTGTGAGCACATACTAAAAATTAATTTTCTCCTCTTCATTTGTCTCTGTTAAATTGATTATTAGCCCAGCTAGAAGAACTTAGAAGGTGGGAGGAAATTTATTTTTTTACACACCCACATGTTCATAAATTTAAAAAGCTCAGTATTTTTAGATGTTAATTGTTTCCAAATTTATCTATAGATTCAATCAAAATCCCAGCAGACTATTTTGTAGAAGTAGACAAGCTGATTCTAAAATTCATATGAAAATTCAAAAGAACTAGAATAGCCAAGAAACTCTTGAAAAAAAAATAATTGGAAGACAACTTAATTTTGAGATATAACCTAAAGCCAAAATTAAGTCAGTGTAGTATCAACAAAGAATAGACAAACAAATCAGCAGACAGAAAAGAGAGATCAGAAATAGTTTCATCCACATATGGCAAAATGAATTTCAATAAAGGTACCAAAGAAAGTAAGCAGGAAAGGAAAATATTCTTAACAAATGTTGCTGGAAAAACTTGGCATTCTATAGAAAACAACAGTAAAAACAAATAAAAAAATACAAGCTTGACACCCTTCCTAACACCATACATAAAAGTTAATTCAAAGCAGCCCATAGACCTACATGTAGACTCTAAAAGGACATGGCTTCTGGAAGAAAACGGAAGAGGATACCTTCCTGACGACAGAGTAGGCAAAGATTTCTTAAGATATAGAAATTATTAACCACAAAAGAATAATTGATAACTAGGACACAATCAAAATTAAAAATCTCTCGCTTACTGGTGTCGCTCAGTGGTTGAGTGTCAACCTATGAACCAGGAGGTCATGGTTCAATTCCCAGGTAGGACTTGATCCCCCCTGTAGGGTGTGTAGGAGGCAGCTGATCAATGATTTTCTCTCATCAACCAATGATGCTTCTATCTCTTTCTCCCTCTCCCTTCCTCTCTGAAATCAATTAAAAAAATTTTAAAAAATCTTTAAAAAACCCCCACAAAACAAACAAACAAAAAATTAAAAACCTTTCACTAAAAAATATTCTTAAGAAAATGAAGAGGCAAGTGACACATTGGGGTAAAATATTCACAATACATATATCTGATACATGACTTTTATCCAAAATATAAAGTGAACTTCCAAAAAACAAAATTTAAAAACAAACAAACAATAGATATTTGACATGTACTTTACAAAATATATTTAATTGATAATAAGTATATAAAAAAGAGAGCAAAATAATTAGTAATTAGAAAAATGTAATTAAAACTGAGACAGGCTGGTAAGCAAGGGCAAACGGAATAGGAAAAATGACGTTGAAAGTTCAACAGCAGTTTGCGGCCATCTAGTAAATCCTATCTTCCTAAACCAGAAACACCGGAGAGCAAATGGCTCGAATTTCTCCCCAAACAGAGGGTGAATAGCCTAAACCACTCTATTCAGGGAGACAGCACATTTCCAATTAGTGCCATTTGCCAATCATACCCAAGGGCAGATGAAGTTAAGAGAATAAATCTCATTTCGGTATTGCAGCATAAAGCTAATGAATATTCTATTGGTCCTTCTCTATGACATACCCTAAACACCCAGCCTTCATTTATTTATTTTTTGTTAATCCTCAATGGAGGATATTTTCCATTGATTTTTAGAGAGAGTGGAAGGGAGGAGGAGGAGAGAGAAACATAGAAGTGGATTGGTTGCCTCCCCCATGCACCCCTAACTAAGGCTGGAGATTGTGCCTGCAACCGAGGTGATGTCCTTGACTGGAGTCCAACCTCAGACCCTTTGGTCTGCATGCTGATGCTCTATCCACTGAGCAAACCGGCTAGGTCTAAAACCCCCCAGCCTTTAAAACCCCTTCAAAAGGAAAGTCCAGCATGCGCTCTCTCCCAGGAGTACACCGTGCCTCTCCTCTCCCCCAACCCCCAACTTCTTCCTCCACAGGCATGCATCTCCTAAACTCTAAGGGACCCCACAAAGCTTGCAACCAGGGCAGCAAAGGGCAGCAGCAGTCTGTTCCAGACAAACCCTCTGAATCTGTCTCCAAGGTCCCTTTTCTTGGACTTCTTAGTGAGTCAGAGCAGACCAGCCTAGGCACATGTCCCAGCCCTTTCTTATTTCGCTGTCCCCAGCTTTAATAAACATCCTCTAAAATTCACCTGGACTCATGTTGTGAAATTTTTCCTGCACAAAGTCAAGAACCCACGCACTACTGGCTGGCTCTAGGCAGACCCACCAAGGGCCAGGTCCCCTTCCCAGCAACAAAACCACACGAAGGTACCACTTCTCACCCACAGGATGGATTAAATTAAAAAGATCATAGTAAGTACTGCTAACGGTTTGGATCAACTGGAATGCTAATACACTGACAGTGGCAATGTGTGATGATGCAACCACTTTTGGCAAATGAGATTTTTAAAAAAATAAAGTTAAACATATATCTTTCCTATGACTCAGAAATTATACCCAAGGAAAATGAAAGCATATGTCTTCAAAGAATTGTACTAGAATGCTCAGAATAACTTCGTTTCCAATAAAGGAAAACTGAAAACAGCTCAAACGTTCATCAACAGAATATGAATAACTGTTGGGGTGGGAGGGAGAAATAGAATAGTGGGGACTAGCTATAGTTATAAGAAATAGTAATCATGCTCTGTTACCCGAGATTGTTTTGTTCTGATTAAAGAAAGCACATTCTGATTTGACTGGGAGTTGAACAGATCTGGGAGTTAACCTCAAAATGTGGTTCATTTTCCCTATCCCAGAACTGCCTATCATCATGGAAAGATTAACAGCCTTGTTGCCCAAACAATGGAGTCCTTAGGCATCCCCTCTTTGCAACCCCAGCCTGAATTGCCTGTAATCTGTAACCAGTTTTACTTATTTTTATTCCTTTTGCATACCCATTCTTACTCCTTTTGCCTACTTCTCTATGTAATCTTTGTCCTTCTACTCAATATAAGCAGCTGGCTAATGGGGGTGGGGTTAGAGCAGATTTTTGTAGATGACCTGCTGCTCTCCCATGCTGCTGGCAATATTGGAAAATAAAAATGCTCATATATGATTCAACCCTGTCTCTGCTTAATTGGCTCAAGTAGTGACAGGCAGCCCAGATCCATTTGTTGTCTGGTTTCATAACCAAATTTTAAAATAGTCACATAATGGAATTTACTTACAGATTAAAAGAACCCTAGATATACACAATATGGATATATCTGTAAAGCATTATGTTGAACAAAAGAAACCAGACAGAGTATAAACTTACAATTCTATGTATTATAGTTCAAGAACAGTAATACTATTCTAGAACTGGTGTAACTTTTTCTGTAAAGGGCCAGATAATAAATATTTTAGGCTTTGTGATAATACATTTTCAGTATCTATATTCATTTATGTTGTCTTGAAAGCAAACAAGAAGTTTCTGGATCATAGGCAGACTATTGTTACATGTAATCACTGTATAGGTCCCACTCCCCGTTTTCTCCCTTCAGGCTGATGTAATGAAAAACAACAGTTTAGACCTGAAGTACAAAAAGGAAGTTTTTGTACAACGGGAGAACCCCAGAATTACGAATCTGGGCGTTTATATGGGAACTGCTGTCCATCTGTCCTTCACACCTCCTGAGAGAAGGACATCGGTCTTATCTCCCTAATGTAAATAAGTCTTTATTGGGAAGGACAATGGGAAAGTTCCTATTTTACAGTGCTTTGAAATGAAAACCAATGGCTCCCAGTTTCAACCTTCTTTGAAATGTAAATATAGACCCTTCCAAAGAGAAGAGTAAATGTTTCTGTGGGACACAAGGAGGCAATCTCTATCTTTATGGCATGTCAGTTTCCATTGCTCAGGAGGCTGGGTCTCTGCAGGAACACTTACACATCCAGAAAAGACTGACTTTCCCAGGCAGGGTCATAATGCCTCATCTCAGCCACTCAGCTTGACCCTTGGGGCATGGGACAGGTACATTAAAAAATGGGTTTGCACAAACCAGCCACCTCTAACTGGCCAACCCCTGTTCTAGAATGGGCTCCTCAGGAGTGCTGTTTATTGGCTGACAAGGAGGGGAGGGAACTTTTCAGAGTGGTGGAAATATTCCTCAGTTTGATTTCAGCAATGGCTATACGGGTATATAAATTGTCAAAACTCATCAAACTAGCTGTTCAGGTCTGTGCATTTTATTTTTGTAAAATTAACCTGATTTCAAAAAAATCACTATAGACTCCTGCAGCCACTAAAAAGATAATAATGGAATATTATAAGCAATATTATGCTCCTTAATTCAACAACCTAAAAGAACTGGAGCAATTTCAAAACCGTGAACTGCCGAAATTCAACCAATATGAAATAATCTGAATAGCCATATAACCATTCAAGAAATTGAATTCATAATTTGAAAATTCCTGAAAAAGATATCTCCAGGACAAAGTGGTTTCACTGGAGAATTCCATTAAGTGTTTAAAGAAAAATTAGCATGAATTCTACAGGGACCTCTTTCAGAATACAGAAGAGTAAGGGACATTTCCAATTTGTTTTACGAGGCCAGTATTAACCTCATAACAAATCACATAACGCAGTACAAATACTAAACAAAGCAAAACTATAGACCAATATCCCTCATAAATATAGGCATAAAAAAAAAATCTCTAACAGACTAGCAAATAGAATTCTGAAATATCTAAAAAGTATTACATGTCATGACCAAATTGATTCCCCCCCCCCCCCAAGGATGCAAGGCTGGTTTAACATTTAAAAATATATTGAGGTAATCCACCCATAGCAACTAAATTCTAGATCTATAAAACTTTCAGGTTATCTACAAACCAGTAAAAATCAATCTGCCCTCAAATTTTACTTTCCAACATTAAGTGCTGATGAAGTTTTCTATTAAATGGTAGGTAAAAGATAGCATGTCTCTAATTTGAATTCTTACAGAAAACATACTAGTACATCCTTATTCATGTATGCACACCCCAACACGCATATCTATTACTACATGCAGATTTTTAAAAAGAAGAAAGGAGATATCTATCAATTGACTGATCAATTTTTCTAACCTTTGCCCAAAGATGTGTTTTTTTGATTTTAGAGAGAAGGGAGAGAGAGAAAAACATCAACGTGACAGAAACATCAATCGGTTGCCCCTTATATATCCCCTAACCAGGGATCGAATCCACAACCTAAGTATGTGCCTTGACTGGGAATTGAATTTGCAACCTTTTTGGTGTATGGGACCATGCTCCAACCAACTAAGCCATCTGACCAGGGAGAAAATATATCTTTTTAAATAGTGGTGTTTCTAGGTAGTAGAATTACACGTGGTTTGAATTTTCATTTTAAAATATATTTTCTGCAATAGGTCTGAATATTTAGTAATTTGAATAAAGATGCATTGGTATTTCCCCTAAGTAATTTTACTCATTTCCTTTTCTTTTCAAACTTTAAAAGTTATTCAAAATAAATAACTTTATAATTCTAAGAAACACGAAACTGTTTTCACAAATAATTGCCCTTAAATTTATGTCTAAAGGACAATGTGCGAGGCATTTGACGATTCCAGCTTTAACGACTGACCACCAAACCAGGTTTAAACAGATTGCAAAATGAATTAACATTGACATATTGAAAAAAATGATAAAATGTCCCAACATGAGCTGCTGTGGTCAAGCCATAAGGAATTACCCTTTAAATGTATATCTTAAAAACACCAACTTTCCATTATGACAAATTAGGTGCCTTCCGTAGATAGATAATATTATGAAAATACAAATGAAAAGTACATCAGTGGCCATTACTAAACTAATAGTTCAGCATTAATATAATGTCCGGGAATCAGATGTAATTACAGTGAAAGCCCCATGGCTTAGATATGCCACTGGTTTCTTAAAAAAATCAATCTGAAAAGCAGAAGTAGTGAGTCTCAGGGCATCTTTACCAAATAAAAAATTATATTTTCATTAACAATAACACATCAATTTATATTTTGGATGAGCATTAATGAATAAAGCATATATTTAATGTCATAGCATAAAATCCCAGATATCTCTCATTCCTGGTTAATGTGTAATATATTTTCAAACAATTCCATCTCCCCCAATTTAAAAATTATAGATGTGACTTTCAGTCCTTGAATGAAGAAAGACTAACAGAAAACTAACTCTAAAGGACTTTCTTGGATCTTAGAGGAAGAACACACATACACCTGGGAGTATGAGTGTTCGCATCTGTGCTTATCCACAATAGAGGGGGAGCTGAGATGCAGGGGGAGCAAAGAGAAAGGGCCACTTGAGAATAAGAGTCTGATGTATGAATTGACACACTCCTCCTCTACTGTCTCTTTCTGCTTTGAACTCTTATTGATTCCACTATGGAAATGCTGTCCATAGTCTAATAAAAATAATATTAACATAGGCTGAAACTCTTCTAGGTTCCCCACCGCATCACAGAGTGCAAAACCTAGAGACCAATTTCTACAGATTCCCTTGCCAGCAGGATTCCAATTAGAATCTACCATTGAGAGACACTTGCATGAGATTTGTAAGGAGAGAAGAAAAGCTGTATAATTTAGCTCTAGACAGACTTCAGGCAGATGTACAGGGAAGGTTTTACCTTTGGCATTTTGACATCTTCCCGAGTTTCAGCCACTTTGATGCTGCAGTCCTTTGGTGGTGCCTTACCTGCAATCCTTGCACACTGAGATTTCTGAAAGAAGCCTTCCTGGCCTGCAGTCCAGTTGTGTGGACCTTTAACTCCATGTTTGATCCACAAAGCAGCAATTTCATATGATCTGACCTAAAAACAATATACAATTTTAAATTATTTTCAGCAAAAATGTAATAATAACATTGTCAATCCCTCAAATCGGCCAAAATTCAATCTTAAACAATAAATGGGCTGGGAAAGTATGTGCCTTTTTCACATGGAAAAGTATATTGATGAAAGATGTAATTCCAGAGTCCCACACATACCCTTATTTGGCCTTGCCAGATCTTGATGAGCTTGGCTCATTCGTCTTCTACTGGCACATTCAGTCTTACCCTGGGTTCTAAAATAGTCCAGGCTAGATGGAAGATGGTTTTAGTCACAAACACACACTCTTTGCATAGACCCCACTCTGCACTTCAAATACTGAGCCAGTGACTACTGACCCACTTTTTTCTTATTGTCCCCCTCTAATCAATCTGAAACCTGGTCACTTCTTGAGGCTCAATAGCCATGAGCCAAATCACATGGTTTTGGAGTTTATCCAAAAGCAGCAGGACCTCAACAAGCATCACTTTGCTCTGCTTGACTATCAGAACACTGCTTTCTTCATTCTGCATCCCATGGTGTTGATGGATGCATTGAATGGTGACTAAAGATATGTTACAGTATTGTGCACAGTGCCTGGCATACTTCATTAATGTTGAAAGAAAGAATAAATAAAAAATGAAAGATTGCTCAGAGCAGGCCTAGATTAATGGGAACTCAGTGTAGGAACCTAAAAATATCTAGAAAGAACCTTTTATACAAATTTACCTCAGGGATTTAGGTCATATAGGCACTTAGTCAAGGTTAAGCCCAAGTCTTTGCCTGCTTGGTCAAAATGGATTCAAGATAGAGGCTATTTTTTTTTCCATGAAACAATACAGACTTGGGCAGACAATCTCTAGTAGGTAAGTATGGTCTTCATCCACAGGCTTAAAGCTGGCTCAGCACCCTCTAGAAAGAAGTGGAAGTAAGCCAGCTGCTGCTGCTGCTGCTTCTTCTTCTTCTTCTTCTTCTTCTTCTTCTTCTTCTTCTTCTTCTTTTTTACAACTTAACCCAGAAATTACATATATGTCACTTCTGTTCATTTCCCAATGCCCATCATAGGACCACACTCATCTTCAAAGAGTAATTTCTAGTGGTAATGCCATGTGCTAAGTGAAAACTCAGGGGTTATATTACAAAAATGAAAAAGAGAGAAATTCTTATTGGAGGGCAATTAGCAGAGTCTGGCGTATATTCAACTCAAATTCAGCCCTAGGTGAAATCAAAGGCTCTCCTGTTTGTGCTATGCTACTTCCCATCTTATAAGTTACTATCCTATATAAGAAAGAGGTAATATGCAAATTAACCCTCATTCCCTCACAAGATGGCTGCCTACAACCAGGCTGGCAGGGGGGTTAGTGAGGGACGACCAGGCCAGCGGGGGGGGGGGGTGTTAGGGGGCAGCTAGGGGCGACCAGGCCAGCAGGGGTGGCAATAAGAGTTGACCAGGCTGGTGGGGGGCTAGTTAGGGGTGACCAGGCCAGTGGGGGCGTGGTGCAGTTGGGGGCAACCAGGCTGGCGGAGGAGGCAGTTGGAGGTAACCAGGCCAGCAGGAAGGTGGCAGTTGGGGGCGATCTGGCGGCAGCGAGGGGCAATTAGGGGCTACTAGGACTGCAGGGGAGGCAATTAGGGGTGATCAGGCCAGCAGGGAGGGGCAGTTAGGGGTGACCAGGAAGGCAGGCAGGTGAGTTATTAAGAGCCAGCAGCCCAGGATTGTGAGAGGGATGTCCGACTGCCGGTTAAGGCCCGATCCCTGGGATCTTGCCTAAACCAGCAGTTGGACATCCCCCAAGGGGTCCCCGATTGGAGAGGGTGCAGGCTGGGCTGAGGGGACACCCCCCCTCCCTGGGCACGAATTTCATGCACTGGGCCTCTAGTCTATATCCTATCTAATAAAAGAGAAACATGGTAATTAGCGTACGTCCACTATCCTTCTCATTGGCTAATCAGCAAGATATGCAAATTAACTGCCAGCCAAGATGGTGGCCGGCAGCCAGGCAGCTTGAAGCTAACATGAGGCTTGCTTGCTTCAGTGACAGAGGAAACCAACGTTCCCCGCCTGCCTCGCCGGCCTCTGAGCTTGCAGTTTGAAACATTGTTATAAATATAGAAGCTAAACAAAACCCCAGAAACCTGCTTTCAGCCAGCCGGGATCTCAGAGCTGGAGTTGATACAGTGTATCAATTATAGAACCCAAACAAACCAGACGCCTGCTTTCAGCAGCAGTGGCCTCAGAGCTGGAGCCAGAGCTAAAGCTGGCCCAGAATAAAATAAGAAAAAAAGGAGCAGTTGGGAGCTTCAGTCACCGCCAGCCTGAAAACAGCCCTCAGCTCCTCACCCAGACTGGCCAGGCACCCCAGTGGGGACCCCCACTCTGAAGGGTGTGTGAACAGCTGAAAACAGCCATCATCCCCTCACCCAGGCTGGCCAGGCACCCCAGTGGGGGCCCCCACCCTGATCCAGGACACCCTTCAGGGCAAACCAGCCAGCCCCCACCCGTGCACCAGGCCTCTATCCTATATAGTAAAAGGGTAATATGCCTCCCAGCACCGGAATCAGTGGAGCTGAGAGTCCTCTTGGCACCAGGATCAGTGTGACAGGGGGCAGCGCCCAAAACCCTGATCGCCCTGTGGCTCTGTGTGTGACAGGGGGCGGGGCCACAACCTCCCTATCTGTCCTGTTCTGTTCGTGACAGAGGAAGGCGTCCCAACCCCTGATCAGCCCTGGTCTGTGGGTGATAGAGGGCGGCGCCCAACCGCCCCCCACGGACCTTGCTCTGTGTGTGACGTGGTAGAGCCATAACCTCCCCATCGGCCCTGCCCTGAGTGTGACAGTGGCAGCGCCCCAACCCCCTGATTGGCCCTGCTCTGTGGGTGATAGAGGGCGGTGCCCCAACCCCCTGATCTGCCCTGCTCTGTGTGTGACAGGGTATGGAGCCCCAACCTCCCTGATGGGCCCTGCTCTGTGCGTGACAGGAGTCAGCGACCCAACCCCCTGATTGGCCCTGCTCTGTGTGTGACAGGGGGCAGCGCCCCAACCCCCTGATTGGCCCTGCTCTGTGCGTGACAGGGGGTGGCGCCGCAACCTCCCCATCGACCCTGCCTTGAGTGTGACAGGGGGTGGCGCCCCAACTCCCCAATCGGCCCTGCTCTGAGCCCGACCAGGGGCTGCACCTAGGGATTGGGCCTGCCCTCTGCCACCCGGGAGCAGGCCTAAGCCAGCAGGGCGTTATACCCTGAGGGGTCCCAGACTGCTAGAGGGCACAGGCCAGGCTGAGGGACCCCTCTCCCCCCGAGCGCACAAATTTTTGTGCACCGGGCCTCTAGTATATATATATAATAACCTATATATAATAACTATATATATATATATATATATACATATATATATATATATATATATATATATATATATATATATACTTCAAACAGAGATGCAATATAATCAGATTTTCATTTTTGAATGCGCACTTGGGAGAAATGAGAGAAAGACAGAGATATACTATTAGGACACAGTTGTTAAAGTCAAGGCAATAGATGATGGCTTAAACCAGCATTTCTTAATCCTTTTGGTTTTAGGATCCCTTTCCACTCTTAAAAGTTATTGAAGATCTCAAAGAGTTTACAATTATATGGGTTATACCTACAAATATTTACCATATTAGAAACAAAATATGAGGAAATTTTAAAGCACAAAAGCATACAAACACATATTCTACTGTCATGAGAGTAAAGCTATCACCACCTATCACATAGCTTCTGGAAAAGTCTGCAGAATACTTGGTAGAAGGTGAGAGCAAAATGGGCAAATAATATCATAATATTATTATGAAATCATCTTGACCTCACAGACTCCTTGAAAGAGTCATGAAGACACTCTCCGTCCCCAGGGATCCCTGGATTACACTTTGAGAACCACTGACTTAAACTACGGCCATGTCAGCAGAGATGTCAAGGAAAAATAAGTTTAAATACCTTAACAAAATAGAAATGACTTAGGAACAGAAAAGGATTTAGTGACCTCCTTCAATAAGATATAATTTACAAACACAACCTCTCTTCAACATCAGTTATTATTTTGAAGCTAACTTTTAAGGAGCTCTGTGCTAAGTGCTGTAAGTACTTAATTTTATTTAATCCTCACCTAAAGTCTATAATATGGTGCGATTAAGTTTTCCCACAGCCAATGTGTACAATGAATAGTGTGTAATTGTGTGTAGTAAACAATGTATAATGTTCTGACTACCCAGAAACAAAGTTCTTTTAAGGCAAGTGAAGCTTTTGGCTAATACTTCAAAAATTACCCTGTGCCTCCAGGGAAGGGTTTTCTTTTTCATAACAAGCCTGTGAGGCTCTGATGTCCATGGCTTCTCCAGTGAATTGGTTTCTGTATTTTTCTTGGTTCTAGTTCTGACACTATTCCTGTTCTGGTTATTCAACAGTGCTTACTGCTCAACGCCTGTTCCATCTGTTGCTCTTGACTCTATCTTTAACCTGGATTCCAGTCTTGTTACTCAGCTAAATTTGGTTTCTCAACACCTGTTCTAACTTTCTTCCTCTTTAGAACCACCCTATTTCAGTATGTAAACTGATTTTCTTATATTCCAATTAGCAATTTGTCTACCCTTAGATATTGTGGATTTTTCTCTGGTCATTATTTGCAAGGTGACACCACAACCATCCATTGCTCATAGACATCTCAGAGTTAAATCTTTGGTTTTTGGTGTTAGCCTTTCTGAGTCTGATAGCGGAGATGGGATATTCCAAAAGGTGAAAATGGGGCAAGGCCAAGAGGTGTGGGTTCCATACATAAAAAAAAATTTGCTTCTTTTGGCCCCTAGGAATTGCCTAGAGCAGGGGTCATCAAACTATGGCCCGCGGGCCACATGCAAATACAAATATTGTATTTGTTCCCATTTTGTTTTTTTACTTCAAAATAAGATATGTGCAGTGTGCATAGGAATTTGTTCATAGTTTTTTTTTTAAACTATAGTCTGGCCCTCCAACGGTCTGAGGGACAGTGAACTGGCCCCCTGTTTAAAAAGTTTAAGGACCCCTGGGAGTATCTAAGGTTTCTGTTTTGCTTTTGTGTGTTTTTTTTTTTTTGCAAAGGACATGAGCCACAGTTATATGTTGTAACTATGAGGTTTATTATGAAGATAAGATTGTGCTAAATGCTTAAAGTGATGGTGTTAGCTGGAGAAAGCTTTCTAGAAGCAGTGTTCCTATATACCAGTGATGGTGAACCTATGACACGCGTGTCAGAGGTGACATACGAACTCATTTTTTTGGTTGATTTTTCTTTGTTAAATGGCATTTAAATATATAAAATAAATATCAAACATATAAATCTTTTTTTTTACTATGGTTGCAAATATCAAAAAATTTCTATATGTGACACAGCACCAGAGTTAAGTTAGGGTTTTTCAAAATGCTGACACGCCGAGCTTAAAAGTTTCGCCATCACTGCTATATACGGCTTAAGAAAAGTAGGCATTTCATTAGCTTGCCACAGGAGGGAAGTTATTTTGAATACTTGCAATTTTTTTGGCAATGGAAAATGTGCAGGGTTCTTAAAAACAGAAACACACAAAGAAACCCCAACAGTAACCAAACTATCATGATCACAAATCTAAAAAATGAACAATAATGTAATAATCAAATATCCAGTTAGTATTCACATTTCTCTGGTTATCATCTTATGTGACTACATTTTTGTGTTTTACACATTTTGTTAATTTGAATCAAGATAAAAATACTTCCATATATTGCAATTATTTGTCAAGTCTATTAACTCTCTTAATTCTATAGATTACATCTCTCTCTGTCTCTCTCTAAATATTTGTTTATATCAATTAGCCTATGGCAAAATCGGTTTCATTACCTGTTTTATTTAAAATTGTAAAACCTATCAGTGACATTAATTAAGGACTTACTATACAATATCAAAGACATAATCTATGAAAGAATTAATAAATTGGACTTCACTAAAATTAAACATTTTTGCTCTGTGAAAGGCATTGTCAAGAGAATAAGAACACAAGCCACAGGTTGGAGAAATATTTGCAAAAGATGCATCCGATAAAGGACTTTTAATCAAAATATACAAAGAACCCTTAAAACTCAACAATAAGAAAACAAATAACCTGGTTAAAAAACGGGCCACATGCCTGGTCATTGTGGCTCAGTGGTTGAGCATCCACCTATGAACCAGGAGATCATTCTTCAATTCCCGGTCGGGGCACATGCCCAGGTGGCAGGCTCAATCCCCAGTATAGGGGGTGCAGGAGGCAGCCAATCAATGATTATCTCTCATCATTGATGTTTCTATGTCTCTCTCCCTCTCCCTTCCTCTCTGAAATCAATAAAAACAAAACAAAACAAATAAACAAAATAAGAACAGGCCAAAGTACTCATGGGGATGTAATTACAGCATAGTGAATATAGTCAATAACATTGTAATAATTATGTATGGTGTCAGATGGGTACTTAGACTTACTGGGGTAATTAATCACTTCATAAGTTATCCAAATGTCTAATCACTATGTTGTACACCTGAACCTAATATATTGAATGTCAACAGTAATTGAAATATTAAATTAAAAATATTTTAAATATATATTTTTATTGACTTCAGAAAGGAGGCAAGAGGGAGAGACAGAAACATCAATGATGAGAATCACTGATTGTCTGCCTCCTGCACACCCCACACTGGGGACGAAGCCTGCAACCTGGGCATGTGCCCTGACCAGGAATCAAACTGTGACCTCCTGGCTCATAGTTTAATGCTCAACCATTGAGCCATGCCAGCCAGGCAAAATATTAAATTTTTATAAATGTTGCGTGAATTTTGTATTGCTATGCAATATTGTTAGGCATAAATCCCTTTCTGGAATTAATGGATTTCCTACTCTCTGTTCTTCTCAAATAATTCTTTAAGATTCTGATTCAATGTTGCTGCTTCTATAAAGACTTCCATATCTCTCTTCTCTGCAAATACTTTTTTGGAAAGCATTATCACACTGTCCTTAACCATTTACAACACAACGTTCCCTCATTATATGGATTTCCTGAAGTCAGAGACCATATACTTTTCTAAGATTTCCACTGCTTGTGCTAAATCAAGTCGTTAGCACAAATAAAGATTTACTTTTGAAAGAGTAGAACAGACAGGGTATTATTAACTGATGGAAGACTTTGACAATTAATAGTGAAAAGTTTTTGATTCAGAGAGCAATGGTAATCCATTGGAACTTTTTTCTTTTATATATTTATGCATATGTGTGTGTGTTTTTTCAGATTAAAAGAACAAATTCTCTTGAGATAGTAATAATATTTTATGGCTCAATAAAATATTCTTTTCATTTTCCTTATTTCTATTTCTCCCACCCACAGTTACATTATTGCTTTTACTGTATTACTTTACACAGGAAGTTTTAAAACATATCATCTTTCAAGGTTTTGTTTTATGTGTGATTTGCATGAAGTACTCATGTCTACAAAAAACACTTCCTCTAAATTGAATTACATTATAAGTAACTACCATATATGTAAGCTAAGCAACACACACACACTTACTATACTGTATAATAGAAAAATGAAGAATTCTCAAACTTTAAAAGAAGACATAGAAATGGCCAACTAATTTATGAAAAGATGCTCAACTTCACTAGCTATTAGGGAAATGCCAATCAAAACTACAATGAGATACTACCTCACACCGGTTAGAATGGCTGTTATCAAGACTGGTAATAGGAAGTGTTGGAGAGATCGTGAAGGAAGAGGAACCCTTATTCACTGCTGGTGGGAATGCAAACTGGTACAGCCACCATGGAAACAGTGTGGGAGTTCCCCCCAAAATCAAGAATACAGTTGTCATATGACCCAGCAATCCCTCTTTTGGGTATATACCCCCAAAATGTGAAAACATTTATTCTCAAAGATATATGCACCCCTATGTTCATCGTAGCAATATTTACAATGGCAAAGACATGGAGATAACTAAAGTGTCCTTAGATAAAGGATTGGATAAAGAAGATGTTGGAACATGTACACAGTGGAATACTCAGCCATAAGAAAAGATGAAATACTGCCATTTGTGACAACATGGATGGACCTTGAGAACATTATGCTAAGTGACATAAGTCAGTCAGAAAAAGCTAAGAACCATATGATTTCACTCATATGTGGGAAATAAAACTGAAACTCATAGACACAGCCAACAGTATGGTGATTACTGGACGAAAGGGGGTGGGGGTTGAAAAGGGTAAAGGTGGCCAAATATACGGTTATGGAAGATGATTTGACTTTGAATGGTGGGCATACAATGCAATATACAGATCACATATCATACAAAAGTACGCTTGAAACCTATATGATCTTACTAACCAATGTTGCCCCAATACATTTCTTAAAAAAAATAAAAACTTTAAGGATGTTAGTTATACCATGTATTTGGGAAAGCAGGAGTGACAGAGAGGCATGATCCCTGAGTTTTTCGCTTACTGCACCCTTGCAGGGCCATGCCACTAAGGACAGTCAAAGAAATGTGAACATAAGTATGGTGGCTACTTCTGGATTAAGAAAGAATATATGTGCAATTTTTAATTTCTCTATTCTCCTACCATGGAAACAAGGAGACACTACGACACATTTTGCAGCTAGAAGATATTGAGATATCTGTCCATTCATTTGTATCTCTGATTGATTATGCAGAGCAATGACTGAAAGGGCGAGGGCTATGCCCTCCATCTTGCCCTGTACCCTCCATGTTGGGGCAGCCGCCATGTGCTCAGGAGAGTACCTTCTTCCCGGAAGCCCAGGCCCCTGCTGGCCACGCCCGGGATTTCTTTAAACTAACTAATGACAATCGAGGGACGTGCACGCCATAGAGATGACCACATCCTGTGTAAGAAGACCCGACTGGCGCCTGGCCAATTGGCAGGGCCCACAGTCAGATCCCCTCCCCTCACTCCACCCCCTATTAAAACCCTGTTTCTCTCATGGTGGGGGCACTCTACTTCTGGTCGCTGCGCTGGCCAGGAGGCAGGGTCGAGTTAGCTAGCTCAATAAAGGACCCTCTGCTTTTGCATCAGACTGGCTAGTTCCCTGGTGTGGTTTCCTTGGGGATCTTGAAATCTGGGCATAACAATGACTTTTACTGATGTGCCTGGGATATGGAACAAAAGCAGATACAAACTTTCACTGTCTAAGCCATTGACATTTTGTAGTCATCTGTTACTGAACACAAACTGATAGATTTGGTATGTGAAGAAACAACCCAAGTTATAGAAGAAAATACTCAGCAGATCAGTCAAATAATAACATTAAGATTATTTTTGAATTATAAATGGACAGTGATAAGGTAATATAACTTAAAATAACTTTGAAATGCTTATTTAGAAAAAAAGAAAGTTAAGTAGATGATGGGGACAGAAGTGAATAAGCAGAAATAGGCAAGAATATATGAAGTAGTGATCCAAGGGAGCATCAGTCTGCCTACCTACCATTTCCCATGTGGCTGACTCATGTTAGGCGCTGGAGCTGTAAAGGTGAAAAGTGTAGCCAACATCCCTGTCCTAATCAAATACTTAGCCTATAGAGAAATATAGGCAATTACAAGTAAGTCATTAATTAAATAGTTACAGGTGTTTGAAAACAGAGGGGGGTGTTGTGAAAGAATGCGATGATGATGTAGGAGGCTGGGGATCATACTTAAACAAGGTGGTCAGGAAGGAAACCTTTCTGGGCAGGTGATATTGAAACTAAGACCTGGAGGTCGTAAAGGGGAATCAGGGATTCAAAAAGCGAGAGGAAGAGCCATCACAGCAGGGGACCGGCACAGTCCAGTCGTAGTCCCCAAGCTGGGAGTGTAAGTGAGGCTGAGGGGAGGCAACAGGAAGTAATGTTGCAGAGGTAGGCAGGGGTCAGGCTTGTAAACCAGAATACAAAGTGTAGATTTGATTTTAATATAATATCAAGAGTTTTCCATTTTTATGTAAATGGATATAACCTAAATTATAATCTATCTATCTATCTATCTATCTATCTATCTATCTATCTATCTATCTATCTATATAAAAGCCTAAGCAACCACTATGACTGAATGACCAGAACAACCGGAATGACTGGTTGACCAGTTACTATGTTGTGCACTGACCACCAGGGGGCAGACGCTCAATGCAGGAGTCTGCCCCCTGGTGGTCAGTGCACCCCCACAGCCAACCTCCCACAGCCCCTCCAGGAGGGTCCAGCCAACCTCCCACGGACCCTCCCTTCGGCCAGCCAACTTTCCATGGCGCCTCTGACCCCCCAGCTGGCCAACCTTCCATGGCCTCTCCCCCACCCAACAGCCAACCTCCTGTGGTCCCTCCCCAAAGGCCCCGGTCAAGGGGCCAGCAGGCCAACCTCCCGCAACCCCTTCCCCTCCATTGGCCAACCTCCTGCAGATCCTAACCCCCTGTCTGGCTGGCCAACCTCCCATGCCCTCCCACCCCCACCCCGCATGGCCAACCTCCAGTGGTCTCTCCTCCTGGCCAGCTGGCCCCCCAATAGGCCTTGATCACCAGCCAAGCCGAGGGACCCCACCCATGCACGAATTTGTTCACCAGGCCTCTAGTTTAAAAGAATACTGTGTTTCCTATGTGGGGAATGGATGAGAGGACATAAAAGTGGGCACTGGGAGAGCGGTCTGGTGGTGGCTAGGGCAGGGGAGTGGGGCTGTGTATGGAGTGGGGTGGATGAATCTAGCATACTTGGGGGATAGAACCGTCAGAACTTGCTGATGAATTGAAAGTGGGAAATGAGGAGCAGGATATTCCCTTGCATTCTGGTATAAATGGCTGGATGGAGAGTGATGACATTTACTGAGATGAGAATGAGGAAGAGGAGCACATTTGATGGGAAACCGAGAGCTTCAGTTTGAATGTGTGAAGTGTGAGATGCCCTTGAGATGGCTAATGGTATTTGGACAGTTGGCTATGAGAGTCTGAACTCAGAGAAGAGATTTGAGCTAGGGATATGGACTTGGAAGCTATTTCCATGTAGGGGGTATACAAAGCCACCATAACTGATGAAGTGGCCTAGAGAGGGAGTGATGATAGTAATGTGTGTCTGAACACAAGACCATAATGCAGTCATACTATTTGTTTTACAAAAAGGTTCTAGTGCATAAAATGTAATATTCAGAAGACATCTGACTCCACGTATTAATAATTTACAATGAAAGTTGATGGTATTAACATATTAGCACTGGCAAAGGAACAAGCGAAAATGTGAGAGGGAAACGTATCTAAATGGCAGTCAACAATGGGAAGACAGAAAGCTCTAAGGAGTCAAAAGCCTGTTTGTTTTGTTTTAATAAGACGGACTGATACATGTTTTCTATTTTAAAGAGAACAGTGTGAGGAAGGCTGGCATCATTGCTTTTGGTTGTTTAAGTTTGAAATCTATAATACTGCAGAATCCATTTCATCCCACGAATAAAAATGACTAAAATGGAGGAAAAATCTCAATGTGTCTAGATATACTTTAAATATTAAGGTACATTGAAGACAGGAGCCCAGTGATGGGAAATTTATAGTACAAGGGATATACATTCTGCTACTATGATGGCTTACGCCTACCTGTGTAGTCAGATTAAAGGTAACTTTAGAACAATAGACTGGCTTTCCAATTGTAGACTTAGGGTTGCAATTTTATAGACATAGAGGCTCTCAAATCTCTAGGGAGAAATGTGAAAAATAAAAACTTACTGAAGTAAAGCAATGTGCATCCTACATTATTATGGCAACAAATCTATAATGGTATTACAATAAAATCTGGTGTAATCACATTTTCCTCCTTTGGTATTGCAGCATTCATCTCTGTCTCATGGGAGATGGGATGGATGGCAGGATATATAATGGCATGCAGAATATTTTGCCAGTTACAGCCAAGGCGGTGGGACTAGTAATTACCGAAAGTTTTTATTATTTAACAATTGCTTGTTGCTTTTTTCAGCCTCTTTAACAGCTTACATATTCACACCTCAGAGCCCCCAACCCCATACCAGTGCTATGGATATTATGCATTTTAAAATTTTTCATTTATCCTCTCCCTGCACATTAATACTAGCTGAATGGCATGGAGCAGCCAGGTGTGGCTTTGGCACTGAAATAATTGAATAAACAGAAACTGGTACTGCCTGAGCGCCAGGCTGAGGGGTCAAAAATGGGCTGGAGGTTACTCCCTTGCCACGTCAATAAAAGTGTGACAGAAGGGAAGTGCATACAACTGATCACCCTAGTCCTATTTCTTCTATAATCAAAAAGTATCCATTAATTTATAGAGGAATAAAAGGCAGGTAGCTGTTTTCATAAAATCAAATCCAGCCAAGTTTTCATTTTAACACCTTTCAAGTGCCACAAGCTCTTGTTAAGATGTTAAATGTATTACTCTCTACACAGTCTATAGTATGGATTTCCAATGTTCTCTTAAAAAACTGTTGATTGTAATTTGCAGAGGTAATGGTATTAAATATGCAAATATCTTTATGAGCAGACACTCCACCAGAAACAAGTATCTCTAAAAGGTGTGGATAAGTATTGTTGCATCTCTATTTTTATTATGAGTATACTGTGGCCCTGTATTCAAAAACAGATATTACTAAAATGAGATTGCATGACCATAGAAGTAAATGCTCACACTGTAATCAGCACAAATATTCACTGTGGAGAGCTGTGCAAAGTGTTTTTTTCAAATAAACATTTGCGCTGAGATCCAGAGCTTGAGAAGAGACACTGCTAAGCGCTCAGTAATAGTCAATCCTATCAACCGTTTCGTGATTCTAGGAAGGAGTAGAGAATATCTGGAATATCTGGAGAGAATCCGAATTGCCAAATGATTCTAAATAATCACGTGAACAACATTTTATTTCTAGAAACAACAGAAACCCATGCGAGTAATTGAAACAATTCCGTAATCTTTCCTGAACCAGCGTCTATGGCCTTCATTCGTATTCTTCTGCTGTCAGGCACCTGGTGCCTCCTTGATAGACATTACATATCTTCAGGGAGGCAGGTCTCACTAGTATGCGCGAGCAGATGTGGAGGCTCACAGACGCCCAAGCTCTGTGGAGAAGCCTGTAGGCAAAGCCTCAAGAGGAATGGATCGCAGCTGCTGGTCACGGCAGACTCTTGGTGAAGCAGGCCCAGTGTCAGTCTTTTGCACCCACTCAAACACACGGGCCACACAATCCTTAAGATGACAAGGTTGGATTCTCACAGTGTTTCTACTAACTTCACGCAGG
Source organism: Myotis nattereri (assembly GCF_964212035.1). Classification (NCBI taxonomy): domain Eukaryota; kingdom Metazoa; phylum Chordata; class Mammalia; order Chiroptera; family Vespertilionidae; genus Myotis; species Myotis nattereri. Next base: position 38,916,951 of record NC_138082.1, read on the forward strand.
AGTCTGAAATTGCCAACGCCTGGCACGTTTTAGAGGCTTAGGCTACACAATGCTAAGGTAAGCTATTATTAATGTTCTGAGACTCAATTTCAACATGGGGAAGAGGGGCTTCCCCATCAGCAAGCAATTTTTGGATACTACCTACCCAAAGATAGTATTGGATTCCTCAAAGGAAGGGTTCAGTCCTACAAAACGGCCTGTTCCCGTGATCAATCAGCTATGGTTTGAGGATTAAGGACCAACCTTGCTCCCCCCAACCCCATGCCCCTCAACCCCACATACACACTTTGGCAACTCATTACATGCCAGTCAGTCACAAGTCCAGGTTGCAATTCTGACCAACCAGCTATAAGTCAGATGTTCCCATAATGCCTTTTCTTGGGTTCAATTAGTTTGTAGAGCAACTTACAGAACTCAGAGAAACATGTTATTTACTAGATCACCAGTTCATTATAAAAAGGTATAACTCAGGATCAGCCAGATGACAAAGATGCATTGGGCAAGGCATGGGGAAAGGGTGAAGAACTCCCATCCCCTCTCCAGGTGCACCACTCTCCTTGAATCTCCAAGTGGTCAGTAACCGAGAAGCTCTCCAAACCCGTCCTTCTGTGTGTTTTCATTGCACAGTCATGATCCTGTCACTGGCCATCTGCAACTGACTCAATCTCCAGGCTCTCTCCCCTTGAGGAGAGGAGGGAGTTAGTGCCAATCCTCTTATCACATGGTCAGATCTCCTGGGAACCAACTCCCATCCTTAGGTCATTAACATAACAAGAGACACTTTGGTTGCTCTCACCACTTAGGAAATTCCAAGGGTTTTAGGAGCTCTGTGCCAGAAACTGGACTGAGATCAAATAGATACTATAAATCACAATACTCATTAGCATATTGGGTAACTGCAGATAATGCTTGTATGAAGAAACAGTATTCATCTATCCACTCAATGCATTTGTTTGTTATTGAGTTATTGAACGTCTAAGTTGTGCCACTCTCTCATTCCCAGATGACTATGCGTTCAATCTCTCTTCTGCATCTTCTGGTTTCTAACCTTTGGGGAGAACTACAACTTCACTGCTGTTCAAGGCCTTGTCATCAGACACAAAGCTAGCAAACACTGCATTTTATAACTAGGAAACTTTGGAAATTCTTAGCATATTAACAAGGAACCTTTATTCCTGGTTTATTGGGAAAACCATTTAGTAATTTATCTGAAGATGTAAAGGCAAGGTTGTATCACATTTAAAAAATTTTTATTGTAGGATGTTCTCAGTACTGTTGTGTGTGTACCTTTGCTATCTAGAGACCCTGCTCTGAGCTATTTACATGCAAGGCGTTAATATTCAGCATAGTGAGAGAGCATCGGAGCAATTATCCTGCTTGAGATGGAACCTGGCACCCTTGGAATAATCAACTCTGTTAAAAGTATGTTAATAAAGCAATACACTTTGTATATTAATAAAACATGCATGGATATTAATACTTTGTACATTATACATAAAATTGTATAGTGTATAAAAAATTGAGAAGCTTTTGCTCACATATGAGGATGTTCTTTTGTGAATGGTTAGAATAACCATTTTGTTAACACATGTAGTGTCTCAATCAGCTGTAAGGTATCATAAGTAATTAATAACTGATAGTAGACAAAGTACCAACATATGTGGAAGATTTGCCTTTACAATAAATTAGAGTTCATTCAAGGGCATCTGCACATTGACATCTCTTGGGTTTCTCTTAGCATGTGCTTTCTAGAGTGAGAGGAAGGGATTTAGGGAACTAGACCCAGAGTGCAACAGGCCTGGGACTTACTCTCATTTGTATCACTAGGTAAAGGTTTGAGAATGGCTGGTTTAAACAAAACGAGAAATGGTCTAATTAGGGTGGCTATGTAATTTATCAAACTGGGACACTTCTAAGAATAAAAGGGGGAGCTATTTTTATTATACCTAGTTTAAGTACTTGAGCTGTGAAGTTAGAAAAAACAAGGTTTAAAGCCCAATTCTTCCAGTTATTAGCTATATGATATTGGAAAGGTCATTCTCTCAATAAAATGGACTTAGTATTTGCTATCTTACAGGTACTGTGTCAATTAGGTTCCAAGCAGGAGACAGAAACCTCACAATTACTTGAATAGAGTAAGTTTAAGACAAACAATTATTGACTTGAACAGGGGGTTGGAAGTAATGGAGGATGGGCTCATAAGAAGTAAAGAGAATGCTACAGAATGCAGCAGTAGCAGTTAACAAGAAGCAGCCACTGCCTGAAGCCTAAGGGAATCAGGGAAGAGCCAGTGGAAGATACTGGCTGCAGAAAAGGAGACATATGTAATACCTTAATCAATAAAGAATAATATATATATACTAGAGGCCTGGTGCACGAATTCGTACATGGGTGGGGTCCTGAGGGGGTGGGGGAGTATGATCGATCCTCTGTGCAGGCGGTGGGATGCCTTTGCCAGCCCGGGGTCTGGATGTGTCTCACTGACTTTCGCTCCAATTGCTGGAAACCACCTGGTAGCTGCTTTTATATTGTTTTTTTCTTGCGGAGCATCTAGGGAGGGGAAGCAGCTGCGGTGCCCCAGAGCGACTTCTAAAGGGTGTCCCAAAATTCACGCAAGAAGTAATTTTGATAAAAAACACAGGTTTATAATTAAAAATTGTAAATGTTTTATTGATTCATAAAGGATACAGTATAGGGTTATGTATGGGATAGCATATTGGGTAAATGGCCTCCATGGCACAAAAATCTGGATTATCATGTTGCGATAGCAAGCACCATTAACTGTTATTGCCTGAGCAGCTGCATTTCGGTCATGGAAAATTTCAACAAAAGAGTGCATATGTGCCAGCAAAGCTGTGGAGGCCATTTACCCGATATGCTATTCCATACATAACCCTATACTGTATACTTTATGAATCAATAAAAAATTTACAATTTATAATTATAAACCTGTGTTTTCTATCAAAATTACTTCTTGCATGAATTTTGGGACACCCTTTTAGGAGGCCAGTGGCACTGTTGGGATTGTGCCGGTGGCACTGGTCAATTGGTGCCTGGCCCGTTCTCTGGAGATTGGAGCTGCAGGACTACTGAGGAAGTGAGTGGCTGCCACCAGGCTGGTGGATCACCAGAACTGGTCTCAGCTGAGCAGTGCTTTCACTGTGGGAGTGCACTGACCACCAGGGGCCAGCTCCTGTGTTGATCGTCTGCCCCCTGGTGGTCAGTGCGCATCATAGTGTCTGGTTGTTCTGGTCATTCTGGTCGTTTGGTTGCTTAGGCTTTTATATATATAATATATACTAGAGGCCCGGTGCATGACATTTGTACACTAGGAAGGGGGTGTTTCTCTGCCTGGCCTGCGCCCTCTCGCAGTACAGGACCCCTCGGGGGATGTCCGCCTGCCAGCTTAGGTCTGCTCCCCTAAGCTGGCAGGCGGACATCCCCCGAGGGGTCCTTAGCGCTGCTGCAGAGGCAGGAGAGACTTCCTCTATCGCCGCTACACTCGCCAGTCATGAGCCCAGTCAGTGCGTCATAACGACCGGTCGTTCTGTAGTTTGGCCAATTTGCATATTAGCCTTTTATTATATAGGGTCTATATATGGGGGGAAAAAAAGATACTGGCTGCAAAGTGGCCCAAGAAGGTACCAGGAGAAACCATCCATAAGAAGGTGCTTGCCTTGTGATATTGGGCTGCAAAGCTGTCTGATTGACAGGACACAGGGGGAAGTTTCTGGCCCTTGATACTGCTAGGTGTTACAAGTAGCAGGAGCCAGGTGCTGGAGAAGGTGTGCTCACTGTAGGAGCCTGGCAAAGGGAGCACATCACACCCAGGAAGAGAAACATCCTTTTCTCCTTCAGTGTCACCCCAATACCTTCTACAGACAAAGCTTAACCTTGTGCAACTTTGCGAAGAAAAATATTTAAAGAGTTCTGCTCTATTTTTTCAGAACAGGAAATGAAGGGTAGATTTGGAGGTGAGATGCAATGAATGGATAAACAGCACAATCACACTGAGAATCACATGAGTTACACTAATGAACATGCAATATATTAGCACTGAATATGTTTAGCACAGTGCCTGGAATATGGTGAGTGATTAATAGATGCTATATCATTATTATAATACTAGTGGCCTGGTACACGGATTCGTTCACATTGAAAGAAAATTAATCGGAAGAAAGATTTATGCGGTAATTACGTTACTTCAAAAATTACATGTCAAAATAGTATATATAATATCTATAATAATGAAAGCTTAATATGCTAATTAGACCGGACAGCCAAAAGAACTTCTGGACGTCCTTCCAGACGACCTTCCAGACGAAGCCAGGGCTGTGAGAGCTGAGGCAGCTGCCATGGCTGTGAGGGTCAAGCCCCTAGCACAAATTTTGTGCATTGGGCCTCTAGTAGTATTATAAAATTAAAACACGCATGCGATTAGCACCAGTGAGAGCTTTGCATGTATTGCGCATGCGCGAGTCAATGTTTATTATTAAATTGCCAGTGTGCATCATATGTACTGGTTGGCCAGTCAGATGGAGGCATGGTCAGTCACTTAGCCATATCTACACTAATAAAAGAGAAAAATGGTAATTGGCGTACAGCGCTACCTTTTTCATTGGCTAATCAGGGCTATATGCAAATTAACTGCCAACTAAGATTGGCAGTTAACTGCCAACAAGATGGCGGCTAATTTGCATATGTAGGCACAATGCAGGGAGGCGAAAGGAAAAGCAGAAAGAAGCCCCCTGCCACTGACAGTGATCAGAAACCCAGGGGGGAGCTAAGAGCTGGGGGGCAGGGCAAAGGCGGCCCTGGGGCCGCCTTTGCCCTGCCCCCCAGCCATGATCGGAGAGTCAGGCGCCTTTGCTGCCCTGGCCAGTGATAGCAGGAAGTAGGGGTGGAGCCAGCGATGGGAGCTGGGCACGGTCGAAGCTGGCAGTCCCAGGAGCTAGGGGTCCCTTGCCTGGGCCTGAAGCGAAGCCCACGATCGCGGCGCCCCCCGCTGCCACTGCAGGTCCCCGCTGCCTGGGCCGGACGCCTAGGCCAGAGGTGTCAGGCCTGGGCAGGGGTGAAGCCTGCAACCGCGGGGAGCTGGAGGTCCCCTGCCCAGGCCTGACACCTCTGCCGGAGGCCTCAGGCCTGGTCAAGGGGCCGATCTGGTGATTGGTGATCGGAGGGTGATGAGGGTCAACTCCTCTGTCTGAGGCATCAGGCCTGGGTGGGGGGCGGAGCCGGGGATTGGAGGGATATGATGGTCCCCTTGCCCAGGCCTGAAGCCTGGGTCAGAGGCGTCAGGCTTGGGCGGGGGGTGGAGCAAGCGATCAGAGGGAGATGGGGGTCCCCTGCCCAGGCATGATTCCTGGGCCAGAGGCCTCAGGCCTGGGCGGGGGCCAGAGCCAGTGATCGGGGGGAGATGGGGGTCCCCTGTCCAAGCCTGACACCTCTGGTGGAGGCGTCAGGCCTGGGCAAGGGGCTGATCAGGCGATCGGAGGGTGATGGAGGTCAACGCCTGAGGGCTCCCAGTATGTGAGAGGGGGCAGGCTGGGCTGAGGGACACTCTCCCCCCCCACCCCCCCACCCCGTGCACGAATTTCGTGCACCGGGCCCCTAGTATATATATATTTTCTACATATCACATTCTAGTTTTATTATCAAATGAGGCTAGGGCTCTAATTAATGAATCTAATTGATGTGAGACAATGATTAATGTTCAAGGAAGATGAGGTAGTATCTATTCTCTGTAGAACTAAAAAAAATAGACAATTATTTTTTGGCTCATATAGGTTAGGGAGAATCCTGACCTATGATCAGTTTTTTGAAACAGAAGTGTAAACACCTAAAATAGAAGCAAGACTATTTTGCTAGGGATCTAGTACGGAAAATTCCCAGCTTAGCTTTTTTAATGTTCAAACAAAACATAATTCCTCATTAATAAAGACACTTTTCCATTGAAGCTTCATTGCCTTCTTTTTATATCAAATGAAACTGCATTGTCATCTCATTTATCCTCAATGCTCTTAGGAGGCAAAAGTATGGAATTATCCATCCCATTTTATATTGCCTCTACTTCTCATGATTGACTTAATATCGTGTTATTAAAACCAAGTTTCCTACTTTTTCTTTATTGCTAGCAACAGACTAGTGATTTTTGATTCAGAATCATAATATTTTGTTTATTCAGGGCATGGTTTTTTATATTATTTTATTCATGCTTTCCATATCCAGCATAGTGTGTTTCAGCCTCCCAGATCACAGTTTTAAAGGTTAAACATTAGGGTTTTATATTTGCTACATTTGTCACATCTATACCTGTATCCCATACTGTTTTCTAAATCCAGTCTTCATTTGCGGTAATAGTTGACTCCTACATAATGTTTATTTAAAGTTTCTTCTCAGAAATTAGTCTTTTATGCAGTTACATGACTTGGCCTCTCATTAAATTAGATTTACAACCTCCCACATTTTTTCCTTTAATGATTTCTTTTCAATTTTACCTGCTTGCTACTTCTTTTGAACATATATAATGACTGCTTTAGATCAAAATGTCAATACCTATTCTCTTTTTTTCTAGAATATTTATTGTCTTGGATATAATACCTATATAATGCAAAGTTTCAGAGCCTCTCTTTGTTACATTTCTTGAGCCATGAAGATGATCTTCAAATCTTTTCTCCATCATTAGCTCTATGTTGTTTTATGTAGTTTTTTTTTTTCTTCCTATTCTGCTTTAGGTATTTCTGTTATGTCAATGAAGAGATTAAAAAATGAAATGAAAAGTATGGAACTAGTAGTTCAGAGCAGATGAAATATCAACTAAATTTACCTTTCCTATAGTATACTGTTTCCCTGCATTTCTGTCTTGTGTGACATGCCTATTAAAGAGAGCTTTATTGAAAAATAGATTTGACAAAGAATTTAGTATTTCATATTTTACTTTGTCATGACTCTTCTACTTTTTGTTGTTCTAAAAATGCCCTGAGAGAAAAGTAATAGTTAATTATAAATACCAGAACCAATCCTAGGCCTGGACACTGGGACACTATAGTCTATAATATTAAATCTTTCTATATAATTTGCACAGTCACTTTTTTAAGGTACCTCGTCGTAACCATTCTCTTGGAATGTAAGGAGTCCCTCTCTTTCAGACCCAGACACATCTGTGCATCTGCTGTCCCTGGATCAGTTACCCTGTGTCCACTGCTTTTTGCTCTTGCTCTTCTTTCTCTGAAAACAAAAACAAATCAAAACAAAGACCACCTTTCTCATTCTCTAGCTAGTTCCCAATTCTCACTTGTACCTATGGTTTAGCTAAAAGCTTTCTATTTCCTTAAAACCTTCTCTGGTCTTCCAAGTTGACTGTCTCTTAAACTCTTATATAGCTTATTTTTCTTATTGTTGGTTTTAGTCATTTTACAGGTGACATTTATTGCCTTGTATGCTCAGGTGTCATTTCAATATATATACATAATTTTTATATATAATGTATAATATCTAATATATATATATTTCTCTCCTAGTGCCCCAAATGAAAATAGTAAGTCCATAACACTTATTTGCTTCATGTTAGATGGTCAATAGCTATGTGTTGATTCATTAAAACACATGTTTGTTGAATGTGTTTTGCTTAGGGGGGAAGAAGACACCGAGTTTAAGCAGGTATTCCTCATGGAACTCTCTGTCTGATAGTGGGAAATATGCAAATAAGTATGTGAAATAGCAGAACCCAGTCTAGCCCCAATGTTCTCCAGAAGAAGGCCACTCTGCATTGCAAATCAGGGAAGGCTGGGTAGAGGAACTAACATTTGAGTGGAATGCTAACATAAGGGGATAGGAAATGAATTCTAGGCAGATATTTGCTGCTCAAAGGCAATACCTCAATTGTAACAGAGAGTAAATCTTACCTGAAATCATAAATTAAAGATTTTAGCCTTTAATTTACCCCTGAAACCTACATAATTTTATTAACCAATGTCACCGCAATAAATTCAATTACAAAAAGATTTTAGCCTTTCAGAATTCTTATGGGTACATGGTATCATTACAGTAGAAATAAGCTAATGCAGAATAAGCTAAAATATCTTTCTTCAGGCAAGCACAGTAAATATTTCCTTTCCAAGATTTTGTAAGGTTTAACATTAGAAGGTAAAATGTATTTTAATGTCAAAATATTTTCAGTGTTCTGTTAAGGTTTCATTTTCAAAGCTTTTAATCTTGAGTAAAATTGGAGTAAGTTTCCATTTTTCCTTAATAAACATTATAGCTCCTGGTACTGTGATATAAACTGTTAATAAATGCCATGATGCAGGTGGAAATTTGAGGCATGGTACCCCGAAACAAGTTTCCATGCAGGCACTCCTGCTGCAGTGTTTGCAAAGGCAGCTCTTCATGTAAATTCTAGATTAGACTGAATGATGAATTTAAAACAAGTGGGTGCACTCACTGTGGCCCAAATTAAGCCTGTTCTAAAGTTGCTATAGCAACATTATCAGTACCAAATGTCCTGCTCTAAAAAATAATTGGAAACATTTCCTGTTATTTAGAGAGAAAAATAAAATCACTATTAATTTTTTATATCTGCTATACAAAATGCATTATTGTCATGCAATTTTTTTAAAAAGTCAGCAAGTTTCATGAAAAGGTATATGTAATTTTTTTGATATAATTATAACAGCAAAATCAAGAAAGATAAGAATAAAATTAGTTTGTAGGCATAATATGTCATACCTAGCAGCTAAATAAAATATTTGAGTAAAGATACTATTCGTTCATTCTTAAATAACATTTAAGACCAGACAGCAGTTTGAATAGTTCCTTTGGGTTTTGCATATGTGAATTATTTACCAATTGGATCATGAGCAAATTTCTTCAATATTTGGAAAAAGTGAAAAGGCAGCTGAAGTTTTCAAGTTATTGATAGGCTAGTAAATAAACTCAGATGACATAAAAACACATGACAATTCAAGAAGCAGAGAAATCTGAAATTTTTTATGAAGGTATCTCAAAGGAATGTACATTTAGAATTTGACCACAATAGCTACCCAATGCAATAAAACTTCAGACCCAGATGCATTTCTTTCTGAAAATGATTTTAATTCAAATCTATCAATAAATTGTTCCTATAGGAAAGTTATCAGAAAATATTGTAACATTTTTAGGAAAAGCAAAAGCTCACATAAAATGGAAAATAAATAACCCCTACAAACAACATACACTGATTGGCTAATAGCATATGAATGTGTATTCTACATAATTAAAAAAATTTTAATTTATTGATTTTAGAAAGAGAGGAAAAGAGAGAGAGAGAGAGAGAGAGAGAGAGAGAGAGAGAGAGAGAGAGAGAATGACTTGTTTCACTTATTCATGCATTCATTGGTTGATTTTTGTGTGTGGCCCGACCGGGATTAAACCCACAACCTTGGCTCATCTGGGGGACACTCTATCAACTAAGCTACCAAGCCAGGGCTATTCTATATAGTTTTATTCAACATGTCAATACTATTTTCTTTCTTGAGTTTAGAAAGGCAGTTTCTCTTAATGTAATTTTAATTCTAAAGTGCCATTTCATGCTTCATTATCTCTGAGTGGGAGGTATAATTTGTAGTTGTGAATCATGGGTTGTATAGCTAAGTTTATTTTTCTAGGCATTTGAGTGAGGTGAATAATACTTTTTCTTATATAGCAATTAAGCTTTCTTTATTTTTTCTTTTGTTAATCCCCACCTGAGGATATTTTCCCACTGATTTTTAGAAAGAGTGAAAGGGAGGGAGAGAGATGGAGAGAAACATTGATGTGAGAGAGACACATCGTTTGGTTGCCTTCCACATGCCCTAACCAGGGCCAGGGATCAAGCCTGCAACCAAGGGTGGCCTTAGACTGGAATCAAACCTGAGACCTTCATTCCGTGGGCCAATGCTCTATCCGCTGAGCCAAACCAGCTTTCTTATTTAACAACACTTCATTTTGGAGTGTATACTCTTCATCTTGGGAACAAGATGAAAACATATAAGCTGAAACATTTTGGAGAATGCTTAATTCATTTTATTTGCAAAGTGAAAACATTTTATTTGCTTAAACCTTGACCCCACCCTTGCCTCCAGTTTCCACTGCTTTCTACCAGGTATCAGCTGTGCTTAATATACTGGCATAACTCAAAGCAAATATGAATGAAGAGGAAGATTCCCTGGTACTGGCTTCTAAACAATATTTTTTTTTATGGCACTAATGGGTAGCAGCCAGCAGCTCCTATCTCACTCCTTGAAATAGATTCTATCCTGAGTCCAGGTTTGCCTATTGTTTATTTGCCCACAACACACACACACACACACACACACACACACACACACACACACAAAATTAAACATATAAATGCATTCATCAGCTCCAAATGAAACTTAAATCTGTCATGGAAACCAGAAAAAAATAGGATTTAATTCAACTTTTTCACCAAAGTGTTATATTGTGTCTGTTTAATATCAATTCCATTGAAATTATAATTAAGCTAATAATTAAGCTCTCCTTGTCCTTCACCTCATAAATTCAGCTTATTTCTAGGTCCATATGTTCACCTAATCTAGGATGTTCTCCTTGAAGTTTTTGCCTATGTCTAAATCATTCATATTTTCACTAAAAAATCTTAATTGGCTGATGTCAAATGTTGTCATCCTTCATTATCTACTGCCACACTTTAGATGAATTGTTAGTCAAATAGAGTATTTTAGAGTTTGGGCTCTAGAGTCAAGGTTTAATTCAAGCTCAAATTCTGGCATATGTGCTTATAAACAACACTAAATGAATCAGATGTAAAACTTTTAACAAATATGTACATCTGGTTTCTCATTTGTAAAAGAGGCAAAATTAAGCATCATACTTCCAGTGGCTACTATGAGGATTAAGAGGTATTGCAAGCAAAGGACTAGCACCATACTTGATGTATGGCCCAAGGCGCCAGGGAAATAAAGGCACTCCAATCAGGCAGAAGACTCCAAGACTTAGAGGTTACCTCTCAGGAGCCAAGGGCAAACACCAAACCTCGCTTTGTTAAGGTTAATCCTTTGCTGCACTTTACAATCTAGAAGCATATGAGAATAAACTCTGTGTTCCTGTGTTTTGTGTACTCACAACTGTAAACTGACTTTTGTCCAGCCCTGTGTGTGTGTAACATTTAAACAATATGTAATTTAATTAGTAGCTCAAGTCAACAAGGAGTGCCATAATGCTGTGTTTGTTTAAATAGCGCTTACTAAAGATATTCAGAGAAACACCTGAATATCTGAGTTTGAGCTGGGGTGATACAGGAAGGTGTTGTAGGAAAAGTCCTATTTGAAGTGGGATTACCTGGGATCCAGGGATTACCTGGATTTGAACTTCCTGAAAGAAAAGGGAAGGCACCTCCAGGAGTGTGAATAGAGGAAGGCCCCTTCCCAAGGAGATGAGGATAGAGTAGAGTGAGGTAAGACTGAGAAGGCATTGCCTTAGTTTCCTAGAGCTACAAACCAAGTGGCTTAACACAGCTTTTTCTCTTGAAGTTCTACAGGCCCGAAGTCTGGAGTCAAGGTGTTAGCTGGCAGGTTCCTTGTGGAGACTCCCAGGGAAGGTCATCTATTATATCTCCTTGCCTCAAGGACTGTCAGCAATTGGTGGCTTCCTTTTCTTGTAGATGCATCACTAACACCTGCCTTCATCATCACATGGCCTTCTCCCTCTGTGTCTGCAGCTCATCTCTGTCTCTATTTTGCCTTCTTATAGGACTTCAGTCATTGGATTAGAGCCCGCTCTACTATGCTAAAACCTATAATTTCAACCTAACCAAGTAAATCGGCAAAGTCCTCACTTCCAAATAAACTTTCATTCTGAAGTTCCAGGTAGACAGGAATTTGGGGGGAAACTATTCAATCCCATATAGGCAGATTGGGGGAAAATGTGATCTAAGATGGGCTGTAGCTTACAAAAATTGTTACAAAGACACAAACAATACTTGAATACCTTTTAAAAACAGTTCACTAAACAAGGTCTTTCATACTTTCTCAACCACTCTTTCCAAACACTAGCATGCCATTCCCCCCATAGCCCCTAAGAGAAGAATTTGTGTGTGGTGGGAGTGATTTGATTTCAAAGAGGGAAAAAAAGTCCATGTCGCTTTTCACTTGATTTCAAAGAGACATAAAGAGAACAATCTGGGTAAAGCAGGGCAGCTTAGTGGCTCAGGGGGCAGAGTCCTTGGCCAGGAAGCCTAGGCGCCATACATGTAAGGAGAGAAAAAGGCAAGCATGGGGTGGAAGAGGGCCAGGAAGGAGAGGGTATGGGGGAGATACTGCTTTCTCTATTCTGTCTAAATGTTTTATTTTCCTGCTTTTTCATGACTGAAAACAGTTTTGTTTCAAAAGTAGTTTGCAGAGCACCTGTGGTCTTTTTTGAAAAGGTGAATTCCAGTACCTTATTTTGGACCTACTAAATCAGAAAGTCTTGGGGGGGGGGAGGCCTTGGGAATCTGCATTTCCCACAATCTCACCAAGTGATTCTTAAGCATAATAACATAGGAGAACCACTCTATTAGAGTTTGGTTTGGATTTAAGATGCACATATTTTTAGAAAGGTTAAAGGGATACTATTCCACAGATCCGTTTTATTAGAAGAATGAAAATTATGGTTTTGAAGTGCGTGAGTTCTTAAGCCCAGAATTATTGGGGCCCAGGTCAAGTCCAAGCAGGACCCCGTGTGAGACAGAATGTGGGCACAGAGTCTAGCTGTCTGGACAGAGAACTGGGATATGGTTGAGGAGATGAGAAAAAAGAACAGTAATGTCAAAGAAAATCTTTGCCTAAATAACAACTTCATAGAAAGATAGATTTGTGCCCAAGAAGGGATAATTTCTTGCCTTCTTCTCCCTCCTTTCCTGCTTCCAGCATTCATACCTGGGGATTAAGGGTTAGGCTTCCTTAGTCTAACCTGGGAATGCAATTGGCATGTATAAATCTATTTCCAGGAAAAAATAATCTTTTCTAAAAATATATATTTTATCGATTTTTTACAGAGAGGAAGGGAGAGGGATAGAGAGAAACATTGATGAGAGAGAAACATCGATCAGCTGCCTCCTGCACATGTCCCACTGGGGATGTGCCTGCAACTAAGGTACATGCCCTTGACCGGAATCGAACCTGGGACCCTTCAGTCCGCAAGTCGATGCTCTATCCACTGAGCCAAACCGGTGCTGACAAGGGAAAAATAATCATGCTTTTTAGGAGAATTTTGGGAAGATTTATATATATATATATAATTTTTAATTGTATAATACATATATATGTTTAATACACTTGTCAAAATCTGAGCTAGGCTGTGAAGAGCATAGTGTTCATGTTGTCTGTGCTATCCTATAACACCTTTGCTAATTTTTAGTTGTTGTGAGAATGTGTAACTTACTCCTAGTTATTTAGCACCCACAATAATAGCAATATTTTTTGAATCATTATGTGAAACTCATTCTTTGAAAAGGATGTTGGTGTTTCTTCCAGGTGCATAGTGAGAATGTCTTCTATAAGCTGAAAATAGAATTATTGGCACTTTCAGAATATTGATGGCCAATGAAGAGAAGGGGTAGGGTATTTGAATTCTAAGAAGCTTTAGAAAAACCCCCCAAATTCTCTTCCTGAATCTCAGAAAGAACAATGATAACTGCCTTGGAAAGATAAAATGAATTGCATAAGAAAATATATTCAGTTTCTTAATATTGTTAGATAATTGATCAAGTCCTGGAACTGCAGTGATTTTTTTCATAATCAATTGATTTTCCACCATTCCTCTATAGGAACTGAATGCAAAGCAAATGAGAAAGGCAACTTTACAAAGTCCTATCTTCATCATAAATTTATTACATTTCTCTAATAAGAACCTGGTCTAACTCTGCTGAGGATTTCAGATTTTCTCAGGGAAAAGAAAGAGAAAAACTTGGTATATATTCAAAGGCATTAGATGCTTTCCTTATTAGAGGATTTATTACATTAGCATTTGATTAGTTTGAACTCCTAATTTCTACTCTAGAGCAAAAGAAGGTCATCTAGGACTGCATAATCAATACTTCTCCAGTATCGTAAGGCTCATCAGTAAAATTGCCAGTGTTCTTTCTTCGTGTCTGATCATTTCTTTCTATTCTGGCTTTGAGCATTAATATGCCAGCATACGAGGTCTTCACTAACAAACTCTATACCAGCATAATAGGTAAACTGTTCAACCAGGTGCCTCGTTGACATCCATGACGAGGGCTTCACTTTCCAAGGAGGTAGCACCTGCAGAGAAGCCCACAGGTTGTGGAGTCACTAGGATGAGGCATGGGCTCAACTTCTGGACCCCACACCTGCCTAGTGAAGTGACCTTGGGCAAATAACTTCTCCAAGCTTTAGAGTCCTCATTTACACAATGTAGCATTGTTGTTCATACTTAGCAAAGTAGTTCCTAAAATATGGCTACATAAAAGGCATTTCATAAAGATTTGTTTTTTCCTTTCTTTCCAATCCCCAGAAAGTCTCTCAACCTGAAATACCAGCTGCTGCAGGCATCGCAAGTGTTCTGAAGACTACAGGTTGGCCAGAATTGTTGGAACGAACCTATGCTGAGGGTAATGAGGGGCCCACAGTGAAACTTCTCACAGCAGCAACAAAGCGAAAGGAACATAAATCATTACCTAATCATTTATGACTCAACACATAGATGGGAAAAAGAAAATGCCCAATACTTACTAAAGGCAAGAATGGTCTTGGCACTTTTACACTTAATTCCTATTTGTCAACCTTATAAAATGAAATCAATAATCCTTTATAGAAAGGGAAACTGAGATTTAGAAAGCTGGTGTAACTTGCCAAAGGACAGGTGCAGGATACAGCAGTGTAGGAACAACACTCTGATGTTTGATACAACTTTGCCTAATATATGACTCACACTGGTGAACATATCAGTACGTTGTCTGTTCTCCATGTCAAAGAATGGCAAGATCAGACTCTCTTATTCACGAATCACCCTTTAATCTATGGCGAGCACAGGAATCTGAAGGGATATAGAAATGATAACAGAGTAGTAACAACATTAACTTTAGAGTCAGACAGTTGTGGGTTTGAATCTGGCTCTGCCACTTACTATTTATGTGTCATTGGGAAAATTATTAAACTTCTGAAGCTTCCCTTCCTCATCTAAAAATAAAGATAATAATGGTATGTACTTCATAGAGCTGTTAAGGATTATTTAAAATAATGCCTGTAAAATACTTAATACAGTTTCTGACATATAATTATGAATTTATTTTTAGTTGTATTAAGACACTGCACTCTTAAAGTGTTTCACAAAGTTTGGATGAATAATTTCTTGCATCAGAATCCCTGGGGATCTTATTAAGTAAGAAGGTTCCTGGGCCTCGCTCCACACCTCATGAATCAGAATATTCAGGCAGGGGGACTTTGCTTTCGAACTAGTTGGCCATATGTAGTTGAAATCAGCTACTGATGCTATCCATCATTTATTCACTCCTCTCCTGGCAACAATATCCTGATTTCCATTTGGGGAATTTACACCCCCCCACACACACACTCCACTTTTACTTTTTTGTTATTGTTAATCCTCACCCTAGGATATTTTTTCCATTAATTTTTAGAGAGTGGAAGGGAGGGAGGGGAAGCAAGAGAAAGAGAGAGAGAAAAGGCAAGAAAGAGAGGGAGATGAGAGAGAAACACGTTGATTGGTTGACTCCTGCACATGCCAGGCATCAAAGCTGAAACCCAGTACATGCCCTTGACTGGGAATTGAACCCGAGATCCTTCGGTGTACAGGCCAACACTCTAACCATTGAACAACACCGGCTAGGGCTGTGGTCGGCAAATTGCGGATCATGAGCCACATGCGGCTCTTTGGCCCCTTGAGTGTGGCTCTTCCTAAGCCTTAGGAGTACCCTAATTAAGTTAATAACAATGTACCTACCTATATAGTTTAAGTTTAAAAAATTTGGCTCTCAAAAGAAATTTCAGTCGCTGTACTGTTGATATTTGGCTCTGTTGACTAATGAGTTTGCCAACCACTGGTCTAGGGCATCCACTTTTACTTTTGATGGAGCATCTAACTTGTGCCTGGTACCTGACTGGCATTCCCCCAGCCACAGAGACTGACAGGGTGGCTGTCTGAGAGTAGAACCAGAAAAAGCAGAGCGAAAAGATAGAGACAGAAGTCTCATGCTGATGGTGTCATTTGAGCCTCTGGTCTAGCTACACCTAAAGCCAGACTGCCTCCTACACTTTTCACTTAGAGAGCCAACAGAATCCCTTTTTGGTTAGATCATCTTAGAATCATGTTTATTTTTGTTACAAACCACCAAAGGCCTTATTAAATCAGATAACATATTTATACTTTTTTTTTTTTGGTCAAATGAACACTTGCTAGGCCTTAACTCCACACTGGGTTGGACCACATGTAGACTGCCAGGGTGCTTTTTGTTTAGGCTTAGGCAAGGCAAGTGGCCTCCTAGACTTCTCTCCTCCAAACTGATACCTGATCTGGGCCCTCTAGAGCATGCAAAAGACATACAAGAATACCCTGCTTAACTTTGATGCTTTGATTAAAATTTGGTTCTATTAGCCAGAGGCACCAAGTCAAATATCCAAGGGGCCAGGCAGGAAAAACGATTAAGTAAAACAGGTTGGGCATCCAAGGAAAACATCAAGGCAACTCTGACATTAAATGCCCAGCCTCACTGTTAACAAGACCACAGGAGTAGAGAAACTGGAGGATTTGGGAGCTCTTGTCTTCTTTAAAGGAAGCAGCTGCTGTCAGATCCAGCCAAAAGCTGCCAAAGGAGAATGCAGTCCCAATATTACCAGAGTAATCAAGCATCATTAATCTTATATGAAATCTCCTGAATTTTAAACACTAACAAATAACTTAAAGTTTCGAAACATGCTGTGCAAGCCGACACCCTGAGGGCCCAACTACAGACACATGCTAGGCACCCTGTCATCTCCTTGGAAGACCTCCCAAGAAATGGCAAGGCGAGAGTTACGGAGGAGACTTTCACAAGAAGGAGATTACCCAAGTCTATACACACCTGGGAGACCATCCAGAGAAAAGACCCATAACCAAACAGGAGAGGCAGAAGGGAAGTGTCTTCTCTCCATCCATAGACTAGATTGGGGGTCCCAGGTGGGCTCCTCAGGAATGCATGATGCTCTTTTCTCATGTAAGATCTTCCTCTCTGGGGGAATGAAACCCTCTTTCTAGAAATTAGGTTGTGTTGCTAACAGTCTCTACCTACCTGTCTTCTTACTTTGCCGCTTTAAAAGCTGGTAGGGTCTTTTGATTTTTATCTCTCCAGAAGACATGATTAGCCAGAAATCTGGCTCCAGGCAAGTGCTGAATTAACCTTATAATCCTAAAGAGACACAATCACTTTAGAGTCCATTTGGTTAACAAATATGTTTATATATGCTTTCAACATGGGCTCTTCTAAACTGTGGTATCTCCCCTTACCCAACATATCCCACATTTACATCTGCAGGGCAGAGCACAGAGGGTTATTGACACAAATAAAAAAGTTGTCTTTCTAATTCAGTCCTTTAAGATTGGGAGGTCTGGGACTGACAACACGTAGCTTTCTCCTTCTCAGCATTTGTAGGTGGGAGCAAGCTAAGATAAACATCCAAGACCAGTTTTAAAAAAAAGAAGACAGGCTCCAAGAAGGTTGACATAAAACCTTTGGAATGTGAAGTGCAGGTCATACTAATGAGGAAGCATAGAGACACAGTTCACGGTTACTCAGCTACCAATAGTCCTGTCACCTATCTTAGTCCTCATCTAATACTGAAAAGTATTCAGGGTCCTGAACTATTGCTCCAATTTCTAATTTGTGGTCTATTGCTCTATTTCCAGGGAAATCAGGAGAAATGGGGAATTATTAAAGAGTTATTGCTTAGATAACCAGAGAAGTGACCTATGCTAGGAGACAATATCTGCTATTTTCTTAACGAGCTAATGGGGTGTTTAGCAAAAAAAAAAAAAAAAAAAAAAAATCTCAACATGAGCTAAAGGTGTAGAAAGATGGAACTAGAACCAAAATGAGAGTTTATTGGATAGCTAATCAAATGTGTATAAAATTAATAACCCCTGAGTAGGACATCTCCCAAACTAAACAGAATTTCTAGTTTTATACTACAACCAGATAGTTTTATCATATTCAACAAACTAGTTCATCTAAAAGGGTGTCCTTGTCACACACAGGCCCAGCTGGTGGAGCTGCCATCAGCCTGGGATCCTGAGTGACCACATGGAGGAGAGTCCATGCTGACCGAAAAGGATCATGTAACTTGAAGAAAGAGTATGCTTTCGTTGTTAAGGCCATGGGATTTCAGAGTGAATTTTAATTGCAGCATAGCTAAGTTCATCCTGACTAATAAAAGATATGCTGAAAAAACAGGAGTTTGCCTTGTCTCTGGAGTGAGGGAAAAGCAATTAGAAGCAGGGTGGCAGCTAGTGGTAAACTCTTCTATCTTCCTTCTGTCCTCCTGCTTTCTTTCCATTCTTATTCTATGCACACAAAAAATGCACCAATTCTGTCAATTTTCAGTTCTATATTCACACATATGCCAACTTTACAAAATGAAAATAAGGGAAAACATGAAAAGTACACAGCTTAGTTTTGTGCATAATTTAAACATTTAAAAATTTTGATGTATTCAAATGTATTCACGAAAGAGACATTAGCATGAAACACAAATGAGAATTCAGTTTTTCAGTTCTCCCAGTCCTACTGTTCTTTGGCAAACATTCTCTTAGTAGCACATACCTATTCAGGGTCCTAGGATCTTTTTCTACCCTATTAAAATCTGCACTCAGAAAACACTGAACTAAACTCATTCACTCACTTAGTCTCTGACACTCATCTTCTGTGTGGCGGGAATTATGTTGCATCTATCCTCAAGGGAGCTCAGAGGTTAGTGGGAAAGCTAATCTGCAAATCAATCCTTTTTGTGAAGTATGTTGAATAGACATCCACACAAGAGCAGGGACTAGGAGAAACAAGCACATAAGTTTCAGGGGTCTTGGGATGTTAAGAGAAGATTTACTGATAAGGTCACGGTGACTTTTGCTCTTTAAAAGGTTATTCTAGTGACATTATAGTGGATGGTTGGAGAAGGGTGAGATTGGACCCTGAGAACCAGGTTAGGCAAGCGGTAATGGTGTCATAAACTAGGACGATTAGCAAGGGGGTTAGAAGGAATGGAGAAAAGAGGACTCTTGGCAGAGCTATTAGGAGGCAGACACTAATTTGGATTTGAGGAGTGAAAAAGAAGGAAGAGCTAAGGAATATTCTAGAGTAAGAGCCAGTGAATTTTTTCTATAATGGGCTGGCTAGTAAGTACTTTAGACTCTGTGAGTCACATACAATTCTGTTGTATAGCCTTTATTCCTTACACTATTTAAAAAATGTAAAAACTATTCTTATTTTGAGGCATGAAGTTGGCTCACAACCTATGTTATAGATTAAAATATCTCAAGGGGCTGCCCAGCCAGTGTGACTCAGTGGTTGAGCGTCAACCTATGAACTAGAAGGTCAGGGCACATGATTCTCTCTCATCACTGATGTTTCTATCCCTCTCTCCTTCTCCCTTCCTCTCTCTGAAATCAATAAAACATATTTATATAAAAAAGTTTTCAACTTTGGGAGTACTTAGAAAGCAGTTAATAGGAATGCTTTTCAATACTATTTGTATTTTTACATTTGGATTAAATGAGGATAAAGAAATGTTTCTGTGGTATCCTAAACAGAATTCTAGGCCTTCAAGTATGAAAACTTCTTTTGTTTCTAACTACTAAGTATTAAGATGCATACACATAAGTGCACATACAATTAATTCTTAATTATCTGGGGGTGGATTAACTGGTTTATGAAGTAAGGGGTTTGTGGATTGGTCTGTTTTCAGATGGAGGAGGTTAAGATGCAGCAGGAGGTTAAGGTTAGGCTGAAGTCACTTCCCCTATAGGGACATGTAATCAAGCCCTGGGCAGTTGCCCTGGTTATCAGTGCCCTAGTGGTGAGGGAACAGGACTCCAGGTTCGGGGGTCATGTAATCCGGCGAACTTGATCTACTCTGTTCACAGTCCCACCGAAAACTTGGCTGTTCAGCTCCTGCCCCTTGAAGAGCTGCCTTCAGCTCCAATCTCACAATTACCTAATTGTTCCGCTTCACTGGGAAATGAGATCTTGTTTATCCAAAGTTTGATCTGCAAACTGGCTTATCTACTTTGCGGTAATGAAGAGTTGACTGTGGCTTCATCTGACCTGCTTGCGGTTTGTGGTTATCTGTAAACTAGCTCATTTCCACTCACCCTCCAAAATTATCTCTGATAATTATTGAATGTAATTACATATTCTCCTCCAAATTTTCCTGAAAATGTAATTTCACAGCATGGTGACCAATTCTGTTTATCTTCCAAAAGATTCATCCCATTTCACGGACCCTATGACATAGTTCTATTTGTTTTCAATATGATGTTCCTATGGTAGTGTCAAACTGTCCAATTTATAAGGTTGTTTCTTAATATTCAACTAAAAAAAAACCACAGGGCTGAAATTAATGTCTTAACTTAGGGAATGGTTTTTAAATGCTTAGCGCTGGCTGAGTATTAGTATACCAATCAGTACTCATTCTTTACTCCAAATGTTTCTATTTGATAACATCATCCATACCTTTTAACTTTTTACCGCACTCTTTAATTCTAAGATATAACAAGGCAACGCATATATATTTTTAAAAAGCTTATGAAAAGAACAAACAAACAAGGAAATACAGAACCACTAGCTGAAGTCCACCGAGTGCTTTATCCTTTCAGTACCAGAAGAAGGATAAACCGAATGGGTTCGTAAGAAGGAGATGTCAGAAAGGCATAGACAGAAGCAATGGAGGAATCCAAGTGTGGGACAAAAGTGAGCGAAAAGAAAAAAAGAAAGTGAAGGAAAAGCTACCGCCCTCGCTGGCCTCACTCCAAGCTCTCGTCTCAATACTTCCTGTAAAGAATATCGACATTTAAAGGAAGGCTGGAGGTAAGTCACACAGAATCAGAAGAAGTCCTAAAGGTTTCTGAATTAAAGTGGTAGGTGTGGAGGCAGAGTAAGCCAGGAGCTATACTGTCATAGTTTCCTTAGATCTCTGGTAGAATATTCCGGTAAACCTTGGAGAATGCATTTGATTAGTGAGCTGTCACAGCTATCAGAGTGCATATACTGTGTTATATCTGGTACTATGTTGCTAAATGAGATTGCTCAAACCTAGTTTACCTTTTAACATCACCTCTAGCTCCTTGTTCACTGCTTAACATTTTGTTTTCTTCCTCAATTTCTTAAATTTAAATGTTTAAATAATAGAATGAATTTAATGTGAGACAGGGTAGAAAATCAATAACTGCAACTCCCTCCCCTTGGCTCCTTTCACCCCTTTTCTAGTGACTTGTGCTTTCAGATTTCACCTTGGATGCCCAAAGCTCCAAGGGTGTCATTCTGTGGACCCTGGAAGCTCTCCACACAGAAGGACTCTACCTGGCTCCTCCTCACCTCCAGAACTGGTATGTCTCTAGAAGTCATTAAGACTTCAGGTATTTCCAGTTCTCTGTCTCCCAGGCATATCCGCCTCCTTGTCATTAGGTAAGTTCACATACTGGTTCTGGTCATCCAGGACAAGGCACTGAATTACTAATGCAAGACCTTACAGAGTACTTTTGGACCCCGGGCTGAATGATCAGTAATACTTGAGATAGTGGCTGCTCTATTAGCCTGAATCTCAGAGTAAGAAGATGTGGAGCAGAGCCCTCACTCACTTTCAAAGGACATGAAGTAAAAGTGAGAGATAAAGTGTTATTTTCAAAAGCCAGTAAGTTTGAGGGACATATTATTCTGTGACTAATATACCTTCCAATACTTCTCCCTCCTCACATGAAAACAGAGACTCATTGAGGGCAGAGACTTTATCTATGGTGTCATGTTCTCTTATGTATCTTCAGTGCCAGCACAGTGCTTAGAGTATGAGCAATAATCCTTCAATAAATATTTGCTTATTTAAAAAATAAGTGACTCTACTTCTTGCTTTGGTGATATAGGTTGTAATGGGGGTAAATAAATGTGATTATTCCTGCAAATGAATCATAGCTCTGTTAGCTCAGCAAGTCATAGGTTTTTGATCTGAATACTACTTAATGCATTTGAGATGATTTTAGTTAAATCTGGACTCCTTCAGAAAATATAAGTTGGGCAGCTACTGGAGCAGCCTCATGAGTGGAAAACCTCTAATTCTGCTTAAGATTAGATATGAGTTATGGAGGGGTCTTATTAGAGGAAGAGAGAAAGGGCTAGACTGAACCTTGACAGTTGCATTAAATAAGGCCTTGCCGATTAACCAACACTGTTTGGAGTTATCAGGATTGTAGCAACTTCATTATAACTTAGTTGAATTTTAGGAGAAATTTTAGCTGTGAATTATTAAGAAAGAAAATTTTGCTTTATGAATTTTAAGCAAATGGAAAAGACTCATTGTTTTTGCCACCTGGAATTCACTTCTTCAAAATGCTTTGTGAAATGCCTGTGAATAGAAAGAGTTTTTATAATAGACACATTACTCTGTGATCATAGTCTCTGTACACTAAGAACAATTACATTAAATTACAATAAAAGTATAAACATCTTTTGCCAATGAGCAACTCCATGGCAGGCAGATGCAGAAAGAGGGAGACGAGAATTATGTGAGTATATTTCTCGGAGGCCTAATTAGGCTATAAGAGTCATCCAGTTATAACATCCAAAGATCATACTGAATGAGATTTGCCAGGCCATCTAAAGGGGTAATGGTGGCGTTAGTGTAAGTGGGTGACCATGTTCAGGCAGGTGGTAGACAGTGTCAGGGTCCTAAGCAGCGTCACTTTGTTTATAATACCAGCTATGTAACATTACCTGAACAGTTTCCTCACAGAAAACAGAAATAAGGCCAAGAAGGGGGAGTGAGGACCTTGAGCCCTGGAAAGCATTGGGCTTCAGAACCCAAGTTCAAGTGGGGCACCAAGCAAAAAGCCCTGAGAGTGACCGTCAGAAATGAAAATAAATAGACAGACAATAATCCTATGGGAATGTTACATTAAGTGATTTTTTTCATAATCCTTTATTTTCTTACTGCGGAAGACAAGAGTGGTGGGAGGTGGGTGGGGCATTGATGGCAGACAGTGGGTGGAAGCGATTTTTTTCCTGACAGTGACAGTCTTCTGGGATTACTTAACACTCTAAAAGTTACCAAGTGTTAAAACTGTCTTAAGTTTTACTTTTTGTGTTTTGTGCTATTAGTTTCCTTTGTTCTTAAGATTAAATGTCTTCATAAATTGACAAAAACAAGGAGATTCTAGATATTGTAAATATTCAATAACTGAACCATATTTTTTAAAAAAGAATATAAAATATTTAAAATTAAATCATCACTTTCTGATTGGTGACACCAATCAGAAAGGATATATGCACCCCTATGTTCATAGCAGCACAATTTACAATAGCTAAGATTTGGAAACAGGCTAAGTGCCCATCAGCAGATGAGTGGATTAGAAAACTGTGGTACATCTACACAATGGAATACTATGCTGCTGTAAAAAAAGAAGGAATTCCTACCATTTGCAACAGCATGGATGGAACTGGACAGCATTATGCTAAGTGAAATAAGTCAGTCAGTGAAAGATAGATACCACATGATCTCACTCATTTGTGGAATATGAAGAACATTATAAACTGATGAACAAAAATAGATACAGAAGCAAAGAAGCATCAGTCTGTCAAACTACAGCGGGAAGGTAGGGGAGGGTTGGGGGGGGGGTAAGAAATCAACTGAAGGACTTGTATGCATGCATATAAGCATAGCCAATGGATGAAAGGCATGGGGGGGGTGGTGGTGAGGGCAAGTACCCGTGGGTAGGGGAGGCCGGGGTAAGGTCAATGGGGAAAAAAAGGAGACATATATACTACTATTTGTAATACTTTAAACAATAAAATAAAATTTAAAAAAAGCTGTGGTACATTTACACAATGGAATACTACACAGACGTAAAAAAGAAAGAACTCTTACCATTTGCAACAGCATTGATGGACCTGGAGAGTATTATGCTAAGCTAAATAAGCCAGTCAGAGAAAGATAAGTATCACATGATCTCACTCATATGTGGAATCTAATGAATAAAATAAACTGATGAATAAAATAGTTCCAGAAACATAGAAGCACGGAACAGACTGTTGAACCTTAGAGGGAAGGCAGGGGAGTGTGAGTGGGTGGGAAGAGATCAGCCAATGAACTCATATGCATATGTGCATAACCTGTGGACACAGACAATGGGGTGGTAAGGGCCTGGGGGTGAGGACTGGAGCGGGCTGGAAGAGGTTAATGGGGGAAAAAGGAGGACCTATATAATACATTCAACAATAAATATTTTTTAAAATTAAATCATCACAATTATACCTAACTTCATAACTAAAAATTATTAAAAGAGAAATGTATTTAATTGATAAATTTATAATTTATGAACAATTTCTTCTTTTAAGCTTTCAAACTACACATGATAAATTTGTAAGTAAATAAGTTATTCATCATATCTTTAAATGTCTGTGAAAAGCAATGGACTTTTAGATTTATTATAAGTGATAAAATGTTTAGTTCTTAAACCACTACTCTGTTTACATCCTTATTTTGGATGATATCATCTCTATGGCATGAATTTTACTCTATGGTATTATAATCAGATGACACAGCATAAAATGTTTAGTACAGTTGGAGGCTAGGGCTCAGACTGCCTGGAGTTTGAATCCTGGTTCCTAACTGTGTGACCCAATTAACTTAATAACTGTGACACTGATGCTTGATCTCCCACATCTATAAAATTGATCATAATAATTTATGCTTCATAAGATCATTCTGGCCATTGAATGGAGCTACAGATGTAAAGTCCTTGACCTCATTAGATGATCTGTAAATAGTAGGTATCATTGACTATCTACAAACATAAACATCAGGCCTGTGTGGAACTGCCTAATGGCAAAGTCTACTGGGGTATTGCTGACACACAATGCATTCAGGCTTTTAAAAAGCAGAACTCACTGTCTTTACCTCGACATTGACGTTCTCTCTGAAATCTCTGCCTAATTGCTTTGACTCTTATCTCCTGGATTTAACCAATCATCCAGACATACTGATTTTACTTCATATATGTCTACCATGGCCTTGTTAGCCCCTCCCCCTTTATAGGTCCCTTGGTCATCTGAACTTTTGTATCAGCCCCCTACTTTGTCTTATTTCTTCTATTCTAGTGCTCAGCCCTGTGCTCCCTCTTCCGCCCTTGCATTCATCTTCTATAAAACAGTCAGAACAATCTATCTGAGACACAAACCTATTGGGTGACTCCCTTAGAAACTCCCAAAGACTTCTGATCACTTACAGAAAAAAGTCTGAGCTCATAGAATGACTTAGAAACTTTAGGACTCAGGTGGTGCCCTATTTCCAGTTATTCTCATTTGGAGCATCTACCTTTCATTTTTGTTATTTCCTTCTCCTCCAGGAACGTGTCTTTATATCCCAGGTTAGGTTAAATACCACACAGTTTACTCAAATAGAGTCTGTGCTTGTCTCTGATTGATTACTTCTATCCTATATAATAAAACCCTAATATGCAAATTGACCTAACAGCAGAATGACCGGTTGCTATGATGTGCTCTGACCATCAGGGGTCAGATGCTCAATGCAGGAGCTGCCCCCTGGTGGTCAGTGTGCTCCCAAAGGGGGAGCGCTGCTCAGCCAGGAGCCGGGCTCATGGCTAGTGAGCACAGCAGAAGTGGTAGGAGCCTGTCCCGTCTTTGTGGCAGTGCTAAGGACCCCTGAGGGGTCCTGGGCTGCGAGAGGGTGCAGGCCAGGCTGAGGGACCTCCACCCCCCTCCAGTACACAAATGTCATGCCCCGGGCCTCTAGTATAATATAAAATCATTCTTGGGCAGTCTCCTTTGCTAAACTACAAGCTTCTCAATCATGGCTTGCTAACTTTGCACCATAAAGGCCTGGCTTATAGTAGATTCTTAATGTTTTATGGAACTGTTGAACTTCATTTAGTTAACTTCCCCAACATTTCTGACCTCCCCTCTAGGAAAACAATTAAAACACAGATTATCTACCTCTTATAGTTTCCACTCTGGAAATGCTATATCTCTATTTCCATCTGGCTTTTATTTCAGGAACTGAGATTCTGGTTATAAAAAGCATACAAGGATCCCATAATGAAAATGTTCATGAAACAATGGTCAAGTCTGTAGAACATTCTGAAGATGCAGGACCAAACCTACAAAGAACTGAACAAGCTGAGAGGATTTGGATTTGCCTGGCAAGACAAACAAACAAACAAACCCAAGCAAACAAACAAACACACAATGGGGAGGAGAGGAAGATGTGGTTCTCTCCAATACTAGACCAACTCAGATCAGCTCTAGAGCTATGCTGTCCAATATCATAGCTACAGCCATCACCTGAGGCTATATTTATTGACTTTAGAAAGAGGAAGAGAGGAAGGGAAAGAAAGAGAGAGAGAGAAACATCGATATGAGAAACATCGATTGATTGCCTCCTATACATGCCCCAATTTGGGATTGAGCCCTTTTGGTGCCAGGATGATGCTCAACCAACTGAGCCACCCTGTCAGTGCCACACCATGTTTCAATGACTTTGCACAAACACAAAGAATATAAAATATCTCATTAATAATATTTTAATATTTTTACATGTTGAAATGACAATATTTTGGATACACTGGGTTAAATAAAATATATGATTAAAATGAATTTTACCTACATTTTTTTTACCATAGCCACTAGAACATTTAAAATTATATATGTGGTTCACATATTTCTATTGAACAATCCAAGAGGATGGAATAACACCCTATAATTATTACTTGTTTTCCTTTCAGTTGGAACCTTTGAGATGCTCCTTTAGGGAATATGATGTCCTGTGTGGGCAGGGCCGTTGCAGAACCAGCTGTATCCTCAGGCTTCCTAGGGCCAGCTGTGAACAACAACCTGCCTCCAGCAGTCAGGTTTCAATCTGAGTAGGTT
This sequence comes from Myotis nattereri, assembly GCF_964212035.1. Lineage (NCBI taxonomy): Eukaryota > Metazoa > Chordata > Mammalia > Chiroptera > Vespertilionidae > Myotis > Myotis nattereri. The sequence continues at coordinate 38,944,087 of NC_138082.1, forward strand.
TTCTGAGGCAGAGCTACTTCCAACCTCTACTCCTCGGGTGACCTGGGATGCAGTTGAACAAGTCACACGTTCCCCATGGTTCAGTCACTTCCAATGGGGCATAAACCATGGTTAGGCAGCTACCTACGCAATGTCTCCTGAACCCGTGTGGCTAATAGGCCATATTCCCAGTGTCACAGCCTCTTTACAGGGTCAGTAACAGTCCTGGTTCGTGGGTGAATAACTGCTCACCCCGCTGAAGTGAATTAACTCTTTCAGGGCACCAGGGCACCATTCCGCACACTGAAGTAAGTAACTTATTCAATGGCTCCCTAAGGACATCCTGGAGAACAGAGAAGAAGCAGAGCAATTTGAAGCTCACTTACCAATTCTGCAAAGCCTATTAGGGGAGCAAGACAAATTAGATGGAAGTGTGCTCTGTCCAGTTGGGATAGAAGGACAGTTTATATGAGCAGGATGTAATTGCCTAAGTGGGAATTTGGCTAAGAAAACGAGGCTTTTCTGAGAAGGACTTTGGAAAGGAAGAATAAAACATGGCTAAGACCTCAGTTCTATACAAAAGCAGATTGCATGCTTGTGCACTCTACAGATTCTATTACAAAGTGTTGGGAGCTGTCTGTATTTTGTCCATTACAGTGTAACTATCATACCAACTTGGTGAGCACTAATTGAAAAGTCAGGAAACCTAAGCCCGAGCCACAGTGCCACCCCTAGCTGCCATGTGGCCTCAGGCAGGTTCCTTCCTCCTCCCAGCCTTAGTTTCCCCATGAGACGATGCTAGGGGCTGTGTTGGGACAGGGATATTTCTAGATGGGATTTGGTGAAAAGATTTAGGAATGTCCAAATCCTACCAGACCGTAGCCAACTGGGAATGAGACACAAGCAAGGAATGACAACCCAAGGAAACTGATGATCACTTTACTGTTAGCTGGGTTCTTGCCTGAATTCTAAGGAATGTTCTGGTAAACAGCTGGAGCATAAAGGCCGAGTCTTTCTTTTTTCCTCCCTATGCCTGAAACCCTGAAGCAGGATTTCACCACACCGTGGCAAGCTGCAGGAAGGACTAAAGAAGAGAGTGCATGATGGTTTTGCTTCAAGAAAATAGGCTCTGGGTTGGCCCCTTCCTTGTGCTACAAGAGGAACCCAATGCATGGTGGCGCATTTCCCCATTCCCCACTGATAAAGAGGGTCCCTTGGGTTCCTCAACTCTCTAACCCATGAGATTCCCCTTCAGAGGAGGATGAGGAAGGGTGGGGGACTTCCTCAGGGAGGGGAGGAATTAAGAGTTTTTTACTTTGGCAGACTCCTCTGCTTCTTCTTCTCCTACTATTGTTTCATTATGCCATCTGCATGGAAGTCTGAGACCTTTAGTGTTGACCTGTCACAACTGATTCAGCAGGTTTGACTTTATATTTCTAAGAAAAAACTTTTTTTTTTTCTATTGATTACTTGCTTTGCCTACCTAGAGGTTCTTTGAGATTTATTGAGAAAGCTTATTAAAGACCCCAGTCTTGAGAAATTAACTTAATAGCTCCTCTGACAATCAAGCAATAACGGTATTAATCACCATCATTCGTGTAGTGCTTACTATGTGTCAGGTGCTGTTGTAAGTGCTGTGATATGTCAATGCACTTTCTATTTACAACAAGCCTAGGAAGTGCTTTAATTATAATTGGCATTCCTACTTTACTAATAGGAAAACTGAGGCACAGGGAGGTGAGACAACTTCCTCTGGGTGTCATGGTTGACAGGTGGCAGAGCAAGGATTTGATCCCAGGTCAGGGGACTCAGGGCCACCAGCTCATATGCTGTTCAGTGTCAGTTTTATTCCTTTGACTACATATTTCAACCCTATAAGTCCCACTTATAGAAAAAGCAGATTCAGAGTTTGAAATCCCATTTTTATATTAATTTAATTCCTGTAAAGTGCCTCTAGTTGTGTGTAAACTACTTAAACACAAGTGAAGAGTGATTATGAAAGTGCTCTCATTAAGAACACACGAACGTATTTGTATTTGTTGTAGCTAATGTTTTAATTGCATAATAGTATTTTATTAATGCACTGTAATAATTATAAAACATCAGGAAGTTTCATTCCATTTCATGCAAAAATGTAAAACAATCATGGAGCTCTAATGATGTTTGGTACCTGTCCTCTCATCACCTTTTAGTCAGACAGGCAGAGCTATAACAGGCAAATCAAACAATCAAAATTAAGCATAATATGTATCACTGGTCCATGCCATCACCTTGTCATTCATTAATTTGCAAAATTCAGCAAGTTATAATGAGCATTACTGTTCTTGTGCTAACGAGTTAATGATTTGTAAAAAATCATCCTTTACATGTCTAGTGGAGGGGGGAACGCACTTCAGGGACTAGTCTTGGTAAAGGATTTCCATTGGTTATACCTCCTAAGGGAGAGGTCCTGAGGCCTGATATCAGCCAGTGGCAGCTTGGCACATAGAAGGGCAGTGGTGTGAGTCCCAAGTGGTCTAAATAATGCAGCAGGTAACTACCTCATCGGGCTTTAAAATCCCCTGATGCGTATTGGAATTTTTCTTTACAAACACCTACCTAATAAAAACCTTCCATTTTTGTCACAATTAGATACAGAGCTTGTGATGTGGGCTCCGATCTCAGAACCAGTTCTCCTCACATGCATAGTTTGAGTAACATTGCACACTGTGTCCGCCATCTCTGACTTGAAAGATTATCCAGAGCAGGAGCAGGAATGGCAGGTCTCTGCTGGTCACATTTTCTGTACTGGGTTTGGGAAAATATCTGCCACTGCCTTTCCTCCATGTGACTAGAGGAACATGCTATTTTGCCATGTAGGTCAAATATGCATTTTAGGAGTAGGAATAAGTATCCCGACATAGCAAAAGGCTCATTTTCGAACACCATCTTTTTCTTAATATATATATTCCTTTTTTTGTCACTCTTGGGTCTCCATTTTTATTTTACTTCTTCCTTTCTTGTCTCAAATTTCTCTCTTTAAAATCTTATGTAAGCTGTTCTCCTTCTGTCTTCTCTTATTTCTGCAATTCATCACTTCAGAGGAATATAACCTGTGGTGGTGGTGGTGGTGGGAGGTGGTTCAGAGGACCAGGATGGGTGGAGAGGGGGCGGAGGTGTCACAGCTGGACAGAGGGAAGCAGCAATATTGTCTAATTCTCACTGCCTTGTGGGAGCAGTGAGGCTCTACCTTCCCTTTCCAGCTGCTGAGATGATGCCCAACCCAAAGCAATCCTGACTGCAAACTGCAGCTAAGGCTGCTACTGTTTCCTACCTAGGGCATTTTATAAATACAACGATGTAAGTGAAGTTCCCAGCGCTTAATAGGTAGTGGGCACAAAATAAATGCTTGCTGAGTCAACATTTCATTGCAGCTCTCTGAGGCAGCAGAAGGGGCTTATTTCATGGGCCTAGAACAGCGGTTCTCAACCTGTGGGTCGCGACTTCTTTGGCGGTCCAACAACCCTTTCACAGGCGTCGCCTAAGACCATCCTGCATATCAGATATTTACATTACGATTCATAACAGTAGCAACATTACAGTTATGAAGTAGCAACGAAAATAATTTTATGGTTGGGTCACAACATGAGGAACTGTATTTAAAGGGCCAGAAGGTTGGGAACCACTGGCCTAGACTTTTGGTCTAAAGCAGTGGTTCTCAACCTTCCTAATGCTGCGATCCTTTAATACAGTTCTTCATGTTGTGGTGACCCCCAATCTCATTGTTACAAATTGAACATAATTAAAGCATAGTGATTAATCACAAAAACAATATGTAATTATATATGTGTTTTCCGATGGTCTTAGGCGACCTCTGTGAGAGGGTCGCTTGACCCCCAAAGGGGTAGTAACCCACAGGTTGAGAACCCCTGGAAAGGTAGGGAATAAACTCTCCCCCGTACCCTCATTTTTGTATCCACATTTCTCTAATGCAGTATTTCAGGAATTCCTGCACACACTTGGTTTTGCAATAGGAAGTGGGTCCATATTTACTTGTAATTATAGGCCATTACTCTCAAGGAACAGGATGTTACATAAACCTAGATATGATTATGATGCATGATAGAACCGACAGAAGACTGGTTAATGAACACACTCTGTTTTAATTCCTTCATGTTGTCACTGTTAGTCCTGGTTTAACCTGAAGACACCGTGGACACTGAGAAAGAAGATACTGAGAAGGGTTCCCAGTGGCTAACTCAGCTCACATTTAAAAACACAGAGACTAGCCATTTCCACAGACACCTCTCATGCAAATTGCACTTCAGGGAGAAGCCTACACTGAACTACCTGCCTCTGCACTGAGCTGCCTGCTTCACTGTGTCTCTGCCATCTGAGCCAGCCCTTATACAGGAGTTCCTGAAATCCTATTTCAACCAATAGGACTAAGGCTTTCCCCATCCAATTAGAGCTGCCCAGGTATATCCCTGTCAGCTTCTTCACCAACCAATCAGATCAGCCTGGCTTGAGTGTTGACCCAGGAACCAGGAGGTCACTGGTTCGTTCTGCTCAGGGCACATGCCTGGGTTGCAGGCTCAGTCTCCTGTGGGGGAGCAGGGGAGTGCAGGAGGCAGCTGATCCATGTTTCTCTCTCATCAATGTTTCTCTCTATCCCTTTTCATCCCCCTTTCTCTAAAAATCAATATAAACATATTTTAAAATAAAAAGAAAAACAATCGTATCAGCTCAATTCTGACCAATCAGGACAGTGCCTTTTGAACCAATCAGACTCCACGGATTTGGAGTCCTCATTTGCATGAGGATAAATCAATCAGGGTCCAGGGGTGGGGACTTCTGTCTATATGAGTCAGCTCCCTTCTGATTGTGGGAGTGTATTTTCCCTTTCCACTGAAGACTGTGTGCCCTGGCTGAAGCTGAAACACTTATGATGTCTCAAGAGAGCAGAGAGAAGCAGACCATTGCAGGACAGAGCAGACCAGACCAGAGAAGCGCAGAGCAGAGCTGTTTAGCCTGAGAGGGGCTGGGTGCCAGGGCTGCCGGGTCTGGGGCCGCCTGACAGCCATGTCATTTCACAGCTGTGCTGTATCACAATTGACTTGTTCGCACTGAATAAAGTTTCCTTTTACACCACACCCCAAATTGGGGATTCCTGTTGGTGTTGAATCGATGCCAACATCTTTGGTTGACAACACCATCTGCCAACGCATATTGCTAGGTCTGACCTGTGGGCTCTGCTCCTGAACTCTAGCTCCTTCTGTCAACCTCTAGCTCCTTAGCTTTGCAATCTCAGCCTCAGATAAAGAGAAGCAACTTTACATGGCACCACGGGTCAGCTCATCCTGCTCTGCCTCACATTTCAGTCATCCTTGGTCACCCACTAAAATGAAAGCCTCTGATGATCTATGTCTTCCCCTGTTCACAGGCACATGCTCTGCTCTTACCCTGACTGACCTCACAAACGTGCCCACAGTATCCCAAGGAAGCCTTGTATCATGTAAAACTGCCTTTCAGTCCTCAGCCCACTCAAAGAATGCTGCCTCCACCTCCTTGCCTGGCTCTGCCTGGAGGCCCGTGCTTCTCCAGACTCATCCCGGAGTAGAAGCTGTTGGTTTTCCTGAGCTTGATGGACACAGATCGTAGAAACTAAATGGCTTTTCCCAGATCCCAACAATAATATGGATATTTATGGAGCACATTCTGTGCCAGGCACTAAACTAAGTACTGTACATGGATAATATCATTTATTCCTCTTTTATCCCTGTGATTTACATATAAAAAGCAGTTATTGAGTTCTTACTATATGCCAGAGACTCTTTTATGCATCTTATTTGTTTTAGTTTGAGTTTCCCTATAAGCCAATCCTGAACAGGGGATTTGAATAAAAATTGTTTATTTGGGAAGTGATTCCAGGAAACATTCGTGGGTGTGGGGAAGACACAGGAAGGAGAACACACCCAGTACAGTGCACATTATCAAACAAGTTACCATGGTAGGTAACATGGAGAAGAGCCAGTGTAGACTATTATCCTCAGAGTTATTCCCACTCAGGGGTTAAGGGACCTGGCTAGGTCCACACCAACAGATTTTCAGACAGTGCTGAGATCTGGCTGGAGTTAGAGAGTCTTCATTTGTAATAATATCAGTCTATTCACTTCTGTGTAAATGCCCCACCTCACCCTCACTCAATGTCTTGATCCTCTTAACCTTTAAACTGGTCTGTGGTCTGCATCCATATCTCTCCTTTCTCCTTTTTCCTCTCAGTGTTACTTTTGCCTCTTCCTTCCCTGGGGGAGCTTTGCCTACTCAGAGACTGAGCCATCACCATTTTCTCTTTTGGTTCCATCTTCATCCTCTTTGTCATGTTTTCATTTCATCTCATTCCATTTTCATTCTCAACATAGAAACTTGTCAAACCTCTCTTTTCTTAAAAATAAAAACACCCTTCAGTGACTTCAAAATCTAGATTCTAGCCCAAATCTCTGATAATCTTCAGACCTGAATTAAACACGATATAATTATCATCTTTCCCCTAAACTTGCCCCTCTGCTTTTTCTTATATTTTAGTTAGAGTCAATGTTATCCCTCTAGTTATCTTTAAGAAACAAACCAACCCCAAACTGGATTTTGCACATAAGTCCTCCCTGTCATTCATCTCCCACATAGAATTTGTCTTGATTTGAATCCAATTCTACCACATTCATATTTGTCAAATCTTTCCTACTGTGAATGACTTAGTTTAGGTCCTCACCGTTATGACAACAGCCTTCTAATGTTTCTTACTGCCTCTACTTTTTTTATCCGTCTAAATTATTCTTCACTCCTCTTCCGAAAAGACATATCTAATCATGTCACTGGTTCCTCAGGACCCTTGAAACTAGTCCTGGGTATTTGGCAAAGCCTGTGAATTCTTCATGATGTGGCATCTGCTTACCACCTCCACCCAGCTCTGCCTCTTGTTTCTCTCCATCTGCTCTGTACTCTCCCACCACATGCGGCTCTGTCTCATCTGGAGGACATGCTCACATACCCATGCTTTTGTTCAAGACACATTTTCTACCTGGAAAAGCCCCCTCACCCTCTTGCTCCTTGACCCCAAACACACACACACACAACTTAACTATGAACTTGAAAAATGACTAAGTATTTGTTCTCCCAACCTTGTCAGATCTGGTTTGGATATCCTTTTAGGTGATTCTGTAACATCAAGTTATCGTCAACAATAAATTTATGTTTGTTAAATAAAAAGACCAAGTTGTGTATACTTTTGCATTTCAAGCACCTAGCACTATGCATAGCATATAGCAGGTGGTCAGGACCTATGTATGGAATGTGAACCTTACACATTTTCTGTCCTCACAGAAACATTCAATCTATCGTTTAAGAAAAATATTTAAAGGCATCATTTCTTATATACTATTTTCTCTTCTCAAACTCCTGTTTGTCTAGACGTACTCCTTCTACCCTTCATATTTTAGATATATTTTTATATAAAGTTAAATATCATTAGAAGAATGAACTTTTCATTCCTTAAAGAAAACTTACAAGATGGATGATTACAAAGATGAATCCTTAGAGACAACTAAACTTCATCAACTTAATGTAAGTGTGAAACATCCACTAGCTTCCATCACGATGACTAAATATTTCGAATAGCTATTTCCTTAAGTAATCTTTTAAAATCTGTACTTCATTTATGTGTCAGGAAAATGCGCCATTCCGCTTGATTAGTGCAAATCAAATTGCTACAAACTGCTCTCTGCACCAACACCACGCTGGTTCAGATGTGCATTAAGCAGTAAATCAACTTTATTGGAAATGCTGGGTCTCATCTTTTCAGAGCAAATGCTGTGTACTGTTTCAGAGGTTCAATAATTCTTTTACATTTCTGGAGTCTCTTTAGTAAATTGCTCCTATTTAGTAAATTATCATAGCACTAAGTAGCCCAAAGTAATGAAAGTATTAAAAAGTGTCCAAAAGTGACATCCCAGTGGTATTCCTGGGCTTTTAGCTGAATGCATTTAGCCTTCTCTGCTTGCCCTTTTAGGGATTTTCTCAGTACCTCTGGCAAACTTTTGACAAAGATTTGCCAGCATCTTTTGGCTGGGCACAATATTTTATGACCCGCTTCGCGGGAGCTTTGGTGCTAAAAGACATTCCATAATTAGAGCACAGTGCGGTGCTCAGCAAAGATTGCAGTGCTGCCGAGGAGGGATGAAAGCTGTTGTCTTCATTACACTTATGTGCATCTGTTCAAATAATTCATCTTCTATAGCTTTTCCTCATTTCATAGAAAATTTATCAGCGGCCTAAAAGAGTCAGACTGGTTCAGTTTCACATCGAAATGTGTTGTTCAAGTGCTGTGAAGTGTGATGTAAGCACTGAGTAGAAAACAGTATGTGTGTGTGTGTGTGTGTGTGTGTGTGTGTGTGTGTGTGTGTGTAAAAGCATTGTCAGGTAAATGAAGGTGCATTTTAGGTATGAAGAGGTTCCTTGCTGGGCAGCATAAAATAGGTGATAGGGAAGCTTTTCTCGTAAATGAAAGCAATTTAACCCGGTCCTTCCACCAAAACATGATTACTTCTGTTTTACGAAAAGTGCACGTGCACTGAATCAGCTAAAATCCCACGGCCAGTGTTTTCTAGTCTCTGGTCAGCACATCTGAAGTGAGCACGTTTTAATGCCTCGTAGGATGACATTTTAGCCCACATCGTTTTAGAATCAGTCCTTGCTACATGCTCCATCAGTTGCATCTGTGGGTTGGACGTTCCTTTGAAAGCACTACCATAAATATTTCTGCAAATGAGTGATCTGTCCCCATTACATCTGCTAATGCTATCTCATGGCAGAGCAAACAAATAGTTCTGACATCACATCACTGCACACGGAAACAGGAAGGGGCACTCTGGTGGGGTGTAGCCCATCACTGAGAGCTGCATCACTGATGATCTCCGGGGAGCTCACCCATCTTTTCAGAGACACATTTTTTGACAGCCTGTCACAAGGAGAGCTGTGGATGTGCCGTGGACAAAGAATAATGTCAACATTGTATATGTTAAAAGGCCGCCAACTTTAATCTTGACAGCTTCTGAATACAGACATCTTTTATGGCCAATTACATTTTGAAAGAAAAACCCAAAAGATGAGCATTCTGAAATTTGAAAAGAGAATGGTTGCATCTAACCCCAAATATTTTTTACAATAAACTTTAAAAAAAAAGATGTTTTAAAATAAGGTTTGATAAATTTAACTTATTTCTGAAGTCCAAGCAGGTATTATCACTATTACCCTAATAATTTTATATTGCACTTCTTTTTGCTGTGAAAAATGATCAGAAATTGTTTATTTTTTTCTCAGTCCAATGATTATTATTTTTATTTGGAAAAAGAGAGAGTTAAATCATTTACCACCTTGAGAACAATTTGAGATATTCTTTTATGTCAGGGGTTCTCAACCTTCTGGCCCTTTAATACAGTTCCTCATGTTGTGACCCAACCATAAAATTATTTTCATTGCTACTTCATAACTGTAATGTTGCTACTGTTATGAATCGTAATGTAAATATCTGATATGCAGGATGATCTTAGGCGACCCCTGTGAAAGGGTCGTTCGACCGCCAAAGGGGTTGCGACCCACAGGTTGAGAACCGCTGTTCTATGTGAATGGTTAAAAATGGCTGACCTTTTATGACCTTACTTTGCATAAAAAGATAATTTTTTGTGGTTCTCAAAGGAAAGAAACTTAAACAAATGGGAAAAATAGCTATGTCTTTTCATGCAGCTCAACAAAATATGGGATACTAGCCAGGTAGTATTTTTTATGATCAGTCATATTGTGTCACATCATCTCCAGAGTGAGGTGATCACAGCAACAGGTACAATCCATGGAATCAAGCTTCTCATCTCTACACCACAGCCTGTAATCTGCCAATGAGAAGGCCACTTGGTGCTCTTTTATTTGTGTCGGATGCAACTACTTCTGCTTGGCAGCTTGAAATATAACGTTTCATTTTAAAAACCAAATAAAGAGCCATAATGCTCACACAAATTGACAAATTCTACAAGTCTTATAATGGGCTAGCCTTGGCATGTGCTAAGATTAAATAATGTGTTCATTTCTCAGTTATATTTTTCTGCCTTTGAGGTTTCTGAGATGTGTCATATAGAGCAATGATTTTTCAACTGGTATGCCACAAGAATTTTTAAAACATGCAACACCTGACTATTTAGTCAGGGACACTGACCTCTTTTACCTTAGGTTACCAAATAAAAAAGAACAACAGCCAACAAAACAACAGCCATCTAGTGTGAATGCCCTGCCTTGAACCATAAATACATAGGTTATACAATGGAGTTGCATTTTATTGGTCAGGTCGCATAATAAAGGTACATCTGATTGGTTAATTCTTGGTACCAGAAATCCGTACATACACGTTTAGGCACTTGATTTTTTAAAAAGTCACTTTGGAGCAAAAAGGGTATTATTATTATTTTATAAATCAATAAAAATTATACCTTTTTGTTCTCAGATCGGCCAAAAAATATATTTTTTGGTGTGCCACAGAATTTTAGTAATTAGTTTATGTGTGCCATGAGATGAAAAAGGTTGAAAATCACTGCTATAGATGAATACAAGAAATTATAAAGATTGCTCTGTTAACAACTTTCTTGTTCTGAGACTTGCAGAGCTTAACTACTTTAGTGCTTTGTGAGGAGACAAATGTATTCAGAAAAATGGTTGTGTTAGAACTAAGCAAGTTTAAAAATATTTTTAAAAGAGAACATGGAGGCATAGAGAAGTTCTGTAATTCCTCCAAATTGCATTCTCACTGAGACTAGAACAGAGAGCTTCTGATTCCCAAACTCATGCTTTTAACTGCTTATTCCTGTATCTTCCCTAGCAGTTAACTAGACTGTGGCAAGCAGTCCCAGTGCAACGCACCCATCATCTTGGGTGACCTCTGCTGAAGCTTCAGTCTCCCTTTCCTTTGCTTTTCTGACTCCCCAAATTCTTTCCTCTTCAACCTAATACAAATCTATACTAATAAAAGGGTAATATGCTAAATAGATTGGACGTCTTCCAGATGTCTTCCGGATGTCCTTCTGAACAAAGCCACAGCGGCTCCGAGGGCCAAGGGCCAGCAGTGCTGGAGCGGCGGTGGCGCACCCTAGCCCCTTTTGCAGAGGCCGCAGGAGAGCCCGTGCTGTGCAAGAGAGCCGGTGCCTAGCGAGAGGCCGAGAGGCCGGCTGAGGCCGTGGGAGATCTGGAACCGCGGGAGAGCCAGGGCCTGCGCAAGAGGCTGTGGCGCCCACGTGGGAGGGATGACACCTGTGCGGGAGGGTGGCACCGCAGCCCCTTTCATAGAGGTGGCACTGGAGAGGACGCGGAGAGGGAGAGGCTGTGGCATGGACCAGTCCAGCGCTGTGGCCCCTTCTGCAGAGGCAGAGGGAGAGGGGGCTGTGCGGTCCGGTCCCAGGACTGCCCCTTCCACAGAAGCAGCCACAGGGGCCGTGGTGCGGGCCCAGTCCTGGTGCCATGCCTCTGCAGAGGCTGGATGGGGTGCAACCTGCTGTGCCTCAACCTCCCACAGCCCCTCCCCCAGCCAGCCTGGCCCCAGCTTGCTCCCCACCCAGCAGTGGGTGGGGACAGGGCCAGCACTAAGGAGCGAGGGCCAAGGGCTGGCAGCCGCAGTGGCCGGCAGTGGCAGCAGCAGCAGGGTGATGGGGGCAGCGCCTTCCCCTTATCACCCGGTCACCTCCTGCAGAGGGAGGCCCCGAGCACTCCTAGACTGAGAGAGGGGGCAGTTTGGGCTGAGGGACCCCCTCCAGTGCACAGATTTTCGTATACTGGGCCTCTTGTGTACTATAAAATATTTGACAGTCTTAGAGCACAGAGTATGGCTATTATTAAACCATTGTTCTGCTTTGGGGATAATCTGTGGTATAATATAAAATTAGCTTAATAACATTTATTCATATGAATTTACATTATGTAAGAGAAATACTACCAACATTGACAAATGGACTTAAGATCAAACTCTACATATCACAAATCAAATAAGAACAACAAAACAGCGATGAGGTGGTGCCTTCCCAAGCCTGCTGTGCACTGAGGGGGACTCTCACAGCAGCTACACAGACGGCCCTTTTTACTGGGCTTCTATCTAGTGGACATTGCTCGGGGAGAAAAAAAATACAAAAAGGCGTAAGTCACACAGGCCTGGTAACCGTCTTTTGAAAAGCTAAGACGGTGATCCTTACACATGCATTTGATAGGCCTTTCCTGAATGCAGAACACTGTCCTGGGAGTTAAGGAATCCTAGTGTTTGAGAAAGTCATATCCTCTTCCTCTAGGAGCTTTCAGTTCACTGACTCACAGCCAGCATGCAGTTTCCGCAGACGTAACTAGTTCAACCAACAGTAGGGCTAGGCACTCTTGTGAATGGTTTATGTCCTCCCACCATTGAGAGGAACCCACCTGCAGGACTCTAAATAATCCACTGAAAAGCAATATCTTTGCCTCCTTTTAGAGTCAGAGATAGGGGTTGAAATCCAATAGCTTAGGTGAGCTGACTTAGTCCTAGTATCACTCAGAGATTCAGACAAACTATTAGTAGGTTACTGTTAAGCACTAATATCACAACAAGGAATAGGTTCCTTGGTTATTGGTTTATGTTTTGAAATGTTATATAACACACCTAAAGTATTACATATGGTTTTCTGAAACACAAAAGCAATTCATCCTTTTCATAAGTAACTAGAGGCCCGGTGCACGAAATTCATGCAAGAGTGTGCCTTCCTTTCTCCAGCTGCTGGTGGCCTCCCTCTGGCACCCAGGACCTGGGTTTCCCTTGCAGCCTTGGCTTCATCCAGAAGGTTGTCTGGAAGGTCATCCAGTATAATTAGCATATTATGCTTTTATTATTATAGATACACACACACACATACACACACATTGACAAAACAATGACGAAAAGAATTTGTAAAATTTCCCAAGGGCCTAATGATTAAATCTAAAAATGTACAAGCTTTGTAGACCCCTGTAAACAATCAATGATGCAGGAAAATATACTTATACAAACAACTTATGACCAGAACACACCTCTGTATATACTTAGAAAAAAAGGAAGGAAGGAAGGAAGACAGAAGGAGAGAACAAGGAAAAGAGACATTTTCTTACCAAGTTAAATTTCATTCATAAAGGCAAAAGAAAACCTGGAGGCTATATTTTGGTTAATTTCATGTCATAATAAACAATGCTCAATTACATTTTGTCATAAAAAAAGTGTTGAATGTAACTTTAAGGTTGACTGAATCCAAATATTCCCTTTCCCAACTCTGGTGAGTTATACTGCAGCCCCACAAGAGTAAGTGTTCTGTCTATTTGTTTAGTAGTTAGTTATGTACAACCACATAGCTATTTGAATCACACAATCCATATTTTGTCATTAAGTCCATTCACACCTGTGTGCTCGAGTCTTCCTATGCGACTCTAAGGCAAGTGAAAGAACAGACCATCTTTTGCAGTCCCCACCATTTGGTGTGAGACTGTAAATGCTATCTCTATAAATCGGTTAATAGAACTTATTACCAGAAAGACCTTTAAATACAGCACAATATTTAACAAAAAAACACCCCAAAACATTATATCCTAATTATGGCACTACCAATGGAGGGGATTTTAGGACAATTATAGATTACTTTGTGCTATTGGTTATTTCTGCCTTGAAAAATTTATAGGCCATAATCATTATGTTTATGAAAACTCTGAGACCCCTTTTCACAAGCTGAAGGTGAAGTAGTGCCATTTTCTGAGAAACGCATTGCTAATTTTCAGTCCTCCTTTTTATCTATCTCCAGGTAGGTTATTCTGGAACCATCTCTGAGGTAGATTTGACATAATTTGAGGATCAGTTAGAGAAGAAGGAAAAAATGGCAGACTGGATTGAAATAGTTTTAACCATGAATTGCCTGCATTAAATGGCAGGACAGATACTTTAACAAAAAACAAAAACAAAAACACAAAACCAATAAAATAGAGTTCAGTGAGATGTTTATCAAAAACCAAATCACAGAAAAAGCCCTTTTCATTAGAAGATTAAAATTGTTGCTTGTAATAAAATCAATTTTATATCCATCTATTTAATTCTTCATCAACTATAACTCTTTTTCATTTGGTGCAAATTGGTATTGGTTAGGAACTTAAAAATGTAAAACTTAATATGTTGCAACAATGCCATGAGTGTTCTTTTTAGTATTATTCAGAGAAATAAAATTATGTCAAAAGGCTGTGTGTGTATGTGTGTGTATTTGGGGGCTGGTTTTGTATAAGAACACATACATTGAAAATTATCATCATTACTTAATTTGGATAAGTTTTAACACTACTTATCCAAGTTCCCATATTGTTTTTGAACATTTCTATTGTTTTATTTAGAAATATATTTTAAAAATAATTTAAAATTATATAGACCATTTACATATGTGAACAAAATGGAAAAAGTTGACAAAGGCACAAGGATCCTTAGGAAGCCCTGATCCCATGATGTTTTATGTTGCCTTCCAAATCATTCCTAATAGAGTCATTTCAATTGTCTCGGGCTCCTAAGCCCAACCCTTCTTCATACCACATTACTTGTTTCTCATGCTATTCTAGACTGAAAGAAAATATTTGGGGAGCTCAGATGATTCACATTGAGAAAACTCTCTCCAAGGTTATAGAAGGGCAAGATTGTGACTGTTCCTAAGACCTGAGAAGGAAATTTTACTTTAAATGGGAGAATTACTGAAAAAAATCTGTAAAGAAAGAGAAGATGGCAGAGCAGTGGTTTAGGTAGATGAGCTAAACAGTGGTGTGCAAGATGGGCACAAATTCAGGAGTGAAAGGTAGTTTCCTGGAGAAACAGACACAATAACAGTGAAAATGGAAAAGAGTCTACAACTCCTATGTTTCAAAGAAAGAATAGGCAGGATGTAGGGGATATTTGGAAAGATTGAAAGATAAGCCTAAGTTTTTATGATAGTTGAATAAGACAATAATGGGAAACTTATAGCATAAAAATAGAAGGAAAAATAATTCTGGGTGGTAAGTTGTTAGGTATGATTTCAGACTTACAAAATTTGAGGTAACAATAAAACACCCATACTAAATTATAAATTATAAATTAAACTAGAGGCCTGGTGCACGAATTAGTGCACCAGTGGGGTCCCTCAGCCTTTCCTGCGGGATCAGGCCAAAACTGGCTCTCTGACATCCCCTGAGGGGTTCCAGATTGTGAGAGGGTGTAGGCCAGGCTGAGGGACCCCACTGGTGCACGATCAGGCCAGGGAGGGATACAGGAGATTGGCCAGCCGGGGAAGGACCGTAGAAGGGCTCCAGGGCTTCGGCCCGTCTTGCTCAGTCCTGATTGGCGGGGTGCCAGCAGAAAGCTAACCTACTAGTTGGAGCATCTGCCCCCTGGTGGTCAGTGCACGTCATAGCGAGCAGTTGAGTGGCCTGAGCATATCATTAGCATATCACGCTTTGATTGGTTGAATGGCTGACTGGTTGACCAGACACTTAGCATATTAGGCTTTTATTATATAGGATAATAAGGTGTCCTTATACTTGTACAAAGGTTTATATTTTCAAGGTGTTTTCTTGCGTTATTTTGTTAGATCCTCATGATGTTAGGCACTATTATTATGTGCCTATTTTACAAATAGGAAATTGAAGGTCCAAGAGATTGAAAGAATAATCTAAAGACACACAGCTTATAAATTGTAGAACCTGGAATCTAACACAAATGTCCTGATCCTTGAATCTAGAATAATTATGTTTATACTTGCTATTTAGAAACAGGATTAGATTTATCCTCGAGATTTTGGAAAATGCTAGGTAAGATCAAATAATGGAAACCAAGACTTGGGAGTTCAGGAGAAATTTAAGGACAGCAGCCCTTCCTCCCTCAACCCCAATGCCAACCCCAAAGCCAAGCCCATCATAGCTTAATTCCAGAGAGGGTCCTGAGCAGTTTTCCCTCTGCTATGTGGCTGTTGCCCTTGGAGGGGTAGGTTAGCTTTTATTCCATCTTATCCTACATACATTCAGAGTTTGTGGCTTCAAACATCCAGTGCACAGAAAGAGGGTAGATTGGGGAGGGAAATGGGCACTGATGTTACAACCTGGAAAGTGCCGTAAGTATAAAAGTAGTCTGAGTGGATTTCCTCTCCACACCTGAAAACCTTGGGCTCCATCCCTTGGAAAGTGGGCTGGAGAGCTTACTATAAAGCAGTGGTTCCCAACCTTTTTTTTTGGCCCTGTCCCACGTAAGCATCTCTAAAATCCTGATGCCCACCCTGTGACATGTAATTCTTTTTTTTTAAAAAATATATATTTTATTGATTTTTTACAGAGAGGAAGGGAGAGGGATAGAGAGTTAGAAACATTGATGAGAGAGAAACATCCATCAGCTGCCTCCTGCACACTCACCACTGGGGATGTGCCCGCAACCAAGGTACATGCCCTTGACCGGAATCGAACCTGGGACCCTTGAGTCCGCAGGCTGATGCTCTATCCACTGAGCCAAACCGGTTAGGGCATGCAATTCTTATTATTCAAAAAGTGAACTCCTATTCACATGGGGGAAGCCTAAAAGGCCATTAACTTGGACTAAACAAGCTTCCAAAGAACATGGCATCCATGAAAGAGAAAAACAAAAGGACAAAAGGACAGGTGAAGTACTGGGGAAGAAACCACTGAAAAATTGTTAAATAATAATAATAATATGAAGTGATATGAAAAAATAGCAAAAAAAGTTTCAAAACATATAAAAAAGAACTGAAATGCACAAATATGTATATACTGTATATGAAGCCCCTAGAACCATAAGAAATGCAAAAAATTCACTGTTAATAACTCATTCTCAAATTGCCCCCCTTAAAAATCGAATCGCCCCACGTTGGGAACCACTGCTGTAGACGCTTTATGGTCTGTGTTCCGCTAGTCACGGTTTAGGGAGACTGTGGGCAGAGAGCCGTATCTTCACACCTGGTTCCTTCAAGTTCATTAAAACTGGGAACCAGCTCAGTCAGGGTGAAGGACTGTCCTTAAACTTGAGCTGGGTGCTTTTCAGATTTACAACTGTTTCCCTGACTTTGGAATATATTGATGAGTTGGTAAGAATTTTGGTGCAGAGGTGCCTCATTGATTCTTATTTTTGGGTTTATTATTCCTGAACAGACATGTTTTGTTGTTTTTGATCCTTAGCAATGACAATGGCTCCCAGAAGATGATTATTTTTTCACCCTGCTGGTGCTAGATCAGAAAAAAAAGTACTGTGTAACAGCAGTCCTAGTTCCCCTCCTCTGGTCTTAGCATTGTTAGCATTATTTTCCTGTGGTTACAAAAGTGACTCTGATGAGGGTAATACATAGCTCCACCCTCAGTTCATTCTTCCTCCAGTCCCACCCGCCAACTGCAGGGTATAGGCAAAATCATTTTTCTGAATTCCTTTCACTTTGCCTTATTTTCTTCTACTTTCTTGCATTGCTCTCTCAAGAATCGGTGTCATCTTGTTATTTGATCCAATTTGTATTAGGCAATGAGATGACTAAATTTATATTACCAGAGCCACACTCAGTATAGTAACTAAATCACAGGTGATTACTATACTACACATACATTTTGCATTGCAGATGGACAAAAATACAAAAAGTGTGAGAAGATGGCCATCACATGGGTACAGGAGGTATGTCATGTGCTGCACTGCACTGGTCAGACTCTGCTTCTGTGCTTTGGGGAAAGCTATGGTGGCACTTCTTACACACCTTGTATCCTGAGGGGCAGCATTTCAATTAATAACCAAAAAGAACATTGTATTTTTTGTGAGTGTAATGCAAATCAAGGTCAATCCCAAACATGTCTATCTATTTTAGCCATTTTCAAGGTCTGAAGTCGCTAACAAGACAATACCATTGTTGCAATCTCACTATTAAGGAAAGGTATCTTGGCATAAGGTCAAGAGAATGCCGCAGTCCCTTCAATGTCACACTGGGGAGTTGTTAGTAGAACCTGGGCCCAAATCCAAGCACTGCCACCTGTTAGATTTTGAGTGAGTTGCTTTATCTCTCTAAACCTTTCTCACATGTAAGATGGAAATAACAGTGATTATTTAATGGGAGGTCTTTTTTGAGACAATCTATAATAATAAAAGTATAATATGCTAATTAGACCAAACATCCTTCCAGACACCCTTCTGGATGAAGCCGGGGCTGCAAGGGAAGCCCGGGTCCTGGGTGCCAGAGGGAAGCAGGTGCCGGCAGCCAGGGGAAGGAAGGCCTACTCTTGCATGAATTTGTGCATCGGGCCTATAGTGAGATAATAAAGTTACAGAGGAAGGTAGCTGACAAATGGCATTCAATAAACATTATGTTAGCTATTTAAACATTATTGTAGAATGAATTTACCAATTAAACATATGAACATACAACAGTAAGCACATGTTATACAATATTAGAATCATAATGAAGAGCAGACTGACTAGATATCGGCAGGGAAGTAAGACTTCTCTTTCCTTTCTGCTTCCCTAATTATCGCATAACTGAACTTTGATCCTGGAAGGGTGATTGTTTAATAGAACAAGTGCACCCATCAGGTTCAAGGAGCAGGGCATTAACAGACATCAGGGTGGACCCTTGACTGTGCCTGATATCTATAAGGGATTAAAGGGTGGGATGTGAGTCACAAGCTATGCTAGCCTTGATTAGCCCTAAGAGAGGCAGAGCCACATTCTACTTCGAGGATCCTGCATTCTCCAAACCCTTACCGCTGAAGCAGTATTATAGTCTCAAAGATGAAGCGGGTGGAATAATAACCTCTGAATGGATACACATTACGGGGTGGTGATGGTCTCAGTTCTTATATCTAACTTCTTCAAGTCAGTAGAAGACACAAATTATTCCGATTAGGAAGAAAACCATTTCATAAATTCATGAGGCCAGTACACTAAGAGCAGAATTTGGTCTGTAATGGCAAGTTAGCTTTCCCCAGTGGCTTAGTCCGCTGCCTCCGCTGTAATCTGAAACTACAAGGGCTGGCTGAATGCAGCTTCTCTCTGATTGAAGGCACTCACCTGTTTCCTGCCTAAGTTTAATAAGGAGCATGAGATACGTGCAGAGGAAAGTTCCTTCTTGTAGATCAGGAATCAACAAACTATGACTTACAGGACAAATCTGGCCTGCAGCCTGTTTGGTACTGCCAATGCGCTCAGAGTAGTTTTATATCTTTAAATGATTGAAAACAAAAAAGATTATGCAGCAGAGACCATTTGTGGCCCTAGTGTCTAAGACAGTCACTATCTGGTCCTTTTCAGAAAATGTTTCGCCGGCTCCTGCTTTAGAACTATGATCGGAAGCCCAATCACAAGAGCCTTCTAGAACAGATGTCAACCCACTTTTTCTGTGAAAAAGAGAGTAAATATGTTAGGCTTTCTGGGCCATATGGTCTTTGTTACAACTACTTGACTCTACTGTGGTGATATGGAAGCAGCCACAGACAAAAAAGTAACTGAATAAAATTTTATTTGCAAAAACAGACAGCAGACCAGATTTGGCTTATGGTCACACAATTTGCTTATCCCTGTTCTGGAAGACAGCACTGCTATCTATGTACTTTATTTCTCATTATATTCTTGCTTTGGTCTCTCTGAACTCAGTTTATTTATCATGTTATTATTTATTTATTTATTTATTTATTTTACCATAAATCACCCACTCCAAAGACCATGATTTGGCTCTCTATCTGAACTTTCATTTTTCCAGATTTCTAGATTTCTTGGCAATGACCTCTTGCTCATCTGTACTCACATTACCCACCAGAGCATGCCTTATCTTTCTTTACCTACCTGTTCTGGAGTCCAAGCCTCAGAGTGATTACTCCCCATTCCACTTTTTAAAAAATCATCACCCGAGGATATGTTTTTATTGATTCTTAGAGTGATTTTTAAAGAGAGAGGGAGGAGAGAGAGAGAGACACAGGGACCAGTTGAACTTGCAACCTTTTTCATGGACGGGACAACGCTCCAACGAACTGAGACCATGGCCAGGGCCCCCCATGTGTTTTGTTTTTTTTTTGACTAGACAAAGTGATTGAAAGTAATGCTAGTGTCAAAGGAATCCCTATTTTCACACAGGAGGCAGTTTGATATCCACAAGAGACTACAGTGTTGGAATCAGATAGAACTAGGTTCAATAATCACTTACAACTTTCTACCAGAAATAAACTTGGATGAAGTTTCTCTCTGAGCCTTTCTTTCCTCAATCTTAATACCTATACTTCAGGCTTTATCTGAGGATTAAACATGTACATGTATGAAAATGTAGGACATGTTGTAGGCCAGTATCTGTTTGATGATAATCCAAAATCATGATTGCTCTAATTGTGTCCTACAATGATTCAGCTTTGTTATCTGTTATGCACACAAATGTTGAATTAATCTTCCTATGATATCTTTTTCAAAATCTTTCCCCTGAATTGAAATACCTCAAATGACTTCCAGTTATGTACATGGGATATACTATTTTAATAACTTGAACCCATAGGTGGTGTTGGGACTAACTTTTCTCCATTGGAGTCATTAAGACTAGAAATCCGCCCTAACCGGTTTGGCTCAGTGGATAGAGCGTCGGACTGCGGACTGAAAGGTCCCAAGTTCGATTCTGGTCAAGGGCATGTACCTTGGTTGCGGGCACATCCCCAGTAGGAGGTGTGCTGGAAGCAGCTGATCAATATGTCTCTCTCTTCGATGTTTCTAACTCTCTATCCCTCTCTCCTCCTCTCTGTAAAAAATCAATAAAATATATTTTTTTAAAAAAGACTAGAAATCCTTCAAGAAATAGGGGTAAAGGTTATCTTGAATCTCAATTTAACTCTGTCACACAAACTATTGATTTCTACCCAGCATTCACTCTTACATTTACATACACACAATTCAGGTAACAAAAATGATTCCTGTGGCATGTCCATCAGAACCTGAACCTATATCTATGCTTCCTTTTTGACCTAAATTATATGAAAATTTACCTGATTATTAAATGCTTATTATTTAGTCCTGTACAATAGATATTTAAGATGCAATGGTGAAGACATGGCCTTGTCTCTAACGTATCTTGGAGACTGTTAGGGGAGGGTCATGTCAGGAGGTTCTTTTTGGAAACAGATGAGACAGGAGTGTGAAAGGTATTTTGGAAGTTATGCCTGTGGGTAACAGAAGGAGGAAGAAGCAGGACTGGGCAGGGAGAGCTTTCAAGTCATGATGCAGGTCTGACAAAATCTTGGGTAACACACTGGGGAGCTCCCGGGCACACATAGCCTGTTAGAGGAGTCCTGCAGTGGCAGAATGGCCAGGCCGCAGGAGCCCTGCAGAGCGAGGTCCTTAGGTGCTGCCCAGGGAAAGCATGGCTTTGGTATGAAAGCTCAGGCAGATCCTGAAGGTGTAACAGCTGTAGCTGTCTGCTCACTACACTCCTTACAGCTAAGCAAGCTTTTCCTTGAAGGAACAACTCATTAGCACACTTTCATAGCTTCTATTGGGAAGGCAAAAGAAGTGCAATTTCTGTGACATATGAAATAACAGAAGTACATAAAAGCTAAAGGAGTTAAATCAATGTATTATATCAATGCTAAGAAATGTAGCATTGAGCAAAAATCAATTTGAATCTCATTAGAACTTAAAAGAGTGAAAAATTATGTATTTCAAGAGGTATGTTTCAATGATCAAAACTTTTTAAAGATAATTTTTACTTTTAAATTGTTTTGAAACAGTTAAAAGTTCTGATTCTATAGTTGCAATTTTATGAAAGAGTGGCTGAGTATTTGATGGGATACATTGCTCTTTGATAAAATACAGGCTCAGATTATACATTCATTAGGAATTTCTCAAAATTCCATAGGTTGTTGTGACACAGAATATTAACCTATATCTTTTTAAAATGGTTCCAGGCTTAAATGAATTAGATAAAGACAGAAGACAAGCAAGATAGACATAGACTTTTACTGTGAAATTTCTGAGGTCTTTTAATGTGCAAATATACATTAAAATCTCAAATGATGAAAGGGGCATGGTAAGTATCTGTGGTTTAACTTTCCACGGTTTCAGTTACCTGTGGTCAACCATGGTCCAAAAATATTAAATGGAAAATTCCAGATATAAACAGTTCATAAGTTTTAAATTGCATACAATTCTGAGTACCATGATAACATATCATGTCACTGCACTCTATCCCACTGGGGATGTGAATCGCCCGTTGGTCCAGCGTATCACACTGTATGCACTACCTGTCTCTTAGTCACTGAGAAGCTGTCTCAGTTATCAGATTGATTGTTGTGGTATCGCGGTGCTTGTGTTTCAGTAACCTTTATTTTACTTAATAATGGTCCCAAAGCCATTCACAAATTTTTTATTACAGCATTTTTTAATAATTATTCTATTTTACTAGTTACCATTGTTAACCTCTGTGCTTAATTTCCTAATTTATAAATTAAACTTTATTTGAGGCATATATGCATAGGAAAATCATAGTATGCATATACAGGCCACTGTCAAGGGTGTCAGGCATCCCCTGGAGTTCTTGGAACTCCACAGATAATTGGGAACTCTTGTCTGCAAAATTTCTCACACTTAATGGAACACAGAACCGAAACTCGTTTGGGAATTGCCAAACTAATGAACTTTAAATGTATCCATATGAAGTAATTTAGTCAATTGTTCTAATTTTTTTCAATATCCAAAAAATAGACTATTTTTTCAGTTTTTATCTGCATATTTAATATTAGACAAAGTGCAATTTTCTGATTCTTTGTTAAAGGAAAATGTTTTTTTTTCTAAAATAAATCTCATATTTTGAAACCATTAGTTAATAACACTAACTAGAGGCCAAAGGCAGCTATAATTATTTGCATCATCATCCAGAATTGGCTTTCCTCTTAATAGAGCCCATTTGCACTATAATAAAAAGCATGATAGGAACTGATTAAAGCTGGCTGGAACAGTTTTCATTTAAGAATTTCTCTTCCTCTGTCAGCGGATGTTTCTCTCTTAATGTTATTTTAATGCAGTCATTTTATGTTTGAAAATGAAGGCAATCATGTCAGTCCACGAGCTGGCAAAAGACAGTTATTGATTTTACAAATCAGTCACCTTTAAAAATCCAGATGAGATGACTATTTATTATTTTGCAAGTACAAATCAGTTTCTGTAGAAACAAGAATAAAGCATGATAAAGCAATGCATTTTGAAAGAATGGAAATGTGAGAAATAGCTTGCCTTAATGTGTTTCTTTACATTGTGTCATTGTAATAAACATTCCTCATTGATTATTTCTCCCATAGTTTGGGCAATTTTCATTAGCTTGCAATGTGCCAAATGCATAAACTGACCAACTTCACAAATGACATACTCTGGAACCACCTTTTGCTCACTGAGTTATTGCAACTCACATGTAACAATACTAGTTCATCTACTTCACCAAGAGAAGTGTTCCTGTAACCCCATGCAAAAATGAGCTTGGTAGACAGAATAATTTCCTACACGCATCAGGGCAATGGCATTGAACTGTGTTCCAGAGAGCCTTTGGGGGAGGGTGCAGAGAAGAACCAGCATGGCGGTTGCCCTCTGGGTGGGAAGGCCAGGAAGAGCACACTGGATGGTGCCCCAAATCTCTCCCACACCCCCCTTCCTGCCAGGGAAGTTACATAATAGAGTTCTGTGTAATAATCCATTTAAGGCTAAAACCAACAAAACAAAACCAAAGCCCCCAAACAAACAACCTTTACTAGGCGAATTTTAATTTTTGAATGGATGTCATTAGGAACCCTTTAAAAAGAAATATTAGCAACAAATTGTATAAAAACATGCTTTTTTACATTAAAAATGTTCACAAAAAGTTCCCTGAAGAAAGCAAACCTGTGTAGAGCATAACATGATAAAATATCCTTGGATAACTAAAGAAGCTTAATAAGATTTGAAAGTTTTTTTCTTCCTCTCATTCTCTTTCAGATCCTTAATGTCAGGAGGGAGCAAGGGGTAGAAAATGGTTCCAGAAAGTCTATGCTGAAGGCTAAAGTATGACAAAAAGGATTATTGTTCTCCAACTTCAGAATAGCCAACCTAAGGCAGCAGGGCAAACTATTGTTCAGTCAATGGTGTTGGCTCCCATGTTAGAAATCTGTAGAAAGATCCCCCCAGGTTCCAGCCTTGTTCTACATCCCTATAGGAAAGCAATTCTTTCATTTCTCACTGGCTCCAGGGCATGCTTTCCCAACCTGAGAATTTAGTTCTCCTGAAATAACTAACTTGACAGAACAAATAAAGGTTAAAAGATCTTAAAAATGTGGCCAGACAGCCAAACAGGTAGCCCCTACTTTGACAGCAGGATATGAGCATGTTAAGGCAAATCACATACAAGTTAGCAATAACCTGAATTCCAATGAGAAGAAACAGATTTCCATTCTCGTAAGCTGAGGAGTTGGGCACAGGACTCCCTTAGACGGACAGAAAAGTGTGGTCCATTCACCTTTTTCAGTCTAAATGTCTTTTTAGGGACACAACAATAACAAACAAGTCTGTAGGGGGATGTATTTCAGAAAGCAGATCTCGTTCAGATGTATTAAAAAGGCTTAATTAACCCAACACATTGAATTTTAGTTTAATCATCTCAACCCACCATATTCTAGAGGAGGCTTCGCAGTCATACAGAAATAAAACAATACTGTATGGCCAAAGAAGTGTGTGTGTGTGTGTGTGTGTGTGTGTGTGTGTGTGTGTGTGTCTCCTTGGCATATGGATAAACCCTTGATTGTGGTTGGGTTCTGTAGCTTGTCTTGAATCTCCCAACTATTTCAGCCACCACCAAGTGAGAAATTCCCCGTCATTTTCTGGTAGCAGGGAATCTGAGAGCTTCCAAATTTGCAGGGGAGCAAAAGCCTCAGATGATTCTTGTGCTCACTGAAGGCTGGAAAGGCTGATGCAATACACAACACTCATGACACCTCAGAGAGAACAGCATATCTGCTCTCACTCCTAAATGAACTCTCAAGTTCACTACTCCACATTATAGATCAAAATTCAGTTATTGGGAAGAACATTTAGAGAAAAACTTATGTAAAAATTGCTGTTCATTCATTGGAGGGCATTTACATTTTATCAAAGTTTTCAAGGTCATTTTATATGAGTCAAGGTTTTATAAATATGACTATAGACCTCGGGTACTCTAAATTTTGTTTTTGATGAAATCCCTGTGAACGATTTCTCTTCCTGACAGTTTGTTTCATGAAAAGTACCTCATTTTAGGGAGGAACAACCCATACTAATAACCAAAACTTCAAACTTCTTTCAGATGAAACCTTCTTCCCCTTTCCCCTTCTCTCCCCACCATTATAAACGAAAGTTTTAAGGTCTGGAAGGTGGTTGATCATTAATGTTGACAGACTATTATGATTTCCTGTATGAATGGTCCAGTAGCTCACTTTAAAATGTTGAGGTGCTTAGCTTTGTCATTTGGGCCTTAGAGGAAACTGACTTAGAAAAAGTTCTATTTTAACATCTTGACATACACCAGACCAACTAAATATCCATCTCCCACTGGACCACAAGAGATACCATATCATCTGAATATCTACCACCAAGTTAACACCATGTTTTTGGCCACCATTGTAGCTCTAGTATCTAAATATGTATCGAATGTGTAAGACCTGATCCTTTTCTTCACTTTCTCTAACCTGTCAAATTCCTATTTATCTTTCAAATTTCAACTAGAACATTACTTCTTTTGCAAGTTTTCCCTAATCCTGTTCACAGAATCAAGTGTTTTCTCTTCATATCTCCCATAGAAACTTACTTGTACCACTATTATGTGGTTTATCTCCAACCACACTTTTGTAGATAATCAGCATGTCACCTGTCTCTTCTTAATGTAGGGAAGAGTACTTTGTCCCTGATGCCCTCATCTGTCCCTGCATGTAGCACAGTGCCTTGTAAATACTAGGTGATCAAAATGATCTCCCTTTCTCCCACATTTTTTTGTTTCTTTATTTTTAATTTCACTTTGCTAGCAAAGGATCATCAACAGGTGGGGTTTAAGGGTCTATAACTCACCCACTAAAGCAGTGGTTCTCAATCTTGGCTGCACATTAGAATCACTTGGACATTTTTTTAAAATCCTGATTTCTGGCCCTCATCCTTGGGAAATTCTGTTTCTTTGTTATGGGGTGAGGCCACAACATTAGTAACAAAGAAACAGAATTTCCGGAGGATGAGGCCCAGAAATCAGGATTTTAAAAAGATTCCCAGGTGATTCTAATGTGCAGCCAAGGTTGAGAACCACTGCACTAAAGAAAAAAAAGCTTCCATTCCACCTAAACAGCTGACAACTGAATGCTATGTATCACTGCATATCTGAGGGAGATTTCCGCCATATTGTACAACCAACATATAGCCAAGACCACAGGACTCAGATGACCTGGCTTAGAATTATCTGGCTGTCAGTTAATTTCTCTGAAACTCAGTCTACTAATCTATAGGTAGGCATTACATGTGTGTATCAGGAACTTTATAGAAAACACATCTGTGTACATCACTGGCTCATGGCAGGTACTTAATTAGTAGCTATTATTAAAATTGATATTGCTGATTCACTAAGTGCCTTCTATGTGCCAGACCTGCTCATGGGGACTTATGCGCCCTTTCATTTGATTAGGAGCCACTGCCCTTCCTTGAAATGGATCAGAGATAGACTTTAATTTAGATAGTGAGCTTCGTGGTATTTGAAGCTTATCTTTTTTTTTTTTTTAAGTCAAATGAATGATTACAGAGAAGAAGGGAGAGGGAGAGAGAGATGGAAACATCAATGATGAGAGAATCATTGATAAGCTGCCTCCTGCACACCCCCTACTGGGGATCGAGCCCACAACCCAGGCATGTGCCCTTGACTGGAATCGAACCAGGGACCTTTCAGTCCACAGGCTGACGCTCAATCCACTGAGCCAAACCAGCTAGGGCTGAAGCTTATCTTTAATACCTGGGTCAAGAAATACTAAACTTGAGTAAAAGACCATTTTTTAAAAACTGTATGTTTAACACTTAGCAAATACTAGAACTCCAGTCTCATCATTACATTAAAGAAAAAGAAAAACATAAACTGATATCTTGAGAAATCTATGTATGTGAGAAAGATTATTCATTTTGAAAACAAAAATTGCTATCCGTATTGAGACCTCTACCTCTTATTAGCCCAGCTGCTCTGTGGACGCAAGAACCCTTCCTGGGTGATTTGTATCTTCTCCCAAAGTAATGGAGTCTTGTATTCTAACACCTGCTACCACCTGCTCCCGGTAAGCTAAATGGCTTTGCAGCCTCCTTGACTTTCAATGAGAAGATAAAATGATCACGTGTAGCTGGGAGAGCATACTATGGGGACGCAGTAGCAGGAAGCGAAATAAATTAGAGCAGTCCCTCTCTATGCCCTTAGGTAAAAAGACTTAAAATTAAAATGTTGAACTTTGGGTCAGCTGGGCAATTAAATAAGCAGCTGAAAGAATCTAGAGGGAATTTGATGACGGATATTTGAGGCTCAACTGTCAAGAGGGTTTAGAAACTTTACCATCAGGCCAGGGTCAGAATGGTTCACAGTGAATGTTCCTGATAACCTAAATGATTCTTCGAACTTATCAGTAGAGAGTAAATACGATTTCAGAATTAGGCCTATTTCTGTCTTCACTTGGTTTTTATTTAAATACATATCTTAAAAGATGAAGAAAAGGTGCTAACGATGAAATGCCCTCTTACAGAGTACTTCTTACTTCTTTGGCTAAAATATTAATTTCACAGTGAACAAGACATAGAGGTCAAGGGAAAATATCTGGTATATTGTAGAAAAATCAGACACATAAACTTCATGAGTATGCTAAACTTTGGGGCATTATTTTAAAATAGAAGAGGCTTTTAATAGTCACATCTAAAACTTAGGCTCTCTTTACTAAGTCACTAAATTATTTTATGCCTTCAAAGAGATAGCAATACTTGAGGCGTAGCAACCGGGAGTCCTTAAACACGAAGGGCTAGAGTGGCTACCTGGGATCAAGTATTGGTTCTCTTACTTTACAGCTGTGTGGATTCTGTACCCCTGTCTCCCCATCTGCAAAATGGAAATAATATTAGTATCCTGCACCTACGGTTCTTGAGAGAATCGAAATAACTAATTCGTAAAGCAATTAGAACATAGTAGGCAGTCAGCATATACAGGGTGGGGCAAAGTAGATTTGCAGTTGTGACTACACAAAACAGTTTATTCTTGTGTCATTTATTAATTATTGTATCATTTTCCATATGAATAAGTGTACTCCTTCTTTCCCCCCACCCTGTATTTATTTGCTGGCTGAACTTTAAGAAATATATACATCTATTACTGTTTTGATTATTCTTATTGGAAATTTTATATTGATCATGTTGTTGCCTTTAGTTATTTCCTCTAAGAGCCTTTCAATGATTTCCAGGTGCTTAGTGTTAACCGTAGTAACTATATTAATGATAACAACAGCTCTATTTATTGGGCTCTTATATCTCACATCCTTAGCATCCACCATCTCATTAGACTAGAATAGAGTCCATGATTTCCTCTTCCTCCTCATCTCTCATCTCTCATTTATGTCTGACATGTTGTTGGAACAATTCAGGGGACTTGCAGTTGCACAGTTTGCTCTGATTGAAATGCAGAAACTACCGTTGTCCACTGACAAACACATATTTGTACTTCAAGACTCAGGTCTATTTTATCTGCTCTTTCAAAACCCTGTACTCTGTCCATTAGCAGGTTGTTTTCTGTAGCAATTGCTCAGTGCTGTGCAAACACCAAGCACCAAGGTAACCTTCTTAGAGTTTTACTGGGCTCTCCAATGTCCCTTTCCTCTTTTCTTACTCCCAGTCATAATTATGGTACAAACTCATCTACATTTGTTATACCCTTGTTGTCATTAAATAAACCCCTTAGGAGGTGCTGTCTCTTGGTGATGAAGACCCTGGTCCCTGGAGTTGGATATCTGCTTACAGATTCCAGCTCCAGCACTGTGTAATCTTGGGCAACTTGCTTTCTCTCTCTAAGCCTCAGTTTTTTCATTCTAAAAGGAGGTAATAATATAAATTATTGCACAGCACTTCTCTGGAGTACTAGATAAGACAATGTTTTAAAATGCTTACTATGGTACCTGACTTCCTATAGATGCTCAATATGCTCTATAATGTTATCTACAGTTAATTGTGAAATAAAATAACTCAAACTCCTCTTTTTCATTCTTTATGCTGCACCCATACACATAGAAGACATGATTGACAAAGGGATTACCACACTTTCTAAATGCATTCATTAGAGGTATTTAATAAATATTTGTTGAGGGAATGGCTTATGTCATGCAAGGTGTTTTTAAAAAACACAAAAGCATGTCTCTCAAACATGACATGCCTAAAGAAAGGGATTATTCCCACAAATCCCCCATTAATGAAACAGGGAAACATGAAACTATACAGAAAACCGCAGTTCCTTGGGAATCCCTACCATTTTTTATCCTGTTCCTTCATTCATTAAACAAGTATTGAATGCCTATTGCACAACTAGCAACAAATCCTTTACCAGACATGGTAGGTACACAATCGCCTTTAGCTAAAAGCAAAAGAATTCTAACCAATCAATTAAATTGTCTATTGATACTTGAGTTTTACCCTTTTTTTCCCTCTTGCAATCCTTACCTTTAGTGTAGGTGCCATGGTCAGTGTACTAAAGTCAGTTATGTAGAAGATGAAAAAGGGTTGGCAGATTATTTTTTAAAATATGCACAATCAGATTCTAGAGCATGGGAAGGCCCCAATATTTTTTGTGCTGCTCCTTACTAATTCATTGCTTTGCATAGGCAAGTATATGCATGCTTAGCAGGAAATCTATGTCTTCAATTAACATCTCTGCTCCCCCGTCCCCCAGCCACAAGATTAAAAAGGAACGGACACTAAATTTTTCAGTGTTAAGGTAAACAAAATAGTAGTTTATTCTATTTACACAGGTCTTATTAACTAAATAGCTAGTATCTTTATAAAATCATTTTGGTCAGCTTTCCTTTCCTTTCATTAACTTGTTTTCACAGTAGACTACATTTTCTGAAGGATAAATCGGTGTACTATTATAGCCAGAGGGACGTTTAAGATACTGCTTTGCACCTGGGAACCCTGTTTAATTATTTGAGCTGTCAAAATGTTTTATTGTAAACAGCTTTTCTGATAGATCCTGTTTCCCGCCTATGAACTATCTTCCCCAGAAGACAGTTCTCTTTTCAGAGCAGCTTAAAGTACAGGTATCATAATTTAGAGGAGTGAAGGTTTTATGTCTGGAAATACCCCATTCTTCTTCTCATGTCTGATTAAGAAATACTGGATGTTCATTTTTTTCTAGTTTGTGTGCATCATAAAACACTATCATATTAAGAAGACTTTAAAAATTAAATAGAACAAACTATCTAAACTCCAGGTAAAAGTAAGATTTTATCTGAGATAACAATATTTGAAACAGTATATATCTAATGAGTCTATTTAGAAATATAATCTAACAACATAAACAAAATTTAAAATTCACTTAAATAAACACAGGAACCCAAACAAGTTTCTGTGATACACAAATGTCTTTCACACAGCATAGCTATGGTTAATGATCTTTTTGTCTTATCTGGCCTTGATGGGTCTAACATTCCCAATCTGTTAAATCCCTTCTTTTTCAGAAAATTTACTCTAATTCCAGGTCCTGGAGTACCAAGAGCATAAACAATTAAGGAAAGCTTTTCTCCTTTATGAAGAGAGACAGGGTTCCAAGTAAGGTACCATTAATTCTCAGTTCTAAAGTTTTCTCATACAAGCGCAAGGGCTATTGGTTAAGAAAAAAAAAAAAATACAATGAGGATTCTATTATGAATATTTAAAGATTATAGGCAGCTTATGGCCATAATTAGAAAAGGTTTCAGGTTCCACTCCCAGTCGGGCACATATCTATGTTGTGGGTTTGGTCCCAGACAGGGTGTGTGTACTGGAAGCAACCATCAATGTTTCTCTCTCACACTGATATTTCTCTCTCTCCTTCCCTCCGCCTCCCACCCCCACTCCTCTCCATCCCTTCCCCTCTCTCTCTCAAAAAAATCAATCAATCAATTAATTAATTAATAACCATATCCTCATATGAAGATTTTTTAAAAATGTATGGGATGTACTTATACTAAGAAATGACTGGTTGTTTTTCTGAAATTCAAATTTAACTGGGATTTTTTTATTTGTATGTACTGAGGTATAGGGAGAGATTTATCTTTGAGCTGTGGTAGATGGAAGGAAGGCATTATTCCCAATGGAAGAAAATGTTCTGGAATTTTTAAAAAATAAAAAATGCTATGATTTTCTTAACAGAACATAAAATAATAAAATAAGCGATGGGATCAAGTGTTTGATGTAATCATATTCAAAGTGAAATTTCCCATGTGGAACAAAGTGACAATTTTTGTTTTAATTTTTTCTATACCCAAGTTTACCAACCCTACCGCATCCAAGCAATGAGAACTTAGGAATGTTAAAATGGGATGGCAATAAATATATTAATGCCTAAATCTTGTTTTTGATCAACCACCCATCCCTACCAGGCCTCTGAATAAAACATTTAATTAGAAAAGAAGACAAGGCAGAGGAACCAATATTAGACGAGAATGGCCTCCAAACTCTGAACTACAATGTGGGACGCCTGTGTGCTGGTCTGAACCAGATGGGTGTGTGTATGCATGTGTATGTGAACAGATGAGGACTTTGCCGAAAGCGTGGTCATTGCCCATGACGCAGAACTCAAACAGCATTGCTTTACACACTCCCATTCCAAAGTCCTATTTAAGGTCTGACCATTTTGATGTAAATCAAACAAACAAACAAACACCAAGGTCAAGGACTATTGATCATGGAGAAGAGAAAGAGGAAGATTACTACAGCTTTATCATGATGCAGGGGTGCGGGTTTGCGGGGGGCGGAGGAGTACCCTTAGCCTTCTCTGAGCCAGGGGAACTCACCTTGGGTTGACCCAAGAGCTCTACTGGAGAAGAGAATGTTGTCTGATGTTCCCTTACTGTTTTCTTCAGTTGAGTTTTTTTAAACTTGGCTTGCTTCTGAGTTGGTTTCTTTTCTACCGTATGTAGGGTTAAAACTGTTACTCTTTTTGTTCTTTTTTTTTTTTTTTAACTTTCCCCCAGAATTTGACTCTAAAAGATCAAAAACTGGATTTAAACTGATTTCCTTCTTCACTGAGTTTCTAAATTTTTAATTTTTCTTTCAAAGCCTCAACAATATTTGTCAGTAGATATGACAAATTCAGAAGGCTTTTCACCCTTCACTGGGATGCTCCTTCTGCTTCTGAGCAAACCTGGTTCTTGGAACCAAAGGGTTCCATTTACGGATCTTTTTATTTCCTACTAAATCTTTGAGTATGAGTAATTCCTCTGAGTTCTATTTCTATTTCCACCCAGGTTTATAACTCATACTTAGCATAATAAGACCCTACCCCTCTACTTATTCAATATTTAACTGCACCACACTTTAGGTTTCTGAAATCTACAAATACAATAAAGGATTTAACTTATGATCTCTGAGGGCTCTGATGAGAAAGGAAGTTACAGGAAACCCTGGCTCTGTGTGTGTGTGTGTGTATGTGTGTGTGTTTCATCTTTTGTTTTGGTTTTACTTTAGCTCTCCTACATACAACCTTCTAAAGACCATCCTTTATATAATGAATAAGTTTGGAGCATGTGGTTGGAGTTATTAAGGCTGGCTGAAGGAAATCCAAGGGAGTCCCCTGAGGTGCACCTGGCATGGTTGCTTCTACCAAAAATGCTAAAACATCACAGAGGAGGTACAGAATGTCAGAATCCAGGGCAACCAACCAGGTAGTAACTTCTGGTGCTTGACACTAGAATTCCAGAAGCAAAACAGAACCAAACAATAGAGCTATGCTTGCTTTGTGGTAAGCTTCACATGGTTAGAGAGGAACTGTCCTTCTTTTTTAGGCTGAATAATATTCCATTAATGTATAGTCATGCACCACCTACAGATGGGGATGTGTTCTGAGAAATGAGTTTTTAGGCAATTTTTTTGTTGTGTGAACATCATGGAGTGTATTTACACAAACCTAGATGGTCTAGCCCCATGGTTGGAAAACTGCGGCTCACGAGCCACAGGCGGCTCTTTGGCCCCTTGAGTGTGGCTCTTCCTAAGCCTTAGGAGTACCCTAATTAAGTTAATAACAATGTACCTACCTATATAGTTGAAGTTTAAAAAATTTGGCTCTCAAAAGAAATTTAAATCGTTGTACTGTTGATATTTGGCTCTGTTGACTAATGAGCTTGCCGATCACTGGTCTAGCCTACTACTGTCAATGAGAAAATGCTTTCTCGTACACTAACTGGAGTATCAGTCTTAACTGAGATGGCAGTTGGAGGCTTACTCTAAACCAGGGGTTCTAATTGTATAGTCTGCACACCAGCTGCATCACCTGGAAGCTTGTTAGGAACACACATTCCTGGGCCCATTCCAGACCTACTGAATCAGCAGCTTTGGGCTGGAGCCCAGCAATCTGTGTTTTAACAAGCCCTGCAGGTGTGCTGTCTACGAACCACTGCCCCACACACTAAGAATGATCCCTTCCAATATAGGAGTCCTATGAGCCTGTACAATAATAGCTTTAGGCTCAATTCTGTCATTTACTTCCATCGTATCTCTCCTGATCCCAGAGAGAGAAATGTTGGCACTAAGGACAATGCAGGGGAAAGAGACGCAGACAGCATTACTACCTGGAGCTCTGACTGCAAACTCGGTGTCTCTTTCCATTGTCCCAGCCTGCTGGAGTCCCAAGGGAGCTGGAGGGAGATCTAAAATCTCCTTAGAGGCAGCAGCCTGGCCCCACTGGCTGCTCTCATCAGGAGAAAACGTTATAGAAAACATTTGCCTCCACCAGCTTATAACACTGCAGAGAACTCCATTATCCTGCCCAACACCACGTCCTGGGGTATGACTGACACTAGAGCAGCACTTGCAGCCTTTGAGTAGCTGGGAAGAGAACCAAGAGCATGGCTTCTCTCCGAGAATGACGTTGGCTTTGGCTGGCGCAGGGACCCATGGGGTCATGTAAAACACAGGTATTCCGGCCTGAGAGGTTCTGAGACAGATGGTCTGAGGTGTAAAGCCCAGGTCAACATGATAATGAGAATCCCCAAGCGATCTTCCAGTTGCTTCCATAAGAAATGTAATGATCTACTGTCTCACACCCTAGATACACTTCTAGCCTGCAACATTATCTCCACCTCCCAAACTTCTTAGGTGGAGATTTCAGAGCCTTCCCTCAGTTAGAAACACGAACAGATAGTGTTGGAATGATCATGTTCCCAGATGTTCATAAGGCACGTTTAAAAGTTCTTTCACAGGCACCATCTCAAAGTAGGAAGGGCACAAAATGATACTGCTTTGAGGATGTTGATTCCTCGATCCAGGAAGTTACTTAGAAGTTCAAGAAAATGTCTGTTGGCCATATACAAAGTGTAGGGATTAAGGCCATGGATGAAGTCAGGCGCCATGGAGTACAAGCTTCCAAGGGACTCAAACACAGGCTATCCGTTTTCCTTAGAAAGTATCAAATTGAGGTGATTTTAGCATAACTGCACTAGAGCCCCAGCTGTTTTCAAGGCTGCGGCCGAAAATGTTGGATTATGTACTTTTTTCCATATTTGAAAAACTTGTTTGCAACTCCCACAATATACTGCCAAATAAACACTAAGTTTATTCATTTGGAAAAGAGACATAGAAATCAATCCATTCCCTTTATGTAGGACAGCTTCATTCTGTAATAAAAGGGATCAGGACATCTCTCAGGCATTTCCCATTGGACTCGAGCTCACCTCTTTGGTAGAGAAGAGTATTCACGTGGCCAAGGCTGCAGGTCTGATTTCCATGCAGCAGAAAACTATGCTCTGGTCAGAGACCACACCCCGGCCCCCAGCCAGCTGCCTTGCAAATGTGGGCCATTGATCACGAAAGAGTTAGAGAAAAATCGAGGAGCTATTAACACTCCCATACAGGAAATCAAAGCTCCTTTCATACTAGTATAGGCAGCTGGGCTTCATCTCTATTGCACCCGTATTTATCATTTAATTGGATTTTAAAGCATCTACTACTTTGAGAACACCGTCTTCTTTTTGTATGTAACAGCTTTCAAGACAGACTCTCTCAAATATTAAGGTGAAAATGCTATGCAGAAAAATACTCATGATTCATTCTGACATTTTTATCTGATTACCTCTATTTTATAGACACATCGCTCATTGGCAGTTTTCTTACAAACGTTTTAACTGTTGTTACATTGGTATATGATTGGACATTGTTACAACTTCATTTGGTTCTGCTTAAGTTATTTTCTCACATGATTTAATTATAGGTAAGTAGGCACTAATTCTATCTAGCTTGGAATGTTTATTCTAACTAAGATGACTGCTGGAGGATCACATGGAGGAGGATTCACACTGTATGGAATGTAGAGTGAAGATGTGCAGCACACACATTAAACCTACAGTATCCCATCTATGTCAAATTTTTTCAAAGAGAAAAAGACAAATCCAACAATCTAAGGAAGGGTTTAGTTGACTATCCTCTCTCCCTCTCTCTCTTTCTTGCTCTCCCTCTCTCTCTCTTGTTAATCCTCACCCAAGGATATTTTCCCATTGATTTTATTTTGTTTTTAGAGAGAGTAGAAGGGAGGGGGAGAGATAGAAAGAGAGAATCATTGATTGGTTGCCTCTCACACACGCCCAGACCCAGCCAGGGACTGAGCCTGCAACCAAAGTCAAACCTGTGACCCTTCAGTCCACAGGCCAACACTCTACCACTGAGCCAAATCAGCCAGGGCTGACTATACTTTTCTTAGTTCTCACTTATGTTCTGTTGTGACTTTTCTTCTCCCAAGCAACATTAAGGAAGGAAAAAAAAAGTAAAATTATTTGTTCCAAGAAGAACTTTGTGAAAGAAAGCTTTAAGGACTGGAGTCAAAGACCTCTTCCCCGTGGGTTTCTTGAGAAAAACAAATATGGAAACCCAAGACCCCAGATAACAATCTGTGGCAGTCCCTGGGGCCCAGCTTCTTAGACTGCAGCTGAGTTACATTCTGCAACTGCTGGGGATCGTTAATGCTTCTGGCCCTGGTTCCGGGCACAGTTAGGGGGCAGCACAGCTGTGCTCCAAACGCTGCCTGCTCTGTAAGCATCACCGAGCGAGTCCACACCACAAGCATCACTGAATGAGCCTGTGCTTGAACAGAAATTCTCAATTAACATTAGCTATAACTATGTTGTTCTAAAATTAGACCTTAGAAATTATCTGGTAAATCTAAATCCCTTAGTTTCCAGATAAGGAAATGACCAATTAAAGTAAAAAGACTTGTGCAAGGATACACAGCTGGTTAAGACATAGCATCCTCAGCTATTAAAAAAAAAAAAGACCACATTTGTGACAGCAGCAACCTTTTTACTGCCTTTATACCTAAACGATGAAGCGAGCAATGCCTGCAGTCGCGTGCCTGATTCCACCAGTACCCCGCTCTTTGTTCCTTTCCAAACATCACACCTTCTTCCTTCTCCATAAGCTCCCTCCTCCTTCAGTTGTACCTCATTTTCTCAATCATCCTTGACCCTCCTCCTTGCACATATCCCTCAGCTTCTCCCCAGTCCTGAGCCATGTGTGATAGTGCAGAGCCACAAGTAAGCAAGGGAATCAAGAATATTTATTGCTTATTATTGAATATCACAGGCTTACATCTTGACAGGACACTTCAAGTGTCCTTACTAAAGGATATGCATCAAAAGTCCAGCTCTGCAATAAAGATGAGCCATTAAAAAGTCCACAAATACTAGATAAGACATTTTACATTTTAAACTTCTATCACTATCTGTAGATGTGTCAGACATCTGATCTGCTATACACCTTTCCAATTCTCTCAGCCACAACTGTCTCTGGTCCTGGATACCACTGCAGGACCCAGCTCTGACTGGGCTCCAGCCCATCTCACACAGGTGCAATCTGCTGACAGCATTGTACAGTTTGCCCGAATGTCCTACCTCTCTCCTTACTGGCCCCATGGCTTCCCTATTGCTGTGGATGGAGAGGCCCCAAGAACCGTGCTTGGTACCCAGCTTTGCACAGCTCAGAAGTGGGAAATGGATGTTACTGGAAAACTGTTCACCTGCCTCCCTCTGCAACCCATAGGGAAGGTCCCTCCCAACCAACAGGGAAGGCTCTTTGTGGTTTAAGTCTCCTGGATCACCTGATCCTATTGGTTCTATTTCCTTCCTGTTGGTCACTACTTCCTGTTTCACCACTTTGTATCTCACTCCTGTTCTCTGAATTTGCACTCTCTAATGAAGTAACAGCATTTAAGCCTGCTTTCTAGGTAATCCAGACTGTGAGTGTGCTTTGATATATAAACTTTATATTCCAGTCGAATCTCAAAATGACATTGCGTATAAGATTTTACAATGCATATAAGATTTAGCATTTATCAATTATGTAACCACATCTAATGCACACAAAAAAATTTTAATGCCAAATTAACTAAGAATTTAATGACTTCCCCAGACTCAGTGTTAAAAGGAGTTCTACCTTATATTTAAACTTCACTTGCTTTTGTATGAGAAGAATGTGTGAATTAAGTAGGAAAAGATGGAAAATGCATGTAAGTCCATTATAAATGTGTTCTCTGTTTTTCCTTATTACTCAAAGTATTGAGTTCATTTGTGATAAAATTAAGATATTGATAGGTGTTAAATTTTTTAAAAAGTGACTGCTTGGTCAAATAACTTTGGGGGAGTTTTTATTTTTATTGCTTTCAGAGAGGAAGGGAGAGGGAGAGAGATAGAAACATCAATGATGAGAGATAATCATCGATTGGCTGCCTCTTGCATGCCCCCTACTGGGGATTGAGCCTGCAACCCGGGCATGTGCCCTCAACTGGAATAGAACCCGGGCAGGCCAATGCTCTATCCACTGAGCCAAATCAGCAGCGGTTCTCAACCTGTGGGTCATGACCCCTTTGGGGGTTGAAAGACCCTTTCACAGGGGTCGCCTAAATACATCCTGAAAACCAGATATTTACATTACAATTCATAACAGTAGCAACATTACAGTTATGAAGTAGCAATGAAAACAATTTTATGGTTGGGGGTCACCACAACATGAGAAACTGTATTAAAGGGTCTCGGCATTAGGAAGGTTGAGAACCAATGAGCTAGGGCGAGGAAGATTATTAACTTCTCTGTCTCCTTATCTGAAAATGAGAAGTTTAAATGCACTGATATTCAGTGAGTTCTTTAGCTATATAGTGTATGATTGAATAAGTCTAACTAAAACATTTACAATTTTGAGTATATTGTTTGTGATTTTCCAGAACCCACTGCAGTCCCCTCTCTCTTTGCTACTCATATAATTGCTAATTACGCCTTCCATTGAGTGATACTATGGGAAATGGAAGCCATAAAATCTACATTAGGCAATTTTGCTACTTATTGCCAGGAGGAAGATTAAAGCTATAGTACTCCTCCGCCTATTTAGGCGATGACATAATCCAACAAAAGGCATCCTTTTAGCTCAAGGAAATATGTTCAATGTAAAAACAACACACAACACACACACACACACACACACACACGGCCCTTTGGGATGGAGAATTAGTCCATTAGACCACATTTCCCTTAGTGAGCACTATGGATAATAATTGTGTTGAATTTTATATAGAGAAACTTCTATAATGTACTTAGAGTACAACCTCAAAATATTAAAATGATTTTTAAAATATCAATTAAAATTAAAATAGATTTTTGCTTTAAATATATCATTTCCTAGCTCATCTCTATGAAAAAAGCCATACTTTATTTCCCTCCTCAAGAAAAGCTTTGGTGTGAGCCACGTGTGTCTAATCTGTCTTGTGTAATATGGATTTAATAAGACATCTTTCCTAATGTGTAGCATTTGGAAAGCTTTTGCCGTAATTTGATGTTTTAGGTTACACACATCTGGTGATAGTTTGACCTGGCAATTACATATAGTTCCTTCCTTAATTTCTTGGGGAAAAATAATAATGTAACGAATTGGGACTATGTTCAAATTAGCTTTTAAGTTTCTCCAGTTAGGTGAACTGAGCAAGAACTTCGATAAGCATTTCCTTTTTAGAGCTACATAAAACTTTCTTTCTCATTTTTCATTGTCAAGAAATGTCCTTTTAAATGTGCCAAAGTCAAGCTTAACAGTAGCATTTTAACATTGGTCCAATAAGCCACTCTACCAGTTGGGGCTAGATATATATCTCCCTGAATATTACATGTCATAAGACATCATTTTGCTCAGGCTCTAACACATACTAATATTTGGAACTTTTGTCAATTCATCTGATCACTATTAGCTTTTGAGTGTATTTTGCAGGTGGAAATAAAATTATTGGGCCTGCATACATCCAAG
This sequence comes from Myotis nattereri, assembly GCF_964212035.1. NCBI lineage: Eukaryota > Metazoa > Chordata > Mammalia > Chiroptera > Vespertilionidae > Myotis > Myotis nattereri. The sequence goes on from NC_138082.1 coordinate 38,983,643, forward strand.
ATTGCTTTAAGAATCAAATAAAACAATATATGTGAAAATGTTTTGGAAATATAAAAAGTATTTACAAATATGAGACATCATTCTTTTTTATCTCTAAAGATTATTTTGTCAACTTCAATGTTTAGAAATTAATAGGACCTTATACTATGGAAGATAAAAAACAAAAACCTTGTATAATGCAGTTTCTTATTTATAAAAGATGACTTAAAACACTTAACATAATTAAGAATATACTACCAATGAAATACTATGTACTATAAGCATTAAGTACAATAGCTGCTTAAAGAAGAAAATAATCAGTGTAAACTGAAATAATCAGAGTCAGCCTGATCTCGCTCCCAACTGCCCTCCCCTGCCGGCCTGATCTTGCCCCCAATAGCCCTCCCCTGCCAGCCTGATCTAGCCCCCAACTGCTCTCTTCTGCTAGCCTGATCATCCCCAACTGCCCTCCTCTGCCGGCCTGATCTCACCCCCAACTGCCCTTCCCCGCCAGCCTGATCGTCCCTAAGTGCCTCTGCCTGCCTGATCAACTCCAACTGCCCTCCCCTGATGGACTAATCTTGCCTACAACTGCCTTCCCCTGCAGGCCTGATCTAGCCCTCAACTGCCATCCTCTGCTGGCCAATTTGTTTCTGATTGGTTGGTTTCTATGTAAGTCGTCATCAAAAGCTCTGCCTCAGTGGCAGCCACTGGCTCCTCACAGTTGACACAGATTTGGTTCTGATTGGTCAATTTCTATGCCAGTAAGTGTCTCTGGGCCTAACAACGGGGCCTGATCAGAAAGGCGGGACTGATCAGCAGCCCCGGTGGAGGCCTGGAGAGAAATGGAGGCAGGACTGCTGACCAGACCCAGAGCTAAAGAGAGAAGCAAGTGCTGATCAAAACCTGCCACAGAGGCTATGGATCAGACCCTGCTTCTCTCTTCAGGCCTTTCTCTGGGCCTGATTCACAACTTCCTCAGTGTCAGTGCTGAGTCACTGTGCCTGCAGCCATAGCAGTCAGCACTGGGTCACCACGGCAACCCAGGGCTGACTACAGGACTGACTTCGGTTGGTCGAGTCTCCTGATCATTGCAGATGGGATGGACCCAGGGTTTTTATATATTAGGATAACAGTCCCATGGAAGAGCACTGCTATAGGAAGAAAATTATTATTCCATTTTCATAAGGTATTTGACTTAGTTGAAAAAAATGGTTGAATCTTAGTCAAGCTGTGAGCACTATAGCAGTTTCCTACCTTCCTGCCTTTGCACGTGCTGTTTCATTTGCCTGAAAATACCACTTCTTTCTGCTTGAAGAACCCAGTTTAAATGTTATGTTCTGGGTGGAGTTTCTCCTGACCCTCTCTAAGGTAGCAAACAATGCTCCCTCTCCTGTTCTTTCCTTTAATATCCTCAGTGAGAACACTTCTATGGAAACACTGATTACCTGTTTTAATATTCAACTCGGCTCAGCTCTAAACTCCTTGAAGAACAAAGATATCTTTATATTTGTTTCCTTAGTGCCAGGCTAATAGCAGAGACACAGTACTTGTTTGTGAAATAAGCATGGTCATGGTCACATTAAGTAAGTGGCTAACATTAAAGGGACAGGGACACGAGCCTGTAACCATTTGTTCATGTCGCCAATAACTGTTCTAGTCACGAAAAGGTAGGAGTAGCCATAACTATTATATCATTCATGTTGATAATATCAATTCTGGATAAAATAGATGTCAAGGGCAACCTTAAAATGAAAAGGTATCCATTCATTCAGAGAGACATTCAATAACATTTACTGATTAATCACTACATGCCATGAAAGGCAAGATAAATGACACAGTTCCTGCTCTGAAGGAGACAAGAAAATAAATCTTTACACTACAGGGTATTAAGTGTTGAGCATTGGGATAAGAAAGGTATCTAATCCACAGTAGGTGAATCAGAGAAGGGTTCTCTGAAGGGGTAATGACCAATGCCCTTGAAAGAATAATGGGACTTAAATGTGAGAAACTATAGAAAGAATTATAAGTAAATGGAAAAGCCCTGTGAATGCTCTGCATTGGGAGAGACTAGCATGTCTGTGGACTGAAAGCCATTTGATATTGCTAGATTTGTGGCCTGAGGGGTGGAGACAAATAGGGAGAAGGAGAGTTCTACCTGATTACAAGCTCGTGAGGAGAACGTGTGAATGCACATAAATGAGTGACAGGTCTTTCAACCTACAATTTAATGGATTCCAATAGTGTACTTCAGCCAAGTTCCTATACACAGTATTTCCCAAATCACAGAGTCTGGGATATCCAATCAAACTGAAGATTTTTTTTTTTTTTAAGAATTAGGACAAATATATTGATTATATTTAGTGATATATTTTTTAAATTAATTATGTTAAAATTCAGATGTACAAACCCTTTCTATATAGATGTTTAAAAATATTTAAAATTTTTCTTTTAAGTCTAGAAGAAAGATAAATAATTGACTGATTTTAACATACCAGCATGGCTTTTTGGAGAAAAAGGTAATTTTGTAAAATAAACTATATATTGTAATTTTTGAGTACTTTATATTGAGCAGGTGTGGCTGTTGTATAATAGAGTTTCAGCCTCATGGATGACTGATGGATGTAGAACAAAATTAAGGTGTCCACAAGAATCTTCAATTAGTAATTTCCTAGCCTGAATTTAATCCAAATTCAACTTTGTTTTGAAAAATGCTTCATTTCTGCAAACTCTAATTCCAATCTTTATCTTTGAATTCCTAAATCAGCATCGCCTCCCTCTAGTGTACAGCTGTCATTTTATTAAACCCATGTTAAAGGACATCTACTGTTTCTCCGAGAAATCCAGGGGACACAGGAATAGTCTATTTCCAAAACAATGCCCAAAGAAAACAATATAAAATTTCCAACTCATAATTGTTTAAAAGGCAGAAAAGAGCCATAAATTAGTTGCAGATATAGAATAATCATCTATTGTATATACACAAACAGACTCATTCATAATCTGTGCTAAGATATTAAAATGTCTCAATCATATATTTAAAAACAAATTGATGGATCATCAAGGAAAGCAAAGTAAATTGTATGCACATTCTATATAATAAAAGGCTAATATGCAAATTGAGTGAATGGCAGAATGACCAGTTGCTATGATGTGCACTGACCACCAGGGGGCAGATGCTCAATGCAGGAGCTGCCCCCTGGTGGTCAGTGAGCTCCCACAGAGGGAGCACCGCTCAGCCAGAAGCTGGGCTCATGGCTGGCGAGAGCGGTGGCGGTGGCGGGAGCCTCTCCAGCCTCCATGGCAGTCGGATACCCCCCTGAGGGTGCCCGGACTGTAAGAGGGTGCAGGCCAGGCTGAGGAACCCTCTTGAGTATATGAATTTCATGCACCGGGCCTCTAGTATTTACATAAAATGAATTCAGACATTTTAAGGATCTGTTAGGGCAACACTCTATGCTAGGTTTCAACACAGTTCTAGTACCCAAGGAGCCTTCTGTGTGTAAGAGCTAATGGATATCTCCCTCTCCACAGAACTCTTCATGATAAAGGTGAGATGATTACCCACTGAATAAGCACTATCCCATCCATCCCAGGTCAACTTGTAATTATCTTAAGGCCTTTTGGAAAGACAGAAAGTAACTCTAGTAAACTAGGGTTAAGATATGCTGGCCAGTTGCCTCTGAAGTTCATTAAATTGTCTTTCAGGAATTTCCTTGACAGTCTCCCCTCCATTCGCCACCCCCCCCGCCCCCCCCCCCCCACTAAAAAAGAGTTAACCTGTCTGTCAGTACCTAATAAAGGTTGTTGGAAATAAAAAGAAAATTAGTTTCTTTGTAAATCAGCAATATGAGAAAGCAATGCAGGAGAGGGAAAGGAAAGTACAAAAAAAAAGAGGGGGGGAATTTTTTAAAATTAAAAAATTTGTGACTTGAAAGTCCTAGATTGATAAATAAATGAAAAAAAAATATTTTGCAGGGAAATATTGTAAATTTCTAGATCTCAAGATATTTTCAATATATTAATTCTCACCACACATCTGAGATCTGTGGGCATCATTTCTGCTATTGGTGAAAAAAGGTACCTAGTTGCCTAGGGCTATGCAACTTGTCACGGTGTGAACCAGAACTAAAATAGGATTCCTGGCTCTCTGGATTTCTGATATCCAATTCAGCAGACTTCAACTTTCCACTAGATACTTTGCAAGTTAAGCAGTTCTCATATCAGCTTGTGCCAACTGTTTAAATACCCTGTCAAATCTTCAAGAGTTATATGTGTCAAGTGCCTATGGACCTAGTATGTCCCCAGGACTATTGCCTACCTTGCTGTACTGTTTGAATTTAGACGACAGTAAGAATCCAAGAGGCCATCATGGCTGTAATTACTGCGTATTAAAGTACTAATGTTAATATTTTATAGAAAGAAGACTTCACTGGATAGAGGCTGAGGAGCCCTAATGATTTCCTTAGAAATTGGTTAGAAAACCAACTTCTCAATGTTAATAAAACGAATTTATACCAACACAATTTGCTTTAAAAAAGTAACAGAAAAAGATTAAATTGGAAGGGTATAGGTATGCATGCCTATGGATGCTTATGTTGTTACAGAATTTTTCTACATTTATAGACCATATAATCTATGGTTTAATATCTAAGAAATTTACTAGTTGTTTGATACTGAATGCACATAATATACATAAGTGCCTTATATTTAGACATTTTTGGTATTAAGTAAAAAAAATATCATGCTTAGAAACATGTTTCTGGTTGGCATAACTAAAAAATTTGGAAGGTAATAGAATCGACCATTGAACACACGAAAAGTAATGTAAGAAATACAGAGGAATGGGTGAAGGAAAGTGAAATAATGAGAAAGATGAGGTTAATGAGTGTTGTTAAAAATTACCATTCACTCAGCAACTATTTACTGAGAAATTACTACTCTTGGACACTGAAAAATATAGCATAGAGCTGAAATATTAGTGAGCAGCATAAGAAAATATATAGACAAATGTATAGTGTGTTAGGATGGGATAAAAGTTATGGTGATATTGACATTTTAAATAGAATTGACTTAAAACTTTAAATAATATTATATTAATATTAAACAGTTTTGGGACTGTTTAACATCAGAATTGTTCACCCATGTTCATATTCTATACAGTAGTAGCCTATATAATAAAGCGGTAATATGCAAATTAACCCTCACACCCTCACAAGATGGCTGCCTATGACAGGCTGGCAGATGGGTTAGTGAGGGACAACCAAACAACTGAACAAGCAGGCTGTGTGGGGCGACCAGCCTGGCAGGGGGGTTAGTGAGGGATGACCAAGTGACTGAACAAGCAGGCTGCATGGGGTGACCAGGCCGGCACAGGGGGGTTAGTGAGGGTTGACCAAAAAACTAAATAGCAGGCTGCATGGGGCAACCAGGTCAGCAGAGGGGGCAGTTGGGGGCAACCAGACCAGCAGGGGGAGGCAGTTGGGGGCAACCAGGCCAGCAGACGGGGGCAGTTGGGGGCGACCAGGCCAGCAGGGGGGGCAGTAAGAGGTCCAGGCCAGTGGGGGGGGCAGTTAGGGGCAACCAGGCTGGCAGCAGGGGGCAGTTAGGGGCAATCAGGCCAGCAGGATTGTGGAGGGATCAGGCCTAAAAAGTCAGTCAGACATCCTCCAAGGGGTCCCAGATTGGAGAGGGTGCAGGCTGGGCTGAGGGGATCCTTCCCCCCTGCATGAATTTCATGCACCGGCCCTCTAGTATAGTTCATAATAGAAATAATTTCCACTAAGTGATCTTTCAAGTGTCATACCCTTTTATCTCAAGAAACAACTTAAAACAATGCTTCATTTATCATGAAACTGCTACCAAGATAACTCACTGACTTTATAGGGAGACCTCTCTCTGTATAACCTTTGAAGTAGTAACTGCGGCTTTCCCCTCTCATCTTCAATTTCCCATTTTCAAAGCCTTGTTGTTTTGGGTCTTAAAAACTATGTTAAGAAGGGGTCTACGTGAATAGGATCACATTCCAGGATCAGTTTGATAGCTTTATATCTACTCCACAGAGCCCTGGAGCTCTGTGACAATTGATTAAAGACCAAACAGGTAAAGATAATGAAATGACACCACACAGGGACGTCACTAGAGGAAGATGACATACAACTCAGTGGACCATTAAATTGCCTCTCTTGATTTGTTTCAGTGACATATATACAGTCTTAATCCACATGCTTTGTATTACTAACATGTATCTAAAGCTCATTCATGGCAATTTTTAAAAAAATATATTTTATTGATTTTTTACAGAGAGGAAGGGAGGGGAATAGAGAGAAACATCGATGAGAGAGAAACATTGATCAGCTGCCTCCTGAACACCTCCTACTGGGGATGTGCCCACAACCAAGGTACATGCTTTTGACCGGAATCGAACCCGGGACTCTTCAGTCCTCAGGCCGACGCCCTATCCACTGAGCCAAACCGGTTAGGGCTCATTCATGGTTATTTTATTTATTTGTTTTTAAAAATCTCCAACTTTGGTTAAAACTCTCTTCAAGCAAAATGATGTGCATAGTGGAGTCTTTTGTACCATCACATCCTTTCATACATTAAACCAAAACTTCTCCCAAATTTACATAGCATTTTGAACACTCAATATTTGTTTTGGCCAACAAAACTGTCACACATTCATTCATTCATTTGCTTATTCAATTCATGTAACAATATATATTGAGACTTTATAAATAATAATATCAAGGCACTGTGCTAATATATAGAGATAAAAGACCATTATCTCTACATCTTGAAGGAAGATAGGCAAGTTTCAAGGCAATTATAACATAGTGTAATTAAGACAGAATGGAGGGACCTGGAGAGTATTATGCTAAGCAAAATAAGCCAGTTAGAGAAAGACAAGCATCACATTACCTCACTCATATGTGGAATCTAATGAACAAAATAAACTGATGAACCAAACAGATCTAGAGACATGAAGAATCTCAGAGGGAAGGCGGGGTTGGGGGGGAGAGATTAACTAAAAAACTTATATGCATAACCCATGGACATAGACAATAATGAGGTGAAGGCCTGGGTTGGGGAGGGGGTGGGAGTAGTGAAAGGGGTCAATGGGGGAGAAACGGGGGCATCTGTAATACTTTCAACAATAAAGATAAAAAATAAAAAAGATAACATAAGAGACTGAAGAGGGAGTGAGTAAAATGATACCATAGACAATGATCATTACAATTGTCTGATGTTTCTTTCCTTCCTCCCTTTCTGCTCTGTCCTGCCTGGAGTATCTCCTATGGGTTGTGTAATTGGGGCTGACATCACTTGTCCCTTGTAACATTGTACACTCCAGTGCACATGCTTTAAACAGAATGCCAATTAGGTCTATATGCATTGCCAAGAAAAATGAGAAAAGAAGCACTTTAGAAAACACAGTGATACATGTCATTTCTTGTATGTGTGTGTTTCTTCCCCTGTCCCCACCTCGTTCAATAGAGTTAATTGGGTCTGCCCACACTTCGGCATGAAAACTTACTTTTGTGCCACATGAGTCAGTCAAGAAGAGCTCAGCAATTTGTTTGAGCAGAGAAGGGAATAACACTGCTTTGAAAGCAAGGTGATACCTATGCGCTAGAGCACAGCATTGCAACAAAGCAATATGAAAATGTCCGGACAACAAAAGGAATTTATATGTTTGGATTGGTGAATGGAGAGGGAAACTCAGGTGTCTGTTACACATTCAATGGAGAGAGAGAGAGAGAGAGAGAGAGAGAGAGAGAGAGAGAGAGAGAGAGAGAGAGAGAGATATCCTAGAGTGTGGTGAGAATGAAGGACAGAGGTCACTGTCAGCATCAGGGCCAGCAGTGGAAGCGTGAGTGTCAGCTCCAGCATTACTCACCCAGCAGCTGAGTTCCCTGCCAGCAGCCAGCATCAGCAGAGGAGCGTGGGCTAAACGATCCAGAAAGCCTGCGGGCCAAGCAGAAGGACACAGAGACCTGAGGTCTTTGGAAGACACAGAGAGATACTGACAATCCCGAACTCACTGAGAAAGGTTACACATCTGAACAGAAAAATCTCATGAAAGGATCCACGTTAACGAGGCAACCGACCACATCATGAAGGTTAAAAGGTGATGGAGCACAGCGTTCTCTCATTTAGAAAGAAAATGATTGTTTAAACAGAAAAAGAAAATCTTTACTCCTGGAAGGCAGAGGAACAGATTTTATTTTTTAAAAATTCTTTTCTCTATCCCTGGGCATATTTTTCCTTGTCAACACCTGGCCCCACATAAAACAGCTACTAATATAAGACTTTTGGATTGTAAATCTTTTCACTGAGGACCCTGCAGCTTGCTGCTCAGAATGAGGTAACATGGGTACTAATCTGCTACTAGGAAGGATCACCACCATAAACAAAGACAACAGCCTGATGTGGCAGTCACACAGCCGCCCTAGTGACCTGGAGATGCTTTTCACGGGCTTTCCCAGTGGTTTTCTGAAGAGTCACAAGTATCTTTCCCCAGTTTGGTTTAATACTGGGAGCCAGGTGAAAAGACTGGTTACCTCTGGGAGTTGGCATATGTTGATCCTCAGACATTCAAAGTGCCCCTGTTTTATTTTCTAAGAAAGGGTCATGTCATAACTTACCAGTTACGCCTGACCATGATGGATGAGGCCAGGCACCACTGCTCTGCACATGCTAAGGATTTAAAACACAAGCAGCAGATGTAGCCCTGAACACCTCCCACAATCCTCTTCTGTGGTTCCCACAGCTCCTGCTTCCAGCTCCTTCTCTTCCCTTCTCCTTCTCTCTCTCTGAAAATTTCCCCTGAAATCTCAGTTTGAGACACACGGTCATATTACTATATTCCTGGGCTTCTTGCTCAATGTTGGTACTACACACTCTGATTTGGGAGTTCCAGCAGTTTTGGATTAAAGATGTTGCCATCACTGGTGAAGCCAGGCAGAACCTCCAGCTTTGCCAGGGTTGGACTGAGAAGGATTTAAATCAGAGCAGCACCAAGTTCCATAAGCACATGGACTTTTGATAAGAGCACCTGTGAGGTTAATGAAAAACATAAGTTAAATGAAATTCATTTTATAGAATTTTATTTTCATGGTTGCTGATCTACTTTTTAAAAAATGCCCTGCTAGTAATTAAATATGTATTATTTTCTCCTCTCCAGCAATAGGGACACTTTAGAATAAATGCAAGTAGCTGTCATATTCTTCCCTAGAGGGGTAGGTCTAGATAGCTTGAAATTTATTGGGGACTTTCACTGAGAAGACAAAACACCTCAGATGCATTGAAAATACCTTTTCAGAAGGTTTATGGGAGGGCGTCCAGAACTAATGAATTACTGAAGCTCACTTACTTTAGGGGGAATGAATGGGGTAAGGGGAGGGTTATCACTAGTGCCTAACTGTCTTGAGGGTTTTAAAAGATATCTGTCCTAAGTAAATTCCACGGGTAGACAGAAAGATGATGGATTTAGGGCCACGAGATGGGGGACACTAGAACTCCCTACTTCGTGCTCCTGAAGCCAGCTGGTGCCCATGAGAGTGACTGTGTATGAAAACCAAAAGAAGCGTATGTGAAAGGTTCCAAATTGAGAAACCAGGGCACTGGCACAAGCGGAGGGAGGCCTCTGAGGGTGTCTGCACCATGAAGACGCCACTAATGCAGTCCACCAGCAGAACCAGGTTTATCAACAGTACAAACAACACTGTGTTGACTATTCATATATGATAACGTTTTTGGATTTGTCAGAACCATCTTTAAAATAAATTTCTAGATGCTTCAGGAACCACTTCATTAGCTCGGGACACAATTATGGCCATATGTCTCTATTTTGAGACCTTGCCTTCCTCATGTTGAAGAAACTATAGATTTCCTCAGTTCTGCTTTATAAAGGCTAGGCTGGGAAAGATAACTGAAAAATCTGATGTGGCCATTAGCATCTTTGTTATCATTACCTGCCTCTGGACAGCCCATCTCTCAATATGCTCCCCTTTCTCTGTGCATGAACTCATGGGTCTTCTTTCAGTTCTTGGAACAAGCAATGAGCTCTCCTGCCACAGAGAATTTGATGTTCCCTTGGTTTGGATCCGTGGCCGGCAAACTGCGGCTCACGAGCCACATGCGGCTCTTTGGCCCATTGAGTATGGCTCTTCCTAAGCCTTAGGAGTACCCTAATTAAGTTAATAACAATGTACCTACCTATATAGTTTAAGTTTTAAAAATTTGGCTCTCAAAAGAAATTTCAATCGTTGTACTGTTGATATTTGGCTCTGTTGACTAATGAGTTTGCCAACCACTGGTTTAGATTGTTGTTCTCCCCCTCACCCACCTTTTTGCATGACTGATTCCTAGTTAATTATCATATATTTTTCTTAAGTACACCCTTCAAAGGAAGATTCCATAATCCTTCCCAGCCTTACTACCCCGAGACACAAACAAGAGGGCCCTTGCCTTGGCCTCATTCTTGAGAGAACCCTTTATACTCCTCTCCCCACCACACACACACACACATTTATTAAACTACCAGGCCCCTCTGTTCACTCAGGAGTTTGGCCTGCATCGGCATTATAGCACGAGTACCACCTTTAATTATAAATATCAGGTCTGATTAACTAACACTGATTAAGACACAGGAAATGCTCCTCCACATATTTTGCCCTATGTTCCTGAAATGAAAGGTTTCATGCATTCCTTAAAGGCTTGTGTGTTGTGCTGCTCCTTACATTGGGGATGAAAATGGCTAGAAAACGTGGGGAGAATTTGTGCCATGGAAGCACTTAGGTAAGAGAAAAGGAAAATTAATTAACTTGTCAAGTCCTTCCTCTCAGATAGCACGTATGTAATACATCCTTGCATAATGAAGTATCATTTCCCAGTAGTTCACAGCATCTATTTTTTTTTTGTTTCTCTTTGTGTTCCAATTTATGGTTTATGAGTCAGCATTATATTTGCAAAAGTAGCAAATGGTGGCTAAAGAACATTTGCAATGTTAAAAATTCATAGTTTTCATATTTTCCAAAGAAGTAAATCTAGCTATACAGGAAGTACAATATAGATTTTTATGTTGGTAATTAGATAGACACTGACTATTAGAATTGTAAATTTTAAATTTTTATAAATTATCAATTAACTTAAAATTAAAATAGTTCAGCTTTGTTTAAATATTTAGTATTTAATAATACAATTTAACAATTGACAGGACTTGATATTGAATTGGAAAGAAAGATAATGAGATTATATAAGTAGATAGATGGTGGTGCCCTTATCTGAGCTAAGAAGCACTAAGGGCAATCTCCTCAGTTTACTTTGAGATTTGTTGAATATGGGATAACTGTAACAATCCAAGAGGAAATGCCAAGTAGACAGTTAGATATATGGTTCCAGATTTCAGAGAAGAGACTATTGTGAGAATGAGAAGAGAAGAGAGTCTAGGATTGAAATTTTGACGAACTTAATTATCTGTTAAAATAGGATAAACCGGGGAGAAAATGGCCAATAGAGTAAAAGAAAAGTCAGGCTGCTGTTTCAAAGAAACACAGAGAAGACAATGATTCCAGTCGGTATGAACGGTCCTGCTGAGACATGGCCAATAATATAACCTCCACAAGGGCCGGGTCTTTGTTTTATCCTGTGATAAGTCCTAAGTGACTGGAATGCTCCTAGAACATAGTAGGTGCTCAATAAATAATTATTATCTGTTGAATAAAGAAATATGCAGACTAAAAATTGCCCTTTGGATTAAACTATATAAAGGTTATCAATATATTTAGAGACTAGAGGCCTGTTGCATGAAAAGATTCGTGCAATGCACCTTTCCTCCCCCTGGCTGCCGGCACCGGTTTTCCTCCGGCACCCGGGACCCAGGCCTTTGCTCCGGCTGGGGCCGCCTCCCAGCCTGCCAGCCCTGGGTACCTTACAGGAGGGCTGGATAAGGGTGGGGCGGGTGTCGGGGATCACCGTGGTCCCGCCTGCCAGCCACAGGTCGGGTCGCACATGGGACGCCCGCTGCCCTGGGTCGCAGACAGCAGACCCGGATGGTGGCTGGGCAGGTGGGATGGCACTGTCCCTGCAGTATGAAAATTAGCCGCCATCTTTGTTGGTGGTTAATTTGCATATCGTGCTGATTAGCCAATGGGAGGCATAGCAAAGGTATGGTCAATTACCATGTTTGTCTATTATTATATTAGATTACTCTATTAATGGAGGGACAAGGGATTCAGAGTGGTTGAGGAGGGTTTGGGGTTAGAGATTTGAGGAAATGGAGAAAGTGATGCAAGTATAGACAACTCTTCTAGAAAGGTTGGCTGTGATGGGAAAAAGGGAATATGGGGTCCTGAGAAGGTTTTGGTTTTGCTTAGGTTTGTTTTTTTAATAAGAAAATATCTAAAAGCCTGAAGGAAAGAATCAAGTTGGGCATGGAGTTGATAGATAGAGGAGAGAAGCAATAGTGTGAATTACTGGAACAGTAGGAGTGGAAGAGATTAAGTACAGATAGACAAATTGGCCTTAGGTAGCTGGAGGGAAATGTCCTCAACTGCAACAAGAGGAGAGAAAATGGAACAGGTGCTAATATAGGTAGACTGTATGTTTCATAATGGGTGAATGCCCCTTCAGTGGCTCAATATTTCTTAGTAAAACAGGTGGTGAAATTATCTGCTAACATAATAAAGAAAGGTAAGGCAGAGAAAGAGGTTGGATATTTGAGGAAAGAGCAATCAATTTAAAGAGTTGTTATAAAAAGGGGAAAAGTTGACTAGGGATGTTAGAGTAACTGAAGAGTACTGAGGGCCCATTTGAGATTGGTATTATTAATTTACTAGAGGCCTGGTACATGGATTTGTGCACTGGGGGGCGTCCCTCAGCCTGGCCTATGCCCTCTTCCAGTCCAGGACCCCTCAGGGGATGTCTGCCTGCCAGCATAGGCCTGATCCCCTTGGATCACACATCCCTCATGCAGTCCAGGGCTCTCGCAGTCCAGGACCCCTCACCCCTTACCACCCACCTGCAGTGGAGGCAGGAGAGGCTCCCACCACCACTGCTGTGCTCACCAGCCATAGAGCCTGGCTTCTGGCTGAGCGGTGCTCCCCCTGTGGGAGCGCACTGACCACCAGGGGCAGTTCCTGCATTGAGCATCTGCTCCCTTGTGCATGTCATAGCAACCAGCCAATCCACCATTCAGTCAATTTGCATATTAGGGTTTTATTATATAGGGTAGAAAAATATATTTGCTCTGCTTTGTAAGTGAGAGGATAGGACCTTCTTAAAAATGTTTGCTTCACAGCTATGGAAACAAAATGAATTAGAAAATACCAGCTCTGCCATTTATGCCAGTCATAAACAGAATAGATTTGTTTGCCTATATTTCCCTAGAGACTAAGTACATTTCTCTAGGCATAAATGATAATTCATTCAATTTGAAAATGAATTTTGTATGTTCAAAATTCTCTTAAAGAATTTATTTATAGTACATTGATATAAACATATGTTTATTATCTTTGTGATAGTTGGTGAATAATATTTTTATTTGACCATATGTTTATGTGAGTTTAAATTCACTGATGCTAACAACATACACGAATGGAAAACAACAGAGTGTTTTTGTTCTTGTCAATATGATGACTCTTTAAATGTAAGTGCTCCAATATGTTTGGGTTAATGTGATTCGGAAAACTGACATGTTACAGATTAAACCCATATATAAACACTTAACAAAACTTATAGCCTTAGTGGACATAAAATCACAGAGTAGAGCAAATAAAGAGAAACTAAACACAATATCATGCAAATAGTGAGGGTGCTTTAAAATTGATATTTATTATTCATTTTGTGATAGGTAATAATCAGCTTAATTGACATATACCACCTTTTACTTTTAAATCTGGTAATCTATCAATATTCAGCTCCATTTACAAAATAAAGATAGGGTATATAACATTTGGCCAATTTTCATTTTTATTATACATCAAATGAAATATTAAAAAATATAGCCATATTATAACCAATTTTCTTTTATTATAGTTGATTTTTACATTTTAAAATTAGCTAATTTGAACCCTTTACAGATATAATATTAAGAAATTGATTGTTGCCCTGGCTGGGTTGACTCAGTGGATAGGGCATTGGCCTGCAGATTAAAGGATCCCAGGTTTAATTCTGGTCAAGGGCATGCACATTAGTTGTAATTGCAGGCTTGATCCCTGGCCCCAGGTCTGGATGCAAGAGGCAACCAATTGTATCTCTCTCACACTGAGGTTTCTCTCTTCTGTCTCTCCCACTCCCTTTCATTCTCTCTGATATGCAATGAAAAAAATATCCTCAGGTGAGGATTAAAAAAAAAAAAAGAAAAGAAATTGATTGTTTTTTTAGAAAAGAGAATTGCACATAACTATGTTTATTATACTTGAAAGAAATGTCTCATCTAGGAGATTTATTTTCCAATGGTAATTGAATTGAAGATCATTAACAAATATTTGTTGACTAAATCTATTTTAGGGCTTTATATTTTCACTAATAATTTAGGTCATTATTAGATTTTTATGGTGATCTTTTAATTCCCATTTTTATGTGTGGTAATTTTGGGAGTTATAACCCCATAGAACAATAGAGCATAACCTTTAGGAAGTATCTTAGGTAATATAATCCAATAAAAAGTTGGAAAAAGCTATAATTCAGTTATGTTTAAGGAGGCCTTGGAAGTTGTCAATCTGTTGTTAGGTGCTTATGATTAGATCTCATAAAGTAATTGTGTGAAAGCCAGTTATGATGAAATTTAACCTTACAAAACGTTGTGCCAACAGAGATAGGTAGGAGAAGGAAGAAAGGGTGACAGTTTAATAGATTCCAATCTGCTTTTCTGAGGTCCACTTACCAGATAGAATGAGTTTTTTTTTTTAATCCTCACCTAAGGATATTCTTTTCCATTGATTCTCAGAGAGAGAGAGAGTGAAGGGAGGGAGGCAGAGGAGAGATAGAGAAAAACATCACTGTGAGAGAGACACATTGGCTGGTTGCCTCCCATACTCGCCCCCACAAAGGGGCAGGGAGTGAACTAACAACTGAGGTTCCACCAAGGTACATGCCCTTGACCCATGACCCTTTGGTCCTTGGGCCCATGCTCTAACCATTGGGAAAACCGGCCAGGGCATTTGAGGCCTCATTTATGAAACAGGTCTAGAGTGAAAGGTTTAAAGAGAGAAGAAATGGGTCAGGACTTGAGGGGAAAAAAATGTTAACATTGGAAGTAACAGCTTAATGAACCTGGAGTTATATTAGAAATTAATTCTCATCAGTTTTTAAGTTATTCCCTATGTCTGGAATGTCTTTTCTTTCTTCGTACTTCATTGCCTTGCCTGAGACTCCTTCCTTCTTATCTGCCTAGCTTCTTCTTCCTCTGCCTTTGGGAAGTTGCTGATATGTTTTCTGTGTAACATCATTCCTCACCCTTTTCTTTTCTACATCACATCTCACTAATGCCCAGTTCACATTAGGCCCTCCCATTTCTATGTACCCATAAAAATCTGCTCACAACTTCCTTATAATAACTTGCTTATTTAAATAGTCCACTATTGGATTATGAGCTCTCATGATGATAATTCTGCCCTCTCTCCAGGGCTTAACACATTACTTCTCTGAATAATTAACACCTTGTCTACATGATCTGATTTGAGATAGAGGAGAGGCTCCTTATTCGTTCACTGGAACTTCTTGTATACATTACAAATATTTTCTCCCAATCTTTTAGTTGTCTTTCAATTTTGTTTGAGGTGGTTTTTGCTATACAAAAACTTGATATTCATGATGTAAAATCTGCCAATATTTTCCATAATGGCTGGTTTCATATTTCACTTAGGAAGTTGGTCCCTATTACTATATTAAAATTATGAAGATGTGTTTCTGTATTTTCTTTCAATATTTTTTATCACTTTTGTGTTTCAGTCTTCACTGTGCATTTAGTCAATGGTCAATTCAATTAAAGTAACATTGGAGAGTTTTATTATCATTACTGTTTAGGAAAAAGAAGCTGGAAACTCAGGCTATGATAGGGACAACTTCTGTTTTCTGTGACTCAGAAATCATGAAAGCCCCCAAAAAGCAGGATTCAAGGGAGTATTTTTTTTGGCTAATGAGATATAGTTCACACATAGGAAAGAATGGTTTGATTATTTTTATTCCTATGTTTTAATGACTTTTGGTGTTATGGAAATGTTACTGTTTTAAAATTTACAATTTTTATTCATTGCCGGCATATAAATGTATTAGTTCTCTAGGCCTAGCAAAGTTGTACAGACTGGGTGACTTAAAAAAAAACAAAAAAATATTTTTTCACAATTCTGGAGGCTAGAAGTATGAGACCAAGGTATTACAGGGTTGATTTCTTCTGAGGCCTCTCTTCTTGGCTTGTAGATGGTTGACTTCTCACTATGTCTTACATGGTCTTCCATCTGTGTATCTCTGTCCTAATCTATTCATCTTATAAGGTCACTTCTCATATTGGATTAGGATTCCATGTCCAAATACAGCCACACTCTGAACTACTGGGGGTTAGGACTTCAACATATGAATTTGAGGTGGGGGGCAATTCAGCTCACAATTCGTTCAACGCGAATTCATTGATAAACCTTGGATGCAGTGAGTTTGCTAACTTTATTAATTATTTCTAACTCCATTTAGCTTTTAAGTGGTTTTCTGCTTAGCTTTCTTAGCCACTTTCTCTGAGAGGCTTAAGAATAGGGCAAATGTCTAGAGGGGAAAACCATTGAGCACGGGAGTGGTTGTTCTGTGCCTCCCATCTCACCTGCATCTCCACCCTTCTAATCACAGGGCCTGACCGTCCCCACATCTGTCTCTCTAGTCTTGTGAGATTTTGTTCTGCTGGAGTTTCTGCCTCTGCACTGTGGCTTTCCGCCTGAGTTCAGAGTCTCTGAGTCAGAGCCAAGGTATACAGATGCTTATGGACAAGAAGTGACTCACAGAATACTGGTTCACCTTTCTGTGGTTCTCTTTCCTTTGAAAACTTAGTTTTGCAAGTCTTGGTTGCCTTGGCAGCCCTGTGATGTCTCAAATATATACATTTATAGGTAGCTAAGTCTGGATATTCTGGTAATTTTTAGTAGATGCACTATGAGGCTTTTTGAGCTTGAAGCAGACATCTCCCATGAGTGAATCCATTCAATTCTGAAATTTGCCACCATTTAAATAATCAACTCTCAGCTAACCTACAAATATCAACTTTCCAATGTAAATTGGACATGAAACTAATATTATTTACTTAATTTCCAAGTTAAATGTCAGTTCAAGTATATTATTTTTAAGAGATTTATTTGATAGCAACATTATAGGCATTCATTATAACATTTTATTCCACTTAAAAGGAAATGAAAAGTTCTTTTTCCTACAAATAGAAAAATGTCTAAAATGCAATTAAACAATTTCTCTTGATAATGTTCATAGCTATAAGTGCCATAAAGTTTATAGCAGAGTATTTACTACATCTAGCAATTCAGTTATAATTATCAGCCCTATTATCATTATATATAAGGGTAAAAACATAAAAACCTATGCACATTATGACAAAAAATGGTTTTTGCAATTTAATGTTTAATATAATCTTTGTTTGGTAATAGAAAATACCAGTATTGTTTATTTAATATATTTTACTTCAATTGCCATTGTTGACATTGATTAATCCCCATTATTAACGCAATTGAATTTATATGTGGAACTAATTTTTCATGGATCATTTAGGACCTTGACCAGACATCTTGCATAATTCTGAGATTAACCAGTTAGATTTATATTGGTAAATTGTCACACAAAAATATGATTTTTCTCTTAGAAATGGCCTATTCTACTTTAAGAATACAAGTTCTTTTTGTTTTCTTTTAAAAATTAGTTTCATTCTACTCATTGTACATTCATTCTACTTAAATTATTTTTACTTTGCTGTTGTTTTAAAGATGGGAGAAGTCAGAAAACAGAAGAATATTCTAAAGAATTAACAATAATAATTCCTAAGGTATCAAAACTTACTGCTCATATTAGAGTTGATTAATCATGCAAATTCTGGAATTAGAATGCTTGTGTTTAAATTTTGGTTCTACAATTTATTAGATGTCTGACGCATGGGAGTTACTTAATTTTTCTGTCTCTGTTACCTGATCTATGAAATGGAGATACAAATGCTACTCAACGTTACATTCTTGGCACTTAGCACAGCATCTGGTACACAGTAAGCCCTAAATAAATATTGGCTACTCTCATTTTTGCACAGGTCAAAAAAAAACTAAAATGCACTGAGATAGTCTAGAACAGTGATGGCGAACCTATGACACGCGTGTCAGAGGTGACACGCAAACTCATTTTTTTGGTTGATTTTTCTTTGTTAAATGGCATTTAAATATATAAAATAAATATCAAAAATATACATCTTTGTTTTACTATGGTTGCAAATATCAAAAAATTTCTATATGTGACACGGCACCAGAGTTAAGTTAGGGTTTTTCAAAATGCTGACATGCCGAGCTCAAAAGGTTCGCCATCACTGGTCTAGAAAGATAGGTCAGTTCTCAAGTGGGAAGATTAGAATTCAGGGGCTGGATGAGAATTTTGATGTGGAGATAATTTGAATATTTGCATTCCATAGTCAGTTTACTAAGCTACTATACTTTCAGTAACCTTTTCTGTGTTCTCTGCTTTTCTTCTTTCCTCTTTTGTAGTACATCATTAAACATTATTGCTTTCTGTCATCTTCCAACCCTATTCCTCCACTTACTTTTTTCTTGCTTGCTAACAATCCTAATCATTTTCATCTTAAAATTAAACCAAACAAATAAAAAGAACATTTCCAGTATCATCTTAGGCACTACTATTAGTCTTTTTTTAACCACAAAAGTTTTAGATATGTTGCCTACATTGGTAGATTCTTCTCTCCCTCTCTCTCTCTCTCTCTCTCTCTCTCTCTCTCTCTCTCTCTCTCTCTCTCTCTCTCTCTCACACACACACACACACACACACACACACACATGTGCACTATGCAGGTTAAGCATTTTAATCTAGAAAGGCAGAAAGTATGCAAAACTATACAGAAGAGGTAAGGTACACATGTCTGGAGCATCCGTTTTGCTCAGTGGCATAAATTAAAACATTGACAGTGCTCTATCAAAACAAGTGAATGTATTATGAAGTAGGATATACTAGTTAATGTGAAAATTTTAAGAAAAATTAAAGCATTTAAAAATTGAATTTAATAAGTGAACAAACAGAATAGAAACAGATTCATAGACACAGAGAACAGACTGACAGTTGCCAGAGGGGAAGGGGGAGAGGGGACTGGATGGAAAAGGTGAAGAAGTACAAACTGGTAGTTACAAAAAGTCACGGGGATGGAAAGGACAGCATAGGGAACACAGTCAATGTATCATGAAAACTATGTACGGTGCCAGGGGGGTCCTTGAGATATAGGGGGGATCACTTTGTAAAGTGTATGATTGTCTACCACTATGTTGTACACCTGAAACTGATACAAAATAACACTGAATGTAAATTTAATTTAAAAATAAAATAAAATTGAGTTTAAGATGGCGGCTTAAGTTTTATCTTCAGACCTCTAGAGGCATGGAGTGTCTGGATGAGATCCGATCCTCCTAGACTTAGTAGAGGCTATGCTTGAAACTTGGATGCAGGGGATGACTCCTAATTTCTCTACTGTAAAATTCAATATTACACGATGTTAAACCAAAAATTCATCTTCATATTATTTCACTTTATTTGTCACAACTGAATTATATGTGAAGAGGCAAAAAAATTCACAAAGGAAAAATACCGGTGGTGGTGAAGAGTTTTTAATGAAGTGACATTTGAGCTGTGATCTGGTAAATGAGTAGAAGCTTAATCAATTGAAGGTAAGGCAGTGGACGTGGTAGAAAGTACTCAGACCAGGGAGAGGCATAGGTAGGGGATCCACAAAGTAGGAGAGAGAATGACACATTTGAAAACCTGAATGAAGGCTTCACTCAAAACAATAAGGAGAGTCCACCTTGAGATCAGGCTGGAGAACTAGACAGAGGTGAGGTCATGAAAGATTCTGGGCACTTGTTTAGAAACGTGGTCTTAATTCTGATGGCCTTTGGAAGTTACATGATAAGATTTAGTTTACAAAAATTATTCCAGATGTAGTATGGAGAATGATTTGGAAGGGGACAAAAATCAAGGCAGGGAAATAATGTATTACAATGGTTTCTATGAAAGAAAATGGTAATGAGTGCAAGTGTACTGTAAGGCAACATGAGGAAAATTGGATACATTTAAGAGTTTTTTAACCATAACGGTGGGCTATTGAAATTGATTGGGAAATTTTGTATGGCAGGCATTGAGAAGTAGGCAGTCAAGATGATTCCTAGGTTTCAGATTTTGCATAACTAGATGAATATTGGTGCCACCTATTGAGATGGAGAATATATGGGGAAGGCCTGGTATGGGGGAATGATTACAAATTCTGTTTTAGATAGTTTTAGTTTGGTACATGAGATATTAAGTAGGCAGATAAAATAAGGTGTGGAACTCTGAAAAGAGTTCTAGGTTGGAGAAACAAATTTGCAAGCTATGTAGATGCAAATGAAAGTCACAGTTACGGGCTAAGCATGGACTTTTGAGAAATCTTACATTCTTTTGGATTTCTGTGGTTACATTATATACAACCTATCATACTTCTTACCTAGAAGAAAGTAGGCTTGTGTACTTGTATTTCTAAACTGGATTTATTTCTAAATAAATACATGATAAGCCAAAACTAGATTTTTTATCTTTAAATTATCAAGTAACACTAAAAGGGAGACATTTAGAGCTATCATTCATGTCTGAGGTATCTAGATATTCCAAATTGAATATTGGATACATATGTATATTTGTCAAAGGTCACACACATACACACACTCACACACACCATTTTTAAAAAATACCCAGGAGATTATATGATGCTAGTTGCCTTTATGATTAGTAAGTTTCTTATCACAAACTAATGTTTTTAATGTAATCTTGCTCAAATCCATGGTGAATATTCAAAACTGCCTGTTAGCACTTTCCTTCATTCCTGATTCCCACTTTTCAATTATTTGGAGACAGTTATTAATTTGTCCCTAGTTAACTTACATGGAGATTACATAGCTTCAAATGATTTCATTATGTACCATTTATTTTCCATCTTATTATTTAATTAGAGGCCTGGTGCAAGAATTTGTGCATGGGTGAAGTCCAGCCGGCCTTCCCCAATTGGGACTGATTGGGGCCAGGCCAGCCGGGGGGAAGGGGTCCGAGGGAGGTTGGCTGGCCGGCCCCGCCCATGATTGGGGAGGGGCAGATTGGGGCTGCAGTGCAAGTCAAAGCAACTGGTCGTTCCAGTCGTTCTGGTCATTCTGGTGTTCTGGTTGCTTGGCTTTTATATATATAGATAAGTCCACTGTTGACCATTCCAGTGTTACATATATTTCTTAATTTGTTTTGGGAATATTTTTTGACAGTGCATAAAATAATTATCCAGCCTCAGTATTATCTTATCATTTCCTTTTAAGTTTTCTAGAAATATTTAATAATTAACATAATTATACATTTAAATGGTAAATTTTTCTTTGCTATATTTTTTAATTTTTTTATTCCTAAACCAAATATTATATAGAAGAGGGCCATAGTTTTTATCTTATAAAAAATACTTTGAATAAAAAACATACCTTCAAACAGCAAATCTATAATGGAGGTTAATTAAAACTGTATTATTTTTCCCTTAGCTATCAACAACTAGTTTTGGCATAGATTATTGGATTTATAATTAGATGTAATTTGACTTAATTAGTTGGCTATAGCTCTTAATTATGGTATATCTTTTCCCATTATGGCCACTGTAACAGTAGCTTAGGATAAACATTGATGCCAGTGGGACTGGCTCTATCCCATGGGTTATTTGTATGATAATGAGAACGAGATTTCAGGAGCATGACAGACGGTTGAGGCATAAAATACTGTTTTGGCACAGCTCCCTTTACTGGCTTTCAAATCTCAAAGCTTATTCCACCCTCCAAAAAAGTTTAATGTGAATTATTATTGTTTAGGAGGAGTCAATCGGAGAGTTAGGTAAACATTTAAAAAATGAAGAAAGCCAAGTCTTTACCTGAAGCTTCCTGAGATCTGAAATATTGATATGTGTTACCTAAATTCAGGTACCTAAATAAAATAAGTCACATGCATGCTTTTGAACCTGTTAGTTTGGAAATTTCACGATGCTGGTTCAGCCTCATCCCCAAAATTTATTCTTAAAAGGGTTATACGATGAAAGAATACAGTGCTCACTGAAGCTAAAAGAAAAAAATCTTGTATAATGTATCCTGTGTATACAGTCAAAGTGATATCAATTTTCAAAGAAAACATTTTCAAAGGAGTTAGAGAAGAATGGTCCTTAGCTGTGGAATACTCACTCATGTTAGATATGGGAGCAGAGATCTCACGTGCCAAAAAAATGGTTTGGTGTTGAAATTAAACAATATCTGTACAGATTATATGGTAATTTGGTACCACTTCTTTTATTTGCAGACAAAATAATTCTTAGTCCATTTCATAATAGCCAATTACAGGTTACTCAAGAGACATGGATCATGCAAATCAGCTCATATTTCACCGAGTGACTGTTTCTCGTGTGTTTTGAGCTATTATCTTCATTACAGTGCGGCACACGAATCCAACTCATCTGTACTGTAATTGCTATAAATCAAGCATCCGTTTGCCATTATTTATTGCTTACTATAAAGAGTTTTAATAATATTTAGAGGGCAGAGCAATAAAAGCAATCATTTATTGTGTCTGCTTACAGGGTCACTCAAGGTTTTTAACAAAAGCCAATGTCATTTCCTAATCTTTTAATATTCATAAGGTAACATCCCTTGCAAATGGTACATTATGATTTATAAATATTTCCTGGCCAGGAACATAAAAGCATCATTACAGTAGTTCCTTCCCAAGAAAAGCAGTCAGACATCGTGGGGCAAATAGCAACACAGGTACCAGAGTCCTGTGTTCTTAGCTGGATCTTGTCTTTCATTGTCCATTGCTCTTGATCATACCACTTAAACTCATTCTCAACTATAAATTATGAAGGGCTTGTCAGACAGAGTGCTTCTGCAAAAGAGGATCTGCATTAGTATTTTAAAAGGAGGTTGTGTTTTCCCTCTCTCATCTCAGGACTAACAGAATTGGCAACTCTGGGTTCAAATTCTATTAACATCAATTACTGCATATACGATTTTTAACAAACAAGTTAATCTCTATAAGCATCTGCTTTCATTTATGTAAAATGGGAATAATAACACTTGATGGAGCTATTCAAAGGATCTCTGCAAGGATTATGTGAAAACCACTTAGAAGGTTTAAGGCAATCCAGCCGTTAGTTGAAAACACAGCCCTTTTTGAGAAAGGTAGAAATAATTTCCTCCAGAAAACCACTTGTAAAGTTATAAGGGACTGAAGAAATACATTATATTATACTTATCTAGGATTATCATCAAATCTCAGTTCTCAGGAACTTATATCCACCACACATATCACTGTTACATTTTGTCTATCACATCCCCAGACTTCATTTGGGCACCTCCATTGATGGGCACCTCATTACTCCTCTCTCTCTCTCTCAATTATTCTAAAATTGCTTTTATTTCAGGACTGATAAAACAAACGCAGTGTCTTTCTTCTTTACAAGTCTCTATGATATTTGAAAACAAGCACATGTCCTCCACAAGTCTTGTCTTTTTCATATGAAATATTTCTAATTCTTTCAATAATTCTTTATTAAACATAATTTCAAGTTACTGGTATATCTAAGTCAATATCTTCTAGACATTCAACTCTCTTAAGAAGTATTGCATAGCTACTGTCAGAGAGGTACATAGTACCAGAGATAGAAAGCTGAATAAGGTGGAAAGAGTGCTCCCCCAAAACTCTTACTTTAGCCAAGCCAACCTTCATATTTATAACTATCTGTAGAACAACACAGTGTCCACATCCTCTTTGCCAAGCTCTTTGCCATGGCTGGGAGTTTAGCAGTAAACCAGGCAGGAATGCTTTCTGCTTTCATTAAGCTTTCAATTTGTTGGGAATAAAGGCAGTTGAAGAGAATTTCTAAATAGTTTATTAGGTGAGGGAGAAAATAGTGTTTTAGAAAGAAGGAAGAGCATTTTGTCCCTGAAGGCAGAGACCATTTCTTTCTTGTCCCCTTATGAGTCCCTAGTACCTATCAAAGTGCTTAGTGCACAATATATATTCTGCAAATACCTTGAATGAAGAAAGGACCAGCAAGCAGGTAAGATTTCCTGGAGCACGTGGCATAAGAAGGAAGTGAGACTGGGAAAGTAAGAAGGGCTTGCAGCAGATACTGTGAGAGCTGCCCATTTCCCATTATTAGCTCCTTTAGATTTTTCTCAGGTAAACAGTCCCAAGGCCACTTTGCCTGCCTGGGAAGCAAACCAGAACTGCTGGGAAATTAACCCTTCCTTACCCCTCAGAGCAGCCCTCAACCAAAGACTGGTAAGAGTTGATGTATAAATTCCCCAGCTTCCTTGCCCTACTGGTGGCACAATTTTGTGGCACATGTTCTACAATGATCCCCAGATTTTTCCTCCATGGACCAAGCTTCAGTAGCCTTCAGTGGTAACTGCTTTGCTAACACACCCCTATTGTCTGACTTCTTTTGTGTACCTCATTTCTCTACCAGTGTTTTCTTCATCCACCAAATGACCTGCTCAAATCCTTATTTTAGTGTCTACTTTTGGAGAGCTCACTCTAACACAGGGCCACACAGTGGAAGTCCTTCTCAACCATACTTAAGTGTCTAAAGTCTATCAAAAGACAATTCGTAAGTGTTTATTAGCAATATAATTAAAGTATTGGGAGGACTTTCTGTAGCATTTTCAGAACTCCTATTTAGCCTGGGCTGGGCTCTGGGTGGAGTCTCACTCCCTACCTCCACCCTAGTGACAGGGAAGGGGCTAAGAGCCCACCTCTAATATGCTCCCCTGGAAAACAGTTGCATTCCCAACTGAAGACATTGGTCTTTATATCAACCTATGAGGAGGTTTGGAGTCAAATGAAGACGGGGTGATATCCTGACTTCCCGGGGAGTTCTTTTCCCTTGCTGGCCAGACATCCTGAGCACTCTAGGAATATTGAGCGCTTGTTCTGGGACTCCAGAGCAGCCGGGCGCATGAACTGAGACTGATACTCTGGCCATAAGGACATGCAGGCTACTCTGGACACTGATGGTGCAGGAGGAGGACAGGTCTGGACACTGCTACAGTAACTACTTTAGACACACTGACAGGCCTGACCTGTCTACCTGGAGCAGGCGGGTCATGATCCCAACATACAAACTTCCATTCCAGAACTCCACTCTAGACGGCAAGTAGATCTCAATGGACTATGGGTCACCCAGTCCCACTGACCAATGCCAGCACTGCAGCATCCTAGTGAGATCACTATAGTGCCCAAAGGGCTATCTTCTATCTAGCTATATGATATTCTTCTATCTTATAAAACAATGGTTCTCCAAAGGTCAATTGAATATTACTTCCGAGTTATATCCCCAGGCAATGAATGCACCAGCATCTAGTGATCATACTACCATCACCCACTCTTAATTTATAATCAGTGGCAATGACCTGAGAACTTTTGATTGTGGCAGCTAATGAGAATCATATGTTTCTTAGTATTTCTTCTTTATTCTTTCTTTAATCTTAGCATGAAAAGAAAGTATAACATAAAAAATTCCTTTATTTTTAGCTTAATGTCAGACATAAATATGTAAGAATTCTAATTGCTTCTGAGATTGTTACAAAGACAGACTTTTTCACAAAAATCAGTTTTTACTTTCTGATATCTGTATTTAGTTATGGTCAATAATAAGTTGTTTCTAAAGAATATAATCATTGTATTTAAGTATTATATAAAACATATTTTATCAACATATAATGAAATATTTAAGTATACAAGAATAAATTCCCATATATGCCATGTGCCGGGAATAAGTTACACAATACTGAGGACAGCCTTGAGATATAATTTTCACCAGAAAAATTTGACAAATACACATAATTTGATAATATATCACCCTACCCAGGGTTTGATGAAACAATTTTTACAACTACATACTAATCAACAAATCCCACATTTGTAACTTTACACTAAAAATTATAAAGGTATGTAATTACTTGACTATAAAGAATTTCATAGCATTCTTGTTTACACTGTCAAAAAATTGGGAAAAAACCTTCATATTTAGTTACATAGATTGATAGATAACATTAACATTGGAGGTCTCTATCAATATTTACTACAGCCATTAAGAAAGAATGATATAGAGCAGTGATGGCGAACCTATGACACGCGTGTCAGAGGTGACACGCGAACTCATTTTTTGGTTGATTTTTCTTTGTTAAATGGCATTTAAATATATAAAATAAATCTCAAAAATATAAGTCTTTGTTTTACTATGGTTGCAACTATCAAAAAATTTCTATATGTGACACGGCACCAGAGTTAAGTTAGGGTTTTTCAAAATGCTGACATGCTGAGCTCAAAAGGTTCGCCATCACTGATAGATGAATGTTTATTGATATTAGAAAACAATTTATTTTTACTTCTTAACAGCAGGTTACAAGAAAGTATATAAAGTGAATTTACATTTTTATAAAATAAAATACATGTAGCTATATACAGAAGATATAGTTGTAAGGATAGATATTGAAAATATAATATGGCTTATCTTTGTGTGGTGGATACTGAGTGGTTTTTAAAGTTTTTCTTCACTTATCTTTATTTTTTAATTATTTTAAATAATGAAGGTCACCCTAGAAAAAATAGCTAAGGTACAAATTTAAAAGTGTCTTTAATACCACATGAAGGAGTAAAAAGTTTATCCTGGAAGTAACAGGAAATATCAAGATTTTTAAAGCAGGGAAGCAAAATCATCAGATGAATAGCTGGGAAGATATAGTAACAGTTGGTACCCAAGTTCCTCTTATATAAGAAACTGTATTTTCTTCTTAATAAATTTTTTTAATAAGCTTTTTGAAACTGACAGAGAAAGGAGCAACACTACTCTGTATAAGAGAGTATTAGGAATGTAAAGGTGAAGGGGATTGTAGGAAAGAGGGGAATAGTAAAAAATAGAGGGAAGGATCCCGGCCAGTGTGACTCAGTGGTTGAGCATCAGTCTATGAACCAGACGGTCATGGTTCAATTCCCGATCAGGGCACATGCCTGGGTTGCTGGCTCAATCCCCAGTAGGGGACATGCAGGAGGCAGCCGATCAATGTTTCTCTCTTATTGATGTTTCTGTCTCTCTCTCTCTCTTCCTTCCTCTCTTTTAAATCAATAAAAAATAAAATAAATAAATAAATAAATGGAGGGAGGGAAAAAATTAGAAAGAGATAAATATTAGAGAATATGGCAGAATGTCCTGTGGTGAGGAGGCTGAAGTAACTTTAAGTTTATATCTAATATTTAAGAACTATCTCATATTGCTTTCTTAACTGGTTGCAGTGCTATGATGTAAACTTGCTCCATCACCTAATACCTTCACTAGAGCCCAATAGTCCATACAACTCCGTATAGAGGTATTTAAAGGATGGAGTGTTAAAATCTTTACAGGGAGGTATGTCTGATTTAGGTAGACCTGAATTATTGCTCCATTTTTCAATTTCTATGGGACCTTGGGCAAATTTCTTAATGAGCTGCAGTGTTCTGAGTTAACATTTAATAATTGCTTTTAAAACTACTAACCATGTCATGTGCTCAGCAGTATTCTAAGGGGTTTTATAGGTATGCATTCATTTAATCCTCAGGATAACCCTATGATGGTAAAACTATTTTATTTATGACCTCATATGCCTCAGGTAAGAAAACAGGCACACTGAAGTTAAATAACTTATTTGAGGTCACACAGCTTGAAGAAGCTGGAATTTAGACCAAGTATTCTAGTCCTAAAGCATGTACTTAAATCCACCTAGGTTATACTGCTCCTCAGAAGTTGGGTACAAGGTTGAGAGGACTAAGAAAGATAATCTATGTTAACACCAAACACTGTGACTGACACATAGGTGCTCAGCAAATTTTAGTTCTATTTCTTCTTTTTTTTTTTAATATGCTCAGTATTTACAAAACTTGTTCATAATGAAGTCAAAAGAGATTCTGTCAGGTGTCTTTAGCTTACATACAAAATTAATTTTAATATTTTCCTTACCAAGAAATAAAGAATTCTATGAAACAAGAAAGAATTAGATTCATCTTATTCTCTCCAGGTAAACTCTACATTCTTCTCTATTCCATTCTAGGATTTTATGTAAGACTAGAGGCCCAGTGCACAAAAATTCATGCACTTCGGGGGGTGCCTCAGGCCAGCCTGTGCCCTCTCGCAGTCTGGAAGCCCTCAGGAGATGTCCGACTGATGGATTATGCACGCTCCCCCGCCCCCCGCCCCCCCCCCCACCCCCCGCCCCGCCGGGATCAGGCCAAAGCCATGTCAGACATCCTTAGTGCTGGTACAGAGGCAGGAGAGGCTCCCGCCATCACTGCTGCACTCGCCAGCCATGAGCACAGCTTCTGGCTGAGTGGTGCTCGCCCTGTGGGAGAGCACTGACCACGAGGAGGCAGCTCCTGCATTGAGCATCTGCCCCCTGGTGGTCAGTGCGTGTCATAGTGACTGGTCAATTTGCATATTAGCCTTTTATTATATAGGATGAAGGGCAAGCTCATTTGTCTGTAGCCTCTTAGGTTTTCATTCATACATTTATCAAAGTAGACTAATATTCCTTTTTCCATTTGCTCCCCATAGCAAGATCAAGAAAGATATTCTTTGGCCATCATCAACATGGATGTACAGAAAAGGAAAACCCTTGTGTGCTGTTGGTGGGATTGTAAATTGGTACAGCTACTATGGAAAACAGTATGGAGAGAGAGAAAATACAATATGCAATCAAATATTTTTTGCTATAGATGTGCAATACGTGTACAAAAATTTGGGTACAGTTTCTAACTATAATATATATCAAAATAAAATACTTTTGGATTATTTTTATCTAGTTACAAAGATGTCATGCTTCCATTCATTATGATAAATAATTAGGGGAGATTAAACTTAGAATTTCCCAGATATAATAATTTCTACAGATAAAAGAACTGAGTCTTAAAGCAGAAGGAAAATCAAAATTGTGGAAATAAAAAAAAAATCAAAGGCTAGACAATCCATTAATTTAATAACAGTAATTTTTTTCTCCTAACTTTAATACTTCTGTTGAGCTGAAATCAGAAACTATTTAAAAATCTTATTTAAATGTAGTTAAAGCCATGAACAAATCTCTATAGCAAATAGACTTTGCATGTCTGCAAGATCAATTAACAGCTGACAAATAGTTTCTATTAGGACCTATCTTAATTGGTACTTGAACTTTTTGCCTTAAACTGATTTGGCTTCTAGAATCCTTCTGATCTTATCTACTGACTGACCAACCAGCGCCCTTAAAGCTGACTATACTGCACATGTGTATGTGTCAGATTTTTGAACATTTCCCCTTTGTTCCTTGTGTGATTTGTCACAAATGAGTAAGCTTCGAAATCTCCACACTCCAAGATGTTTCATTTCTTCAATCTTAAAGTCCACTTAATTTCATAAAACCAAGGCCACATATTCCCCAACCTGGCAACTGACCAACCAACCAACCAACCAACCAACCAACCAACCAACTAAACTAGAGTATGGTACTTACATATAAAATCATTTTACTATAGCAGATGCTGGTAGTTAGAGATCAGTCTTCTCTCAGCTCTCAAAATTAAACATTCATTTTACCCAAGTTGCAATAAAAGTATGGTGACTTTTATTCATTTGCCTTCCCACCATCTCCAGCTGGTAAATTGCTTAGATTTAAGTGCTAGGATTCTATGGAGCAGCCAGCCATTAACTGCCACTAGGACTGTTACCTGCCCCTCCTTGCTTCAGCCAGGCCACCTCTGTCTGCCCTGCTCAGCCTGTAAGTCTGCTTTCCATTGTTTTCCTTCAGTAGGCTGAATGACAGTCTCTGTTCTCCCTTGCTGGGGAGGCATCCATCAATGCATCCATAGTCTCTCTGATATGCTTACACACTGCATGTGCTCAGCTGATGAAGACTTTGCCAACAGTTCGCAAGGCACCTGGGCCCCAACCTATTGCTAGGTATTATAGGGAAATATCAGGCCACGTGAGTGAGAAGAAGTGCTAGAACTGTTAAGAAGGTTGGGTACAACTGTATACACGACATTAAGCTAGGATGCCATTAACCTAGACTTCTGGGTTGTGACTTTATGAACCACCCACTTCCTCAGAATTGGTCAATTCAGCAAATTCACCTCCACCTGGAGGAAAAGCAATGGGCTATTGATTATTTCTCTTTTATTCTATATGGAAAGGAAATGTAGCTGGCTGGATGAATCTATTCAGTTAAAAACATAATTAACACAGTGAAACAACATTGTGTTATATCATTAAAAAATCATTACTAGAAAATAGATACAGTTATGTGTGTGCATATATGTACATGCATGTATGTATATATACATAGGTATTTATATATTACATAATTATATATAATTGATGAGAATTGTTCAATTTTTAAAATAGTTTAATTTTTCTCTTATGGGAATTTCAATGTTTAAAAAATTACATTCAAGTTATAAAACCCTAGGCATTCTCTCTAACTTCAGAGTCAACAACAAAAATTAA
The DNA here is from genome assembly GCF_964212035.1 of Myotis nattereri. Lineage (NCBI taxonomy): Eukaryota > Metazoa > Chordata > Mammalia > Chiroptera > Vespertilionidae > Myotis > Myotis nattereri. The sequence goes on from NC_138082.1 coordinate 39,014,430, forward strand.
ACTTTGATATACCTTGTATTTTAAAACAATAGAACACATTTAATACTAAAGTAAAAGTAAGTGACTTTCCCCAAATAGAGTTTTTAATGCTTTATTTTATGTATTTGTATATATTTTTCAATGAGTAAATTTAAAATAATAAAAATAACAAAAAGAGTTACCAAGTAATTCGAATCCATCAAGGAGAAACATATTTGAATGAATTAAATAATCCAGTGAAACCAGTAGTGTCTCCTTTATAGAAGTGTATTTATTTTTCTCAAGTCCATTTTACATTCTATCCTCAGTATCATTTGTAATACATGGCTTTCCCATGCAACAATAATTTAATGATACCTTATTCTTTGCTTGAAAAGCAAAAGAAATATTATCAGGAAGTCTTACACTAAGCTAAACCAATTATCTTCTACAATGATTTTAATGCAGGCAAAATATGAGTCATCATTTTAGCATAGTGAGATTTATTAAGACCACAGTTCAAAGAAATAAACTAGACTTCTTCTGTGCTACATCACTTCTTACTGAGTTTCAATTAACATTTTGAGAGTTTGTATTTTATACTGTAAAAATTTTAAATGTCATAGCTTGCAGATTTTTGTATAAAGAAACTAATAATATCTTTCAGGCCATTTGGTTGTAGCTGTCATATATACACATTCTAATTCAAAGCATACACAGCAAATGCTACTGCTAAAAGTGGCAAACCCACTACATAGTTCAAAAAACTGCTCCCATGTCCATAATTCAAAAGAGGTGAAGAAAAAGTTAAAGAAAAACTGATATGAATTCCAGACCTCTTGATAAATGCTGACTCTCAAGTTATTAATACGCTATACGAAGGTTTGCCAACATTACACTAGACCAGTGGTTGGCAAACTCATTAATCAACAGAGCCAAATATCAACAGTACAAGAATTGAAATTTCTTTTGAGAGCCAAATTTTTTAAACTTCAAATATATAGGTAGGTACGTTGTTATTAACTTAATTAGGGTACTCCTAAGCTGGCCTCTGCTAAAAACATCCTCAATCTGATTGAGGTACGTTCGCTGAGGTTGACCCCTTCCTACTCTCCTATCCACACTTGTCTTGTATACTTGTTAGACATTCTTCTAAGGAGATAAAGAGACATAGCAAATCAGATACTTTTCCCCCCTCAAGGATAAGAATTGGTTCTGTCTTTAAATTCTCCACTGCAGTCAATGCTATTTGTTGCCTGGCTCATATATCAGCATTAGGTGCATTATTTTATCTGAGGACTAAAAAAGATTAAAGCATATATTTCTTCTTCAACCACTTTATCTCTTCTCCTTCAGTGGAGTTAGGGTCGTTTTGTTTCTTACTGCAATTTTGAGATTAAGTATCTCTTTTATAGGAGAATCTCAAAGAGCTAGAGAAAGATCTTTTTAAAAACAAATAAAGCAAAACAATATCTCTTAAAAATGACCTTTCTTTCCTACCCATGTGCTGTTTAACTTGGCACTCCAAGTGCTACAGACAACACAGAACATACTAGGTTGGCTGCAAAAGAAAAACGCGTCAATGTTAATGGGTCAATGATTTCCCAATGTAAGACACTAAGAAGTGCTTACAATTTAACATTTCAGGGAGATTCATTATTGGTTATAACATTATAACCTGTGCTGTTAACCTACCAGGTATAGATTGTGGGGTTCAGGGACCCCCTCCTCGGACTTTGGACATCAGTCGTTACCTGTACTTCTGACCGACTGGTTATACACGACCCTCTCAGAGGATTTGGTTCATTTGTTAGAGTATCTCGCAGAACTCAGAGAAATATCTTACTGACTAGATTACCAGTTTATTATAAGAGGGTATAACTCAGGAACAGCCAGATGCAAGAGATGCACAGGACAAGGTATGGAGAAAGGGCAAGGAGCTCTCATGCTCTCTCCATGTGCACTGCTTTCCTCATGTTCACCAACCCAGAAGCTCTCTGAACCCTGTCCTGGGTTTTTAGGAAGGCTGCATGACAGGCATGGTTGATTAATCATTGACCACTAGTGGTTTAACTCCATCTCCAGACGCTTTCTTCTCCCTAATTGGTGGTCAGAAATGGAACGGAAAGTTCCAACCCTCTAGTCATATGGTTGGCTCCACTGGCAAAGAGCTTCCATCCTTAGATACTTTCCAAAAGTCACCTCATTGACAAAACAAAAGATACCTTTATCATGCTTAACTCATAGGCTATTTCAAGGGTTTTCGGAGTTCTGTATCAGAATGACGATCAAATATACATATTTCTAATTATGAATCAGAATATTACAGAAAAGCAGAAAACCAATAGCTACCATCTGAAATTGTTCTGTAAGGAATTTTGTTAGGACAAAATTTAGAGAGAAAGAATTTGAATGTCTTGAATCTTTGCATCTTATCTCTAGGATGTCACATCTTTCCTTTTCTCCAGACCCCTCTATTCACTTCAGCTTGGCTTTTAGTTCAGCCATCTAGAGAGAATAATAGATAGGCTGTCAAATTTAATTTGTCCAAAACACATCATCCTCCCCACAAACCAGCTGCTCACTCACCCTTCTATTCCTCACAGTGGCCAGATTAGGAACTTAAGTGTCATTATCAACATTTTCTACTTGCTTGTCTCAAAGATCTGAGCCTTGAGATTAAAATTCCAAAATGTCACTAAGATTGGTAGCTTCAATCCCTGTTACTTTACCATGGAATTGTTATAATTACTTTGCAATTGGCCTCCCAATTTCCTGTCCATTCCCTTATAATTTATTCTAAATGTTTTGCCAGAAAAAATAATCTAAAGTATTAGTGTTTCTCTGCTGAAAAATTCAGTCTTCCTATTTTCCATAAAATAATGCTTAGACTTAGCCTGCCACTCAAGGCTTTCTTGAACCAGACTCCAGCCTGCCTAGTCTTCCATTCTCGCCGCCCGAATGCCCTTTTTTGGAGACTTCAACTTAAACAGAATAAAATGCTCACTCTTTCAAACAGCTCTCTCTCTCAAATGGCTACCCCCCTCAAAGATCTCCCTATTGGAATTCTACCTGTTTTTGGAAATCAACCTCAATCACTACATCTGAGGCTCTCCCAGAGTTCCCCCTTTCTCTAAATTCCCACATTACTTTGCATCTATCTTTTAAGACATTCTGTGCTTCTAAATTGTGTTATGAGCACATCTGTAACATTTTCAATGAGGAATAATAAAATTATTATTATAATAAAAAAGAATGCACTCAGCAGCATCTAGCTTAATAGATTAAATGAACAATTCAATGATGTAAAGCAAATGAATGAACAGAACCATGGAGAGTGCAAAGATCATGAGAAGCACAGAACCTTTTCACTTAGCAAAAGTTTCATTTCCAATTAATTTCACTCACTCACTGCAGACCTGAACACTGTCTTCTGATAATTACAGACAAAGATTTCTGGTCTCTGTAACAGAGTTGAACAAGTAGGTGGGCTTCTGTTAAAGCAGGAAATCCAGAAATTAACATTTTTGGAAATGAGAATAGGCCTTTGGGTATTGCTATATAATTCAACATCATTAAACTTATCTACCAAAGTAAAAATAATGTTTCCATGTTGAATTATTTCCAAATTTGTAATGTAAGATACCTTGGTAGTAGGCTGTGAAGGACCCAAAGTTTTAACAAGACAGATGTAAGGATCTCTTTTACAACTTATACAGCTTATAAAAATGCTTCTAGCCTGTCTATGGAGAGGTAATTGCATCGAGCAATCAGTTAAGGCTTAGTGTTAGAGTTAAAACCTTCTATGGACTCTAACACTTCCAGGTTCTTCAGCTTGTAAAATTTCAAAGTCACCCTTTGTTGGAAGCTGCCTATTATCTTCACTAGCAGAGAGGTGTGGACAAGGAGCCGGAATGCTGGTGACCCTTGAGCCCAGGCAAAGGTCAGAGCTATGTTTAGTCCAGGCAATGGTAGCTGAAGCAACTTCCCAACCAGATAGTCATGTAAATCCTTACTGATAAGATTGTCTGTTACTGGAAATTGCTTAAGGGCTATAGGTGTATCCCAAACTGAATAAAAGGATGGCAAGGCCTGAGCACAGTGGAGTCCTTCCTCTTGTGCTGGGCTCCCGCCTGCCCCCCCAATTTCCAAATTATTATTTCTTGTCTCATCTCTATCATTTGCACGCAGCCCCTCTTCCAGAGCCCGGACCCTGAACCATTCTGGACATGGGTTATTCATACCCTTGAACTTAAACATGTTGTATGAATTTGAAAGAGAAATAATCATGCCATTCTTGTACTGACAAACACACTTTTTACGACCCAATGCCACATACCTACTGTATTCTAAGGTTACTGAAGGGAAAGGATAAAGATTTGGAATCAGATAATTTCATTCCATTTTAACTGTTGTGCAAACTAAAAGCATCACTTGGAATTTAAATCAAAGCCAGCTTTAATGAACTAAACCAGCCCAGGATGAAAATGCTTCATTTCACCTCAAATCTCAAAGCTGTTTATGCTTTGCAAAGGTGAAATTCGATGGGCTCACACACTGAAAGCTGTGTTGGAAGCTAGTATTACAGCCACTTATACCTCAGATGACATGAAGCATTAGTTTGCTCTGATAAAGTAAACAAGCCATGATGAAAAGATCACTAACACAAACAATATTTTGGTAACAAGATTTGGGGGTGACTTAGTTATTCATTACACATTCATTGGATTCAGAACTCAGGCTTCAAACAGTAAAGGGAACTGTGCTTGAAAGTAACAGGGAAAGGAAATCCCTGCTTTTCCCAAGTGATTCAACCTGATAATGACTTAGAAGGTCTCTATAGCCTGGCCTCTGCCTCCTTGACAAATCTCATCTTGACCACTCTCCCTCTTCCTTACTCTGCTCTAGCCCCTATGGAATACAAAGTCCTTCATCTATTCAGAGCCTTTGCACCAAGCTCTTCCAATGGACTTGTGATCATCCTGTGAATTTCCTCTGTGCAGCAGGGTAGTCACTAGCCACCTGTGCTACTGAGACTGAGCACTTAAAATGTGGCTGGTGTGAATTAACTGTGCTGCGTTAAATACACATTGGATTTTGAAAATGTAATATATGTGAAAAATGACCTTGTTAATAATTTGTTTTATTGGCTACATGTTGACGTGATAATATTTTGGGTATGTGAATTAAATAAAATATATTATCAAATTAATTTTACCCGTTTGTTTTGTTTTTCATAACGGGGCTACTAGAAAATTTAAAATTACATATGCAGTTTGTATTTGTGGCTCACATTATATTTCCAATGAACCATACTCTTCAAAATATCACTTTATATGTCACCTCAGAGAGTTAAATTTGTCAGAAGACATTTATTTGTTTATTTTCTCTACTTTATACGTTGTTGTATTCAAACCACCTATACACATGTTGAGGCATGTAATAACTGTGTGTGGGATGAATGAATGCATTACACATACAGTGAGTAAGGGCTGAGCTCTGAAATCAAGTTGCCTAGATTTCAATCCTAGTTCGGCTCTTTATTAATTGTATGAGCTGGGACAAGGTACTTATTCTCTCTCAGGGTAATTTTTAAGATAGAATGAATTCTTCTATCTCAAGTGCTTAAACCAGTGCCTGATACACAGCAAGTGCTCAATAGATGTTAGTTATAGATAAGTATTATTATTCCACTAGAGGCCCAATGCACGAAATTCGTGCATGGAGCTCAGCCCTCGCAGCCCCAGCTTTATCTGGAAGGTCATCAGGAAGGTCGTTTGGTCTACTTAGCATATTAGCTCTTTATTATATAGGATTCTGTAGATAGGAATGTAAGACACAACCATGTGAACCCTTTGGTTACTGAGATGGTAAATTGAAGACGGAGGATTTAACTCTTGAACAGTATGGCTTGAGGAGTCATTTTTCTATTACATGAATGTAAATCAATAGTTGATATAAATATAAACCTGAAGTTAATTTTAAAAAATCATTTTAATAATGTTAAAGGTAAACATATGATTCATACCTGGCCATTCTGAATGCTATCAGACTTTGGATTCTAAACTGAATATTATGCCAAAAATGTGACATGTGACAATTATATTAGCTAATATTTATTTAGTTTTGTTAGCAGTAGGCACTCTTCTCACATGTTACAGGTATTAAAATATTCGATTCTTATACTGACTCTCAAAGTGGACACTACCCATCCTCACCTCCACTTTCCAGAAAAGACGACTGAGATACAAAGAGGCCGAGTACCCTGCCTGCTGCACAGCTAAGAAGGCAGGGATGTGGAAACTCCGGCCCAGCTGGTGTGGCCCCAGAGCCTGGGCTCTCCCTCTCTCTGCTGCACTGCATTTCCCCTCACATTTTATGCCCGTGGAGCAGTAAAAGATGGGTGAGCATTCAGCCTTGTAGTTTCTGTGATTAACTCAAAGATAGAAACTGACTGCTGGTATTTATCAGTAACAGTCCATTTTCTAAGAAAAATTGTTTTCCTGACACAAACTGTAGAATGAACCATCTAAAAGGAAATTTTCCTTCCAAAAGACATCTTTGTAATCCATATAAACTAGGCCATCAAAACCTCTGCTGTCCTGGGGAGGGAGTCCCCTGAACTGGACTTGAAGCAAGAATAAATTACCCTGCACGTCATACCGCATCATGCCCAGCCAAGCTCTGCATCTGCTTCTCTCTTTGGAAGCCCGGCACAATAGATCGTATGCTGATGACACTTACAATATTTAAATAAAACCAGACTAAGTTTATGATTGAAGAAGCCATCATCTTTCATTAGGGGGAGAAAATAAATTGTCAGTACTAGACTACTAACATGTTTGAATGGCTCAATTCATTTTCTAGCAGGTCACGGCCAATATCCACTACAGAGCAGCCTTGTTGAAAACAATCCTCTTAAAGAATCTACTTTGTCTTGATGATAAAGAGGTGTGTTCTTCCCCTGACAAGAAACAGAACAAAACAGAACAACATAACCCCGCTAAGCCCTCTAAACGTTTTTACATGCCAGTGATTTGGTTGTGACATACTATCCTGTGTGAGGGGGAAAGAAAGCGAAGGAGGAGGAAAAGGACAGACCATTCTCAGTGAGCACTTCCAGGCCTGTGGCAGAACTAACTGAAACGGGGAAAAACCCGTGAGTAACAGCAGCCTGGAACAGAGGGAAGCAGCAAGTGAAAGGCAGAGAGGTGAGGGTCTGCTTTACCCCTGTGACTACCTCTGTGTATTTGAGTGTCTCACATTTTCAAGTAATTCTTTCACAAATGAGAGAGTTCAATTACATCATACAGCAGTTCTGAACCTGTGGGTCATGACCCCTTTGGCGGTCGATTGACCCTTCACAGGGGTCGCCTACGACCATCCTGCATATCAGATATTTACATTACGATTCATAACAGTAGCAACATTACAGTTATGAGTAGCAACGAAAATAATTTTATGGTTGGGTCACAACATGAGGAACTGTATTTAAAGGGCCAGAAGGTTGAGAACCACTGCATCACAACATCATTTTCAGTCTGTACAAGATCTTTTCAATCAGTTCATGTCAGAGAATCTTGCCGGAATGTGGGAGGCACAGGGAGGTGTCCCCTTCACAGACCTTGGAAGGGAGGGACATGATGCTGCCTGACAGATAAAGGAGCAAAATCCACACACTGGGACTGGCTGCAGCCGACCATCAGGAGAGTTAACTGGGAGAGTGGCTGTGACTCTATGATAGAAGAACTTGGGAACCCTCACAACTCAGGAGCACAGAAATGGGATGTGAAGACGCCTATGTGTGTTGAAATCTAGACTTGTGTGTTGTCCTTTTTTGGGGCGGGAGAAGCATGATGTGAACAGAGGATGCAGTCACCCTGGAAACTAGGAAAGAGAAGACCAAATATATTTGAATGTTTGCTTCCCTAGTCAGGTCTTGGTCTAGGAGGGTGGCGAGAGGCATGTCTCTCTGTTGTAATGTGCAGACCAGGCCCTTAGAGCTTAATGCTCTTGTTCAGATCGTTAACATGCACTTGCCTTCTTCTGATTCTGCCCTTAGCAGGCATCCTCTGGCCTTCTATGGAGGCGCAGGAAAGACTACATTGGAAAGACTGATACCAATGCCCAATTTGCCTATGGTAATATATTCTTTTATTGGAAATAAGTAAATCTGCATTCTGATGAGCTTCCTATGACAAATGGGCCTCAGGGAGTATACACACCAATTGGCCATCTCAAGTATTCCAGTCTACTTAATAACCGCATTTCTCATTCTAAATTAATTAATTGACATTGTAGTTGAAATATACTCATCTCAATGAGCTTTATTAATGTGAGTCTGTCCCTGAGGGATGGATCTTTTCTAAGGGTTCTGGCAAGATAAGGTTTAAATCACACATCCCCAAGTATTCCAGGCTTCGGGTTCATTCTTCCTTTCAAAATGCAGATAATCATCTCCGTCTCTTTCCTGCTTCATTAGTAGGGAATCCTGTCTTTTTCCCAGAATATTTCTTGGTTTCTTAGGAATAGTTACAAGTCCTAACACCTGTCCTGGTTTTCACCTATCAACTCTATCATCCCTATCATCCTCCTCCCTACCAGCAAGTTTCTTTGCCAGTTACTTTCTGCATGTCCACACCAGTGGTACCACCCTTCCGTGGAGGTTCTTCTATTCAGCCTCAGTACAGGCCTGGTGCAGGCTTGAGAACAAGCTCAGTTTACTGCCCTAAAGATGTGGGGTTATAAAAAAGAGCAACAGCCAAAAAAAGAAAAAGAAGAAAGAAAATTTCTTAAAATTAGACAAATACATTGCTATAAAGTTTTGAAAACCTAGCCCCCAGTTCCTCAGGATGTGAGCTAATTTGGCAATAGGGTTGTTGCGGATATAATCAGTTAAGTCAAAATGAAGCCTTACTGAAATAGGATGGGCCCCTAATCCAATATGATGGGTGTCCTTATAAAAAGAGAAAATTTGGACACGGAGCCAAGCCCACAGAGAGACTGTGATGAGAAAATAAGAGCTGTGCTGTCACAAGCCACAGGACCACAAGAAGCTGCAGGAAGACCTGCAGCAGATCTCCCCTGGGTGCTTTCAGAGGCAGCATGGCCCACTGACACTTTGACCTTGAACTTCTGGCCTCCAGAACTGTGAGACAATACATTTCTCTTGTCTTAACCACTAAATTTGAGGTACTTTTATGGCATGTTAGCAAACTAACACAGGTGTTACAGTTCCTTTAAACTGAAGACTAGGTCCCAGCCTGCTGCCACATTGCAGGGACCAGATAAACCTCAACACCTACAAATAAACCTGTAACCTTCTCGCAGGGGCTGGGCTCTCCTTACCGACTATCTAGGCTCCACAATGAACCTTCCTGCATCCCAAATGACAGATTAAAAGAAAGAAAACATTCTTTCTCTATAGCTACTATAAGGTGTCACAGTTAAGACCAAAATGAGTTCTGCTGAGATGCAATTCTGATCATAATGAGAACAGTTGTCGCAAACTTCATTACAAAATAATCTTTGGTTTTGCCTTTATATAACCAAAGAGGCCCACAAAGCAGTCACCCAAAATAAAAGTGTTCTTCCGAAGCTTGAATTCTGCTTAATATTTTAGAAAGGAGTTGTGAAACAATAGTTTGTCTTCTCTCTAGTCATTTGGGCTTCAGGGTGTAAGGTATCCAGTTCCCTGGTTTAGAATCTGTGAGGTTCATGAACAACTGTGGGTTCAGGGTAAACTTTTAGGTAAATGTCACCTTTGGAAGCCTCCCGGCTGCATTGCCCATGTGCAGTGAATGGTGTCCATGCCCCATCCCTGCCCCCTGGGCACTCACTGTTCTCACACACGGTAATGGCTTTTCACAGCAAGGCCTGCCTGAGGGTTTTCTCTGGCCTTGGTGTGCTTAGCCCACTCACAAGGCAGGCTGGGCTGCCGGAGCACTAACAGCTCTGTGAGCAGCCCTGAATCAATGCAACACAGGAGATGCTGTAGAAATGCCTGGGATGGTCAGTGTTATGGCTGAATGGTGTCTGTCAAAAAGACATGCTGAGCCCTAACTGGTTTGGCTCAGTGGATAGAGCATCATCCTGTGAACTGAAGGGTCCCAGGTTCGATTCCGGTCAAGGGCATGTACCTTGGTTGCAGGCACATCCCCAGTGTGGGGTGTGCAGGAGGCAGCTGATCGATGTTTCTCTCTCACTCATCGATGTTTCTAACTCTCCCTTCCTTTCTGTAAAAAGTCAATAAAATATATATATATATATAGACATGCTGAAGTCCTAACCCCTGGTACCTATGAACATGACCTTTGTTGGAAACAGGGTCTTTGCATATGTAACCAGGTTAAGACGAAGTCATACTGCATCCGAGTGCTCTAATCTGACATGACAGGTGTCCTTATCAGAAGAGGAGAATCTGGACACAGACCCAGAGGGAAGCCAGCCACGTGAAGACAGAGGCAGGGGTTGGAGTTATGCTACCATAAGCCAAAGAATGCCTGGGCCTCCCAGGAGCTGGAAGAGGCAAGGAAGATGCCTTCTCTAGAGGCTTTGGAGGGAATATGGCCAACACCTAGATTTCAGCCTTATAGCCTCCAGGACTGTGAGAGAATAGATTTCACTGGTTTTAAGCCATCTAGTTTGTGGTACTTTATTACAGCAGCCCTAGGAAACGAATACAGTCAATTTGGCTAGGCTATTGTAGCGGTTATCTAATCAAACGCTAATCTAGGCATTCTTGTGAATGTCTTTTGTAGCTGTGGTTAACTTGAAGCAAAGGGAATTTCCTTTGATGATATGGGTGAATCTCATCCCATCAGCTGAAGGCCTGGAAAGCAAACACCGAAGTTTCCCGGAGAAGAAGAAATTCTGCCTCAAAACTGCAGCTCAACTCTTGCCTGAGCTGCCAGCCTGCAAGCCTATCCTGCCTTACAGATTTGCCACTTGCCAGCAGCAGCTGCAGAGCCAATGCCTTCAAATACATCCTTTTTTTTTTTTTTTGGTGTTTGTCCATATATATTTTTGTATGTTCAAAAATAAATCTCTTGACATGTATAAATAGATATAGTATAATTTTCCTCATATGGTCCTGTCCCCTGGAGTGTGGGCAGAATGTGACACCTGCTTCTAACTAACAGAAGTGATGGGATATATGTAATTACATGTACATGATTACATTATGGAAGACTGTGGGACCTGTCTTCCTGAGAGCGTTTCTCTTGTTGGCTTTGAGGAGGCAAATGGCCATGATGGCAGGGAACTGACTGCAACCTCCACCTGACAGCCAATAACAAACTGAGGCCCACCCTCAGTCTGCTAATCCGCAAGGATGAGTGCTGTCAACAACTATGCTAGCTTGGAAGTGGAGACTTCCCCAGTCGAGCGTCACATGAGACTGCAGCCCCAGACAACACTTTGATTGCAGCCTTTGAGACCCAGAAGCATGCTGGTTAGAAACTTTGAAGAATTATGGTGACAAAACTAAATGGAAAAAAGAAACTAGCATTTGGGTCATTAGAATCTTGGATCAAGGACCTTTTTGTTCTACCCCAATGTATCCCTCTGGTGTTTACAGGAATATAAATGCTGCATACAAACTGCTGCTGCCAAGAAAAGGCTCTAATTATTCTTTGTACAAGAGTGAGCATGCATATGTTGGTGTGGGTGTGTGCATGTTTGTCTTTTGTGCTTTGTAAGAATTTGATTTATACATTAATATGTCCGTTCATCAGCACAAATCCCTATTTCCAATTCAGAGCAACTTGGCAGCAGTAATGAGCCTCAAAGGTAATCATTTCACATGCGGAAATAGAGGGTTATTCTGCTATTAGCACTCAGGAAAATGTGCCCTGTTGGCCTCCTATTTCCGGACTGATATTGATTCAATTGGAAAACTGCAGAGATGTGGCTCTTTCACCTCCATTTAAAGTAATTAGAATTAGTGAGGGAATGTCTTAGTGTTATACCTATTGCTAGTTTTCACAATTACCATGAACTTCTGGGAAGGAATAAAGAAGAAACCCATATTGACCTCTGGCAGACCGGATTATGTTAGCAATCAACTACTGAGCTCATAGGTTACTGTTTCCAGTAAGTTTTTCTCATTTTTCCCCCATAAAATTATGAGCTGATTCATTATCTTGGAGTTCACCTATAGCTATAGTGTTGAAAAAAAATGTATAAGATCTGAAGTCAGAAAAGTCCTTAGAAATATTCACAGTAGCAGGTACCCAATCAACTTGCCCTGAACTAGAAAAGCAACCTAAAACCCAGGGCAGGCTCCCCTCCCAGGAGAAACTTCAACATTACCATATATTGTAAACTATAGCACTCAATTTTAACAAAATCCCATGGGGGAAAAATGGATGAATCTACCCTCTGCAGCTCCATGATTGTATGTCCATGGGGGATTTCGAGAAATTTTGGAAAGTTCATGCCCCCTACTCTGTGCTATTTAACAATAGCTGTTTGTTTGTTTATAAACTTTACTTCAAGCCATTTTACCTATCTATGTCTGTGTCTTACTGTCAATCTTACCATGATTTTGGTACATGGCAGTGGTCATGGAGTTGGGGTTGGGTGTGGGCATATGGGAGAGTATAGATTAACCTGTTATATTGTTTGTCTTCTGTGCAAGTGATGAGATTACAAGTGATTTTTATCTTCTTTTTGCTGTTTTACTTTTATGAATTTTCTACAATTAATAAGTATTACTTGAATATTTTAAAAGTTATTTAATGGCAACTTTAAAACAATATGGATAGAAGGAGCCCAAAATTGATTTTAGTGTCTGTAGATGCCATATATCAATCAACTTAGTTGTGGTTAATAGCTTATATTGATTAGATTATAATTTTTTGCTTTTATGTATTTTAAAATTTATAATCAAAATAATGCCAATAACTAAAGTTGTAAGAGTGGCCTCATACTTGGATATATTAGGATTCATGGTATAGGCTCTGGTCATACTCAGGGGAGATCACAGGCCAGCAGCATTGTCCCCTTGGGAGTATAGAAACTCAGGCTCATCTACACTATCTGCGTTTTAGGAAGATCTCAGGTGATTTGCATGAACATTAAAGTTTCACAGCTCACTACCCAGAGATGATTTTTCATTCATGTGATCCAGGCTTTTTAGTTCCTCTGTTAAATACTCTGCTTGGCAATAAATGCTACTATAAGTAGAAGTGTCCAATAATGAACACTTAGTCACCACAGGAAGCCTTGTATAGAAATTATTCTCTACATATTTTGATAAAAATATACATGCTTGAGACAATTATAAGTGGCCTATTTGGAGAACAGAGTAGACAGGGGGAATGTAGGAAAAGATGTGAGGAGAAAGAAACTTCAGTGGTGGTGAAGATAGGAGTTGCTTAGTGATAGGAAAGTCACAATGGGGGTTAAAAGTTGGGTATGCTTTTCTTAATCAAATCATTTTTGTTTACCACTTATTTTGAAAGGATTTATTAATAACTTATAACTATATTTTTTATTGATTTTAGAGAGGAAGGGAGAAAGAGAGAGAGAGAGAGAGAGACATCAATGATGAGAGAGAATCAATGATCAGCTGCCTCCTGCACACCCCACACTGGGGATGGAGACAGCAACCCTGGCATGCGCCCTGACTGGGAATCAAACCATGATCTCTTAGTTCACAGGTCGACTCTCAACCACTGAGCACACCAGCCGGGCACCTATATGTAGCTTTAAATTTTAAAAGAATTTTACACATATTTTCTAATTTTATCTTTACCTAGTTTCTGTGAATCACAGTGCTCTTACTTAAAATGGGATAAGCATTTTAAATAAGAGCACTGTGATTCACAGGAATTAACATCTGGCTAAAGATTGGAGAGCTAATCAGTAACAGGAATATGTGTCAAAGTTTCTGTCAGCATCAATAGCCAAAGTTTAGCAAGGAAGAACCATTCCTATGCTCCTCCTTCCTCACAGCATCTTCGTCTCTGGTTCCAATCCCTTTTACTAAACCATGAGTCCTTCTTACCTACTTAAGTCTGGGACTGTGCTGGGTTCCAGGCAGAAAGCAAAGAAACATGACATAAGTCCCCACCGACAAGGAGCTCACAATCTTGACAAACTGTCCTTTCCATATTTTATATTTATTTAATTCAATATCAGGCAGTCATGTCATCACTCTTATGAACATGAAGCACCCCATACTGGGTGAGGGCTCATTCTGGAAATCACTTTTCCTTAACCTCCTGCTCAAAAATCTATTTTGTGACAGGCCCAGGGACGTGCCCATATATAAACCGGCATGTTTACATTAACGTGAGCGAGTCCTTTTTCATCAGAACATTTTTCCCCTTTTCTTGTGATGTCAACACTTATCCACAGAAAGCAGGAAGAGGATGTCCCAGGCTAACAACCCCAGACCGTTTCAGATGGAAACCCCTCCTGATGATGTGGCTTGCCCCTGTTCGGAAAGGCTGCACCCCAGAGAGCAGAGAAGGGCATTCGTCTGTCAGTGATGCTGCTCCCAGTGAGAAAGGATGGCTCAGAATTGCCACCAAAGTAGCAGGTTTTACTGCTCTGCCTGCTTGGTTGCTGGGCTCATTAAGATCACTGAAAGATTTTAGTTAAAAACAAACTAACAAACAAACAAAAATTCCAGCACCTTCAATCATGAATGCTTCAATGGGAATAAGAGTTTTAGTTTTCATAAAAGCTAACCAGAAAATGTTATCAAAAATTGCCTTAGAACTGAGTACTCTGCACACAAAAGCGTTTTTAACCTTAGCTGCATGCATTTCCCCATTCTGGTTGATGGCTTCAGATTTGAGCCTTGTAGGCAGCAAAGCGGTTGTGGTTAAAGCATGGAATCTGGAACTGCATTTTCTGAGTTTGAATTGGGATTCTGTCAAGTATTGGCTGTTTGTTCTCAGGCAAGTTACTTAATCTCACAGTGATCTGGCTCACTCATTGGTAAAATGGAAATAATAGTAGAATTTCATAGTGTCATCATGAGGACTAAACGAGATAGCATATCCATGGTACTTAGGACAGTTAGCACCATATGTGCATTAGCTGTTGTTAAATTGTGCCTTTCTGGAACTGGAATCCAAGCATCTTGCCTCAGTAGGAGTAAAGGATTTCCATACAAGGTGATAGTGCAAGTCTTCACTGCCACAGAAAAGGATGACACAGCAGACATGGAACTGAACAAGAAATTAGGAGATATGCGTTGGCAGTTCTAGTTCTCTCAGTTAGTGTAGGGATCTTGGGTAAATTTCTTAGCCTTTCTGAGACACAGTTTCTCGTTTGGAAAAGAATAGCTAATCTCAAAATTCCCATTCAGTTCTAAGTTTCAATGATTTTAAGTTTTTGTTTCGGGTTCTATTTAGTATGAGAGAAGGACTTTTGGCATGTTTCAAAATAGGTAATAATTGCATGTATAATATAATAGTTCATATTTGAAGCTAAAATAAAAATCATTTTAAACAGACTTAGCTAAGAGCTATTCTTTACAAAGTCTATTTTAATTATTTGGTGCTTATATCACTGGACACAGTCTACTGGATTAGGGCTAACAAGATCTCTTGTAAAATTCACTCCCGGGAATCGATTTGCTGAACCATATTTCCAGGAAAGTTTAAAAAACAACCCTGGAATCTGATCCTGAAATGGCAGGCGAACATCCAGCACAGGGGGCTGAATCTCAGCCAATAGCTCATTATCTGCTGGAAAAAGGGGGCTGGAACTGAGATAACTTGCTTCTCAGGAGTCTGTTTCAGTGAGCCCCAACATGGCATATTTGGCAGATGTGGTGGTTTCTGTGGCAACAGGTTGTATATGTGATCTCGTTCCTGATTTATATCAGGTCAGAAAGTCTTAGAAACCTGTCATCCATGACTCTCAATAATAACGGAGGGTGAAAAGTCATACCCACGCTAAGTGAAAAGAGGTCATGTGTGTGGTGTTGATGTGGTTCCCGTTCACCTAGAACTCCTGTAGCCTTGACATTTCCATGGCCGGCAGCCTGTTAACACTTGGAGGAAGGCTACCATGGCTGATCACTCTCACATGGCCATCCTCCTCCAACCCCACATAATCCCACAGGAACCACACAGTGGGAAGGAAAATAACCAGTCCTGGTTGAGATGTGATACTAAGTGATCAGCACCACAAAATTACAAAGTAAACCTTAAAACAGGTGAGACAGTGAATGCTGAATGTCCAACATCTAATTACTTTAATAGAGAATATTTTTGCTAATGATAAGAAAAAAATTACAAGAATAGTTGGGAAAAGGTCTAAAGATCACACTGTACTAAAAAACTCCCTATAGATGGCACAATTCTAGATGGTAGCCACTAGCCATATGTGGCTTTGGAACACTTGAGAGTGGCAAGGGTGATCAAGAAACTGAATTTTCAAATTTTATTTAATTTTAATGAATTTAAATAATGTGGCTAGTGGTTACCAGTTTGGACACTGAAGCTATCATTCCTACAAGTCAGGAAACGACGTGTTACCAGTTAGTAAATAGCTCACTCAAGCTCTCTGCCATTATTTCCATGGGCTTTTCTCAAAACCACTTGAGAAATTTACATTCTAAATTTCAAACTTGGTATTGAGCAGTCTTGTGGAACTCTAGCTCCAAGGAAAATTATAAGGTAGATAATATCTGTGGTTTTCTCCTGTGGCTTTTCTTATCATTGCTTCTTACCTTTTCCTAACCATCAAGCATCATCCCAAGTCACATCCCCCCTATATTTTGCTCTAGCACTTATAAACGAAATTATTAGTTTAAAATGTTTCCTAGGGGAATTTTCACTGCAATATGGGACTTACTGAAAAACAATGTTTTTGAATACCAAAATCAGTGCTTTTCAGAACAAGGTTGGAGAACCCCTGGCATTAGAGTTGGCTGGGGGCTGGGGATGTATATGCTGACAATTTGGATTCCTGGGCCCCAGCCAGAGACTCTGACTCCCAAACCTGTAGGAAAGGGAACAAGGAGTGTCCTTGGGGCCCAGCAGAGACTCTGAAACCAGGCTGCCTTCGTTTGGAATCTAGTTTCAGCCTTTCCTAAGCGTTAAACCTTGAGCAAATGACAAAACCTCTTTGTAGTTCCACTTATTTGGGATCATCATAACCTTTCACTTAGGGTTGTTTCAAGGAAAGTATCAGTTCATAAATGTGATGTACTTAAAAGAGCTCCTAGTGCATGTTAAAAATTTTATTACCTATCATTCCTATGACTTGTTTTGAGCAACTGGAGTGACTCTTACACATACTTAAGTTTGAGAACTTCAGTCCGAAGAAAAGCCTGGCAACAACAGAGCAGGAAGCTCCGGGAGAGCAGTGGTAGCTCCTATCTTGTGTATCTACTAGTATATCTTTAGCTGTAGAGTGAGATGGTCATATTTTCTCAGAGATAAATGGATGTAGAAAATAAATGTGAAAGTCTTTTACTTTTTATGCAAAGCTGTACTATGGTTTGCACGTGAGAACACCAGGTTGGGGTTTTTGAATGGAATGAGATGCTTAGAGACGATCAAATAGAATATCACCTTGGGGAGCTGTAAGGAGGAAGGATCGAACACATGCATACAAGAGGGAGAAGTGGTATCCTCAGTGTTTAAGTTTGTGAGTGCAATTTACAAATAGTTTAGTTTATAACATAAAGGCTCGCAGTAGAACCATTCCAGTGCGAGCCAGGCTCTGGAGCCTTCCGTTTCACAAATCATATACACCTGCCAATTGGGGCGGGCGCTTTTCTCTTGTCAGCAAGCTGGAGTGAAAGCTTTGCTGATCATCACCCTGCCAGCTAGAAAATGGATCTCACTACCAATTTATTCTGGAAGTAAGGAGCTCCTGGCCTCTGGGAGAGATTATAAAATGGAGTCATTTTACTCCTGACACCTTCAGAGTCGGTTAGTCCTTGTGGGATAAACTCCAGATCCATGCTCAGTGCCTTTGGCAGGGAAATATTTTCTACAAGCTACTGGCTAACGCCTCACAGAGGAATTTTATTTAAGGTCTGTCTGGGACCAGAAACCAAAAACCAATAAATTGACACTTTCTAGAGAACACAAAATAACTCGAGACTGAAACTGGCAGACTTTTCCTTTTTTCTTTCACTATTACACATCACAAGAGTTTTGAATGGATGATTGAATTCTGAAAGTAACATACAGTAAGTTTTGAAATTTTCTACCTTCTCAATTTCTGAAATATGAAACTAGCTCATTTCTCATTTTACATAGACAGCACACTGTACTCTATTTCCATCCAAGAAACTGCATGCTGCCCTCCCATGACATGAAATACACTTTTAAGAGTATTACATGTCTACCATATATGTATTTTTTAATGAAATATATGCTTTAGAGCTTACTTCAGAAGAGCATAGGTCAATCTAATTGACCAGTATGTATATTTGTCTGTTTCCAGAGGCCAGTTGAGTTCAGATGTCCCTGGAGCATAGACTATCCTGCTGCTCTGAATAGGGGTTTGGGAAAATCAAACCAGGGCTACCCCCAGTGCAAAGGACCCCTGAGTATTCTGGTCAGCTCTGAAGCTCAGCCAAGCTGAGCCTCTGACACGTTGGAGAGATTGTTACCTAAGCCTCATTATAGAGTATTCCAGTGTCTGAAAGAAATATCAGAAGTGTTTTCATCACCTCCTGAGGGCCTATGAATAGAAAATCCACCAGGTTCTGACTAGAGTGAATAGGATCAGTTGGGCATTCAAGAAGGTCCAATTGACAATTCGCAGGGCTGAAATATGACTGCACAGGCTTTAAGCCACTGAACACATTGCTTTATCTATTCTTCAGATCAGATTGATGTTGTCTCAAATGTTTTTTTCTCAATTTGAAGTGAACTTCCACTCTATGAGCGCTGAAATAGATGAACACAATTGTATACATTTACTGAGAGAGAATCCTTTATTTAACCCCCTTCCTTTGTCCCATAATATTTTCAAAGTAACTTGTTCTCTACTGCTCCAGGAATAGAAATACCAGCACAAAAGCAAACAGAAATAAAATATATTAATTCTTGGCTTTTGAGTTTCTAGTGGCCCAGGATAGATAATATGAGGGCCATTCAAGAAAGATTCAGGGGTAAATCACTATGCACCATTTTGTTTTTTGCATTACTGGCTGTTTAGCACCAAAGCCCCCAGGTAAGCTTTGACTTCACTTCAAGTAGCTCTTCACCTGGTGGAAACTCATAGACACTTTTGAGAATCTAATGAAAACAACAGACTCCATCACGCGGAAAAATACTTTAAATGTACAAACACAACATTTTGGATACACTTTAGGAGATTTTTGGACACCATGAGTAACATCTACCCAGAACAAACATAATTTAAAACAAAGCACTACATGTAGACTAAAAGGAATAGACTTTGGAATTTGACAGCTTAAATTTGCACCTTGGCTCACGTAAATTACTTTATCTAGACTTCAATTCCCTCATTTGTAAAACCAGGATGATTAAAGTGCCTATTCCTAGAGTGTCTGAGAGGACCAGGTGATATAATGCATATAAAAACACTTAGCACAGGCCTGCTATTTAGAGAGCATTTGATTGAAGTTGGTACTATTATGTTATCCGTCATTTGAAAACAAATATGGATATAGATGGGATTCAACAGAGCTGAGAATTAGCCTAGATGTTGGCATCCTCCTGTAATTTTATCCCAGATGTTGTCCCAGTGGTAAACACAGTGGATTTAAATGACAAAAAGTAGACAAAGATTGACAGAAATGCTTGAAAATTGAGTATAAGTGATTTAGGAATAAGGTAATATGGTGGTGGAATAAGATGTGGAGGGCTTTTAAGCTGAATCTTTTTTCATTGTCATGGCCACATAATTGCTCAAGGTACAGAAAAATAGTCCTGCCTATCCAATGCCACTGGGCCAGCAGATAACATGCAGGCTGCACAGGAGCCTGGCAATGGTTAGGAGACATAACAAGAGGGTCTGGTGATTATGGCAAACTCCAAAGCATTGCCAAATTTGCCTCCAGATTGAACCAAGGGGTAAGGATTGCCTGGTTAGGAGAGAGCAAAGAGAAATGGTCAAGTCCAGACAATGGCATGATGGGCTCTTTGCCCAGGATCCTCTTCCTCCCATAGGAGCAGCATAAGCTAAGACCTGGATCTTCATATTTACCAAACCGCCAGAGAAAAACAAGTTCAAAGGCAAAAATAACTAGACATCTGAAGAGCATAACTGCTACAAAATACAGGCAACAAAACCAACTGCAAATATTAGACAGAACCAGCTCTTCTTTATTTACTTATTTACTTATTTGTTACTCAAAATAAAACTAATCAAAATTCTCAAATAATTAAAAGAGCAGTGGAAATATAAAGCAGAAACAATCATCTACACTAATAAAAGGGTAATATGCTAATTAGACCAGGTCAACCGGACATCTTCTGGTCGTTCTGCCTTTCTTACAGATAAAACCATGGTGGCGGGGGCCAAGGCAGAGGTGGATAGGGATGGATGATCAGGCCAGCAGGGGAGAGCAGTTAGGGGCAATCAGGCCGGTGTGGGGGAGCAAGCAGTTAGAGGTGAGAATAGGATGGCAGGGGAGGGCAGTTAGGGGTGATCAGGCTGGCAGGGGAGCAAACAGTTAGGGGCGAGATCAGGCCAGCAGGGGAGGGCAGTTGGGGGTGATCAGGCCAGCAGGGGAGGGCAGTTCGGGGCGATCAGGTCAGCAGGGGAGCAGTTAGGGGGTGATCAGGCGCCCGGCAGAGGTAGTTAGGGGAGATCAGGCAGGCAGGCAGGCAGATGAGTGGTTAGGAGCCAGTGGTCCTGGATTGTGAAGGGGATATCTGACTGCCCTGTGGGATCGGGCCTAAACTGGCAGTCAGACATCCCCCAAGGGGTCCCAGATTGGAGAGGGTGCAGGCTGGGCTGAGGGACACCCCCCCGCCTTGTGCACAAATTTCGTGCACCAGGCCTCTTTCGTATACCAATAAGAATTTACAAATAAGAAGGCATACTTGATATGAAAATGTGAGTTTAAATAAATTGTTAACATATGGATAAATAACTAAAGGCTATGGCCAAAGAATGAAATGGAGTATTGGAAAGTAGGCTAGAATATTCTTCAAAAAAAAGCACTTGGAAAGGAAAAAGGGAAAAAAACAAGAGATATGGAAATCAGCAATTAAAATATCAAAAATACATATTTCAAAAGTCCCCTTAGGCCCTAGCCTGCTTGGCTCAGTGGATAGAACATCAGCCTGTAGACTAAAGGATCTGGGTTTGATTCTGGTCAAGGGCACATGCCCAGGTTGTGGGCTGGATCCCCAGTGGGGGGTGTGCAACAGGCAGCTAATGTTTCTAGCTCTCTCCCTCTTCCTTCCTCTCTGAAATCAATAAAAATATACATATATTTTTAAAAAGTCCCATTAGTAGACACCGAAAAGAGTATTTCAAGAAATGACATCTAAGAATTTTCCCAACTGAAAGAAGAGGAAAAACTTCAGGTTGAAAGGGCTTCAGGGTATAAAAGCATAGAGAATGAGAAATCTAAACCCAGAAACTTTATGATAAAATGCATGGGTATTGAAGACAGACAAAAATTTGCCCGTTTCTAGAGAGAAGAGTGGACCACTCACCCACAAAGGAAAACAAGTCATGTTGGTATCAGATTTCAAAAAGCACACATGAATGTAGAATAGAATAATATAACATTTTCCAAAGGTTTAAGGAAACAGCTTTCAGGTTTTAAATCAAAATCTAGCAATATGTTGCCATTAATGGTCATTAAGAGACATATTTAAAAGCAGATTTTTTTAAGGAACTTGGAAAACTCATTCTAAAATGTATATGAAAGAATAAAAGTCCATAAATACCTAACTCAGCTTTGAAAAAGAAAATAAAGAGAGCATGAAGGTATGGGAAGGGAAAGACTTTCTCTACCAGATATTAAGACATAACCGAGGCTGTAGTGATAAAAATCACCAGGTATGGACTCAGGAGCAGACAAAAAAGTCAACGGACAGGAATGGGGTTTTGAGGTCAAACATAGCACTACAAAGCAATGGGGAAAGGATTACTCATAAATGTCATTTGGAAAAAAGGCTCACTAGATGAAGAAAAGTAAAGCTAAACTTGTACGTTATCATAGCATAGGTAGTAGATTAAAACCATATGTGTTAAAAATAAAAATATTTTTTTAAATGTAAAAAAAAAACCATTTGTGACCCAGGCATAGAAAAAAAACTTTTTAAATGAAACTCAAAATATAAACTCTTAGGCAAAAAGAAGATGGATTTTATTGCATAAAAATTAAAGATTTCTATCTAATGAAAACCATTATAGACAAAATCAACAAATGTCATACTAAGAAAGACATTTATAAATCAATAAGAAAAAAGCAGGCAAAATAGATGAACAAGCAGTTTATAGAATGAGGAAGAAAAGACATAATGGCTAACAACAACACACATCAGATAAAGACAAAATTAAACAATAATGAGGTATCACTTCACATCAGCCAGAATGGCAAAAATAAGAAATCTATTTAATAACAAATGTTGGTAAAGATGAGATGGGAGAAAAATTCTCAGATACTGCTGTTAGCAATATAAATCAGCACAGATATTTCTGAAAGCAAATTGGTATTTTATTTATTGGAATTAATTATCCATTTTCCTTATAACCATGGATTCCCATATATAAATTTAAAAATACCCTCCCGCAAAACAGTACAACAGGGATAAGTTCATATTAAAGACCCGTATTGCAAATAGGGTGGAATCCATGAGTATGAGGGGAGAGAGAGTGGGAGAGGGTATTGGGAAGAAGGAGAAAAATGTAGGACAAGTTTGAATCCTTGAACTGACCAATGATGACAATGTGCAAAGATTTGAGTTGTATAGTTAAATCAACTCTGCACTTCAGCTCCACCTAAAAATACAAACTCATAATATCCTTAAGGCTTAAAGTAAATTATCAAATAAGAACAGGAGGACTAAACATAAAATATTAAAGAAGCCAGAACAAAACTTTACATTTAGATAGATTTAAATGTCTGTAAGAAAACGTTAAGAAATAATTTTCAAACCTCTCATAATACCACATAGTGTTCTACTTTAGGGATATTTTCCTTGAATATATTTTGCTTATTCTTTATTTTCAAAGGACCACATATCTGATATGGTATTAAAATTGCAAATCAAAAAATAATAGGATGTCATACCTAAAAAGATAAAACAGCAGAAAGTGTGAGAAATGATAATTATCCTATATAATAAAAGGGTACTATGCAAATTGACCCTAATGGCAGAATAACTGGAAACTACCGCTTGCTATGACATGCACTGACCACCAGGGGGCAGACGTTCAATGCAGGAGCTGCCCCCTAGTGGTCAGTGCGCTTCCACAGGGAGAGCGCTGTTCAGCCAGAAGCCGGCTCATGGCTGGCCAGCAGTGGTGGTGGCAGGAGTCTCTCCTGCCTCTGCGGCAGAGCTAAGGATGTCAGACTAATGGCTGTTAGTTGGACTTCCCCTGAGGGCTCCTGGACTGCCAGAGGGATGTCTGAGTGCCAGCTTAGGCCCGCTCCCCAGGGGAATAGGCTTAAGCTGGCAGGTGGACATCCCTCAAGGGGTCCTGGACTGTGGGAGGGGGCAGGCTGGGCCAAGGAATCCTCCCACCCTCGAGTGCTGCCAAGGGACAGCAACTTTGCAGAGAGCCCTCTTGCACTCCAGGACTACTCAGGGGATGTCAGACTGCTGGTTTCAGCCCGATCCCCGCAGGCCAGGCCAAGGGACCCCACTGGTGCATGAATCCGTGCACCAGGCCTCTAGTATTCTTATAATGAAGAGTAAGTCTGGACTGTTAGAAGTGGCCTAAAGCCGTTATTCTGATAATGGAGATGAGTCATGAAACAAGAGAGCGAGTTATTTTTTAAAATGACTAAAAAATCAGGGTGGCAATAGTTTCAGAAATTGGAGAAAGTACTATTGGAATGTCTATAGTCATGCTTCAATAATAGATATTTTTGTTGCCTTCATATGCTTCCTATACACTCGTCCTACCTTAGATGTTTCTATATCTGTCATCACCATAGGACCCATTTCCATGATACAAAATCCCTGTCCTTTCCTAGAGCCAAGCCTAATCATCTGGTAAACTAAATTTTACTCTCTATTTGATTTTCACTAGTATGGGCTAACATGAAATATTGATATTTACTGATTACCCCCAGAGATTCTTTTCATCCCATTTATCTTCCATTATATACTTAGAAACACTTTTTATCTATGAATTTGCATATTTTCTATTTCATATTTTTTCCTCTATAGCCAGAAATAGAGTTGACAAAAACAGCTATGCAGTGACACTTTTTTTTTTATTAACATACTTTCTTCTTTCCTTAAAGGATACTGACCATATGTCTTAATTGCTGAATATGGAACTTTTTAGCAATGTTCTGAATAAATTCTCATCTCCCTACTTTTTAAGATTAGTTCTATATTGTGATTTCAGTGCCTTCAGTGTTCAACCATTGTTATAATTCCTTATAGACAACCCAAAACTAAACACTGTTAAATAACTTACTAAATCATGTTGACCACCTTATAAGCAACCATCAAAATTTTATGGCTACAATGACTCACAAAGATTATTTTTCTTCTAAGAGAAAAATGTCTCCTGAAGAAACTTGAAATAAATAGGTTGGGCATTGTAACTAGGTGCATTATCATTATAGAAAAATATTGTATGAAAGGGACAAAATTCCACTGTAACAATTACCCAGAACATCTCTATGGTTACTAATGTCTGCTGAAAATTAGGAGGGGAAATTCCAGCAGTTTGATGACAGTGCTACAAATTACACATGCTAAGGCCCAGGAGGAAAAAGGCTCAGAGTTTATACAATAGTTTATACTTTTTAAAGAGTGTTATTTTTCCATTAGATAAAAACATACAAGGTCTCTGAAACAGTGAACAAAAACAGGGAATCCTTTATACTCAGTAGAATACTGAAAAATCTTTCCCTGAGGGAAAATAGTAAAATAATCTTATGATGTTTTATTAACACATGTAACCTTTCTTTCTCAGGCAATTCATCTCATTCTGGTAAACACACACCATCACTAGTGTATTCTCTGCTGCCTCATGACTTTTGCTTCGTAATAAAGTAGACACAGCTCTCCTAAAGCACAGATGCTTGGGTAGAGTTTTATTACTTTTCTTCATACAAAGCTTAAGTGTATTTGCTAAATTTCTTCTCCTTCCCTCTGTCATTTTCCTGATTAACACTTTTCAGCATCCCTGGGTCGGGTTGCATTTGTTTGTAGCTAAGAGATCAGATACATAATTTGAACTGAATAAATCAGTAAGGAAATAGAGCACCAAAGAAAGTGCTCCGTGCCCTCTTGCAACTCCTTGGCAGAAGTATTTACTGTGCCACAGAAGTGTCCCCCGGGAGTCTGTAACTGGGGTGTGAGAAGGGAGAAGGGGAAGGGGAGGGGGAACAGGAGTCACTGATATAGTTTGGACTTTCCTCTTCTCAGGTATTTAATCCAACAATTTACTAACCATCATTTTGTTGATGAGTCAAAAATCACCATCCCTTGTCCTTTATTTTATCTTTGTGTTATTAGAGCCACTGCTTTATTTGGAAGCCTCTGGACTCAGTAATCCAAGTGTCACCCACCAGGAAAAATAAATTGAGGGTGTGGCTCACTTCAAGAGCTGGTGCAGAAAATGTCCAGATTTAAAAAGAAGACACCTTTTTATTGAGATGTAACTCACATGCATAATATTCATTCTTTTAAAATGTACAGTTCAGCGATGTATAGTCTATTCACAAAGTTGTGTAACGATCACCTCTATCTAGTTCCAGAACATTGTCACCACTTCAGAAGGAAACTCTATACCCAACAGGCACTCCCCTCCCCCATTCCACCAGGCCCTGGAAACCACTAACCTGCTTTCTGTCTCTATTGCTTTACCTACTCTGGATATTTCATATCAATGAAATCATATAATATTTGTCCTTCTGTGTCTGTCTTCTTTTACTTAATATACTGTTTTCAAAATTTCTGTCTAATCTCTTTTCAAAATTTAAGCTGGGTGAGGAAGGACACGGGGACTGGGAGGTGACGGACCGTGAAAAATAGTGGAGTGGAGTGGAGTGGAGGTCCAGGAGTGGCCATACAGAGGTTAGAATGCAAGTAGAAAGTAACAGAATTGAGCCCGAGCAGGTTTGGCTCAGTGGATAGTGCATCGGCCTGCAGACTGAAGGGTCTCGGGTTCAATTCTGGTCACCTGGCCCAGGAGAGGCACGGGTGTCTCCCTCACATCCATGTTTCTCTCTGTCTCTCCCCCTCCCTTCCACTCTCTCTAAAAATCAATGGAAAAATATCCTCGGGTGAGGATTAACAACAACAACAAAAAGTAACCAAATTGAAAAGATTGGAGGTCAAAGAGGGGGAGCTTGAAACAGATTTTTTCAAAGTAGTGCAGTTTGGGAGGAAAACAAGCTTTTGAGGAGGGGGGCAACCAAGGAACCGAGATGTCAGACATGGGACGGGTCACTGCTGTGCATAAGTCAGCAGAATGAAGATCACAGTGAGCCATGCGTTACCGTAACTGCTAACCATGGGATCCATGTAGGGAGATCAGTTGCCAGGAGTTGATAGATGATGACAAAAAGGCAGAAGAAAGGCTGATATAATGCAATTTAAAGAAGCAGGCGTTGCTGAAGGAGAAATGGTTTAGAAGAAAAAATGAGGGAAAAGGAGAATATCTACTCTATGTAACTAAAAATAATTCTGCCTCCTAGAAGTAGGAGTTTAAGTTTACTAAAATCCATGCATTCATATCAATGAAATAACATATGGACCTGTAGAAACCAAAGGTGTGTTTTTACAGTGAGTATATCAAGTTAGACAGCTTGGATAGCACTATAGGGGAAATTATTGTCTAAATGTGACACGGCTATCAACTATAAGAAAATCTGAAATATTTCATTCATGAGAATGACTATTCCCGTAAAGGATAAAGGATAAAGACGTGAGAGAATTAATTCAATTGATTAGCTGTGCTTCCGCATAGGAACACATCTAATATGAAATTGGCAAAATGACGGGAAATGAAATGAGTGCATTTAATTTTATGTGACTAGTATTTATTCTAAGCTTTTTAAAAGTTTACTAGTATATTTACACTGGAAATAAATATAATGAACAGTCTCATCGGTTGGGTAGTATTTAAATAGTAAATCATCTAATTAACTAGTCACTTGAAAGCAAAAAGGGAAATTTGAATCTGTTGTTTAATTGCCACATTTCAAGAACACATTTTAGCTGGCTGCCTCTAAAAAGAAATAATAATGTGAGATCATGAAAGCATTTCGTAGTAATGAGCAGGCTCTGGTTTCTATTTATTGCCTATACAGAGGATACTGACAATAGTTTTGGAAAAGTGAGTAAAGCGCTCAGACTAGCTAGCACAGAGGTATGAAACACTGGTGTGAGACAGGTCAATTCTAACTATCTCCTGGGCGAGGACAGGCTTTCTGAAAGCTGTATGGAAGGGGTATGCGTCTCAGAATTACATGGTTTTAAGTAATCACCTTGGGATCAAATTCCAGTTCTAGCCACATACCTTCACAGGAGGGTGAACACATGGATAGCATGACATCTCTTATATTAACCGTCATTGTGCTCAGATTCTAACAACCTCTTGGACAGAATCTGCCTTACACATGATGGGAGAAGGCTGCAGTGTCTGAAACTCTTTGCAGTTTCTATGTTAAATACTGTCTCTTCTACATCCAAATTAAAAAAAAAAAAAAACTATCAATGAAAAAATAAAATATTAAGTCCCTGTTTTTTCCCTCCTCTAAGCACCTGTATGTGACAATGGGGATGGGAAAGGATGAATGGAAATAAATTGTGATAAAGAAGGGGGATTGAAAAAATAGAGTCTATCCGGTTTGTATCTTTCCCGATTCCCTTTTTCATAGAAGGCTGGTTATGTTCCATTGGCAGCACCTGGGGAACTATTTTCTCTCTATCATGACGTGTACCTGATGCAGAAAAAGGATGAAAGGATATGGGAAATGCTTCCGATACAGTGGTAAGTGGGGGAAAAAATAAGCAACAAGAAAACAGTTACACAAACCAAGAACTGTAGGCCTGACAGTAACTCACCAGCCCTACCCTGATCCCCTCCTCCCATCAGTTCTCACTTTATCTCTCACTGTTCTCGTTGCTCCTTGCCCTCCAGCCACGTGGCCTCCAGTTACGTTCCTGCCTAGGGGCCAAGCCTGGCTTCCGCACTTGCCTGGAACTCTCTTTCTTCTGCTATCTACATGGCAACCTGCCTCACCTCCTTAAATAAGAAGGAGGCAGAAGAAGGAAGTCAGAGGGAGATGTGTCTATAGAAGATGGTCAAAGAAATGTAAGGCTGCAGGCTTTGAAGATGGAGAGAGGGGCCCCTGAACTAAAGAATGCTGACAGCTTCTAGAAAATGGAAAAGGCAAGGCAATGGATCCTCCCTTGGAGCCTTCGGAAAGAAAGCAGCCCTGTGGACACCTTGATATTAGCCCTGGGAGAGGCATGTCAGACTCTGACCTACAGAATTATAAGATAATAAATTTGTATTGTTTGAGCAACTACGTTGGTGGTGATTTTTTAAAGCAGTAGCAAATTCTAACTCTTGTTTCTCTCAAGATATATGAGTGTGGGCAAGTTAGCAATTCTCTTTATACTCAGATTCCTTATTTATAAAATATTCCTAATAATGGCACCTATCTTATAAGAACTGTTATGATTAACATAAATAACACAAGAAAGAGTTTAGCACAATATTGTGTAAATGGTAATTGCTCAATAAATGGTAGCTGCCATTATAATCACTGTTACCATCATCACCATCATCATCGTCATCATCATCATCATCAAAATCACTGTAGAGAAAGGCCTATTACTGTCTAGGCCCGTTGTCGGCAAACTGCAGCTCTCGAGCCACATGCGGCTCTTTGGCCCCTTGAGTGTGGCTCCTCCTAAGCCTTAGGAGTACCCTAATTTAGTTAATAACAATGTACCTACCTATATAGTTTAAGTTTAAAAAATTTGGCTCTCATAAGAAATTTCAATCATTGTACTGTTGATATTTGGCTCTGTTGACTAATGAGTTTGCCGACCACTGGCTAGGCAGGAACAGAGGTTGGTTTTGTAAGAGTTTTTGGATTCTCACTCTAATTAGACAGGACTAGATAAAAGAAGAAAAGAAATTATAATTACTATTATGTTACTTTGCTACTTCAGAATCTCACTTCTCTGGGACCAATCTGGATGGCACCGGAGGCTGAGGCACCTGCAGCAGAAAGCATTATTTCGGTTGAGGGCATCTTTTCCTTCCTTGATACGGCAGCCAGAAATCTGCCAGGGTTGTCAACTCTAAGCTTCATTTATCTCCTGTGCCTGTCTTTCCTTAATTCCTCTTGATGAAAGGCAACCACAGCCATATGCCAGCTCTTTGACGTGCTCATCCACATCAAAGGTATCTGTATGGGGGTGGGGGAATAAGCACAGCCAAGGGTTCCCTAGCTAATGCGGACACAGTCACATGGGTACTTGCCTCTAGCTAGCCTTTGCCCTATGAGTTAGAGATGATTTGGTGGTAATGGGTTGTGTGGGGGTGGGAGGATGTTGGGGGTCTCTTGTAGTCGCTTACCCGGATAGCTATAACTTCACAGGAGGGGATTCACAAATTGTCCGTCTCTTCCTTAGATATATTCTTGCTTGCACTTATCTTGCAGAAATTTCTCAAAGTTGTTGGACGTGAATCTCATTCTTCTAATTTCTACTTGACATAGCTTTCCCCACTTTTATATTCTATTTTCCAGCTTACTAGTCAACTGGGAAGAAGGGAGTTAGACATGAATGCTCACAGTAATGTTACAGAAAAATCAACTATTACTCTTGAAGTAAGTTTTCTTTGTCAAGCTCATCTTATACTCAGTAAAAGGTTTATTGTTTAAAAAATCATAATAAGTCAAAAACTCTTCTAAGGCTTTCACATCATGACAAAGCTGTAAATGGGAATCTTTCTTCATTTTCTAAAGTTCTCAAATCTTATTTCTACTGCTTTAGAATCTATTTAAGGTCCAGTAACTTCTAAAAATACTTTGCTCTGTTAACTTAAAATGATCTGGCATTACTCTATTACAATAGCAAAGAAACTAAGCCAGGTTTTTACATCTATTGAAATTCTCATATTTTCAACTACAGCCTAATTCCTCTAGAATGCTATTCAGCACTTTAAATAGGTAGTTATATATAGTAAAAATGGAGTCCCTCGATAATACAAAGCAATCTAAAAAGCATAAAAATACTTTCAATATCTCTTTCCAATTGAGGTGGAACAGATGTTGAATATGTTTTCTGTTTTAAACACTGTCCATGTGGAGTGGTCAACATTTTCTCACCAGGTAAGAATGAAATAGTCAGGCCTTAAAATTTACCCTTTTAAATCACTGGAGATAATTGTTTTGTGATGTGGAATTTTATTTTAGACCATACATTGGTTTATAAGATTAAATCACTTTTCCACATTTCTTAATTCTCCTTTTATGAATTTCCATTTCCACTTACAGCTAAAAGGCTCTGAAACGAGCTTTATTGCCAATTTATTGTTAAAATCAATTCTATTTAGAATATCTAGAACAACATTACAAAACCATTTACAATTGCAAATATAAAGGCAATAAAAGATTAAGGGAGGACTGATTTGGGTCCTATTGTGGTTCTAATAATACAGTCATGTGTTGCTTAATAACTGAGATACATTCTGAGAAACGAGTCATTAGGTGATTTTGTCATGTGAACATAAGAGTGCATTTGCACAGTCCTAGGTGGTCTTGCTTATGAGGCTATATAGAATAGCCAATTGCTCCTGGCTACAAATCCATACAGCATGTTACTTTACTGAATACTGTAAGCAATTATAACACAATGATGAGTATTTACATATCAGATATATCTAAATATAGAAAAGGTACAGTAAAAAATGACATACAAAATTAAAAATAGTACACCGATACAGGGCGCTTAGCATGAATGGAGCTTGCAGGACTGGAAGCTGCTCTGAGTGAGTCAGCCAGTGAGTGGTGAGTGAATGTGAAGCCCTAGGACAGTATGGGCAGGACTGTAGACTTTATAAACTCTGTCCCACAAGCCCTCCCTCCGGCCCTGCTTCGGACATGGCCACAGACAGAACACCGAAGCTGTCAGTGCTGCTCCAGGAACAGGGATGTGGGCTGGAGGGACTGGAAATACTGAGGAGCAATTGGCTGGGTAAGGCATAGATCACCATAACTGTAACAGTCAAGAGGGAGTGAAAGGTGGCCTGAGGGTCAGTAGGAATAAGAAACCGAGAAAGAGAGATAAAGGAACACAGGGAACTGTCATGGCAATGTGGTTTTGGCTAATGCATGTTGGAATAGCGTATAGGTAAAGGACTTGGTGGTCTTCATAAAAAAAATACGGTGTTTAACATGGAGAGGGTGTAGAACTAAGGACTCAATATTTTTAATTTGAAATTTGTTTTTATTGATTCTATCTGGTGCAAAGGACTCTCCCTGGCATTAAATTGATGGAAGAAATAAAAAATCTAATCTTTACATCATTACAACCTGAAAATATTTCCAAAGTATAGGGACAGGCTGACTCCACACTACCACAGAAAGCTTTTAGTAAAAGCTTCAGTAAGTGGCAGTGACACTTAATACTTGTTACAGGAACTCCTTGGACATGTATCCTGTTATAGGATGTTAGGTCCTCAACAAAATATTCAGAGCAATGTACTCTGAAGACCATCTTTTACCCTCTCCTTCCCTCCCTCCCTCCCACTTTTCCTTCCCTGCCTCCTGTTCTCCTGTGTGTGGATGTAATCTAAAAGAGCAAACAGTATTTAGCAAGGCATGAAACATACTGAATAAACACATATCAAATTGGATTATTTATTTTCTATCCTCTAATACTCTGGGAGAGCTAAGATGGTAAGTCTTGCCATAGTGGTTATCAATAATATTTACTGGGCATAAAAATCATCTTGGGTGCTTGTTACAATGCCAATATCCAGGCCAGACCCGAGATTTTGATGCAGATAACCCTTGGTCCACATGGTCTAGGCAAGATGTGAGTTTAACCCACTGCCTTTTCCTCCCAGTCTCATTAGTCAGGGATCTGGCTGAGAGAGTAAGTTTTAGAGTGGTTGCTACGGCAGCTTCCTTTTGCTTCTGTGATTAAGTGCAGGGTAACAACCAACCACATAGCTTTAGTAAGGCGGCCTTCTTCACTCCCTACTCTCACATACACCCAGCAACCTCTCTGTTTCCCTTACTCGGTGATTCTATAGTCTTGTGTTTTGGTCTTAGTACTGCTGCTACACTGTGGAAATGGAGTAATTTTCTTGTGGTCTTGCTCCACACTCCATCTCCACCTTCTCCTAAATTGCTAATGAATCAGATTTCAAGAAAGCAGATCTATTAATGGCTCCTGCTGTTGGCATTCCTTCTAAGGATCTTCACTAATTCCAAGATAAATTTCAAATATCTGAGTCATTTAGGATGTAACTCCTGCCTACTGCTCCACCCCTACACTGCCCTCTGGCTGCTCTGAACTCTGTCCACATCCCTGGACTAAGCTCATTCCTCCACATCCACAGTCTTTGGCTTCCTGCCCTTTTGTTTTCTTGGAGCACCAAACACTCGCCAGTTGTAAATTGGCCTCTAGATTAAGACTATTTAAATATCAAGGAAATTTCTGCATGAATATAAACTGTGAGCTTACATGACTCTCAAACCTTCATGTGATTCTGTAATCAGAACAGTAAATGCATATTGCTGCCTTTAGAAAAATTTTAGTGACTATACAAATTATTAATTGTGAACTCTGCGTCCTGGGATTACAAATTATTATCATTCTTTTTTTTTTTTAAATATATTTTATTGATTTTTTACAGAGAGGAAGGGAGAGAGATAGAGAGTTAGAAACATCGATGAGAGAGAAACATCGATCAGCTGCCTCCTGCACATCTCCCACTGGGGATGTGCCCGCAACCAAGGCACATGCCCTTGACTGGAATCGAACCTGGGACCTTTCAGTCCGCAGGCCGACGCTCTATCCACTGAGCCAAACCAGTTTCGGCGCAAATTATTATCATTCTTATAATTTCTGAATGAATAATAGCACAAAACCTGTCATTCCTAGACCATATCTTTTAAGAAGTTGCAAGTTCATATGTATTCACTAATTTGTCATTTGACTACTTATTTGTAGTCTCAGCTAGGTTGAAGACTGACTTATTCTCACTTCGCAGACACAAAGAGTAACTTGAAAATAATATTTCATGGAACCAATGGCAGTGCTTTTTTAGAAATGTTTGCTCATCACCCTTTCAGCAGAAACCACTGCCAGAGGTTCTAGACACTCAATCAATTATTAAGTTGCTAGTATTTAATAAGTGGTATAGGTCTCTGTATGAGAACATCCAGGGCTAAAGAGGCCTTTTCAAACAGAAGACACAGTCTTTATCCCTCCAACACACACATACATACACACACACACAATATTTAGCAGAGACCCCACACCACCACACTTAAAATGACAGAACACATTTAAAGTGCACTAGCCATTAAGGTTCAAATGAAAACAAGAGAGACAACATTGGCTAAACTGTCCAGAAAACGAATCCGTGGGAAAGATCTGGCGTAGCTCACAGAACTCACAGATCAGACTGCAGAGGTGATCTACTTAGTGCTCTAACGGTAATTCCTGTGGTCAATGCTTTACTGCCCTCTCTGCTCCCCTCACAGTGAGAGAACTGAACTCTCGGTGTTTGAACTCCTTCAGAAATCTCAATCCCCTGAAGTTGCGGCCAGCTGGGGAACTGAGTTCCTGTCACTACCTCAGTGGCAGGGGGCAGGGTGCTCCTGAAACAGGAAATGTGCTCCAGTGCTAGGCAGAATGAAAAGAAATAATGCTCACCACACACACAGTACCACGCTGAACCAACAGATACAGATGTGCAAACCCACAAAGTGTGGAAATGCTGGCTTGTGATAGCATCAGGGCCTTTCCTCTGAGGACGATCATCTGCTTTGTGCAGGGAAGATGGAGATGCTTGTGAAAGTGTCCTGAAGAGGAGTGAAGAAATAAAAAAGGGAGAGAGGAAGAAGGAAAAAAAGAAATTTGAGTCAGAGGAGAAAGAGAGATGGGGAGAAGTGACCAAAGATAGAACGTTAAGAGAACTAAGACTCAGGAACAGAAGATGTTGGGGGAAGGCATGTGAAAAAAAAAAATGGCCAAATAGAAAAAAACTACCAGAAAAACCCAAAAGAAAAACCCCCAAAAGGCATAGATCCTTGCTTTCTATCGTATTACGTTAATTAAGGAAGATTGTAAGAGTAGACAGTTAGTACTTCCAGGACATATTAGGTAGACATTCCGTAATGTATGTTAGTATGGGGTAATTTATAAATATTAGTTATGAACATTTTGCTCATTAAATAATAACAAATCTTGTTACTGCTATAGCAGCATAGGCACAAAGTGAGGACTCTTGAGACAGACAAAAGGAAAATATTGCCCTATTGGCTTCTTTTCCTATCTTTAAGATTTTCAGAATGTATGGTTTTATAAATTACCTACTATTTCATAGTAACGACTGTCAGTAGCTTCATGAAATATTCAGTGTAGTAAAGCACTGAAAATTGGTTTTTAGCTACAAGCCAATAGCTTTCCTCATCTTTTTCTTTCTCACCTGGCCACCTATAATTTGTCTTCTTTTTGAACAATACTTGATTTTATTGCTTATGTTTGTTCATCTCTTAAGTATCAAATAACTAACCCCACAACTTAAACTAATATGTTGTTTCTCTTAGCCTAGAATAGAGGTAGTGAAAATGGAGTGGGGAGGGGCAAGTCCAAGTGGAATTCAGTGAAACAAGCCTATTTATACTTATTGATAAAACATAAACCATAATTATTTATTCAATTCTCATGATCTCTTTAGAGTTTTGAGATGCATATCATCCAAGGTTAATCATCCTATCTAATTAAAGAGAAACATGGTAATTAGCCATACCTCCGCTACCCTTCCCATTGGCTAATTAGGGCAATATGCAAAGTAACTGCCAGCCAAGATGGCAGCCGGCAGCCAGGCAGCTTGAAGCGAACAGGAGGCTTGCTTGCTTCAGTGACTGAGGACTCCAACGTTCCCTGCCTGCCGCTGCTGGCCACTGAGCTTGCAGTTTGAAACATTGTTACAAATATAGAAGCTAAACAAAACCCCAGAAACCTGCTTTCAGCCAGCCGGGATCTCAGAGCTGGAGACAAAACAGTGTTTCAGTTATAGAACTCAAACAAACCAGATACCTGCTTTCAGCAGCAGAGGCCTAAGAGCTGGAGCCAGCCTCAGAGCTAAACCTAGCCCAGAATAAAGAAAAAAAGGAGCGGTTGGGAGCTTCAGTCACCCACCAGCCTGAAAACAGCCCTCACCCCCTCACCCAGACTGGCCAGGCACCCCAGTGGGGACCCCCACCCTGAAGGGGGTGTGACCAGCTGCAAACAGCCATCATCTCCTCATCCAGGCTGGCCAGGCACCCCAGTGGGGACCACCACCCTGATCCAGGACACCCTTCAGGGCAAACCAGCTGGCCCCCACCCATGCACCAGGCCTCTATCCTATATAGTTAAAGGGTAATATGCCTCCCAGCATCGGGATCAGCGGAGCCGCGAGGCCTCCCGGCACCGGGATCAGCATGACAGGGGGCAGCGCCCAAACCCCCTGATCGCCCTGCAGCTCTGTGTGTCACAGGGGGCAGGGCCACAACCTCCCTATCGGCCCTGCTCTGTTTGTGACAGGGGAAGGCGCCCCAACCCCCAGATCAGCGCTGCTCTGTGCCTGATAGGGGGGAGATCCCCAACCCCTTGATCGCCCTGCGGCTCTGTGTGTGACAGGCTGGGGTGCCCAACCCCCTGATCGGCCCTGCTCTGTGTGTGACAGGGTGCGGTGCCCCAAACCCCTGATTGGCCCTGCTCTGTGTGTGACAGGGTGCAGAGCCCCCCCGCCCCCCACCATCGGCCCTGCTCTGTGTGTGATGGGGTAGAGCCATAACCTCCCCATCGGCCCTGCCCTGAGTGTGACAGTGGCGGCGCCCCAACCCCCTGATGGGCCCTGCTCTGTGCGTGACAGGAGGGAGCTCCCCAACCCCCTGATGGGCCCTGCTCTGTGCATGACAGTGTGGAGCTCCCCAACCCCCTGATTGACCCTGCTCTGTGTGTGACAGGGTACAGAGCCACAACCCCCCTGATTGGCCCTGCTCTGTGCGTGACAGGGGGTGGCGCCGAAACCTCCCCATCGACCCTGCCTTGAGTGTGACAGGGGGCGGTGCCCCAACCCCCCAATCGGCCCTACCCTGAGTCTGACTGAGGGTGGCATCGCAACCTCCCGATCCACCCTGCTCTGTGCATGACAGGGGGTGGCGCCCCAACTCCCCAATCAGCCCTGCTCTGAGCCCAACCAGGGGCTGCACCTAGGGATTGGGCCTGCCCTCTGCCACCCGGGAGCAGGCCTAAGCCAGCAGGTCATTATCTCCTGAGGGGTCCCAGACTGCAAGAGCGCACAGGCTGGGCTGAGGGACCCCCCTCCCCTCCTAGTGCACAAATTTTTGTGCATCAGGCCTCTAGTTAAATTTATAATGGGTAAACTATTTATGTATTCCTCTAAAATACAATTAGTGTGATAGAAGGAAACTGTATTAATACAGGCATTAGGATGTTGAGTCAGACAGGGTTCTATGAGAGAAAATAGAAGCAGGCCTGTAGTACAAGATTTATTGCAAAGAATCAGCTTACGTGATTGTGAGGGATGGTTAGGTGCGTCCAAAATCTGAAGGCCTGTGAGCAGGAAACCTTGGGGCAGAACCTGACACTGAAGACCGCAGGAATTATGCCTTTTCCAGGGAAACATCAGTTTCACTATTAAGGCCTTTTAACTGCTGGGTGGGCCCACCCAGTCTATTGAGAGTAATCTCCTCTACTTCAAGTCAGTGGGATATAAATGTTAACCACCTGTACAGAAAGACCTTCACAGACCTAGATGGTTGTCTGATTGAATAACTAGTCAAGTTGGTAATGAAACTCGCCATCACAGATGTGCAGTGAATAAAAAGGCCTTAACAGAGCTGGAAAAACAAGTCATCAAGGTATACACTAGCGTCTCTTCAGAGTGGCAAGGGGTCCCTAGGGCCTGGGGAGATTCCTGGACATCCAATGTAATTTTGAGAAAGGCAGATCTACCTTGGGATTCATTGTAAAAAAGAGAGAGAGAGAGAGTTGGGTTTGAAAATCTCATATCTCTGGCGAGGGATTAATAACAACAACACAGAAGCAGCTACTGTTGACTTCCAGGCCCCATGCTGAGCACAACCTCATTTCATCTCACGCTCTCATGCTTTACAATACTTAATCTTTGTCATACACCGTACTTTACAAGTGGAATTACTTCTCCTATATTACGCTGAGAATATTGAGGGCCCACGAGTTTAAATAGTGTATTCTGTGTTTAGAATACAGCAAGGAATGGATTCCAATACAGTTTTTTATTTTCCCACTCAAAGACCATATTTGTTCTACAACTCGGTTGAAGTCCAACAATCTCTTTCACTCACAGGGCCCCTGACAGAAAGATGAAGACTTACTATAAAGTGGCCACGGGAGGGGAAGGGAATTCCTTTTTGTAACAGGCTAAACAAGAGAGAGGGCAAGTCACTGTGCAGCTTCAGGCCACAAAAAATAAGCAGAGAACTAAGAAGTGTGTGGTGTGTCCCTGATGGAGAATCTGTGCAATGAGGATAAATCATGTATATTTGGGGAAAAACTGTATAAGTGAACCATAAGGCATCCACTCATATTATTGCTTTCCTAGAGGGAATTTAAATAGCCAGTTCACATATGAAAAAGAGTAACTATAATAATAGAGGTAGTTTCTTAAACATAGGATCACAGTATATAGATTTTTCATACTCTTTCATGTAATGTACCTTTAGTATCATTATTGACAATAAGAAAAATTAATTTCTTCCGAAATCAGAGCAGATACAAGGTTACCCCTATGATATTGCTCTCTCTGAGTTTGGTCAGGAAGGCAGAATGCCTGAAATTATTCTAGGAATTGAGGACTCAGTAGAGAAATTTATGTTTGCACAAACGTGGCAGAAGCTGGACGGCTGCAGGTGACTAGGCTGAAGAAGGAATCAGTAGCGATTTCAGTTCTAGGCAGTGGAATGGCTGGGAATGTTGAGTTTGTGATGCAACCCAATATGTTGTGTCCAGCTGCTGGGCCTGCAAAGCTGGAGACAACTCAGGAGTCTCTGACGCTCCCAGGAATAATGGTTTCCTCTTCCGAATCTTCCACAAGTGCCTCTCTTTGGCAAACTGGCCTGAAAACAGACAGGAAGGGGGGTTCTGGGGAACAAGTCTCCAGCCCCGTGAGGGAAAGGAGATGGTACCGAATTGATGGACCACGGGGTTATGACAGACCCTCTGGAGAGGAAGACAAGGTATGAGGTTAAAAATCTAAGACACCAAGAATTGTGTATGGGGGTGTGTGTCACATATACTAACGTGTCTTTACAATAAAAAAAGAAAAAAGAAAAAACAGTGAGCCCTGGCTGGTGTTGCTCAGTTGGTTGGAGCATCTCCCTGTACACTAAAAGGTGGCTGGTTCAATTCCCAGTCAGGGCACATACCTAGGTTGAAGGTTCAATTCCCAGTTGGAGTGTATGTGAGAGGCACCCAACTGCTGTGTCTCTCTCACATGAATGTTTTTCTTTCTCCCTTCCTCTCTCTAAAATAATAATAAAAAAGAATGAGATTATCTGTGGTTAATTGTATGCCTGAAGAGAATACTGATGTAAAGGCATTTGAAATACAGCATGATAATCTCTTTCAATAGAGTAAGATCACTTTTTTAGTTTTTACTTTTAATGCTGGATACCATAGATGGAGAATAGGAAGGAGATCAGGTCAATCAATACCCCTTTCAACCTTAGGAGAAAATTAGAGGTAGCAATGGCATCATCCCCTGCAGCAGGCTAACAGGCTGCTGTCCTGAGAGCATCACATGTACTGAATCTCCCTTTGCCAAATGACTGAGAGTAGGCAAGGTTGCTTTCCCCCCACTGCTCAGATGTGACACCAAAAACCTGGGCACTTTAGCTCACTTATAAAACTAGCCCTATAAAGCAATGGCACTGTAAAAACAGCGCTATAAATTCAGGGCATAGACCCTCACACAGATAAAACATTAAGGCCTTTTAAAATGAGGCATTATTTACTTTTTAAGTGAGGCTGCATATGCATTAGTATTATTTACTATTTAATGAAGGCTACCAGGGTGCTAGGTATTATATATCAGCCTGCATAAATAGTTGTGTGCATATACAGGAACCTGGAATTCTATAATTATAGGGTTATGTATAATATAAAAAAATAGACAATAACACAGAAAGGTGGGATGAATAATATTAATCATAATTAGTTCATATGCTTCATTTCCATCTGTGGGAAGCCACCGTTTGCCAATACTGTCATGAGAGGGCACCAAGGAACGCAGAAGGCCAAAGGACCTTGGGTGTTAGGAGGGCTGATGCTAAGCACTGATTGTTCGTGTTAATATAGTGGTGGCTCAAGGCAATTCCCTAACATGATAATCCTTTTACTGTTTAACAAACTTTACCTTTGATATGCCTGTATGCATTGCTAAAGGGCAAATATGTATTCAAGTAAATAAAAGGCGGACCAGCCCAGAAGTCGGGGTGTCTCTTCAAGAAAGAGGCAAAGAGGCTCCACCTGGCCCCCAATGCCTTCTAAATTCATATTTCTTGTATAGCATTTTCATTTGTGCGTCAGCCCATCCTTCCGATCCTGAACCCCGCCACAAAGGTCGTGGGGTCCATCAACTGAGGTTTCATCTTTCTTAATATGCTAACATTTTTATTATACTTCACTGCTTATGTGAGACATTGAAAATTAAGACTGCTTGGAAAAGAGTTAAGCTCTCTTTGACCAATTGTAAATTTCTGTTAAAGAGAACTTTCTTTTATTTAATTATTTTTGATATGTGAAAAACACTATCTCTGTGGGTTTTGTTGGTATTGAGAAATCTATGTTAAGGAGGGGCAGTAGTTGTATTTGACAAAATATTTGTCAAAAAGTACTTTAAGTGGAAACAAAAATATAAAAATAAAAGAAAGAAACCAATTATGTGCCAAGAACTATGTTAGGCCCCCTCTCAGATGACTTACCTATCAAGGTTTTTTCCACCTTATAAACATCATATTAAAGATAATGGTCATAGTTTTGAATATTTAAAAACAGCTATTGCAAGAGAGACATAGTATTGGGGAAAATGGATTAAAAATGATGCACAAATTAACCAAAAAGCTCTTTGTAAATAAAAAATTTTCAACAGCTATTCTTATGCCATTCTGTGGGAAAATTAGTTTTGTGGGAGAAAAATAGATAGTAGCAAAATCTTAGTTCATTAGTTCTGATGTTTAAATTCAAAAGGTTCTTAAAAATCAAGCTAATTGGCAATAAAGATGGTTAAATTTCTATAATTTAAGGTACAGATGAGATAAACATTCTCAAGCTCAGGGGCTTGTAAATTTTTTATAGTACAGCAGTTCTCCATGTACGAACTGATTCACAAGACTTTTCTATTACTTCCACAACTGGGGCTAGATATAATCAGGAAGAATAACTGTGGCACCCAGAAATAAACAAGAGTTAATGGAACTTTTGCTGAGCCACAAAGAGAGTATTTTCAGTGTTTGGCTAAGGGTTCAATTTCACACTTGAGAACTTTCTAGGCATCCTCTTTCCCGCTGGTCTGTACCACTAACACTTCAAGGAGGGATGGAAAAAACGGAGCCACGCTGACAGAAGCAATGTCTTTCAGGCAAGAAATACAGTTGCCAATGAAGGCTAATGAGGACTTTATACAAGTGGAAACCCAGCAGGGTAGCGGGGACATCACATTCCATGGCTCTTTTCTGTTTATTGCAAGATATAAAAACAGTCATGTGCCACTGGGGGGATGTCTCATGAATTAAATGTTATAATTCCATAATCGGATACTATGGCTTTAGGAAAATAAATGAACTATACAGGAAGATATATATATATTTTCATACTAGAGGCTCCCGTTGGTCCTTTCTCTCCTGCACAAAAAGCTGTAGGAATTCTTTTCCCTTTCTTTGCCAAGTTCCATTTAAAAGTTAATGATGGAAAACTATTAAGAAGTAACAATATAATTGTCTTCGTCTCTCTACTCTCCCCCCCTTACAAAACAGGTATTTCTTTTCCTATCCTTTCATAACTTCTCCATGAGTTCTTTATTTTGGTTTATCTTTCAATTGTCCTAAATACAAGATACAGCCATTTTAAAGAAGCATGCTTGAGTTAATATATTTCATGAATTATTTTATATTTAAATATCTTTTCAGGGCCTTGACTCATGAACTTTATGTCATGAATGTCAGCTTGTCTGGGTAGAGAAATTATTGAATCACACTTTTTTTCTCCTTCCAAATAGTGTACATACTGTTCATCTATACTGGCCTCTAATATTCCAAGATCAGCATAACATTTTCTCCTTTATAGATATTTCTTTTTTTAGAGATGCTTATAAGTTCATTTCTTCAGTAAAATATTTAAATAAAAAGTTATCAGATCATATATTAACTAGAGGCCCAGTGCATAAATTCATGCACCAGTGGGGTCCCTTGCCCTGGCCTGCGGATTGCAAGAGGGCGCAGACCAGGGCGAGGGACGTCACCAGTGCACAGTTGGGGCTGGGGAGGGACCACGGGAGGGCTACAGGGCGTGTCCAGCCCATC
Organism: Myotis nattereri; assembly: GCF_964212035.1. NCBI lineage: Eukaryota > Metazoa > Chordata > Mammalia > Chiroptera > Vespertilionidae > Myotis > Myotis nattereri. The sequence continues at coordinate 39,056,326 of NC_138082.1, forward strand.
TCGCCCAGTCCCAATTGGCCAGACTCCAGCAGCAAGCTAACCTACCGGTTGGAGCATCTGCCCCCTGGTGGTCAGTGTGCATCATAGCAACTGGTCAAATGGTCAGTCAGACACTTAGCATATTAGGATATATATATATATATATATAAACTTTTTTCCTTTATAAAGAGAAGTGGAATGGAAAACACTATGACTTTTTAAGACAGACAAAATGAAGCAAATATTGATACCCAACACAAACTAAGCTTAAATTGCTTTCATTATCAACTCATTCAGACTCACAGAGCTGCAAGAGAAGACCTCAGAGTAAACCAACAGTAACAGTGCAGAACTCATGTGCTCTGAAGACAAGACAACTGGGGAAAACACTGCACCTATGTGTCTTTTCCTCCTGCCAAACAGGGAGGCCAGCCAGCACTGAAGAGGACCCAGCATCGCCAGTGGCATTTCCACTGACTTACCCACCTAATGAATAAGTACATGCTGAAAACAAAACTTAGACAAAGAAAAGAGATATGAAACAATATCCTGGAACCAACTCTGCAATTATAGAAGACTATTGTCAATTAAGAAAAAAAGTACACTGCCTTACCAAAGAAAGGTCTGTGTGCTTAAAATCTTCACTTGGCTTCTTGTTAATTTGTCTTGCGGGAGTCAAAGCATAAAAACAGTCCCAAACCCAGGGAGGGTCCTCCATTCCCATCATAGACTAGAACATACTACTAGCTTGATAGGAGTAGGGATTTAAATGAATTTAAAGAAAAAGAAGATGAGGACCAAGTTCCAAGATTAAGGGTACTCATGGACCCAGTTTTCACCTTGATATCCTTGGGCATCCAAAGTTCTAACAGACAATATATAAACTGGACGTTCAAATTTTTAGCTCCAATTTAAGGGGAAAATTTATAAAAGGTCAGGTAAAGACATGGTAGAGTCAAGGATATTCTGGAACAAATACTTATTAAGATCAACATCACTTTGTGTCATTGGCTGCATTGCCTTTCTCGTCACGGGGCCTATACCGGGATCACCTTAGTTTATCTGTACACGTCTTCCCATTGGTTCCTGTTCCTCTAAAAACTCTATCTGTAGGCTATTCATGTAAAACATTGATCTACCCCTTATAACAAGTGATAAATTTTGCTTATGTGTCTCAGGAAGTGGCAACTTTAACAATTTAATAAAAATTTTCACCACATTCTTCTTCTATCTATATATATAAAAGCCTCAGTGACCATTGTGACCGAATGACCAGAATGACCGTAACGACTGAACGACCAATCGCTGTGATGTGCACTGACCACCAGGGGGCAGACGCTCAATGCAGGAGCGGCCCCCTGGTGGTCTGTGAACTTTCACAGCAGGAGTGCTGCTCAGCTGACCCAGCCTGGTGGCCCACCAGCTTGGTGGCAGCCACTCACTCCCTCAGTAGTTCTGCAGGTCCAATCTCTGGAGAACAGGACAGGCACAGACAGACCAGTGCCACAGGCCTCCTGGAAGTCGGCCTAGGGCACCATGGCCACTTCCCCTCCCTACACACTCCACATGGAAGAAAGGATATAAAAGCATCCACCAGGTGGCTCCTAACAACCAGCGTGAACATTAGCGGGACAGATCTGAATCCCAGGCTGGCAAGGGCATCCCACCTCCCTCCTGGAGAGTGAATCGTATCCCAGTCACCCACCCACCTCGGGGCCTCTAGTATGTATATAATCAAAGAGCACTGCCCATGTGATGCCTGTCTATTGGTATGTTCAGAAGTGACAAGGAGGTCAATGTGGCTGGGCCAGAGTGACTGACACAGGGTGGGTTGGGTAGGCATCAGTGTGAGTGATACTGTCTGGTAGATGAAGGGTTTCTGTTGGCCCATATAGCAACTCTGTGAGACTTAGAAAAAGATGCACATCAGCCAGACACGAGGACATGTGGTTTGATGAATGGACTTCAGCCTCCATTAGCTGCCACAGTCGGGTGCACCCACATACAGTGCAGAGCCTATCAACCATACAGAGCCTCCTGGGACTTGAATATCATTAAAAGAGCATTGGTTTTTACTCAAGTTATATGGGAAGCCATTGGAGGCTGTTGAGTAAATCAGTGGCATGATCTGACTTACATTTCACAAGGACCATTCGGGGTGCTTTGTTGGAAATCAGAGATAATGGCAGAAGCAAGAAGGCCTGTTGGGAGAGGGGGCAATACATAATTTGAATGAAAAATAGTGATGACTTGGCCTAGGGCGTTGATGGCGAACCTCTTGAGCGCGGCGTGTCAGCATTTTGAGAAACCCTAAATTAACTCCGGCACCGTGTCACATATAGAAATTTTTTGATATTTGCAACCATAGTAAAACAAAGAAAATTTGTTATATTTTTGATATTTATTTTATATATTTAAATGCCATTTAACAAAGAAAAATCAACGAAAAAAAAATGAGTTCACGTGTCACCTCTGACACGCATGTCATAGGTTCACCATCACTGGATTAGGGTGTTAGCAGAGAAGGCAGAGAGAAATTTTCATGTTCTGACAATATTTTGATGTAGGTCTTATAGGATTATGATAGAGAGAAAAAGGTCAAAGATGACTAAAAGAGTAAAAGTTTCTACTAGTAGACTCCACAGAATTACTCACTAAGTAGATAAACTTGAAAAAATACCTTAATTCCACTATATTTTAGATTCCTCATTTGTTAGTTGAGGATAATGTTTCCCTAATTAGTACCCTGGGATAGTATGAGAATCACAGGAAATGTTGCATGTCAAAATATTTTAAGATGATAAAATATAATACAATGCTAATTATTATTTGAAGGCTAACTACAGGGGATTTTTAAGGTTACCTCAAAGAAACCCTGTCCATACTCCAGTTAAAGCCCCTATTATCTGTCAGAGGCCCATAGTACACAATTAGAGGTTTATTTATTTGGGTGATCTTTTTTTACTTTTTTAAATTCAAGAGTCCCTGCTACACTCAAATACTTTCATGGAGAACAACTCCTTGAGTGATTACCAGTTAGCACCTCAGTGAGGATCAACTGATAACGGTACACCTGTACAAGAACTTACTGTGGGGGAAAGCTGTTGAGGTTTGAGGAAATAACACGAGGAAGAGCTGTTTAGAAAAGAGAAGGCCCTTTGGTCTACTTCACAATTTTTTCTGATCAGCTACCATATTTCTATGCTCTGTGTTCCGCAGGCAGAATTTGTAATAGGAGGAAATTTTTAATTTTACATTTCATAGTTTACAGAGAGAGGTCACAAAAAATGTCAGTAATGCCTAGGGAAGGATCAGCCTCATTCTAGATGATGGGCAATTTATTTCATATGAATTAAAGAAAAACATAAACAAGAAAATATATAACTTCTATTGGGAACTTTTCAAAAAATTCAACAACCTATAAGATCATTGGCCTAGAATTAACATATATGGAGGAAATATAGTCCAGATTCATCAAATTTAAGATTTTTTTCTTAATAACTTTCCCAAACTTTTTTCATTTAGCATTTTTTTAAAATATATTTTATTGATTTTTTTTTTACAGAGAGGAAGGGAGAGGGATAGAGAGTTAGAAACATCGATGAGAGAGAAACATCGATCAGTTGCCTCCTGCACACTCACCACTGGGGATGTACCCGCAACCAAGGTACATGCCCTTGACCAGAATCGAACCTGCGACCCTTGAGTCCACAGGCCGACGCTCTATCCACTGAGCCAAACCGGTTAGGGAGAGCATTTTGATAATGCATAGAGTTCTAAAAATGTGCTGTTTTCTACAAGAGGCAACCAATGAGTGTATGACTATGGAACAACAAATTGACATTTCTCTCTCTCAAAATAAATCAATCAATAAAAAAATTAACCTGTATTTAATAGTCAGAATCACATATGGAAAATGACCTCATTTCTATAAATCAGACATAGATCCAATATATGGTATTCATATCAGCTTACTAACAGAAATAATAGTAATATTAATTAGTATTTTATACCAGTTATATGCCTAGAAATATAAGAAACTATTTGATTACCTGATCTAAATCAATCCTGAAGCAACTCTGGGTATTGCTATCCCCATTTTATAGATGAGGAGAATGAGAGGACTATCAGTTGACATCTCAGTGGAGATCAGTTGACAGGTCCTGTAGTATAAAAACTTGGCACTGTGGGAATAGCACACAGTTTAAGAAAATCCAGGGCCCAGCCAGCGTGGCTCAGTGGTTGAGCATCACACCTGTGAACCAGGGGGTCACCAGTTCAATTCCTGGTTAGGGCACAGGCCTGGGTTGCGGGCTCGATTCCCCAGTGTGGGGCATGTGGGAGGCAGTCAATCGGTGACTCTCTCTCATCATTGATGTTTCTATCTCTCTCTCCCTCTCCCTTCCTCTCTGAAATCAATAAAAATATATTTAAAAAAAAGAAAATCCAGGAAATGGTAGAACAATTGGTTACTTTTCCAATAATGTACTCAACATTAAAAGGAAACTTACCCACTAAAAACTTTCTCATTATTTGTAATACTAATAGTGTTTTTTTTAATTCTTAATAAAAAATTTAAAAGACAATGTATTGTAACAACTTATTTGTTCAGCAAATATGTACTAAGTGCCGCCTGCATGACAGACACTGTTCTAGATGCTGGGGGTACACTGTACACAGACAGCCCAGGTCCCTGCCTCGTGAAGCGCCCCTGCAAACCACAGAAAGCTAAACCATATAAATTCTTGATAGTATTAGAGATGGTAAATATATCTGAAAGCCAAAAAAAAAAAAGGTCTTATTGTGATTCATTAGTCTTTAGAGCCTCAATTATAAGCTATCTTTCATTTTTAAAATCACTTTTAAAGAAATAACTGCTTTTTCACTTAGCATAATATTTACTAAGGCAGTCAGAGAAAGACAAGTACCATATGATTTCACTCATATGTGGAATTTAATGAATAAACTGAAATACCAAGTAAAATACAGGCAGACTCATAGATAGAGAGCAGGCAGATAGCTCTGGTGGGGGTGGGGTTGTTGGGAGAGTGGGGTTGTTGGGGAGGGATTGCGCAAAAAAATAAAAAAAAAGAGAGAATTAAAAAAAAAAAGTGACTGCTAACCTTCTCTCTTTGCAGCAAGTTTAGGGCCTGGCATGGGGATTAGGAGAATGTGATGCCGAGTCTAAGTCGTCTGAAAGATCTGAGGCGTTTCCTGGGAGATGTAAAGCAGTTCCCAGGAGTTCCTAGTGCTGTCATGGCTGTGCCATGATGCCCATGTGAAGCCCCGTGCCATGCAGATAGGCACACATAATCATGAGTCCACTGAACTCCCCTTTGAGTCTGTGTCTCAGTAACACCCCATTTACTATCCTCAATTGGCTTTGATTTCTCTACCTGCCAGAGAAAAAAACACATGAAAAATACTTGTCCCTCTTACAAGGGAATCCAGACCAGTAAATATAGTGAATATAGCACCAAGTGAGTATTATCCAAATATTTAGTATTTAGCTACAGAATACATTTCCACATCCCCAAAATGTGGAAGATTTAAAATGCTTCACTAGCTTCTAGGGTTACTCTGAAATTCATTAGTGGAGAGCCTTGAGAAGGGGTATTTAGAAGCACTTGGGAAAGAATAATCACAATAAAAGGCACATTTTGCAAGAATGTAGAATGTGATTTAGTTTCCTTTGGTTATAAAGCTCATTGCTATCTATAACAACCCAGATTTTGTATGAATGGATAAGCCAGTTAGAAGAACTCTTCATACCCAGTTCTACAAGATATTATATTCAGTAATTAATTTTATAATAACTGGTTCACACATATAAAGTAGTCCATTTGCATAAAAAATTACTGCTTAAATGACAAATCAATTATTGCACACAAAGTCAATTATTATACACTTGTTTAAAACTGAATATCATAATTAAAATTTGACTAATTTGCTATTTTTCCTGCTGCAACACAGTGCAGTAATTAGTATTCTAACTCTGTGAGATTAAGTATCTCCATAAAGTCATTAAAGTAAAAATCCCTAAATCTAATGCACAGTAAATGCATGATAATTATAATATTTCAAAGGAAGTACTTTTTTCATAGAAATGATCACTTAAGCCTTCTTCTCCCTTCTAAACCTTCTGACTGAGTCTGCACGGCTATTGGTTATCACTCTTTCTTTTTCTGAAACAGAAATGGGGGTAAGAACTAATAATGCAAAGGTGGAGGGCAAGCATCTTCCCGATCAAATAAAATTCACTTATATAAAGTAATTGTAAATCTTTTAAAAAGCACCAGAAAGGGATTTCTTGGTGAATTTTCTAACTGGAACATGTAACTAACTCCCAGTGAACAGAAGATAAGCACTTTGTTTGCTTTTTTAATTCCGTAGAAACACTCAGCAAGTGAAAAATATTCCAAACAGAAGCAGAGTCATCAGGGGTGGATAAACGTATCTGTGAGGAGCTCTCTACTCAGTAAGCCTGTGCTCCTGAATGTCACAGACCCCACAGGCCCGCATGGTCACATGGACCAGCAAACTGTTATATGTTTCTACCTAAGCCTTTTCTATGAGCAAAGTACACACTAAATGCCAGTTCTAGTTTCCAGTTTGATCCAGAATCTGGTCCCTTTTCCCCTATTCCACCCTACACCCTGGTCCAAGCCACCTGGATACCGCAGTAACTTTCTAACTCCCACCTTACTCCTCCTAGTAGTTCAACGAAACAGCCAACCTAGTCCTTTTAAACCATCACTCAGGTGAAGTTATGAGCAGATCAGTGAAGCAAGTAACTCTGTTCCAAACCCCTGATAGCTCTCATCTCCCTTTCAGTACATGTCAATGTCTTTGCCATGGCCAACAAGGCCTCTCCTGACTGGCCCCAAGGTGACAAAAGTTGTAAAGGAAAATGAAGCAGGGTGAGAGTTTGTATAGTATCCATGGGCGCTATTGGAGGCAGTCCTTCCTGAGGAGGGGGGCCTGTGAACAGAGCCCTGAATGAAGTGTGGTAGTGAACCGAGATGCTATTTGGGGAAGAGCTGCCAGATGGTGACCCCAGGCATGCCAAGTGGAGAGTGAGGTCAGCATACTAGAGAAAAGTAAGCCAGAGTGACTGGAGCAGAGGCTCAGGGAGAGTGAGGGGTGAGCACATGGTAGCCAATGCCATTGGAGAAGTAGCCAGGAGCAGGGTTTTTAAGGCTACTTTTCTCAGTGTGTTAGGGAGCCACTGGAGAGTTCAGCAGGGAATAACTGTATCTGACTCATATTTTACAAAAGTGGGTCACCCTGGATGTGGTGCGAAAAAGGGGCAAGTGTGGAAGCTAGGAGAGAACAGCACCTTATGAGGGAGAATTATTCCTAGCAGTTGTGGGATATTACCAAGAGCTCTTTGGTGATATTTGGGAGCTGGGCTAGGAGGCCCAGAATGGCCAATCACCTGGGTAAATATGGGAGCAGAACAATATGGGCCAACATCCCCGAAGCACCACCATCAGTCATTCAGAAAGTTCACAACAGAAGCTCAGCACTCAATACACCCAGGATTATTCCTCCTAATAATGAAAAAGAAAAATGCTGCAGCCAGAAATCCTGTATTTTCCCATCTTTTCAACGAGAGAAAAATAGGATTAGGAGAAATAACACATGTAATTAACCACCCAGGCCCACCCATTGTTCTGGAAAGTATGTGGCCAGAGTGGCCCCATTTGAGTCACTTATGTCCACATAGATAAGATATTCATGGAGGAAGTCACCCTTAACCCTAAAGGATCAGTTGAATGAGTAACCACATCAGTCACTGCAGGAATCTACTTTTTCTTTCACTGAGCTAATGCAGTTTTCTTCCTTTTCCCTACTCTTCCATCTGTTAAATATAAGTGACCCAGAGATTGTTTTAGAATAAAAAATGTACTATGAACTCTGCATCAACCATACTAATTTCTTCCATAATAGTTACAAAGCTTTGTCATCTACTTATCTGTGGCATAAATCTTATTGACTGTGAAATAGAGAGAAACTGATGAGTTCATGCAATTCATAAGTCCCTTGGACTTAATAAACTATGACTACCAAAAAAGGTGGTGTTTGCATTTTTGCCCAAATTAAGATTCGAAGCCACTACAGATCTGAGCTTCTGTACAGAACCCCCTCTGCAGGTGTTTCTGATTGTTTCTAGACGGGCTGTTCTCCTATGGGTGAGTGTAGTACTTATTTTGGCAATAGACTCACTCTCCTCTGGGAAACCCATTACCTGTGAGTTAGGGGGGAAGTACAGCATAGTAATTACAAGCTCGGGCTGAGTCCATACTGCCTGGATTGTAATTCGAACACTGCCACTTACTAGCTACAAGGCACTGGCAAGTTACTTAATTTCTGCACGACTCCTTTTCCTGATTCTTAGCAGAGATAATACTACCTTCCTACCTCCTAGGAATTTATCACTCATAGTGATGTTATGAGGAATAAAAGAGATATCTGTAAAACACTTAAAACAATGCCTGACATCTGATAAATGATTAATACACGCTAGCCATTACCAGCATGCCTGGGGGAGGAAAGTTTTTTTCAAATTCACCACTGCCCCTGCCCAGGGTGCCTGGGCCAAGCATCCTCTATCCAGGTGACCCAAAGCTGCCTTTCTTCAGTGCTGAGTTCTGGATCGAGGCAGGAAGATGAGCTCTTTCTTGTAAACTCTTTGTCAGGCCTTATTTCCTTCCCCCCAAACAGAACTCCCTGGGTCCATCATTCTGTCAAACTTGTAGCCTGTGGCTTCTGTTAGTTTCTGGTCCTCTCTTTTCCATTTATGAGGCTTCGAATCCAGACCTTATGCCTAGACAGGGAGCAGATCTCATACTATCTTCTTCATTTTACTACTTGCTCCTTCTTTTAGCCAAACTCCTTTCCTTTCCCTTAATTACTAAACAAATGCTCCCATGCATATCATCAGAACATGCAAAGGGAATGGGGGACAAGAGTATTTTCAACACCACTAGTGTCTGTTTCTAGTTCAGCCAGCCAAACATACTCTATTGTACATGCAGAAGTTCCATTTACCCAGTGGGGTTAGATGTAGATCATTCTTGGTTATCTGGCTTAAAAGGTGCACTGATTATTAAAGTACACTAGAAGTGGGTTTGAAAACATAGAGGCCAGACATGTGTGGCTCAAATGCAATAAATATCTTATTTCTTATGCATAAAACACACCAAGGATGTAACTGTTGGGCAGTTCTCCTCCACTTGACAATTTAGGGAGTGACCCAGATTCCTTTCCTTTTGTGACGGGATATTGTTATCATCTGTACCTAGCTCTCTAAAAAGAATTGGAACCCAAAGGAGGCATGCCTGCTTCTACTATAAAAAGCCCCAGTGCGCAAGAGCACCCCTCTCTTCCACACAAGTCCTTTGTAAACTAGTCACGTGGTCACACCTAACTACAAGGTCTGTCGAATGCATCCCTGGCCAAGAAGCCACTTCCCAGCTACACCTGCATATCACTGAAGGAATAAACATCTTTTGGTTGGCAGCTAGCAATCTCTACACACAGAGAAAACAATATTACCTTATCACAGTCAAATCATCAAAATCCATAAACATTTTATTCAACCTCAGAACTAGTGTATTCCAGATCAAAATTAAAGCTTAGCAGTGAATTGTCATCCTGTGAAACTAATTTTTTAAAAATAAAAAGGTATAACTTTAAGTATCACATCTATTTATTTCCTCCTGCCACATTCTCTGCAAGGAGTTATGGTTTAAGTAAGAGAAAATATTTACTGACAAAGATTATTAAAGTAAGTATTTATTTTAGAAATCCAGTAAAACTCAACCTTGGTTAAAGAAGAACAGCAAAAAGTAGGACCTAAACACAACCACTCCCCCTACCCCCCACCCCGCCACACATACCTTTTATTTTTATCTCTTCTACTATCCCACCAAGGACTCACATTAAGTCTCTGGCAAGTCCAGAGAAGATGGTAAGTACTTCTTGGTTGTCATTAGCAATATTTTAAAGACTATTTTTAACCTTAATAAGCTAATTTCAATTCATGCTCAGAGAGCTGCTAAAATTACACAATTTCAATGTGCTGAACAAATACCCCTGATTCAGGCGGCATCTTTTTCTACATTACTAATGCATTACACATAAGCTCTCCTAATATTGGTGCCACTGTGCAAACAGTACTGTCACTTGGAACCACGTTCACCTTTTGTAAACAAATGATTCAATTAATAAACCTCAGCAGGGAATCGTACTTTTGACTTAAAGGTTGCCTTTCTAAGATTGCTTTATAAAACATTCACTTTCCTGGAGCTTATGACCTATGTGCATTCAGGATTTGCTAATGAACTGCTCAGCTGCTGAGTTGAGTAAATAGAAAAGGCCATTTCTCTTTGCTCCCTTCACACCTTTTAATTGGGAGAAGTAAGTTTTGGTCTGATTCATACTTTTACTCATATGTGTTAAAACCTGTGTGGATAAGAATTTGGTTGAAATTCTGCTGGCATCAGAGTTCCTATTTTTTAACGCGGGCAGGAGGATTGCTTTAATTCTCCAGGACAAGGATTAATAGATCATGAGTGGCATGATGGATTGGTTTGAGAATTACATTCCAACCTGAGTGAGTTTTAACTCTCATAATGTGTCTCTCCATGTCTCTAAAGCAATTATTTTCCAAGCAGAATGCACAAGGTGGCCCAAGGGGGTTACAAGAGGTTGTATTAGTCATGACTCTTTCTGGTTGCAAGGGATAGAAACACTTCTCAAAATGGATTAAGAAAGAAATGTAATGTTCATGCTCACGTATGTGAAACATCTAGGGTTGAGCTGATTTCAGGCTACGTTGGTGTATCCTCGGGTGTCTCAGCAGGAAAGAGCTGGCACACTATAACGAGATGGTTTATTTACACGAAGGCTATTATATGAAGGTGTGGGTGTAGTGAATGAAAATGCACTAGTATAGTTACCCAGGGTTAGCAGGACTAGAGCTGTTACCACCTTCATTCCCAATGATACGAGAGGAGGGAGAAGTTATCAGAACCTAAAATAAATCTTGACAAGCTAGTCTGAGGCAGTCCGGCGGGTGCACCTGGATCTAACTGCTTCACTTTCCCTGTTAAGGCTCCCAGTGCCCGACCTGGTAGCTAATTCAGGTTAGACACATGTGTAGAGAGCCTGTGGAGAAAAACAGAGACTGGTTCTTAGAAGGCAAACAGAAGCTCTCTCAAGGCTAGATGGGATTCCCTCAGGATTAGGTTTCCATCTCCTAGGACTTTAGTCTGTATTGCCCTCATCATTAGCTATACGTTCACCTCATGTTGGCAAAAAGATGACCAGCGGCTCCATGCCTAACCCCTAGCCATCCCTGAGAGGGCTGACTTTGTTTTTTGTTTTTTTAAAATATATTTTATTGATTTTCTACAGAGAAGAAGGGAGAGGGATAGAGAGTTAGAAACATCGATGAGAGAGAAACATCGACCAGCTGCCTCCTGCACGCCCCCCAGTGGGGATGTGCCCACAACCAAGGTACATGCCCTTGACCGGAATCGAACCTGGGACCCTTGAGTCCACAGGCTGACGCTCTATCCACTGAGCCAAACCGGTTCGGCGAGAGGGTTGACTTTTGCTGAGAGTTGAACATAAGTCCCCAACTGGCTCACTGATCCTTCCCCGAACCAATCATTACATGTAGGAGACAGAATACAAAGTTAAGACAGCTTTAGATTATGTGCCAGACTGGAGTTAGGGTGGATTCAACCAGACCTCCACCAAATAAACTGAGTTAGAGAAGTCCATGTCCTCAGAGGGAAAGGCAGAGTGCTAGGATCAAACAAAGAGTAATTGATGCTGGGCAGGTAGATGGCCATTGAACAGATATCTACTTCAGGGACCAACGTTAGGAGCAACATGTGAGCAAATGCACTCACTGCACTGATCAGGCACTTTCCCAGTTTTCTTTTGCTCCTTTTGCCAAGATTCATCCTGAGAAATGTGACTCTTTTTTCTTAGGATACATCTACTAGCACATCTGAAACCCTAGTATTTCTTCATTTCCTCAGAGAATTTGATTCATCAATTTAACTTTTTGGTAACTACTCTTTCCTTGAATGGAAAACAATACTACTGTCCCCTGAGAGGTCATAAATGTTCTTTTGGAAATCTTAACATGGGGTCTTTGTGATCCCAGGAGTTTAGTTATGGATTGGTTCTTGTGAACACCTGTTCTTGTGGACACCTGTAATTTTAGAGAAAATACATTATTTTCATTTTTCTGAGAGAGAGTCCATAGATCTTCTTGGATTCTCAGAGGAGTGACCTTCAAATAGTGAACAGCCTCTGCTGGCTCAGCTCGCTTCATAAACAAATATCCTTTCTGCTGGCTCACAGCTCCTGCAGAGAGCAGCTATAAGAATGCTTCAGTCAAGTATGAGCCAAGGAGAATCCAGATTATTGTTTCTTCTGGTTTTTAAATTGTAAGCAGACAGGCCTACTTTATTTTTTTTCTTGATTGATTAAAGTATTACATATGTATCTTTATCTCCCCCTGGACCCTCCCCCACTCCCCACTCATGCCCTCATCCCCCTGGTGTCTGTGTCCATTGGCTAGGCTTATATGACAGGCCTACTTTATGAAGAGATAACTATGATCTATAAAAATAGAATATTTAAAGTAAAATTTTCAAAATAAATGTCAGATACTTAATAACGATGCACCTGAAAGAGATGTTGTTTCTAGTAGCTAGCTATGTAATGAAAAGAAGTTCTTATAATTATTTAGGGTTAATGCTATTTTAAAACTCATTTTTTTCTCTTCTATACTAATTTTTTTTGTGCCTACCAGTAATATATTGACATATTGGAAGTGCTGAGAAGTCCTATAACCAAAGAACATTTTTAATTTTGCCTGAAGTTCTTTTCAAACTTATTTGACCATGTAAACCAAAAATTTCACTGACTCCTATTTATCATCTTATAGAACTCGTACTATCTGCCACGCATTTGAGGAAACGAGGCAAACATTTACCAGAACTTATTCCCCATCCAAATTTTGGTTGCCTTCCAGGGGAAAAGGAACAAGGAGCTGGGAGAAAGGAAATTACAACTAAATAATTAGTAACAAAGAAACAGAATTTCCAGAGGATGAGGCCCAGAAATCAGGATTTTTAAAAGATTCCCAGGTGATTCTAATGTGCAGCCAAGGTTGAGAACCACTGCCTTAGAACATCAGTGAGAAGTCCTTCAAGAAGAATGAAAAGCACAGCTGGTGTGTCTCAGTGGTTGAGCATCGACCTATGAACCAGGAGGTCACAGTTCAATTCCCGGCACATGCCCAGGTTGCAGGCTCAGTCCCCAGTGTGGGGTGTGCAGAAGGTAGTCGATCAATGATTCTCTCTCATCATTGATGTTTTTCTCTCTCCCTCTCCCTTCCTCCCTGAAATCAATACAAAATATGTGTGGTTGTTTATTTTTAAAAGAAGAATGAAAAAAGAGTGGGTTGGTCAAAAAGTCCTGTTTTAGTACACAATACATTCCATGACGTTAGTGGAAATTTGCTGTCATCATTGTTATTGGTGCTTTTACTTATGCTAAACCTGAAAAAAATAGGAACTACAAAAATAACCTTCTCCGACCTAAGATTATTCTGAACAATAGAGTTAAAAACTATCACTGAATTCTGCAGTCCACAAACAGATTTGTAGAGCTGTGCTGACAAGAAAAAAAGATAAATTTTAAAAAACCATATCCCTTGGGACAGACCCAACTGTGGATCTGTACAGTGGTTTTGTCTGATCTTCAAGAAGGCTGCTATGTCATCCCCTGGACGCTGTAGCAGGTTCCCCACATCCCATTACTATGACCAGCAAACCAAAATGAGCATAAAATGAGACAACTTGGGATTGCCAAGAAGATCCGGAAGCAGTCAGCCGAAAACAGCAGCCAACGTGGTTCTATACCTCTGGGCATGAAAGATACATAATAAACATACAACAGCAGGCGTTCAAATAGCAGCCGAAGAGCAGGTTGAACCGAGTAGCTTCCCAGCAATACTGCAGCCGATTTCAAGCAGCATAGCAGAGCGGGGAATAAGTTGGAAGCGTCACCAGTAGACAGAACAATATGGCATGAAGTATCACAGATGGGGTGACTTTTTGACTAAAGGTGTCAAGCAGACTGTGAGAGAGGGAAACAGATCCTCCCGTGGTGGCTGCAGATGAAAATGAAAGGGCACTCTTGTGCGTCTGCAGCATGGAGAACGCTGCTTTGCATTTTTCAGCACCAGCAACACCCATACATCCAGATTGTGAGCACTGACAGAAGACATTTTTTAAGTTTAAAAACATTTGACTCACAAGAAAAACTCTGACAGAACACTGAGCATTCTAACATTGTGACTTCCTGTGGCATTTTGTGCGCAGTGCTGCCCAACCTTCAATACATAATTAAGCTATAGTACGCTATTGGATTAATCCTCTTTCGCTCCAAAGCACCTGGGCTTTTCCTCCCAAACACAATAAGGCAAATGGGATAAGATGGGGGAGGGGAAAAGGATGTCATCTCAGAATGTCATTACAGAAGATTTTGTTAAAAATAAACTAGCCGAAACCGGTTTGGCTCAGTGGATAAAGCGTCAGCCTGTGGACTGAAAGGTCCCAGGTTCAATTCCGGTCAAGGGCATGTACCTGGGTCACGGGCACATCCCCAGTGGGAGATGTGCAGGAGGCAGCTGATCGATGTTTCTCTCTTATCGATGTTTCTAACTCTCTATCTCTCTCCCTTCCTCTCTGTGAAAAATCAATAAAATATATTTAAAAAAATAAAATAAAAATAAACTAGATAAGTTTAGCTACAAGAAGAAAAAATAAATAAAGGCATTTGTTTAAGTAAAATGAACCGAAATGGAGACATAAGGATCTTCAGGTATTTAAAAGATTATCCTCAAAAGAGGGAGTAGATTATTCTTGATTCAAAGACCAGAACACAAATCAATGGAAAGAAACCACAAAGAAACAGATTTTAGTTCAGCACAATGAAGGCCTTTCTAATTATATTTCAATCTGCAGAAGAATAGATTGCACTGAAGTAGTCACTTAGCTGGCTGTGGTCACTGACTGCATAGCCATTTGTTTCCGATGATATAGCATAATCTCATTACTGAGTCAGAGGTTAACGTAAATGTACTTTATATTTTTTGGTTTGGCTCTTACCCCTCCAACCAGGTTATAAACTCATTGAAGACAAAAGCAGAGTCTTTTAAACGTTTCTCATCTCCCCAGGACCTAGCAGAGAAACTTAACACAGCAAGCTCACAAAACTTCCGATTAAATTAATTTCATAACTTATTTCATCTTGAGACTGAAAAGAATTCAAAAGTATCCACTCAATTCTATTCAGCTACTTCAGTTCTAACTAATCAATTCAACAGATTTACAAACAACTGAATTATTTAAGACAATATGCTTCTTTGCCACCAAAGTGCTTAAAATTAGTTCACACAGGAGTGGGGCAAATGTAGGTTTACAGTTGAGAGTACGTGAAACAGAGTTTATTCTTGTATTATTATAGTATTTATCAATGATTGTTTTACTTATTTGCATTACAACTGTAAACCTTCTTTTTCCCACCTTGAGATGACCAATGTCAGTTGACTGGTGACCTTTTCCACTTTCCCACCTTACATGATCAATCGGATATAATTACTTACATGAGAAAGTACATTTCATACTTTAAGAGATTCAAACCAGTCAAGTAAGAGTAAAATCAGATCACTGTCAATACTTTCCAAACTTTAGCCTTTCCTGCATATTTTTAAAAATTAAAACATATCAAATTATCAAGAGATTTCAGTTATATTATCTTAAAACATAATATATGTTCGAAGGACCCACTTCAAAATATCACGTTGACCTTTGGAACTTCTGCACTTGACTCCCTCTTTAAAAGAATGGCGCTGACATTTCTGCTTTAATAGATGTTTCATTAAGGTCACCGCCACATTTGCTGTAATAAATAGAGGAGAATTAAGAGCTCATCAGCACTGTCATCGTAGACAGTGAATAGACTGAATTATGTGCTTAAGGGGATGAATCAATGAATATTGGCAAACTCTGCTAAGAAAAGTGCTGCTTTGGAAAATATCTCAGAGAAAAATGTTTCTACTAGTATTTCTTCCTTCTTTAGTATATTTTTATTTCAATGAATACTTCAATAAATTAGGGTTATCTTTTAAAGATTTACACTGGGACTCCATGATTGAACTACCCCCTAATGAGCTCACAGGGATCCCTGTCATATCTGCGATTTTGAAGTACGCGCTGTGAAAACCTGTCATTGAGTGCTCACTGGAAATATGTGTTGCTCTCCTGACCCAAGAGAGTAATCAAATTGCTAGCTGTTTTTTTTTAAAGGAGAACATGGGAGAAATATTAAAATAATGAGGAAATATGCCATGTGTATAGTATGGAAGTATACTCAGAGCTATTTAAAATATCCTTTGTATAAAATGGAACATCAATCTAATTCCTAGAGTGGAGAGTGAGCATGGCAAATCCAATGTAGCTGCAAGCCAGTTTACATTGTATGTTACCAATGTTCAATTTAAGAAAAGATTGAAGAACATCAGGCTGCTATAAAAACAATTTGTGCAGAATAAATTTGGTCCTTGCCAACCGTTTCTCAGGGAAAGCAGCTCTGCATCTGAGCTAGGTTATCATGCGACATGGGTTACTTGTACTCAAGCGGAATGATTATGAGGCATAAAATCATTCTGACAAATAGATTTACAAAAGTATTAAATATTTGAAATGAGAGCAATTTCGACAATCTAAATGGTATTTAAATACTGTTAACCGAGAATAGGTATGAAGAGAAGTATGCCTCTTACTGCACCCTGCAAGCTTTTTCCTTGTCAGGTTTTGCACAGCCGCCTACCACATAATGGGTTCCGGAGGGACAGGCAGCATTAGGAACTAAGCTCTTCGCAATGTGGCCCATGCTGTTCAGGGGCAGGTGAAAGGTCAGGAGGGCGAGGGAAGCCTGAGGTGGGAGAGGGCGGTACGGAAAGGTAAATGACATGATTGCTAATGCTAGACCATATTGTACAAATCAAAAGCCATGGAAATGAGGAGGTCAACTGGCAATAAGGAATTAAAACATGGTTTTGTGGAGGATACAGGGTTTCAGGCCAGTCTTTGAAGAAGAATGGAGTTCAATAAAAGTAGTGAAAAGAAAGTGCACTTCACTGACAGCAAAACTTAGCAAAGCTGCTCTTCAACTCGCAAGCTGAAAATATTGTGTTGAAAATGCATTTACTACACCGTACCTACTGGACACCATAGCTTCGCCTGCCAACTGTAAACACGCTCAGAACACTTCCATTAGCCTACAGCTGGGCAAATCACCTCACTGCCACTGCCCAGCGTCATGAGAGAGAATATTGCACCACATATCCTAGCTCAGGAAAATATTAACATTGAAAATTCCAAGTATGGTTTCAACTGAATGCATATTGCTTTCATACCATTGTTCAGTTGAAAATTGTAAGTTGAACCATCACCAGTGGAGCACATCTGTAGTTTAGAGCAGATTTCCAACATGCGTGCTTGCTAGAATTTTTAAAACCTGCAATACCTGACTATTTAGTCAGGGGGACTGACCTATTTTTCCTTAGATTGCTAAATAAAAAAATGACAACAGCCAACACAACAGTAGCCACCTAGTGTGAATGCCCTGTCTTGAACCACAAATATATAGGTCATATATTAGAGTTTCATTTTATCAGTCACCTCGCTTACTAAGGTTGAGTCTGATTGGTTAATTCTTAGTACCAGAAATCCTTATATACAAGTATAGGCACCTGATTTTTTAAAAAGTCCCTGGGAGCAATAAAGTGTAGTAATTATTATTATTATATATGCTTTTACAAATCATTCAAAATTGTAACTTTTGTCAGCTCAGCAAAAATATATTTTTTGGTGCGCCATAGAATTTTAGTAATTAGTTTACGTGTGCCGTATGATGAAAGAGGTTGAAAATTGCTGGTTTAGAGCAAGGGCTTTGGGTCAGAATGCCTAGTTTCAATCCTGCTACCTCTGAAATCTGTGTATTGCGCAAGCCACTTGACTCCTTTGTGCCTTTTCTCATCTCTAAAATGGGACTAATGACAGCGTTTGTCTCTTTAGGCTGTTTGAAGGATTAAGTAAAATAATACATGTAAATCTTTTGGAAGTACCAGGCACATAATAGACACTCAATAAAGTTAGCTATTGCTATTATTAATCATATTACATTCATCAGAATCGTCTATCATTAATTTCTATCATGAATTTCTATTAATTCTCTTTAACTTAATTTTTACCTCCAGAAATGTGACTTCATGTACATTTCATTTCACAAAGAGTAAACCAAAGGCTCTCTATTTTTTTGGAAGTAAACATGGAATAAAAATAATGTAGTTGCTTTTTAAAAATTGTGTCAAATTCCCCTTTTTCTTTCTCTGGACATATGAACAGAATCCAAAAATTTGCTGCTGCTTAAAAAAAAATTATTGATTTCAGAGAGGAAGGGAGAGGCAGAGAGAGATAGAAACATCAATGATAAGAATCATTGATTGGCTGCCTCCTACACGCCCCAAACTGGGGATTGTGCCCACAACCTGGGCATGTGCCATTGACAGGAATTGAACCAGGGACCCTTCGGTCCGCAGGCCAATGCTCTATCCACTGAGCCAAACTGGCTAGGGCTCTGCTGCTTTTAATTAGTAAAAAGTCTAATCCAATTTGAAAACCAAATCTCATATATAATTCATGGTTTAGACTTTTGATTGGAGGTAATGAAGTAAAGAGTCAAGTGTGGCTGCTCTTTAATATATCTCTTCTCCTCTGCCTTCTAGCTTCTCCAGTCTTGGGAGTTGGGGTGCTGGTCGCGGGAATGGAGAGGAGACCAACATCTCCTTCTCAACTGACTGAGGCCACAACCTCTGCTTATAGGTTGTTGCTATTTCTTTGGCTAACACTGACTGACCATCAATGCCCACTGTGTGTTGATTCTCCCATGGGGCACATGTTTCAGTTCTTTGCAGGGCCTTGCTATTGCATGGCTCACTGTCATGGGAGATCCTGCTCTGGCTGACCTTTTCACCCCCACCCTGTCTTAGTTCTCACAATCCATGATCAATCCCACAGCCTCTTACTGCCCGATCCCCAGGCCTGATAAACAGTCTTCCTGGGTCAGATATCTGCCCTCGTATCTTCTTGGTTAAGGGGAAATCCACACAAACATGGGAGAGTAGGCTGGTTCTCATCTCTTCTTTAATCCCTACTAATCTCTTTCCAATTTCCTTCAAGATGACATAGACAGAGTGAGGAGATGTTGTGTAAGGGCACAAACTTACAACTAGTAGATTAATACTGTAAGTCCTGGAGTCCAATGCATAGTATAGTGATTATACTCAAGAACAAATTAAACTAGTATATAATAAAAATGTACTATATATTTCCAAGTTGCTAAGATACTAGGTCTTAATTGCTCTCATCACAAAAAAGAAATAATTATGTGACATGACAGAGATGCTTAATTATATTGTAATAATAATAAATGTTTCAGATCAACACACTGTACACCTCAAACTTATACAATGTTATATGGCAATTATATCTCAATAAAAAAATGCTACATAGTCAGAGGAACAGATCTAGAAATCTGTTTCCTAAGCATACATCGAACAGGGAGATGGGAAGCCAGCTGCTTCTTCTTGCATACACCCCAACTCAAAGAGTGATTCTCTTGGAATATGTTCCCTCGCATATCCTGGAGGAGGCATATCCCTCATTCCCAGCCAACAATTCCCCTTTACCCTGACAATCCTCTGCTTCTTGTACGTGGCCAGAAAAGGAAGAAGTATAGTGGGGACAAGGTTATGATGAAGATAGATGGCTGGTTCCACCACTTCTTAGAAAGTCTTGTAGGGAAGTCTTTGGTGAACTTCAGAGTGCGAGGTTCTTGAGCTCCCTTGGGGCCTTCCCTACAATTTTGGGATAAGATGAGAAATCCTCCCAAGCATCATATGATACACAGCTAGAGCTAGAACTCACTATCTGTGGTCGATGTAATAGAGACTTCTCGTCTGTCTTGCTGAAGTAACTTTTCAAATTCTGGACCAAGTAGTACCTATTCAAAAATGCAACCCTGACTCTCTGTAGTTGGAAAAAAACACAATTTCTCATATTTAAATTGTCATGGTCCTTTATTTATAACACTGTGGTACCTGTTACATATTCCTGTGTTTTCTAATTATTATTTATTTCATATTCTTTATCAATTTTAGATGATGAGGTTCTTGGAAATAAACTTTATGCATAAAAGGATAGTCATATTTTCCATAGCACCACCAAACTCTTAGAATGAAATCATTCTTAAGATGTGCAATTAAGAAACTTTTTGTAAAGGGGACTTTATAAACTCAATACTTAATACAATGTTTTAGAGTCTATAAATAGGCATTCACTTTTAAAAAAAAAAATGGTAGGGAAATTTTGTTACCAGTTTGAATGGTAGAATTTTACAAGCATAATAAATTCCTCTTCTAGAAATATATATAAGAAAATAAAATACATGAGGGTGCTTGCTCCAACATTATATTACTGTAAGTCTGAAAACAATGTAATATCCAGTAGGAGGGAAATGGCTTCAATTTTCACATGTTAATCAAACAAAAAACTGTGCAGCCATTAAAAATAGTCACTATGAGAAATATAAAATTGAGAGATGGAAAATGTTTGTGAAATAACAGTTGCAAGAATAAAAATGAGTAAACATGATTTCAATATAATAAGGCATAGCATTTGAACAAAAATTGGAAGAAAAAAAGAATTTAGTGGGGAAAACTGTAATTTCAGTCATTATAATTTAAAACTTAAGTATATATTTAAAACACCTATTCATGAATGAAAGAACCTGATGTATAACACTCCAGGAGAAAGAAGTTTCTTCCTGTTAATTAATCATCAGAATATGCCCAGCTTTGTCCGTAGCTGAAAGGTCTCCATATCTTTCCCAAGTGATTATTGTAAACCTCAGTTCAGTATCTTGTGTCATAAAGAGGTGTCACTTTTCCTTGGATCTTACTGTCATTTGTCCTTGGATCTCTATTTACCTCTCAATCTAAAGCAGAAGTGTCAAGTGACCTTGACAAGCCATCACTGAGAGCCTGGCTAGCAGAGATGGATATTTAATTCTGTCAATCCCTATTAGACACTAGTGGCTGTCATGGTATCAGTCTGGATCTTTTTTCTTCCTTATGTTTTACCATCAATGCTTTTCCACTGGTCTAAAACTGTGAGTAATCTCAGAAGACCGAGTTGATAATATGAGGGTTGGACAGTTGATACCTAGTCAACTGTTCAATAAATTAAAGCTGCAAAAATATATTAAAAACCAAGTGCTAAGTGGCCAGCCAGCTCCACTGTTATCCAGATTAGTAATTTCTTAGACATATGCATTGGTTTCACTGTTTCTAAAATACTGACATCACAACAGTGGAGACGGGGTGAGTGTAGAAACCTTCCCTGTGTAGCTAATTGAGTTGAATGTACTGACCTATGGTAAACAAAATATTACAGTACAGTTTACCCTTAAACAATGGAGGGGTCAGGGTTGACAACCCCCTGTGCAGTTGAAAAAAAATTAGTGTATAACTTTTGACTCCCCCCAAACTTAGTTGTCCCCTGGTTATCCTCAGTGGATTGGTTTCAGGACCTCGTTGGATACCAAAATCTGAGGATGCTCAAGTCCGCAATGTAAATGGCATAGATAGATGCATATAGTCGGCTCTCTCCATCTTCA
The DNA here is from genome assembly GCF_964212035.1 of Myotis nattereri. Lineage (NCBI taxonomy): Eukaryota > Metazoa > Chordata > Mammalia > Chiroptera > Vespertilionidae > Myotis > Myotis nattereri. Next base: position 39,078,145 of record NC_138082.1, read on the forward strand.
GATTCCCAACTGCCATTCAAAACAGTACAGGTATTTACTGGGGGGGAAATCCACATATAAGTGTTCCTTACACAGTTCAAACTTGGGTTGTTCAAGGGTCAATGGTATTTCCAAATCCTCAAGGCCTCATGCTTTCAGTTATTAGCATTGGTAAGTTCTTTGATTTGGAGCATGGTAACAGCTTGTTGTCATAAAGCAGTAACCAATGAAGACGTCTGCTTAGGAATCAAATCCACATTGTTATTAGTTTAGAGTAAACTAGCCAAAACCACCAAATATGAATGTATTTTCTCTTAAAAATATAATCAGGTGTATTACTGTTTTACCAAATTACCTTTTCTTTAGTAGAAAAGAACTATTGTAGTTGTATTCCTTCTTATTGGAAGACTTTACACCATTCTAAGCCCTCAAGTTCTCGTGTCACTGTTTTGTTTTGTTTCTCCTTGACATAGTGAATTTACTTTTGTAAAATAAACCCCACACTGAGATTTTTATAAAATAAATCTCACACTGAGATATTACGCCATTACAATCCTACCTTCAATTAACCTTTTCTCCACTGGCCAACTTAACACAAACTACATAGGTTGTCATTCCAAACCATATAACCTTAGTGTTATAACTAGTGGCCATCTTATAAAATCTACGGCTCTCTTAGGAGGGAGAAAGGGATTTTGAATGCATTGCTGCACACATATTTCATTTATCTCTTGATTATTATACAGTGATATTCCTGAAAATTAGTAGCTACATGATATCAGTTTATTCTGTTCCCTTCTCCCCCTCATAAATGGAAATGTTCTCATATAGTCAAAGCAGCATTAGGTCTGCCAGTGTGCCTTTATTAGTCATGCAGGAGGTTAATCATCTGACTACAAATTAAAGCTTCAGTAAGGCAATATTTTTATTTTTATCCTTAGAGATAGAAAGCCTAATTAGCAAAGGAAATTAAGATTGACAAACTTTGAGATGGTCTGATTTCACAAAATATTTTCCACTAATTTCTCAGAACAGAGAAGTCCAACAGTGTTACGATGAGAGGGGAGTGAATATACTCCTTAGTTCAGACTTGCTTACCTGGGAAGAGGCAATGGTCCATGAGTGAGAATTGGAAAAGCAGAATTTCACATCTCAATTTCACACTCATGGTCACAATCACAATCCTCTTTCCATATTTTATTGCAATTTGGAGAGATGTGGAGGCAATTTCCAATGTTGATTAGAACCCCAATTTGAAATTCTGGAAATCCCTGGGTTAAGAAGATTGACAACCACTATTTGCCTAAAAATGACTGACTCGTTGCCTTATTGATCTGGTGATTGAACCCATATGTGTGCAGCCATGCATTCAAAATCCCCTTTTCCCTCCTAAGAGAGCCATAGATTTTATGAGATGACCACTAGTTATAACACTAAGGTTGTATGGTTTGGAATGACAACCTATGTAGTTTGTGTTAAGTTGGCCGGTGGAGAAAAGGTTAATTGAAGGTAGGATTGTAATTGAAGGTTAGGCCTTGACTTATGAGTGTCCCGACTAACGAGTTTTTCGAGATACAGCCGTCTCTCGGCCGATTTTTTTCTTTGAGTTGCGAGCTAAAATTCGGGTTATGAGCCAGCTTCAGATACCCCACCGCTAGTTGGCGCAGCGAACGTCACAGTGAACGCCACAACATCAACCCAGCATCATGTGTCTCACTCATTTACATTTTGATTTGACATACGAGTAATTTGAGTTACGAGCTCTGTCACAGAACGAATTAAACTCGTAAGTCAAGGCCTCACTGTATGTGTATGTGTGTGTGTGTGTGTGTGTGTGTGATTATATATCTATCATGTAAGTCATTGAATAGCAAAAGGCCAATCAAGAGATTCCAGCCCTTTCCCGGCTGGTGAGGCTCCTGCTGGCTGAATGTTGACCTATGAACCAGGAGATCACGGTTCAATTCCTGGTCAGGGCACATGCCAGGGTTTTGGGCTCGATCCCCAGTATGGGGCATACAGGAGGCAGCTGATCAATCATTCTCTCTAATCATTGATGTTTCTATCTCTCTTTCCCTCTCCCTTCCTCTCAGAAATAAATAAAAACATATTTTAAAAATAGAGATTCAGGCCCTACTAGAAATGAGTTGGAGAACTATTAGGTAATTCTTTAAAAAAATTAACTTATAAATTAAAAAGTCACTAAAATTTAAGAGCATGCTTTTCTAGTAGGAAAGCATATTAAATAGGATAAAAATGATTTATAGTAATAGTAGTGAATATACTATCTGAAAAGATTCCCACTGTAAAATGGATGACAAAGCATAACCCTTTACTTTGCTTTTTTTTAAATTGCTGACAAATTATGCTTTTAATTTTTTTAAAATATATTTTATTGATTTTTTACAGAGAGGAAGGGAGAGGGATAGAGAGTTAGAAACATCGATGAGAGAGAAACATCGATCAGCTGTCTCCTGCACACCCCCTACTGGGGATGTGTCCGCAACCAAGGTACATGCCCTTGACCGGAATCAAACCTGGGACCCTTGAGTCCACAGGCCGATGCTCTATCCACTGAGCCAAACTGGTCAGGGCTCTTTACCTTGCTTTTTAATTTTTTAAATATATACTTATTGTTATTATTTTAAATATTTTAGAGGATCTGAGTTATTTATAAAACATGGTTAATTTTAACAGTCATATGGTTGTATGTGTATTTATTAACACATATTTTGTGTAATACATAATTACTTGATACATTTCAAAATGTAGAATTTATACGGGTCAGTTTCTTAAACCATAGGTTAATAAAACTCAGTATTGACAAAAAAATGATAGAAAAAGGATATATAACCACTGAAAATGTAAATGCATTCTTTTAAAAATGTTGGTTTAAAAAGAAATTAAAATGCAGATTATAGATTATTCATACTACATGTGTTATGATAATCTGGTTGTGTGGTAACAATACTGAGATCTAGATATCAGAAAACTCAGACTCTCGTTTCCTTTTTTGCTAGTTAGCTCTGTAATTTAAGCATGTCGCCTAACTCCTCTAACAGTCTCATTTTCTTATCCTTTCTCCTTTGTTAGCTTAGGAAGAAAAGATAAGTTTAAAAAGTGTCCTCATAATTACCTACCTAGCTATCTATATATATATGGCACCTGTGTATATGCTATTGTTATTTTCAAAATAAGTTAAAATTATTGATCCTGGGGGGAAAAATACCAGTTGTCATAACTTCTAAATTTATATGTAATAGCAGTAACCAAATTTTATTTTCTCTGTGTTTATTATCTTAAGACAGCCATATTTTATATCACACATACAAAATATACTCCATTATTTGGGGATAGTGTGGAGGACAGAGCACAAGCACTGAGTCACTTGCCTTGATTATTTTTTTTTTTTTGCAAAAATGCAGACTGATCAACTTCACAAATGTTTATCAGTATACACAAAAGCCTGCTCATTTGTTTCAAAGTAGAGAGGTTTTACCCTAAAGTTCTCCAAAATAATTCACTTGAAGCTACATTTGATATTCCAATAACTTCTCTGGAAAATTGGCAACAATTAAACACTGGTCAGAATGATTACCTTTCACCCCTCAGATAAATCAGTGGATTTTGTTTCATGAAATTATGTTAATGATTATGGAGAATTTTATCAACTTGAGAAATTTAAAATAAAAATGTGTCACTAATCTATAGTGTCCAAAATTATATTTGGTATAAACATTTGCAGTATATTATGAAGAATAATGTTGGAAAGTCAATGCTTTCAAAACCTCAAATCTATCTGCTAAATATGTCAATAGCCTCTGAATTTTTTTTCATTTTTGAAGACTTGAAAACTTGCGTTATTCCTGCTGTACTAAAACTGGAGAAACTACAAACATTAGTGCTTAAATATGGTCCAGTATACTTTACTTTTACAAACAACAATCTTCAGTATGAATCAGAAGGGCTTTATAAATCAGCATTCATATGCATACAATGCAAAGAACATGATCTAATATTTAACGACAATTTTGTGCATTATGGAGTTCCTTGATGATGGGGATAAAGGGCATTCCATAGATGGATGAACATAGTTTTGAAGGTCAATGACTGGAGATGAACAATTCAGTGCATCCCCCAAATTATAAGACAGAGATTTGCTGAGCCAATATTACATTGCTTCTAATCACTGGCCACCCTTTCCTCTGCTACAGCCACATTTCAGCACACACAGTTCATGCAGCTTCAATAACAGTGAAAAGTTCCAAGTGTTAAGAAAACAGATTTTTTTTTCTTATGATAGTTTTAGGCACAATTGAGCATAAGTAAAGATTAAGCATAAATTTCCTTCGTGGAGACCAATAGAGAATTCAATCTTTGGGAAACCAGAAATTTCATATGCTTGTTTAAGTCTTCTGTTTATCCTTGGCTATGTATTTGGATAAGGAAATGTACTAACATATCATTACATTTTTTAAGTGGTTTGATTTCCTCCCTCCTAATGATCAAGAGAACTATATTAAACAAAATTTCACAGCCTTTAAAGATTGCTGGTATGTTTTATTCCATTTAATCTCATGTACTGCAGTGAATGGCACTTTCTGGAAAAAGAATCAATAAGATAATTTAAAATATTTTAATAATTTTTATTTAAATCAGAAGACCACATGGTATCACTGCTCAGCATTTATAAATATAAAACTTATTGAGGAAGTTGACTATTTTGTTAGATATATGAATCTAGACTTCACGTAATCATCATTTTCTGACAAATCCTCAAAAAGCTGTCACAGTCCCACTTGTAGATCAATAAATATATATGTTAACTGGTGGGTATAAAATGTTATAGATAAACAGCTATATCTGAAACTCCATAACTGAAATGTACATGCCTACATCTGCAGCATACTACCTTCCATCATCTTATGGTGCCACAGGACAGCTTAGAATGTCCCCACTTTGATAGTACCCTCATTTCCATCATGCTGATACATGTTAACTCAAGTTACAGCTGAAACCTGAGGCATAAAACAGTGGACTTTTTGATATTCAATGTTACTAGATAATCAGAGTTTACTTTGTTTTACCTTAAAGTATAACTTAAACACGATGAAAAGAACAGATCTAATTGAAAGTTTGATCAGTTTCGACAAATGTATATACACCAGTGCAACTCAACCCCCCATCAAAACATTAAGCATATCCATCATGCCAGAAAGCTCCCAATCTATCTCACCATTCCCCTCCATGCTCTCCCGCTGCAGAGGCAACCACTGTTCTGTTCTCTGTCACCATAGATGAACTTCGCCTGTTTTAAAACCTTATATGAATGTATGTAATCTTTTGTGTCTGGTTTCATTCACTAAACATGGTTTTGTTTGAGATCCATTCATGTTTTCCGATGTGTCACTAGTTTATTTATTTTTATTGCCGAGTAGTACTCAAGTGTATGAGCAAGCACAGTTTGTTTATCCATTCTCTTGCTGATGAAACATGGGATGTTTTTAGTTTGGGGCTATCATAAATAATGATGTTATGCATGCACTTGCAAAAAGCTTTTTTTGTGAACATATGTTTTCATTTCTCTTTGACAAATACCTAGATGTTGAATTGATTGATAAGGAAGATGTATGTTTAACTTTTTTTTTATAACTTGCAAAATGTTTCCCAAAGGCTGCTCCATTTTATATACCCAGCAAGAATATGAGAGTTTTGGTTGGTCCATAGCCTTCCCCATATTTGCTCTTGTAACTCTTTTTCATCTCAGACATTCTAGTGAATGTGTACTGCATCTCACTATGATGAACACAAGGAACTGTGAGGAGTGGTTCACACATTCATTTCTATGTACAAGTCACAAACTATACCACATTAAGCAGATATATTAAGTAGATTGAGTTAAAAGATAAAAACCAAGATGTTTTTTACTGCTCTTAAGAGGTGTCCTCAGATGTAATTTTGACTAGAAAGAATTTTACTCATATGTTATGTATGCTCATAGCAACTAGTGCTAAAATACATGAAGTATACATGTGTATATGCTGGTACACACAGTTAATTACATATGCCTAATTTGTAAATGCATGTATTATTACTGATGGACTCGGACAGAAGTATTTCTCTACTGCACAGAGTATGAATCAGTTTTTAAGAAACAAGATAACTAAGATGCCAGTGAGCTACGATTACTTGGTAGTTTGTTGAGAGGAAAGGCTGCCTGGAAATAGAAGCATTCTGAGTCATTGATCTTTACTATGTTACTGAAGCATTTAATTTTAAAAATGCATAATTTTACCTAGAATGGAATCCTGAAAAAGTAAGCCATTTTTAAGAGTTTTCTAAATAACTATGTCAGAACAAAAAAATTATTCTCTATCTTGAGTACAGGTGCTGAGACAAGCATGTATTGACTCTTGGCCCTACACTGTCCAAGAATCATAGACCAAGTTCACATGACAAAAGATATGTTTTTATACTGTTGGATTCAAAATATTTCTCAATATTAAATATAACTGAGATGGTACATAGTCAAAAACACCAAGCTTAATATGCCAATTTCAGTGGCATTCACATTTCTAACCATTTCCCACCTTTAACTTTAAAGTTAATTGCTTTCTAAATAATTTCATTACTTTTAAAATGAAAATATATAATATTCAAATATTTAGCATTCATCTTATGTGCCTATATAAATACAGATATAGATTAGATATATGCCTCTTGTACCAGATTATAATTGGCATTTTATTTGTATAACATTCCACCCCCCAAATGGACTGTGAATTCTAGAGACAGAGATCATAATTCTTTGAATCATTATTGATCACTATTGCAGCCACAGGTCTGTTATGTAACTAGAGATCAACATATTTTTGTTGAACTTTTATTCATTCATTAAAAAAAATACTTATTAAGTGGCTTCTAGGGGCACTATGATGGCAATATTCTTGACATGAGCATAACTAAGAAGCTTATAGTTTAATAAGAGAAATAAAAATGTACATTTTGACAAGGGGAACAACAGAAAACTACATCATTTATAAAAGTATCAGAGGAGGAGGTTTTCTCTGTGTAAGTCTATAAATGATTCCTGAAAGAGGTGACATCTGACCTGGATTTTCAAAGACAAATGAGACTTTGGCCAGACAGATCATGGGGGGAGATATAACAAAATTACGAATAAATGGTCTACCATTTGAAAAGGCACATTAGACATGATGATAAAAATAATATAACCTATATCCCTACAACATAAAATAAATTAGTTCTTAGACTATATGACAGCTCTCACTCCAAAATCCAATCAACATCTCCTTGATATTTCTATTGCTTGATCCTAGAATTTTATAATATCATTATTAGAGCTCCATTCTAATTTAATCAGCATGTCCTACTTACCAGCATATGATATAAAATTAAGTCACATTTCTCTTAATCAAATTAAATTTTTGAGGCTCTGTTCCATCTCTTCATAATCCTCTCATTGCTGATTGCTCTAAGACCCCAGGGATAACTTTTTAATCCAAAGGGCCTATCTTTGTGCCATCACCTCAGGGAGAGAATCCAGGAAAGCAAGCTCTGGCTGAGGAAGGGCTCACTGCCACCTGCTGTGCTGACTGCTTGCACCAGACTGCTGATGCAACTTGGCCCCGCAAATGCCGTCCAGGAAGGTACGGTCTTCTCTGGGGACAACGTGTGGTGACTTGGGCACACACTGCCCGATGTTTGGTGAGCCATCATCCAGTACAATTCCTGCACTAGTAAATAAAGAGTGCCCTGCCTGTCTTACTGATCCCGGATGAAAGTATAAACCAGGGGGGCTCATGATTAGGGTTCATGGCTCCATGCCAACTTCTAGTTGGGATCCTGGCATGAAAGTTACTTAATGACAGAAACCTTTCTATTTATACACACACACTGCCTTTCCTATTTTTCTAACAAGCTGAGTCTGGAGGGGTTTCCTATGTCAGCCACATGCTAGGCCATGAACTACCTTTTCCCAGTTCCCGGGAGTGCTAGAGGCCTTACCTCTTCCAGGCACATCGCTGATCACCATTTCCTACACTTAGAATGATATTTTTATCTGTAAAATTCCTGATTCCAATCCATATTACATAATGCTTTCTAATTAAACTTCTGAAAGCATACCTTCTATTGTGCCAGTTGAACATTTTTAATTGGTTCTTTACTGTATATCAAACTGTGGCCACAATCCTTAGCCTAGCCTTCAAGGGTTACATGTTCCAGTTTCATATTTTTCTACTCACAGCACACCACCTCACATGATCATAGATACAGCTATTGCTTTAGCTGTAAGGAATTCTAATTGAACCATGTTATTTCACTGGTGAGGAGGCAGACATGGAATTGCAAAGTTCTGTTATGAATTTTGAGTGTTCACCACTGTATATTCAATGCTAAGAAGAATGCTTGGAATATACAAAGTGCTCTTTAAATATTTGTTGCATGAATTAAAGTTTAGATCAATTAGTTTTTCAGTTTACTTCCAAGGTATACATCAGAGTATATAGAACCTGACTCACAACATTCACAGTCAATACTGAAATAAATCAAAATAAAAATTATATGAGTATCTACACTCATTTGCCTAATATCAAAGTGCATAAATTCAGTAAGTAATACATATTCTATTTCAAAAACAATAATAAATACTTATTGAACACTTTAGCATGTGTCAGGCATTGGTCTACTTCTTTATATATATTTATTTTAACTTCCAAACAATCTTATACTATAGATACTATTATTACATCTATTTTACAAATGAAAAAACTGAGGCTCAAAGAAATTCAATAACAAGTACACCGAGAAAATAATGTGAGAAACTTTTGGCTATATCTCCTGTAGGAGCAGAGAGTGTCATAGGTAATTCCAGGTTGTCTTGCCTAAATATGTGATTGGATGGCTATGCCAATATGAAGATGGCAAGCATTGGATGAACACTTGGATTTGGGGGTGTGCCTGTGTACTTTAAGTGTGTGGTTTGGATTATTTTATGTGAGAGGGAGCTCTAAGACATCCAGTGAAAGATATTAGAATGGTAATTGGCTCAGAGGTCAGAAGAGAAGTGTTGACTGGGATATAAATCTGGGAGTCATTGACTAACAACTTGTATGGTGTCCAGATATAATGTGTGTGTGTGTGTGTGTGTGTGTGTGTGTGTGTGTGTGTGTGTATATATATATATATATATATATATATATATATATCCACATGCTGATACACACATGCATATGCATACTCAGATATTAATATATAGAACTATTCATGTATAATTTAGCCCAGCTGCTGAACTCAGAATATACCATCTTTTGATACTAAAGCTTAGGGACCCGCATAAGTTAGGCTTGAGTTTAGCAGCTTATAACAAAAACCATATTACAAATATTAGTTAGGTAACAAGTCTGGAAGTAGGTGGGTTTTTTTGTTGTTGTTATTGTTGTTATTTGTGTGTGTGTTTTTTTCATTGATTTTTTAGAGAGAGTGGAAGGGACGGGGAGAGACAGAGAGAAGCATCAATGTGAGAGAGACACATTGATTGGTTGCCTCCTGCACATGCACCCCAACCAGGACTGGGGATGGAGCTTGCAACTGAGGTACATACCCTTGACCAGAATTCAACCCGGGACCCTTCAGTCCATGAGCTGATGCTCTATCCACTGAGGCTAACCAGCTAGGGCTGGAAATAGGTATTTTTAAGGACAGTGCAGTTGTTAAGGGACCATTAAAGGTTTCTTAGAGCTTCCTACTCTTCCATCCTAGGGGGGCATTTGCAGTCACTGTGCTGTGCTGGATTCCAGGCAGACAGAAGAAGGAGGTGAAAAGGAGGAAAGGTTGTGTCTGTTTTGCTTTCATTGGCAGAGTGTGTCCCATGGCTATCCCTATGGGGGAAAATGGTGGCTGGGAAATCAAGTTTCTGAGTATATTGTAACTCCAAATAAAATTGAGATTCTGTTTTGTTAAGAAAGATGAAGAGAGTGAATATTAGATAAACAACTGGCATATCTGCCAGGCAGTCATAGGGTTTTAGTGCTTTAATAGAATTTGAAACTGCCTAGCATAAACCCCTTCGTTTTCCACATTGAAAACCTAAAGTGATTTGTTCCAGGTATATGGCAAGTAGGCAGAGTTGACAGTACGTGAAGTTGGAAAGAACAGAACCTAGGTGTTCTGGCTGCTGGCTCAGTGGCACCACCATCACACCTCCCTGCAGTGTCAACAATCTAAAAGGTGACCATAGTGTTCTAACAGCCTTATCCCAGAGCCTTCTATTTGCCACTCAACTCTCGGTGCCCTGCACAAATACTTACCACACGCTATTGTAATGATTTGTTTGTGTGTTTATTTGCCCTCTAAATTGGAAACACCCCCTGGAGCAGGCACTGTGACTTATTCATCTTTATCTCTCTCCCCTTCCCCCCAGGATCTAAGAGAACACTCAGCATATTGTACATAGTTAATAGGTTCTTGTGAAATGAATTAACCTCACACAGAAGAACATAACCTCAGGATAACATTTCAGTGAGCTCTGATGAAAGGATATGAAGTATTCTTATAATGTTGAATTCTATCCCAATGGCCCTTAAGCCATTGATTAAAATCATTATTACAATATTATTAGGGCTGGTAAAATGATCTGATTCATTCTCTATGTTCAGAGAGTGTTTGCTTTATCAGAGTCAACTAAGGACCAGATACCTTACATGGCCCAAGTTTACTGGATCAGTAGATAGGAGGAAGAAAATAAAGCCAGAAGTCCTTCTTCTTGGGCTGTTTAGTGTTGTATTTCAAGACATCACATTGCCAAAACTTTAATGTGATGATATATTCCACTTTTATATTTTATATGCTCAAAATATAAAATGCTTTATGCTATTTCAGAATACTGACCCTATGATATATTGCTAAGTGAAGATGCAAAGGTTTTCATATGAATGATATTATATATGGACAAGAGCAAAAGAGAGCTAAATGTATTATCAAGATTGAACTTGAGCTTTTCTACTTCTAGGGATTGATACTCATAATACATCTTTAGCACCCCTCCAGGGCAGCTTAGATATTCTACTTTCTATTTGTAACTGGGAAAATAGAGGTTAAGATAAAGGCCAGAACAACTGTCAGAAAGCATTAGTTTTGCTACTCTATAAACATATCCATTTGCTTAAATTACACTGGCTCTTAGCATCCACTTTTGCTATATGTAATACAGCCAACACTATTTTCTCAGCACTTTACTCATGTGAAAATGAGAACATGCATTTTATATCATTAAATAAATTAGACCAGACTAGATATGACACATAGTCCTTGTCCTTGAGACCTAAATAAAACCAGGGAAACCTAGTAAGTGCGAGAGTATGTATAAAGACAATCGGGTGCAGAACTAAACATGAGCTCATATATTTCTCATAGGTATCTCATATGTATCAAATATATATTCATAGCAATTTCATATTTTTGTTACATGTAGTCATGTGAGCTCTATCCTCCTGGGACATAAATTTCACTTAATATAAATTTGTTGAACAAAAAGGGATTTATGTTTCTTCTTCATTTCAGTGCAACATACATAGAGAGAGGGGAAACTTCAGATGTTGTTTGAACAACGAGAGATAGTTGTGTAAGTCAAACAGGATTAGATGGAGTTTGCACAACAGGGTCATGACCCCTAATTTATTCAAAGGGTTAGAGTTTAAGATTCTGTTTACAAAATATATTCTCATTCTCATATTTGATCCAATTTTATCTTTTCTAAATCCTCATAGTGAAGAAAGAAAGAGGCAAGTTTTCTTATTTCTAGATAAGGAAAATGAACCTCAGAGAAGTTCTTCAGCCTGCCCAAATTCTGACAGCTACCAAGTCCCAGAGCTGGGAGTCAGAGCTCTAAATCCAGGGATTTCTGCCTCTAATCTCTAGGCTTCTTTTACTACACCATCTTTTCCTGTTAGAGATGGGTTATGATGGGCAGACCCAATGCACGTTGTAACAGTCAAGCTGATATTTTATAAATTTGCTTAAAAAATTTTTTAATCTAGTTTAGTTATTAAACAAATACACTCAAGACAGGTAATCCTTTGAAACCTCAATCATTTGATAAATGTAAAAAATACCTGAACAGTAATTAGTTCTGCTGCATAATTGTCTTGTGCTACATTTAATGATTATTATGCTTTTTAATTCATGATTGTCTAATATCTACTTCCCTATTGCTATGGGACAAAGAGACTGTTTTTGTGTGATATGTGTGCCCTGTAATCCTGTCTTTATATTGCTCTGTGAAAAGCTGATTAGGAGCAGAACCCATTAAGGTCTATATTAAAGGAACCGTGAGAAAATAATGAATCAGAAAACCGACACAGAAAGTTAAATGGAAAATAAATCATTTAACACGTGTTAATTCTTTTTAAAATGTATGCACTTCCTTTAGAGGTAAGTTTTAGAATTCAGTTAAAAACTTACATCAAAAAATATTTATTGTGTATAATTCAGAACTTTCTTTCACACAGCACTGTTCTCTTGTAACCAAACTGTCCTGCAAATAACATTATATATACTAACACTACCTTTATATTTGTATTTGTCTAGTGCTTTATAGCTGAAGAGAATTTTCACAAATTTTATCTTTTTGCTCTTTCTCTGTATTAGTTTGTGCATACTCTCCCATCTACATATTTACTAGATTTCTCTGATCATCTTCTCTATTTTTCTAAAATGATAGCTCAAGAGTTATTCCTATGTCACAGTATCAAGATATATGTGGGTGTTCAGTTTTGAGAATAAACGGACAGTATAATATTTTCAGCTAAGCAAGAAGATAAATGTCCTGAACATTATGCAATAAATTTAACGACAAAATATTTCATAAATTATCTAGAAGCTCCTCATTTTCTTGGATCAGAGACACTTGAGAATTCCAGAAATGTAGTGATGTTGTCATCATCCTTTGGTATTCAAAGGTGATTCCTGTTACTTATATCCTCATCGCTATCTGAGGTTCCATCGGAAAAATGCTTGTAAATCTTGGTCAGTTCTTTGCACACATAACAGGAACCATTACTGCTAATGACTGTTAATGAAGGATCTGGTTTATACATGCCTTGATTTCTCATTCCAAAATTTTGCTTAGATTTTTGAACTCTATAAGCAAGGTTAGGTGATTTCTTGCCATTCTTCTCCCATTCAAGTTCATCTGCTTGAAATTATGTAACGCTGTAATGTTTGTTCTACCCATCCACAGTGTTTAGTATTTCTTATATTCCTATCCAACTTCATAATGCTTTCCTCTGTCTAAGACCATGTACAGAATGTGTCTGGGTAAGAAAGAGAACTAGATGAAGTTTGATTTGTGTCCCATCCCCCTCAGTCTGCATGTTCCTTCTCATTCCAGTATTTGTTATTCTCCTAGCCACTTCTCTAACCAAAATATGCTTTGAGGAAAGAATACTATAAACATTAATTAAATTATTTAGTAAGTTTAAGTTACCTTAACCAAGAGGTTTTGCTATTTAACACAGTAACTCTAACTCTGGTATGAAAGACTATTAAAGATACTTCAGGCAACAAATGAGGAAGAAAAATTCATAAGAAGGCTGTGATAAAAACAATAAAGAGCAGAGAGTTTGTTTCTGGAGTATAAATTTTCATGATTCTTTATCTGGACCAGAATCTGACCTTGTGATGCTAAGAGTAGTTTTCTCTACTTTGGCCTTCTGACAGGCATATTAGAAAGATTAAGGATCTTTGATATTTTAATTTAAGGCCCAAAAGCAATATTTGGGTTAAGAAGAATGATGTCAAACGTGCCAAAAGCAAAACATTTCAACTCTTTTATTTAATACTTGAACATACTGAGAAGAAGGACATATGTATTCTTGGGAGGGAAAATGTTGGGAATGGGTTGGGAAAACAGTATAACTGTTAAAGTACCAGATTCGTAATGACTCGAGAGGCATCAGAACCTTTTCTCCTCTCTATCATTTTGCCTAACTCCTAAAATGAAATCTTGTCATTTTGATTGTACTATTGGGAACAACTATTATATATGTTATTAAAATGTCAGCCTTAAGATAAAAATTGCTCAGACATTGCTTTGGCTTTTATCATTGTATACCTTGAAAAATTACAACTTAAAGCGTACATTTAATAATCTTAGTAATGGGCTACAGAAATGCTGGGTATATCTATCTCTCTTCTGTGGAGGAGTGTATTTTCCCAAGATGGCTGGCCCAGTATATATTCCACCTTCTTCTTACAGTGTGATAGCAACACTTTGATGAAGAGATGAGCTCTCAATTTCCTCGCTCTCAATTTCTTTCTCCCTTCCTCTCTCTCTGTCTCCAGTCTCTGTGGGAACCAAGCCACCATGCAGTAGCAAGCGACACTGGCTCACATGGAGACACTACATAGAGAATTACACCGGAAGAGAAATTGAGTCCTCAAGCCAACAGCTAGTCACAACTGCCAGCTATGAGCAAGCCTTCTGATGATTCTAATCCCAAACTTTTAATCTTCCAATGGAGGCCCCAGGCAGTGTGGAGCAGAGATAAGCTGTCTACTTTTATTCTGTCAAACTCCTAACTATCATGATCCATGAGCATAATAAATGGTTGTTTTACTCAAATATATTTTGCATGATTTATTACCTAGCCATAGTAATGGAAACATCATATTAGAAATATGGACCTGCTGTCTGTTTTCTATTCTTGGCTTCAGTCATCACTGCAGTTCTTTACTATTCAAAGAAATGATGAGACATAATGCTACCTCATCTACTTCATTCTTTACATGTCTCCAATCTATGCAGGTTCACTATGCTTCCAGATACATGGCACAGCCAGTATTTCAGAACTAAATGAGCAATTTAGAAGCCACATGGAAACAACATATTCTTTAGCCCCATCAATGGTGGTACCCAGATACAGAAATATTAAACTTATTTCAACAGATATTTATTATCTATATGTGCAAAAGAAGAAAAAAGAGGGAATTGATATTTATTAAGTGATTTGTACATGGCTGGCACTATTAATGCCTTAAATACTTACAACAATCTTGAGAATCACCACAAATAAGACTCAGGGAGGTTAAATAACTTTCCAAATATAACTGCCAGTATTTGGTAGAGTCAAGATTCAAACTTATATCTGTACTAGAGGCCTGGTGCACGAAATTCGTGCATGGGGGGTCCCTCAGCCTGGCCTGCACCCTCTCCAATCCAGGACCCCTTGGGGGATGTCCAACTGCCGGTTTAGGCTCGATCCAGAAGGGATCAGGCCTAAACCGGCAGTTGGACATCCCTCTTGCAATCCGGAACCACTGGTTCCTAACTGCTCACGTGCCTGCCTGATTGATTGCCCCTAACCCCTCTGCCTGATGGCCTGATTGCCCTTAACTGCCCTTGCCTGCCAGCCTGATCACCCCTAACTGCCCTCCCCTGCAGGCCTTATCACCCCTAACCAATTCTGCCTTGGCCCCTGCCACCGTGGCTTTGTCTGGAAGGAGGACTGGATGATTGGAAAATGTCTGGTTGACCTGGTCTAATTAGCATATTACCCTTTTATTAGTGTAGATTATGTCAAACATATGCCTTTTGCACTCTGCCTTATTTTTATAATGGGATAATGATAGGAACAATTTCAATGGTTGTCATGCCAATTGAATAAGACAGTTTGTGAAACATGCCTAGAATATAGTAACCAATAAATTTTATTATTTTGTAGCATTTTGTCTTAACTTTGACTTAGTGTTAGATACTGTAAAAATATAAAAATGAGTAAGATGTAGTCTTCACACTCAGTAAGTTTACATTATAGCTTTGGGGTTGTTGAATTGGAGCTGTACTGATTTAAGTGTTGAGGCAAATATACAAACCTATAATGCTATAATGTGAAATACATTTTAATAAATGATTTAAGAAATTGATTTTCTTCAGTTAAGATATCAAGAAAGTTTTCATGGATACAATGATACTGAGAATGAACCTTGATAGTTAAAATTTTGTTTTAATAGAAAGGGAGAGTGGCTAATTCTATGTAGAAGGAATTGCATAGTAAAAAAATATAAAAGCATCAGGAACTATTCTAAGTTCAGTATTCCCAGAGAAAAGAAATTATTTAAAACAATAAAACTTGGATATGTTTATGGACTTAGGGGAAGGAGTCAATAATGATTTACAGAAATATGATGGCTGTCCTGGAAGAGGTGACAATGGGGTAGGTTGAAGGAGATGGGAATGGAGTTGGCCATGAACAGAAAGAGGAATACCTCATTCTTAGAGAGTAGAGGAACTGTGGCCATAGAGGAAATGATAAGGAGTGGAGGAAGGATGCAAATGACAGCCTCAGATTTTCTGATGGATAGGAAAGAAGACTAGATGAGTGATGGGAGAGGAATTTAAGAGGACGGAGAAGTAGAATGATTTTGAAAGGGAATGGAAGAAGCAGTTAAATGAGGTCCAATTCAAGGATTACTATTGCTCCCACAATAAGTATTAGTTGTTTATTCTAGATGTGCTAGATGTTGAGAGTACAATAATTTAAAAAGTAGGTACTAACTCTGCCTTCAGGACAGGTAAGAAAATGGAAAATTATTATTCTGTGAGATAGCACCAAATGTCTACTGCATAGACATCTACAGGGGCACAGTTTAGGAAGGGCTCTGAGGCTCAATTCATTTTGTGAGTTAGAAGAGGCTCGATTAATTTTGTGAGTTAGAGGAATGGTTTCCACAGCACATGACATCTAGATGGAAAGTAACAACACCAACATGACATCTAGATGGATAGTAACAACACCAATAATAAAGCAGTAGGTGTTAGCCGAGCAAAGGGAGGGAGGGAAGTGTTGCAACACATGGTCTAGTGAGTGCAAAGACCTGCAATTATAGGAAGTCTGGCATATTTCACTGAAAATAGGACCTTCTTTATTTACATGTTATAGCAAGGTCTATGAACTAACCACCCCCATGATATTAGAGAAGCACTGTATGATTTTTACACAGAAGAAAAATCAGCTCAAATCTACATTTTGGAGAGATGTCTTAGTCAAAGCTCTTAGTGGAAAAAAACAGAATCCTACTTGGGCTGACTTAAGCAAAAGGAAGAAATTTATTAACTATGTGTTATAGCATTTCAACCTTTTTCATATCCTGGCACAGATGGGAATGATAATATTTATATAGCACCCCGGGGAAAATAGATGAGGCTGCTTGTGGCAGGAGGCAGTCAGCCTGGGGACTCCAGCTGCCATAAGGGCTGGAGGGGTCAATATCACAGCACACATCTTCAGCACACCTGCTGGAAAGCAAAGGCCCATTATAGGAAATTACAGACTCGGGGATCAATCACAAACCCGAAAGACTGGCCGAGCCACATGAGGTGGCGGAGGCTGCGAACTCTAAAGCTATCAGAAGTCAAGCCCGTTTCTTTCTTTTTCTAGGCCAATTGGGTCAGATATCTGCTCCTTTCCGTAAGCATATTTCTTTCTCTCTCCTTGTGCTAGATGCTTATCTGCCTTGTGCACATGACTGAAGATACTGCCTCACAACTCCCACATGTACAAGTTCTTCCAGTTAAAATATTGAATAAAGATGTACGGACAGATCTTAGTATTTAACCCCAAGTTCCCAAGAAAGAGCATATGATTGGCCCAAGTGTTCATCCTGTTTGAAGTTTTTTGTTGTAAGAAGTAATAAACATAGGACCACGAATAAGTGGCCACACACTAAACCTGGAAGGTCCGAGGAGGCCTGCATACCAGCATTACAAACACAGAGACCTAAAGTAACCACATAGGAGGGTCTGAAATTAAAACTTTCTAACTAAAAGTGGTTCATGGTGGGTAGTCATGTCCCAGGCCGGTATTTTTCCCTAACTAAGGTCAATCTTTACCTTAACTACTAGTAAGCCTGTCTACAATAACATACCTGATAACATATCTTTAGAATATCAAAGTAATTTCCTTTTTTCCAGACCCCTCAAAGCACCACAGAAACCACAAATTCCCTCAGTGGTGTTATTATCATGTTAATTGTTAACTGTTAACTATCCTATACCCGCCTATATAAAAGAAGTATGTGTCTATTCCTTTTACTTTTTATCCAATCCCAGAGGTTTCCCCATTTGCTTTCTTCTGCTTTCCTAATCTACCAGCAAAAATTTCTTTATACACACACATACATACACACACACACATACATACTAGAGGTCTGGTGCATGAATTCGTGCATGGGTGGGGTCCAGCCAACCTGGCCAAGGGGAGGGCACATGAAAGGTTGGCTGGCCGGCCCCACCCCCAATCGAGGGGGAGGGAGAGATTGGGAGAAGAGCTAGTGGGGGGGGGAGGGGGAGATAGGGCCACAGGCAGTTGGCCGGCTGGCCCCGCCCCCTGGTTGAACTTCTAATCAAGGGGACAATTTGCATATGCGTCTTTTATTATATAGGAGATATATATATATTTGATTAATTTCAGAAAGGAAGGGAGAGAGATGGAAACATCAATGATGAGAGAGAATCATTGATCGTCTGCCTCCTGCACACCCCTTACTGGGGATGGAGCTCGCAACCCTGGCATGTGCCCTTGACCAGAATCGAACCCAAGACCCTTTAGTCCACAGGCTGTTGCTCTATTCACTGAGCCAAACCAGCTAAGGCACCAATGGATTTCTGAGTCTTCCTCTTTGACTCTGATGCCTAATATAAGTGGTAAAACTGATATTGAGATTGTTGCTTCCCAGTTTGGATCAAATAAACTCATTAAATTTTTTACAGGTTTGAATGTTTCTTACGTTGACAGAGGCCACCATCACGAAGTTAGAGGTGGACATTTCTAGGGAAGGGGCTGCAGAAGCTGATAGGCCCCTTTCGCTGCAATATGAAATGTATCCAGAAGAGAAGGGGGTATGGGAGAAGTGGAGATGAGTTAAGAGGTGGCTGCAGTAAACCAAGAACAGGTCCAGAATGGCCAGTGCTGAGTAAGAGCAGTGGTATAGAGATTGGAGCCATAGTGTCAAGGCATGGGGTTTGAATGCATGTGAATATAAAAGAAAGGAAGCCAGATTTCTGGCTTGAACAGCCAGGTGAAGAGGATGGTATCTTTCACTGACAAAAGACAAAAAACAAAAAAAACTAAAGAAAAAACAAAATTTAAGAGATGGAAGAGTTTCAGTACTGGACACAAATGCAAAGTTTCCATGGGAAATCCAAGTGGATGTATCCAATAGGCAGCTGGTTAGGAGGGATCGGAACTCAGAAGAGCCATGTCAGAAAACAGGTAGATTGGGGAATTTTTTAGGTAATGACTGAAATTTTGGGTGAAATTGTGCAGTTAGAGAGTTTAGGGTGGAAAGACCCCTAAAAAATCTCCAAATTTCGAGGATGGGCAGAGTCAGAGAGGCCTCTGAAAGGGAAGGAGAAAGAATACAAAAATAAATGGTGCAAATCCAATACAATAGAAAGGATTTTTTTCCTGCAAGTAAGACATAGTCACTAGAGCCAAATGCTGCCAAGAAGTAAAATACAATACAGAAGAGAAAGGGCTCAGTGGACTTAGAAACAAGAACCTTGGCAAGAAAGCAGTTAAAATAGATGGAGGGATGAGTACACAAGCCAAATTAGAAAGCATTTAAGAGTAAACGGTAGATGAGAAAGCAGAGCATGAACATGACTTACAAGAAGTTTAGCTGTGAAAAAGCAGAGAGGTTTGCCAATAACTGGGGAGGGTCAAGGGCTGAGGGACTGTTTTGTTTTGCTCTGACATTAGTTCCATACAATGCTGTGGCTGGCTGGCATCCTCAGGCTAAAGAGTGAAGCATGAAATGGTGTCAGTGGATCAAAAAGAGTGTTGAATCTCTGCTATACGTGCCTAAAATGCAGAAAATAACGCTTCACATTGGGATTTAGAAGTGGATTCTCTAAGTCATTCAACATATATCAGGTGAACAAAGCCTTCAAGAGACCCACAGAGACCCTGGTCATAGCACCCACGTGAGAGCGAGCCCAGCACATGGAGAGCTCTCCTACTGAAAAGGAGCAGGCTGCTCCTAAGCCAAAAAACAAGGCTTCTCAGAAGAAAAGTTAACCCAAAAGAAACTGAAGAAGAAAAATGTAGGCCTATAAAATATATAGCATAGAATCCATGCAAATAAAAAGAAAATGAAAGGAGTGAGATAAGGTGGAAGCCAAAGGAGAGTGTAAGATCAAGGAAAGGTGAGTGAGCGCATGCATGCGTGCATGCATGTGTATTTTGTATTGTTTTTATAAGATGGGTGAGAGCTAAGCCCTTAGTATCATGTTCAGCACACAGTAGATACTCAATACATATACTAGTAAGTCATGAGGGAAGGAATAAGGGAGGAGGGGAAAGAGAGAGGGAGGATGGAAAAGATGGGGGAGGAAGAGTACGAGGAAGAGAGGAAGGGATGGAGGGAGAAAAGGTATTTGAAGGCTCAGTAGGGAGACTCCCTAAAAGTAGATGACATTGAAGAGATAGGAGAAATAACAAATAATTGACTAGAGTCCCAGTGAAGTTTGCAAAGAATGGGGTCTAGAACCCATGGGTTTATTTTTAAATCGACTGAAATGTGGGGTTTTATAAGGAAGAGAAACAACAAATAGAAATAAGGATAGGAATACTTAAAATGGTAGAAAAATGATTCTGAAAAAAAAAAAGGCTAACAACACCAAAGATAACTTTAGCATTTTCAAAAATGATGCTTATAAGAAGAGCTGACTTACTCTTCCTCAGCTTTCATCAACAACGAAGTACAAATTAAACGTAAATCCTTTTGTTGATTACTTTATTGATTTGCTGACTTTTTTACATGAGAAGCTATACTGTAATCTCTAATGAGAACCAGATGTATTTCAGAATGTTGAAATGAACTGAAGCCTCAAAATAATAAATGTCACATTGCAATTGAAGTACAAGGTAAAAATGCAAAAGCAAAGGTGGTGGCCCAAAACCAGTTTTGTGGTTATTCATCTCTCAACCACATTTAAAGCATAAAAGATTTTGGAATTTGAGAAAAAGGTTGGAGATAAAAGAACTTTTTAGAGTACTGGTATTCTTAGAAATTCCCTCCCAAATGGGAGAAGTCAGAGTTGCCTCTTCCTCACCTCATTCCTAGGTAAGGGGGCTTCTTGGGCACAACTCAGAAGGTTTAATATGTATCCCTGGAGCCTGGGGAGACACAGTGGGTTGTCTAGCTGAGTCACACCCAAGAAATCAAGATTCACAATACTGAGGCTGGCCAAGTGCTTGAGAAAGGAGCAAGAAAGACTGGGCTGCACTGGGAATGGCCTGTGCTCCATATTTCTCACCTCAAAGGGGGTGGGTTTTTCCTAAGGACCAAATGTGGGCCTCTTATAACAGAGATAAGATGAGCCTTTTTAAGACCCTTGGCCTTGAGGGATAAGTGGGGTTGAGCAAGAAGAACCCAGAAGTACTCTGCTGGAGGCAAAAAAGCTATAGAAGACAATAGAAGAGTTTGAGAAATATGTTCTCTCTCTCCAGGTCACCTTCAATGAGAGATCCCAGAACATGAGGCATCTCCAGGGAGTTCACAAAAGTAACACAATAGAAAGGACATCCATGGTCAGAGAGTGCAGACATGAAATCCTGAATGTTTTCTTCAAGTAAAATATTCCCACCTCTCTTAACTTTACTTCCTCTGCCCCCACCCATACTCCAACGACGGAAGGGTCAAAAACTCTATTAGAAAGAAGAAATGGGGATTAGAAATTCTAGCTTGGGAGAAAAAGACTCTCTCCAAGCCTTTCCCCTCATTCCCCACTATAGGAGGCCAGTCTGGGTAGGCCCAAGGAGGGAGACAATTAACTTAAAAATAAATTTGGAGCATTAATTATTACACCAGACTGGATATATCAATTATGGAAAGGTGACTGATCTGTGCCTTGAAGTAGCTGGGGAATCTTTATTACCCATGAGGGACTAGGCAAGTCATGGGTTTACCTAAGATTTCATCAAGGGACAGTGTAAGTGCCAAGTAGGTATAACGGTGAAAAAAAGTCAAGCTGTTTTCCGACTGCCCCACAAGACCCGCTTGTTCATAAAGGTGTTTACGCAGGTATTCATAATCCTTCACTACTTGCTCTCTTTCTCTAGGCAATAGAAAAACAGATATTTCTAATATCTTGAAAATTTTACCCGTCTTGAAACTGGAAATTTATAAAAGCAATACAGTAATGGAAAAATCAGATTAAATCCAAAGTTATTCCATTTTATAAAATGTTGAAACACAGTTCTTTTCATTTATTTTCTGGGAGATTTGAGTTAGAGGAGGTTTGAAGAAAAATTCCTTCCATCTACAGAATATAATCTGTGCTAAATGTGTCCATAGATTTCTGGATTATTTACTATTTCAGAAGTGTTTTAATGCTTATTGTTGAAATAAGTATATTTCACTAATTAAATGATTCCAGTGAAACAAATTTGTTAGGAAAATAATGAAATTTGTAACTGTTATTGTTAGGGGCTATTTTTGTCCTTGCTGATTATGGTTTCATAGACCACAAATTATTTGTTCTATTTTACTTTCGGAGAACGCACAACTAAACTGTGGAAAGCTGATTTCCATGAGCAACACTTGAAAACACGAAAGCAAGCATTGGAGGTGAAGCGAATTCTCTGCCTATTGAAAAAACCAACAAGACGCCCAAGTTGAACATTAGAATTTGGGAGTTATCCCCATCAAAACCACACATTTAGTAGCTGAATTTTCATGGAGTGCCTGACCCAGCCATCTATAATAATAAAAGCATAATATGCTAATTAGACCAGATGTCCTTCTGGACAATCTTCTGGATGAAACCAGGGCTGCCAGGGAAACCCGGGTCCCGGGTGCCAGAGGGAAGCCGGTGTCAGCAGCCGGGGGAAGGAAGGCCTACCCTTGAAAGCATTTCATGCATCAGGCCTCTAGTTTGAAAATAAAACAGGTTTGCATTGACTGAATGTTCTTGCAGTGAATGTTTCCACACATATTCTCTATAAAAATAAATTTTTGGTTTAGTTTATTGAAATATAAATATTGCATTTTTACAGAGATCTTTTCAGGGTTTAAATTTTGGAGAAGCAGCAGGGTAAATTTATTTTTCCTGTGACAGACAGACTTGTTCAATTTTACATTGGAGGCATAATGTTTTCTTAGTTTGTTATTTCATGATGCTGAAATATTTTGCTGAGTTCAAATAATAAATTTAAAATACAGCCCTGGCCAGGTAACTCAGTTGGTTAGAGCATCTTCCCAATATGCCAGGGTTAGGGGTGCAATCTCCCATTAGGGCACACACAGGAAACAACCAATGAATGCATAAATAAGAGGAACAACTTATCGATGTTTCTCTCTCTACTCCCCTTCCTCTCTCTCTAAAAATCAATTAAAAAAAAAAACATATCCTCTGGTGAGGATTAAAAAAATACAGTAAAGGTGTTTCTTAGAATAATTTTGATACTTGAAAAATTAACAATACGTAGAAAATATTATATTGAAACAAAGGTTCAGTGCCTTATTAGAAATTTATTTTAATATGTTTTCTTCCAACAGTACTAGTTCTTTAATGCTATTAAATAGAACAAATATGTTTTTATCAAGGGCAGAGAGAAATCTGAGTCTGCGGCCATACCACCGTGAACACCCTGATCTCATCTGATCTCAGAAGCTAAGTGGGGCTGGGCCTGGTTAGTACTTGGATGGGAGAAATCTGAACAGAATTTTGAGTAACAGAACCTGAATTCAAAGCCTGATCTAAACCCAAAACAGGTGTTCTTTTTTATGGTCTACTGAATGGAAACACTTCTTATCCAACCAAATCTGGAAGTTTCCTATTCAGTCCCTAACTCCAGAATTCATTTCTTGACTTGGCACGGGGTGGAGAAAGCAGAGGCCGTCTTTAATGTAACTATTGAGCGGCGCCTCTGGAAAGAGACTGATAACTGCTTAGCTGGGAGATTTTACCTTCTGCCAGAGAATATCTTTGCATGGAAGCAATTTTTAAAACTCCCCACTGTAATAATTAAAAGTAAAATATACACATCACACTGGAACTCGGGGCCCATTTGTTTGCTGCTTCTCATTTCCTCAATTCATATTCCCTAGGAAAGGAGCATATGGCCAAAATGGAGCCAAAGCCCTCCTTTAAGAACCAGTGTTCTTGCCTCCTTTATTAGTAAGTCATTCTATTCCTAGAATTTTTTTTTGGGGGGGGGGGGGAGGGGATTTCACCTGACAAATGCCAAACCACACAAGAGACATTAGGAATTTTATGCCAGAAATTTGAGAATACTTTCTATCACATGAAGTTGAAGCTCTCTGGTTCCAAAATTTTACTGTAATTTATGCCATTCTGAAAGCAAAACTTTAATATGGGTCTAAAGAGATTTATTTTGGCTTCGTCCCTGTCTTCTTAGCTTTCCTACTGTGTAATGCATATCAGAGTGTTCACCGAAAATCTTGGGGCAGCAGTGCCATCTGCCCTAGTTTTCATGCCTACCACTTGTTAGAGTCCTGTGGCTTCAGCTTGTTCATTTATTTGTTCACATAATAAACTCAATAAATGCCAAGCATGAAAGCCAAGGTAAGCATTATTCCTGGAGTAAAGATTTAACAGTTAATACAAAAGACAGGCCTCGCCATTATGCCTTTTATAGCCAAGTAGAAAAATGATGGTAAACCACCTGACATTGTTCATTATTCAAGTACAGTTGTAGCCCGTGTTATGAATGACAGTGTAAGGAACTCTGAAAGGGCATATTGGGAGAATCTGAACTAATTTGGAGCCTTGGGTGTCTGAGAGTCAATGGGCAGAGGCATCCAAAGCAGAAGAAATGATAGTAAGAAGAGCACAAAGTGGAAAGAACATGGTGCACTCCAGGAAACGAAAGAAATCGGGGTGTCTAAAGCAGGTTTCTCAGCTGAGCTCCCATGGAACTGCGAGCTGTCTCTAGGAGTTCCACTAAGTTGGGGAAAAGAAGGGAGCATTTTTTTAAAAATTCACACACCATGCAATGTTAGCACTTGCAGTGCTGAGTGACCCGATGGCAATTTCATTAGTGGCCTGGCAGCTCCGTCTGACAGCATCCAGTAGGACTGTGTCGCTCGGTAGCGGGCCTTCTCAGCTCTTCCGTGAGTTAGGGGAGGTCACTGAGAGACATCAGCCCTGGGTGGCACAAAAGGGAGGGTGGTAAATTGATGATGTCAGCCTCTCCCTCCCAGACTGTCTCCCAAGAACCTTATGTGCCAAGGACTGCCTTACAGGAGTGACTGAGTTCCACTGTTACAACAGGAAATTGTGGTACATTTTTATTCTAAAGAAGGTACTTTTATGTGTCATGTCCCGTTTCTCTCTTGCTGCTTTGCTATTGCTGTAAATGTTGCAAAACATGAATTGTGTGAATTAGCGGTGAATGACGTGGTACAATTTCATGTTTTTGTGATTTTTCTCACTTGCTATGTATCATGCCCTTCTGTTTCACACTTTATCAGAGTGTTTGTTTTCCAAATGTCGGGCATTTCATCATGGCAATTTTTAAAGACAAAGCTTAAGGTAGAAGAGGATTCTCGACCTAGGTCTGTGGATAATTCTGGTAAGGTTAGTGAGAAGAGCTACAAACTTCTAAGTCATTTTCCTGTACTAGCGGGAGAAGACATACAAATAAGTTTGTCTTTACAATAATAACTACTTATCAATGAGATATGTATGGGTTGGTTATGCAAGTTGTTGTATTCCATTGTGCAATTGTATCAATGGTTGTAGGAAAATTAAAAAGACACTTGAGTACAAATTAGAGCCATTTGACAAAATAAGGTATTGGTTATTTTAGATGGCTATTGGAATCTCAAAACAAGAGTAAAACTTTCATTTTTAAAAGAAGTCCCGGTTAGTCAAAAGACTCAGGAAGCAAGTTATTTCAGTAACAGAACTTATTGCCCAGAAAAATAAAAATCACATACATGGAGAGAAGCTAATAATGCCATAACATACACAGGAAGTGAGGAAAACGCTGACGAGTGAGAGAAATCGAAACGGTCCCATATTACAAGGAATATAAGTTGTCATAGTGATGACATGTCACATGACACTGAAGAGCTTTGAGGTAATAAACTAAACAACAGCTTCCCATTGCAGGTTGATGAGTCATCAGATTTCATCAGAAAATGTCGTGTTGTAGCATTTATATGACTTCTGAATGGTGATAAAATTCAAGAAAACTTTCTGATGCATCTAGCTTGCCCCAGTAAGGAAAGGCTGAGATCTAGTTAATATTGGGCCGTTATATCTGAAAACGAAAGGCCTGTCTTGGGGGACTATTGGCATCTGTGTTGATGGTGCCTGATCAATGATTAGCTGCATGAAAGGTTCTGTGTCTATTATAAAAAGAGAACATTCTAATGTCGTCATACCCATTACACTAATGTTTACTAGTGTCAAAAACGAGAGGTACTAGACTAAAAAACTCTGTGACATGAAATAAAAGATTGAAGGTGGTGCTTTAAAAATGGCTGACTTTATTCAACCGAGACCAGCTCATGCAAAGATTTTTAGAAACCTGGACAATAAATCTGCCACCTATAGAAATGCACCTTCTTAGCCTAGGAGGAGATCTCTATAGCGTGAGTGAGCTGAAAGGTAAATTGCAGGAATAC
Source organism: Myotis nattereri (assembly GCF_964212035.1). NCBI lineage: Eukaryota > Metazoa > Chordata > Mammalia > Chiroptera > Vespertilionidae > Myotis > Myotis nattereri. The sequence goes on from NC_138082.1 coordinate 39,104,806, forward strand.
TTAAAAGAGCTTGGATGGTAAAGAATAGCTCAGGCTAACCTGCTTTGAAAAACATTTTTCATCACATGAACCAGTTGGACAAGTCTCTGCAAGGCCCTGAAGAAAATGTTTTGACTTCAAGTGACAAGACGTTTGGCTTTAAAAGAAACAAATCACTGTAAAAAACTCATGTTGCAACAGGAAACCTTGAAATGTTTTCCAATACCGCTTGGATCTGAGAGTGAGAAAGATTGTCAGCAATTCTCTAGTCTCTCTGAAATCCACTTAGAGGAACTGCAGAACAAAACAGCCACCTTCCTGGCCAGGGGGCGGGGCCGGGGGCATAGGGGGCGTGCTTTCTCTGCCTCTTGCTCAGTCTAGGAACTTCACTTTTTTTGGTTTGTGAAGTAAAAAAAACAAGCATATGTTTCACATTAAAGAGGTGAATTTCTTTCTTTGTTTTTAGTTTAGGCATGTACAGGCATATAAAAGAGATCAAGAAAATAATGTAAGGGTATAAGATTTTTGCAACTGTCTAGACAGCGGTTCTCAACCTGTGGGTCGCGACCCCTTTGGGGTACAAAGGACCTTTTCACAGGGGTCACCTAAGACCATCCTGCATATCAGATATTTACATTCCGATTCATAACAGTAGCAAAATTACAGTTATGAAGTAGCAACGAAAATAATTTTATGGTTGGGGGTCAAATCATGAGGAAATGTATTTAAAGGGCCAGAAGGTTAAGCCTATATTTGAGTATGATATGTGAAGAAAATGTTTTTTCAAAGTCTTGTATGAAATTGTGCTTAACCTATATTTTTTATTCATATTGCTTTGACTAATGGTTTGGGTAGCTCTGCTATTCAAAATTGTTAATACATTTCATGTTGAAGTAATATTAAAATCAATTCATAAACTTTTTGAAAATACATTTTTATTGATTTCAGAGAGGAAGGAGAGAGAGAGATAGAAATACCAATGATGAGAATCAGTGATCAGCTGTGCCCTGACCGAGAATATAACTGACCTTCTGGTTCATACGTTGATGCTCAATCACTGAGCCACCCTGGCTGGACCATAACCTTTATTTAAGTGAAAACTACAGAGGCTCTCATTAGAAAAATTAAATCCCATCTTGGCTCAAGACAGTTATTTAAAATATATTTATTATGCTTGTCTTATATATATTTTTGAATTGATAAAAAATAGAGAATAATTTCAAAAACAGTAGACAACTTTTTAAAGAAAAATTTGAGGAAAAAGTCATTTTTAGCTTTAAATAAAGAAAAATACAACTATTCTTGAACATACCATATGCTAATTCTCATTAGCATCATATGTACTAGAAATTTATAATAAGACTTTTAGGTCAATTTGCATACTTTTAAACAATCAAGCATAAAACTTTAAATAAAGGAAAAGCTAAAGTGTCCTTTACCAGGAGTTGAAATCTGTTGTGGAGAGATAGATTAACAGGGGAGTAGGCTAATACACTGGTCAAAAGAAAATAAAATGAGCTGAAAAATATAATTTTCCACTCAATGAGGCATTGGCAGATCTTTTACTTCCTTGGTTAAATTTATTCCTAAGTGTTTTGTTCTATTTGATATCATTATAAATGGGATTGTTTTCCTAATTTTCTTTCTGGTAGTTAATTGTTGGTATTTAGAAACACAACTGATTTTTGTATACTAAATTTTTAATCTGCAACTTTACTGAATTTATTACTTCTAACAGGTTTTTGATGGAGTGTTTAGTTTCTTTTTATATATAATATCATGTATCTGCAAATAGCAAGTTTTTACTTCTTCCTTTTTTTCATTTTATTGCCTTTTATTTCTTTACCATGCCTAATTGCTTTGGCTAGAATGTCCAGTAATATGTGAAATAAGAGTGGGCATCCTTATCTAGTTCCTAAACTTAGAGAACAAGTTTTCAGCTTTTCACCCTGAGTATGTTCATTGAAGACTTGTCATATATGGCCTTTATTATGTTAAGGTATGCTCCCTCTCTACTTGCTTTGTTAAAGTTTTTATCATGAAAGGATAGTTTGTCAAATGCTTTTTGGGCATCTATGAAGATGATCATATGATTTTTATTCTTCATTTTATAAATATGGTGTCTGACATTGACTATGGATGTTGAAACATCCTTATATCTTGGAACAATCCCATTTGATCGTGTATAATCCTTTGAATGCATTGTTGAATTTGGCATGCTAATATTTTATTGAAGATTTTTGCATCTAATGCTCATCAGGGAAATTGGCTTACAATTTTTTTTTGTAGTGTCCTTGTCTGGCTTTGGTAGCAGCATAATACTGGCCTCATAGAATGAGTTGGGGAGTGTTCCTGACTCTTCAATTTTTTAAAAACGAATTGGCATTAATTCTTTTTTTTTTTTTCGTATAATTCACCAATGAAACAAACTGATCCTGGACTTTTCTTTGTTGAGAGTTTTTGTTTATGATTAAATCTCATTAATAATAATTGATCTATTCATATTTTCTATTTCATCATAATTCAGTCTTGGTAGGTTGTATGGTTCTAGAAATTTACCCATTTGTCCAATTTGTTAGTGCATAATTGTTCATAGTAGTCTCTTATGATCCTTAATATTTGTATGATGTCAGTTATAATGTCTCCTTTTCATTTCTAATTTTATTTATTTGAGTCATCTTTCTTTTTTTTGGTGATAAGTATAGATAAAGGTTTGTCTATTTTGTTCATCTTTAAAAAAAAAAGAACACCCACCCATCTTTTAGTTTCATTAATCTTTTCCACTCTATTTCATTTATTCCTGCTCTAACCTTTGTTACTTCCTTCCTTCTACTAATTTTGGATTTAGTTTTCCTTTTGTTAGTTCCTTGGAGTTTAAATTTGGGTTGTTTGAAATCTTTCTTTTTTCTTAATGTAGGTATTTATTGATATAAATTTCCCTCTTAGAACTGCCTTTGCTGTTTCCCATAAGTTTTGGTATGCTGCATTTTCATTTGACTTAAAATACTTCTGATCTGTCTTTTGATTCCTTCTTTGACCTACAGTTTGTTCAGGATCATGTTGTTTAATCTCTGCACAATTGTGAATTTTACAATTTTACTTTTGTAATAAGTTCTAATTTCATATATTATGGCTGACAAAGATAATTGATATGATTTCAACCTTCTAAATGTATTTAGACTTTTTACAGTGTAATGTCTATTTTGGAAAATGTTCCATGTGCACTTAAGAAGGATGTGTACTCTGCCACTGTTGGGTGGAATGATCTGTATATGTCTGTTAAGGTAATCTGGTCTTATGGTAGTGTAAGTCCAAAGTTTCTTTGTTGTTTTGTCTGGATGATCTAACCATTAATGAAAGTGGAATATCGAAGTCCCTACCATTATTGTATTGTTGTCTATTTCTGCCTTCACAAATGTTAATATTTGCTTTACGTATTTAGTTGCTTCTATGTTGACTGCATAAATATGTAAAAATGCTAAATTCTCTTGATGAATTGACCCTGGTATCATGTAATAACCTTTTTTGTCTCTTAACACACTCTCTGACTTAGTCTGTTTTGGTGGATATTAAGTATAGCTATCCCAGCTTTCTTTTGGTCTCCATTTCAATGGAGTATCTCTTTTTATCCCTTGACTTTCAGTCTGTGTGGGTCCTTAAAACTGTGGTGTATCTCTTTAAGGCATATAGTTGAGTCTTGTGTTATTATCCACTCAACCACGCTCTACATTTTTATTGAAGGATTTATTCCATTCATATTTAAAGTAATTATTAACAGGTATGGATCTACTATTGCCATTTTATTCATTGTTTTATGGCTGTTTTGTGATTCCTTTTTTTTTCTTCCTTTCTTGCTCTCTCCCTTTGTGGTATGATTTCCTCTAGTGCTATGCTTAGATGATTTTCTCTTCATTTTTTTGTATCTACTATAGGTTTTTTCTTTGTGTTTACCTTGAAGCTTACATTATAATTATAACTGTTTATTTTAGGCTGATTAAAAACTTCAAATGTGCATACAAGCTCAAGATATTTATTCTACCTCCCATATCATTTTTTATTTCATAATTTGTATATTTTTACATTGTATGTACAGCAAAAATTACGGTAGTTATAATTATTTTTAATACTTTTGTCTCTTAATTTTTATATTAGAGTTAAAAGTGATTTTCCTACCACCATTACAATGTTAGAGTATTTTGAATTTAATGATAGATTTACCATTACAAGTTAGTTTTACATTTTCATATGTTTTCCCATAACTAGCTAGCATCTTTTAATTTCAGCTTGAAGAACTCCCTTTAACATTCTTGTAAGGCAAGTCTGGAGGTGATGAACTCCTTTTGCTTTTGTTTGTCTGAAAACCTCTTTATCTCTCCTGCAATTCTGAAGGATAACTTTGCTGGATAGGATATTCTGGCTTGGCAGTTATTTTCTTTTAGCACTTTGAATATATTATGCTACTCTGGCCTAGAAATTTTCTGCTGAAAAATCTGTTCATAGTCTTACCATAATTTTCTTGTATGTAACAAGTTGCTTTTCTCTTGCTATTTTTAAGTTTCTCTTCTTTATCTTTAACTTTTGATAATCTAATTATCATGTGTCTTGGTGTGGATCTCTTTGGAATAGAGTCTGAAGATTTAAGTTATAACATGTTGACTACATTTTATAAAAATATATTTTACATCTGAAATTTGCTAAGAGTAGAATATAAGTATGCTTGCCAAAAAAGAAAAAAAAGGTAAATATATGAAGTGATGAATGGGTTAATTAAATTGATGGGGGAATTCTTTCACTGTACACTTTAAATAGCTTACAGTTTTGTTAATTATGCCTCAAAAACTCAATCATTAAAAAAAGAAAGCATTGATAATTGTTACTGGATTCTTTTGTCTACATCTTATTTTTGATACTGGCATGAGAGGTGCAGATACAATAATATTTATACAAGGTCCTCTGAAATCTCAAAATTATTCCAAGGGTTCCCCAGGATTATAGTAATGAGAAAGGCTGGTGTAGAAAAGAGGAAGTAAAAGGCTGAAATATTCTGGATGAGGTTAGGACCAAATCTGGAATGAAGCTGCCACAGACAGAATGTTTGTGTCCTCTCAAAATTCCTGTGTTGAAACCTAATCCAAAATGTGATGGTATTTGAAGATGGAGTCTTTGGGAGGTGATTAGGTCATGAGGGCAGAGACCCTATGAATGGGATTATTGCCCTTATAAAAAAGACCATAGAGAGCTCCTTTGTCCCTTCTGCCATGTGACACAGAAAAGATACAGCAAAAGACAGCCATCTAGGGAACAGGAAGTGGGCTCTCACCAGACACTGACTCTGCAGATGCCTCAATCTTGGACTTCCCAGCCTCTAATACGGTTTAATTCTGCTAAAAGAACAAGATCACATCCATTGATTTTTCTAACAAAAAGCAAGGAATAGAAAAAGCAAGAATAGATTTTTTTAAAGTGTAGAGGCTGAAGCCAAATCAGGTAAGGAGAAAAATTAAGCATAAACTGAACAAATGGGATTCAGCAAATTGAGAAAACCTTGAGAAGTTGGTTGTGAAGGAGAGTAGAAAGAGAGGGTGGTAGCTGGTAAGCCTGTCCTATGGTTAAAGTACAAATGGTTATCCATATATCTAAACTAATACATATTAAATAAAATATCTGTCTCCCTAACTTAAAAATATATCTTTTTAAAAAAATATATTTTATTGCTTTTTTACAGAGAGGAAGGGAGAGAGATAGAGAGTTAGAAACATCGATGGGAGAGAAACATCGATCAGCCGCCTCCTGCACATCTCCTACTGGGGATGTGCCCGCAACCCAGGTACATGCCCTTCACCGGAATCGAACCTGGGACCTTTCAGTCCGCAGGCCGAAGCTCTATCCACTGAGCCAAACCGGTTTCAGCTAAAAATATATCTTTATAAAAATCAGAAAGGCAGAGTTCAACTTAGGTATTTTTAGACTTCTCAGATTTGTGCACTAAAATAGCATGGAGAGTGCCAGCTCCAAGTATGTATCCTTGGCCATTAACTGTTCATGCTTCTCTTTTGGTCCCCTGAGGGATCTTCTGCTCATGTGTGAGGACACCCCAATCTGATGTCCAGTATCTAGCCACATCCCCTCAAATTGCTCCCAACTGCCCACATCTCTGACCCAGATGCAATGCGGTCCATATTTGAGAGGAGGGCCCTGAGAAGAAGGCTGTGCAGGTCCTGGAAGTGGGATTGAGGTCCCAGATTCTCAAAAAATGGTCAAGAAGAAGAGAACATGAGCTCTGGGTGGCTACATCTACTTGGCCCTGTGGACTCCTGGCTCTATGAAGAGCAATGCAGTCCAGTCAGATCCAGGCCCTCAAGCACAGATCTCTGTCCAAGGTCCCTCTTCCTTAGTTCTAAGGTTGCTAGTGATAGCTGAAAACAGGGTATTTATACATCTCCAGACACATTTTTCTCTTTTGGAATTGAGTTGTCCTTCTTGGCAGGTAAGTAGAATGGCCTGTTTTATTTTAGTTTTTCTTATTCAACATTTTCTAGAGGAGGAAATCGATAGGCTGTAGTATAGTTTCAAACGAAATGAAATAGGCTGCTTACTGAATTCTTGTGAGACATTGATTTGTGAGTTATTTATTCAAGTTCACTGAATAAGCAATTTACAAATCACTTTTCATTGAACTTGATTCAGCACTCTGAAGTAAGTAAATAGTGAATCTCTATCAGGCTTTTTGTGCAATGTCAGTTTTGCCTAAATAGAGGATACTAAATTTATGTTATAAATCTAACTCTATTTTGCTATATTTGGATTCTATTTTGTTGTTGTTATTTCTGAGATTCACATAAAGGCTAGATCTACATTAGCAGATAAGATGAAAAATAAAAACCGGCAGCATTATTTGCTGCAACAATATATTGCAAGTAAGGTGAGTTAGCCTCAATTATCCACACAACCAGTTTATTTTTTCCCTTTAATTGTGTAAAACTGTCCAAACAGAGTTTTTTCCTAGTCTTGTTCCTTTTAAATTTTGACAATAATATCATATTAAAAAATACTGTCTCTTATGGTGTGTTTCTAAAGTTAAAATTGGCAGATTTCACACAAAAATGATTTCAATATGAATTTTTTTATATATCAATATAATTAATCCATTACATACATTATTTAATGTAATATTATAAACTGCACAGATTTTGAAAAGACCATATTTATCATATTAAAAAGACAAAATTATTGTTCCATTACCCTGTTTTCTTTCTCTACTTAGATCCAAAGAGGGAGATAGATCTTCTAGAGAAACTGTGTATTAAAGTTCTTACTATTTAAGAAACCATCAGAGAACAAGGTAACGAGAAGAAATTATCTGGTACTTAACAAATAATTAGATGTTTTGATAACTAATAAACTGTACGAATCGGAGGTTAAAGATATGAAACAAAGTCATGGTGAGTTATTTAAAAATAAAAAAAATTGACCTATAGGTTAATCAATGAAAATTACTTCCAGAAAGTTTCCTGATACATAGATTTTATGTAACTAGATTACATGGTATGTAAAAGCCTTATTAACTACTCCCACATGTTTCCTTCTATTTCTCCCATGTTTGATGTAGAATAAAAGAACTCAAAGTATTATTTAGCACTCTTATGAGTTATTTGAAAATCAAAAAAAGATTTTAATAACTTTGATCACATTAGTAATTACTTTTCTTCACTGGGATAAACTCAGCTTTTGAAAAATATTAATAAAGCAGTAGGAAGAACCTGACTCATATGATATAACACAATTACAAGCGAAATAAGCAGAGATCCACAGCCACAGGCCAGGTTTTATTGATGTTTTCCCAGGTTCATGAGTAAAGATGTGCTCACCTTCTTTTGGATATGAAGTAAAAAAGCAGAAAACAAATAAACAGAAAGATTGTAAAGATGACTGTCTTGATACTGAATAATGGGAGAAATCTGTATTTATCTTGGATCATACACATAAAGTGACTTTGTCCACAAAAGATGTTTAAAATGCCCCTGCCACTCTCCTCACTGCAGAGCACCCACATCTCATTAGGCATGCTGGTCAGGCAGCAGGAACACTACTGGCCAACAGGAACACAAAGACTCCCCAATTAAAGGGGTCAGAGTGGCGACACCAGGCAGCCATTCACACTAAGAATGCACACAAAGCGTTTAGAGGACAAACTCAGTGCTCCATGGAAATCTATCAAGAATGATTTAGTGCTTAAAACTGTCCTTTGTGTGATTCTGTAAGCAAATATATATATTTTAAGTCATAATGGCTTGAAACAAAAGTACAGACATCATGGCACAAGAAAAGCATGATACCCATTAAATCTTTTCTAGAATGAATCACAATATGTGAATAATGTAATTAATAGAATCTCAGTACACATGCTTGGATGAACTAGAAATGTAACTTTATATTCTATAGCAACTTAAATTAATCACAAGCCTCCTGATATAGGCAAATCTATATTAAGTGAATTTGGGGTTTTTATTCTTCCTTCTTAAGGCTGTATCAAAGTGCAAGAGGGTAGACATGTGGCCAGTCCCGAAGAGATGAAGAGAGGGGCACAGGTTCTTGGATCTTTGAATCACTTGGGCACAAAATAAAGTCTAACCTTGGAATGACCTTCAACTCAGTGAACCTGAGGTGTGGGTTCTCTGCAAAGATTTCTATGGCTCACAATTATTTAGAGGCGGTTCACAGTAATTTCTACTCTGAGGTCTTATACTAACCCTGGGCTCTGCCCAAGAGATGGACACAGACGATGTGCCCTCTAAGGCCTATGGACACATTTCTATCTCATTTCTTCTTCTCCAGCTCTTTTTTCCCCGACCTAAGGAAATTGTTTTCTACATTGCAAATTAGATTTAGGAGACCTTATACTTTCCCCCTGGTTTCTTCCAAATATTTTTAGTCTAATCATTGAAAACTCTTCCTTCTCTTAAAGGCTTAGAATTTGGGGAACCAAAGTTAGGATAATGCATGGGGTTTCTCTGTACTGTCATACCTGACCCTTAAGGGATTACACATAGAGTGTTCTAGCCACCCCAATGGGGCATTTCCATGCAAGAGAAATAACCAATGCAGAGAAAAATAATATTAGCTAATAGCTGTAAAAAAAGTGTATGTGTTTATTTTGCCACAATAGTTTTTATAACAAGAAAACCAAAAGATAGCCATTTACTTTGAAATTCTAATACATACATCTCATAAAATACTGCCACATGTATATACCAACTTCTGTGGGCCATCAAATGTAAGTGATAAATAAATGGTACCTGGAAGAATACTCTGGGATTAAAAAAATGGTTTTTAATATATTCACAAAAAGATTTTTTTTTTAGTCAGTCAGACCTCAAAGAATCAAAATATTATGATTACCCCTTTTTCAAAATGTCACCTTGTTCTGAGACTTGGCTTTTAACAATTAACAGAAATTTCTGAAGACGTCCAGCAGCAGCCGTGACATCAGACAGGAAGAGAAAGCCCTATGCATAACACACCCCCCGGAGAGATGTCCTGCAGAGGAAATGTCACGAACAATGTTATGTCAGGGATTTCTCTAAACCCATCATTGCCAGGCACCTGTGCTCCAGGGCATGCATCCAATCATCCAGAGAGCAGGCACCTTGCCATCTCAGCAGATGGCTATTAATGTCGAAGGCGAAGGGACCATGTACAGTATATATTTCAATTATGAGTGGAGAGATCGGGAGTCCCAGTTGGAATCATGTCCATTCTTTTCCGAGCCAGTAACAAACTCGAGATTGTACCATCCAGAATGTGCTTTACACAGAATTAGCTTTCAGGAAAAATCACATTTACAAAGGGAAGAACATATTTTATATGACAAGGCGAGAGTCAAAGGAAACAAGCGGAGTGATCCTTAAAGGAATTTCCCAGCCTTTTTATTTCTACTGAGAAGCATTGAAAAGGCACAGGGAAGGGGCACATTCCCACCGCACAGATACATTATGGCAGAATCGACAACATTTTGAAAGCTTGTGTATTCCTAAATGTCGGTGTGTATTTCCATTTTGTGAAGTATTCCGGTCGAACAAACCTCAAAGGTGAAAGTGGCTTCTGGCACAGAATCATCTTTCACTTCTGGTCTGTATATTCTAAGACACCGATGTCTACGTCTGTCCTTCCAGGTGGTACTGAGTTCTACATCATTAATTTTTACAAGTATCTGAAGTAAGAATATCTAGGTCTCATATTGATTAATACTATCCACTGGCCAACTATGACTTCAGTATATGGCAACAGAGAACACTGTATCACTTTGCATTTAATTATTTATATAATGTCATTATGATAAAAATTATTTAAATTCTCCTTAATATTTTACATATTATTCTGGCCAGTCAGTATTACAAAGCAAGTGGCCAAACCTGGGTGAACAGTTGCCATTATGTAGATACATTATCTAGATTGTGTCCTTGCTTTGGCATAAAAATACACAGAAGCCTTCTTAAGAGTTTTAATTGGTTGTTTCTTACTAACTTAGGCATAGAAAGAGAGAATTTTTTTTTTACATTGACCAAAAATGTATCTACTATTGTACTTGGCTCATCATTAGTTCTTATGAAATTGTTTTATAACAGTTGGTGCTAGCATATGGGAATAATGTCAGCATATCTTGGGATGTCATCTAGCCTGTGAAATGTCTCTAAATTCTTGTTCCTTTATTTTATTGATCACATCCACTGCTGATATCCTAGTTCTGAGAAGCAGTCATGACCCAAGGGCCCAATGGGAACTGTGTATAGTGGTAGGTTTCTGCTGAACCATTTCAATGTGTTATAGTTATGTACTGCACACAGTGGCATAGACTTCAGGACCCTGCAGTTATTCCAAAACCTGATAGCTCTACCTGTTTTCTAAAATGCTGTTTGAGACTCGCTCTCCTTCAATAATTTGCTCTGGTAACACAGAGACTGTAAAAAGGAACACCTGCAACACTCGAGGGAGTTGCCCAGACAACCACATGGCTGAACCATCACCAGAGAATAAGAGAAATAGCAGCAACAAAAACACCCACTGTACTCCTGTCTGTTCAATGTAGACTGAGAGGCAGCGTGTTGAATCCAGTTCCTACTCTTCCATTCACTTCCAGTTGAGATTGGCTCTGGTATCCCCTTCTCTTAGTGTTTATGTTTAAGTTTGGAACTCACACAGTTCTTAGCATCTTTCTGACACAGAGGGCCCTACGAGCATATACTCAGCATCAGGATGGTCCAGCTCTTCATTCTCAGGCAAGAAACAGACTTCCTGGCCTGTGAATAGTCACCCCACACTGACTCATACTGGCATCCAATCCCACCAGTGTGTCTGTTTCCTAATTACAATAACAATAGTTACTCCATATAAACACTTACCATGCCTTAGATATTATGCTAACCACTACTAACATTGTCTCTTCTAATCCTCTCAAAAGTTTAAAGCAGACCCAGCCTTCAGATCTAACATCTTTTCAGAACAATATTGTGTCATTCTACATTTACTATCCTGAAATAAAATTCATAGCTAATAAATGGACCCACATACATAATTTTAAAAAATTAATATAACATTCTAGCTATAAGAGAAATACAAAGTAATTTATATTAAAATAATTATTTTCATAATATATTACAATTACTTTCTTTGAATGAGAAAATGCAGAGGTACCATTACTCTAGAAGACATGATGAGGTAGTCAGTGGTTTGCTTCCATATGTAGTATCACTGTGAATACAACCTCCTCAAATATGGCCGATAGAGCTGTTTTACTGAAGTTCAAATATCACCCATAGAGTTGCTGTTGGGAATGTGATTTTATTTCCAAAAGAGTGAATAGCTTTTGATAAGAAAGCACATATAACATAAAATCTTCCCTCAATGTATATGCTAGTAATTTGCATTCTTGGAAAATTCAGTGTATTTTAAGACTAGGCCAAAACAACAACAACAAACAAACAGACAAACAAACAAACAAACAAAAAAACATACCCCAAACCCAACTAATGTTTGTATACAAAACATAGGTTATACAATAGATAATTTGTAGGTACAAAACCTACGTGAATGCCTTGGAGACACTGAAAATTCGTTCAGGGCATGTTACAGTCCTCCAGGGTGGGACGGTCCCACATACTGCAGGATGCCCGCACCTCTGATCTCTGCCCACCAAGTGCTACCATCTTTCCCAATCCTGTGGCCACCAAACACTCCCTCCAAGGGAAAGCACTACCCCTCCCCAATGGACATACCATTCTAAAGAGTAGGCATCACTAGCCCCATTTTACAGATTAAAAACCTGATTCTTAAAGATTTGAATAATTTGGCTAAAGTCCAATAGCTAGTAAATGAGACCCAAACCCAGGTCTACTTATTTCTAGAGAATGGACTCTTCTTATTATGCTATACTGACTCTTTGAATGAATTATTGTTTCATTCAGGAAAAGGCACAGGTGATTTAATTTAGGAGGGCTGAAATGAGGACTAAATAGTACCTAACCTCCAGTCTCATATTCTAGAAATTTCTATCCATGTTCAGCCTTGAGTAAAATTTTATGGCTTCTTTAGCACTTCCCCTATCTGTTCATTTTCTCACCCAGCTTTCTAATTTCTATTTTTATTTTAAAATACTTTAAGTTGACCACAATCCTTTAAAAGTTAAATCAAAGGAAATAAAGTATATGAGCTATGAAACCAATTATTTTAATTCCACTTTATGTAATAAGAGTGCTGCCTTTGCTACACTAACATCATTCCAGGGGCAGCCGTCAACAGCAAGGATTCTTCAAACAAACACTAAGCCCTTCTTTCAGATGCAATCATCGCCCTTCTTCCTCCTAAATCTGCTCCCCTCAGGTTTTTCACTTTGGCCCACACCACAGCCGAACACTCACTTGCCAAATTTGGATTCTCAATATAATACTATAAAGCAGGGATTATCTCACTAATTAAACGGATCTTTTCTTGTTTAATTCTACATAACAACCATTACTATTTCCAGCCTCCAGTTGCTAGAAACACTCAGGCAGTGGTTCCCACACTTTAGCTCACATCAGAATCATCAGGAAGACTTGTTCAAAGACAGCTTGCTGGGCCCCACCCAGGAGTTGCTGATTCAGGAGATCTGAAGTGGGGGCCAATTTCTAACAAGTAAGTTCCCAGCAGCTGGTGCTGCTGATATGGGAGCCAACCCACTGAAGAAACTGCCCTCCACTGATAGCTGATAGAGTACTATATATATAGTTTACATAATAACTAAGGAACTATGTATTATATATATTCTGTATATCTTCCAATTAAATATTGCATAAATTGAAGCTGCAACCCTCATTATAGTTTCTTTTAAAAAGTCCTTAAACACCTGTTGTGAAGTGTTAAGGAGGTGTGACTATCTAAACCCATACCTGGAGCCTAGACACTTTAACTAGGAACCTTATTACCCAAGGAAAACCACATTACAATAAAGGTAGCAACACCTAAAATTATCATACAATATCAGTAATAGTAACTATAAATATTTTGTATTTAATACAATATATATTAGTTATTATAATATCAGTAATAGTTACTATATATGTGTGTGTATATATATATATAGAGAGAGAGAGAGAGAGAGAAAGAGAGAGAGAGAGAGAGAGAGAGAGAGAGAGCGCACTGTACTTAGCACTTTCCATGAATTATCTCACTTAATATTAGCCTTGCAAGATTCACTTATTATACTCTTATTTATAATTGAGAAAACCAAGACACAGAGAGGCTACATAAGGTAACCAAGGTATCAGAGTCAGAGAACTTGTTTTGTTAACTCCAAAACATGAGTGTGTACCCACCCCACTAAAGGGCTCCCTCAACAGTCCTCCAACTCTTGACTAAGTCCTTTCAGCCATGAGATACAGGTGCTCATGAACATGAAAAATACACATCATATATGGGAATCTTTATAGTGCTCCAGTGGTCCCATTGCAAAATGGTTGCTTGCCAGATCCCTGTGATTTTAGGAGCCAGAAGACTGAAATATTGTGGATTTTCAATAAGCTTCATGCTTTTTTATCAGATGCGAATCTGACCTTTTGGGCATTGTGCTCAATGAAAATATGTGAATGGCTAGTTAGCATGTCTCACCTGTCTATGAACTGTCATACATTCAGAACAGTGTTAATTTTTGCCATTATTACACATACGCGTGGCTTTAACTTAAATAAGGACTCTGAGTGACCATTAGGTAAAACATGGTTTGAACATTTCTTTTTTTAAAAAAATTATTTCATTAATTTTTTACAGAGAGGAAGGGAGAGTGATAGAGAGTGAGAAACATCAATGAGCAAGAAACATTGATCAGCTGCCTCCTGCACACCCCCTACTGAGGATGTGCTTGCAGCCAAGGTACATGCCCTTGACCGGAATCGAACCTGGGACCCTTCAGTCTGCAGGCCAACACTCTATCCACTGAGCCAAACCAGTTAGGGCCATGGTTTGAACATTTCAGTGATCAGCAGTTGATGTGGGAGGAGTTTTACAAAAATATGAAAATTACAGCGAGAATCTGGCTTTATCTAGTTTCTACCACATCGTGACTAGAGGTGAGGAATTGTAAATAAAGGACAGTTAGAATAAATCTTTGCTTCAGAGTTGGAAAAACACAACAAAATAAAACTTATTTCAATAAGTGACTATAAAAGTTAATAAAATGTCAGTAGGATAAGTGATCAACTGTTGTGACATTAAGAATTAGAATTAAGTAATACATATTCTAAAAGGTTAGCTTACAATTGGGGTGTCATTTCACTTTATTCACATTACAGCCTATAAATATACCATCTGTAAACTCAGTCTAGAAACACACAATGAAAAGTAAAAACATCAATCCTTATAGCAAAATATTCTTTAAGCCAAAGTCTTCATTGTTTGTAGAAAAAAAAAATCTAAAGTGTGACTTCTTGAGATTTTTATGGCAATATTGATGTTTTATTTTTAAATTAATAGTATCTAATATCACTCAGAGCTCATCTCTCAATATCTAGGTTTCTAAACAACTGGGTCATGTAATCATTTGGAAAGTGACTTCCTACAATTCACCTTTGATTAATATAGAAAAAAACAAAACTGATTTTCCTCTGTCTTCTCGTGAGAATTAAATTTTTATCTAAGGTGCAGTTTAAAGCAAAATTTTCTTAATTGGTTTACAATAAAGAAATACACTAACACATTGTAAGAAGGTCAAAGAATGATTTGCAGTTAATAGTCTCCAAACAGTACGACAATCACAAAACACTTCCAAAAAGCGTAGTGCAGGCTTGGGATTATTTCATTATTTTGATAGAAGCTCAACTAGCATGAATTTACAAATGTAACAGGTAGAAATTTTGAAATAGCGTTTGTTTTTCTAATAGCAGCATTAACTTTTCACTGTATTTGAAAAAAAAAATGTTCTTTTTCCTTTTCCCAAGTTCTGCTGGTTTTATTTTAAAGGATGAAGCAGATATTCTCAATCCTAGTTCTCGAGCATTTTTGAGGTCTGTTTAATCCTGAAAAGTTCTGAATTGTGGATGAGGCCAAAAAGGGAGGTGGGAGAGCGAGGGTGAGAATAGAGTTGAGATCAGGGCTGAAGACAAAGGGAAAGGGAGATAAACAGTAAGAGGGAGCAACATGAAAACAAATTGGGGCTGAAGCCAGAAAAAGACTGGAAACTTTATCTAATGGAATAGGCTAAAGATGAATTAAAAGTAGAAACAGAAAAGTGATGTTATGACAAGTTGTCTTAAGGATCTGGAACATTTAAAATATCTTAATTTCCCTCCTTCCAAAACAATCCAGGTAGCGGAAATTCTAACTCACCATTTCTAAAGCTCATATATTAAAGTTCTAGCCAGATAGAAACATGACAGCAAACAGTTCAGTATGTCTTCTAATGATGAACTGGAACAGAAAATACTGGAACACATAATAATCCTTCCAGTGAACCAGAAAGGTATGTAAAGCACGTTTATCTAACAACTTTTTAAATATCTACTTCTTAAATACTTAGGAGACGTGATCATCTAAAAGCTATGAGAGTAAGTTCAACTTTTAAATAGTTATTATCCTCAAAATAGTTGTGATATTAACATTTTAAGCAAGTTATTTACCACATCCAGAAGGATAGCCAACTTCCTCAAAGAGAGTCTCTTCGAACATGCCAAAGCCCCATCACATTCAGTAAATGATTTCTTCCCCAGCCAGGCTAACCAAGTAATCAAAGGCGGGGAACCATACTCAGGAGCTACAAATCGTGTGTTTGATGATTATGTAGAAAATATCAGAAGAGTTGTTTTCATAAAGTTTGTCCTCAATATGTTGTAAATCATATTTTAAATAATCGTATATGTCCCAATACTTATCACTAAATCCTATCTGATAATAATGATCACAAAAAGCAAGAATATGCTCTTAAGTTACATTTGTTATCTTGGGATTTTTGTGACTTCAGAGAAGGACCAGGTATGGACTCACTTCTGCTCCCACAACCTTAGGCAACAGACACAACCTATTTGTAAGATCTTGAGGCAAAACAGAATATCCTTTTTATAAAACTTTCATAACTATAACAATTAATACTAATTTCTGAAGTGGTATATGTGGTCATTAACTAACATTCTCTTCTATCTAATTTATTTCTACATCCATTAAACTTTCATAATAAATAATGATCTATTGGCCGCAGATCCCAGCTTTGGCCTGTTGGTTTGCCCAAGAACATCTTGGCATTTCCTTCCCAGTATGCTGAGCCTGTGAATAGCGATAGCTTGTAGCTGGTGTCAGACTGGTTCATTCACAACAGCCCATATGCAACAGGCAACCTGATCACAGTGTTTGACTGAGGTGCATTATTTATGGCGGTTGGTGACTGCAAGTCACATTATACTGCATTGCACAAGTATTGTATCTGTGGTTCAGGACTGGAGGAGAAACAGATTTTATTAAATGCAGGTCATATTCAATAAGAAAAGAAAAATAAATCATATGTGCCTTCTGGAGTAAGAGTACTTTAACATCTATCTAAAAAGCTATTGCTAATTATTCTTTTAATGTTGAAGCAATTGATGCAAAGTTTTAGATCACAAATCACATTGGAACTGAAATTTGATATATCTGGTTAGGGCCAGGTCTGAGTCATTTTGTAAAATTTCTAATAAGAATTACTTCCACTGCTGGCACAGGCCATCTGCGCCTATGCCAACCTGGACAAAGGCAGCTCTATACATGGTTGTGAGGGGTTATATGGTGAGCCTGGTGTAGAGCCAAAACCCTTCAATGGTTCAAATCCTGTGTTCTTATGCAACAAGTCTAGAACGTCTCTGCCTCCATGAGGAATAGGGTGTTTCTTACAATACAAATGATGGTAGATCTATACATTTTCTTCCCATTCTAACACTTTTTAACCCTCAATGCCTCCAGACACATCTTCTCAGACACAAAATCAGAATCCCTGCCCTCCCCCCGGACTACCCCCCGCTCCCCAAACCTTTACAACTATTTCCCATTAAATGTATTGGGAGCACATTTGGTGCCAGGCTCTTGCTGTTGTGTTTTGCATGCATCCTTTCCTAAAGATAACAGTAATTCAATGCAGAGTTAATCAGAAGCCATTACTAGGATAATATTCTTGCCTTTCCTTTTGGTTACTTAGTTTGGTGTTGTCATGATAGTGTGTACCTGGGTTGATATATTTTTCTATAAGTAGATTTTGTGTTTCTTAAGGAGAACTAAAAGAACCCAGAAGGAGACTGGAAAATAAAGTAAGAGAAAGGAAAATAAGAGTAAATACTATTAATAAACCATGTAAGTTTTGTAAGCCCTACAAAATATTTGCAAGCATGAATTTTATTACAAGTGGTTTAAATAAAAAAGCAAGAGGATTTTATTATCTTTCTGTCCCCATAGCTATCTCCAGGAATGTATTATGGAATACAACAAAATGTACTATAATTCTAAGTCTTTGTATCTTTCTCTCAGTTAAAACAGGAAAATCCAATCTAGCGTAACATCCAGCATTTAGTAGATACATAGAAATGTGGTTTTGAATGAATGATGACTGAATGAATAAATAGTCTTAAAGCACCTGTCAATGATTTCACTATTCTCAAGGAGCTCAGAATAGGTTCTTGGAAGCCATTCTGGAAAAGACCAACTTTCCAAGGAAGTTCTTTAGAAGAGACTAACATATAAGCAAGTGTATTTGTATTGACCTTCTACGCCAGTGCAGGGTATAAATGTAACATCTGTTTTAATACTTAAAATAATTGCTGGAAAACTCTCTCCTAAAGAAAGAGAATTGCCAAAAATAACAGGTCTTCTAGTATCTTTTCTTTCTTCACCTTACCTGAGCCTTTGTATAATACAGTGTGGGGCAAAAGTAGGTTTATAGTTGTGAGTATGCAAAACACAGATTTTATTCTTATATTATTATTTATTGTATTATTTTCCATACTAACAACTGTAAAACTTCTTTTGCTCTACCCTGTGTAACTAGAAGGTTTACTCAGTATGAATAAGAAGTGAGGTGATTACCTGAGCCTTTAACAACTTCGCCCAAAAAGCCAGATTGGGAATCATTTGTCTTTTTGGCTATTAAGAGATGAAAACTCGTTCTACAAAACTTTAAAAACTTCACTGAGATACAATTCACATATATTATAATTCACCAATTTAAAGAGTGCAATGCAATGGCCTTTAGTATATTACAGAATTGTTGTTCTGAAAATTTTAATGCTTTCCTATCCATTGGCTTCAGTAGTAACCTTGCTGGCCCATATATCTGCTCAGATCAGTGATTGCTTTGAAGAGAATGCAACTTCTAGTGGTACAGAAGGTTAACAGTACTCAGTGCTTAGCCAATCTGGATTTTGATCCCATGCTTTGAGTTCATAAACTCAACCACTGTTTCCAGAATACAATCCCTACCTTAATGCCAGGTTGCCTGTGTGAGAAGTAAATTCGGGTCTCAAAGGAACCATCTCCTAATACTTGGCTATTGAGTTCTGGTTAACCATCCAGATTTCCTGCGTACACACTGACATGTGCAACACAGATTTCCCTTCAAAGAAAAACAGGCTGCCCAGCTGCAGGGAATATGGTGAGCAGATGGCCTCCAGCTCACAGAGCTTTTGGGGTCAGCTTCAACTGTAAGGAGTTGCCTGACACAAGATCTCACCCTTCTTAGGCAACCCACATGCAGTCACTGAAAGAACCAGGATATAAAGACCTAACTATTTTGGTCTGACATCGAACACTGATGGGCAATACTCATTCCAGAACTTCCTATACAGTGGGCTATGCTTTTGCTGGGCTGCTTTACATTTGGGCTTTTTCTTCTTCCCAGTATTGCTTCTTCTTCTTCCTTTTTATAGGTGTCGATCCCCAATAAATATCTTGCATCACAGACTCCATCTCAGTGTCTCAGGAGTGATGGTTTTTTCTCAGGAGTGGTCTGAGAAGGCAGGCAATAAAATTGTTTGAAGCCAGCTCACTGATGCCCAGACGGCAAGGAATGCCCCACCAATGATGAGGTGGAGCACCAACAGCACAAAGTGATACCCAGCTGTTAAAATTTTTACTGGAGGTGAATTTGGTGGGTGTAGCAGTATTCACTGGTGGGTGCAGCCTATTCGTGTTTGAGATATATGGAAGAAATAATAGCTATAAAGACAGCAGGACTGGATATCTATTTCTAAGTTCCATTTATGCTCTACGGAAAGTGAAGGGTGAGCGACAGTGAGTTAAAATCCAGGTATGAAAGTCAGTGAAACTCTTTGGTTAAACACATACAAAGAAGTATGGCAGAGGGAAGGGCAGAGAAAGTTGAATATTAAGCCCACTACCTAATATTATGAATGACTTTATTTTGTAGAAGGTTAAACACAAAGCCAATGCAGGCCTATTACGTGTAGGTTGAAGAAATGTGCGGGTCTGTTAGAAACCTCCCAAAGTTGCTGTAATTCCTATCCAATGTGAACTGAGAGAAGCCAGAGGAATAAGCATAGAAGTGGAACCAAAGGATCTTTGATCAGCTGGACAAGAATGTAAAATTGGATATGCAAGAGTCTATTGACTTTGCAGCCCTCTATCCAGATACACCCAGGCAAAGATACTAGGAAACAGTGTGAATTTTCTACTAGGATGGCTTCTAGAAGCATGGAAAAATTAGAGGCTCATTCTGAGTGAAATTGAAATGCCAAACTTGTCATGGCAGACGGTGGAGAAAGGGGACAGAGGCTCAGGAATGAATACCTCATGTAAGGATGGAAGAACCGCCAGATGATCATGTTCCATAGTAATGTGCAGAAGATACACTACCTATCAAGGCCATAGGAATGCAGTGGTGACAGCTCCCCCAAAAAGTTTCCTAGTGACTCCCCTCTTCAAACCAAGGTTGGCCAAAAAAGTTTCTATATACATTGGCTTGTTGATAGCTAGCAAAAGTGATAATAGGGCTCTAAAACCACAGGGCTAGGTAGCAGCACTTAACTTCCAGAAGCCAAGGAGTTGCAATCATTGTAATGACTAAGTATGTCAGAATAGCAGCCAAGGGAATCTGCATTAATAGAACACAACATCCCAAGGGTCAGAGAGATATGTAGTCAACAAGGGTACTTCTCAATTTGTAATAGCAGAAGAAATCAAGCATGAATGACCAGAGGGCTGAAGGCTGTTATCCCAATAAAAAAGTCATAATCCATTGTCTATTTTCAGACCTGAGCTATTTCCCAGACCCATAATACAATTACTGAAGAGGTGGCTAGGTCCTTAGAAGGGAGGACCCTGCACACATCAAGTTTACACAGAAATGATTCCCCTATTCTTTCTCCAAAGGAACCTATGGGCATTTACTCAGACAACTATACCTTGTACAAAGGAGATGATATGCAGACATTTCTGGATATCCATGTGGTACAAGAAGTCAGAGTTGGCATTGATGTCTGGAGACCCAAAATGTCAGTGTCTCCCTGGAAGAGCTGGGGCATGTGTCACTTCAGGTCCTCTGAAAAATGGGTGCTAAATTGGAATTATAAGTGGGAAAGATGTATTGGGAGAAAGTACTGTGAAAGATAAAGGAAAATGAAATGGGAGAGACAAGGAGAGTCTTGAGTTTTGTCTCAGGACTATGTAACTCTCTGGCTCTCTTTCATGTGTGCAGAATCATCTGAACATCATGCAAAATACCACTTGATTCATTACATTGGTCACCTTTTATTGGTTGGGCCAGATGAGCAAGAGATGGCTAGCATGTTTGAGGTCTTGATAAGTTAAATACACTCTGGGAGAAAACAAAAAATGTTATTAAGATTCAGAGGGCAACCACAACCACAAATTTTTAGGAATCTAATGGTCAAAGTGTACCAAGACATCCCCTTCAAAGTAAAGAACAAGTTTTCACATCTTGTGCATTTTACCATGGATAAAGAGGCACTGGGTTGATGGGCCTCTTCTTTCTCTGGGATCAGTATGTTCCACATTGATATCCAGGGAAATAAGACTATCAGCTTTCAGTGGATTGCAGAGCATAAAAGAGCTCTACCACAGGTCTCAGAAGCAATACAAGCAGCCCTCACACTTGGACAACATGATTTGATCCACCCTGTGGTGTGGGAGGTGTCACTGGTGGAAAGAGATGCCATATGGCAAGTCTCAATGGGAGAATCATAAAAGTGGGTCCCCTGAAGTTTTTGGCGAGGTATTTCTTGTCATCTGCAGTCTAGAATCACACATCTTTTGAAAAATAACTCCTGGCATGTTACAGGGCTGTAGTAAAGATGCAATGCCTCAAAGGAACATATGGCCAGACTGACTATCATGAGTTGAGTCCTGTAAGACACACCAAACAAGGTACTGAGAATCCAGGAACCTTCAAATTATCGTAAAGGTAAAAAATGGTACATCTGCAAATGAGCATAATAAAAATTGGAATCAACTACTGTTACACAATACCCTTCCCTGAGCTCATTTGTAATAGCTGTATGGGAAATCTTATATGACCAACTAAAGGAAGAGGAAAATTAGATCATGAATATGCCAAAATCATGGACTCCCTCTTTTCAAGGCCAGTATAGCTATTGACTTTCCAACCTGCCAACAACAGAATCAATGTGGAGCCCCTAATATGGCACAAAGTTCAAGGAGTTCATCCAGCTACATGAACCATTTCCATCCTGGAAGGACCATTAGTTTATATTCATAGGACCAGATATAACATGTATTCCACACAATGATTTTCTCTTCTTTTCTTTTCTTTCTTTCTTTTCTTTTCTTTCTTTCTTTTCTTTTTTTTTTTCCCCCCAAAGGCCTCATCTGAGGGATGATGAAATACTTGATCCAACAGCATAACATTTCCTCAGACCAGGAGACTACTTTACAACATAGAAAGTGCCACTGTAGGCCATGACCATGACATTCATTAGTTATATTACAAGCCACACTATCCAAATATCGCTTGCCAAACAGAGCTTTTAAATGTCCTTTGAATGAACAGTTGCAGCCCAGGTCACAGCCAAAACTGTATGTGGATGGAGTGCTATCCTACAGGACACAGTATCCACACCGAATCAAAGACCTTTACACAGTACTGTGTCTCTGATAGGAAGAATTCAGGGTTCCAGGAACCAAAATGCAGAAGCAGGAGCTGCCCTATTTACAATGGTAACTAAAGATCCATGGGGAACTCTGAGCTCTGCAGGTTAAAGGTCCTGGTCTAAAAGGGTGATAATTTCACCAGAAGATTCCACAAAAGTCCTATAAGTTATGATGCTGTCTGAGGATCTGGGGCAAGAAGATCTTGGCAGGAATAACTGAATTGGATCATCAAGAAGAGGTAGAACTGCTATCACACAATAAGGGCTGGGGGAAATACATGAAGGACCAAGCTGACCCACTTGGGGACCACATGGTGCTGCTCCCTTGCCCTTGTCAGAACAGACTGAGACAGCAATGCAGGCAAGAGAAAAGCATAGCAAACTAGAGATCAGACCCCTCAGGGATGAGAGTCTGGTAATGCTACCAGATAAACCACCAAGACCAGCAGAGATGGTTGTTGAAGGTACAATGTATAAAAGAAGGGCTCCAGGAGAAAGAATGTAGCAGTTGTGGCCCTAAGATCATCTGCAGCAGTGGGGATAATGTTGATTCTGCTAACCTACCTCTTTTAAATTTCCCCTCAGAAAAGAGGCCCTTCAGAATCCCTAGAGGAGCTACTCCCTAACATGGACAGAGAAGTGGATACAATTGACAAAAAGGGGGAATTATGATAGACATGGAGATGCACCACCCAGATCCTCCTCCAGGGCAAGACCTGCTGATTTCAGGGTTTGCCCCAGCTGTATGAGTTATCCATTGCTAATAACAAACTACCCACCAAATTTAGCAACTTAAAGCAAGAATTTTATCTCAGATTTCTGTGCGTTATAAATCTGCTATGGCTTAGCCTGGAGCCTCTAGCTCTAAATCACTCGTGAGGTTGTAGTCAAGTCAACGGGGCTGAAATCTCATCCAAAGGTATTGTGTGAGGATCTGAAGAGTCTGTTTCGAAGCTCACTGATGTGGTCTCTCAGTCCCTCCCTGGAGAGAGTCCTACTCACCATGTGAGCCTCTCTGGAGAGCTGTCTCACATGACAGCTGGCTACTCAAGGGTGAGGCATCCAGAGAAAGTATGAGAGATCATACCTTTTCCAGGACGGCCCACATCCAGTGACCAAATAAGGCCCATACATACATCCAAGCCATTTTACTCTGACAGGTTAACACTCACCTCCAGGCTCCCTGCCCCGTTGGCCTGCCAATCCTGCTTCACCATTCTTCTTTTCATAAGAGTTGATCCCTAACAAATATTTTGTACCCCAAACTCCATATTCCTTGTGGGGAACATGGAGAAGTGGTGGGAGGTACTGTATTTCATTTCCTATCATTGCTGAGTGTTTTCCTCACAGGAGAACCCAACTTCCCTCTACTGATTCACTGCTTCCTACCCACTGACCAGATCTATAGGTCAATGGACTGCAAGGGCCATTCTCCCCTATGCCGTATTTGATCTTGCTATGCTTTCCCCAAATTAGGCACGACCTCCTGGCCTTATATTTAAGATGGTTTTGGTGATGGAGATGGCAGAATTTGAGAGAAGTTCTCACTTTTTGTGAAGTATAAGGTCTACCCTACACTTAATAATTTAACCCTGATAGAGACACAACTAACTTTCAAATGGCACATTTCTTAAAATTTCACCGAACCCATCTAGTGAGAGGTTCTCCCATAGAGGTACTTGGAAATTGGTAAGAGGTACATCAAATGAAGCAAATAACATGGTATTGTTCTTATCATCGTTAATAATCTAGTGATTTAATACATTTTAAATTTGGAATGCTCATACTATTTAGGTTCTACCTCAAGCTATATATTCACAAATGAAATAAGTATTTTCTAGTTCTTTAGACAGTACACAAATTATCAAACATAATGCATACAATTTAGAAGTAGAGTTATAATAAAAATGCAAATTAATTTAAAGGTCCATAGTGATATCGTTTGGCCATGTGGTTACTAATGAAATTCCTAATTATTACACCAATACCCAAGTCATAAGGCGAGATAGAAAAATTCTACCATATTTTGATTTTCTTAGAATATTTCTAAATTTTTTATTAAATTTTAAGAAATAGTTTCCCTCTCTGAAACATTTTTTATACCCAGCAGCATTGCAAAACTTGAAACTACAAAACTTTAAAAGAACTGAATAATTTCCTATGTTGTATAATAAATGAAAAATCCAAAATACGACATTCATAATTTAGCATGTAAAATGTCAACAGAGATTTTATAATGAGTGAAATTAATTTATTCATTCATCCAAAACATAATCATTAGCATATATAATGAGTCAGAAACTGTTCTAGGCATTGGAAAATTACAGCATTAACCAAAACTGACAAGAATCGTTGCCTTCATGGAGCCTGCATTCTACACAGGGAGACAGAAAGTAAGCATCTTCTATCGGATTCATGGTGCTGAGTGTGTCTATAACCTTTACTGACTGACTACTTAGTTCACTTCTTTTTTAGAAAACATATTTCTGAAGTTTAGCACTTTACATTGGCCTGTAGATATTTTATTGATAAAACTTTTGATGATGTCCCTGTTTAGTATTGCATAATAATAAGAACATGCTCAAGAATCTATAAACTTCTGACCTATTATCATGTTGAAGAGAATCATTGAAGGAAAACCCTATTGAGTAAATTATTTACCTTAGTCAATTCGAGATAAGTAAAAGCTAACTGTTGGCTGCCTAATGAGGCAGAGGAATAACTGTGTTTGCAATATTTGCAAACTCTTTTACTAATGTTATGCCCACACCCAACAAAAGGTCTTCTTGCTTCAATGACTGTGCAGATACTCAGAGCAGTTATACTTCACACTGCAATCATGTTTAGAGAGCCATAACTTTATTTTTTCCTTGATTCAAAAGAACTAACATGTGTAACAACCTAGGGCAACTCTTTTGCAAAGTAACTTAAGGACCCTTAAATAAACATCCAGCCATTTTCTCCAAACTACACTAATCTCTTCATCAGGCATGCTTTTTATCTTCCCCTTCCTTTTGTTCTATTTTACCCCTGAACTCTATTTATAATGGTCAATTTTATGTCTTAACTTGATTGGGTCAGATATTTTGTTTCTCTGTAGAACCCTGACTGAGACACTACTCAACCCTATGCATCAAGACTCAGTGTTGAAGTGACATTTCTGACATTAAAGCTTTCCCCTTTTTTCCAAATAAAAAGAAATGAATTCCTCTCTGCTCCCACCACAGTGTTTTCTATTTCTCTTCTTTTTACCTCTGGCCTTGTACATGGTACAATTCTTACCACAGCCATTAGAGGACAATCATTGTACCCTCAGTTTCCAGCACAGTACTGTGAATGTTTCCTGATCTTATTTCATAGCCAATGAGCCTTTGTTTATAATTTGACCTAACCAAAAATGAATGCCAGTTCTTTAATCATTTAGCATTTTGATGGTTGTTTGGGATACGTATCAATTGTATTAATTTAGCTCGGTGATTTGTTCCTGAAGGAGAGGTCCAGGAAGGGAAAGACAAATTATTACTATCTAAAATATCAGGAAATGAGAAGGGTGAAAAGAGAAGACTAAAGTGATAGAGTCATTGAACATTAGTAGGAAAAGGGGCAGGGCTCCAGATAAGAGCAGATCTGGACTAGACTCAGCTATATGGAAGCAAAACAGGGAAAGGGCCTTGTGTATAGGACTTAATATCAGGAATATCAAATAAAATTCAAACATCAGAATGAAAAATGTTAAAATTAAAGAGTCTAAAGATTTAAGGATACAAATCTTTTTTTAAAAGGACATATTATAACTGTCCATTAGAAGTCCACTTTTTGTCCAAATAACATCCATGGGTATAACAAACCAAATATATGTTGGAGAAATTCATAATCAGTAAATTGCAGCTTTATTTTTTTTGATATATTTTATTGATTTTTTACAGAGAGGAAAGGAGAGAGATAGAGAGTTAGTAACATCGATGAGAGAGAAACATCGATCAGCTGCCTCTTGCACACTCCGTACTGGGGATGTGCCCGCAACCACAGTACATGGCCTTGACCGGAATTCAACCTGGGACCCTTGAGTCTGCAGGCTGACGCTCTATCCACTGAGCCAAACCGGTTAGGGCAGATTGCAGCTTTAAAATTGGCCAGGCCCTCAGAGCACTGTGTCTTAGGAAAGAACCCATTATGTAATAACTTTCCTGTCCTGCTCCTCTCCCTCTCCCCATATTTCCCCTCCAAATTTCTCCCATGAGCAACCTGAAGGCAAAGTAGAAACACCATAATAAGTGAGGAAAGAGAGAGGAGAAATCAGTTTTCCCATATTGAGATCGTGCCAGCAGTCAGTCTCAAAAGTTTAATTATTATCTAGGACTGGACCAGACATTTTTAATTACTGAACTGAGATTTTGGTGTATGCGTGATTTTTATTACCAAAGAGTAATCAGAAAAAAATTGTATCCAGTTGTCAAGGTAGGGACAATAACCCCTGATTAGATTTAAAGAGACTGTGAGAGACAAAATAAAATTATACCTTGTGAAACTGCTTGTTCAATTTATTGGCCAGATTTATTTACTAATTTTCATCTTTATTTCCCTGAAGAAAACATAATTAACATTGTCTTAAGTATCCTAATTGGGAAAAAATTAAATAAATAAACTGACTTTAAAGGAAAAGTATATGATTTGAGTTATTTTTATTAAAATAATGAAAGAATCAATAATTGACATGTAATCAAAAAGTGCATATTTGCTATTGTACAGAATGAGAGAATGAGACAAAATTAAAATGTAATTGTATTCTATCTTGCAAATAATAACCACTATTAACTCTGGATTTTATCTTTTCTTTAAATGTATTTTTATTGATCTCAGAGAGGGAGATGGAGCAAGAGATAGACACATCAATGATAAAAGTGAATCATTGATCAGCTGCCTCTTACAAGCCCCACCCTGGGGATCAAACCCACAACCCGGGTATGTGCCCTGATCAGAATTGAACCATGACCTCCTGGTTCATAGGTTGACACTCAACCACAGAGCCACACTGGCCAGGCCAATTTTATCTTTTCAAGTGTTTCATAGGTGGGATTCTTTGTATATTTTACACTAAAAATGTATCAAATTTACATTTCCATCAATATAAATCTTCTTTTTAAATTTTTAGGGTGGTATTATAGTCCATTGTAGTTAACCACCTGCTAATATCAGATATTCTTCTCAAATTTACATTATTATACACACCACCTTTTATACTCATTATTTATCTCCCCCACCCCCACTTTTCCACTCATTTTTAGGATGAGTTCCCAGAAATAGAGCTGGAGGTTCAATATATATAAATTTTATTTATGCCAGAGTGCTACAGGTAAATATTAGACTAATTTCCACTTTACCTTGTATGAAATGTATGCAAGTAATTTTAATCTTTACTTATCTGAAAGTTGAAAAACTGTTTGCATGAGGTTCCTAGGGCTGCCATAACAAAGCACCACAAACTGGGGACTTAAAACAACAGAAATGTATTGTCTCACAGTTCTGGAGGCTAGACGTCACACGCCAGAGAGTTATGCTCCTCTTACATTTGTAAGACAGAATCCTCTCTTGCCTCTTCCTGGCTTCTCCTGATGGTCGGCAATCTCGAGCAGCTCCTGGGCTTGCAGCCACATCACTACAATCTCTGCCTCTATTGTCTCAGGATACTCTCCCTGTGTGTCTGTGTCCAAATTTCCCTCTTCTTATAAGGACAACAGTCGCATTGGATTAGAGCCCACGCTAATGACCTCATCTTAACTTGATTACATCTGCAAAAACCCTACTTCCAAATAAGGTCACAGTCACAAGTACTAGGAGCTAGTACTTCAGCATATCTTTCTGGGAATTACAATTTAACCCATTATATTGTTCTTATCTATATTTCCTTGATTACTAGTGAATTTTAGAATTTTCAATATTTTATTCAAAACAATTTCCTATTTGATCCTTTGTCTATTTTTTAGTAAAGATATGGATTTTAAAAATTTTACTGTTAAAAGTCTTTTAATAGACTAGACATATCAGTTCTTTTATAGCATATATGTTGCAAATGTTTTTATAAATTTTTCATTTGTCCTTTAATTTTTCTTATTCTTTTTTTTCTAACATAAAATTTAAAAGCTTTATTTAATAAAATCTGGCAATAGTTTTCTTTGAGGGTTCTGACATTAGTGATTTAAAAAGATCCTAACTAAAAGAAACTCTCATTCACTGCTAGTGGAAATGTAAACTGCTATAGCCACTATGGAGAACAGTATGAAGGTTCCTCAAAAAATTAAGAATGGAGCTACCAACAACCCCTCTTTTGGGTATCTACCTGAAACATTTGAAAATATTTATTTGCAAAGATATATGCACTCCTTTGTTTACTGCAGCATTATTCATGATGGCCAAGATAGGGAAACAACCAAAGTATCCTCCACTAGAGGACTGGATAAAGAAGACATTGTACAGCCCTGCCAGCATGGCTCAGTGACCTATGAACTAGGAGGTCATGGTTAGACTCCTGGTCAGGGCATATGCCTGGGTTGCAGGCTCAATCCCCAGTGGTGGGGGGGGGGGGGTATGCAGGAGGCAGCCAATCAATGATTCCCTCTCATCATTGATGTTTCTATCTCTCTCTTCCTCTTCCTTCATCTCTGAAATAAAATTAAAAAAGAAGATATGATACATGTATACAATGGACTAGTACTCAGCCATAAGAAAAGATAGAATGCTGCCATTTGCAACATGAATGGATCTCGAGAATATCATGATAAGCCGAGTAAGTCAGACAGCAAAAAATCAAGAACCATACGATTTCACTCATATGTGGGATATAAAATTGAAAGCAACAAATTAACAAGCAAGACAAACAAAAACTCATAGACACGGACAACAGAATGGTGGTTACCAGAGGGAAAAGGTGGGGAGTATAAGACACAAAAGAGGTCAATCTATGGTGATAGAAGAAGATTTGACTTTGGATGGTGGGCACACAATGCAACATACAGATGATATATTACAGAATTGTATAATTGAAAGCTATATAATTTTATTAACCAATGTCACTCCAATAAATTTACTTTAAAAAAATCTTGTTAGAAAGAAAAATTACATTGATAATAATACATATTTTCTTCTACTACAGTTATGATTTCAGTTCATTAAATATTTCATTTTTAATTTATCTAGAACTTATCTTAAGGAAAGGTTTTTATCCTATACTAGAGGCCCGGTGCACAAAAATTTGTGCACTCGGGGGGGAGGGGGGGGTCCCTCAGCCCGGCCTGTGCCCTCTTGCAGTCTGGGACCCCTCAGGAGATAACGACCTGCTGGCTTAGGCCTGCTCCGGGGTGCAGGCCCAATCCCTAGGTGCAGCCCCTGGTTGGGCTCAGAGCAGGGCCGATTGGGGAGTTGGGGCGCCACCCCCTGTCATGCACAAAGCAGGGCGGATTGGGAGATTGTGATGCCACTCTCAGTCATGCTCAGGGTAGGGCCGATTGGGGGGTTGGAGCACTGCCCCCTGTCACACTCAAGGCAGGGTCGATGGGGAGGTTGCGGCGCCACCCCCTGTCACACACAGAGCAGGGCCAATCAGGGGGCTGGGGCGCTGCCCCCTGTCACACACACAGCAGGGTCCATCAGGGGGGTTGGGGCTCCGTACCCTGTCACACACAGAGCAGGGTCGATCAGGGGGTTGGGGAACTCCCCCGTCACACACAGAGCAGGGCCCATCAGGGGGTTGAGGAGCCCCCCCTGTCACACACAGAGCAGGGCCCATCAGGGGGTTGAGGAGCTCCCCCCTGTCACTCACAGAGTAGGGCCGATAGGGGAGTTGGGGCACCGTCCCCTGTCACACCCAGAGCAGGGCAGATCAGCAGGTTGGGGCGCCGCCCTCTATCACCCACAGAGCAGGGCCAATCAGGGGGTTGGGGCGCTGCCACTGTCACACTCAGGGCAGGGCTGATGGGGAGGTTATGGCTCTACCCTGTCACACACAGAGCATGGCCCGTGGGGGGGGGGGCGGGAGGGGGGTTGGGGACCGCCCTCTATCACCCACAGAGCAGGGCCGATCAGGGGGTTGGGGCGCCGCCACTCTCACACTCAGGGCAGGGCCGATGGGGAGGTTATGGCTCTACCCCGTCACACACAGAGCAGGGCCCGTGGGGGGGGGGGGGTTGGGGTGCCACACCCTGTCACACACAGAGCAGGGCCGATCAGGGGGTTTCAGTGCTGCCCCCTGTCACACTGATCCCTGTGCCGGGAGGCCTCGCGGCTCCGCTGATCCCGGTGCTGGGAGGCATATTACCCTTTTACTATATAGCACAGAGGCCTGGTGCATGGGTGGGGGCCAGCTGGTTTGCCCTGAAGGGTGTCCTGGGTCAGGGTGGGGGTCCCCACTGGGGTGCCTGGCCAGCCTGGGTGAGGGGATGATGGCTGTTTGTAGCTGGTAACACACCCTTCAGGGTGGGGGTCCCCACTGGGGTGCCTGGCCAGCCTGGGTGAGGGGATGATGGTTGTTTGCAGCTGGTAACACACCCTTCAGGGTGGGGGTCCCCACTGGGGTGCCTGGCCAGTCTGGGTCAGGGGCTGAGGGCTGTTTTCAGGCTGGAGGTGACTGAAGCTCCCAACTGCTCCTTTTTTCCTTTTTTTTTTTTTATTCTGGGCCAGCTTTAGCTCTGAGGCTCTAGCTCCTAGGCCTCCGCTGCTGAAAGTAGGTTTCTGGCCTTTGCTTACAATGTTGCGATTCTGCTGGCTGAAGCCCTGCGGTATTTGTTACAATGTTTCTTAAACTGCAGGCTCAGAGGCCTGCAGCCGCAGGCGGGGAACGTTGGTTTCCTCCGTCACTGAAGCAAGCAAGCCTCATGTTAGTTTCAAGCTGACTGGCTGCCGGCCGCCATCTTGGCTGTCAGTTAATTTGCATATCTCGCGGATTAGCCAATGGGAAGGGTAGCGGTCGTACGCCAATTACCATGTTTCTCTTTTATTAGTGTAGATAATAAAAGTGTAATATGCTAAGTGTCCGACCAATCGGTCGACCAGTCGCTATGATGCACACTGACCACCAGGGGGCAGATGCTTCGACCAATAGGTTAGCTTGCTGCTGGGGTTTGGCTGATCAGGACTGGGCAAGAGGGCCGGACACTCCCTGGAGCCCTTCCACAGTCCCTCCTGGGCCAGCCGGCCAACCTCCCTTGGTCCCTCCCTGGCTAGCCAGACCCCATTGGCTCCAACTGGGACTGGGTGAGATGGCCCTGATCACCCCGATCACCAGCCAGGCCAAGGGACTCCACCTGTGCACGAATTTGTGCACCGGGCCTCTAGTACATAATAAAGCTGGAACTTTAAGATATATAATGATATTACTAAAGTCTAAACAGCGAAAGACAGGAAGAAGCTTGTAGTCTCACAAAATCAGATTTATTGACTCAGAGTAAGAGGAGGCACTTCAGAAGAATCGGGGAATGCTGATCTTCATACAAGAAAGAGAAAAGTCCTTTATAAATTTGGTTTCCCGCAGAAGTATTCTGAGGAGGAGATAAGGGGCCAGGGGATCAGTTCTGAATTGGTTACTGTTTGTGAGGTGGGACTGAAGAAGCTGTGTTAACTCGGGATTATGTGCTGAAGCCCGACAAGGATGGCTCAACAATTTTGTATCCCCAGTAATAGACGTGGGTAGCAAAGTGGTCTGGGACATCGAATCATTAGTAAGAAGACAGTAGTTAGTAAAAGAGGGCATGGTCTTGGCATTTTAAAGTTCTGTATCACCTTAGAAGAAACAGTGGCTCCTGTCTACTTTAGAGCTAGCTTTATTCGTTTCTGAACTCAGACTTGGAAATGGTAGGACTGCTTCTTCCTTTTTTTGGTCCAAGCTGATTTGCACTCTTTCAGCCCAAGAAGAGTTTTTGTTCTTTCATTATATGTATTTTACATTTAATATCCATATTTATATAATAATTATATACTACAACCCATTGGTTGTATTTTAACCTATTAGTCTGCAATGCATCATTAATCACATAGTCATATTTACCTGACCATTTTTATTCTTTTCATTTTATTCTAATAATCTTTGTGATTATAGTGGCTTCAGAATTATGTTGTTATTGTCTCATATTAGTTATGTTATTTTGATGTGTTGATTGATTCTTTTCATGTTTCTTTAAATCTTGAACCACAAGTTTAATATTGCAAAATGTGCTTATTAGTTAGGATTAACTGCAACTGTATCAGAAATGCTAAGTAACTACTGTTTAATACTTCTAGAAGATGAGTGGTCTGGGACAGATAAGATGCTCTCCCGTGTCAGAGAGGGTGCCCCTGTGTTTATTACGCCACTTATGGTCCTGGATAGTAGCAACCATGTTCTTAGGTGCAAGATGGGGATAGGAATAGAGACTGAGGGAGGAATGAAGATGAAGAAAGCAAAGAGCACATATACAGTGCCTTAGGGTTTTGAAACTGCTATAGGACACCGCTGCTTCCAAGTCATTGGCCAGAAATGTCCCATGGCTATACCACTTGCACAGAGGCTACCAAATATGGCCTTTATTCTGGGCTACTAGGAAATCGACTAAAAATTTCTTTACCGCAGAAGAAAAGGACAGCAGACATGGGGGGAAACAAACAGTCCCTAGGGCAGTGATGGCAAACCTTTTGAGCTCAGCGTGTCAGCATTTTGAAAAACCCTAACTTAACTCTGGTGCCGTGTCACATATAGAAATTTTTTGATATTTGCAACCATAGTTAAACAAAGACTTATATTGTTGATATTTATTTTATATATTTAAATGCCATTTAACATAGAAAAATCAACCAAAAAAATGAGTTCGCGTGTCACCTCTGACACGCGTGTCATAGGTTCGCCATCACTGCCCTAGGGCATGTAATGTGCCGGTGCCCCTTCACCAAATCTTTTATGATGTTTACTTTTTTCTTTCACTGTTACCAAAGTTGTTATTCTTTTATAATTCTTGTAGAAAAATGTATCAACAGTTCTCCAAGTTTTATGAAAAACAACTGTCCCCCAAACCCCCTCTACATCCCCAGTTTTGCTCCAATTACTAATAAATCTTTGAGTGTTTTATTTCTTAGACCATTTTCAAAATAATAGGCTTATACAGCCATCTAAAAAAAAGTTTCTGTGAACTACGGATGATAAGGATTTAGCTTTTTCAGCATTTCTCTCCCTCACTCACATATTTTCTGTCCATCTAGCATCCAATTCATTATAATTCTTGGTTAGATCAGCATTCCATTTTAATGTAATTAGGAATAAGTAAATATTAAAAGCTGAGCCATGCAGTCTAAAACCATTTCACTTTCTTTCCTTTATAACATCTCCCAATTAATAACTGTGTTTTAGTTTTTGCTTGGTTTTCTAATTTGTCCCTATATTATCTTCCATTCTCTTCATTTCATCTTCTTAGACCTCTAGATCCCTAGGCTCCAATCAGTACTGACCTGTTGCTGGAACACATCTCTGGCCCTTTTCCTTTCCTTTCACTACCACCACGAGGATTCTCTTTGCCACTCTCCTATGTAAGATCCTCTGATTCCAGGTTCTTCTTCCTTGGTTCAGTCCCTCTTTTTATTGGAGTAACTATTACAATAGTTAACTGAGACGACCATCTGAAAGAAGTTCTTCAGAATTTTCCTTTTGAAAGTAAGATAGAAACTTGTTCTTAATCTTAATTTTATGTTTGAAAATATATGTTGGAATTTTTGATACCTAAAGGATAGAAATAATTTCTGGACTTGTGATCTGCTATGAACCCCTCATAAAAGTCTTGTGATGCACATATCTCCAAGAATAAATGAAAAGTTTTGTCATCTAAAATCCTGAAATAGACATTTAAAAATACCTTGACCTGAATCTATTTTCTAACTACATACTAAGTATATAAATACTTGCAGTCTTTTTGTGTGATTTAATCTGGCCTCTTTCTCTTTTTTTTTCACTTTTATGAATAAGGCACAGAGGGCCCCATCTCTCTGGAGAGGTATCCTTTAGGTTCAGGAAAGCATCTCCCCGAATATAGGCAAGACCATCAATCAAATAAAAAATTATCTCAGAGAAAAGCCCGCCACAGACAGGCTTTCTCTTTGGGTTAGCCACATATTTGATCTTTTGCTTCTACAACAGCTTAGTGAGTCCTCCTGTGAATTCTTAGAAAGATGACAGGTTACCCTGGAGGGCTCCTGCCCTTCCCCTGGGCTGTGTGTGCCTTACCAGGCACTGAGTTTGCTTACTAGTAGATTTCCATTTGACTTCTCCCAAAGGACATGCTGTACCTGGAAGAAGAGCTGGAACTAAGCTGTTTCGGCCTGTAGTCTACCTAACAATATTTACTTAGCTTATAACACATTATGAGTGATGTTTGCTTGCTTCAACTAACTCTGTTTAACCTCATCACCATAACCCTTTAATTGTAGTGAGTTACCAAAGAAATTTTTTTTAGAAATTTGCTCTGGGACTTCTCTTTATCTCTTTAATATTTCTTTATTTTCTAAGGAAAGACAGAATAATATCTGTGCAATAAATGAGAATTTCATCATTGTGACACAAAATTTTGGAGAGAAAACACAGCACTGTTTTAGAAATTAAAAGAATGGGGATAGGTGTGGTGTTTTTTTTTCCTATTTCACCGTAACTGGTCATTAGGATCCAGAGTACAGGATAAAAATCGGTCCAGTCCCTGATATTATGAAAACAGCAAAATTAGAGAGAAAGGAAGAAAACCACTTTAAAATTAGAAGAAACTACGTTTATGAGGAAACTACTCTTACCTGGGTTCTATGAGAGAGAAGAAATACATACAACAGAATCTCTATTTGGCAATTCCAGCTAAGTAAAACAGATGAGATAAATACACATTTATAATACAAAATATAATGTGAAAAGTGTCATAAGTAAGAAATAAATGCAGTGGTATGAGAGTTCAAAATAGTGATTACTTTCAGCCAAAAACAACAACAAAAAGCAAAACAAGGAATGCTTTTTGAAAGAGGCAGAATTTGGCTGAACTTTAAAATGAACTTCATAAGTAATCATATGCTCTTAGTATTTTAATTGAGGTTAAAACAATGTTTTTTCTTTTTTGTTGTTGTTTGTTAATCCTCACCCGAGGATATTTTTCCATTGATCTTAGACAGAGTGGAAGGAAGGGAAGGAGGAAGGGAGAAAGAGAAAAACATCAGTGTGAGAGACACACATCAATGGTTGCTTCCCACATGTGCAGCTCAGGTACATGCCCTTGAATAGAATTTGGGACCCTTTGGTGTGCAGGCTGACACACTAACCACTAAGAAACAATGGCCAGGGCATGTTTTTCATCTTTTGATCAATTAATATAACTGTGTTACTAATTTCTTAGTAGTAAGTCATCTTTATAGTCCTATAGAAGTGCATTTAAAAAATATTATGTTGGACTCAATTTACATGTATTTATTTTGGACTTTTGCATACTTATTCCTGTATATTCCAGAAGACTGGTAGGGGTTTCTTTCTGTGTACATCTTTATTAAGCTTAATTATCAGACTAACATTAAGTGAATCGTGTAAGCTTTTCATCCTTTCCCCTGTACTAGAAGAACTTACCAATGCGATCTTCAATCCCCTTGGAAAAGATGAAAGAACTCCCTGGTAAAACTATCCTGTTTTGGATCCAATGTTTTCAAGGTAAACATTCTGATGTTTCAAGGTGAAAATTCTGATGGCGTTTTCAGTTTCCTCCATGGCTATGCACACAGCGATAGCTCTGTCACAATCGTTTCTTAATTGTAGCAATTAATATTTTTTATATAATTTTCCATTTCATTTCATTGATATTTTAGAAATTTTTTTCAATAGGACTTTACATTGTTTTCTTACCCCTTTACAGTCTCCTAAAATATTTCTTTTCTGTTGCTATATTTTTGTTCTTTATTTTTTAGATTGAATCTTTTCAATATTTTTGTTTTATTTACTTATTTAAAGTAAAGGAGGGCTGATCCTCAAGATGACTAAGACTAGAAGGCACAAACATGGACAGAAAAGGATAAACAAACTGGCTGAAATAATGACGTTAGATGTAAAAAAATAAGTAAGAGTTTTATTAAATATTTCTTTAATAGCAGTGAGCAGAGAAAGGACTGGGACCTTCATAGATATGAAATATTGTTTGTCCTGATAACATAATAGTGCTTTTGAAAGTACTATTTTATTATCCCCACTTAAATGAGTATTGCATTTTAATAGGCAAGCACATTTATCAAACTAAATGTCTTCAAATATAGGTGGTATGGCTCAGGCTTACACTTATCCAGAGCAAAGTGCACTGAAAATGGAGGAATGTGTGCTCACCAAGGTACCGCCTGAGAGAGCCGGTTGTAAGCATTTTGTTCCATTTCCTCTTGCTCACCCTGAATCATCAGGCTAAGATACTTGTCCCATCTTTATCCTCCAACAGAATTTTGATTAAAAATAATAAGAAAACAAAGTACTTTGAATCATTATATATTCGTGGTTAATAGCGAAACTGTA
Source organism: Myotis nattereri (assembly GCF_964212035.1). Classification (NCBI taxonomy): domain Eukaryota; kingdom Metazoa; phylum Chordata; class Mammalia; order Chiroptera; family Vespertilionidae; genus Myotis; species Myotis nattereri. The sequence goes on from NC_138082.1 coordinate 39,141,937, forward strand.
AGGTTTTCTTTCAAAATATATTTAAAGATATATCTTTCCTGGCTAATATTTGTGAATTTTATCATCAGCTACATATTTATCTCACACTTTAATTTCAGTATTTTTGACCAAGTGGACTGAAATTAAGGTTATTTAAAGGACTGGAGCGTCAGTGTGAAACATCCCAGAGCAGCGCTGTGATGCCTCCCTTAGGTACAGGCAACTGGCAATGTTAAAGATCAGGTTGTCTCCATATTGAAATAAGTGGAGCCATTTCACAAGGAAGCCTGTGTTATTTATATTGTTGGCCCTCTCATCTCCTATCAGAAGCACAAATACAATGAGATCCTGGGACAAATGAGCTTATTAAGATCATGGTTAGACATATCGTTTTTCAAATCACACTCTACAAGACAGATATGCTGGCAAAGCTGTAATAAATGTCAAGGCTCAAGGCATCCACCATTCTTTTCAGGAGCGCGATGGCCTGGCTAGAAAAGCTTTTCATAAATTTTAGTGCACACCTGTCAAGTGGCAGGTGTGATAGTCTGCTATCGCGGAGCCTGAGCTGTGATTTTCTGGGCTGGCAGCACTGTCATCGTTTTCAGTACAATCATATGCTTTTCTCTCTTTGTGACCAATGAAATCTGTGTGATCACACAGAGAATCAGCGCATCTTGGCAGATCTGCCAGCGGTACTCATCACAGAGAGAATATTTCAGATTGGCTGCCATGAGGTGTTATTTCCCATTTGTTAACACAATGGGGGTTCATGACTACAACAACGGAAACACATTCATTTGTATATGGGTTCTGTCCTCGTTGTGCATACAAAATCCATCCCTTCTGTCCTGCACTCTGTTATCCTCTCACAAACAATCTCTTACCTGTTAATATGTCACATATTTCTTGGGGGAAAAACCCTTCTTTTGTTTTAATAAGATAAATTTGTGAGTTAGAAATAAACTTTTGATCTAAAATATATGAAATAAAATGATATTTCATATACATGTTTATAAAATATCTGAAAGAAAACTTATCCAAGTGTTTATAGTGACAGCACAAAAGAAAAAGGCAGATTTAGAGATAGGTGAGTCAAGTATCTTCTATTTTCTTTTCTAGATATTATAGTAGCAATTGTATTTTTATGATGATAATATATTCATATATTTCTTATGTAATAAAAAAAGTAAATTTTGAAATAGGAGACTCTAAATATTGATATCAAAGGAGAATAGGGCCCCCAAAGACAATCTTTAGATGAACAGTGCCACATATTTATAGAGTGCTTTTACTAAATCCTCACAGACACTCAGGGAGATGACTGGATGAGATGTTAGAACTCTCATTTCCACAGGTGAAATCTGAAACTTAATTTTCCAGTTAAGTTTCTAAATTGGGACTGAGAACCTTGGTCTCTAATTTCTGGTCAAAGTTCCATATTCTCTCTAATCCCTTCCCCTCCTTCCTCATTAGTTTCTGCTCTGAAAACAAGATTAACAACAATTTTATTACTTTCTATTTGCTATGCAGCAAACTATTTCCTCCATTTTTTAAAATATTTCTGACAACATATATATGTGTTTGTATATACACACACTGTGTATATATTTCAAGTTACCAGTAGTGTCACATTTTTCTATTAATAAAATAGATCAATTACTTAGTTGAATTTTTCAGACATAAACAGAAATTTAGACTCGGGAACAAGAACAGCAATTTTAATACAATGCTTTCCATTGAAAAAAAAATAACCATAATTATGTTTAGCACAATAAGTTTATTTTACTTCTGCAAAATTATGGCAATTGCAAGGCCTCTGATTTGTCTAATGAATGTCTGCCATGAATATTGTAAGAAATAACTGCTAAGTGGAAATATTATTCTCTATTAATAGTCAAATCTATCAGAATAAATAGCAATTCATCAGTAGAGCCCAGGCACATCTTTATTAATTGATTGATTTTAGAGAGAGGAAGGGACAGAAAGAAACATTGATTGATTGGCTTCAGCATACGCTTGGACTGGGGATCAAACCGGAAACCTGGGTATGTGCCCTGACTTGGGAACTGAACCCACCTCCTTCTTATGTATGGGATGATGCTCAACCAATTGAGCCACACAAGCCCTGGCCAGTACATTTTATTTTTTTAAATTTCTTACTTGATTAAGATATGTGTCCTTATCCCCACATTGCTCCCTCATCCCCCCCCCCACTCATGCCCTCACCCCCCAGTTGTCTGTGTCCATTGGTTAGGCTTATATGCATGCATACAAGTCCTTTGGTTGATCTCTCTCCCTTTCCCTCACCCTCCCCTACCTTCCCTCTGAGGTTTGACGGTCTGATTGATGCTTCTCTATCTCTGGATCTGTTTTTCTTCATCAGTTTATGTAGTTCATTATATTCCACAAATGAGTGAGATCATGTGATATTTATCTTTCTCTGACTGGCTTCACTTAGCATAATGCTCTCCAGTTCCATCCATGCTGTTGCAAATGGTAAGAATTCCTTCTTTTTTTTACCGCAGCGTAGTATTCCATTGTGTAGATGTCCCACAGTTTTTTAATCCACTTATCTGCTGATGGGGCCAGTATATTTTAAAGAATATTTAATTTACTTACTAACCAACAATTACTTAGGCAAAAGCTTAATATGAGAATTTTAGGAAATAGTTTATCTTCCCACCGTCTTCGTTATCCCCAAATCTCTGCCATTCTATAGTAGTAAAATTTATGATTCTCTTCTTTTCCTCCACGCCTTTTAGTTGAGAAGAGGGAATAAATATTAGAAAAGGGCTCTGACCTCACTGTTCTTTTGTAATTGAAACAATAACACATACTCCAGTCCATATGCAGAAACCTGATATTCACATCCTAAAGGTTCCTTGGTGATCTGGAAACCTCACCTGAAAGCCTTGGCACTCCATCTCATGATTCGCAGCGTGGCTTCTAGCGCCCTTTGGAGCTAGATTTGAGGTGGGGATGAGGGGAATTAAAACTCTCCCGGTTGCCCTGACCGGTTTGGCTCAGTGGATAGAGTGTCAGCCTGTGGACTCAAGGGTACTGGGTTCGATTCTGGTCAAGGGCATGTACCTCGGTTGCGGGCACATCCCCAGTGGGGAGTGTGCAGGAGGCGGCTGATCGATGTTTCCCTCTCATCGATGTTTCTAACTCTCTATCTCTCTCCCTTCCTCTCTGTAAAAAATCAATAAAATATATTTAAAAAAAAAAAAAAACAACTCTTCCGGTCATGTCACGGAAGTCTGCCATGTCAACCAAAAGCACCACACTACCCTTTAGCTCTGTCACTGTTTGCATCTGCCCCCTCTGAGCTTCTCTCAAAAGGCAAAGAGCAAGAAAATACTTAACTCCCCTTTAGGATTGCTACCTCTGCCTCTGAACTGGAAACATCGACTCTTATTCTCCGCCAATTCAGAGCATAAACTTAGTTCAACATTCACTGTGGCAGACATTGACCACACCCACATCTACTGAAGAAAACATAGAATGTTATGCTTTGTAATACTGGAAGCACACCTGTGAAAGTGAGAAGGTGATTAACTGCCACAAAACACAGGCTGAGAACTGCTGCTCCATTCCTTCCCCAGGTGGGCCCAGGCCTGCTGCTGGCATGCTGACTCTGGGAGTGGCCACGCACTTCCCACAGGTGCCTGTGGAACTGGGACGGGGACCTCCATCCCCTCACCAGACGGAAGAGCTACAAAAGGCCCGTCTCCTGTTCCTGGGAGTTTAGCGTCAAATCCAATTCATCACATATAACAAGCAATTGCCATTTTGATAGTTGTCTTTACTTCCAACCTTTTTTTCTGTCTTCCAATAACTACTAAGATTTATTTCATATGTGTCAGACATATGTTTAAGAGCTTTACTTGATTAAATAATGTAATCCTCAAAACAACCGTAGGAGAAAGGTACCACTATTATCCACATTTATAAATGAGAAAATTAAGGGACAGGGAGGCTAGGGAAATTGTCAAAGAACAGATAGGTAGTGTCATCTCACTCCTGAGTCTGTGTTCTGAACTGTTAGGTGATGCTATTTCATTCACTGATTTCTCTATTTGGCTCTTCTGCCTGCATTTCCATCTGGACCATAGCACACAAAATTTCTAGGTTCCCCAGCAACCTTATCCATCCTCACTTATTAAAAATAAACTACTTTAATTAAATGGTTATATTGAAATTAAAAGCCACTTTTGGGTGTTGAGTCCCACACCCCCACGTTGCACCCCCCCCCCCCCACCAGGCTGAGGTGTGTGCTGTCTCCTACTGAGGGGCCTTAGCACAGGGTTGCAGTGTACCAGGCAGGACATCAGCATGGGGGGGTCAGAGGGGATGCTGTGTCCCATGGGCCTAGGCAGGGTTTGTTCCCCTAACTCCCCACCCTGGACTCTGGGTGGGTTGGGCTAAGGACTCAGGCCAGGTAGGAACAAACAGTCCCCAGGTCACTGCTTAAGCAGAATATTATTTTTGCCAAATTAAAAAAAGAAGGCTTTATTTTATTGTATTTGAAAATCCAAAAAAAGTGATTAAAAGTTGGTCTTAATTATTGTAGTGTTTTTTCCCTAGAATGCTTGGGTGGTATACTCCCAAAGCCAAACACGTTACTGAAAAGTGATGCCTTTAATAGACCTTCTACGTCTGAGTCCCAAGAGAATGGGATGAGGCACGTCTGACCTTGAAATCCCTGCTGATTATCTTAGCTTCTTGTAAGAAACGTTCTTGTTCTCCGTGCACATCCACCTTTGCTTTCAATCGCTATTGAAAGTGTCACTTGACGAGGGGCTGAGAAGGATTGTGAATAAAACAGAAAGGACACTCATGCTAATTCTATCCCTAGACACTGACATTCTATCTTAGATGAAATAAGGCATCAAGTATATGTTAATTCTAGAAAAGTTTTAGTGGAAGCTCTGGCACTTAAACGAATCTACAGCTTGTTTCCAGCACAAAATGAATGTTTTAATTAGTGTCTTACTCTGATACATGTTGGTGAGGCGCTTTCCTCTTTCCTTTTCCTCCCCTGGGGCTAGGAGCCCGGCTCTGCTCTGGGGAGTGGAAGTACAGAGACAGTGCCGATGGCGTCGCTCTGGCTCTCTAAGATTTCAATTGGTTTCTACAGCACTTTCAGCACCCTGAGACACATGGCTTCCAGGGGGCATCTTTCTGATCACATTTGAGCTTGCCAGCTTTCCAGGTGTAAATTTTAAGTTAACCTTAATGGTTCCATTGTCCTCTCCAGCTGTCATCCTGGTGGCCTGGGAAACAAATACCCACCTCTTACCTAAACTGGTGATCAAAAATTGCACGTAAATGAACAAAGCAATGCAGACTATTAATCCAGAGGAAATGCTCATTAAATGCTGACAGGGAAATCATTAACACTTGAATAGTTTCAGGGAATGCAATCAGACTCCTGATTAATTTAAAAGCTTGTTCTGTGGGCAGCCTATGCAATCCTGAACAAAATGGGGCTTTTCCCAATCTACCCAGGTCCCTGTGAGGCAAGGATTTAAAGGAGACAGAGGGCCTCTGAAGATCTCCTTTGCTGCAATGCTCACTAGTTGAGAAATTTAAGCAGATGAAAAGTAGCTCAGCTGGTTCATTTATTTCTCTGATGTTCTTGCAATGAAGATTTGGGTGACTGCCTTAAAAAATTTTTTTTCAAGGGATTGTTGCATTCATTTGAATATGAAACTGTAGTTTAAGAAAGGTATGGGGTGATTATTTTTCATTTGGAAAATAAAACCACTATTTTAGTTGGTGAATTGTAAACATGCTAATATTCCCCAAGTTACCCTGCTAAAGGTTTTCCGCATCTACTGGCTGCAATTCTAATATCCTCCACTTAAAGTAAGCAACACTAACAACATGAGTACTGCATTAAGGGCACCCAAAGGCACTTACTCAATTGCTAGTTCACTGGGCTTGTGTAGAGAAATAATAAAAATTCTGAGAATTTACTATTATTATAATAAATACCATTATTCCTTTACAGACTGCTAGGTGAGCAATCGACTATTAAAAATGACAAGAAAAAAGGGGGGGCGTGGAAGCTACCACCTCTGGAGTCCAATCACAAAGTAAATACTCAGTAAGTGTTCAGCTTCATCATCAACACCATCCCTGAACTATGACAGAACTGTGCTAGAAGGCTATGTACTTTCTGAAAATGACTTCTCACAAATATGTGAGACAGGTGCTACTGTTATGTTCATTTTTACAGACAAAGAAACTGAGTCTAAGAAAGGCCAATGCCTTGTTAAATAAAGTTCACTCTGCAAGCCATCTATTCAATCAAAATGGAGCTCTGGTTGGTCTGGTTTCAAAATGAAACTCTAGCCTGGACCAAGCTGCTGCTGAGATTGAGATGCTAGCTCAGTATAAGCTGTTAGTTTCTTGCACAGCAGGGAAGGAAAGTCAATTTGCAGTCACTTTGGGGTTAAATAATATACTCAAACCGTCCTTGCTTATTGTAACATCACAATAAGGTAATTGTACATGCATTATGGTTTATTCTTTTTAAAATAAGAATGGAATCACTTTTTACATTTATAATTTTTCTTGTTTTTGCTTAATATCTTATGGGCATTCTTTCAAATTAGTGCATACTGATCCAAGCTACTTCTCATAATTGCATCCCATTTCATAGTAAGGATAAACCATCTGTATGCAAGCATTCCTCTATTAGAGGGCATCCAGGTTGTTTCTAGGATTTTCTCTGACAAACATACATATGCATGTTTGTCATACATATATACACACACTTAATGTACATTACCATACAGACATAAATATATAACACTTAAACCTCTATCTATCTATCTATCTATCTATCTATCTATCTATCTATCTATGGGCAGGCACACATACACATTGGGTTCTTTAGTCCCATGACAGATTCCAAAATGCTAGCTGAATAGGTCTAAAGAGATACAACTTTTTCTACACTGTTTTAACTACTTTCCACATCTACTAGCAATGCAAGAAAGTATCTGTTTCTCCAGCTCTTCTCTATTTCTGACTTATTGCTATTTTTAGCTTTTGATAATCTTAGGATAAAAAATGACCAATATTATTTTTATTTTATATTTCTTCACTAGTGAAAATGTAAAGATATTAAATTATAGTTACATTTTGCTTTCTACTAAATATTCATTGCATTAGTTGTCTGTTTTTCTATTTGGGTGTATTATTATTTAAGTTGTATAAGCTCATGGTGCAACAGTATCTAGGGCTGTGAAGATCTGAGGTTTTGCCCCACTTGCAAGCTAACAATTAGTCTGCTGTGGCTTTGTGGATACTGCCAGCAGACAGACACAAGGTTCCTGGGACAGAAGGAAGGGCATCATTTCTCACATCACAGGGAACATCATGAGCATTAACATATTTGCATCAGATTATCTTGTCTCCAAGTCCCTGAGGGGTGTCCATAGGAGTCCAGAGGATGCCTGCACATAGTGGGTTGTACTACAAGAAAGAAACCCAAGCCGTAAGCTACCCGCCCTTTGCTCCAGAGGGAAATACTATTTGTATCTTCCAAGGCTATTTGCTATACATACATCTTTGTGAAAAGATAGTCCCCTGAAAGGGCAGGTAATGCCTCACTTATAAGATATGCAGAAACACAAAAGACCCACTGAGAATTGTCTCCCAGCTCTTAGGAAAATCAACCTCTTGTCAAATATAGTGTAGTTGTTTTCTCCCAATCACCACTTATAACAGTGTTTATAGTTTGTCTTTGTTTGTCCCTCCTATGTCTCTTGGTTTGATAGAAATACTATTCTCATGTTAAATTTAGTATTAATAACATGGAGATAATTTCCCTAACTTTGAATACAAATTATTCTTTTGCTTCTGATCAAAATGAAAACAGATATTATCTAATTGCTGTTTTATGAAAATGTGTATCTATGATTGCTGTTTTGTTTTTCCCCTGACAAATGAGGAATAAAAAACATAGAAAAGGAAGCCCATTGGGACTTTTGCCCAATCAAATAAAGACTTAAATTCATAGCTCTTTTTTATCAACGTAATTGCTGTAAATTCAGAGCATTAGCAACATCAGGAGCCTGTACAGAGGAAGGCAGGCATAGGGGCTGGGGAGTTGTATGTTTTGTGGGGCTTGAAGCTTCTATAACTTAGGAGGGCTGTGCTTGAAGTATAAGAATACAAAATTACAAACACATCATTCTGGCCTGAACAAATGTATATGGCCTATACAAATGTGAGGCCCTGAAACATCAACTAAACTTCTTTAACTTCACAGTAAATATGCTCTATCTCGAAACGATGTGAAGGAGAAGGCAACCACAATATGAAGTTTTTGCTTTTCTAGGCCATGCTGCTGCTTTATTAGCCCAGCTAAATATGCAGCATTGGTCCCTCATGGAAAGCATTGCACGGCCTCTGGCCTTCCTGACCTTGGACTTTGCTGAGTTGCAGTTCATGATGAATGACTATTTTGTTGAGTATGTCCACTGGGTGCAAAAATCATCACATCGGATCCAGGAGGATTATCTTGGTGGGAAATTAGGGGGTTACTACAGTAATTCATTCTGTCAGGCGCCTTCCTGTGACCTCTCAGGTATGTGTAAGGGTGAAATCTGTGCTAAATGGATTTGGAAGGTAACGAAGGTAAGCCAAGAAGTGTAGCAAAAAGTATCAGAATATTAAAAGTGACCTTTAGAAATGTGCATGAAAAGAATCAGGATAAAGAATTTTTACACAGCCTTAGTTCTTCCTATTTCATCTTTCTAGTTGTTTATGTAAGTGTCATTTAAAAAAATAAACTAGAGGCCCAATGCACGAAATTCATGCAAGCGTAGGCCTTTCTTCCCCTGGCTGCCAGCATTGGCTTCCCTCTGGCACCCGGGACCCGGGCTTCCCTTGCAGCCCCAGCTTTGTACTGAAGGACACCCTGTCTAATTAGCATATTCCACTTTTATTTTTATAGATAGCAACTGGTAGAGCTGTTTTTGGTTTGAGTTGACCCAGTCACTTGATGTTTCACATTTAGCTTTAAAAAACTATTGATGCCTAAATTTGCATGGCATTTGATAATCCACTGACACAAAGATCATTACAACACTCCCTACCCTTCCAGAGTTTACTGTCTTCTTAGAGAAATAAAACACAAATAACTCCAATGCTAGGTAGCATATGCCTAGTGGCATGACAGAACAAGCAAAGGTTATTTGAGTTTAAAGAAAAAATATTTTTAGAAGGAGTGGCATTTTAGATGACACTAGAATAATGAGATTGTCTGCAATGGAGACACAGAAACTATTCCAGGCAGATGATGAAGGGCAAAGCCTGGGGTCAGGGAGTGGGTGGGGGCAGAAAAATGCAAGAAACAGAATTAGTTCCGTTTGAGTTGGATGCAACAGTAAAATTAAAGAGATGAAGCAAGAATGGAGTGACACTGCATCACTGAGACCTCTGCATTCCTACCAAGTGTAAACGACCAATGTGGTCATGGGAAGCCATTTTCTGCAGCGGAGGGGAATGGACAGGAAAGTAATTTTGAAAGTTAACCTGAAAGAAGTATATAGAATAGAGAAAAGAGACAGGAAAGTGCAGGAAAGCCAGGTTAGAGAGGAACAGAGCACACAAGGCACTGGAGTAGCTCTGAAGGCAAAAAGATCTATAGATTTCCTTGCAGAGATGAAATCTCATGGGAATGGGAGGTGCAGGGTGAGAGAAGTTGACAGCTTTCTGGGAATCTCACAACTTTGAGATCCTGAAGGGCAGCTTATTTTATTTGTAGTACGTTAGCAGGGTGACGTGTGCCTTCTTTTTCTCTTCTCTTTACCATTTGATGTATATTGCTGCCCTGATGCCCTCCATCTCTCCCCTTCTTCTCTGACTTTACCTGCCCAGATCATCTGCCATCTTATTTAGCTTTGTTAGTGACACAGCAGATTAACTTCCCCCTAATACTGTAGACACACTGTGTGATGTTACCAAAGGAAAACAAAGCTCAATTACTTTTAATGTGTATTTTACTTCCCTGAGATTTCAACACAATTAAGTACAAATGACAAAAACATGCAAACGTAAGTACCCAACTACCTCCAACTGTGCAAAAAGGAGCACCAGGACCCAGAGGGAAGGAGGGAGTGGGTGGGTGGGTGGGAAAAGATCAACCAAAGAACTTATATGCATATATGCATAACCCATGGACAATAGAGTAGTGGAGGCCTAAAGCAAGGGAGCGGGGGCAGGCTATAAGGGATCAATGGGAGAGAAAAAGGGGACATTATAATACTTTTCAACAATAAAGATAAAAAAAAAAGAAGTTATCAAAAGTAAACTAAAAAAAAAAAAAAAAAAAAAGGAGCACCAAGAGATAGCTCCCTTGGGAGGAGATAAAAAGCTACAGAAATTGGAGAGAGCAATGAGTTGGCTGTCAGGTGGTGATGCTGTGCAAAACCTGGCTGCAGCAGAATTACTATGTGGTTTGGAAAGGTAGCAGGATATTAAAGATGGAGGCAGTGGTGGAGCCTGGGTTACCAGGGAGTTCCACGTCAACCATGAATTTCCTGTTCCTCATTTTCACCTCTTCACCTCCATTTTGTTCTCGTAATCATAGTCATACCCATGTGCAAGTGATGGATTCACCAGAAAGATGATCCAATGTTATGGAAATACTAGAGGCCTGGTGCACGAATTTGTGCACAGGTGAGGTCCCTGGGCTTGGCCAGTGATTGGGGCCCATCGGAGCTGGCTGGCCTGGGGGAGGGACCACAGGAGGTTGGCCACCCATGGGAGGTTGGCTGTGGGAGTGCACTGACCACCAGGGGGCAGCTCCTGTATTGAGTGTCTTCCCCCTGGTGGTCAGTGTGTGTCATAGCCACCGGTCAGCCAGTCGTTTGGACCACTTGTCGTAAAGGTCGCTTAGGCTTTTATATAGAGAGAGGCCCAGTACATGAAAATTTGTGCACTGGGGGGAAGAGGGGGTGTCCCTTGGTCTGGCCTGCACCTTCTCACAGTCTGGGAGCCCTCAGGGGATGTCTGGCATCCCTCTGTGGGAGGCGACTGGGCAGCCAATCAGGGGATGGCGCCGCCCCCATCACCCTACCACTGCTGCCACTGCCAGCCTCTCTCTGCGGGAGGCAACTGGACAGCTGATCAGGGGACAGTGCCGGCCAGCGAGGCCCCGCCCCCCATAGCCCCTCCACCACGACTGGTCACTGCTGCCTCCCCCCCACTGCCACCCCCTCCTTCTGTCAGCTGGCACGTGCCTCGGCTGGCCTGGTGCCGCCTGCTCACCGGCCCCACACCCCTCTCATTGGTCGTTCTGCCGTCCAGTCAATTTGCATATTATGCTTTTATTATATAGAAATGTACAGCATCATCTTATCCCTACAAAGTTTTTCTGCCCTTGTATTTTCATACCTCTCAGTTCTGTAAGGTAGAATCATGCAATCTTGATATTTTCCTACAAACTGTCAACAGATTCCTGACAGTTATAATTAGAGACAGAAAATGAATCATGGGTTCAGAGTAATTGATTTCTGTGCCAGTAAAGTGGATCACACTCCACCTGAGAAATAGGTCTACTTGGCATCACTTGGTAAGGACATAACATTTGCCACTAAAACTGGCAGATTTGTTCAAAATTTCATTGTGCCCCTTGCCACATATTATGGTGAGAATAACTGAAGATCTACCAATACCAGGATTTGAGTGCCACAGGAAATTATGGAATTCATATAATTGTGTAAGAGCTTTCATTTACATAAGGCTTTGCAGTTTATGTATACTTCTGTTTAACTTGTGTCACCAGATATTCAAAACAACCCTGCAAAATATCACGAAATCAGTAAGGTATGAAGAACTCCTAGAATCCTGATTCCTAGTCTAAAGTGGTTGTCAAACCTAAAGCTTACCGTTTAGAGACCTTTTGTAGAAAAAGAATATAAAATCATAAGTACATAATTTAGTACAAAATGAATACATACTTAGGATGAGGAAAGAAATCACAGTAAATTACAAATTTTAGAAGGCTGACAAATAGCATAAATACAAATCCAGGAAAATAATTAAAATTGTAATAAATGCCTGAGACACAATCTAAAGACATTTTCCCTAAAGTTTTGGCTGCAGACACTTATATTATTTTTTAATGTAACCATAATTTTGCAACACCATTTTCCATAGAGAAATCATCATGACAAATTAGTCTTTCCCTTAGCATAATTGATTGAAATGTTTATTATTGACCATTGAGATGCATAAAACATTATTCACACTTAGATTTACTCTGTTTGTAGTAATGCTTTAGGTTTGTGCTCTCATACCAGAAATTCTAATAAATTATGTTATCTCTTTAAAATATTATCTGTATCTATATCTATATATCCAAATATTATCTAAATATATATACACTGAGTGGCCAGATTATTATGATCGCCTGACGTTTGTAGGCAAATTAGCTATAATTTCACACTGAAGTTGCTAGAGGGCCAGATTATTATAAATAGGGAAGCAGGTTGTTTACTTCTACGACAGTAGAAGTGATTTTTTTCTGAAGATATGGGTAAACAATGCGATTTAACAGCCTTTGAACGTGGAATATATATATCTACACTGAGTGGCCAGATTATTATGACCACCCCATCAGTACTTCGTTGGGCCACTTTTTGCCTTCAGTACTGTGGCGAGTCTTCTGGCATTGACTCCACGAGATGTGGAAAGGTGATACGAGGAATCTGACACCATGCCTGATGAATAGCACTGTCCAGTTCTGTGAGATTTGATGGTTGTGGAACCAGCTGCCTCATGGCTTTTTAAACTTTGTCCCACAAATGCTCAATTGGATTGAGATCTGGTGATTGTGGGGGCCACCTAAGTAAGGTAAAGTCTCCCTCATGTTCTTGAAACCACTCCTGCACAATACGAGCACCGTGGCATGGCACACTGTCTTGTTGGAAGAAGCCATCTCCATTGGGATACGCCATCAACATGATAGGATGAACTTGATCAGCAACGATACTTAGCTATGTTGTGCTATTCAGACGTTTATAATGATCTGGCCCTCTAGCAACTTCAGTGTGAAATTATAGCTAATTTGCCTACAAAATTCCTGTAGCCCCACAAACACTGTCATACCAGAAGAGATGGATGTAAAAGCATCCTAGTTCAAGGAGACAGCAGTCTTAAGGAGAAGTGGTCAAAATACCTTTCTTTTCAAGTATTACAAATCCATATGGCCCTATGAACACGCTGAAGGCTATCTTTGGTCCTTGAAAAGGACCCGAGCCAATGAAGGCCCTGATGTCTAAGTTCAGCTAATCAGTCTCATGGTAAGTCTGTCTCTGAATCAATGATATATGAAAACAAGTAACAATTATTGACCATTCACTTTTTCCATGTGTGTCACAGGAGAAGAATGTCAAGTGTGGATAAGTTATAGCCAGGCTAGAGTTCTTCAAGCTTGATCAAGGACCAGGGTATGAGGTCAAGTAGACACCACAGAAGGAGTTTGAGCAGGAAAACAGGATGGCAGAGTTAGAATTCTAATGGAAATGTAGGGAGAATCAGAGGCAAGAGATGAGAATAAGACGGGATCTGAATCCAGGATCACTGGGTAAAACCACAGAAGCAGCTATATCTAGAGATACCTTCTCCTTCCGATCTTGGTTGTTTTTGTTTTTTGGTTTTGTTTTGTTTTAATAACACCTAGATATTACAAACATACACAGCCAAAGACATTTACTATACGAACCTTTCCACTTCAGAGTGTAAAAAGAAAGACATGCTGGTGTTATTTTTAGTTGCTGAATGATGACATAAATCTCTAATCATTCTGGTTTGGTTGACACTCTGGTGCTTTACCAGGAACTTCTTTCTAGTAAGTTACTCTATAAATGAGTAGACGAGATGCTGTGTCATTAGTGCTTTAAGAGGGTTGCAGATAATGGTACTGACATAAGTATTTCTAAACATTTTCTTTTAGGGCTAGTAACCTTTTTGACCTTGCAGATTTTAGTTACTCATCACAGAGGGAGTATCAGCAATGACCTTTTACTAGCTGAAAATAAATAGCCCCTCCCCCCCAAAAAAAACCCCTTACATCTCCAGAAAAATATTATTGCACTCTTTTTTGGTTCCACTAGCAGTGAAGGTTAGTTAGAAGTCCAATGTTTAACATGAGAAGTCTGCTATTTTCCTTGAAATATTTCTGCATGTAGTTCCACATATCACCCCAGGGGATTCTTATGACTATTGTACTAAGTCCTGAAAGTAACAGAAGCTCCTAAAAAAGAGTGGGGATATATTTAAGGCGGGCTCCTTAGGTACCATTAAGACAGCTCCAGGAATTATCTCAAATCACTAGTTCAAAGCCTCTACATAAAGTGGGATACTTGCACATTTGAACTCTCCCTTGCCTCCTCCCTGAGCTATCATTTCTGGAAATGAATGCCTCACTCATTAGAACACCAGTTCAACTTTCCTACTTCCCATTACTGCTGCCTTGCTTTTCCCCTTTACATCTTTTGTCGGATGCAACTTCATTTTGGTGTTTTCATGGCCCTCCTGTTCATTCCGGATTCCCAGGACTGAATTGCATCTCAAGCCCAACCATTACTTTAATTCCCTCGTGATATTCCTAAAGTGTCACCATATGATTTTGGCTTGATTGACTCTATTGAAAGGGAATTCTGGGAATGTTTGTTTCATTTGTAGAGACTACTTATCATTAGAACTATCTTTCTTATCACAAATCAAAATATGTCTCTCTATAATTAGCACCACTGGTCATAGCTCTACCTTCTGGAAATATACTTGTGGCAATTGCATTCTTCTTCCGCGTGACAGCTTTGGCTGCAGTCCAACTGATGAGTATTTAGCTTAGAATGTTTTGCAATGTTTCTGGGGTGAAGGTATTCGATTAATGTGAAATGGAAATTAACAGTCTCAATGACCATTCCTGTCATGATACCTTCATAGCTAAACCCTCATTAGATAAAAACTACAAAGTTGTCCTCAGAAAAAGAATGTTTCTAGAATAAATCATCCAAAAGCTGGGGGAAAATACTTTGTTCACTTATGTGTTTGTTTCAGTAGAGGTTCTCTAAACCAGGGCAATTTTATCCCCCACCTCGAACTCTCCACCATGACTGCTGGGAACATTTGGCAATGTCTAGAGATGTTGATAGTCATCACACTTGGGAGAAGGGTGCTACTGCCATTTAGTGGAAAGATGCCAAAGATACTGCTCAACATCCTACAATGCCCAGAACAGCTCCCCACCCTTACCCCTCCACCTTCACAACAAAGGATTCTGCAGACTAAAATGCCCAGTGTTTAGATTAAGAGACCTTTGTTAGAGAAACCTGTAGGAAGTCAACACTGAAAAATGTATGCCATGATTACTTGCTACTCACTCTTTCTTGGGATTTCTTTCAAAATGGTTGTAGTCCACACTCTGTGAAATGTGAATATATTTTCACCTGGAAAATAGATTTTAAAAAGTTAGGACAATTGTTGACAATGTTATCAGTTACTTAGAAATTTTTCTCAGGGAAAGGGTAAAATGCTGGCTCTTTGGACATATTTCTTTGAATATTTTATCCATATATAGTCTCTAACTGGCCTGAGAGAATCAGTCCCCCTCTACTTCTAAAATAAAGCAAATGTCAGTGCACGAAAGTCAGCTTTGAGGTAAAATTCTCAAAATCAGCTTTGTATAAATACTTTAACTCAACTTCAATAAAATGAACATTAATGTAAATATGTTTAAACTACATATTAACTAAAAATGAAGCGAAAAGTAATTTTAACACATTATTATTCATTTGCACTTTATAATCATTCATGACAATGATATGAAAACAGAGAAGACAGGATACCTGACTTTTCAAAAATATAAACCATTTACTCAGAGCTGATAATATTCCTTCTTATTAAAAAAAAAAAAACAACCCTCAGAAGAACCCTTCTTTATTCTCCTTTCACTGAATCTTTCAATCCACTGGCATGTGTAACCATGTGCCTCCACACTGACTCTATAGACTCACTACACATTTTTATACGGGCCAACTTCTCTCACATCCTATGTTCCATCTTTGCCTGCTCAAGGACTTTTCTCATACAGTTATCTCCTCTCTCTTTTCCTCACCAAGTCATCATTTCCCCTCTTTTCTGAACCACTGATATCACCACAGAAGCATGCTATAGAACTTATTACAGCTAGCCCCTAGTCTCATCTCTCCCCGCACCCTCTTAGCTCACACTCAGCATTATTGGATACAGCTCATCACTTTCTCCTCAAATTCTTTTTTAACCTGGAATTTGGTATATTATATTCTTTTTTCTTAGCCATATGATTGCTCCCCAGTCTCCTTTACTGGATCCTCTTCATTTCCCCAACCTTGACACGCTGTGGTGCCCCTTATTCTTAGGTGATCCCATCCATCACAATGACCATCAACACATCCTATTGCTGAAGAATCCCAGATTTGTATCTCTTCTGAATCTTCATACTTTGTTCTAGGATAGCAAATAGGCTTTTTAATCATAGCAGATCCAAAACTGAGACCTTGATTCTTCCCCCGCCCCTTGAAAAACGTGTTCTTTTTCCAGAGGTCCCTATCACAGCAGTTATCACCATAAGGCAGCTCAAATAACAATCTTGCCTTCACCCGCAATTCCTCCCTATTTCTCATAGCTTTTCTTCCAAGTCACCAAATGAATTCTGATAGAGATCATTTCAATTAATATCCTGTCCCAACTCATCCCCATCTCTCTCCTGGATTCAACAGCTGATTCCTACCTCCCCACCGCCACCCCCCCCTCCCCCCGCAAAGTCTTCTACTTCTGCTCTGGTAAATCAACAGACAGTTCTCTCCACAGTAGCCAGAATGAATCTTTTAAAATAAAAAATTATGCCCTATCACTCAACTCCTGGACACCCTGCAGTAGTTTTCCAACACTCAGAATAAAATCCTAAATCTTTACTGCAGCGGGTTAGATTCTATTTATTTGGCTCTGGATATCGTTTTACTCTCGTTTCCCGCCATTTCCCCCCTTGCCCATGACACTTTATTGGCCTTTTTACAAGTTCCTTTAAACAGTCTCCTACCTTGGGATCTTTATACTCATTTGTAACTACTTCCTGAAACAATCTACTCCCAGGTAATTCCCTCACTTCATGTATGTCCCTGCCCAACTATCATTTCCTAAAAAACAACCCTCATTAATAATGACACTCCTTCTCTAGCCCCATACCCTGCTCTAGTTTTCTTTGTAAAATTTATCACTATCTGATATACTATAAATTATTTATTTCCCATTATCCCACAGTTATGTAAACTCTATAACCACAGGTTTTTTATTTTGTTCTCAGCTTTATTCCTAGTGCCAAGAACTATGCTTGGGATAGGATAGGCACTGAATAAATATTTACTTGACTACTGAATGAACTAGTGTCCATATTCAGCTTGACATAACCTAGAATATGTAATCATAACTTTTATAAACTTTATTCACTTATGTACTAACCTTACACTTTTGAAAGCACTGTATTATACCTTTGTTGTTTATAGTTAGCTAAAAACAAGTATTCATTCATAATACTTCCTATATTTGGGCACATCTTATCCTGAGGTGAAATCAAACAACATACAATACAGTAAGTACTGTAATACCAGAATACACTAAGCAAGTACAAGCAAATAATTAAAATAATTATCACTATATCACATTACTTAAAATAATGTAATTTTAATATTATAAATAAAGCAAAACCATATTTATAAGAGTTTAGTAACTTTTTACTGAAATACTATAATGGCCCCTGGATGCCATCTTCGATATGGGAGCAATCTAAGCTCTTCAAAGAGAATTGTAGTATATCTAATGACTTTAAATAATATTTGAAACAAGAAGCAATATCTCTCTGTCTTTTCTGAATTAGGTTTTAATACATTCTTTGACATCTGGGATTTGAAGTTTGACGAGATGACAACACTGGAACTTCACTTTGTCAACAGCAAGTGGAAACATAGATTTGAGACTCATCCTAATAAATGTGCAACCTAAAATAATTTGAGTAATATTATCAAGTCATAACATGCAGAGATAAACATACTGATGTTCCAGCATTCCTGTGTAGACTTAGATTGTCAGAATAATGAGTGAAGAGCTGTTTGTCTCAATGTAGTTGAGAATAAAATGCTGACACTTTTTATTTAACACTAGAAAGGGAACTAAATATCTGCTAACATTATATTAAAAAACTGTATTTGGGGGAGATACCTAACTTGTCTTTGCTCATCCACTGAGTAGTTGCTTGAACTTGAGCCTTAATGTCTTCTTATTTTCATTTAATAAAAAGGAAAAGTGAGAAAAATAATTCTACTTTGTGTGTCTTCTACTTGGGACTAAATTGCATTGTAAGTCACAAAGCCACTTATTGGAAGAGCTGAGATTTGAATTTATATCAATCAGGATAGGTAACATTATGCTGAAATAACTAATGACCTCCAAGTCACAGCAGGTTAAAACAGTAAGAGTCTGTTTCTGACTCATGCTAGATGTCAGCAGACACAGTGTGCTTCTGGCTGGTCATTCAAAGAACCATTTAATGGAGTCACCACCTTGACATATGTTTCTACAATCACTGAGGCAAGAAGGGAACATGACACTTGAAGATCTGACCAGCAGTAACACATATCACTTCTAACATTTCATTGGTCAAAGTATTACATTTGTACTTAGCTTCAGTTGGAGCAAGGAAGGAGAAACACAATGTTTTTGAGTAGCTCTATGGACTGCCACAAAAATCAATATGGGTCAAGAGACTATACTAATCACTTTTATGTAGAGGCAAGCTTATTAGTAGCTCCTGGTGTATATCCGGACAGCAGCACCTATCTGTTTCTCTAGAAAGTTTATTGGGGAAAAGAGAAGAGATATAAATAAACAGATTATATTGAATATAAGGACATTTTTTGTGTCTTGGACACAGGATATAAAATATATATTCATGATATATGTATAATATATTCAAAATGTATGTATTATACATGATCCTATAATGGATGTTTAATTGAGTAGATTTATTTTCACAGGAAATTTAAATTTTTAAATAATCATGTAAAATAATTTTTTATTCTTGCTATCATATATAACAAATAGAAACAAAAGTAAAAATAGCAAGATAATAAAATCATTTTAATTATTTTCTTTAAAAAATGATAGCACATGCTAAAGCACATTCAAAAGGACAGAAGTATCTGTGGTAAAAAAGCACATCCACAAAATAACCACTGTTTTTAGAATGTCTTTAGAATTTATGACTTTTTAAACTTTATTTCTATTATTGACACTACTACAAATGTCCCCATTTCCCTCCATTTGCCCACCTCCATCCAACCCGCAACCCCTTCCCTTTGGCCATCACCACCACACTGTTGTCTGTGTCCATGGGGTTATGCATGTATGTTCTTTGGTTAATCCCTTCACTTTCTTTCATCCAACCTTCCTTCCCCCCACTCCTCTCTCACAGCTGTCAGCCTGTTCCATGCATCCATGCCTCTGTTTGTATTTTGTTTATCAGTTTACTTTGTTCATTAGGGTCACATAGAAGTGATGTCATTTGGTATTTGTCTTTCTCTGACTGCTTTATTTCACTTAGCATAAGAATCTCCAAGTCTGTCCATGTTGTCATAAAAGGTAAGAGCTCCTTTTTCACAGCCACGGCTTTTTTATCCACTCACTGTGTAAATGTACCACAGCTTGTGCATCCACTCATCTACTGACGGGCACTTGTGCTGTTTCCAGATCTTGGCTATTATAAATAACACTGCTATAACATAAGGATGCATATACTCTTTCGAACTGGTGTTTCAGGATTCTTAGGATATATTCCCAAAAGTGAGATCGCTGGGTCAAAGGGCAGTTCTATTTTTAAGTTCTTCAGGAAATTCCATACTGTTTTTCACAGTGGCTGCACCAATCTGCATTCCCACCGACAGTGCACTAAAGTTCCCTTTTCTCCACATCCTCGCCAATACTTGTTTGTTGATTTATTTATGCTAGGCATTCTGGCAGATGTGAGGTGATCTCTCATGTGGTTTTCATTTGCATCTCTCTGATGATTAGTGATGATCATTTTTTCCTATGTCTATTGACCATCTGTAGAATTTATGGTGGTTTTTATTTCACAGTTTTGTGTGCATGTAGCTGAAGTTAGCAATCTTTTATGGGTTCTGTGTTTTTTGTTGTTATTATTTTGTTTTGTCAAGCTAAGAAG
The DNA here is from genome assembly GCF_964212035.1 of Myotis nattereri. Taxonomy (NCBI): domain Eukaryota; kingdom Metazoa; phylum Chordata; class Mammalia; order Chiroptera; family Vespertilionidae; genus Myotis; species Myotis nattereri. Next base: position 39,162,203 of record NC_138082.1, read on the forward strand.
GTATTCTGAATGCCAAAAATATACCCAAAAAAAGAATGCCATGTTTTCTCTAGTACTTTCACAATTTTATTTTTCATGCTTTCATATATGAAGCACCACTAGAATTTATTTTTGATTAAAATTGTCAGATCAGAATACAAGCTTATTTTCTTATATGGTAGTTATCCAATTGTCCTAATCCCTGTGTATGTTTAGGTCTATTTTTGTTTCTAATCTGTCTCATAAGCAATATTTTAAATTTAGCACATACTACATTGTGAAACAATTTTTAAAAACTTAGTGCTTTTTAACTTAAGAAGTCTGTGAATGAAAAATTCTTCAGAATGGTGGATTCACTAGCTCAAAAACCTGCTTTTCTATAAAAATAAATTAGAATTATAAAAATCTTCAAAATCAGCTCTTTCAAAACACTGATAAAAACCAATAGTTTGCAACAACCCAGGGACCATTTACATGAGAAAACTGGTTGAATCTTTGGAAAAACACAGTGAGTTTTGTGGTGTTTTAACTTGCCCTATACCCTCCTTGTCTTACCACCTCTATGATAGCCTTAGAAGCTAACAGCCTTGTGATCCACTGTGAAGACCATTAGCCTCATAGCCTTTAAGACAGAATGGGTTGGGAGCTCCCTAAGAGGTTCCATTCCCAGAGAATTGTCAATAGCTGGGGGCTCCTGTGAACCATCACTCACAGGACTTGTCTTTGTTTGACTCAACTCAGAGCTCACTCAGTCAGAACAGGCCTTTCTTCAGGGGAACGTGTCCAAAGCTATCAGGAGAATTTGTCTAACATTGCAGCTGCCAGAGGCAGTGAGAACAGTTGGGACAAACAGGAGGTTGATCCAAAAACATAAAGAAAGCTAAGAATGCAATGTCCACATGGGGCTTTGAAAAGCTCTGACATACTCCTGGGAATCTAGGAGGCTGTATACATGTGCAGGGCTGTACTTTGAAAGGCTGTAGTCAGGGATATGTGTGTGCCGAGGAAAGACTTAAAAAGGTCCTGAGCTTTCACCTATGGCTCTGCACAATCCAGAAGTGAAGACGAAGGCATAGGGCAAACTGCAACAGCATTAAAGGTGTGCCCCGGCGTGCACACCAAACCCCTGGCAAGACTTACTGATTCAGTACATTTAAGGAAATCTCTATCTAGCTGACCACTGAGCAAACTAAATTGAGACTTTAGGGGCTACACATGACAAAGAGTATAGACAAACAATCAGAAAAACAACAAATCTTTGTGTGTATGTGTGGGGGGGGGGCGGGGGTCTGATTTCTAGAGTCTATTTTCAACAAAAAATCATGACATGTGAAATGAAACAACAAAGTATGTCCCATACACAGAAGGTTAATAGAAACTGTCCCTAAAGAAGCCCAGATGTTGGAATTAATAGACAAAGACGTTAAATCAGCTATTGTAAATATGTTCAAAGGACTAAAAGAAACTATGTCTAAAGAATAAAAGAAAAAAGAGAGGTCCCTTTTTCATGGCCCCTTGGAGGCGGCTGGCTGCTTCATGATGCTGAACCTAACTTTCCCAGTCACTGGCGGCTAGAAACTCATTGAAGCAGATGATGAATGCAAACTTTGTACCTTTCATGAGCAGCATATGGCCACAAAAATTGCTGCTGATGCTCTGGGTGAAGAATGGAAGGGTTCCTTGGTTGAAATCAGTGGTGGGAATGACAAACAAGGTTTCCCCATGGAGCAGGTGCCTTGACCCATGGCCATGCCCACCTGCTACTGAGAAAGGGGCATTGTAAAAAAAGGGGAGAAAGATCCTCCTACACTCACTGATTCTACTATGCCTTGTCATCTTGGGCCCTAAAGAGCTGGCAGAATTCATAAACTTCTCAGTCTCTCCAAAGAAGATGATGTCCACCAGTATGTTGTGTGATAGCCTCTAAACAAAGAAGGTAAGAAATCTAGGACCAAAGCACCTGTGATTCAGGGTGTTTTTACTCCATGTGTCCTGCAACACAGACGTCAGCGTATTGCTCTGAAGAATAAGGAAAGTAAGGAAGAGGCTGTAGAATATGCTAAACTCTTGACTAAGAGAATAAAGGAGACCATTTATTAGGCCACAAAAAAGCTTCAATAAATGTAAAAATTTTTAAATAATTCAAAATATGTTCTCTGATTATAACAGAATTAAATCAGAAACCAATAACCAAAGGAAATTTAGGAAATTCACAAATATTTGGAAATTAAATTACACACTCCTAAGCAATCAATTGATCAAATAGGATATTATAAGGGGTATTTAAAAATACTTATGTATGGCCCAGCCAGTGCGGCTCATTAGTTGAACACCAATAACCAGGCAGCCATGGTTTTGATTCCTGGTCAAGGCACATGCCTGGATTGTGGGCTCCATCCCCAGTAGCGGGTATGCAGGCGGCAGCCAATCAATGATTCTCTCTCATCATTGATGTTTCTATCTCTCTCTCCCTCTCCGTTCCTCTTAGTAAAACATATTTTAAAAATACTTAGGTATGAATAAAAATAAGAACACATGAAACTTATGGGATACAGCTATTGGGATATATTAAAAGAAGAAAGACATAAGTCCAAATATATACATTGTATGGTGCTTCTTTTTGTGGTTTAATGAGGATTTATACATAATACTCAGTATTCTTTATACACCTGCCTTCATTTACACTTATTAACCCCTCTTGATTTAAGAGAGCACCAGCAATTGTGGTTACCTCAACTCGTGTAGTGGCTACTGAATTAATCACAGACTCAGCTCAATTTCTCTGAATGTGTGATCTTGCAATTCACAGAGTTTAGCAATGAAGTGCTATTTTCAATGCCAGAAAGAAAGAAAGAAAGAAAACTGCCATTTAAAAAATGATATATCTTTTAAAGCAAATTTACATCTATAAGGCTGCATTTTGCTATTGAATATTTGTAATCATTTCAATGTGAAAGATTACTTTTTATTTACTTTACTATACTAAAAATATCCTTGTATTTTTTTTAAATTTAAATAAAGAATATTTATTTCATATATATATATATATCTCAGTATTCTTCCATTCTATTTCAATCTCAAATATGTTGACATGGTAAATATATTTGAGAAACTGTACATAATCCTTTCACTATATATATAAACCAAGTTCTCTAACCTTTTTAAGATTAAAATAAGCACATTTTCAGTTATTTAAGTATTAAAAACTTCTTGAGTATGTACATTGAAGCCATATAAGGTCACAGCTGATGCAAAAATCAATTTTATTCCTGTACCATTCATTCACTATATATACTGCTATCATATAAATGTTCTTACTTTTGAGCCAAGAATATGCAATGAGGAAAAATAGTCTCTTCAATAAATGGTGTTGGGAAAACTGAATAGCCACATGCAAAAATTGAAACTGGACTGCTATCTTATACCAAACATAAAAATCAACTCAAAATGGATGAAAGACTTGAATGTGAAACTTGAAACCATAAAACTCTAGGAAGAAAACATAGTGGGTAAACTTCTTGAGCCCAGTCTTGGTGATTTTTTGTATTTGGAACCAAAAGCAAAGGCAACAAAAGCAAAAATAAACAAGTGGAACTACATCAAACTAAAAAGCTTCTGCACAGCAAAAGAAACCACCAACTAAAGTAAAAGGTAACCTATGAAATGGAAAAAAATATTTTTATAACATAAAACCAAAATATATATAACTCATACAACTCAATAGAAAACAATTTGATTAAATAATGAGCAGAAAAACTAAGTAGAGATTTTTCTAAAGAAGTCATACAAATAGCCAATAGGGACATGAAAAGATGTTCAACATCACTAATCACCAGTCAAATACAAACCAAAACCACAATGAGATATCACCTGACACCTGTTAGAGTGGCTGTTATCAAAAGAGAAGAGATAAATGTAGCAAAATATAAGGAGAAAGGGCATCCTGGTGCATCACTGGAGGGGATGTAAATTGGTACGGCCACTGTAGAAAACAGCATGGAGTTTTCCTAAAATGTTAAAAAATAGAACTACCGTATGACCCAGAAATTCCATTTCTGGGTATTTATCTGAAAGAAAAGAAATCACTATCTCCAAATGATATCTGCACCCCACCCTGTTCATCACAGCATTATTTACAATAGCCAAGACATGGAAACAACCTAAGTGTCCATCAATGGATGAAGAGATAATGAAAAGGTGGCGCGCGTGCACACACATACACACGCACACACATACACACACACGTACACACACATGTATACAAGCACATGAATACCATTCAGCCATAAAAAAAAGGAAGGAAATCCTGCCATCTGCAACAACATGGATGGGTCTTGAGGGCATTATGTACGTGAAAGAAGTCTGATGTAAAAAGACAAATACTGTATGATCTCCCTTAAATGTAGAATTCAAAAAATCCCAAATCCCCAAACAATTCATAGACAGAAACAGCACATTTCTGTTTGCCAGAGGTGAGGGGTAAGAGTAGGTGAAGGGGGTAGAAAGGTCTAAACTTCTAGTTATACGATAATGACATCATGGAGATGTAATATAAAGCATGGTTACTACAGTTAACAATACTCCACTGTACATTTAAAAGTTGCTAAGGAAGTAGATCTTAAAAGTTTCATTTAAAAAAAGGTATATGAAATTTAGGAAAAAGAAAAACAGATGCTACTGAGTGAAAAAATGTGAAATAGTGTTAACATTTACTTACCAATCATTTAAATCGTTGGCTTTTAGAACCTTTCTGAAAGATATGGAAACTCTGAATATAGGAAATAATTGGCATTAAGCACTAACAAAGGTCAGATTAGACAATAAAAAAGTTATCAAGTCTGTCTACTAAGTCAAGTAGTTAAAACTACCAGAATTATCAGGGACACTCTTAGGCTGAGCAACATTCAGAGTGGAAGCAATGTTTCCAAGGGCAAAGACTGAACACCCTGGATCAGATCCTCTATTTTTACTTGATATTTTTTGGTACCTTTGCAAACACCTTCACTCCTTCCCTTAAGAGGAGATTGCATGTTGAGAGGGAAAAAGTCTTTGGAGCCACATTTGGGTTTGAATTTTCATGAATTGGCCCTGGGACAAGCCACTTAACCTCTCATAGGCTTTTTCATCTGCAAATGGATTTCATAATACATTATTGAGGGATATGTGAGGATTACATTAGATATTTTGAATATGTAAAAGAATCAGGCATAAAATGAGATACCATCTCACACTTGTCAGAATGGCTATCATCAACAAATCAACAAACGACAAGTGCTGGAGAGGCTGTGGAGAAAAAGAAACCCTCCTGCACTGCTGGTGGGAATGCAGACTGGTGCAGCCACTGTGGAAAACAGTATGGCGTTTCCTCAAAAAATTAAAAATGGAACTCCCATTTTACCCAGTGATCCCACTTCTAGGAATATATCCCAAGAAAACAAAAACACCAATCAGAAAGGATATATGCACCGCTATGTTCATAGCAGCACAATTTACGATAGCTAAGATTTGGAAACAGCCTAAGTGCTCATCAGCAGATGAGTGTATTAGAAAACTGTGGTACATCTACACAATGGAAAACTATGCTTCTGTAAAGAAGAAGGAACTCTTACCATTTGCAACAGCATGGATGGACCTGGAGAGCATTATGCTAAGCTAAATAAGCCAGTCAATGAAGGAAAAATACCACATGATCTCACTCATTTGTGGGATATAATGAGCAACATAAACAGAGGAACAAAAACAGAGCCAGAGACATAGAAGCATCGATCAGACCGTCCAACCTAAAAGGGACGGTAGGAGAAGGTGGGGTGGGGGGGGGAGGGTAAGAGATTAGCCAAAGGCCTTGTTTGCATGCATATGAGCATAATCAATGGACACAGATAGTAGGGGGGTGATGGCATGTGCTGGGGGGTGAGAGCGGCCAGGGAGAGATCAATGCGGGGAAAATGAGACTTTATGTAATACTTTAAACAATAAAGAATTTAAATTTAAAAATACATATACGTAGAACAGGTTTATTTTATTAAATTAAGTAAATGGTGCCTGGTTTGGGGTATTATTTCAAGCCACTAGAATTTATTTTTTAAATTCCAGCTCTTGCACCAATTCTTGCATTAAACCCTAGTGGCTTGAGAACGTACATGCTTAATGCAGAGATGTCCAAAGTAGTTTACTTATTGGGAGAATGTAGTTCAGTGACCGGTGAAAGCATTACATAGTCCTTGCTCAGGATTAATGGTTTTTTCAATCTGCACTTTGCAAGAACTTTAAGAGGAGGTTCTTGAGAGTATCAGGTTTATAGGACATGGTCCTTCTCAAGAACAAAACAAGGTCAATATCTCAAAATTTAGAATTCTCCACAATAATGCTCTTCCCATTTAAAAGGAGCAAAATGAGGTCAGTTTGAAGACCAGAGCTGCTCCAGAAATACTATTATAAGTATTAAGTTTTGTCTAGTTTACACTCCTTAGTCATAAAGTTTGAGATTTTAAAAAGAGAGGTATACACTGAATTTACCTATATTAAATAGGTCTCCTTTTCAAATATGTTGAAAACTTTAGGTAGATCAGTTTAGGACTGACCTATGTGCACTATAAACTTGAGGTGGTTTTTTTTTTAATTATGTGACATAGTCTACTAGTATTTCAATTCTTAAGATTACTGACATTTCAAGTAAAAATAAGCAAAAAGAAAACCTCTAGCTTATTTTAATCTATTTTTGACACTGCATCAATATGACCAGGCATATCAAAGTTACATAAAGAGATAAGATGACTTAAGAAATATGGGGTGCTTGTTGTGAGAAAACAAAATCAATTTATAAAAGCCAATGAAAAGGAATTGCTCAAAGCTTCTCACAGTTTAACTTGAGTTTTATCCAGTCATAAAAATGTACTTTGATAGTCAACTTAAATCATTTCAATTTAACAAATGTTGTGCAAGGCACTGTGCTTGCTAGTCAATGTCTCCCCCTGCCCCCCACAATGAGTATTGTCAAATGTGGTCCTTTCAAAAATCCATTATTGTTTTTCATTTGCCTCTCAGAAAGTATTAAAATACTAGAGGCCTGATGCACGAAATTTGTGCAAGAGTAGGCCTTCCTTCCCACAGCTGCCGGCACCAGCTTACCTCCAGCATCTGGGACCCGGACTTCCTTCACAGCCCCAACTTCGTCCGGAAGGTCATCTGGAAGGGTCTGAAAGAACGTCCAGTCTATTTAGCATATTACGCTTTTATTATTATAGATACTCTCCACATTTTATTTTTTTTAAAGTCTTTATTGTTGAAAGTATTACATATGTCTCCTTTTTTCCCCCCATTGACTTCTCCCAGCCTGCCCCCGTCCCCCAGCACTGGCCTTCACTCCCTCCATTGTCTGTGTCCATTGGTTATGCTTATATGCACACATACAAGTTCTTTGGTTGATCTTTTACCCCTCCCTGCTTAAGAATTTTGAATCATTGGTTTTTCTTAAAAAAGGTAAAAACTTTTGTGCTTCAAAGGACATATTCGGGTAAATGAATATGCCTGGTAAGGGACTTGTATCCATAATATATAAAGAACTCTTATAATCTAATAATAAACAAATATGTAAATTGACCATACAAAGCCCCACAGCCAATCAGGAGGGAATATGAAAATTAGTGGGAAAATTAGATGGCAGCAACCTCAGAGCCAGCTGGAGTGGGTGGGAGGCTTGGATCACCCCCAGTGATGGAGGAAGCCAAGCTTCCCACCCGCCTGGGCCTGCCGCTGAAGGAGGGGCCCATGGGCGGTAGCCATGAAGCCGGCCTGACCAAGCGGGAGGCTTGGGTTGCTGGGACCGACCACTGAGGGAGGGGCCTGAAAACGGCCCTCAGCCCCTTACCCAGTCTGGCCACTCCCCCCAATAGGGACCCCCCACCCCAATGGGGGTGTGGCCGGCCTGCAAACCACCACAGGCTCCTCACTCAGGCTGCCCCGCCCCCCAAGGAAGCCCCCACCCTGATCCGGGACACCCTTCAGGGCAAACCAGCCATCCCCCACCCGTGCACCAGGTCTCTATCTATACTAATAAAAGGGTAATATGCTAATTAGACTGGGAGACCTTCCAGAAGACCTTCTGGATGTTCTTCTGGACAAAGTTATGGTGGGGGGGCCTGGGTAGAGGCAGTTAGGGGCCAAGAGGGGAGGGCAGTTTTGGGTGATCAGGCCAGGATGGGATGGCAGTTGTGGGTGATTAGGCTGGTTGGGGGGGGGGGGACATTGGGAGGGATCAGGCCAGCCGGGTTGGCCAGTTGGGGGTGAGCAGGCCGTCAGTGGGGGTCAGTTGGGGACAATCAGGCTGGCAGGGTGGACAGTTGGGGGTAAGCATGCTGGCGGGAGGGCCAGTTGGGGGTGATCAGGCTGGCAGGCAGAGTGGTTAGGGGCAATCAGGCAAGCAGGCAGGTGAGCAGTTAGGAGCCAGCAGTCTCGGATTGTGAGAGGGATGTCCCAGATTGGAGAGGGTGCAGGTCAGGCTGAGGGACACCCTCACCCCATGCATGAATTTCGTGCACCAGGCCACTAGTTCAACAATAAAAAGACAATCCAATTAAAGATAGGCAAAGGATTTGAATAGCTGTTTGTCCAAAGTAGATATACAAATGGCCAATGAGCACATGAAAAAATGTTCAGTATCATTAGAGACTTAGGAGAGGCAAAAAGAAACACAATGAGATTCAACTTCACACTCATGAAGACTGCTAACATACAAAAAATAGAGAATGTCCAGTGTTGACAAGGATGTGGAAAAACCGCAACATTCATACATTGCTATGGTGAGGCCAGTTTAGGAAACAGTATGGCAGGTGTTTAAAATGTTGAACAAAGAGTAACTATATGACCTAACAATTACACTCCTCGATATATACCCAGGACAGCTGAAAACATGTATATACAAAAATCTGTACATGAATGTGCATAGCAACATTATTCATATAGCCAAAAGATGAAAACCCAAATGTCTATCAAGTGGTATATTCATAAGTGTGATATTACTCAGTCATAGAGAAACAAGTACTGATACATGCTATAATATCAATAAATTTTGAAAACATTATGTTAAATGAAATAATCCATTTATCTAAAATTATTTGATTCCATTTATATAAAAATTATCATAATAAGCAAATCTACAGAAATAGAAAATAGATCAGTGGTTGCCTAGACCTGGGGGAGGAGGGATGAGTGACTATTACTGGATACAAAAGTTCTTTTTTTAGGGTGATAAAATATTTCAAAATTAGTAGTGGTGGTTGCACAATGTTGAATATCACTGAGTTATATGCTTCAAAAGCATGAATTTAATTGTATATTCAATAAAGCTATTATTATGAAAACAGTCTATCAGTCATCTTTAGTTTCAAGTTTACCCTACAAATATATGGACATTTTCCCTCAAAAAAAAAAAAAAAAAATATATATATATATATATATATATATATATATATATATTTACACACACACACACACACACACACACCCAAGCCCATAGTTTTCTGGGTATTTGAAAATGTACATACTTTCCCATACTTGATTTAAAAAAATTTCCTGGTATTATAAATTAGCAAGACTCCTATGTAGATATATAGATCCCTGGACTGTCATAAACCTTATTTGACTATATCCGGTATTTATCTAACATAGTACCATGCATATGGATCATTCCTGGAAAGGTTCACTGTACCTTTCTAACTAGGAGGACATTAACAAGTTGTATTGATTTTTATCAGGGCAATGCCATTATATTAAGATTTTAAGTACTTAAAATTTATCAGCCAAAGGTATTTCTTTATGTCATTTAACATGTGCCACTTCTTAGATAGCTGTGAGAACTAAAAGAAGCTCAAATTAAAATATTTGCAGTGTTATTCTTTTTCCCAAAATAACCCAATTTGGAAGATAGTATCAATTCTGCCAAGCAGTAAATTCCTCAATTTATATAGGTCACGCTTATTTTTCTCTTCCACAAATTTCTTATCTATTTCACGCAGGCCCTCTTTGGGAAACTACTGGTACAAGAGAGCAAGAGAAGTGTGTATTTTCTAACACCTCTTTCTGTCAATATTTTCCTTTAAATTCTCCCTTGTTCCATTACAAGTTTGGAGCTCAAGTCATTTTCTAGTCAATAGCTCTTTGTATCTTTTGCCTGAACCAAATAAGGAGACTCTCTAAGGAAAATCAAGTTGTGATTGGCTGTTACAAAAGAATCAATTTTAGTCAGAAATACACCAGTTTGTTTCACTTGACAAACCACAGCAAGAAAACTAGATTGTAAACACTGTGATTGACATAGTACATACTGAAGACAACCAATTAAATTGTCAACTTCACATGAGCAAATACGAAATAACTAATTCATATTTAGACTCTTGTGATCTATATCATACATTTTGCATTTATAAAAGAATTATTTAAAAGCTATTTTAATATCAACTCTAAAGAAATATTATCAACTTTATCTCAATTATTTTTTATACACCATAAGAATACTAAGATTCCTAGTTGTTATATGATTGGCAAACACAGACCTTATTTTAATCATTTTGGGAACATTTTTAATATAAAAACTGTATGCACAGAATAATTATTAAATTATATGCATTTAGCATAGTATCATTAGCTAAAGTTTTATAAAAGAAAATCAAAATATTAGATTGTACATTTTAAATGTACAATCAACTATTTAAATCAAGTGCTTTAGATATATCCCATCCAAATTATTCTTCACATATGAAATCAATTGACTTATTCGTTGGATATCCTGTTTTCCTCCATGTCTTAAATTACTAACCAATATTCTTATATTATTCCAATAAGTAACATTGTTTGTATACAAAAAGTAAAATTCTCCATTTGACCTTTTGATATGCTTGAAAGACAAAAAACAATTGATTGACTGCTACCAAAGTGCCTTAAGTTGACATTACAATTTTAAGGTTGACCAGCTAGCTGTGTGCTAACATATTTGGAAAGTATACCAAAATATTCTTAATGTAACCCTCTCCATTCTGTGTGCCCTTTTATTAGTTAAATGGAAAGGGTGACAAACTAAAACTCCAGCTACAAAAAATAGAACCATAAACTTAGCAGAAAAATTAACATTCCAATACAGAAAAGTTAACAATCCAATACAGAAAAGTTAACATTTAGACCAAAAGCTATAAGCTGATGCTATAAGGGCAAATATTCTCTGCAAAAGTGTTATTTTTGCCTTTTAACTTTATTTTTACAATTTTAATTTATTTATGATTAACAATTGGGATATTTCACACAAATTTTAGATATCTAGCTTCAATTGAAAAAATAAAATCAAACTCTGGCAACCCCAGGACCATTTTACACACCTTGCAAATGTTAGGGTCACCAAGGAGGAACTCAGGTGGCCAAAAGGAGTAGAGAATTATAAATTTATCATCAATCAGCTAGCAGAAGGGCTGAGGCCAAAACGGCATCGGCAGGGCAGAGTAAGGAGAGCAGAATATTTATGTCTATTGTAAAGGTGAGCCAGGTGCAGGTGGGGACCAAGTGTAGGCAGTCACTGGAAACTGGGTGAGGTGGTTTACTGGAAACCTACAATGCGAATAACAGGAAAATCGCCGGGAGGGGCAAAAGCCCCTAGGGCATAATGGAGTGCAAGAATGTGCCTAATAGCAAGAAATCAGTAGAAGTGGATAATAGATGCTTCTTTAGATGGGAAATGCCAGAAGCACTGTTTTCAGTCTTCTTTTTTGGGGGGGGGGGGCAGGGGGGGTTCATAATGCTTTCAACTTCTTAACTTTGCTGACTTATATTACCTACCCCTGTAGGATCTAAGTTTATGACCCCATCAAAATACATGTAAATGCTTCTATTAAAAGAACAACCAACCAACAAAATTTAGTTTAAAAAGGTTTAAATTGTCCCACAGAATATCTTCAATACTTTTATTTGGTATAAAAGTAATGACTATGATCAGTATTTAGTAGTATTAGTACACATATCTGGTCAAGTCTAGCTTTCAAAGCAGTATGTGAAGTTAACCTTAAAACCTTAAATACATGTGCTCTCTACTTGCTAAAATCTCTACTCCCTTCGATTTAGTTAGAATCCACCACTATGGTTGATGAAGACCAAACACATGTGAAAAAGAGAAAGATTAGAGAAGACAAAAAAGAAAGCAGTCCTTCCTAATCAGTCATATAATAATAATCAGTCAAACCAAAATTACCTATTTCAAGATCTAATATGGAATATAACCTATATTAACATTAATATCCTATCTAATAAAAGAGAAACATGGTAATTAGCGTATGACTGCTACTCTTCCCATTGGCTAATCAGGGCAATATGCAAATTAACTGCCAGCCAAGATGGCGGCCAGCAGTCAGGCAGCTTAAAGTGAACATGAGGCTTGCTTGCTTCAGTGACGGAGGACTCCAACATTCCCCACCTGCCGCTGCAGGCCTCTGAGCTGCAACTCTAAGCAACTATGTTACAAATATAGAAGCTAAACAAAACCCCAGAAACCTGCCGGGCTTCAGCCAGCAGGATCGCAGCATTGTTGCAAATACAGAAGGTAAACAAAGGCCAGAAACCTGCTTTCAGCAGCGGAGGCCTAAGAGCTGGAGCCAAGCCTCAAAGCTAAAGCTGGCCCAGAATAAAAAAAAAAAAAGAAAAAAAGGAGCGGTTGGGAGCTTCAGTCACTCGCCAGCCTGAAAACAGCCCTCAGCTCCTCACCCAGACTGGCCAGGCACCCCAGTGGGGACCCACACCCTGATCCAGGTCACCCTTCAGGGCAAACCAGCCAGCCCCAACCCGTGCACCAGGCCTCTATCCTACATAGTAAAAGGGTAATATGCCTCCTGGCACTGGGATCAGTGGAGCCGAGAGGCCTCCCGGCACTGGGATCAGTGTGACAGGGGGCAGCGCCCAAACCACCTGGTCAGCCCTGCTCTGTGCCTGATAGGGGGAGCTCCCCAACCCCATGATCACCCTGCGGCTCTGTGTGTGACAGGGTGCAACGCCCCAACCCCCTGATTAGCCTTGCTCTGTGTGTGATGGGGTAGAGCCATAACCTCCCCATCGGCCCTGCCCTGAGTGTGAGAGTGGCGGCGCCCCAACCCCCTGATCAGCCCTGCTCTGTGGGTGATAGAAGGCAGCGCCCCAACCCCCACCCCACGGGCCCTGCTCTTTGTGTGATGGGGTAGAGCCATAACCTCCCCATCAGCCCTGCCCTGAGAGTGACAGTGGCGGCGCCCCAACCCCCTGATCCGCCCTGCTCTGTGTGTGACAGGGGGCTGTGCCCCAAGCCCCCTGATGGGCCCTGCTCTGTGCATGACAGGGGGCGGCGCCCCAACTCCCCAATCAGCCCTGCTCTGAGCCCGACCAGGGGCTGCACCTAGGGATTGGGCCTGCCCACTGCCACCAGGGAGCAGGCCTAAGCCAGCAGGTCGTTATCTCCCGAGGGGTCCCAGACTGGGAGAGGGCACAGGCCGGGCTGAGGGACCCCTCCCCGCCCCCCCGAGTGCACAAATTTTTGTGCACTGGGCAAGTTCTTCTTAGTCTTATTTATAATAGCAAGAAGGAGGGGGCAATACAGCAATATATTCATCAATGGAGTGTTACTTGAATTAATTTTGTATACTGGAAATGAAAAGTGTAGGAAATTAGTTAATGGCACAAAACAACATTCACAATATCGAATGAAGTAAGAAGGTCCAAAGTAGTACGGGTATCCCACTTTCAGAGAAGATATAAGCAAAATAAAAATGAAAGGATGTGCATCAAAATATTAACAGAAATGAGATTTTAGGTATTATAATGAATGGAATGGTATCCCATCCAAATTCATGTCCACCTGCAACCACAGAATGTGATCTTATATCGAAATAAGGGCTTTGCATATACAATTAGTTAAGATGAGGTTATCCTGGATTAGCACAGGCCCTAAACCCAATATTAAAGTCCTTACAAGTGGTGATGATGAACAAAGACACAAGTGAAGAAGACCACATTGAGATAGAAGCAGATGTTGGAGTGATGCAGCTATAAACCAAGGAACACCAAAGTTTGCTAAACGCTACCAGAAGCTAGGAAGAAGCAAGGAATGATGTCACTCTATAGTCATCAGAGGAAGCACAGCCCTGCTGACACCTTGATCTTAAATGCTAGTCTCCAGAACTGGGAAAGAATAAGTTTTTGTTGTTTTAAGTGACCAAGTTTGAAGTCATTTATTACAGCAGCCCTAGAAAACGAATAGTCAGTGATCTTTATTTTCCTTTTCATGTGCATGGTTTTTGCCCTATTTGATAAATTAAATATATTACATTTTAATGATAAAAATGTTATGAAAAACATAATGTGGCCTAATAAATACATAATAAATGATAATTATACTATTCTTAGAACTAAAAGTTCTAATCAACATATTTTAAAGAGAAAAATGAAAATCTATGTTCAAGCACACTCTAAAATGCTAATGAGTATCTGAAGTGCTGATCCTTTTATTATTTATCTTCTACATTTATGAGGTTTGGAGATAAACAAGAAAAATCTCTCTCCTCTAAGAAGGATCAAACATCAATAACATTTATTAATAATAAAATCAAAGTAAACTGAGAAGCTTGGTAAATGCAATAAAGAACTTCTTGAAAGCAGTCATGTTTGGTTCATATAATATTGATATGGTTTTAGTAAACAGTGAGCATTGAGCGAATTCAATATGGAGCAAATAAAACAAAATATACCTGGAAACAAGACAGACAGAAACAATCCAAAATATAAAGCCTTGGAATTTGAATATTTACGCTGTATCTAGTACATCTTCTAATATTTCAAGAATCCTTCAAACAACATTCCTGATAGGCATTAATTTATTCTACAGATTAAATTTTCTAAGGACCCATAACTTTGAGGGATGCATGACTACATTACCCAGTGACCACCTCCGAAGATAGAAGCTGACTTCTTAGAAAGCAGCCTTAGTCTACTACAACTTCAGTTCTTTAAAAAATTCTTATGTTTAGGTAAATCTTCTTTCTGGGTTACAGTATTTTTATTCTTCTTCCATACTTTTTCTTTCTTCTTCAATTTATCTTTCATAACCAACTTGTATCATAACTTGAAGTCATAGTTTTAAAGAATTTTAGAAAGGAAATCAAAAGATTACTAACTTCTCGCCAATAGCAAAATTCCTTTTACAGCATTCTTTACTCAACTGCTATTCTCTGTGTTTGAACACATCCATTTTAAAAAAGCAAGTCCCCTCATCTGTGGGCAGGCAGATGTACTTTAGGCATGTTTTCTGTGGATCCAAAGACATAGAAGCATGAAACAGACTGATGAATTTCAGAGGGCAGGTGGGGCTGGGGTTGTTGGGTAGGAAGTGATTAACTGGGGAATATATTTGCATATATGCAGAGACCATGGGCACAGACCATAGAGTGGAGGAGGCCTGGGAGGGATGGGTACTGGGTGGAGGAAGGTCAATGGGAAAAAACAAACAAAGGGGACATCTGTAATACTTTCAACAATAAAAATAAATAAATACTAGTAAATAAATAAATACTAACTTCTCACCAATGGCAAAATTCCCTTCACAGCATTCTTTACCCAACTGCTATTCTTCTGTGTTTGAACACATCCATTAAAAAAAGAGCAAGTCCCCTCATATGTGGGCAGGCAGATTTAACTTTTGGCGTGTCTTATGTGACTTTTACCAATTGATTCTATTCCTTTCTGCCAGAGTACAATGAACTCATCCATGTCAAGATTGCCCAGGCATCTGAAAATTACCATCAGCTCTCTCCTTAGATCTCTACTATACTAGGCAAAACATTCCTGGATAGCTTTCCTGGTTTTGAGACCCTTTATTCTTCACTCTCATGGTCAGGTTTTTCTCAACAGATCTCAATACAGGTGTCTCTACTTATAGTGTGATGCCTAGAATCCAATATAATACAGATGTGATATGGCCACTCAGAGTAACAGCATTAATTTGGCAATTGTAGATAAAATCATATTATCCATAGTTGGAGTTGATTGGTTAGCTAAAATCCTGTAGTATTTTTCACTAGACTCCCTTTTAATTTTTGAAAAATTTCCCCCCTTTCTATAAACAGGTAGTTTTTTTAAATCTTAACTACAGTGTAGAACTTTCTATTTATCTCTATTGAATTTCATTGCATAAGTTTCTATCTTTATTGCTAGCTTTTCAGTATCTCTCTGAACACTCTTAATTCTTCCATACAAATAATATTCTTTAGAAACTTGCACCATCTATAAGTCTTACAAGATCTTCCCTGTCTTCTCTTAAACAGAGGGCTTTAACATTCCAACTCTAAAGTTCTAGGGTCACATGAAGTTCTTCAAACATTTGTCATGATGATAATGATAGCAGCTAGTATTGAATACCTTTCTAACAAACATTGTTCTAAGTATTTTATATATAGTATAACATCTAATACTAATAAAAATCCCAGAAGACAATGACTATTAGTATGCTCATTTTTCGGATAAAGCACTCTAAATAATAGAGCCAGAGCTGGTTATGAGCTGATGTGGCTAGATCAGCTGTTTACAGACTATGCCCATTCTGATTGGCCAATGCCCAGCATTATCAGTTGTTAAATATTTTTAAAATAACTCTTGTGTGGAGCCAGAATTTGAACCCAGACTGCCTGATTCCAGAGTCCATTTTCTTAACCAGATTCCATTCTGGCTTCTACGATGGATGAAGACAATAACAGTGTCCAACCAGAAATGCTCTCCTTTTATCTCATTAGGTATATGCTATATACAAGTATTTGATGTGAAATTAAATTATTAAAATAATTTTCTGCCAAAAGTTTCAAAAGCAGTAAAGGGTAAATGAAAATATCCTAAACAGCTGAACTTAAAACATATAGCTCCTTCCTTGCCACAATATATTGATATTATCAGTTATTGATAATTATCAAATATACTAGCATATTGAATATATCAGTTAAAATGGTCCCTGAAATTATGCAATATATACTAGTAATCCATCCCCCACACACACAAGAAAATATGTAGCTCATTAGATTCTTAAATGGGTTACAGATGTACAAAATGTCAGCACTTCATAGGATCATCTCTGATCAATTGTATACCTGGATTTGCCCATTTCTACAAGGACACGAGGCAATAGGAAACATTCCTTGTTGAAATCAGATGAATTGTGAACTAATGCTCAAACTCAGGAATTTGATCTCAAGCAAATTTATGTTGCCTCCAAGCCTCAGTTTCACATTGTGAAACGGGTGAAAACAGTACCTACAACAGATTGCAAGAGCACGTTTAAATACTATGTATAAAGCACAGTACTTGGAACAATTTCTGGCGCACAGCCAGTACTATTATTATAAGGATGCTGGTATGCCAGAATTGTCAAAACTAAAGGATGAACAAGATACATCTTCCTGGATGAAGTGTACTTGAATTTGGGAAAATATTATTTACACCTTAAAACCAATATTTTATTGAGTCGAAAATTATCATCTGCCTAAATATGTAAGACAACATGGGGAAATAAGAAATGTATTCATGAGGCAGACTTCTCCTATTGGAGTGCCTATGCAGAAACATCTGAGAAGGACTGGTGTGGGAATTCTCCTACTGAACAATTTAATAACACTCTCAAAAGAGTAAATCACTTCTTCGGCCTAACAAAAAAACTGTTTAAGAAGAAAGAGTGATACATTTTACTATTCACTTTTTATGGCACATACTGTCAAAAGAGAAAAAAAATCCTCCATAGATCTCTCATAGTTTTGAATGTCTTGGGAGTACAGACACTGACAAGCTTTTTTCTGAATTATCTTCTCAAGAATGTTTATTTAGCAACAGCCTTGGGAACTAGATAGGGTATGTTTGCTGTCTAAGCATAATAAAGACAATGTCCCCTTGAGGGAAAATTTTCTTCTAGGCTATTATAAATACTGGGATTTTCTCAGCTATGGGTTACTATCCTGTAAAGCAACCCACTGCATGTACAAACATCACCTTGTCCTTCTCATGCTGCCCTGTGGGAACTGGGGTCTGGAAAATCAGCTTGAGAAAATGCTGACATTCTGGCTACTTCTATTGCTGTGATCATAAACTATCCATTTTCTCTGATCCAAAAGTCTCATGTCTTCTGCCAGCATCCATGAAATTGTGGCAAGGAAATTATTAGCTTACTAGTACAAGTAGACCCTTCAAAGTTACTGATATATATCATAAATAAATTTGGAATGTAAATAATAAACAAAAAATTATTTAACTACATAAAAGACAATGAGTTAGTAGCCCAAATTAAAAAAAAAAAACACTTTTAGAAAGCAATTAAAAAAGACATTAATCTAAAAAAATGGATTCCTGGCAGGTAGCCCCCACAGGCCTCAAAAGCAGCACCCTGCTCCCCCAACACCAAGGAGTAGCTCTGAAGTAGTGCTTCAAACATAGCATGTGGTGGGTGGCACCAGAGTGCTCCCAAAATAGGACTGAGGGGCCAGCTCCCACACAGTAGAGGCTGAGTATCACAGCCACCCACACTGGAGACCTGCCCTGCACATAAGCACATCAGCAGCAGTCCCAATCTGGTCTCAGAGAGAGCCAGGATGGGGGCCAGTGGCCAGCTGTGCCCAATCACACAGGAGAGCACATACAGCCCACAGAGGGACGCCCCGAGAGCACCTGGCCCTGGTGACAGGGGTGACTGCACTACTGAGCCCCACAGGACACCTTGTACATAAGGGCACCCTTGTACATAAGGGCACAAGATGTAGAAGACTTACTTAGTACAAAGAAATGGAGTCTTGGGCAAAAAATGAGCAAATGGAGGAATAGGGTCCAAAGGAAAGAACAAAACAAAACCCCAGAAAAAAGAATAAATGAAATGGATATAGTCTACCAGATAGAGAGTTCAAAGTAATGGTCACAAGCATGATCACTGAACTCAGGAGAAGTATGGGGAAATTCAACAAAAATATAGAAAATACATATTTTTAAAATCAGAACAAAAGATTACAATAAATTAAATGAAAATATATACTAGAGATTAGATAATGTAGATTAGATGATGCAGAAGAAAGAATCAGTGACATGAAAGACAACACAGTGGAAATCACCCAATCAGAACAGCAAAAAGAAAAAAGAATTTTTTTTTTAAAAAAAGAGTTTAAGATGTCTCTGGGACAACATTAAGCATAATAATATTTGCATTATAGAGGTTTCAGAAGGAGGTGAGAGAAAGGGATAGAAAACCTATTCAAATGGCTAGAAATTTCTCCAAGATGACAAAGGAAACAGATATTGAAGTTCAGGAATCTCAGTAAGTCCCAAACAAGATAAACCCAAAGACACCCACACCAAGACATAACACATTAAAATTCAAAAGTTAAAGGCAAAGGAAAATCTTAAAAGCAGCAAGAGCAAAACAACTAGTTAAAAAAAAAAATCTCTATAAGACTATCAGATAATTTTCAGCAGAAACTTTGCAGACCAGAAGGGAGTGGCATCTTATATTCAAAGTGATTAAAAAGCATTTGTACGGCAAAGGAAGCCACCAACAAAATGAAAAGGCAACCCATTGAATGAAAGAAGATATTTTCAAATAACATATTTGATAAGGAGTTAACATCAAAAATATATAAGAGACCAAACAACTCAACATAAAAAAAACCCAAATAATTCAATCAAAAAATGGAAAGAGCACCTGAATAGACAAATCTCTAAAGATCAGACAGACACATGAAAAGATGTTCAACATCACTAATCACGTGGGAAATGCACATCAAAACCATAATGAGATATCACCTCACACTGGTAGATTGGCTATTATAAAAAAGACATTGTGAAGAAATGGGAACCTTCATGCACTATTGGTGGGGTTGCAAATTGGTACAGCCACTATGGAAAGCAGTATGGAGATTATGAAAAAAGTTAGAACTACCATCCAACCCAGTATTTCAACTTCTCGGTATTTACTCAAAGAAAATAAAAACACTAATCTGAAGTGATAGATGCCAATCACTCCTTATGTGCCTTAGCTTCTAGGTCCCTCCCCATCGCAGTCACCTGTTCTCACACTTCCTGGAGCTCTGTGGTCAGTGCCTTTTGAAAACTTCAGAGAAAACATTCCTCCATATCCAGTTTGACAAACAGTAAAAGGACCACAGTTTCCATCACTAGCACTTTTAATTTCTATCAATACACCATCTTTTTAATAATCATATAACTACACTGATGCATATTGAAGTTTTCACTTACTAAATCTTTGTGTTCACAAAAATACTGCCAAGCTAAATGTCTATTACCTGGTATTCCCTAATTGGTTTTGCATTTAAGTATTTGTATTTACGTGTTAATACTGAAGTAAATTTAGGATTTCGCATTTCTCCCTATTATATTTCATTTTACTAACTTTGGTGCTTATTCCAATCAGAAAAAAAACAGTAATATGTCTAAGCTTAACAAATCTAGATGAACTGTGTGTGCCTATATCTGTCTGTGTCTGTTTTTTCTTATGCACACATATCTTTACAAAACGTAGCCAAGTAGTGTGTTTTTCCTCAGAGAGTAAGTTGTCATCATGAGAGGATGTCACTTAGGAGTGAAGGGCACCACTAAAACTTTAAAAGGGGAGAACAGATCTTTTTAACTAGGAAGAGCCTCAAACCTTTCTCAGTTCCCACACACAGAGATAAGTAATAGGTAAATGAGTGAACCAGGTTCATGTTGGAGGGCACGTGATCATCTGGGGGCAATCACTTCTGATTGCAGCCATATGGGAGTGTAGCAAATGTTCGGATTTTCTATGAGAATCCAGAAAGCTACATTTCTATGTGAAATCATCTGATTTTCAAATCGCTTCAATTTTAAAAAGTTTAATAAGCTCTGTCTTCCAAATTAGACATACACACAAGCCAAATAAACCCTCTGGCTGGCCAATCTGTGACTCCGTGTAGTTAGAAACTAACTCAGCTTTGTTAAATATAACTAGTTATATAACTCTTGACACAATGTCAAGATTCCATGAGCAAAAAAAACATTCTTTCCTTTGACCTATAGCAACTGTACAATTCCATTCCATGCCTGACAGCTGATGCTCACAGGACCTCTGACATACCAAATATAATCCACTACAGCTGGTGCTAGTGAGGAGCAATTGCTGCAAATAATTCTTTTTGACTAGTTGTCTGAAAAAAGCAAGAGTGACTTATATATTTGATCTTATAGAAATAGCCTTTCATGAAACACAGATCTGCAATTACTATAATAACTTTCCCTTTGTAAATTGACATATGACTTCTGTTTAATGTGAAGGTTCCTAGGGCAAAAGCCTGAGTGTGTCACTCTTCAACCTAGAAGTGGTCTAGGAATCTATGTTTTATTGGGCACACTTGAGGATTAGGATGGAGGGCACCTGCAAATAATATTTTGAGAGATCCTGCCTAATCCCTATCACTTCCCTAAGTGTTACTCGTATCAAAACTGTACTCACCTCAATTCTCTAACCCCCTGATTTGCATTTACATACTCATATCACTTTCAGAAAACATAATATAAATAAGCCTGAACAAGGGATAGGCATCAATTTGTATAGTGACTGGTAGTCCCTACTAGTCTATCTACAATTCTTTCTACCACTCACCCCAGAAACTGACCAAACTTTGAATTTTCCAATATAAAAGCACTTGTATCAATCTATATATATAAAAGGCCAATATGCAAATTGTCCCCTAGAGAGTTTGACCGGGGAGTTTGATCGCTCGCTATGATGTGCACTGACCACCAGGGGGAGGCACAGAATGAAGGAAGGCCCCGGCCAGCCCTGATCACTGGTCAGGCCTAGGGACCCTACCCGTGCATGAATTTCATGCACTGGGCCTCTAGTATATAAATATATGCAATGAAAGCTGGTACTCTCTGCTGTATAAGAATGACCGTAAAGATACCCAGGCTTCAGCCACCTCTGGTATCTGAGAGAACAAAAAGCTCAAGTTTTAGTCAGTCTCCATAGCCAAATGGTACATTGGCCAAGCTCTCAAGAAAAACACTGAAATGCATTGGTGTGGATCAGTTTTAATAGTCTTAGGAAGTGTTTTGGCCCTAATGTACCAAAAAAATTAAACAAGGTCTGACTTCATGCATAGGCTTCTCTTGGGGAAATTATTACCAGCTGTGGGCCGTGATTTTACTATGGATATAGGCCCCTTTGATCAGATTCCTCCAAAGAAAGTTCAACATTGGGAATAAGTATCTTTAACTGAATATGTTGGCTTATCTGATAATAAATAGGAAATAGGAATCAATTATGTGAATAAGAATGTGTGTGTGTGTGTGTGTGTGTGTGTGTGTGTGTGTGTGTAAGCGCTGAGCATTACAAACTTCTCTGGTACGTAAGTAACCTGGCTATGGCACTAACTAGCTATATTATCTCAGCAAGTACTTCAACAATGCTGCCCAATGCTATCACTACTCTTATCCAATATAGTACTGAAAGTCCTGACTAGAGCAGACAAGCAAGATAAAGAAATAAAAGGCATCCAAATTGGAAAGGAAGATGGAAAATTGTCTTCGCAGATGATCTTATATACATAGAATCTTAGAGGCCAACCAAAAACCTGTTTGAGCTAATCCACAAATTCAGTTCAGTGGCAAGATATAAAATTAACATACAGAAATCAGTTATGTTTCTATATACTAACAATGAAATGTCTGAAAAAGAAATAAAGAAACTAATATGGTATCAAGAACAATAAAATACTTAGGAATAAATTTATCCAAGGAAGTGAAAGATCTGTACAATAAGAAAAATACAATTTTGATGGAAGAAGTTAAAGACAAACACATGGAAAGATATCCCATGTTTGTGGATTGGAAGAGCTAGGACTTCTATTTTTTACATACAAAAAAAGGAGTTACAGTTGACTCTTGAACAACATGAGTTGAAACTACATGTGATCCCTTATACACAGATGTTTTTTTCAGTAAGGACAGTAAATGTATTTTCTCCTCATGATTTTCTTAACATTTCTCTAGCTTACGTTATTGTAAGAATACAGTATATAATACATGTAACATACAAACTATGTATTGTCTATGTTATCGGTAAGGCTTCTGGTAGACAGTAGGTTAGTTGAAAAATTTTGGGGGAATTGAAAGTTATACACAGATTTGCAAATGCATAGGGGGTTGCCACCCCTAACTCCCACATTGTCCAAGGGTCAAATGTAGATTCAATGATGGCAAAAGATTCCTTCTAATGTTTTATGTTCCATCCTTTCAGACATAATATCATCATGAAGTTTATAGTTTGTTGGTGAAAAATACAAATGAGATATTTAAAGAACACTGCAAGGCAATTTGTGTTTGAATGAAACTCAAAGCATTAAAGGAGGAATCATTATCTATCACATCTGAAAGCACCCTGTTCTTTTCACTCACAAGTGTTGGCAGCCTGGTTAATAACTTCCCTCCTCCTCTGGGGCACATAACTAGGTTATATTTTCTGTCCTCCCCAAAAAGTTACATATGATTGTGTGACTGAATTCTGAATAGAATGTGGAGGGAAATGAGGTATGCCCCTTTTAAGCCAGGCCCATAACACTTTCCCACACACAACCTTCTACTTGTTTCCCCCTAAATGCCTACTAAACAGACAAAACTTGATGGTCTGCAGTCACAAGATGGAAGAAAATTGTGTCCTGAGTTGTTACCCATGAAAAGCTACCCAGATTGCTACCTAGTAAGGAACGACCATGTTGAGCTCTAGAATGAGTATAAAAAATAAACTCTTTATCATGCCAGTCCCCTGAAATGCTAAATTATTACAATATGAACATCTAGGTCCTTAATACATATCTCAATTGTAAGTTACATATTATTTACTTACTTATCTTCCTAAAAAGGTGGTAAGTACCAGGTTCTCAGTAAATCCCACTGAATGTATGAATATAGGAAACCATGTACAACAGGTATAAGTTAATACATGCTTATTGAATTGAAGCACAGAAGCAGAGAAAAATAGCAAAAAGCACATTTTTAAAACTACATTTCATTTCTTATTTTGTCTTTCCTCTTCTGATCCAAAGATATGACATATTCTAAATCAACCAATATTGTGCCTATATTGGTACCATTCAACTGCTAGGCTAGTTTTGCCTAATTTGTCCCAATTTACAATAGCTTTCTTCTAGCCAGACAGCTCCAGATGCCTGCCTAATACAACTTGCATCATTATATGAACCCCTGTGTAGAACAGATCAGATCAACAACCTCAGCACAAAATAGTGAAAAGTAATCCCTCTTTGTCTTTGACTGTAAAGCCAAAGCAATGCCAAAGGGCATCT
The DNA here is from genome assembly GCF_964212035.1 of Myotis nattereri. NCBI lineage: Eukaryota > Metazoa > Chordata > Mammalia > Chiroptera > Vespertilionidae > Myotis > Myotis nattereri. Next base: position 39,186,538 of record NC_138082.1, read on the forward strand.
TCAGACATTATTGTCAGACAGTGCCAAAACAGACGATCTTAACAGGGTTAGGAGAAGCAGTGTGGTACTTAAAGTATGTGTGCTGCCAAGACAACAGTGTGTATTGCATCCGTTGCCTGGGATACACATTTACAACAGCTAACAAATACGCTATACAGTGTAGTGTTTGAGAAAAGCTAGAGACATGTATATTAAGCAAAAAGTTGAGGAGAAACTGTCTTAGATGGCAAGCATAATCCAAGTAGTCATGAAAGGAATAGACACCAAAGCACTAGCTAATAGGGAGAAATACATAAAGATCTCTTGCTTTTTGACTCAATGGTAATCTGCTCTAGACAGTACTTGCTCAACAGGACTGCATGAGGTGAAGAAATAGTTTGACCACAGATAATTTTTCATTGACCTGTAAAGGTCAAGAATACATATAAACCATTTTTTCAAGATTAATTTCTCTATAATATCCTGTTTTGTGTATGATATGGTGGATTAAAGAGGGCCACAGATTCGTAAACATCCTTCTCATCAAGAGTTGAAGTCTTTCTGCCCTCCCCTTCACTCTGGGCTGGCCTATGCCTATTCTGACCAATGGTGTACAATGGAAGTGATGGTATTCCAGCCCCAGATCTAACCTTTACCAAGAATGGCAACTTCCACCTTGGTCTCTTGGAGACCCAAGCCTCCATGTCAGAAGTTTGACAACCTTGTTGGAGAGACACAAGGAAGAAGTTTCACAAGGTCAGTTGAGCCTGGCCTCCCACTTGTTACCATCAAAACACCAGGCTTGAGCCCTAGCTGGCTTTGCTCAGTGGATAGAGCATCAGCCTGTGGACTGAAGGGCCCCAGGTTCGATTCCGGCCAAGGGCACATGCCTGAGTTGTGGGTTCGATTCCCAGTAGGAGGCATGCAGGGGCAGCCAATCAATGATTCTCTCTCATCATTGATGTTTCTATCTCTCTCTCCTTCTCCCTTCCTCTATGAAATCAATAAAGATATATCTTAAAAACAAACAAACAAAAAACAACACCAAGCTTGAGAGTGAAATGGTTTTGTTTTCTTCTGACTGGCCAAGGGACCAATGGGATATTACCAAAGGATACTAGATGATACCATATGAAGCAGATGAATCATCCAGGCACACGAAACTATTAGATATAAAGGTACTAAGTTTGTGGGAGTCTTTTAATACAGAAATACAACAGATAACTGAAATACATGGAAATCAAACACAAAAAATTGGTGGTATGATTTTTACATGAATTTAGGATCCCTACGTTGATGATCAAACAACACAATGACCTCATCAGAAAAACAGAGGAAAGGATGCAGGGTAGATAGTTACCCGCTGCAGGCGTAGGATGCCTCGGAGCTGGCCTACCAGAATTGCAGTCCCTCTGACACTCAGCTCAGTCACCATTCCTTGGCTTTTGCTGACTGGCCTAGGGGATTTTCTTCCAAAAGCCATAAAATTAAATTAGAATTCACTGCTTAAGTGTAATGACTTCCCACTGTTTATGTGGGTTATCATTTACAACCAACTGGCATTTAATCAAACCACTATTTTTATTTCAGGACCAGAGGCCAAACATTGTGGTTTTTCTCTCCTTCCCTGTTGAGTCCAGCAGCTTCATCCACACTGTGAAGGGATATCAAATTGTTTATGAAAAATCAGCAGGCAGTATTGTTTCAAACATATTTATGATTTCACACCAACTTAGAAAGGATTTAGTTCATTGTGTTGACTGACATATTATTTTACATTTACATATATAATAATGCTAAAAAATATCCTGGAGAGAACAAAAAAGAATGAAAGAAACAATCACATTATAATAAAAATGTATCTATGAGACTACGGTCTCCAAATTCTGACTCTGCCCAGAATTGAAAGTATATAGAACATGCAAACTATTACCTACCCCAAGTGAACAATATATTTTCTTACTTGAAGTTTCCCATATCCACAAGCTTGGCTGGGCCATTCCCCCATTCCCCCTGCCTAGAATTCCTACCCATCTTTCCCTCCTTCTTTCTGCCTCTTGAAATCATCAAAAGTTTAGCTAAATACCATGTCTTTAGTGGCCACCCATGGGTCTGCTCTAAACGCCTCCCTCTAATTCTGAGAAACAGTGATCTTTCCATGCAAGCCCTGTTCCCCACCACACCCTGACCCCAAATATCCATATGGCTTCAGGAAAATAAACAAACAAAACACATTTCTTGTTTTAATCTAATCAGAGTCAGTTTCTATCATCACTTGTAACCACATTATTCTGGACTTCTTCCTTATCAAGCTTTTTCTGTATCATTGAACTGCAATTTTTTTTTTACCACTAAATAGTTATAGTAATGTGTTTATTCTAGTCTTAAAGTTTTTATTTAAAATTAACTTGTAATAAATTAAAAGTTCCTTCTAATAGGTACCTGATTCTTGTACTTTCCCTAAGACCAAATACAGTGTCTTCCTTGCACATAGTAGGTATTTATTTAGCAAATGATGGTAAATAATGCAACATCTGTCCAAATGTTAAACAGAACTGCAGACGATCTTCTCTTCCCTTTGATAAACTTTAACGGCAGTGGAAATGCGGATTTGGTAATAGACTAGTTGCTTACTATGAAAATTACATAAGTAATCCCTCTCCTGCCAGAGTCCCTTGATGATACTAATGCTGGGGAAAAGGGAAAATATCTGCCTGTTGAATAACTGTTTAGTTAATATTAGGTTTGCAGTATCTGTGTAATTCAAGCCATGGCATAACCAATTTCATCTAATCAGCTATATTATGACAAGGTGTAGTAATTAATTTATTAAAAAGAATTTATTCGCTTCAAAATTTCCTAACTCTCATAAGACAAAATTTTTGAAAATGTATAAATCTTTATGGTAATCAGGTAAATCACTAATTTAAACAAAACAGGTACCCTAAATGGGTATTTACAGTCAGAGAAGCATACATTTTATTTTATATGTGTCGGTAGCTCACATGGTCATGCCACAGCTGTTGGAAATTACCGGTTTTCAGTAGCAAGCATCAGCCATCACTGTAATTATTATTATTTTATCAAACACAATCACAGGGAGTATTTTAGGCTGACAAAAGACTTCTATGTCTTTGTTTATTCACTGCACCATCTATCCTGCCCTCCATGCTGGAAGAGTTAAAGTTCTCTTACTCCTGATTTAGAACTTATTATTAGAGAAAGCAAAGGTTCCCATCTTTAACAAAAGATAAGGTTGGTACTTTGGCTGGAGAAAACGCTAGTCTGGGAATGTAAATAAAAGGAAGCACAACCTGAGAGGCCTTATTCAGTCAGCATTGGACAATATTCCCAAATAGGAACAGAAGGAACAAGAAGGAAGGCCACAGGCAATGGCCAGGCTGAATGACTTTACAACCTCAGATTCAAGACCATCAGCTTCAGAAGGTCAAGCTTCCAGGCTAAGCAGCAAGCACAGCAAAAGCTTCACCCATGTACCCAGATATTTCACCTCAGCTCAACAATCACTGTCATGAAAAGACTCGCGTGGCACGGAGGGAACTTTTCTCCCCTTTACACTCTTCAGTGAGCATGCAGAAAGTGTTGGCAACAGCAGAGACCTCAGTGACCTAGTGCTGAGGAGAAATGAGATAGAGGGAAACACTTGCTGCAGGAAACAGCTGGTGGGCACCGGAGCAGTCAGCTGGAGTCTGGAGTGGGGCATTTCTAACAGTCTCGGCTACAGCCACTATCGCCAGCAAGCATTTAGAACGATGTGCTACATGTTACTTTACACATACATTTAGTGCCCGATTATGCCAGGACAGGATAGGGGGATGATGAGAATTGGGTATTGTTTACAAAAAAAGAGATGCTTGATCACTGCTTATTGAATAAAACAGAAAAAAAAAATTAGTTCTAAAGCCCTTAGTCTATGTTTTGCAAATAAACTTTAAATATTTATATTAATGATGTGAAGTCTCTCAGGAGCCAATGCTATTAAATAAGAATAGCTACATCCCCAAAAGCCCGTGGAACAGTATAGTCTTATGATATAAAGTTGGATGCAGTCATTTGGCTCCTAAAATCCAAAGCTCATGAGTATAGCAAGACAAGTTACTGCCCTGATGTGATCTTTTGAAATGTGAGTTATCTTTCCACATGCTTTTCCATATAAAAGAGATATTTTTTTCTAGAACTCAATAGAGCTTTAGTATTAAAGTTAATGAATGCTTAAAAAGGTGAGATTTCATTTGTGTACCTAACACAGCACTAGAGAATAAACAATCCATTCATATGCTGAAATGCTATAGTTGCCGAAGCTTAACTGTCATTACCTTCATTAAAATACAATATACATCATTGCATTACAAGTTTATATTTGCTATTATGGGTTGTTCCTTTTAAGAGCTTCACTTAATACTACTATCATATGCAGAATAAAAAGTTATACTTGAGGCTCAGTGTTACGTAAGCCAAAGCTGACCCTACTTAGGGATCACATACTTGTTCTGAAGTTGGAGGCAATGGTTCTCAGGAAAATCACACTCTACCTCCATTAATACTAAGAAAATTAAAAAACACAAAACATCCAATTTGGGTCACTGATCTGTCTTTTCAGTGACAAACTGGAGGGCTATTCTAGGTCACACTTGAACATTTAACCCAGTCAAATGTTTTCCTTTTATTTTCACAGTCTAGTAGTCCCACTGTTAATTTTCCCTGCAAATTAACCTATGGACATTTCTCCAAATGATTGTACTCTAAAATTAGAAAATCTCTCCTTTTTTTTAATTTAAAAGCCTCTTAAAGTAAAATTTACATATCACAAAAGTAGACACCAATAGCATTCTCTTGGTTTCAGAAAAAAAAAAAATTCTAGAACAAAGGAGAAATGTACCAAAACCATATAGGAAGAAAGGAATGGAGGACATCAACCCCTTTGAAAATAAAACTGAACTATAAAAATGATTCAAAGGAAAGAATAGTATAAGCTTTAAAGACAACGCAGTCAGAAATGGGAGTTAGGCTCCATATTACTCAATTTATATAAATAAAGATGCAGCAAATACCCAAAGTGCCTCAAGATATAAAATGGTTATTGTTGGCAGTCTGATGAGATTCAAACTCTGTGAAGAGAAATTGCAAAAGCAATTTGTTATATCAAGGTAAATGTGAAATAAGTGCACAAATGTGCCCAGAGCACTAGGAACAAAAATCAGATTCTTTCCCTTTTCTGCAGTCAGAGGACAGGTGCTGTGCATCATCTCTTCAAGCTTCTCTGCACAGTTAACACATGGATATTCCTGAACACAGGTGACAAGCCCACACCGTGGCCACCTGAAGGCCACCTCATCACAACTGTATAGAAACAAGTGATGGAAACACCACCATGTGAGAGGAATAAGGATGGAAATCCTATTCAGGCAACATAAGGAGTTATCACTAAAATGGTGGTGGTGGTGGTGGTGGGACTCCAGCAATAATATTATTTCTTTGAAGAATAGTGTTTAAAAAAGGAACATTTACTTGAGGGGCATTTGGGAAAATTTGGACTGCACTGAACATTAAGTGAATATTAACTATTATGGAAGTACTAGAGACCCAGTGCACAAAATCATGCACGGCCGCCTGCTGCTACTCGCCGCCCTGCCCACCCACCCGCCGCTGCTCGCTGCGCTCCCTCCCACCCACCTTGCTGAGATCAGGGCCTGTGGGCCACGGGGGAGGGACTGAGAGGTGCTCAATGCACCACATGGTGACCAGTCATTTGGTCGTCCTGGTCATCACAACACTGGCTTTATATATGTATAGATGGTTAATTTCCAGAGGTGCGATAAAATACTATAATTATGTATAAGATTGTCCTTATAATTAGGACATATATGCTGAAGTAATCAAGGATAAGTTCTAGGGGGGAAAAAGGATAAAGCAGATGTAGCAAAATGTTAACTCCTGAATGTGACCACTTTCAAAATAAAAATGTCAAGAAATAAATATTTTATAAGTAGAAAAATGTGATAATAGACTTTGTAGATCTGAATTTGTATGATAAAATTTTAAATTGTGAATTAGCTTCTGATTATTTCTTTTTAAAGGTATTTGAGGTAACTCAGCATAAAGCATGATTTCTGGCATATATCTTCCAAATAACCCCTTTAGCTTTCAATATGATATGCACCTTTCAATCCACCCCTTGAGCCTTTTGGATGGTATGTATGCATGATGAGAGCTGACTGGGAACAATTCTGAAATCTTGGAATGGAACAGCAAAACTCATTTGTTATTTCAAGGTTAATCTAAGATGTCACAGAAGGACAGAGGTGCTGAAAGGCTGAGAGGCTCAGGGGAAGAGTGTCGTTCTGTGGATTGAAGAACGATTAATTGGACTCTTAGTAAAACTATAAGTAATGGAGTATGCATGTATTTTGCTGAATAAAGGGGGCATCGATAGGGACCAAGTCAGAGGGAATAGTACTAGCTCTTTAAATTTTATTTTGTTTCTTTAGCCACGTTACACACAGTGCTCATTGTATATGCATGTGACAATCAATGCCTCAAAGTTTTACGCTTTAGCCTCACCAAATTTTAGGAACATAGCTTAAAACATGGTTTTAAAAATCTACCAATGCTCTCAGAGTAGATTTTATGATAGTAGGTATGCTCTACATTGTATATCTAGACTAGAGATGTGAATGGTCGGGTGTTTCATTTTATTCATTCATACTTTTGTTCAATAAAAGTTTGAGTTTTAGGCATATTTTGTGCCCTCACTTCTATCCCTTTCTCTTCTCTTCCTAGACATTGTTTATACAGGCCTCCACCATCTTATATCTCCTTACTTATAGACAGGACCATCTGTTGATAACCAATACTAGGGACTCCATCTAAATTTTTTTCAGGATATATGGAACCTCAAGGCACCTTTGGTTGCAAGATGTTGGAGTTACCCAGAATCACAGAGGAAATTCTCCAGAGCTAATGAGCAAGTGTGAAATGTTACAAAATGCCCAGAGCTTACACAAAGATTAGGTTATTTTATGAGACCTTCTGGGAAGGTCTCAAACATAAACTGGGAAACTGGAGACAAAGGTGTCAATTTCAGGCTTATTCCTTTAGCTAGTTCTTTCTGTGTGCCCACAAGGAAAGGGAGGTTTTTGTGATAATAACTGCCAGGGATTGCTGATTTGAGAAGAGACAGGGAAAGATTTCATAATGTGGAAAGCCAGCGTGACTTATGGAACCTTGCAAAAATGTCTTGCTTCAAGAGGGCTTAAACTCAATGGTGCTTACATCTATTATGCAGTAATATCCCAAAGTTAATGATTTTCTAAGATTTTGCAGACCACACAGGTCTCTATAATATCTACATTATTGCAGTGTCCCAAGGAAGCGATATTTGCTGAGGACAAAGGGGAATTAGAGCAGCAATTCAAAGGGAAAGGGAAACACCTGACCATATGCTAATTCTACATTTCTGACAATCCCTGGTAAAGCATGCCTCACGTGGGGCACAGCAGCTGGAGTGTGAGAGGGTCTTGAAGGAGCCAGGTAGAAGCTGGATCACAGTTGTGTGACCAGTGTCAGGAGATACACAGTAACTTCCACTACAGTCTCGAGCTCCCCTAGATTCCAGGGGAAAACAGAGACCCTGTTTCTTAGTAAGGGAAGTATTTAAGTCCCTTTGTAAGAAGGGTGTGTATAGAGGAGGTATTACTGTGGCCAGTTTGAGAAAATGCATCCTGCCACACTCTCACAACAGGATTTTCAGAGGGAGAATGGTGTGCAAAATGATCTACTTCCAACTTGATAGCATCCCTGCACCACCTCCATCTCTTGCAGAAGAAAAGCTAGCTGCCATAGTTATCAGAATCCTTTTTCTCATAGCATCTGGCTTCGATTTTCTCAGTGGTTCTCAACCCTCTGGCCCTTTAAATACAGTTCCTCATGTTGTGACCCAACCATAAAATTATTTTCGTTGCTACTTCATAACGGTAATGTCGCTACTGTTATGAATCGTAAATAAATATCTGATATGCAGGATGGTCTTAGGCGACCCCTGTGAAAGGGTCGTTCAACCGCCAAAGGGGTCGCGACCCACAGGCTGAGAACCACTGCCTTAGACGTACTTGAAGGAGGTCTGGCAAGAAAATAAATAGCAGGCATCGTCGAGCAGCAGCTGCAGGCCCCAGATGAGATCTGCAGCAGCAGCTTCCCATGGCTTGGAAGTGTTCCTGAGAAACAGCCACTGGAGCATCTGGGATCATTAGCAGGCCCTTGACCAATGGGGAATGGTCATTACTATTCCTTCAGATGAAATTTAAAACCATGATATTAAATTTTAAAAAACCAACAACTGGGGTCCTGAACAGGATATACTTAGATGTGTAGATTAATTTGGGGCTGATTTAAGTATTTAAACTACTGAGGCTTTTTTCACCAAAGAATGTTTTATTTTGTGCCTCCTCAATAAAGATCTACAATCATGCCTACATTAATCCTGGCCATTTTTGTTAAGTTTGGTCTTAAATATTGTGGTAGTTGTTGTTGATGATGTTATTGTGAAAGAATTAATTTTACCATTATATTTTTAATTGGTCATTATTCTTGCACAGTAAATTGTTAGAGATGAAACTCAGTAAGCAAAGAAAGAGAAATTCAGAGATGTCTGCCACTTTGTTCCTGTTATGGACCCACCCCTGTGTGTGAAGGTCCCCCTCCCAACAGAAACCACGACTGCAGTGTCCCAAGGAAGCGATATTTGCTGAGGACAAAGGGGAATTGGAGCAGCAGTTTCTAAACCTTGGAGAGTCGTATCTTCCAGAAACATACTACACAACAAAACAACAAATAAAAATAATGTGATTATATTCTAGGTACCTGCAGTGTCTGTGTTATAGTAAACAGTATGATAAACTGTATAAAAGAAATTCCAAGAAAAATATTAAGTATTGAGCTAAACATTAATTGCACTTTTTTCACACTTGAACTTAGTTCATCTCAACATTATTTCCTTAATTTATCGATTAAACATTATCAAAAGCCCTGTATTCATTCATTCTGACCCCACAACTTAACCTTTTGTTACACAATGAACATCTCTTGGAATGAACCCCAAACTCTGGAAGATTTTAGCTTTTGAACATCACTGGCCTCTCTGTAGGCTAATTCTAGGTTTGCCCTAGTTCTATGCCCTCACCAGTGAAGCTTTTTGAACAAAACACAGATGACAAAATCCCACAACAAGGCCCAGGGGCTATTACATCTTTAATGATAATTCAAATATACAGCCAGAATTGAAAAACCCCTGCTCTCAATCCTCAGAGAAATTATAAATGCTCCCTTAATCACAATAATCATGATTTATTAAAAGTAATAGTCAACATTGATTGAGTAGTTGCTAAGATCCAAGCATTGTGTAAGTACTTAATACATTTTATTATAATTATGTAAAAAATTCCCAACCAATTAAAAACATTATGGTTTCATTAATGACATTTCCCCAGAAATGTAGCAGGAAAGCACCTCCCCAAACTATAATATCCTTTTACAAGGAACATTCTTAAATAGACTCTGAAATGGAAAACAAGACTCCTTCTCTATTAAATATGATCCACTAGACATTTGAATTAATTGACTAAACTGATCCCCAAGCCACTAATAGAAGACTATTTCTCAAGGACCTCTAAAATTAAAGAACTCCATGCCTGTGACTTCCCCTAAAAAAAATAAAAATAGAATTTCCCAAAGTAGTATTCTAGGGAGCATTAAAATTGTGAGATAATAATAGGTTGAAACAAGACTTCTTTGTCAAATAAATTTTGGAAATGAGAAGTGAAATTACATAGGTTTCTTTACTATAGGGTTTCTTATAGCCTCTGATATGACAAAGTGTTTCATGATTTTTCTAATAGACATACATGCAGCATTTCCAAAATGTATTTAAACATGCAATGCTTACCGAAGAATCGCTGGAGATCAGCGTTTGGAGAGGCATCCTTTAGTAATATTGCAATAAGAAATAAAAATGACAACGATAAGGTGACTTAGCCTGCACAGTGATTTAACTTTGCAAAGGTTTCATTATCAGTGGAAAGTTGAGTTCAAAGCTCCAATGTTACTAATTTGCTTCACTTGGTTTTCCCCCAAAAGGTAGAGCCTAAGACAGGGATCTTCATGTAAACAGTTCATTCTGGGAACTGTTTCCAGGGAAGGAAAGAGGGGAGACTTGAGTAAAGAAAATAGGAAAGGAAGGACACCAACCCCAAGCTGTTATCCAACTGGTTAAAGCCATGGGCAATGGGGGTTTAAGTGCCAGTCCCGGGGGGCCTGCCTTTGCTTCAGTTATTGGACGGTGACAATGAGAACTCGGTTATATCTGGGAGCTGGTGAGGGTGAAGAATTTTCCACTGCAATGGCTGGCATCAGCTGTCTGCCAGCCCTTGGTTTTTATGATTACTTTGGGGGCTTATACAGGTCAAGCAACACCCAAGTCAGCTGCTCCTCAATTTCATCCCTAGGAACCAGGGCTAGTTTAGTCAACGATGTGGGTTCCTGCAAGTCACAATCCTGGCTGCCACTCTGACTTTGCTACCTGTACTATGACCTTGCTGCCATCAGGTATATTCTCCATTCGCTCCTCTACTATTCTGGAGTCCCACCTATCCAACTACTACTCCAGAGCCCGGTTAAATGGCAGCATCTCTGACTGTCAAGCCAATACTGACCTCAGGAGACGGCAGCCCGCAGTGAGCTTTTCAAAAACACAAGTACTGCCCTAGCTGGTGTGCTTCAGTTAGTTGGAGAATCATCCCGAAAGGTCACGGGTTTGATTCCCAGTCAGGAAACATACCCAGGTAGCGAATTCCACCCCCAGCCTGGGTACGAATGGGAGGCAACTGAGAGATAAATCTCTTTCACATCGATGTTTCTTTCTCCGTTTCTTTTCCTTCCTCTGCCAAATTAATAATTTAAAAGAAAAAAAAGCCAGTACTCACCAGTATTTTTTATTCTTGATGTCTTCAAGAAGGACATTTCCTGCTGGCCCGGCTGAGAAATCTAGTCAGCGAATGGGTACTCTCTTCTCACATAGTAAACACAATCTAACAGTTTCCCTCCCCGAAGCTTTCAAATCCTTTCTTAATACTTTGCCAAGCAGTTCAGCATCTCTAACTAATTAACTACATGTCATTGTGTCCAAGCTTCAAGGAGCCATCCCAGCCATGTATTAGGGCCAACTCCAAGTATTCTTTCCAGGACATGAAACCACGCGTCACCTGAGAGCGCTGCCAATAGAGTCCTCCCTGTCCAGCCTTATATTCTCCCTGCCTCACGCCAATTCCCTCACGCCCCTCTCCCACGTGTGTGCCCCCAGTTCCAGCTGGTACATATTAGCCAGGCCTTACAGTCCTTAGGGCAGTGGTTCTCAACCTTGGCTGCACATTAGAATCACCTGGGAATCTTTTTAAAATCCTGATTTCTAAGCCTCATCATCCGGAAATTCTGTTTCTTTGTTATGGGGTGGGGCCACAACATTAGTAACAAACAGAATTTCTGGAGGATGAGGCTCAGAAATCAGGATTTTAAAAAGATTCCCAGGTGATTCTAATGTGCAGCCAAGTTGAGAACCACTGCCTTAGGGTGAGAATATTATGTCCTCCTGGGCTGTGCTCTTATCTGATCCGAATTAATAATCAGAAGTCAATGAGGGTGGTGCGAGGGGGCAATACTGAGAGAATAAGCATCATATGAGAGTCAGCCACCACAGTTGGGGTAGTTTTAGGTCTCTGGACGGAGGAAGGCAGCTTCCTCAGAGGAAGGGAAGAGAAGCTGCTGTCCCTAATCTGGGGGCCTAGGAAAGTACAGGGATTGTCAGGTTGTATCTATGTGCAGCCAGATCCTGCAGTAACAGCCACAGCAAATAGGTAGGCAGAAAGGTGTAAGGCAGAGTGTAATGAGTATCTGACAAACCGATGAAGCCTTTAAGGTAGGTTTTGGTTGTGAGGTAAGCTGTCAGCCCATTACTAAGAATGTAATGACAGAGAGCAGCCCACAGTAAGTGGCAATAAACACAATCCAGTGTGAAAGCAGGGCAGGCCCTGCTGGTGAACTGGCTCTGACTAAAGTGAAAAGGAACGCAGAGCAGACAATCCGGAAATAGCAATCCTTGTTCAAACCAGTGGTAGACTTTTCTACTGAGGATTCATTCAATCGTCAGAGCAAATCTGAATTTAATAGAGAATTAGCAAAAGCAGCATCATGGAGCAGTTCTTCTGATGCACTTGGCATTAAGAGATTAGAAAATTGCATAAAATATATGCATTTAGGGACTTGAAATAGCTCTGACTTGCCCAACAATTTCAAATCCAGGTTAAAACAGAGAAAGAAAAATAGCCCATTTTAGAAAAATAGATTTAGATTTACAGCCTGAACATTTAGATTTCAACTGATGTATCCCTAATTAAAATTGTTCAATTGTATAAATAGTATCTATCAGTTATTTTTGTATTACTAGTATTAGTTTTTTATTATTATTAGGGTTTTTTTTTGTTGTGACTCCTCACCTGAGGATATTTTTTCCATTAATTTTTTAGAGAGAGTGGAAGGGAGGGAGGGGAGAGAGAGGGAAGGAGAGAGATGGAGAGATCAATTGATTGCCTCCCGCAACCCAGGTACATGCCCTTGACTGGGAATCGAACCCAGACCCTTTGGTGTGCAGGCCAACACTTTAACCACTGAACCAAACTGCCCAAGGCCACTAGTTAGTAGTTTTAATGTACTTTTAAAAAATCTTTATTGCCCTAACCGGTTTGGCTCAGTAGATAGAGCATCGGCCTGCGGATTGAAAAGTCCCGGGTTCGATTCCGGCCAAGGGCATGTACCTTGGTTGCGGGCACATCTCTAATAGGTGTGCAGGAGGCAGCTGATTGATGTTTCTCTCTTATCGATGTTTCTAACTCTCTATTACTCTCCTTTCCTCTCTGTGAAAAATCAATAAAATATATTTTTAAAAAATCTTTATTGTTGAGAATATTACAGATGCCCCCCCCCCCCCCTAATCAAAAGAAAAGGAAGGAGGTTCATTCTAGTAGAGGGGCCTAGTAGCCTAGGGCCCATCAATCCCTCTGATTGAAACTAAAACCTCGGGACAAAACGCAAAAGTCAACAACTAACTACCTGGCTGAAAATTCTACAGACAAACAGAAGGGGAGTGAAAAACGTAGAGAATGACCATTATGTTATTTTTTTTCTCTCCCAACTTTGCCCTGAGCTTAAGTCCCACAGCAAGCTATTGTGGGCTTTAAAACCCCTAATAGAAAACTCAGTATTTTGGCCAGAAGAATCGGGAAAGGAGCCCCTGCTGAATAGATAGTTTGGGGGGAGGGGATGTGAAGGAGAGAAAGCTCCAGAAAGAGATTGGCTAGTGCTGTATATTAATTCATGCACTACTTTTTGTTGTGACCTAGGTGAACTGGCTTGTTTTAAACTATTGTTTTTTAAAATCCAGATGGGGTGTTAGTTGAATTAGCTTATTGCTCTAGCTTGGTCATTCTTTCTTACCATTTTCACTTTTGTATGAACGGGTAGACCAGGCAGAAGATGCAGGAGCAATGCTGCCGTCACCCATACCCACTGCAGAAGGCAAACTCTCTGTGCTGCCATTGTGACTGCTAAGTGATGGGGCATTAATCAAAATCAAATTATAAATCAACATCAAATTAATTGTTAATAGCCAACATAGTCCTATTTAACCACAGTACTAACAAAAGAAAATAATCTATATTTTCTTCAACGAAAAGAATAAAACACCAACAAACATGTTTTCTTCTTTAAAATTCTGTATAATTCTATGATTAAATATACTCTTTCCCTGTACCCCATGTAAATTAGAAAAGTGAATGTTTGGGGAATATTTTTAACCTAAATATTTACTCAGGGAAGTAAGTTACTTATAGTTTGTAAAAACAACATTTAGGTATAATGTTTATTTCCAAGCAGTAATGATATAAAACTCTTTGGAGCTGAATTTTGCAACCCTCTATAATGTTTGCCATTTTAGAGTATCGTACTTTCCCCTGCTGTAAACATTTTAATGAAGAATTTAAATGCATGCAACCATATGTCTCTTTTCCAAGCAACAACTACTCAGAGGAAACAAAGTCCCCCATGATCAGTTAGCTTATGTGTTAAGTAAAATAATATCCTAAGGAAGACACACACACTATAACATTTGATGTATAATGTAGCCTTTACCATATTTCATGTAAATAAATATAAACCCCAGACTATTTCTATGACTATGTGATTCAAAAAAAGAATAATTACATATTTTAACTAGAAAATTGATTTCAGGGATCAGATTCGTGCCCAGGCACTAAGCTCATGAAATGACTCAGAGAGGAAGCTACGTGAAGCATTAAAAGTAAAGGAGAACCTAGAGAAAACCCCATTCAAGTTTCTGTTATTACAGAGAGGCCCCTAATAAATAGCCCACCACTCTGCCAAGTGTATGTTTTCCCCCAGGTGAGAGCTGAAAACAGACCTTGCACGTAGTGATCCCCATCACAAAGCAGGACTACCGTTGAAACTTATTACAGACAGTGTCTGTTTTAAAAGCGTGGGCAGTCATAAAACAGCTCTAGTTTGGGCCTTCCTATTCTACAGATGGTCCAAATATCAAAGGCAAGTGGCAGAACACTTTCTATTGGGGTCAAAAATGTTTGAGTAGCATGTTGCCTTGTGTGGATAATTTTCCATTTAGTAGTTAACAATTTCTTTCTAAAAGCCATTGACCTTCTTTACATGTTAATGTTTTTCTAAGGAGCATCGATATAAATTGATGATATAGACTAGAGTCAAATTTTATCTTAATGATTTAAGATTTCATATTTTCATCTCAGATGTGTCTAAAAAATGGCTTACAAATCTGCTTCTTTCCTAACGTGTTGGATACAACATCTCATAATATTCATTTATTGTCAGAATTTTAACTCTTCAGCCCTTGAAATTATACTTATGGTGCTGCAGTGGAAACCTGGAATATTTTCAATTTGACCATGTTTTCAAGTGTTTATATTATTTTTGCAATTCACTGTTTGTGCAGTATTATTGATCTGCCCTGAACTTGTGTCTATAGTCATTCGATTACTGTGTCATTATAGAATTGGCTAACGTTCTAATTTTCAAGTCAGATTCCTGTTGTTACATTCATATTCATTGCATTTCAAGTAATCTCTTTTTAAGCACGGTAATATTGAACTGCTTCCATCAGACTATGCACTCATATTTGCCTTTGACATTTTACACCCAGGCATTGAATAACATAAATCCTTTTAAACTGAGATTGGTAACAATCTTTCTGACTGCTGAGTATCTGGAAGATTGATTAAAAAGAAGCTTATAAACAGAAGACAAGATCAGTAGAATTTGCCAGTAATTCAAATAGACCATTAGGCTATTTGGAGAAATCAATATTATAACTTACATCAATAGAGGGTTGTTGTTGTTTTTAAAAGCTCACCATTAATGAACACATGTTAAATACCAGTGACTCTATAACATAAAATATTTGATAAATAATATAAATTTTCACAAGTAGACATGGGTAATTTTTTCTGGGTAGTATCATTATTACCAACTGTTTTTCTTTCAGAATAAATGCTATAATTTATATGATGCATTATAATAATGACAGAATGATGACATTTTTATTTCCTAGTAGCATCGCTACCTCCTTATTTATCTTCAGCTTTGACCAATGCTAATTTTTATTTGTATTATCTAAGAACTAGAGGCACTAGGCCTGGCCAGCTATCAGGGCCTTCTGGCTGCCGGCCAGGGCCTCCCTTCATTCCACACTGCCCCCTGGTGGTCAGTGCACATCATAGCAAGCAATCAAACTCCCGGTCACCCAGTCAAACTTCCTAGGGGACACTTTACATATTAGCCTTTTATATATATAGATATACTAATTAACAGCCAATCAGCCAATAAGAATTTTATTGCATATATTCATTTCATTTAGATTGAAAAGAGGGATACAAAGT
This sequence comes from Myotis nattereri, assembly GCF_964212035.1. Taxonomy (NCBI): domain Eukaryota; kingdom Metazoa; phylum Chordata; class Mammalia; order Chiroptera; family Vespertilionidae; genus Myotis; species Myotis nattereri. The sequence goes on from NC_138082.1 coordinate 39,202,563, forward strand.
AAGTATAAGTTTTAGAAGTACTTACAATGTACAAGACAGTAAAAACAAAGAATATTAATACAGTAAGTAAAGAACTATGGAAAAAAATATGCAGCTAGCAATGAATTGCATGATTCAGAATACAGGAATGTAGGATCTATGAGTGAGAGATCAATGGGAGTAGGAAGTGGCACTATGGGATTGATGGAGAAGAATGAATTGAGACTTGAAGCTGGAAAGATTCTGAAGCATTGGGAATAACCCAAGAGTGGTGGAAAGGGAGTTAGAAGGATACTGGCCACGGGTACCTTAAAGTAAACATAATCTATACAGAAAAAAGAAGACTAAGATTAAACTGTTGCTAAGGATCACACACTAGTTAGATGGAATTAAACAAATGTACACACATTACTATTAAGAGAAATATATAGGAATCCTAATGAAATTCAAAGTTCCTATATTCAATTGCCACTTTACATAAATTAAAACCATTGTTAAAAGATAATGTGGAACAAGGAATTCTATTAAGGCAAAAATTAAATTCATGGATTCAGTTCTGTTACTCCAAATAGTGATTCCATTGAAATCCACTAGTGTCATTTAAACTCCTTTAGTCAAGCCCATGAGAGTTTAGCATAAAAAAAAAAAGGATAGGAATATATTATTTTTTATTATAGCTGAGATTATAGATACAAATATGAGTTTAATCATGAGATATTCATATTTTCCTAGGCTATCTTTTATTTATAAAGAATCTGAAATTGCCTACGTGGACATTATATGCCTTTAATGAAATAAATAGGTATTGAATACATTAAGTACATTTGTTTTTAATAAGTGCCAGTATGGTAGGGAATGAAAATAAAGCACCCAGATAGTTTTCCTCCCTAAGGATTATAGATATATACTCTTCAGTAACAGAGAATGGATTAAGTGAATGCAGGACTCGAAGAACCAGGGAAAAGAATTTCCAGACAACAGGAAAAGAGCACGGAAACAAGACGGAAATGAACAGATGGTGACAGAGGGAAAGGAGGGGCCGTGCTCAGGAGAGGGATGTCTCCAGGAGATGGCTGGAGAACGTGGCACAAACGATGTGGAAGCAGACTGGGGAGTTTGGGAAAACAAATCAATTGAGAAGTAACATATAATGTAAGAAGCAGACTCTGATTCAAGATTTGGACTCGTATTGGTATTGACATTGAAGGGGGAAAGTTGAGTAAAATACATTTCTTTTCCCTCAATGGCTTAACCTAAGTGTGACATAGGTGTGGCTTCATGACCAAGGGTGATCCCGAGTGGGGGGGTGAAAGGATTAAGGAAAAGACAGACAAGAAAATAATAGCTGGGTCTCGGTGGGACGCTGCCTCCCTGATGAGGAGACAACGACAGCACCCAAGCTGTGTCTTTATTTTATAGCAGATGCCACGAGGCAAAGCAGGGGTGTGATCACGTTGTTTACAGCATTCTCGTGAGCTCCAACCCCACTCAACTACATGCACCTGAACTCTAGCACAAGGCACATGGGGCCACATGTTCGGACAAGCTTACAACCACAGCCGTTGGCTATAATTGTGCTGGGGGGGCTCTGCCCTCCAGCTGGGACTTGCACGTGGCAATGAGAGGACCCTGTCCTTTCATTAGTCCGAGGCTTGAACCTGGCCAAAACACCATAACCACATCCCACACATAGGGATTTGAGAAAATACAATTAAAAATAACCTAAGGCCATGGTCAGCAAACTGCGGCTCCTCTTTGGCCCCTTGAGTGTGGCTCTTCCACAAAATACCACGAGCGGGCGCATGTACAGTGCAATTGAAACTTCATGGCCCATGCGCAGAAGTCGGTTTGGGGCCTGGGCGAGTCTATTTTGAAGAAGTACTGTTGATATTTGGCTCTGTTGACTAATGAGTTTGCTGACCACTGAAAGGGAGTTTGGTATCAATAAAAAGCCACTGAAAAGGGAATGCTAGGCATCCTAAGTCTTATGGATGTAAAAAATTATAATTTAAATGAAAATGGAGAGACAGTTTGAAAGGTGATTCTGAAATCTCTGATCTCAGGTATCTAGTTTTCTAAGATATTCCTTTCCTCCCATATCCAAATCAGCCATATTTCAAACTGAACCCTGTCAACAGGAAGTCTGTCTTCTCCTGAAAGCCTTCTTCATCAGAAATTTCTCTGAGGATTGATGCTCTAGGGCAGCCGTGGGCAAACTATGGCCCGTGGGCCGGATCCGAACCATTTGAAATGAATAAAACTAAAAAAAACAAAGACCATACCCTTTTATGTAATGATGTTTACTTTGAATTTATATTAGTTCACACAAACACTCCATCCATGCTTTTGTTCCGGCCCTCCGGTCCAGTAAGAACCCATTGTGGCCCTCGAGTCAAAAAGTTTGCCCACCCCTGCTCTAGGGAAACCCAAGCCTCCATTACCCGTGGCCATTCTGTGATTGCTTCTCCATAAAGCTACTGCTCTCTTTACTTCATCTCATCCCAATGCCTGCACATAAGTCACTTGCTTTACTCTCCCAAGCCTATGTAGATTGACAATAAGATATAGGAAAGAAAAAAGTGGAAAAGAGCTTTAAAACTAAATATCAGGTATCATTGCCACAAAACTCACTGGCTCAAGTATCTCCTTATTGTGCCCTTACCTAGAAAATTCCATAAAAACCATTTTTCGTCTGCACTCCAATGTGCCTTCTGACTTTTTGGGTCTCCACTGTCCATAGGACAACTTGAGTCTCCCCTATTTCTGTGCTTTCTCTTAAGGTCCATCATCTCAGCCAGTGTCTAAGCCTTACCAAAAATAATAATATTAGTAAAAAATACATTGATATTATAATATATTCTGACTATGAAAACAAATAAATTTTGTATAACTGGATAAACTGTCTAACACTCCATACGAAAGCATCTTCTTTTGAAATCACTGATTTTAGATTTCCAAAGCCATATTATGACATTCACCCTAAACTCAGATCTGTTTTTCCCTCATCATATGTAGTTTACCATAAAACCCTATCTGTTTGGCTTTTTAGTCAAACTACCATCACTCCCCCATAAATTATTGCAATAGGCTCCTTAACTATAAATGTAACAAGTCTCTTTCCATCCAATCTCAATCCCTCCATCTATCCTTCATGCTGTTATCAGTGTTTTTCTAAAACATAAATAAAATCACAACACCTTTCTTATATATAGTCTGTCAAAACCTTCCCATTATCCACACAATAAATTACAATCTCCTTTAGATGTTCCACAAGATTCGTTAAGATTTGATTCCTGCTTACTACCCTAGCTTAATCCCTTGCTCTTTTTTTTCTTTGCTTCAAACATGATGCTCTATTAACTACTTCCAGTTCGGTAGTGGTGGGAGAAGTGGACAACTGAAGCAGGCTTGTCCATTTAAAAGAAGCCAGGCTACTAGGCCCCCCAAAAAAACCACTGCTATAAAGAAACCTGAATCCAGTATTGCCAAATCTAACTTTTAAAACAAGCCTCAAGTTCAGATTATTGTGTATAATAGGCCATTTTTAAGCATTGCATCTAATTTAAAAAAAAAGTTATACTCTGCAAACCTAACTATACATATATTATGGATCATACTCCATCTAGGGACTGAGAGCTTTTGAGTTCTGAATTAACACTCATTCTGACATAAGGGCAAATTTACATGTCTAATAAAAAAACCTGACATACAATGGCCCTCACTAGGGGATTTTTGCAAGTGTAGAGAATGTACAATGTTACTAATACCTCTGTTTAAAAGGTACTTGAAAAAATCATTTGAAATAATTGAGTACTTTAAAATTAATAAAGTTATTACATTAATTCATTATATTCACTCAAAGTACATTTAAAAAGTTTCCTAAGTTCTCTTCCTTTTGTCCCCCTCCCCAAGAGATACTATTTCATACAATTGGCAGAAAATTGAGGTTGACATGTTACATTTCCCCCCGATTAGCCCCTTCTGTCTCTACTCCTCAATCCACAGCTTGAATAAACAGAAAATTAAATCAATAAAATCCATTTCATTATAACTGACCCCTTATAAATTATTTGTGACGCCATGAATGTGAACACATGGCAATCTTCAGGGTTGTTAAATAGGCATGCAAAACATTTACATAAATGGTCTTGTGATTTGGTAATAAATCATATGAATTACTCAAAGGAAAGGTAAATGTGAAATAATAATATGATGAAATACCCATTATTAACAATATAAAAAGAAAATGGAATATGTTTTGTGTACTTAGCACATAAGCAAATTCTTTTACTAGAAACAATTAAACAGCAAATAATATGCTTATGTACTGGAAATGGACAGCTGGATTTATGCCACTCTTGCAATATCTCCCTCTCAAGCCATATGGTTCTTGCTCATTAATGCAATTTTTAAAGAAAGTCTCACTTGAGAGTAAGTCTGAATTATGATAAATAAACAAAACCCCATGATATCCTTCTCCCTCTTTTGCACCTTAAATATTTTTATTGCATTTATATCAGCAGTGAGTTTATCCCCAGCAATGCCTCCACGGACAATAAGACAAGTACACATCCTCTTTAACTTAGCAGATCTAGTGCTGAGGTTTCTCTCTACTAATAAAGGGTGATTTAGAATAGTACGGCTAACCTGAGTTGATGAAGGCAACAATAACACAGCAATGTTTTCAGACATTCTAGGGATGGCATTTGATTGTTCAAATGTCCATATTGTTTCAGTGATTAAATAAAAAGTCCTATTATACAAGAAACCCCTTGAATTGAACATTTATACATTCTTGTTTTCCATTCAGGAACAACAAATTTTAAAATGAAGACAACTCGGTAGGGTTTGCTCAAGGATAACCAGCTCTTCCCTTAAAAGGGTTTAGTGAGAGGAGAATGTTCTTAAAGCTTTCTGAAGTCACACTCAAGAAGAAGAATATCTCTGTGGAAACCACTGTGCCAAGTTCTACATAGATAGAGCATTTTCTCACTTCCAATAGCTTTATGTTTAAATAAATATGTGTCTTTTCTTCTTTGTGTACTGTAACAAGTGCATTTTAAGAAATAGATGGTAATTTAATGGTAATGGTAAAGTTGATATGCTAAAACACAAAAGCATATGTTGGGCTATATTGAATATTATAAAGAGAAATGTCTATGTTTAAGTCCTTCCTCAAATAAATGGGTTCCATAATTTTGACTTTTGGACAGATGGCCAAAACAGATTTTAAGGGTCAGCAATTAACACTCTCCTAATTTGCAAAATAACCTTAAGAAATAAACTGATGAACAAAACATATCTAAACACATGTAAGCATGGAACAGACTTTTGAACCCCAGAGGGAAGGCAGGGGAGGGTGGGTGGGTGGGAAGAGATCAACCAAAGACACTGTATGCATATATGCATAAACCATGGACACAGACCATAGGGTGGAGAAGGCCTGGTGGGGAGCTGGGGCGGACTAGGTCAAAGGGGGGGGGGGGGGCGAGCAGGGAACAAGGACAGATGTAATAATGTCCCAAAATTCATGCAAGAAGTAATTTTGATAGAAAACACAGGTTTATAATTAAAAATTGTAAATGTTTTATTGATTCATAAAGTATACAGGATAGGGTTATGTATGGAATAGCATATCTGGCAAAATATCCACAATGTGTCACTGTTTGGTGCAGATTTTGGGCTGGAGGCATCACCAAACCATTCTTCTTTGAAAATGCAGCTGCTCAGGTAATAACAGTTAATGGTGCTCACTATTGCAACATGATAATCACGTTTGCTATTCCATATATAACCTTATCCTGTATACTTTATGAATCAATAAAACATTTACAATTTTTAATTATAAACCTGTGTTTTCTATCAAAATTACTTCTTGCGTGAATTTTGGGACACCCTTTACTTTCAACAATAAAGATTTTTTTGCCCTAGCCAGTTTTGCTCAGTGGATAGAGCATTAGCCTGCAGACTGAAGGGTCCCGGTTTGATTCTGGTCAAGGGCACATGTCCTGGTTGCAGGCTTGATCCCCAGTAGGGGGTGTGCAGAGGCAGCGATCAATGATTCTCTCATCACCGATGTTTCTACCTCTCTCTCCCTCTCCCTTCCTCTTTGAAATCAATAAAAACATATTTAAAAAAAAAAAACACAATAAAGATTTTTTTAAAAAACACCTTCAACAACATAGGAAAGAAATCTAGTGTATTTTGTATTCTGGAAGGCATTTTTAACATTGTTTAAGAAAGGATGTAATACTGTTCAGCCTAGGGAGTCTCCTGACTTTGTCTTGGGCAGGATATTTAGTCAAAAGCCACAGAAGTGGAAATCAGGCAGAATCAGCTTCAACTTCTGATTAATACTCACAACACATAACCCAGAGATCTTTTAAGTGGGGCTGCCTCCAAAAAAACCCCACTGCATGGATAAATAGGAAAATTGCTAAATGCCTGATATTTCACCCCAATTATTAGGAAGTCTTACAAGTAAGGAATAAACTGTCTTTAGTCCCTAACAGACTGCAACATAAAAAGGAAGCTGGAGTATGAGGAGGAGGTAAATTAAGGCAATATTTCAAGGTATTTTTCTTCCCAGCTCCCAAAATTTAGAAGCAATTTTTCTGGCCACCTTCCCTCAAACTGAGCAATCAATGTAGGCTGGGAACCACTGCTCACCTCCGCCTTCCTCTCTAACTTTAGGCTGGTTTTGCACCAAAATGCCTGCCAGCAACTTTCCACTGGGCGTGAACTCTGAGTGGCTGAAAAAGCACTTCAGAGCAGCTTCTATGCGACAACTCTCTAAGAACTAGCAAAATGATTATGAGAAAAAATAATAACTAGTGGGGAGGGAGGGACTGCCAATCATTTCAATAGTTTGATTCTCTTGAGAAAATTCTATTTAAAAAAAAAAAAGATTCCTTAAGCATTTTTTATTGTTGTAATGTTTTGCTTTTTTAGAAGTGCAAGCTATGTCTATATTTGGTTTATTTTCCCCTCTTCATTTATTTATATGGGGTCTTTTTAAATGTGTCGCACTTAGTGTAAAGCACTGAGCAAGTACCATAGCCAGTGTGCCAGTGTTTCTCATACTGCAGAGTGCGAACGGATGCTGAGGGCCCTGTGGAGGGCTCTATGGTAAATTTTAGTTTGGGATGGGAAAGGTTGGGGAAATTGAGTCAACACAGGAGTATTAGAGGCTAGATGATGCACTCAGTACTCTATTCACCTTTAAACAAGAAATGTCATGTCAGCAAAGCAATACCATTTATCTGATTATACTTTTGTTTACTTTTATTATGTTCATAGGCTTTCTATATACACTGAATTAGTACATTTAGTTGGATTTTATATGTGTATAAGAATTATTAGCATTTAGGATTGTATCTATTTTATATTTGAACACATTTAACAAACATGTTAAAACCAAGTTAAGTCAATAGAGAGAATCCTGTAAGAATTTGGAGGGGGCTTCAAAAGGAGTACAAATAATAATAAGCTTTACGACTCAGCCATATCAAATAGCAGAATTATGACCATAAAAAACAACTGTGACCCTAAGGGGCTAAATCAGAGTGATTCATTAATCATCTGATCCTGCATGGACCTCAATTAAGATATACAACTCTCGATTACTTACTTCTATGGGATTCATGCAGCTGACGTCCTGGGAAGTCATCTTGTGTGTACTCTGTAGATTATAAAAGCAGCTGGAATCTTGCTTCAGAAACTGGTCATCCCAATGAGTCAAGGATTTCACCTTCCTTTGGTGCATCAGCTGGAATTGCGATTCTGCTAAATACAGTTTACAGTCTCATGCCCCTACCAAAATCCAAAAATCTTGTGGAGTCTCCCAGAAAACAGCACAAAATAACCTGCTCCTACTAGTCGTAGAATTGACCCAGTTTGCCTCCCGCTACAGATTTTCTTCTCCTCACCTTCTTTTACTTGATGTTGCTGATTTCTTTTTATAGATGGAAATGTGCCCTGCTATCAGCCACATCAGTAAGCAAGTCATATTCTCCATCACACAACAGCATGTTACACAACACTTGTTAGGCTAAATGTATTCTCTTGGACGAATGTTTTCCAAAGAACAAGAAGAAAAGAAAAGATTTATCTTGGCTTCACTCATCTTTCTTCTTAACTAACTTAGCCTTGCGGAAGGGAACTTGTTGCCTGTGCACAGATCCACCGTGAGCCAGATAAGCCTCCTTCGGAGGATGAACACGGTTTGATTTGAGGAGTACTGCTGAGTAGGGCTTTGATAATTTATTAAATCCAGGGGAGATTTTTTTGGGTATCGCTGTATTCTTAGCAGCAAAAGATGTCTAGGGAGAGCTTAGGATTTAGACTCCATTTCTAGCTGGCAATCAAGTATGCCATGTAAGAGTGGGCTATGTGACATAGTAACCTATATAGATTCAGTTTATGAAACTGACCATTTTAGTTACCTTACTGGAAAATGTCACTGGTGGGCATGGCAGGGAAAGGGGACTTAGAGTCTAATGGTGTATTTAATTTGGCTGAAACAATTAATAAAACTTACATTTAAAATGTTTCACATAGGGCACTCAGACCTCACCACTTCTATTGTCTTAGAGCAGGCCAGCTCGCACATTTGTGTTACCTACCTAATACTTGAAGGCATTACTTTGCTTTGTAATCCCTGAGTAGTCTTTAAAAATTCTCTCTGTCACAGTTTAGGGGTCCTGCCAATATCTGCAATACTTTCTATGCCTAACAATCCTCTTTGCTATTTCAGATTGGTGTAATATTCAACATGCATTAAGTCCTTTGGGGATTGTATGGGCAAGGTCAGCTGTAAGAGCCGATTATTGCTCATTATTATTAAGACTCCTTTGTTCCATACAATCCCTTCATACAGTTTGGGAACACCTCTCAAGGGATGAGTTTATCTCTCTGTATTTTTGCAATAAAAGCAGTATTCATTTGCAGTCTTTGCCTTCTTCTAATTTTTTCCTAGTCAAAGAAATCCTGATTTTCTGGTTAATGCACTTAAATTATTACTTTAAAATCTATCCCTTGTGAGGTGTTATCTTTACTTGTTAAATCTGAACTTACAGTGACTCTGCCCCAAATAGGCACTTAACCTCCTGGCTCGCATTATTCCTAAATTTGGCTCTCACTACTGGGCACCAATTCCTAGTATAAAAGATAAAATCCATAAATTTAAAAAAGCTTTTTAAAATAATTATGACCCATCTTTTAAAAAATACCATTAAAATTACTATATCTATTACGAAGCAGCCCTTTTTTCTTTACTGAGAATCATATCTGTAATCATTTAATGTACACATTTTCTTTCTATAAAAGTAGTTGACAGGGTACACATAAGATCTAGAGAAAGTCTCTGGGGAACAGAAGCCAGAGCCATAAATGAGGAGCATTGATTTCATGATGGTAGAACCAGCCTTAAAGCTGGCTGGATTCCCGCCTTCTGCTTAGTGTGCAGAAAGCTGGAAAAAGTGTTACTTAATCCTTAACAATGATCAAAAGGTAAGGACTACAAAATCCTAACTTTAGTGGAACAATCAAGGAGTTGATAGGCAGGGCAACCAAATCAGCTGAATTCTAAAGAGGGACCAGCATCTCCAAAGAGAAACAGGGCCCGTGAACGTCCTCACTTGTGACTGACCATGGGGCTTAGGAGTGGTCACCATACAGTGAGTGAGAGGAAAGCAGCTACAATTTTCACATATTGTTAAGTCATATGGGCCAATGTGTCTGCCCGGAAGGACTGAGAACTCCAGGCATCGTTGGTTTCCTGTTTTACCCACTAGCAGGCTGCCCCCACCCCCATGAGCCTCCCCACAGGGTGCTCATGAGAAAGAATGAAGCTGAGCAGTTCAGAAAGAGAACCTGTGGGTCAGAAAGACCTGGAGGTGGTTAGCAGGTGCTTGGCCCCTTCTCTCACTGAAGCCAAAGCCTTGAAGCCACCGAAGGAAAGGGGAGAAAAAAAGCCACTGTCTTCAAGGAACAGAGAAGCTCCCACTGTGGCTGAGGAAAGGTTAATTGCCACTCAATCACGCAGTGTGTAAGTTTCTAAGTAAGTTAAGGAGTAGGTAACCTTTTTCCAAATTGTGTTCCATAAAATGCTAGTAAAAACCTACCACAAGACGAGTAGGTGAACACACTTTATTATCTTACACCCCATGTTCATTGCAGCATTATTCATGGTGGCCAAGACATGGAAACAACTGAAGTGTTATTCAATAGATGATTAGATAAAGAGGATGTGGTACATACTAGTATATACAATGGAATACTACTCAGCCATAAGAAAAGATGAACTACTGCCATTTGTGACAACATGGGTGGATCTTGGGAATATCATGCTAAGCGAATTAAGTCAGACAGAAAAGTCAAGAGACATATGATTTCACTCATATGTGGCATATAAAACTGAAAGCAACAAATGAACAAAGAAGAAAAATAAACAAACAGAAACTCACAGACAAAAAGCAGTATGGTGGTTAACAGAGAGACAGGATGCGGGAGAGATAGTAAGGGTAAAGGAGGTCAAACATAGATTTCAGAAGATGATTTGACTTTGGGTGGTGGGCACACAATGCAATACAGACAATGTGTCATAGAACTGTACACTTGAAACCTATATAACTTTATCAACCAATGTCACCCCAATACACTTAATTAAAAAAGATAAAGCTTGTGCTGTAAAAAAATGAGTAATAAAGAAGGGTTAAAAGATTTGGGGATGAAAAAGTTAAGAGAGAAGACAGGGAGGAGACAATAATGCTGCTATGAGGAGCAGTGTTGGACCTGCTACATAAAACTTTACAAAGAAAAGTCATACAAGCAATATGGAATTCAAGTGAGCTGTATTTGAATTGCACTGTTGAAAAGAATGCAGAAGGCTCTAGACTAGACCAGATTTTTCCACTATAGAGGTTAAGAACGTTGGTTAAGGGGCCAATGTGCCTGTTTGAATCCTGGCCCCACCATTTACTATGTCCTTTGGCAAGCTATTCCTTAACTGTAAATGAGGACAAAGATAATACTCTTACCTCATAGGTTTGTTATGAGCATTCATTGAATTAATAGATACAAAGTGTTTTAAAACAGTTCTAGCAATAATAAATGCTCCATAAATATTAGTTATTATTATTGTATTTACAGGAAGCTCAGCTAAAGTAGTTGGTAGTAGTTACAAGAAAAGATATAGACATATGGAGTTAAAAGATCTTCATTACTAGAATTTTTCAAACCAAAGTTAAACAGCCACACATAAAGTATGCTGGTGAGGAGATTCCTGCATTGTGTAGAAAAACTGTGTTCCATAAAATGCTAGTAAAGTGAGATATTAAGAACTGTTCCATGGGTTTGGAATGAGGATAAGGTAATTAATTAAATTTGAGAAATGCTATAAATTATATTCTTGACTTGGGAATTCACAATCTATATATATAAAAGTGTAATATGCAAATCGACTGATAGCAGAATGACTGGTCGCTATGAAGCACACTGACCACCAGGGGGCAGACACTCAATGCAGAAGCTGCCCCCAGCCCACAGGCCCTGATCACCGGAACAGGGAACAAGGGTGGGTGTCGATGGATGCCAGTGGCTCCAGGCCAACGCGGGTACAAGCAAGTGGGTCCCTGATCGCCTGGCCAGTCACCCCACACATAGAGGTTGACCAGCAGCAGGGGGCGGGGCCAGCAAATGGGAGTGAATGGCCAACCTTTTGGTTCCTCCCCCCAGCCAGCAGGCTCTGATTGCCCGATGGGGAATGGGGAAATGGGGTTGGGTGGATGGTGGATTTGGGCGGCGCCAGGCCAAGACGAGTGCAAGTGAGCTGAGCCCCAATCGCCCCACCAATCACCCCACACACAGAGGGCAACCAGTGGTGCAGGGCAGGAACTGCCAACCTCTCGGTCCCTCCCCACAGCTGGCAGGCTCTGATCGCCAGATGGGGAATGGGGAACCAGGGGTGAGTGGTGGCAGATGCAGGAGGTGGGGGGTGGGACTGGCTGCTGGCAGCCAGGGAAGATCACCCCTGATCGCAGGCCAGGCCTAGGGACCCTACCCATCCACGAATTTCGTGTGCTGGGCCTCTAGTGTATGTATATTAGCATATGAAAATTCTGAGAAGTCCTACAGGAAATAAAAACCATATAACTTTTATTTATTTAATTTTTTAAAATTCATTTTAGAGAAAGAACAAGGGAGAGATAGAAACATCAATTTGTTGTCCCACTTCCTTATGCATTCTTGGCTGACTCTTTTATGTGCCCTGACTGGGGACAGAGCCCGCAACCTTGGCATATAAGGATGATACTCTAACCAACTGAACTACCTGGCAAGGGTGAAAGCCATAAAGCTTTTATTTTTTTCAAATTTGCTTTTATTTCTTTTTAGAGAGAGAGTAAGGGAGAGGGATAGACAGAAACATAGATAAGAGAGGTGCATCATTGTTCGGCTGCCTCCTGCATGCACCCCCACTGGGGATCTAGCTGCAACCTGGCATGTGCTCTGATCAGGAACCGGTGACCTCTCGGCTCTTAGGTCAACATGCAAGCACTGAACCACGTTACCGAAGCCACAAAACTTTTAAAATCCTGCTTTCAACTCTCTCTGTGTGAGTGTGTGTGTGTGTGTGTGTGTGTGTGTGTGTGTGTGTGGTGTGTGTGTGTGTGATGCTTGTTAATTCCTAGTGAAATCTTTAGGGTATAGATTGTGAAACATGAAATTAATAGACTACATAATCTCTAAAATACTTTCTGCCTCTAAGCTATTACAATTCTAGGTTTATATAATGTAACTTCAAATGTGTTGAAATAATATGTTCTGCAACATGTGAACTCTTAGGCACACAATAGGGGCAGGGATCCAAGATGCTGACATAGGAAGACCCTGAACTCATCTCTCCCACAAACACAATGAATCTACACCTACAGACAGAGAAGTTTCCCCTTTTATGATAAAAACTCTCAGTAAAGTGGGAATAGAGGTATCATAACTCAACATAATAAAGGCCATATATGACAAACCTACAGCCAACACATTTTTCAATGGGCAAAAACTAAGTGTTTATCTGAAGAAAAGAAACAAGACAAAGATGTTTGCTTTCACCACTCTTATTCAACATAGTACTGGAAGTCCTAGCTGCAGCAATCAGACAAGAAGAAGAGATAAAAGGCATCCAAATTGAGGAAGTAAACTGTCATTATTCATAGATGACATGATATTGTACATAGAAAACCCTAAAGACCGTACCAGGAAACTATTAGACTTAATAAATTAATTCAGCAAGTTAGTACGATACAAAATAAACATTCAGAAATCAGTGGCATTTTTATACACCAATAATGAACTTTCAGAAAGAGAAACTAAAAAAGCAATCCTATTTACCATTGCAACAAAAATATAAGATACCTAGGAATAAACTTAACCAAGGGAGTAAAAGACCTGCCAGAATGGCTATTATAAAAAAAAATCAACAAACAACAAATGCTAGAGAGGATGTGGAAAAAAGGGAACACTAGTTCACTGCTGGTGGGAAGGCAGATTGGTGCAGCCACTATGGAAAATAGTATGGAGTTTCCTCAAAAATTTGGAGGTTGGCCGGCTGGCCCCGCCCACAATCAGGGTGGGTGGCTGATCAAGGGTGGGGCTGGCCTGGGGGAGAAGCTGTGGACCCACTGGTCGAACTCCCGGTCAAGGGGACAATTTGCATATTAGCCTTTTATTATATAGGAATACACATAGCCCATGGACACAGGCAATAGGATAGTGGAGAACAGGGTGGGTGGGTGGGTAGGGACTGGGAGGAGGGGGATCAAGGGAGAGTGAGAACTGCAAGATACCTATAATACTATCAACAATAAAATATAATTTAAAATGGAAAGAAAATTACTGTTTTCACTTTTATGCAACCCAAATGGAATATTATAATCTACCTTTTCTATTTATATTAGGGTTCTCTATTTTCCCTCTGCTCAATTTATTGCCCTTTTGCTTGCCCAATGCTTGCCCTTTTGACTGTACCTTCTACAATTATCCTCCATGCTCTTCCATGTAATGGTTAGTATTGCCAGCTCTGAAGTCAGACTACTAATTTCAAATCATGACCTTACCACTTAACCTTTAGTTGTGTGACTTTGAATGAGTAACTTAAACACTCTTTCTCACATATAAAATAAGCATAGTAATATTGACATCTTAGAGTGGTAAAACATTTTGAACAATAAGCACTCAGTACACATTAACTATCAGTACTGTTATTATTATTACAATTACCATTATTATTCCTGATCTAGGGGCAAACGTCCTTGGTAATTTTATGAGAACAAGGAGAAGGCTATGGTTAGTACAACTTAAATCATTTTTGGAGACAGTTGGTAATTGGCTAGCTAACAACCTCTATTCCTATGGTTCTTTTTAATTTTCAAAGACATTTTACATACCATTTCTATTAAGCATCATTACAAAAATACTGCATTCTGTCTTCAGCTGCTGGTAGGGAGTTTCTAACATACCAGGGAGTAATGTCCTAGCCAGCGGCTGACAGTACTTAGCTGAGGAGTGTATTTTATGACTTCTTTATGGCTTCTCTGAAAATTAACAAGGTGACTACACTAAAACATTTATTAATGTGTTTATGCTTTGTACTCCCATTAGATTTTCATTAAATGTCCAAGAGGGATAATGATTGGGAGAAAGGTTTAACATAAACAGATAATATGAGTGGCAAAGGAAAACTGGCATGTGTTCTAATAGAATGCAGATGCCCTGAGAGCTATGAAAACGCTGCCTCTGACATGATCATGGAATGTTAGAGCCCGGAGATAGCTTGAATTACAAAATGTTGGAGTTGGGTCATATCTATGAAGTTGTTTTGGCTTATTCCTCATTCTACAGGTGAGGAAAGAAACCGAGACAAAGAGAAGTTCAATAACTTATTCAAAGCCAGACAGAGCTCAAAACAAGTTCTTCGGCCTCTTGACTCACAGCCCAATTTTCTTTTCACTATGCCAGTTTTCCTCTCTTGTTATGCTTGCATGGCTCAGACTTTCATTCAGAAGAATTTCCCCTAATAATTAAAATAGTTGATTGAGGCTTAATCCAAATATTACTGTATAGATTATTTTGCACTTACCTAATCTTCCTTCCTTTCAAAAGTCAGAACTCCAAGCTATTTGTAAGATTTATAATAGATTGTCTCCAAAACGTCTTAGTGCATAACTAAGGCATCAATAAGTAACCAAAGAGGTATGTGAGGTTTCTGTCAACAATTTCCTCCTTCAGGAGAACTGGACATTTTATTTCTCACAGCACTTGAGTTCAATTGCTCTGGTTTGAACTGGGCGGGTGGCAGCGTGGGTCACTTGAGCCACTTAATCTATTTAACGCTACGCATGCCTTTCACAAGTGGCCAGCACTGCGGTGAGTCACTAGTCTGGAAATCCTTTGCTAGGATTGTAAGGTGCTACACCTCTTCACAGGAATGTGTAGGATATGCCTACTCACAAAATAACTCTGACACATGTAATTAAATAACAGCTGAAAACAAGTGAACAAACCAATATCACATGCAGTGTTCTCACCTAAAAATTATTTATTCACATATAAAGCGCACCATGGTTTAAGGCCTAAAATTAAGGCCCAGTAGTCTATGCAGCTTTGACATCTGACGAAACTGGGAGGGCCCCGTATGGCCTGTCTGCAGGCTGCCCTCCAACTCTGCTCCCAAGGATAAGGCCCCCTGGCCAGAGAGCACGCCTTAGCAAGCAGACTAGGCGCATGTCTTGCTATCTCTGAGTAGCAGTTTAGTTTTCGGTTCCCTGTCAGCTGCAGAATTACTCAAACAAGCTCACCACAGCCTCCTGTGGGAACCAGGGAGCACCACCCTATCGTTACTATGAAACTGCCTATCACAGCTCCTGGGTGTTCACCCTTTTCCTAAGGGAACTCCTCCCGTGGCCCTTCACAGAGCGTGGTGTCCTCCTGCCCCCGGCTGTGAGTACATGTGACTAATAAACTGCCGTCCATCTGTCCAGTGTCCGTTGCCATGGGTTCAGCCGCCGCATAACCCTTGGACAGGAATCCCTCCACCAATGAGGTGAAGAGGGGCATTTCAAACACACACGTAAATGATTCTGCTTCGTGGCAAGTGAACTCATTAGCTGAAGGAGGACTTCCCAGTGGTCAGGTCCCGTTCCACGCTGTCTGCATTAAGTATTCAAACCCCCGTGGCCCATGCACCCACTTGGAGGTGTATAACCACTAGACTTACAAAACAAACATTTCATCATTCTCGTCTTCACTCCTTGGATGGCCTGCTGTTTCCTATTTCAAACAAGAGAATGAATCAAGGAAATTAATAAAAATGCTAAATGAGATTATATAAAAGAAAGTGACAGGTGTTCAACATTCTACTGGATGTGCTTCATTATCATCTAAAAAAGGACAGATTATCATTTTTTAATTTAATGCAAGAAAAACAATAGCAAGTGATTTCATGTGAATTTTAATACTATGATTATACCAGAATGACAAAATAATTTTTACAAAACATAGGAGATATGCAGGTTAAGATAGTAGACTTAAAACAGATTTATATTCCTTGCCTCCTGAAGACTCAATGAAATGATAGATAAATAATAAATAAAAAACAAACACACTGAAAAAAGCAAAAAGATTGAGAAATGGGGCATGAGGATAGAAGTGATTTTAAATGAATTTCTGACATTAATGATTGCATCCTGACAACAATTGTAGAGCAGAAGTAACGGTCTGGAAAATGAGCCAATGTCTGTAAAATGATCCAGAGTAGGTGGGAATTCAGAACATATAAAAGAAAAAAAAATGGAGGGATAATTTATGGATCTGAAAACAGGATACTATGACCCATACCCACTCTCAATCTTAGAGGGCATGATATAGCTGGCAACCAAGCAAAAGAATTACATCTCAAATATGTATGGTTATGTCTATAGCTTTTAAATTAATCCCCTCTGGGATGTGGCAAGTACCTGCAATCTAAACACTCAATTTTTTTTTTCATCTCAAAGCAAGTTTCATCATTTTTTGGATTATTGTTATTTGCAGGAAGAATCTTAACCAACATGTTTCCATCTATTCCATTTTCTCTTAAGTTTGATAAGAAGACAGACCAGCTAAATCAATTTTTGTTAAATGTTCATTTCATTTACATGGATAGATTTTATGTCCACTTTCTGGTGGGCTTAGAGACCTAAATATGAACTGTACAGTTGTACATTTAAGTGCCTCAGATTAAAATGTCTATCCATCTGTTGGTTAGATAATTAAAGGTCAGTCTCAAGTGATTCTAGTAATAAAGTTAGAGAAACTAACCTGTGATGTGATGAAAATGGCCCTTCATCTTTATGGGCTCCCTCCCCAAACTCATAATCCCTTCAATCATGAGTAGAACAACAGGCAGTTTCCAATTGAGGGGCATTCTACAAAATACCCAACAAGCACTTCTCAAACTATCAAGGTCACGGGGAAAAAGGAAAATCTGAGCAACTGTCCTCTCCAAATAGGAGCATAAGGAAACAGAAGGGCTGGATGTAAATATGGTGTCTTGAATGGATACCAGAACAAAAAGGGACCATTATAGAAAAACTAATGAAAATCAAGTAAAGTATGGACTTTAGTTAATGGTATTCTTACAACTAATGTACGATAGTTGTGTAAAATGTTAATAATAAGGGAAATTATATAAGGAGTAAATAGGAACTCTGTACCATCTTCATAAATTACTGGTAAATCTAAAATTGTTCTAAAAAAAATAAAGTATATTAAAAGTTAAAAGACAAATTCATCTATGCATTGCCAAGCCTATACAGAGCAACTTAAAAGGACATATCTAAAATAAGAAACACATATCAGAAAAAAAAGAAAAATGCAGATTTTCCCTTTAGCTAAAAGATCATCCTCTTTTTTTATGACACCTGTAGCATTTGTAAGATTAAAAATAACTGTTAAGTCTTCATAAAGCATTTGTTCTTATAAATTTAACATACTTTCATCCATAATGAAGCAAATAATTTTACTAACCTAAGCACTAAATTTGAAGTATCTATTGCCAGTATATAAATGGGTCTTATTTATTCTTAGCATTAGATTACTATTAATATAATAAATATATGGTATTAACTCTGAAAGTCAGTCCCCAAAGAAAACTAAGAGCAAAATTTCCCTCATGTTAACTTCATCTCTGAACCTCTTGGATTAATTTTCAATTAACGGTGTCTCTGAAGTGAATAGACATGAGATTATTTTTGTTAATTTGGGTCTTATGTAATAGACATTGTTTAATGTAGGTACTGATTAAAATAGACACTCAGAAATGGTATGGAGAGGGAACAAGTCACAGGAAGAGAGAAGGATTATTAAGTATCTGTGTGTCAGTGTTTGATTGCAGACAACAGAATTTATTGTGGCTATAGTAAACCAAAGGAATTAATACTGAGAATGGAGTGCTTACAAAATTGTTAAAAGTGCTCTGGCCTGGGCCTCCGAGAGCTAGTACCAGAAATCACTGCATAACTGGCTCAAAGGAAACTGCTACCTGGGCTACAGTCAGGAAGCTGGGCACCAAGAAAACAGCACCTCAGCTGGGCTCCGAGGACCACAAAGCAGCTATCTGAAGTGCTGGCTACTGAGTAAGGCCCACAGCAAGAAATTGTACAACCCCTGCAGGCCCTCCCTTTCCCCACTTCACTCTGCATTCAAGCCTCTCCTGAGTGCATTTGATTGATTGAACTTAAATCACATGTGAAGCTTCTGCTCCAAAGGAAGTCTGAGAAATGTACTTTAAGCTTTCCAGTGTCTGCCATACAGAGAGCACATTAAGGGAGGTGGAATAAATGTTGAGTCAGTCGACCTAGCTTGTCCACCATGTGTGACATTAGATGATTGTAATATGAGTAATGCATTTGAGGGGCTGTAATCAACTGGTCTCTTACTGGAGGCATATTTTTCCTCTAGAGTTTAACAGCGCTCTGTTCATATAGACCCTGTGGCCAACATACCACTCAGAAATCCAAATGCCACCTCAAGTTGTTACATCACAGATCATTTGCATTTGTTCTTATAAAACATCTTCAGATTGGGGTGGGAGAGTGCTTGCATCCAAGGTTCCTTTTTAAAACTTTTTTCTAAATTTTACATATTCTCTCTTTGGACTTGTTGTAATGTGCATGCACACACACACACGCACACACACATTCTCTCTTCAACATTAATCAATATGAGAAAGGCCCCTGTGGATACATAGAGACCTATTAATTATCAAGATGACTTTGTCTAAGCTCACAACTTCAGTATTTGTCCTTCCACATTAAAACATTTCCTCCCTGCAGTGTAATGTTAGATTAGCACTGGCTATTTAGCCCATTATCAAATATTCCCTAGGCTAACCACCTACCTGTACTCTTGCTTCCCAACATAGACTTCCTGGTCACCAACGCAGTTTGCTTTTCTTCAGACAAGAACAAATTAATGAATTTTGATGCCATTAAAAATAAACTGATGTTATCCATTTTGTATGAAACATACAAAAAGGATATTAAAATTAGTCTGATTATGCTTTGTCCAGAGTGATATATTGTGACTGAGTTGGGGGAAAGAATATACAAAAATATACAAACAGGAATTATTAGAGAAAACCCACCAGGACTTGCTTGCTGAGAGGACTGGGGAAGTGGAGTACTGCAGTCAGAGAAATGACTGAATGAGATGTGAGCAATCCCTCAAACAGCAACAAAAAGAACCTCTAGCCAGGCTCACCAAGAAACAAAGAGAGAGGACCTCCCCCCCAAAAAAAAATCAGAAATAAAAGAGGTGAAGTAACAACTGACCCAACAGACATACAAAGGATTATAAAAATAAATACTACAAACAACTCTACTGTACCAACAAACTGGACAACCTCGATGAAATGGAAACATTCCTAGAAAAATACAAGATTCCAAAACTCAATCAGAAAGAATTAAAAAACCTGAATAGGCCAGTAACTACTGATGAAATTGAAACAGTAATCAAAAAACTTCCAGCAAACAAAAGCCCTAGACCAGATGGCTTCTCAGGGTAGTTTTACCAAACATTCAAAGAAGAATTAAAAACTATCTTCCTCAGACAATTCCAAAAACCTCAAGAGGAAGGCACACTTCCAAGCTCTTTCTAAGAAGCCAGCATTACCCTAATCCCAAAACCAGATAAAGACACTATAAAGAAAGAGAATTACAGGCCAATATCCCTGATAAGCATAGATGCTAAAATCCTCAACAAAATTCTAGCAGATTGGATCCAGCATTAAATTAGAAAGATCATATACCATGACCAAGTGCGATATATCCCAGGAATGCAAGGCTGGTACAATATTCTCAAATCAATAAACCACATAAACAAATTGAGAGACGAAAATCACATAATCATATCAATAGATGCAGAAAAGGCATTTGACAAAATCCAACACCCCTTCTTGATAAAAATTCTCAGCAAAGTGGGACTAGAGGGATCATACCTCAACATAATAAACGCCATATATGACAAATCTACAGCCAACATCATACTCAATGGGCAAAAAATGAAACCATTTCCCCTAAGAACAGGAACAAGATAGGTTTGCCCATTTTCACCACTACTTTTCGACATAGTATTGGAAGTGCTAGCCATAGTGATCAGATAAGAAGAGGAAATAAAAGGCATCCAAATTGGAAAAGAAGAAGTAAAACTGTCCTTATTTGCAGATGACATGATATTGTACATAGAAAACCCTAAAGACTCTTATCAAAAAACTACTAGACTTAATAAATAAATTTAGCAATATAGCAGGATACAAAATTAACACCCAGAAATCTATGGCTCTTTTATACACCAACTAGAGGCCCAGTGCACAACATTTGTGCACGTGGTCGGGGGGTGGGGGGTCCCTCAGCCCAGCCTGCGCTCTCTCACAGTTCGAGACCCCTTGGAGGATGTCTGACTGCCACGGAGGCAGAAGAGGCTACCACCACCGCTGCTATGCTCACCAGCCATGAGCCCAGCTTCTGGCTGAGCAGCGCTACCCCTGTGGGAGCACACTGACCACCAGGGGGCAGCTTCTGAGTTAAACGTCTGCTCCCTGGTGTTCAGTACACAAGTATACATCATAGTGACTGATCATTCCACCGTTTGGTCAATTTGCATATTAGGGTTTTATTATATAGGATAATGAACTCACAGAAAGAAAAACTAAAACAAATTCCATTCACCATTGCAACAAAAAAATTAAGATACCTAGGAATAAATTTAACCAAGGAAGTAAAGGATCTGTATCAGAAAATTACAGGATGCTATAAAAAGAGATAGAGGAAGACATAAAAAAATGGAAGAATATACTGTGTTCATGGATTGGTAGAATCAACATCATTAAAATGTCCATACTACCCAAAGCAATCTATAGATTCAATGCAATCCCCATTAAAATACCAACAGCATATTTCAAAGACCTAGAACAAACTCTCCAAAAATTCATCTGGAATAAAAAAAGACCCTGAATAGCTGCATCAATCTTGAGAAAGAAGAACAATGTTGGAGGTATCACAATACCAGATATCAAGCTGTATTAAAAGCCACTGTTCTCAAAACTGCCTGGTACTGGCACAAGAACAGACATGTAGACCAATGGATAAGAACAGAGAATCCAGAAATCAACCCAAGCCATTATGCTCAAGTAATATTTGACAAAGGAGGCAAGATCATACAATGGAATCAAGACAGTCTCTTCAATAAATGGTGTTGGGAAAATTGGACAGATACATGCAAAATAATGAGACTACACCACCAACTTACACCATACACAAAAATAAACTCAAAATGGATAAAGAACTTAAACATAAGATGGGAAACCATAAAAACTTTAGAAGAAGCCATACGCAGCAAAATAGAGACATATAGCGAAGCAATATCTTTACTGATACAGCTCCTAAGGCAATGAAAACTAAAGAGAAAATAAACAAATGAGACTACATCAAAATAAAAAGCTTCTTCACAGCAAAAGAAACCATCAATAAAACAAAATAACCCACTGCATGGGAGAACATATTTGCCAATGTTATCTCTGATAAGGGTTTAATCTACAACATTTATAGGGGATTCATACAACTTAACAAAAGGAAGATAAACAATCCAATAAAAAAAATGGGCAAAGGAAGGACCTAAATAGACACTTTTCGAAAGAGGACATACAGAAGGCCAAGAGACATATGAAAGCATGCTCAAAGTCACTAATCACCCAAGAGATGCAAATCAAAACAACAATGAGGTACCATCTCACACCTGTCAGAATGGCTATCATCAACAAATCAACAAATGACAAGTGCTGGTGAGGATGCGGAGAAAAAGGAACCCTCATGCACTCCTGGTGGGAGTGCAGACTGGTGCAGTCACTGTGGAAAACAGTATGGCATTTCCTCAAAAAATTAAAAATGGAACTTTCATTTGACCCAGTAATCCCACTTTTAGGAATATATCCCAAGAAAACAGAAACACCAGTCAGAAAGGATATACGCACCCCTATGTTCATAGCAGCACAATTTACAATAGCTAAGATTTGGAAACAGCCTAAGTGCCCATCAGCAGATGAGTGGATTAGAAAACTGGTACGTCTACACAATGGAATACAATGCTGCTGTAAAAAAGAAGGAATTCTTACCATTTGCAACAGCATGGATGGAACTGGATAGCATTATGCTAAGCGAAATAAACCAGCCAGAGAAAGATAAATATTACATGATCTCACTCATTTGTGGAATATAATGAACAACATAAACTGATGAACAAAAATAGATACAGAGAAAGAGACAGAGAAGCATCAAACAGACTGTCAAATTGCAGTGGGAAGGTGGCGGGGGCGGGGGGCAGTAAGAGATCAAACCAAAAGACTTATATGCATGCATATAAGCATAACCAATAGACACAGACACTAGTGGGGTGAAGGCATGTGCTGGGGTCTGGGGGTAGATGGGGGAGGTCCATGGCAGGAAAAGGAGACATATGCAATACTATATGTAATACTTTAAACAATACAAAAAAAAAGTAGTCCTGTGTTAGTCAGCTATGCGTCATCCCCAAGACAGATGAAATGCAAGAATATTCCAGTGGTTTCTAAACTCTGCAAAATATTTCAAAGTGCCTCTCAATTACAGATGGTACAAATGAAAACGCACAATTTTGAAGCAAACCCCACTCTAATTTTTTTTCATTAATTCTTTAAGTTCCTTCTAAATAACAGGTTCTACAACAGAAACTGTTAAACCAAAAATTCTTTAAGCTGACTGAAAATAGCAATAGAAAGAGGAGATCTGAGTACAATATAAAAAAACCCTGAAATATCCCTCTCTTCCTAGTCTATAAAATTCCTCAGATAAATTTTTGAAATGAAATATATTCAGCATTCAGAAAGAGTGCCAAGAAATAGTGATTTTAGAGGACCCTAAATTTAACATGCTTACACTTGAATTGCTATTGTATCACAATAAAAGAATGTTCCACATTGAATTTACTAGCACACATCAATTTATGAAACATCTATTCTCCTGTAAAATATATTTTGTTTTATCTTCACTTTTGTACACCATACTTGAAGCTAGAAGTTCTTTGTGCATGTCTTCAGGCAAAAATGGAGGGGAAAAACAAAATTTGCACCCTCAAATTTTCACTATAATCCAATTTTAACATTAAATTATTATGAACTGAAATCAGCAAAGATCAGAATAATAGATTTATACCTAAAGTTACTTTTTAAATCAGAATAAAACTATATATTATTTTCCCTCCCATATGAACTTTAAAAGAATTCTTTTATTACAAGGTTAAGCAATATGTTTTTCTTTTGCTTTGCCTCCAGGTACTGAAAGTGAGGCTATATTTAACAAGCATGTCTCCTTTTCATAGCAGGCATCCAAACAGCATAATAGTCTCACATGAATGATAATATTCCTTCATACTTCATTTTTCTATCAAACACCTCTGTGACTTGGTGTGCTAATAAACTATATGATCATGTTGGCCAATGTCACCCCAATAAGTTTAATTAAAAAAAATAAAGAATGGAAATACTATATGAAAAGTTACATTATTTAAGTGATAAAACTGTATTCCAACCCAAATCTGTTATTCTCCACAGACATGCTCCTTTTACAACTTCACTTATCTGCTGTTATGAGACTTAGTTATGAACATTGAACAAAGCATGCATTCTTTTCTGCTCACATACAGCCCCAAAAATAGATGCTTGAGTACAAAGTTACACTATAGGATGTCTCTGACCAGCTTTCCAAACAGACCTTACCATTGTCTCATTTCTTCTGTTGTCCAAAATATGCAATGATGATATATGTCTTCATAAGAGAAGGTAGCACATAAAAAGATTGTCCTGACAAAAGGGGATTTCTTTTTGGGAACTGCCTATTTTCAGAAGTTTTCATGCTACAATTTGAATTAAGTTGGGTCACTAAAATATAGCACAAAAAAGGGACATTAACACCCATAAATATAAAATCTCACAAACTTTCCCCCAAATTAATACCACATCAACCATTTCAATATACACATCACTTTGATAAAAATGTTTTCTTTTTTTATTTTGTTGATTAGTTAATTTTAGAGAGAGAGAAACATTGCTTTATTGTTGCACTCATTATGCATTCATTAATTGATTCTTGTATGTGCCCTGACCAGGGATCAAACCTGCAACCTTGGTGTATGGGGCGGATACTGTAACCAACTTAGCTAACCAAGCCAAAAATGATAAAATCTTTTCTTAAGTATTAAACATGATAGGAAAAAACTGTCTTCAAGTTGTGTTCACATGTCTCCTCAACAGCCTTTGTAAAACAAAGGAAAGAAAGATGAGGTGACCCCTTTGAACATCATAGAAGAAAGGGCAGCTTGCCTGGCCAGTGTTGCTCAATGGTTGAGCATTGACCTATAAACTAGCAGGTCACAGTTCAATTCCCAGTCAGGGAACATGTCCAGGTTGCGGGCTCCATCCCCAGTAAGGGGTGTGCAGGAGGCAGCGGATCGATGATTCTCTCCCATCATTGATGTTTCTATCTCTCTCCCTCTCCCTTCTCTCTAAAATCAATAAAAAACGTATTTTTAATAAAAGAAAGGGCAGCTAGCTAACCCCTAAGATATTTTTAATTATGCTTAAAGGCTTACTATGCAGATATATATTTAACTGGACATTGTGCTACAATAAAATGGTCACCAGCTAATTGTACCACAAGCAACCCAACATCATCTCTGCCCCAGTAGAATCCATCGTATCACAGTGCATTATGACACATACTGTTATAATCTGGGCCAGACAGGTTCCTGCAAACTGTCAATTATGTTGCAAGAATAAGAGGTAATTGTGGGTGTTTACTGATGTTCATCCTATATTCCCCAAAAATGCACTATAAAAGTACTAGAGGCCTGGTGCACAAATCCGTGACATTGAAAGAGATTAGAAGAAATATTTTAATATCGCTATTTGCCCTTTCTCTATAATAGAAGTGTCAACCAAATTCAAGATCAATAATGACAGATGGAAACACACACGTGCAATTGGCACCAGCGAGAGCTTTATATATATAGATAAACTTGCTTAATTAGACCTGCTTTCTCATTTAGCTAAACTTTCCAGCCCAGTGAAGCACCCCAACTTCTCTTTCAGGAAATTATCAGCAACACAGCAGTAAATATCAACAAGAAGCAGATTATTATTGTAAATCATGCAGGGAGAACAAAGGGTGAAATATTTAACTGCAGCAGTGTTTTACTATATTCTGCACAGTGAGAAAACCTGAAATCATTTTCAAGGTCCACCATTTCTTACTTCTTTTCAGTTGGGTCAAGTTTCTAAGCTTTCTAAATCTCCATTTTCCAGCTAATGAAAAGAAAATAGGATTCTACCAAGTCTCCTATCTACCTACTCCAGGAATTCTGTGAGGATCAAAAGAGATGAGGTACATGAAAACACTTCACAGACATTTGGTTAAAGTGTAAAATGTTTGCACCTGGCTATAAAGCAAGTCATTTTCCTGGGCTGAAGAAACTCCAAGGAGGCTAGTCGCTAGGGAGAGGAAGCCGGGAGTTGCTACGTGACATCATTACCCAGCGCCCACAGCCACCGTTTCTGGGCTAGGCTGGTCTGTGGGCCACATTTTGCGCCATGGGGTCTCAGCAGCATTGGCTTCAATTTGGTGGGCTGTCACTCCAGGGCAGGGCCTGTGTCCCACTTGGGGAAAGCCAAGTGTTGCTTTGTCGGTGCCAGGTCCATGGTGCTATTTCTTTGTAAATGGCCAGTGCATGTCATGGCAGCTCCTGCATTGAGCATCTGTTCTCTGATGGTCAGTGAGTGTCATAGCGACCAGTTGGGCGGTCGGAGGGACACTTAGCATATTAGCCTTTTGTATATATAAACTAAAGGCCCGGTGCATGAAATTCATGCATGGGTTTGGTCCCTAGACCTGGCCAGTGATCAGGGATGATCAGGGCCTTATGGCTGCTGGCCAGGACCTTCCATCTGGCTGCCACCTGGGGCCTTCCTGCTGTCTGCCAGCTGATGGCCGATGCCAGCCAGACAGGTGTAGGAACTGCAGGAGGTTGGCCAGCACAGGGAGGGACCAGGGAAGTGGGCTGGCTGCGGGAGGTTGGCTGTGGGAGTGCACTGACCACCAGGGGGCAGCTCCTGTGTTGAGCATCATAGTGACTGGTTGTTCTAGCATTCCTGTCACTTAGGCTTTTATATATACAGATTCTTCAGTAATATTCTAATTTCTTCTATTAAGAATATTCAAAATTGAAGTGAAGAAAGGATAGGTGAAAGAAAGATAAATAAGTTGATGAGTGTATCTATAAGTACTTCACATTTAACTGGGGCAAGTATGACAATAGCTTCTAATACTAGAAAGATCAGAGCCTGAAGTAGATTCCATACTTGATATAACTTTTTCTTGGATAATGGCTACTGATTCTCTTAGCAAGGCTGGTTTATCCAGCTAAATTCTCTCTGCTTGAAGAACAAGGATATGTTATTTAAAAGCCTCAGAGGATGCCAAAACCGGTTTGGCTCAGTGGATAGAGCGTCGGCCTGTGGACTGAAGGGTCCCAGGTTCGATTCCGGTCAGGGGCGTGTACCTGGGTTGCAGGCACATCCCAGTAGGAGATGTGCAGGAGGCAGCTGATTGATGTTTCTCTCTCATCGATGTTTCTGACTCTCTATCTCTCTTCCTTCCTCTCTGTAAAAAATCAATAAAATATATTTTAAAATAAATAAATAAAAATAAAAGCCTCAGAGGCTTGAGACACTAACAGATGAAAATCTAAAGAAATCCACACACAGTCATATGTGGTAATCTTTTATTTCCCCCCACTAATCCTGCATCTCATTTCAGTGAGCATGGGCATAATGGAATAGACTCAGCAGGCTTAAGGTGAAAACAGCTGTTGTCCCAGAAGAAGAAAAAAGTTCAATTTCTTTGTCAGCTCTTGGTATATGAATATAGAAATATTTGGATTTTACAGGAAAGAAATAACATGTTTCAAAGATTTCTAAGAAATTTCATTAGAATAAGTTTAAAATAAAAAAGCATATAGATATTAAACATCTTTTTACAGCAAAGACAAGTAAGCAATTCTTATCAGATTGTTTCAAAATCATAGTAAGGCAAATAACTGAAGAATTGTAATGCAATTAGATAATACTGTGGATTTAATATTCGAAATAATAAAGTTAATTATTCTTTAATGTTTTTAAATAACAGTTTCTTTCATTACATGATAATGGCTAGCTATCTATGTTCAAAAACTTCTCTCAGAAATTATAAAAATACTGAAAGAGACATCCATATATATAAAAGCCAAGCGACCAGAACAACTGGAATGACCAATTGCTATGACGCACACTGCGGCCAGCCAACTGGCTCAATGGGGGTGGGGCCGACCTGCCAACCTCTCGTGGCCCCTCCCCCCAGTTGGCCCGACCCGATCAGCCCCACCATCCCAATTGGGGGTGGGGCGGGGCCAACCCCCCACATCCCCTCCCCCTGGCCGGCCCTGATTGGCCCCAATAGGGGCATGCCAGCTGGACCCCACCTGTGCACGAATTCATACATAGGGCCTCTAGTAAAGTCCTAACAGTAGTAGAGACCAAAGTTACCTATAAAAAGTCATCCTGGAGAAAATTCCCCTTGTGAAATTGCACAGTTGAACTAATTGAGAAATGTCCCATGGCCAGAGCTGTGCTGTGCAATAGTATAACAACCAGACACACGTGGCCAGTCAGCACTGAAATGTAGCTATTTCAAATGGAAACATTCTGGAAGTAGAAAAATACATATCCAATATCAAAGACTTGGAACAAGAATAAGAACGTAAAGTATCTATGAATAATTTTTGTATTGGGAATATTTAAATAATAATTTTAAAAATATTGGGCTGAATATTACATATTATCAAAATTTATTTCACTTGTTTTCATTTAGGTTTTTTTAAATGTGGTTAATAGAATATTTTAAATTACATTATGTGGGGAACATATTTCTAAGGATGCTGGTCTAGACCTGTAAACCAGAAACATGGCTAGAGAGAAATCAAACAAGAGAAAGTTTCCACTATTTTCCAGGAAGCCCTCAAATCAAAGACACGGGGCCAGAATCACTGACCTCCCTTATCTGTAAGATATATTCCCTGGGGCCCTAGCCAGTTTGGCTCAGTGACTAGAGTGTCAGCCTATAGACCAAAGGGTGCCGGGTTTGATTCCAATCAAGGGCATGTACCTTAGTTGCAGGTGCAATGCCCTGCCCTGGTTGGGGAGTACGCAGGAAGCAACCAATCGATGTGTCTCTCTCACATGGATGTTTCTCTCTCTCCCTGTCCCTTCCACTCTCTTTAAAAATCAATGGAAAAATATCCTCGGATGAGGATTAACAACAACAAAAGATATACTAGTATTCTTTGGCAGAACCAGAATTGGTTCCTCCCTCCAGGCCTCCTCCCTCTAGCAATAACTTTCTTCCTATATTCACTAATGAAGCCACATCTGCTCGAGTTGCACAGAGGCCCAAAGTAAAGAGCCCAGGCTATAAGGAAGTGCAGCCTGGGTGATAGGCAAGGACACGGGAACAGCCATGGGAACACTCTGCTAAGGAGGGACTACAAGTTCCTTCTAGTGCATTATTCAGAAATAAAATCACCCCGTCATAGTAAAAAGAATAGGTAATAAAGAAAAGAGGCCTTTCCTTATGTCAAAGGAGTAGTAAATTTTAAAAATTTATAAAACAGAAATTTTTACTAGGGACTGTGCAGATCAAGCGTGTCACACTTGCAGCCCGCAGGCAACATGTCTCATTTATTTGGCCCGAGTTAGCCTTTGAGTTTGACATGCTTCGTATAGATCAATTTCTTCTCCAGCATGTATTCAAAGAGAGAGACAGCACAGAAATATATAGTACAGAGTATCAAAACAAATGAACACACCTTTACCAATGGGATATTGGGCTTGACTAGGTCTTTTCCAATTCAAGAAGCTTGTGGACAGATTCCATAGCATGAAACAAGAACGTTAATCCGCTTCAGATTTAGAGGAAAAGCATGCCTGTGAACATAGAAAATGTGGCCCCAGCTGGTTTTAGAGACTGTGAAATAAGGGATAAACTGACATGACAAGAAAGAACATTAGCTAAGAGTTAATAGATATAAGAAAATAATTTAGAAAAACTTAAACAAAATTAAAATATATATTGGAAGCAACAGAGTGCAACACTAAGGTAGATAGAAACAAAATGTAGAATATTAGCTCTCTAATGCTGGTAACAAGCCAATTGCACCAGAATCACATGGACTGCTTTTCAAATACACAGACATGAGACCCTAACCTTGCAGAGTGGGACCCAGTTGATATAATAGAGCCTTGAAAATGTGAGTGTAAGTTCTCCAGGTGATTCTAAAATACATGCAAGTGTGGGAAAGACTCATGAGGTGAAACAGAGGAGCTAAATACTAAAGGAGGAGGGGTGGAGAGATGAGAAAGAAAATGACAAATACAGAAAGAAGAAAATGAAGATAAAAATAATCAATTACAAGCTTCTTTGAGATAAAAATAAGGAAGTCGAAATATTTTTAGGATCTTTAAAATAGGAAGATAGGTAGATATTTGCAATTGGAATCTGATTATAGAAGTCTGTAGAAAATGAGTGAAAAAAGAAATACATTCCTGTCATATCTTAGTGAGAGTCTTAACTGACAAAGGTAAGAAACAAATCTTTCAAATATCCACACCAAAAAGATACTTGGGGTAATTTCAAAGAATAAAAAAGCATGCCTTTTCTTAAAATACAAGGGAGAAATTGCAAAGAAAATCTTAATGTTCACCTGGTACTAAAATTTCTAAACTAGTACTTGGGGTTTGGTGGGGCAAAACCAAAAGCATAAGTTTTAAAAATTTCATCTGGGAAGTGAAAGTAGATGTTAGAAAAAGTATGTAATGAAAAGTAAAGTTTGTACCTTATGGAGAAAGGAGAAAAAAGCTGGTGAATATGATATTTGGTGGATGTATAATTAGTAGCTTATTTTAAAATATAAATAAATATATGTGATTAATTATAAGAAGTAAAAAAATAGAAGATAACTTATCAAATAAACTGTAAATTGGAATAAAATTCCTAAATTTACATGGTTGAAAAGGGAATAATGACTTGATCAAGCCAACAATAATAAAGAAAAGAAAAATGAAAATAAAATAGAATTTAAAACGTAGCACTTATAAATATGGATGCAAAAAGTTCTAAAGATAATATTAGCAAAAAATAGCCAATAATTTATTAATAGAAGTAGAGAATTCACGGTTAATTCAATATCATAAAATGTATCAAAATAATTCATTATAGAAAAACGTAAAACAGAAAAATCATACTGATAGATGCTATGAAAGCATTTGACAATATTAAGCAAACACATCTAATAAAACTCTAAGTAGGAATAGAAATAGTCTATTTAAATATAAATAAATCTACTCATCAAATTTCAACAGCAAATATCACATTAAGAGATAAAACACTAAAATATTTTATTTATAGTTTGGAATTCAGCAGAAATGTTCACAGCTGTCATTATTTTTCAATGTTATTTGGGATTCCAGCAAATTCAATTTTAAAATGAAATAACTTATATGAATATTTTAAAAGAGATAAAACTGTCATTTGCTGATAATGCACTTGTATGCTTGGAATACCAAAGAGATTGTAATATTAAAATGACTAAATTTTAGAGAAGAGATTCGTAACATGGGTAGATAAGAGATATAAAAAAATCAATTGTTTTATATTATAAGTATGAATCTACATTAACAAACATAAATAGGAAAATAAAACAATAAAAATCATAATAAAATGAGTAGAATAAACTTAAGCTCCTACGTCCCCAGAAAAGGCGTAAGAAGATTCTTACAAAATTTCGTTGACACTGTATATCTTTAAGAATCACTAAAGTCACCAAAAATACCTAACAATATCATGTCCTGACCAGGATGTGAAGCAATGAAACTGATACACTGCTGGTATACAACCACTTCTGAAAAAACAGTTTGCTAGTGTCATATGAGGTTAGATGTAATTTACCGTACAACCCAGGAATCCCACTCCTAGTTATTTACAAAAGGGAGATAAAAACATGTCAACACTAAAACTTATCAGTAAATATATAAGGCAGCTTTATTCATAATCACCACAAAATGACTATCACCTGGTAAAAAGAAAAACAAACTGCAACTATTCAATGAAATAGTTACTTCATGATTAAAATATAAACTACTAATACCTGCAACAACATATATACATTTCAAGGGCATTATGCCAAGTAGAAGAAATTCAATATGAAAGGCTACCTTCTGTAGGCTTTTATATTTATACTAGCCGCCCAGTGCACGAATTCGTGCACCTTGAAAGGAACTGTGGGCCACAGGGCTGCGGTGGGCACATGTTCAAGTCTTGGCCCATCCTCCAACCCCCTGCCCAGCCCCTCATGCCACGGCCCTCAGTCCCCTCTTTGCGGCAGCCCCACTCCCACCACTGCCGCTCCCACGTGCTGAGGGCGCTGGCCCAGCTCGCACCTGCTGACAGCGCAGAGCAATTGGGACTGGTGCTAGCAGTGGGTGCGAGGGGCAGCTGCTGCCCTGATCACCCCTTAGGAGCAGGGGGAGGTAGAGAAGCCCTCAGGGGTGATCTGGGCTGGCAGCCGCTGCTCGCATCCACTGATGGCACTGAGCGATTGGGACCAGCGCCGGGCGCCGGCAGCGGGTGCGAGCAGTGGTTCCTGCACCGGCTGTGGGTGTGAGCGGGGCCAGCACCAGCAGTGGGTGTGAGCGGGACTGTCACCGGCAGTGGGTAAGAGAGGCGGCTGACATCCCAGATTGCCCCTCAGGAGCAGGTGGGGGGTGGAGAAGCCCTGAGGGGTGATGGGCACCGGCAGTGGGTGTGAGCAGCGTCAGCAGGTTCAAACGCCAGATGGGACCACGCTGCATGGGAGCAAAGAATTTTCAGTGACCACCAGAGGCTCACCCTGATAACAGCCACCAGTGCCCCACCTTGGTCTGGCACCCCCGCTCACCTGCTCCACCATCCTGCTGTAGCTGATGCCTGCCATGTTCTGTGCGCATCCCCTGCAGGTCAGCGCACATCATTGTGACATGTTGTACAGTCTATTTGCATATTAGGGTTTTATATAGAGAGATGATATTCTAGAAAAGGCAAAACTAATTGAATGAGAAGAAATCAATAGTTGCTAGAGGCTGGGGATTGGGAAAGACAATTAACTAAATAGAGGCATGAGAAAACTTGTAGAGGTGATGGAAATGTCCTATGTCTTGACTATGGTGGTATATACATGACTGTGTACAGAGTTCATCAAACATATCAACACCTCAAAAATATGAATTTTACTGAATATGAATTATAGTTCAGCACACCTCATTTGAAAAATTAACTGAATGGCCTCAAAACAAGGTGTGAATAAATGGGAAATCACACAATGCTCTTAGACGATGACTTAAAATCAGACTATATTAATTCACTCAAAATTATCATTTAATTAATGTGATTCCAATTAGAATCCCCAAAGGTTGTTCTAGAATCAGATAAAATAATCTTGAACTTTATATGAATTAATTAATTTTCAAAAATAGCCAAGAAAATAAGAATGAATGATGTTAGGAGACTTGTCACACTGTTATCAGTGGAAGTGGAATTCTTGAGGTGCTATGAAGAAAATAATTTCCTAAGGCCCCCACAGGAGGATGGGATTTTGTGGAAAGCTTTATTGATGATGTAAAATTAAGGGGGTTCCCCTCCAAGGTCCCATCTCCCTCCATCTCGCCATGGAAGAAGCCCAGTCTTGTCTTCAGCAGGGCCAGAAGTAAGACCACTGCCCAGAATTTCTGTTCCATATTAAAGTCCAGTCCATTCAGCATTTGGCTAGCTTAGCCGGGTTCCCAGCTGCAGTCCATTGTGGCTTATGTTCACATGGCCATGGGCTGTGTGGCTGCTTAAGGCCACATGGCTATGGAGAGAGACGAGGTGAGTACATGGGAGAGTGCAGGTCATGGAGCAGGAGAGAACAGAGTGAACAAAAGTGAACAAGAAAAAGAGCAATAGGACTATTTGGGGAGTTTAACTTTCCAAGATTTTACACTATTCTAATGAGAGGGTCCACCCCCTAGCCAATCCATTGTTTCCCAGGCTAGACTGACAGACAAGCACCTCCCCGACATCACCCTGACTTACTGTGTATGCATCCATCTCTCCCTTTGTTGGATCCCTTCCCTCAGTGATTTGCAGGGAATGAACCAGTGGTTCCCTGTGGAGCTTGCAGCTGTAGCTTCCTGGGGAAGCTGCACAGATGACCATGATTATAATGTCTGGCCTCTCCTTTGTTCTCTTCCTATTATTAATAGTAAGTAGCTAATTATGATGATAACAATACTAGATATTAAAACACATTATATTATAAAACCATTATAATCAAATATAGTATCAGCATTGGAATTAACAGACTGGGGTACAATAGAGGATATAGAAATGAATTCTAGTATAAAAGTTAATTTACTATACAATAATTTTGTTTAAAAAGAATAGCTTATGAATTGATGAACATGAACTGCTTATCTAACTGAGAGAACACAATATGGAACTCCTATCTCATACCATAAACAGCAATAAATTACAGGAGGATAGAAGATCTAAATATTACAAACTTAATATCATTAAAATAATTAAAATTAAAAAAATTGAGGGGTGGGAAGCCTTCTGAACGAAGACAGAGAAACCCTGAAGCTATAAACTAGAGAGGAGACATATTTAGAATAAAAAATGCAAATGATTTCTCTAGGTAAAGATACCAAAAATGTTTTAATTTATATATGTGCAATAAGATAATATACCTGGAGTCCTTTAAAGTTTACAATACAAACAACTCAATGGAAAAATGATCAAAGTATCATAAGTTTAGGAAATATAAATTAATGTAATGGTGAAATATCACTATATTATTCATACTGTTGACAATGTAAAAGAATGACACACGTTGCTGTGGAATGTTATGATCATACTTTGCTGGTAGGAATTTAAATTACTGCAATCTTTTGGAAAGCAGTGAGGTTGTATCTACTTCTTTTTTTTTGTTTTCTTAGCAAGTCCTGCTCCTGGGGGCATATTCCATAACAATAAAATCACCAGTACAAAATGTTCCTTGTTCTTTTGTTCATAATGGCAAAAAACTGGAAATAAAATTAATTCTCATTCATGAAGAGAAATGGCAGAATAATATGCCCCATAAAATATTATTCAAAAATCAAAATGGAATGAATTGGTTTGTACCAGCTGATGTGATAACATTTCCACAAGGCACTATTGAGCAGGGGAAAAAGATACAGAAAAGAATGTAATCTGATGCTTAGATAGATAGATGGATGGATGGATAAATATGTAAAAATTCTGATATGTGGGTATATAAGCATAGAGGAAAACATTAAAACATAAAGACTGTTAGGTATTCAACAGAATTGGAAAGAGGTGGGAAAGTAGGCAGATGACAGGAAAAAAAGGAGGGAGAAACTACTTGAAAAACTATATAATTTAAAAATTTGACATATAAGAGATTATCTCTTTTATGTACAATTATACATATAAAATATGTGTGATTCTACAGATGCATGAATTAATAAAGAGATTTGAAAACACAAAATTATGTCTATTCTACTGATATATGGGATCATACATTGTCAAACAAAATAACTTCATGTAAAAAAAAGCAAGTTCTTGTGTGTATGGGTATATATATATATATATATATATATATATATCCTATCTAATAATAGACAAACATGTTAATTGACCGTACCTTCGTTACGCCTACCATTGGATAATCAGTGCAATATGCAAATTAACCCAACCAAGATGGTGGCTGGCAGCCACACAGCTGAAGCAAGCAGGAGGCTTGCTTGCTCCAGTGATGGAGGAAGCCAAGGTTCCTTGCCTGCCATGGCCTGGCTCTGAGCTCCAAAAGCAACAAAGTTTCAATCATAGAAGCTAACAAACCTCAGATATCTGCTTTCAGCAGGCCGTGGCCTCAGAGCTGGAGCAAGTAGGAGCTGGCTCTCAGCTCCAGTGATGGAAACAAAGTTTCAATTATAGAAGGTAAATAAATCCCAGAATTAAAAAAAAAATAAAAATAAAAGGAGAGGCTGGTAGATTCAGTCGCTGACCAGCCTGAAAACGGCCCTCAGCCCCTCACCCAGACTGGCCAGGCACCCCAGCGGAGACCGCCACCCTAAAGGGGGTGTGGCCAGCTGCAAACAGCCATCAGCCCCTCACCCAGGCTGGCCAGGCACCCAAGCGAGAACCCCACCCTGATTTGGGACACCCTTCAGGGCAAACCAGCCAGCCCCCACCCATGCACCAGGCCTCTATCCTATATAGTAAAAGGGTAATATGCAAACTGACCCTAACAGCAGAAAGGCTGGGAATGACTGGTCACTATGACACACACTGACCACCACGGGGCAGATGCTCAATGCAGGAGCTTCCCTGTGGTGGTCAGTGTACTCTCACATGGGAGAACTCTGCTCAGCCACAAGCCAGGCTGATGGCTGCCAGTACAGCATTGGTGGTGGGCGCCTCTCCTGCCTCCTCAGCAGCGTAGGTCTGCTCCCCACTGGCAAGTGGACATCCCCTGAGGGCTGCCATCTGCTGTGTTGCCAGAGGGATGTCTGATTGCCATCTTAGGCCCAATCCCCCAGGGAGCAGGCCTAAGCCAGCAGGTGGTCATCCCCCGAGGGGTCCCAGACTGCGAGGGCACAAGCCAGGCTGAGTGATCCCCCCACCCCCCACCCGAGTGCACAAATTTTTGTGCACCGGGCCTCAAATATATATATATATATATATATATATATATATATATATATATATATACACACACATATATATATTAGCAAAGAGGAAAGTATAGAATGATACTAGGCTGTTAATCTTGACCCCAGATGTTTGAGGATGGGTGACATGGGGGAACATACAATAACAAGAGTATACTGTTGGTTTGTGATAATAAACTTTTCTCTGTACATCTTTGTAGTAATCAATTGTTGCAAAAACGTGTGTATTACTATTGTAATTTGAAGAACATTGATGAAAGGAAAATATATTGTGATGAAGGAAGAAAATAAAATTACTATTTAAGGTTAATGCTAAACATGCTTGAGGGAGTAAAAGAGATGCAGGGAACTGATTTATTGTTGAGTCCCTGGGGGGCAGTTCATTTATAAACATACATTTAATTTCAAATCAAACATATTAAGCATTTGCTTTGGGATACCATGGACTAGCATTTCTGAAAATGTGGACTTCAAATTACCTACTTCAGGATCACTGGGGAACCTATGAAAAGGAGTATTCCCAAACTGCACCCCAGAATTTCTAAATTACAGCCTCCTGGGATAAAACTCAGGAATCTACATTTTTATCAAGCCCTCTCACCTCCCAGAGATAATTCTATTGCAAAAAAAAGTGGGGGGAGGGTCTGAAAGACCAGTGATTCCTATAGTTGACAGATCATAAGAATCACCCATTTTAACAGATATGATCCAGCGAGTTTTGGAAACATAGCCTCAGGCAGCTTCAGCAGAGCCTCTATAAACAACTGATATAGCCAAGAAACAAGACCAATGCTTTACTGCAACGTGTTTATAATTTTACAGTAATATTAATAGTGTTTATGCAACAGACAAGGAAAAGTGAGATCACAGGTTGTTTTGGTGAGATATTTATGCTAATATTTTCTCACACTTAGAGTCTCTCTTTCCACACAGGCCACCTTATTAGAACTATTATCTTCCTCCTAGCACATGGCTGATTCCCTCACCCATCGTTTTTGGGCTTTTTGTTACTAAGAGACTATAAAATGACAAAACCAGAAATTTTGTTCCTTCAGTAAAAATTCCTGAAGGGGAACCCCTTGGCCTTTGTTAGAAACAAAATTTTTAAAAAGCCCCAACTACTATAGGAGCTATTTGAGCAGAATTCATATTCGTGAGGACTTATACATTTTTTCCTTGTTCAGTTCAAAGCCTCACGAGTGATTAAGCCCAACAGCTCAGTTACCAATCTCTAACAAGTAGGCACAGACTGCAAATCCAGTTTAAATTCCATCTCAAACTGTGTGCCTCAGTGTCCTTGTCGTATGAAGAGAATGAACTTGAGGAACTTTACAGATGTATATAACATCCTTCTGTAAGTATGAAGATGTTCAGTGGAAGCTAGTTCTGCAGCAAATGCAATGCTCTGTGAAAATGTAGAGGACTTCAATAATGCAGAGATAAGCACGTTATAGGTGGAAGTGGGGTTCTTGGGGGTACTGCTGGAATAAGAATTTCCAGGGGCCCCCATAGGAAGATGAGATAGTGTAGACAGTTTGATTTCTGTGGAATTATACCCCTGAGTTTCCAAGGTCCCATTTCCCTTCATCCCACCATAGAAGTCTAGCTGTGGCTTCAGCAGCTAGCTGATCAAAGCCAGTGTCCAGAGTTCCCATTCCCTGTTGGAGTAATCCTACCCAGTATCAAGCTAGCTTAGTTTATGTTCCCCGCTGCAGTCCATTAGGCCATATGTGTGGGGTCTTCATGTCCACATGGCTATGAAGGAACACAGGCAGGTGAGAAACCAAAGGAACTAGAGAGCCAAGAACCACGACAGCCAAGCAAAACAAGAGGGGAAACTCCTTTGGGGGAGATTATGTATTCCCAAATTTTCGCGGGCTTGCATCGGCCCTGCCTCCTCTGGCCAATGATCTCTGTTTCCAGGTTTGACTGACAGGCATCTTCTGCATGTCATCCTGACTTTACTGTGCAGGCGTCTATCTCCCCTTTGTTGGACCCCTTCCCCCAGTGATCTGTGGGGAATGGGCCGTTGGTTCCCTGGGGAGTGTGAGATTGCAGCTTCCCGGTGAAGCTGCCCAAATGGCCATGCTTGTAATGTCCGGCCTTCCCTTTGCTCATTTCCTATGATTAATAACTAGCTAATTACAATGGTGTCAAATAGATCTTAAATTAGTCACTATTCTGGTGATACTATGTCATTTATACCATATTTTTTTTTGTGGAGGTTGCCTTTTTGCAGTACTTTCAGCTTCTGGGTTCCCTTAAATCCTATCCATGAATTGTCAAGCTTTGATTTTTAAATATAATGAATGTGGCCAGCATGGAAATACATGTGTAACAAGAAAAACAAATGTTTTAGCTGGTGTGAGAATTCTTAGAAAGAGAGCAGCCCCTTGTTCAGAACACACAGCAGTAACTGGAATAGAAAGTGAGAAATAACAGGACCTGAGTATGGGTAAATTGTTCTGCTTGAGACAAGACTGTGAACTGTTTGCTTAATAAAAATGGGAAGAAAGAGGGGAAAAGGAAAGGAAAATAAGAGATGAAAATAAAGAAGAAAGTATAGGTGAAGCAAGAAGACAGGCTGTGTAGTGTGTGATGGGATTTCTGTAGAGACACCATATCTGCATTAAAACCTACAAAATTCACAAAATGCTCACTGCTAGATTAAAAAAAAAAAGACAGAGAAGGCTCAGAGCTTTTCACATAAGTGACAGGGGGAGGAAATGAGGCATAATTCTCTGCTGAGAATTTATAGAAATTAGGAAAAGCATTTTGGCCATGCATTTGGGGCTTAAATCAAGTTTATAGAAATTCTCAAGGAGCAGAGAAACTCATAAAGATGCCTAACTGACTTCAGTGTATTTTCAAGATCAAGAATTAGTACATTATTAAGAATCTGAGGATTTACATGTGGATCCAAAACAAATGACAGCATGTCTGCGTCAAATGCAGGCTCCCATTACAGTAATGAAATGTGACTGTCTGAAGAATAACCTCATCATGCCTTAAAAGTATGAACAAATTTGGTTCTCTGATATCTGTACACAAATTAGCTCAAGCAGATAGCAATATGCGAAGTCTGTACCTAATGTAAAGTGTTTTGTCATGCAGAAAACTTCACCTGGCAAAACCATTTGTATAATCTAGACAAACACAATTTAAGTAGGAATAAGTAATATAAAAGCTATTTCATAATTGACTTCCAACATTTACATATTTATTTGTTCACTGGGTATTTATTGAACACCTGCATTCCACTGCAGAGTCCCTATGTAAGAATTCATTCTTGACGAAACTCAGTATCCAAGGTGATAGATTTTTAGACATGAAAGTTAAAAAGAAAAGAGTCAATTAAAAAAATTTTTATTTGCTAGAAGATATTTTCAGAAGCTGAAGTGTCCTTGGATATATTTTATATATGTGTGACCTAATAAGTCACACATAACAAAAGCTATAATATATCAGATAACAGAAAGACCACTTTGAATTTAGTAATCAGTAAAGCCCTTACACAATGAAGACGGTACCTTTGGTTTGTATTCCAGCGTAAACAATGATGTGGAGGTTAAAATGTTAAGACATCTTCAGGTCCGCTGGGCTTGGGGGAGGAACACAGAGATTTTTTGGAAGAGGAAAGGAGGAAGAATCAGGACCCTCTGGTCTATACCTCTCTAATTATGAGACCTGGGGCAGGTTGCTTAACACCTTTAAATGTCTGCTTTTGGATTGTAAAGTTGAAATGAATAATATCTACCCCACCTTCCTCACAGTTGTGCTCTAAAAATCAAATAAGTTTACATAGGTGGAAATAATACAAACATTTTAAAGTTTCATACAAATATAAGTTAATTTTCTTTTTGTTACTATCAGAGATTGCCCTACATTTTGAAGATGAAAACCTCTTGGCTTCTCAAGGAACATCTTCTATTGGAGTTTATCTTAGCTATCATGAAACCAAATACTAGTGATTTCTCTAACACCTGTCTGTTCTCTCAACTTTCCACTTAACCCTGGAGTTTAGGTTTTTTTTTTAAAATTTAGTAAGAACACTTTCAAGGAGTTCTGCTTGCTGTTACCTGACCATGATATGCCTCCAGACTTAATAAAATAAATTGCTGTCCACTCATGCTCAGTTGACACTGACTTGGCCCATACTTAGACATAAAACCTCAATCACATCTGATGTGAAAATTACCATAAATAAACCTGCAGTGTAATGTATACTTTCAATCCTAGACTGTGTGTCTAGATTTACTCTAAAAATAAGAGGAACCAAAAAGGTTTTAATCACATGTTGGGAAAGTGGCAAATTTACATACACAAAGTTTACATAGATTATCTCATACATATTCAAAACACTCCTTATAGATATTAATTTATGATACATCTTTTTAAAAATGTATTTTTATTGATTTCAGAGAGGAAGTGAGAGGGAGAGAGAGATAGAAACGTCAATGATGAGAGAGAATAATTGTTTGGCTGCCTCCTGCATGCCCCTTACTGAGCCACCAACCCAGACATGTGCCCCAACAGGGAATCGAACCATAACCTCCTGGTTCATAGATCAATGCCCAGCCACTGAGTCACTGCAGCTGGGCAATTCTTGATACATATTATTCCAGAAAGAGATAAAGGCAGTTTACAAAAATGTATACAACAAGATAAATTTAGATTTTAACAAAAGTAAGAGAAAATAAGATGGAATGAAAAATGAAAGAAGGAAAGAAAAGATAAACCCAAGAGTAAGTGAAGTTAATATCTAAAACCATGCTTCAAAGTTATTTATCTTTGTTAAAAAGAAGCCAAAATATATTTGTATATGTTTTACAGTACCCTGCAGAAAAAAGGAAAGGCAAACTATTTCATAAATTATACTTATATATGTTTAAATAATACTTTATCATTTATTCAATGAATATTTATTGAGTATCCACTAGATGAAAGGTAAAAGTGCAGTTCAATGAGCTACCAGTATAGTGGTGATCAAAATAGACAAAATTTCTGCCTCTTGGAGTTTGCATACTTGTAAGGGAGACAAATAGTACATAAACATATATACTATAACATCAGGTAGTAATAAACGATAGGGGAAAATTAAGGTATGGAATTGAGAGTGACTAACAGAGGAGGGTAGTTATTTTAGACCAGGTAGGTAATAAAGGCATCTTTGAGGAGGTAATTTTTGAGCACAGATATGACTGAAGTTGATTTCATTCTGCATTAAACAAGAAACTACTAAAGATTTTAAATAAGGAATAATATGATCTCATTTATTTTTACTTTTTAAAAATTTATTGATTTGAAGAGAGAAACAACTCTTTGTTACTTCACTTTATTCATTCATTGGTTGCGTCTTGTATGTGGCCTAAGTTTTTATCTTGAGCAAATGAGTAGTGGGTCATAATGGAACCTGTCACCCTAAGGGTTTCAGTTTCCAGAAGTCTTTTCAATAGTGGCCGCTGTTTATGTCAGCCCCTCCCCACCTCCCTGCAAACATGACTCCTGAGCAGCAGCCCTTGGTCATGGGCCTAAGTCTTGCTGCAATTGCACACTGGGGCCTAAGGGTGGTAACAGCTTCTGGCGGATGGGAATCTCCCGGTGCTTCACAGGCCTTTACCGCTCCCACTCACCTGCACTCACTTCTCTAAACAGCCCCTAAGTTAAAGCCTCCTTGGTCAAACCTGGTTAAGACAGACTAGTGCACAGTTTGGGAAGCACAGGAGGTCCAACACAGAAGAGGCCTGTGAGATGGAAGAAGCCAGGAGGGTCGGGAACCCAGAGGCCAGGAGGGCTAAGAATCATCCATGTCAGTACTTTTCAACTTGGTAATAGCTTCCTCTTAAAGGTGTTTTAGAAAGTTGTGCAGGTATTCTTTGTTCTCATAATAGGGAGAGTACTCCTGGCATTTAGTGGCCAAGAACTGGGGATGATAAGAGTCTTCCTATATTCTGGATGGTCCCAGAATATTAATTATTTTGTTATCTCCTTCCTTCTGTTCACTCTGGGGTTTTCTTGTTGCTCTCTTTCTAATTCTTTGAGTTGTAGAGTTAGATGATTTACTACCATTTTTTCTTGTTTTTTGAGATAGGCCTGTAGAGCTATAAACTTCCCTCTCAGGACTGCTTTCATTGTGTCCCATAGGTTTTGGATTGTTGTGTTTTCATTGTCATTAGTTTCCAGGATGTTTTTAATTTCTTCTTTGATCTCATTGGTAACCCATTCAATATTTAATAACATGCTATTCAGCTTCCAAGTGTTTGAGTATTTTGGGTTGTTTTTATTGTAGTTTAATTCTAATATTATCCCATCGTGGTCTGAGAAGATGCTTGGTATGATTTCAATCTTCTTGAATTTGGGGAGACTTTGTTTGTGACCCAATATGTGATCTATTTTTGAATCTGTCCCATGAGCCTTTGAGTAGAATGTATATTCCGTAGCATTGGGGTGAAGTATTCTGAAGATGTCAATTAAGTCCATCTGATCTAGTGAGTCATTTAGGATAGCTGTTTCTTTGCTGATTGTTTGTCTAGAGGATTTATCCAATGATGTCAGTGGTGTATTAAAGTCCCCTACTATGATTGTATTGTTGTCGATCTCTCCTTTGATATCTTCCAGGAGTATTTTTATGAATTTGGGTGCTCCTGCATTAGGTGCATATATGTTTACCAGGGTTATATCTTCTTGTTGTATTGATCCCTTTAGTATTATGAAGTGGCCTTCCTTATCTCTTGCTATGGCCTTCACTTTGAGGTCTATTTTGTCTGATATAAGTATTGCTACCCCAGCTTTCTTTTCCTTTCCATTTGCCTGAAAGATATTTTTCCATCCCTTCACTTTCAGTCTGTGAGTCCCTTTCTAATGAGGTGGGTCTCTTGTAGACAGCAGATGTATGGGTCATGTTTTTTTATCCATTCAGCCATTCGATGTCTTTTGGTTGGAGCATTTAGTCCATTTACATTTAAAGTTATTATTGAAAGGTACTTGTTTGTAGCCATTTCTTTTTTTGTGTGGCTGTTTTCTTTCTGAGCTTTTTATTTCTTCTTTTTATACCAGTCCCTTTAGCATTCCTTGCATTGCTGGCTTGGTGGTGATAAACTCCCTTAGCCTATTTTTGTCTGTGAAGCTTCTTATTTCCCCTTCAAGTTTGAATGATAGCCTTGCTGGATAGAGTATTCTTGGATTCAGTCCTTTGCTTTGTATCACTTTGTAAATTTCCGTCCATTCTTTTCTGGCCTGATGTGTTTCTGTTGAGAAATCATTTGATAATCTAATGGGAGATCCCTTGTATGTAACTTTCCGTCTCTCTCTTGCAGCCTGTAAGATTCTCTCTTTGTCTTGAACATTTGCCATGGTAATTATGATGTGTCTTGGTGTGGGTCTTTTTGGGTTCACCTTGTTTGGGACTCTCTGGGCTTGTGTGACTTTTTTCTTCCCCACCTCAGGGAAGTTTTCTGATATTATTTCTTCGAATAGGTTTTCTAATCCTTGTTCATCTTTCTGTTGTTCTGGCACCCCTATTATTCGTATGTTGTTTCGTTTCATGTTGTCCCAAAGCTCCCTTAGGCTCTCCTCCTATCTTTTAATTTTTTTCTCCAATTGCAGTACAGTTTGGGTGTGTTTTGCTTCCTTGTCTTCTAATTCACTAATTCGGTCCTCCACTTCTCCTAGTCTACTGTTGATACTTTCCATGGTGTTTTTTATTGCAACTATATCACTCTTCATTTCTTCTAGGGTCTTACTTAAGTTGTTGACTTTTTCATCTGTTTCTTCTAGCTTCTTGCATATTTATTGATTTTTTCCTCCATCTGGTTTATGCATTCTATGACCCTTACTCTGAATTCTTTTTCGGTCATGTTGCATGCCTCTGTATTACTTAGCTGCTTTTCTGGAGAGTCCTCCTTCTCTTTCCTTTGGGGGTTTCTGTGTCTACCCATGTTTGATCTCACTGACATATCTAGACGTCGAGTCATTCAGTGGCTGCTCCCTGGGTGGCAGTGGCTCCTTGGGCCGTGGTTGCTCTTCAGGTGGTTGTGGTAGCAGCTGCTCCTCAGTTGGCAGCAGCTCCTCTGGTGGGTGCTGTTTACAGCTGTGGTGGCTCTTCTGGCTGGTGGGGGGAGGCTTCACGTACAGCTGCTGTTCCTCAGACAGAGGGTGTGGTGCTCAGGAGGCTGCTGTTTCTTGGATCTGCTGCATTGATTTAAAGGCACAAAATACAACA
The DNA here is from genome assembly GCF_964212035.1 of Myotis nattereri. Classification (NCBI taxonomy): domain Eukaryota; kingdom Metazoa; phylum Chordata; class Mammalia; order Chiroptera; family Vespertilionidae; genus Myotis; species Myotis nattereri. Next base: position 39,247,223 of record NC_138082.1, read on the forward strand.
AAACAAGGCACCACGTACCAGGCACTTGCTCTGTGTTCTTGCTGGGATTCCAGAATATCAATTATTTTGGATGATCCCAATTATCAAAGAATTGCCTCATGTCTCAGTAGATTTGAATGCCCGGTTAAACAGTCATATAAGTATCTGTGTGTGTGTGTGTGTGTGTGTGTGTGTGTGTGTGTGTGTGTGTGTGGAGGGGGCGTGGAGGGCGGGGAGACTATTTGATCTAAGCTTAGTTCTTATTTTAACATAAAGTATTTTTGCACAGTTTTAATATATATTTTACCTTTTCAATTAATGCAAATGCCATGTAAATCAAAGAAGTTTTTATGGATTTACTTGAAAATTTCTGAAAGTTAATTTATCATTTTAGAAAAATTATGTAATGACAGCATGGTATTTAATCATACATTATAACACAGCCATTTCAGTCTATAATTCTATATTTATTGCAAGAAGATTACTATTTGTTTATGTCTTCTTGTACAGTTGAGCTTGGACAGTCATACATTGAAGTACATATTATTTATATTACACATTGTTTTTTCTCAGATTACATTTGGGTAATTATATTGATGTTTTAATACTGTGTATGTTGTTAGAGGATATCAATGTAATTCATTTAAAAATGGTAAAAGGAGCATAACAATGGATGTTATAAAACTTAAAATATTTGTTATGGAGGAGGTATTGGTCCGAATACAACTGAATAAGTGATAAACATGGACATTGAAATCTGTGAAAATGGTGACAGTTTACTCATAAAGAGAGCCAGGTGCTAACATTTTCAATGAATGAGAAGGGATGATTACAACAGTGGCTCTGAAGATGCACTTCACCTCCAATCATCTAGGGAGCTTCTCTCAGTCCTAAATCCCAGGATGGCCACATCAGAATCTCTCAGAATGGAGCCTAGGCATCCGTATTTTTAAAAACTCCTCAGTGCAGCCATGTTTTGAGAACCACTGAGCCAAAAGATCAGGAGAAAATGACAGGGAGGAGCTGAAGGTGTTGAAGTCTGACAGCATGCCATTTTTTAAATCAATGGCTTTTCAGGATTAGGGGGAGGAAAGAAATGGTCCAAAATTAACAATGGGGAGCAAGGAGAATTCCCCACTCCAACTCTGGATCCTGAAGAGAACAGCAGCCACTATTGAAAAGACTTCTGGAAAACCGGAACCCTCCTGGCGACAGATTCCATTATGAACAATAGTTGTACATAAGAGGATGCAGTAAAGAGAACATTTAAGGATGAGGTTGGGGATGTAGGGATGTCTGCCAAGTTCCAGAGCCACAGTAGGAGGATATGGAGTGACTGCGAAGGGGACAAGTTTAAGTCATATTAGGAAATCTCCACCGGAGAGCGTGCTCTGTGTGCGTGTGAGAGAGAGAGAGAGAGAGAGAGAGAGAGAGAGAGAGAGAGAGAGAGAAGAGAGATATCCAGGGAGAGAAGAGAGATATCCAGGAGTGACCCGGGAGAGAAGGATGGAATGCATGATGAGATCTGCCTGATGTTAGAGGAAGATGGGAAAACCGTTCTAATTATAGCCCCTGCAGCAGACACTGTCAGTGCTCAGACTAGAGCCGCGGGGTTCCTTTACCTGGCCTGGTGCCCTGCCCCTAGCTTCTTCGTGGTTTTGCTTATAGAGGTTGGCACCTGCAACTCTCTTCAGAGGATTGCCCTTGAGCCAGTGGAGCACCTGGCAGAGCTGGAAATGCCTGGGAGCTTATACTCCCACAGAGGCAGCCTTAGCCGATCAGTGACGTGCACAGACAAGAAGACTGGCTGCCTTGCCGCCTCAGGAAAAACTCTAGGTCTTTTTCATTCCAGAGGGTGTGTGTGTGTGTGTGTGTGTGTGTGTGTGTGTGTGTGTGTGTGTGAGATCAAGCTGAAATGATCCTTCTCACTTTGCCTAAAAGTGTCCCTTTGCTTGGCTTCTCCCACTTCCTTATAAGTTCCTCCTTGGAAACACTTTAATAAATCACTTGCTCTTATATTCTTCTCTTGGGATCAGCTTCTGGGAAATTTGACCCCATAGACTCTCTTTCTTATGGACATCAGGCAGCAGCACGTGTCAGCAGGAGCAGGAGGCACCCTGGGAGACTCTGAAAGCACCGCTAAGGACAACATCACCGAGCAAACTGGGGATGGTGCAGTAGAATTACCGCGATGACTAATTCTGATAGATCACAGAGTACGTTTTTCCATGGGACCTCGTAAAGAGGACAGCATTCTCAGTAACACCTTCAGAAACTCTCACACCTATTTCAGAAGGATGTTTCCTACACCATCATCACTTAGTATAATAAAATGTTGTCATTTAGGAACAAGCAGCTGTGTAGGCTGTATGTGGTAGTCTGTATACCCAGCTGTCCTGTAGTTTACTTCATCTACAGATAGATTTTAGAGTGCTTCGGAAAAGAGAGGGACCTATATCCATCAGGTAATCCCCTTAAATATTGTTTAAAGTAGCTGAACTTTCAATAATATTGAGTATCAGTCGATTCAAAGTTATTGTTTTCTGATTAGCATTCGTAACTAAACCCAAGTTGCTGATTCAGTGAAGAGCAACACATTTTAAGTGTCAGTCAAGGTGGTGCTATAATTGTCAGCGATTATAAAATGGCATAAATGATGATTTAATGCATCCACCTGACTTCCATCTTTGTCTTGCCCTCGCCAATATTCAATGTTTTGGAGGCAGAGTTCAGATAATTGTATCAAAAAGGTTGTACTTAAATCCCAGAACTATCCCAACAAAAACAGACTTTCACGATTACTGCTTCATAATAGGAAATGCATAGGTTTTGTTTCCTCTCTCCAAAATACACTTTAAGTTCCAAAGGAAAGGGAAAAGGGGAAGAGATGTCCAAACACAGTATAAATGTGGGTGAATTAGAGAGACAGTGGATACAGATGATTTTTTAAAAAACACTCTAATGTTAGGGTACATCTTGATAAATCAAGTGATGGCTATAATATGGAATTTTTAATCAATAGATTGCAAGCTTAATAACAACATAATTCTAATTTTAATTACCAGCATGATAATAGGAAGATGTGAATGTAACAAGAGCAAAGTCATCCAATTATTTCTAGGGGAAGGCATTTCCATCACTAAAAGTAGAAAAAAATGATGGTAAGTATAACGTGAGGTTGCCAAAGCGTCAGCTCTCTTAAGACCTTTCTTCAAGGAGCAGTCCACTGAAATGAGGGAACCCCAACAGCAGGACAATGAAGAACGGGTTGCTCGCTGTAGTTGGGGATGGGGAGGAAAAACTGTGGAGTGGAAGATGTCTCAATAAGACCATCTACCCAGGAAACGGCACAGGGGAGAATCCCATACGGAGCGCCCAGAGAACAATAAAGTTGCTGTTGGAGAACATCAGCAGTATTTGGCAGCAACTGCAAAGCTGCTGTTAGATGATTGAGGAACAATCCTCTGATGAAGAGGACCACAGATTCATCACTTTCCAACAAGTACTCCAACAGGCAGAACTTCTCCTTCCTTGATCACACACACACACACACACACACACACACACTCTTCTGGCAGGCAGCAGGCACAGGTGCATGGACTATGGAGGAGAGAGATGAAGAAGAGGAATCAGGCTACAATGTAAATAATCTTTGTCAATCTTGGAAGCCAAGTATAAACTGAATACTAGGTTTTTGTAACAATTGAAATAAATAAAAATGTGCTACTCTACGTCAGCACAAGTGATTAAAGTGCCACTTGTTGTCAATATTATATTATCATCTCAAAACACTGAAATATGCCAGCCAGTTCAGTGATAATAGAAAATATGTCCTGTTTTTACAATGCTGAGCTGCAACCTTGCATTTCTGTAAGGGTCTAACCTCTGTCAGTAACCTGACCTTCCATTTGAGCTTTTATTAAAGAAAAAAAAAGAGTGTGGCAGAAAGAACTACACATAGTCTAGTGTCAATCTGGCTCTATTCTATACCAACTTTTATGATTTCAGACAAGTTTCTCTCTTTTGTTAAACATCGCTGAGTCTTAATTATCTAAAATTTAAAATGAGGTCGGTAACACTTACCTAAACAGTAAGCACTCAAGCTCAAGAAAAACTGGTTTTCATCCCACCCATACCCTAAACCTCTAGACCAATTTTAAATGCTACATTTTTCAAACAATGGACATGCATCACACTAATCCCTGTTACCTTTTAAATCAGTGAGTTATTTCCTTTTTAATCTGCTAAAGAAGTGAACAGATCGTTTCCCTCTAGGATTTTGTTTTGTTTTGCATCTTTAAGTGGTACTTAACATTTAGACAGTGATTGGACTATAAATCTGGAGTTTGTGTGAATTTACAGCCCCAGTTCACTTTAGCTTGCTAAGTCTGAGCCTCCGCAGCTTTTGCAGAGCAGGAATACATGCCTAAGTGGTATGCCTTCCCCTGTGCATATTTGTCTTCCTTCATTGTTATTTGAGTTAGTCCCTTTCATTTTTTTAAGACATCAGTATATTTGCATGTGGCCTAGTTATAATGAGTTCTTGCTTTATCCCAGGATAGGTTTTCTTAGGCTGCCATACAAGTGCCCTGCATTCTGTCAAATGTACTATTTAAATATTTGGATTTTTCTTCTTGCTTTCTTATGGCTTATCTTCCTTCTAATTTTTAATGAAGATTGTTTCCTGGCCCTCAATGGCTCTAACTTGCATGCCCTTAGTAACCTTGTAGTTAGCCTGTAATAGTCCACCAGGGTCTGGAGTCTTTATAAATAGTTCCCTGTTGCAAATGATTTCTGTAAGCATTTTCCAAGGAGGGTAAGTCAACATGTTTAAGTGGGCTGCCTCAGAAAGGGCCTGTGTAACTCCTGGAGCGGAATAGAGATGCTGCTACGAAGCACTTTCTCCTCCCACTCAAACTATCGCTTGGCTTCAGGGTTCAGTGACTGACTTTGTGCGGGTGAGAGACACAGGAGGAGAAAAATTCTTCTGGAACCTATGATCTGTTTCTTTTTGCATCTTTGTATGAGTATAAACAGCTCTGGACACACCTCTTGAAATGCCCCTTCAGTTTCCCTTGACCTTGGGCTAATTATGTTAGTAAGTTACTTCTGTGCCTCAGTTTCCTCATCCATAAAAGGAGGATGACAATCCAATCGCAGTCTCTTTCCTAAGGTCATTGTGAGCACCGAGTGTGTTTAATAATAAAAAGTGCTTAGGGTAACCCGGTCCTCAGGAGGCACTCAGCAAATGTTCCTTACAATGTTCACACCTGCTATAGCCTGTTCCGTGCCTTCCTCGTCTCCCCCGCAGCCTAGTGAGTACATAGGGCAAAGGAAGGTGGAGGACCACACCCAAGGAGGGAAGGCCCATCCTGCTCTTGGGTTCACTCATCTCGGGCTAACTACCACCTTGGGGTCTTTGTTTCAGTCCAGTGCTGAACACATGTAGCTGTTCATTTCTCTTCTATCCCCTGCTACCCCATGGACTCCCATATATCTCTTGAACCTTATTTCTGTGAACAAGACCACAAATAAAACATGCTATTTTTGCTTTCTACTTTATTATCACTTTATTTCTACTTTATTATTTAGGACTAAAGAATGAATTAGGAGGAATCTGAGCTAAAAGAAAGCAAGGTGTGAACACGTAAGGATAATTAGCGAAAAAACACTCTCCAGTACCAATTCCAATGCTCACTGCCCTACCACCCGTGGGAAGAGCTGAGAGGTTTCTTAGAAAGCCAAACAGATGTTTGGATCCATGGAGGAGATTATGTTCTGGTCATTAAAGGAGCAGCACACCACTCCCAGATGCAACTGACATAAATTGGAAAAAAAAATCTCCCTAGACCTAACCTATTTAATAAATACACATCGAATACCCACTATGTACACTGAGGTATAAAATAATAAACAAATAGTCATTTGCCCTCAAGTGGTTCATGATCTAGTAGGGGAAATAAGCTAAGTATGAAAATAGCCATAATATAAGGCAGAAAATATTAAGTGCTGTGGGAAACACATTAATAAAAATCGTTCAGACAAAATCTGAAATGTATAGTCAGTTCATATGAATTTACCATGAAAATTTTTTTTCCCATCAAAATCTCTACTGAAATAGCGACTTCACCTTCAGATAAAAATTGACTCTGTGTCTGGTCTGAGCAAGGCCCTGTGGGTTCTATGCTAGATGCAAAGATTAACAGGTGACTTCTAATCTTGTCAGGGATGTAAGACATACAGACACATGATCATAGAAAACGCTGAGTGTGAGAAGGAACATAGGAACCCAGAAAGGAAAGTCTTTCTAATCAGATCCAGATAGGCGCCCTGGGTAAAGGGCCACTTCCGGTCCCAGCCCACCCTCGGTCTCAGTGGTCTCCTGCAGGCCGTGTGCAGGGGCCTAATGGCTCCTGCTCTTTCCTCTGGCCATGTCCCCTTCCTCACACTGTGGCCAGGGTGACTTTAAAATGTTAAAGTCAGATACTGGTTATTCCTTTTCTATGGCCCTTTAGCGGCCTCCTGTTGCCATGGAGTCAAACCCAGACACTTTCCCAGAGGCATGGGGCCCTGCCTGCTTCTCAACTCTCACGACGTGTCCACTCCACTTTATCTGTGCTGGTCCCTGTCTTTTTCAAGCATGTTCCGTTGACAGCATCTTTGTACTTATAGTTCCCTTTTCCTAGGACTCTCTTCTTCATACACTAATCATAGGTTGTACCTGGATTCTGGCCTTGCCTCTTGAGAGCCCCTTCTCTCCCCAAGTCATTGGCTTGATACTCTGCCAGCTTCTCAGGTGCTTCGGGACTGAGCTTTCCCTTTACTATCCTTAGAACAGGTCTTAGAGCAGGCTTCTTAAATCTCTTACTGGGGCAAAGTATCCGCATGTCCCATTGCCAGATAATGTCTCAGAGTATGATAACATAAGGGTCAGGTATGAAACCTGCGCTCCACTTCCAATGCTTCCGCTCATTACCTGTGTGACCTCAATCAAGTTATATGACCTCTCTGTCTTTGTATCTCCATAGGTCCAAACTTCTTTCCTTCATTCTTCCATTTCTTCATTCCATGCATACTTACTGAGGGCCTATTCTATGCATGGTACTGTGCTAGCCCCAGGGCTGAGGTGTGAATAAGATTCCCACCATGTATGCTCTTAGGAGCTTCAATTTGAGCACAGGAGATAAACAGGAAGCATTTTTGTTCCATGTGCAGATGGAATGACAATCTCCCTCCCAGGCCACTGACTGGGTGAATCCTCTGGATAGAGGAGAAAATAAATACTTGAAAATTTTCCAAATTCTGTTACAGAGACCAGTGGAAAAGAGCACTCTTCCTGGAAATTTAAATTGGCTCAAGGCACAGGAACAACTCTCATTTCAAAGCTTCCCATAGTTGGTTATTTGGGTTGTTTCTTTGTTTTTCCTAAAGAGTAGATGGCTTTGTTATTGGAAAAGGCACAATAATGGGTCCTGCTTTTACGTACTTCTTATGAACAGGTAGGCTTGTGAGCATGATCTGAAAGCAGGGAGTAAACGAAAGAAATGAGTCATCTATCTGCAGGAACCATCATCTCCACTGAGAAGAGGGTAACCTGTACAGATTAAGTTAGATTTAGGGAAAGGTTTTTATTCTTTAATATGGATTTAAGCTAAGGCTATGAGAATTACTGTTTTCCCCTGGAGTGTGTGTGTGTGTGTGGGTGTGCGCGCGCGCGCGTGTGTGTAAAGTGTTCCAAAAGTTCCTTCCACGAGATTTAAAAAAGAAAGAGGAAAGTGAAACTCTGCTAGGGTTAGCTGCCTTGAAATGAAAAACAAAAACAACAACAACAACAAAAACACCCTCCATGGTTTTATTTCAGATAGAATTCAGATTTTAAGAAGCATTCCACTATGCTATGCCTTAGCTACATCTTGTAAGTAAGAGAGGCCAGAATTATAAAGCAAGACCAGCGATTCTGAGTAAGTTGAAAAAATAAATTAACCTTTACCCACACGATCTAAAGAGATCTTACTCTCTCAGGTGTAGAGGATGGAAAACCAGATTAGGAATTGAGGTTGCCCAGAAGGAAAATCTGTGCAAAAGTGTTTCTCTTAAACATTTGTAATGGTGATGTTTCGCATACAGTTTCAATATGTTTTTCTCCTATCCTACAATTTCCTCTGGTAATCCCTTACTCTTCAGTAAAGAGCTACCCATGGCCAGGCCCTTCCCCCTCACTGACGCTCCCCCACTGGCCAACCTCCCAGGAAAGTCAGAGGGCAAATAGTCTCCTGTGGCAGAATGAGGGGATGGAGGAGTGTTAATTTGCACGTGCAAATCTAGCAAAATCAACAGAACCACTGATTAAAACCATTCTTGCTGTCATTGGAAATAAGAAACATACAATACATGTATTTTCAAGCCAAAAAAAAGCAAGTTACTTTTCATTAAATAATGACAATATATCTACAATGCATATCCACCTCAAAGTATATCGACAATGTTGTTTCCTTTATTTAGTGACAGACTTTTTTTGCCTGATCAGTTAGCATCATGACAGAAAACACTGAAAATGGATATGCACACAGGCTGAGAGAGAGGGTCCCAGCACATGCCTCATACACTGTGCATGTTGGACAGAGTGAAGTCATGGGAGATGAGGCAGGTGAGGAACAGTTTGACTAAACTGTTAAAAGAAGTTTAAATTTTAAAATGGTTTTCAAAAACCCCCAAAATTCTAACCTACACAGAACAATGTTATCTTATTTTTGTGTCCCTGGGACTTCTTCCCAAAATTCTTTACAAGATCTTCCAGTATTCTTCAGGTTAGTTCAGGTTTTTCTGAGCTCTAATTCCTGGAGCAAAAGGGGAAGGTGGAGTGGGCGGGGGGGGGGAGGGGGGAGACAGAAAGGTACATAGAAACCGGGAAGAGCAAGAAAAACCTGAAGGTGTTCACCCTCAGATGTCCAGCTCCACCCAACTCTTCCTTTGGCCCTTTGCTGCTCTGATAGCAGAACAATAAACTCCAAGCAGACGGCATGCCCCCTCCATCTGAGGTCTAGCAGCCACTGCACTTGGCTTTCAAGAACCTCATTCTGTCTCACTCCTGACCGAACTACTACAGCACATCTCATGCTGCTGACATTAAGGTGCATGTACCATGCTTAATCAATTGACTCCATATTTTAAAATGTGATGGTTTCAGGTGAAAGATCCAGAGAATGAATAAAACAGTTATGCAGCCCCCATTATACGGTACTAATTGATTTTTAGTACCTCTTCTAAGGCAAAGAAATGTAAATGGGTTAATTTGGAATAGCTGTTAGCAACACTTAATCTTTTCATGCCTGAAATTCATACTCTGTGGTTAAAGTTAAAAAATCTCTTTGAAACACTTGGCATCAAATAAAATGGAAAAGATAAGCTGGACTTTGTTTTAAAGGCACTCGTTCTTTAATAGATATTTTGGTCTTTTTGCTAATAGAAAAGCAAGATAATTAGTCCACAAATGTGAGATCCGCAAGAACAGATACTTTTATCTGTTTGTTCACTAATGTATTCTCAGTGCTGAAAACGGTGTCTGGCAATCCTAGATACTCAGTTAATACATGTTGAATAATAAATGAGTAGCTAAAGCCCCAAAAACTATCAAACAATTTAAGTATGAAAAATATAGTTAACTTATTTTAGGTGCTAAATACTAAATTAATATAAAAAATAACTATTACCATTTTTTAATATTTACTCTTTACCTCCCTGAGTGTTTTATTCAAAACACCTTAACCCTTCAATTCTACCATAAAATGGGTAGTAAAATTTCATTCTATAGATGAAACAGCTGAGATAGATAGAGGCTAATATTTAATGAACTCAGGATTCACATGTTCATCTATTTATCTCCACAGACTAATCTCTTCAGCATAAAGCTATACCTACCGCTTGTATCACCAAAGAGTAACATCTCAAACCTGGAATTTAAGATTTACTTCTTGAATCAAAAGCCTCTCCTGATTTAGACTCAGCTTTAGATTTGAATGTCTGTGAGTCCACATTCCTCTGAGTAACAGTGCACACATTATTTAATTTCCTTGCACCTGTTTCTTGTGTGTGTGTGTGTGTGTGTGTGTGTGTGTGTGTGTTCTGTAGAATGTATTTAATTATCTTATTTTATAGGGAAGGAATTTATTAGAATTAGATGGGACATTCTTGTGAAGCTTACCTAGTACATAATCAGTGTTTGTTTTTGTGATTTTGTGACCTTATCCACAAAAGCACAATATAGTAGATAAGTTAAATTATTACATTGTGAAACAAAAATGCGTAGAAATGTGATCTAAGTAATTCCAACACTGAAAACACTCATTGTCACATGATTATTTTTCCCCCTTTTGTTGGGTGGAGGTGGAAAAAGGTACCTGATTCCTAGGATCCCAAGGTGGACTTTGGCAATACAGACCCATCCTCAGGAAATCTTAGCCACTTTTGTTTTTTGTTTTTCTTTATTGATTAAGGGATTACATATGTGTCCTTATCCCCCCATTGCCCTCCCCACCCCCCATTCATTCCCTCACCCTCCTGGTGTCTGTGTCCATTGGTTAGGCTTATATGCATGCATACAAGTCCTTTGGTTGATCTCTCTCTCTTACCCCCTCCCTCCCCTACCTTCTGGCTGAGGCTTGACAGTCTGATCTTAGCCAATTTTGATGACTAATCAAGGAAGCATGAGAGGTCAGACTGACATTCTTGTTTCATTCATTTATAGCTTTATTTTCAGAGCACAGGAAAGTAAAGAGGCGAACATTGCCTGCTAATTACTTTTTTACTAATTCCTAATTACTAGCTCTTTTTGTTTATTAAATTTTTCATTCCTTCCTATGATCACAGACATTTGCCTTTATTGCTTAATTTTTCCATATTATAGGTGAGCACAAGACGTCCTCTGGGAACTCTCCTCTCTGCTCTACTTGTACTGAAGGGCATTTTTAATTACTTAAGCCTTTCCATTTTTTTCTGAGAATTATTACATACCAGAGTAGAACATCATCCTAAAGTGAATACGATGTCTAAGCAAATGTCTGTCTGAGTTCCTAGTTTCATTGAGGGCTTCCACCTAAGGGAGGGCAAGCCATGATGGGCAAGAAAAATAAGGGGGGGGAAGATGATGAGGAAGAAAAAATTAGCATACCCCTTATACTGTTGATTTTAGGAATAATTAGCTCCTTATAAATCTCTGGCAGGCAGCAGACAAAACTTGATGTACTGATATGACAGACACTAAAGTACCAGTGGGAAAAAGAAGGCATAAGACAAGAACTGCCAGGTGACAATTTTTAAGAAGTGTTTGGGTATGAACCAAACAAGTGTAAAGCAGGAGTACAGGTGAGACAAAGGAGGATGCTCTGGATTTGCTTGAGAAGACAACAGGGGAATGCTAGGAACACTGACAGAGAACAAGCTGGAATAATGCAGTGTTTCTCAACTTAGACTCCTGATGACCACCTGGGAAGCTATTTAAAATCCCAATGCCTAAGCTGCCGCTTAGACCATCAGAATCAGGATCTTTAAAAGTAGGATCTGGGCATTCACAATGTTTTAAGCTCTTGGTGACTCCAGTGAGCAGCCAAGGATGAGGGCCACTGGCTGAGCAGTGGTTTCAGTGCATGGTTCTTCCCATCACTCTGAGTTACACAGAAATTTGAATGGGCTAAGACATTATTTTTAAAAGTGACAGTAATAGACCAAGCACATTTTTCTGTATGAATTCTTCTGACAATGAACAGCTCCTGTCCATTGTCTGAGCTGGTGATAATGCTACCTGTAAGAGCTGAATTGCTGCTCTGCTTGAGTCTCCCTGGGTGGCAGACTTACAAACAGGGGCTGTTGGTGAAAATCTAGATCTCCGAGAGCAGCTGCAGATAGAACCTGTCTGTCCTCTTTCCAGCTGCCTATGGGAACACTTGCCACCCCAGGCAGCTGTCCCAGGGCCTAACTGAATGAACCTCTGCCAGGGACCACCAACAGCTGCTGAAATCAGCTGCCAGGGAAGGTGAGGGGGCGAAGGGGGTGGGGAGCACTTCTGTAGCCATTGCCAGTTACTTGGGGAATTCATGATCACTCCCCAGTGTTAACCTGGGTGGATGGGTCATAAAAAGGAGGAAGCTTGTGAAACAACTACGAAAAAATATCTACAAATAGTTAATATTAAGGAGGACATGCTTTGATGGGAAGCTATTAATTACTTTCCATTTACTTGGAAGCAAATATCTAACATTTTAAAAAATTGTCTTGAAATACTAAAATATATTTCAGGTTCACAGAACTAGTTCTTTCTTTTCCCTTCCATTGTTCCTTTTTTTTAACAATCTGGAAATTAATACATTTTCCTTTTTGTACTTAACAGCTTTTATAACATGAGCTAAGGCTTTTTTAAAAGATACTTTAAATGAATGAATATTTCTTTCATTTCAAACAGCAGCAGTTTACATATTTTTAAAATGTATTTTTAGTGAATCAGAAACTATATTTAAAAGTGCTAACAAATTCTGGAGCTTAAGACATATATTTCTATTTCACTGGTGCCTGGTGAGTGTTGCTAAGTAGTGGGAGTGAGTAAACTTCACAGTCTAGAAAGTGAGCTTATTATCTTTTTAGTTCAAGATATGATAGGTTAACCAACAGAACTGTAGTTAAACGTATAAACAAAGCATAGGTTTGAAGTAATCACATAACTTCATGTACTTTCATGGTTCAGGGTCTATAGATTTTAAATGACACCAATTCTCTTCTATCTTAAAGCCTCAGGTGTATCAGTAAGGTTGCAAATGTATTTTAACTCCACCACCAATGTCTTTTTGAGGTCATTTTTTTTCCCTCTGGGTAAAACCTATTTTTAATACATTTTTTATGAGATTGTTCAAGAGAGAATATATACATACTAATACATCTGTGAAATAAAGAAAGGCAGATTTAGGAAGAATCTAGTGAATTAGAGAAAAGTTCAAAGAAGCATAATGTTCATAGCCGAAAGGTGGAATCTGGAACAAACATGGGATGAGAGAGGAATAAGGGATATATTAGATCAATTTCTATTACAGATTGCAGAAGTCAACTCATAATAGTCTAAGCAAAATAAATATTAACACTTGAAAAGTAGTCATATTTAGTTGAATGCATGTTTTGAAAGATATCCTTAGGCATCCCATTCTTCCATCTCCATTTTCCTTTGAGGGCCTTCATCCCTACAGGAAGATCCATGCATACACAGCACCAGTTTAGCCATCACAGAGGAAAGAAAGCACCTCTTTCAAACATATCTAGTCTAGGGACTGAATTTCACTGAACCAGATTAGATCAAATGCCCTTCTCTGAGCTGAACTGTGGCTAGGAAATATGCCAAAATACCCAGGTCGCTTGCTGACTCCTGGATCTGGAGAAGGGTAGAGTCATTCCCACCTGAACCACATGAACTGAAAGTGGAGAAAGGTTGTAACCCAAAAGAAAATGCGTGTTATCGACAGGAACACACACATGTATGCACTTGAGCGCGCGCACGCACACACGCGCACACACACACACACACACGGAGACTCCTTATATCATTTAGCACCCCCTATGACAGTGATGGCGAACCTATGACACGCGTGTCAGAGGTGACACGCAAACTCATTTTTTTGGTTGATTTTTCTTTGTTAAATGGCATTTAAATATATAAAATAAATATCAAAAATATAAATCTTTGTTTTACTATGGTTGCAAACATCAAAAAATTTCTATATGTGACATGGCACCAGACTTAAGTTAGGGTTTTTCAAAATGCTGACACACTGAGCTCAAAGGTTCGCCATCACTGCCCTATGATATCCTCAATATAGGATGATTCAAGAAAGCTTTGATAAAGGACTACTAATAAATATATGAACAGGGTATAGAATAAAACACAGATAATAGGAACAAGAGAGGAGACAGCAGTTACAAGAATCTGGAAGAAGAGGATCTTTCAGAAATGGTCACTCTGAGAGAAGCAATGGCTTTTTATCAAATGACAGAGCCAGCCCAAGGCAACTTGGCAGGGAGGAAGCCAGAAGAGTAGATACACCAACCTCTCTTTCTTCTCCCTCCCTCTAATCTCTGTCTGAGATCCCCTTTGGCCAAACCCAACAGGAAGCCATATGGCAAGGGAGTTCCCAAGGCATGATAAAAACAAGGGAGAGTGGATCTGGCAGAGCAGACATAAGGTATTTATAGCACAAACACTCTTTACAAAAAGATAGTCCATGATAGTGTTCAGTTGTAAATGTATAACAAAATGAATTCCATTACAATAAATGACATGAGAATAAAGATATCTGTATAACATAAAGGAAATCCATCCTCAACCCCATATTATCTCTAGTCCCAACATTTATTTCTCTCTACTTTTCTTCATTACCAAGTTTCTTGGAAGAATAGCTAACACATCCTGCTTCTACTTTCTCACAGTCCGTTCACTCCATAATTGCCCCCTGCACTCTGTAACAGTGGTTTTCCAAATGCAGCCTCCAGAACAGCAGCATCAGTATCTCCTGGGAACTGGTTACAGATGCAAATTCAACTAACCTCATCCAAGACCTGCTTAATCAAAAATTGAGAAGCTGGGGCTTAGCAATCTGTGTTGTAGCAAGCCCTCCAGTTGATTCTGAAGCACACTTGAGTTTGAGGATCATCACACTACAGAAAGAGCTATTTCTAAGATGACAAAGGACTCCACCATGCTAGAGTCTATGAGCACTTTTCTGTCTTTATCTTTCTTGACCCTGACCTTTGTGTATGAGATTTGACACTGCGATCTGATCTCTTCTGCAGGAAATCATCCTCTTCGTCCTCCCATACATCTAAGGTCATAGAGTAGAAATGTCCATCCTTGTAGAAATATTAGGATGAAAACCACTGTCTGTGTCTCCACTCATTATATCCCAAACCTCCCTAATACTGGTGAGCACCTGATTGATAATAAGCAGAGTTGAGGAAGTAAAAATAACACTTCTCATGGGCCCCTTACCCCTTTTAAGTTGCCTACTTGCAAGTTTTACTTTATGTTCTTCCTTCCTCCTGTTTCTTCCATGCACAAAACTCAGTAGGGCGCTGTGGAAAGGCGAAACCTGAAGTTTTCCAGCCATTGTGCCAGCTAATGAGAAGAGTATCATTTGAGGAGTAAATAAGAAGGGACACATTTGGCCTCAAATCTGAGTCAAATTTCCCAATCTCACTTTATCAACAAATAATGCTGATATCCTTATCTGCATCATATGTGTATTTTTCAGTGCAGAATCCATGAAATTAGGGGAGGAGTGCGGTTGTCACCCTAAATCCCACCAAAAGATGTATTAACTGGATAATTGTGAAGATAGGGTCAAGACTTAATAATTGTTTTAGATCAAAATAAGACGTGGACAGATTGAACACTCTACTGTGCCTGAAACAAACACCTTCTTAGCTCTGAATTTTGAAGTCAGCAGAAGCTTATACTGTAGTTGCAGTCTACATGAGTATGGCTAGTGTTAATAGAGTTGGGCTATGCAGATGAACTCCAGTACAAGTGAGCAAGTGGCCAGTTGGTGCTTTAAGCAAAACTTTAACTGGTGGGCATGAGCTGAAAACCACAGTTAGGTTTAACCAGAGATTTGTCTTAGCAGTCATGATGGGCAATTCAGAGTCTTTAAATGAAACAAACAGAAATCTGGTCATAAGGGCAAATAGAGTGTTCTTTCCTGAGGTCAGGAAAGACTACCTTCAGGAATTTAAATTGGAGATGAACTATCACTTATTCTGGGACTTGAGCCCATACGGCAAGAGAAAGACCTTTGCTAGAACCAGGAAAGGCCACTATCAGGATGAGCAGACTTCCATGCATGTGCTATTAGAAGTGGACTCAGCCTGAAATACGAAGTACAAGGCTGGAGTCAGCATCTCCTAATCAGTAGGAGTTGAGATTTTTGGAGTCTTGAACATTGGTAGAAATCTAAGATTGCTTGTTCTAAGACTTATCCTGTTTCTTAGCTACTGCTAAATGACCCATAATCTTAAAAAAAAATTTCTAGTCCTGCTTTAAAAAAAAAAAAAAGGGATGTAAGTGGTACAGATGAAGCCATTGAAATAATACAGATTAACTAAAAATAAGGAAAGTGGCAATTTTAAAAATGGAAAGTTTATTTTGAAGAAGCATATGGTTATTGGTTTTCAAATGGACTTTTCTGAAGCTATGAAAACTCTGGATTGCAGAAGTGGAAGTATTGATAGCCAATTGACCACTATCATGGAGAAGTTAAAGCCAAAACTAGTTCTATCATTTTTTCTCTATCTGTTCTCCAGTTACCACTAAATGCATAACTCTTGACTGACGTCCATGGTGAGGGTTTGGGTGGTATTATATTTTAACCCTTGGTTGTATTATTTTGCTAGGATTGCTACTGTGGGCATAGATTTTTGAGCTTTCTTAGTCATATGAATGAGCAAGTAGTATTGCAAAGATCCAGTGTATTCTACTGATTCTCACGCTCCTTTAAAGGAATCAGTGGAAGACACTATAGGCTGCAGCTCCTGAAAGAATCCTCACTTACTTGAAACCCCAACTCAATTGAAATCAGCAAAATAAAACATAAGGGAGAGCTAAATTTTGGATGTCAATTCCTTGGGCATTTAATGTAGAAGCAAATTTATACTGGGTATTAATTTCTCCTCAGTAATTTAATAATTAGAGGGTATTCTGACTATGCATATCTGGGTCATATTTTTACTGCTGGCATTGTGTTATTTGGAGCATTTTTATATTGACAATTGACTGCATCTGTAACTTCTGGTGAATTATATAAATGAATATAATTTGAGGTGGGGAATATAATATGGAATACATTTACAATTCAGCATAGTAGATAGATTTTTTAATGTAGTCTTCACCCATTTCATATCCTTTTGCAGCAAAATCTGAATTACTCACTGTGGTTCAAAGAGGTTAACAAGGAGGAATGGATGGTGACAGGGGTGACTTCACAAAGATGGAAACTAAACTGACCTTACAAACTATAGTTCTCCCCTGACCATAAGTTTCTCTTAGGCTTGACTGTCAAGCAAAGTGTCAAGAGTTAGAAATCTGCAGAATGTAAGAGAATTATTCTCTAACACTGATTACATTCCAGCTTCAACCCCTAATGTAGGACTCCTGCCTTCTCCAATCTCCTCACTCACTGCTCCCAATGGAAGAAGGACTGACAGATATTGGTGAGAGCTACCCTTTCTTGGGGAGAGTTAAGGTGATCTAAGATTTTCTTGTGAACGCCCTCATTTTTAAAACAGTATCTTCCTTTGGCTACTGTGACTCCATTCTCTTCAAACACTTTTCTCATCTCTTTTGTCTATTCTTTCTCTATCTTTCACCAGCTCCACTCCTTCTACACAGCCCTTCAGTGGGTTCTCTGGGGCACCATCTTCAGTGCTTTCAGAGTGATCTTTTTAAACTGCAAATGGAGACAACATTCTTCAGGTTAAACTCTTCCAATGGATTCTTTTAGCTTTCAGAGTAAAATCTAAACTCTTTAGCTTAGTCTATGAAGCATAATCTAAATTAACATTAGAATTATGAGGCCAACAAAGATTCCCCACACCCCTGCCACTACCATTTTACCCTGACACAAACACAAAGAGAGAGAGAGAGAGAGAGAGAGAGAGAGAGAGAGAGAGAGAAGAAGAAGAAGAAGAAGAAGAAGAAGAAGAAGAAGAAGAAGAAGAAGAAGAAGAGGAGAGAGGATCTGAGTAATTTACATGGAATAGAAAGTATAGAGGAATTTGGGGATGGGGGGAAAAATGTTATAAATAGCACAGTATCTCAATACATTGGTTAGAAAATTATCTAAACCCATCATCACTTTAATTTGATTTAATTTAATTACAGCCATCAAGCTGTGATTTCCGAAAAAGGGAAATTAAGAAAAACATTCAAATATAACCTAATCTTTAGTGGTCACTCTAGAATCTCATAACAAAACAGCCTATTGGCAGGCTTCAAAGAGCATGATGAAACTTGGCTTATATCTGAAGCAGTGTTACCAAAAAATTAAAGCATAATGATTGCAAGAAATATGATGTAATGACAGTGCATCTCTTTAACTCTTGATCCTTAAAACCTCCATAAAATCAATCACACTGTTATACACAATTTTCAGGTGGTAATAATAATAATAACAATAATAGCTAATGCTACTGAGAGCTTACCCTGTGTTAGACACTTTGCTAAGTGCTATACTTATCTCATTTAATCCTCACTAACCCTAGAAGGGAAGCACTATTATCTCCATTTCACAGATAAGAACATTTGAATTAAGATACTATGATTTGGGGTTATCAGTCATTATGTGGTAGGATGCTAGGGATCCCTTTGTGGCATTCCACATCAATAAGGGCCTGTGAGGAAATACGTGAACTCTCTCCTGATTGGAGAATTGCCTCCAGAGCAGCCCCACTTTGAGCCCACTAAGAATGAAGAACTGACCCAGGAATTCTAGGAGCTTGGGCCACAGTGGAACAGACGGGGCTCAGGAAGGCCTACTGTGTCTTCTTCCTGCTGCACGTCCTGCTGCACGTCCTGCTGCTGGATGTTGCTGCCTGGCTCCTTCGTTCATTTTCTGGGACGTCCTTTGTGCCCTCCTCCTTTGTGCGGCGCTGCTCAGTGCAGCTCAGGCCCAGGCTGGCTGGCTGCAGCATGACCTGGGGTGCCTGTCTGACTTCAGCATCACTACGTGGGACCCCCGCTACATCATTTTGTGATGGCCCACCTGGACGGGGCCCCTGCCCGTTAGTTGGTGGACCCACATGCACTTCCAGCACCATGCCAAGCCCCACTACCTCCGCAAATGCCCATACATTACCATGCACCCCTTCTTCTTTGCCTTGGGGAAGATCCTCTCTGTGGAGCTTGGTAAACAGAAGAAAAAGCACATGCCCTGCAACCACCAGCACAAACACTTCTTGACTGGGCCCCCAGCCTCGCTGCTCTCTGCTCCCAGTGGTATATTTTTTATTTTTTTATCCAGCAGAGGAAGTAGATGGATTTGCCCTGGATGATCACCTTCTCCATTAGTAGCTTCCTCACTTATGTGCTATTATTAGAAGTGAAGGCCTCCTGGGCCTTTTCTTCATGGTCAGGTTCCTAGAAAGCAACTGGTTTGTGTGGGTGACACAGATGAATCATAGCCTCATGCACACTGATCACAACCTGAACAGGTACTGGGTCTCCACCCAGCTCCAGGCAGCATGCAATGTCCACAAGTCCACCTTAAATGACTGGTTCAGTGGACATCTCAGCTCCAGATTGAGCACCATCTTTGAGCACCATGACACCTCGACATAATTACCACGAAGTAGCTCCCTGGTGAAGTCCCAGTGTGTCAAGCATGGCATAGAGTACCAGTCCAAGCCCCTGCTCTCAGCCTTTGCTTGTTCACTCACTGAAGGAGTCCAGGGAACTCTGGCGAGACACCTATCTTCACCAACCAGCGCTCCCATCTGGAATAGGATCCTCTGGAGCCAAAGCAGAGGGGAACTTGAGGGGCAATGCCACTAAAATTCTAATATTCAGAGGGGGTTGGTTTGAGAAGATAAAGACTCTGGCTCAAACCCCTCCCCTTTATCTTCTAGGCCCATGGTCGGCAAACTGCGGCTCGCGAGCCACATGCTGCTCTTTGGCCCCTTGAGTGTGGCTCTTCCTAAGCCTTAGGAGTACCCTAATTAAGTTAATAACAATGTACCTACCTATATAGTTTAAGTTTAAAAAATTTGGCTTTCAAAAGAAATTTCAATCATTGTACTGTTGATATTTGGCTCTGTTGACTAATGAGTTTGCCAACCACTATTCTAGGCAGATCTATGACCGAAAAAAGGGAGGGGAGTATGCAAGCCCCTGAAAAAGGAATGGAATTGTTGGGACAGGGATGCAAGTTTTGCTTCTTTTTTAGTGTGCCAGATGCAGATGGTTGGTGAGAAAAGAGGGGGTCAGAAAGGTGTTAGAAGAACAGGGAGGACCAACTAAGCCCAGACTTAGTGGAATTCCACCCAAAAAAAAAAAAGGATGAGCTCACCTTACTAGTCCACTTCTCAGTGCCTCTCCACACTTGCTTGAAAACCTCAGAGGTTCCAGGATGGAGGGAGATAGAGCACCTGAACCTTCTGAGCAAGATTTAGAAAGGAAGCCTTAGTGCTTAGAATTCTGAGGCCTGGTGTCACGCAGTGCCTGGGAGTTCAGCTCACTGTATGGCTGTGACCTCTGTTTGCCTCAGGCTCCTGGAGAAGCAATTTCTCCCCTTTTAGAATGAGGCAGGGCAAAGGCCAGGACTGTGGTATTGACGACATCTAGCCCCGAAAGACCCTGCCACTACTGATGTTGGTCCCACATTCCATCCAGAGTACCAAGAGAGCATTAGGTCTTAGGTCTTGCCAAAATGGCTAGCAGAGAGTTGCTGGCCATTGAAACTCCCTTTAGCTTTTGATTCACCTCTTCTAACCAGCACCCAAGGAGCAAAACACTCCTAGGGCAGGGAGCACACTTCTTGTTCCATAAACAAGTGAGCAGATGGGGCAACATCATTTTCTCCTCCTTAGAAACAAATGGGGACTCCTAATGGTTTCTCTTTGCTTCCCTAATTATAATTCCAAGTTCAATGCAATAGCAGTCAGTGAGTACAAGAGACCAAGCTGGGAGATGCTGAATTACCAGTCATAAGGAAAACACAAGTTCGATCAGAAAGAATAGAAGGGCTGTGAGAAATTTTCTTAACATAAGTTTATAGCATTACTTGTGAGCAGGAGCAGTGGGGTTAAATGTAATCACTTCACAGTTCTAAACCAAAAATAGGAAGAGAAAAACATAGAAGTTCATGATCATCTGTTGCTGTCCTTAGGCATCTTAATCAACTCTGTCCAAGCATCTTTCTCTGCTGGAGATCAGGTAGGAGTTTAGGATAATCTCTTACCAGTCTAATACTTGAAATGCCATTTTTTAATCTCTTGGTTTTTAAAAGATAAAAACAGTTTCACCCATCTCTAGAGAGCAAACATAGGAATGTGCCCAGGAGTTTCACCTTAATTCCAGGGCTTGTCATCAGCATTCACACCCTCCTCCCTCCCAACAGCCATGGCCATTCAGTCCACATGAGAGGATTATTTGCCTGTTCAACATCAACCTATATAATAAAACCCTAATATGCAAATTGACCAAACTGCAGAACAACCGGCAGAACAACAGGTCACTATGACGCACACTCACCACCAGGGGGAAGACGCTCAACTCAGGAGCTGCCCCCTGGTGGTCAGTGCACTCCCACGAGGCAGTGCTGCTCAGGCAGAAGCCAGGCTCATGGTTGGTGAGCACAGTGGTGGTAGCGGGAGCCTCTACCACCTTTGCTGCAGGCGGACTGTAAGGAGCGAGGGGTCCTGGACTGCAAGAACCCTGGACTGTGAGAGGGATGTCTGACTGCCGGCAGACATCTCCCAAGGAATCCCGGACTGTGAGAGGATGCATGCTGAGCTAAGGGGACCCCACCCCCCACCCCGCCCGCACAAATTTCATGCAATAGGCCTCTACTATAAGCATGTTGAGCATTAGGGACACTTGGAGGAGGGAACCTCAAACTAGAAGGAGAAAGCAGAACCCTGGAAGAGTTTGCACTTAGTTTTGGGAATGAAGGTGCTAAGGCATGTTGGAATGGGACCTCTACTAAAGACACCATCTATGGAAAGATTTACTTGGAGGTTTGTCAAAACAAAGAAAAATTTAAAAAACAGAGATGGGGAGAACAGAAAAGTTCAGATATTTCTCATTTGGGCAGAACCTGCCTTAAATTAGAAGCAGAATTGAAGAGTTCCATTTCATTGGCTTCCTCACTCCAAAATAGGTGCTGATCCTTCCCCATCTCTCTGTTCCCTGCTACCTAAGTTTTGGGTGTGGTGTCACCAGCCTGTCAAGCTGTCTGGCTTTGGGCTCAGGCTGAGCAAACCCAGTGAAGCCAAGTCCACATTCTCACAGCACCTCAAACACATGGCCTTCTCTCCTTAGCCTCGCCCAGTGTGGTCTCACATGGCCACAAAGGAACACACCAGGGACAAAGGGCTCTGCTCACTGTCACTCTGGTAACATGATTGATCTCAAATCCAATGGCAGATGAGAAAACAGGCTTAGATAGGACAAGTTGCCTCCAGTCACAGACTGTGGCAGACCTGACATTTGAACTCACTTTTGAAAAACTCTAACTTCTGTGTTTGTCTTTGTTACTTTCATCTTCCTACCACTTTGCCAGAGGCATCTTCTTTAACTAAGCCCAATATCAGTACCCTTTTTGTACCATGCTATTTTTGTTAACACATCCCTATGAAGAAAAGCTGAAAAGTTAATTTTGACCCCCCTAAAAAAAAAAAAAAGAGAAATACTCAGTGATTAACTCAAGGCCACGTAGTAAAAAAGGAAGCTCAGTGCTTCAACCCACAGCTCTTTGACACACAATTCCATGCTCCTCACCACTAATGTATGCCACCTTCTTCCAGACTTTCAAAAATGTTCATCCAACTATAATACTATGCAGTCCCCAGCAAAAAGATCTCTTTCACATAGATTTTATTAATCTTTCATGAATTCAAATCTGTTATGAACCTCTATATATTATTTTGATTATTTTCCTGGCTTTATTGTCTTTCGGGAAGACAGTCTCTGTGAAGTCTGAGTTTAATTTAAATTCAACCCAAGTTGAAAAAGGTTTACCACTCTTCTGAGTACTACCAATTTCTGGTATAGAATTGCTGACCTAGTTCTAAGTAAGACATAAATTCACACAGCTTAAGTGTAATCTTTAGGCTAAGAGTTGAGTTATTGTTTATGTCCCACTTATATAGAATGCTGCCCTTTCAAATAATCCATTTCTTATTGTAAATGTTTAAGGGATAAAAATAATTGTGCTTATACTTTAGCAAAAAAAAATATGATGCTACTTTGACCTTGAGTTTTATATCTTATAGTCTGAACACCCTACTTAGGATCAGTCTTAGGAAATATAGCACTATTTTATGTTGTGTAAGATAAAACATCACATACTCAACTCTATATCTTTAAGCTGGAAGGTAAAATAGGTAGGTACAAAATAGCTGTCTGTACTTACACTAAGTCTGATAAAGAAGAGGGGAAAGTTCATAATTATCTAACTATAGGAGTTTAAACAGAAGTTTTTACTAACTATTGTACTGATGGCATATAGATTGATTTTGGCTCATATAACAAAAATGTCAGCAACACTAAAAAATCTACTGATTAGAGATATCAAAATTATAACTTGTGACACAAGCTTCAGAATCAGCAAACGCCTCCAAGCTTCTCATTGTTTTATAGTATTTATAAAGACAAATTATTTAAAGGAATATTATAAAATTTAGAAATTGTTACGAACTGCGGCATAAAACTCCAAATGATAAACACTAAATGGTAAAGAGAACAATCAGAGCTGTAGTTGTAGTCATCTTAATTAGGTATGAATTAATGAAAAAATAACTACATCCAATGTGATAAAGAGCTGTGGGTTAAATAAAAGAAACAGATATGGATACGTCAAGAAAAATATTCAGGAAGAATGTACAAACCCGTGATTTAGTAAGGGCATATTCAATCGCAAGACATAAAAATCTTCTAAGTCCAGTGTAATGAAAACAGGGCCCAACGTAAAGGTAAAAATGCAGGTTTCAGGGGCATTCTGAGAGAGGAAATAAAGACTGCAAGGATCTCATAACGACCTGGAGGCAGGAACTGAGGCATGCCTCACAGACTGTCTCCCAGAGCTCACCCGAGTCTCTACTCCCCTCTCACCAGCTTCCTGGGCTTGCACACGACCCAACGTGGCCACATCATCATGTCGGCTCTCACCTCAGGCTGTTATTTCAAGCACAGCTGTGGATGCCTGAAACTGTGAATTGTACCGAACCTATCTATATATGACTTTTACTATATAGTCCTATGATAAAGTTTGACTTATGAATTATGTAAGAAATTAACAACAATACCTAATGATAAAATAGAACAATTATAATAATATACTGTGATAAATGTGGTCCCTGTCAAAACATCTTATTGTACTGTACTCACCCTTCTTCATGTGATGATGTGATATGATAAAATGTCTACATGATAGGTGGAGTGAAGTGAATGATGTTGGTTACTACTGCCCTTCTCAGATACCCCAGAAGGTCAAAACTAGCACAGTTTTATAGATCAAAACTAGCACAAATCTCTTTTTCCTTCTTCACCATTTCATGGGTAGATTTGTTCTTACTGTAGATCTTAGCAACCTCAGCATACATTATTTTATTTCCTTGTTAAGTCAAGAACTTCCACCTTTTCACTTATATGAAGCATTTCACGCCTTCTCTTTGGCATATAAGAATTGCCAACATCCTTACTCGTGCGCTTTGGGGCCATTATGAAGTAAAATAGGGTGACCTGAGCAGACAGACGTGCTGTGCGCGATACAGAGGCAGTGGATCTGAGGCCAAGATGGCCAGTAAGGGACTCACAGGCAGGCCATGTGCAGCGTGGAGACGCTGATGCTGGCGAAGGGATGAGTCCTGTTTATGGTGGGATCCAGGCAGCAAGACCTCACGTGACATTTCTTTACACGACTCAGAACAGCTACAATTTAACTTACAAATTGTTTCTTTCTGGAATTTTCTATTCACTATTTTCAGTCTTCAGTTGACAGCAGGTAGCTGAGACCACAGAAAGGGAAACTGCAGATAAGGCAGGATACTGTACTCACTATCATGGGTGAGCTTGCTTCCCAGCCGCCTCAGACATGGGCTGTTAGTCTCTGGGTCAGGTGTTCACCTGAAGGCACATTAGCTGCAGCAGGGGCCGAACTGAAAGACAGTTTTTAAGAAGGAAAACTTGATAGGAAAAACAAAACAAAACACCAAAGTGTACATCTACCTCCACCTACGAAAAGAACAACGGAAACAATAAAAATTAGCCTATATATATTTTAAGAAAAAATGGGGCCTGCCCAAATTTCAAAAAAAAAAAAAAATAGAGATTCCTAAAACAATTTACTTGGTCAATCTTTCTCCCATATTTAATGCAAATAAAACAATTTCATTTTTAGATTATTGTAAATTGAAAAACAAATGTTTAACAATGCTTTTGATTTTGGTTTTTGAGCTTGACAGTGGTTGTTTGAATACCATAACTAAACTTAACAGCTCCAACGTGCACATTTCAAATGGACAGGTCTCTGAATAACATGGAAAAATCATGAGCACATAATTCAGGTTACTGTTTTCAAAAGTACTTAAATGATATCACAATAGGATTTCTATTGTGGTTCAAGCAAAACAACAACAACAAAAACCTTAGAGTTTAATGTAATTTACTTTAAATTGGGTTTTATTAGATGAACTCATGAAATATGAGTTATTAATTAAAAATCAAAATTGTCTAATATACTGTAATTATGCCTTCTATGTTTATTTTTAATATTCAACTGTCAAACAATGTATATATAATATTATACAGACTCTCACAAAACCGTCTGAAACTGTCACAAGCACTTCTGCTTTTCATTCATTATAGAAATGTTTCTTAATTCATCTATTTTTTTTTCTTAGAATCTATAAGTTGTTTTCTATTTTATGTGGAATTCTTAGTAGCATGCTTTTCACAAAGGAGGCACTTTAAATTCACTGACTGATTTTCATTTGTGGTAGCCAATCTCTCCTCAACCTACAATTCCATAAGTTTTATTAAGTGCCCACTTTGTGAAAAGCACCATACTTAGTGAAGCAATTAGGTTTTAAAATGGCTTTTAATCAGTGATTAAACTTCCATTTTACTCTTTCCACAGTTCCCTAACAGATGAATAAATACATACACGAACTGGTAAGTCCTTAGATAATTAAGGATTGATTACATTTCCTAATAATGTACCTACTTTAATTGGTTCTCGTTTGCTTCTATGTTCTCTTTATTGCAGGATTCCTCCCTTAGCAATTTTTCTCTGTGCACATTGAAATGACAAGTTAATGTCAAGGGGAAAAAAAACTAACATTTTTATATATAATTAATCACTAGGGTCATCTCGACTTGATCCTCTTTCTTTAAAGGGATCAATTGTAGAAATTTGGGTTATTTTATTTTTAAATGTTGTGAAGCTAAATTTACTGCTATTTTAATTAAGTCATTTTTTTTTGTGGATGGAAACACTACCAATATTTGCCAATAGCGCAAAGTATTCAGTGGTTTACAAATTGTGTATATCATTGCTGTGTACAGTATGAAAGTTTTACAAATTTTATCATCTACCTGGAGTTTATGTCCCAGCTTTTTTCCAAGTACCTATTAATATAAACCCCCCACTTCCATTTCCCCGCTTGTAGTATTTTAAAAATATTGTTCATTTTGTATTAACTACATTTTAAATACTGTTTCACAATAATAACTCTAAATATGAAGCCCAATTATAGCAGGTTAATAAAACATTACTGCCTGAATTTTCAGATCCTAAGAGGTAGGAGCAATTCCATGAGAACTGTTGACTTAAAGACAGAGTATATGTATCCAGAACAGAAAAGCTCTGGGTGAAAATTCTAGAGTAGCCTGACTCTGAGAGAGTTAGAAGAAAACAAACCAGTTGTTAAGGCCACATCAGGAACTGAGTGTCCTAGCTCAGGGTGAGTAGGTTGAGGCCATTATGTACTAAGTAACAAATCCAAAATCAAAACCAAAGGGGAGGTCAGAGGTCAGTTCTTTGGTGACGGTTCACAACAATTCTTCAAAACTAAGGTTGGTGGCAAGAACTAGAGGCAGGAATGAAGGGAGAATGGGACAGATCTTCAGGACCAAATAAGAAAACAGTAAAATAGACAATACTAGATCCAAAAAAACAAAGGCCAAGAGGATAGCAAGGACCAGGTAGTAACAATAATATAGCAGCTATGTCCAAAATAATTTTCTGCAATAATGGAGAGTTCCACCCTTCATCATTCTAATCGTGGCCTATCCACATGTGACTTTTGAGCACTTGAAATGTGCTCAATAGATTTTGTACAAGTAAGAAACTGAATTTTAAAATTTTATTTAAATTTAATTAACATGATTTAAACATGTATAACTACTGTATTCAGCATAACAAAATGACTAATATAAAAATATTGAAAATGCCAAATACTAATCAGGATATGGAAAACCTGATCACTCATAGATTTCTGGGGGTGATATAAAATGGTAAGTCACTCTGGTAAAGTTTGCTAGTTTCCTAAAAGAATAAATATTTTAGTGCCACAGTAGCCAGAAATTGTATTCAATTGGGGTCTTCAAGTAGCCAGAGAAATGAAGAGTTATGTTTAAAGACAAACCTATATATGAATGTTTATAACTTTATTCATAATAGTAAAAAGCTGTAAACAACCCAGATGTCTTTCAATGGGTAAATGCTTAAAAATACTGTTATATCCATACTATGAAATACTATTCAACAATTACAAAGAAGGTAATATTAACATGATACCATTGTAATAACCTGGTTATTATTCAACAGAAAAAGAATAAAGGAAAGACTAGATAATACAGGTATGCCATTTATACAGCTTTAATAATTTAACACTTTCCAAGTCTGTTCCCCACTGATTGGATGGGGGAAGGGACTGGACAAAGGTAATTTGGACGCACATCCAGTAAGGTCTCAGTAACATGCGGGAAGATGCTTATCTGTCAGTCACATCTGGGAACAGGAAATTGGCCAGAATAGGCGTGACCATTGCAAGGGTGTGACACCTTGGTTTTGATATTTTACTATAGTTTTATAAAATATTATCATTGGAGGAAACTGGATAATGAGTATGTGGGGTCATTCTGTGTTATTTCTTATAACTCCATCTGAATCTATAATAATTCAAAATAAAACATTTAATTGAAAATATCCACAGAACTAAAAAATGTGTAGAACACAAGGAATGTTCAAGGTCAGGATGGAACATAAGGACTTTTCTTGGCATTGTTTGATAGATGTATATATTTGAAAGTGTATCATGTAAAGGAGGAAAAAAAGAAATTAAAGGATAAAATTCAAAAAAAATTATAGGAGTTATAAGAAAACAGATTACGGCTCAATGGCAGAGAAAGAGCTTTTTAGTAGTAAACTAAGGGGTGTTCAACACTGGAATGGGCTGCCTAGAGGAGCAAGATTTATGTGACACATTCAAGTAGGAAGGACGTTGCAAAAGGCAGATCAAATTTGGTGGAGGTTGGACTTTATTGGGGAATCACAAATTCAAATGCCAGTAGGGAACTAGGTAATAAACATGAACTACTAAAGCATTCTGGGAGAAAAATAAAGAACAATGTGGACCAATGGGGCTGTGGAACCTGGAGGACCATCTGCCACTCAGCATAGGGAGATCACTGCCTGTGAGAATACTGACTGAGAGGAACTAGATCTTTTAAATATATATATATATATATATATATATATATATATATATTTCAGAGAGGAAAGGAGAAAGAGAGATAGACATATCAATGATGAGAGAGAATCATTGATCAGCTGCCTCCTGCATGTCCCACACTGGGGATCGAGCCCGCTACCCAGGCATGTGCCCTTGGCAGGAATTGAACCCAGGACCCGTCAGTCCGCAGGCCCATGTTCTATCCACTGAGCCAACCTGGCCAGGATGAGGAGCTAGATCTTTAAAGGTTTAGAGAAAAGCCAAAAATGGCTTTCTGGATGAAACCTCCCAATAATTAAAACATCTTTATAAATTTGCTCATTGTATTCAAATACTATGAGGTCTAAAACTGTTCAGTCAAATAAAATTATTATCTGGAACCCATCCTATTGTTTTAATTTTAGCACTTTACATGAGTTACAAAAAATGGTGCTTAGTATTGTATCCCTACATTTCAATTTCCAAAACCTCTTCTACTGAAATCTCAGCTATTTCCATGAAAACATCTTGAATAAATATCTCATTTGTTGCAATTTGTATTTTATATTAAAGTAACAATTAGACCAACATCTTTCTATTACTCCCTGTATATGATGGCTCATCTATATATATAAGAGGCTAATATGCAAAGTGTCCCCTTGGAAGTTTGACCGGGAGACAGGGAGTTTAATCACTTGCTATGACATGCACTGACCAGAATGAAGGAAGCTCAGAATGAAGGAAGGCTGCAGCCAGCAGCTGGAAGCCGGGGAATGGAGGCCCCAGCCAGCAGCCGGAAGTCCCCGATCGGCCTTGATCACCAGCCAGGCCTAGGGACCCTACCTGTGCATGAATTTCATGCACCGGGCCTCTAGTTTATTATATTTTTGGAGGTCACTCATGAAAGTTCTGATTTTATTGCAGAATGTATTATCTTTGGCACATATTCAGACATATAATAATGTTTCATTATTCAAATTTACTTCATGAAGGTGTGTGTATTCTTCTGTCATGACTAAAACTTTCTTGAAAGGATCAAGTCTTCCATTGCCTTTTTCTGTCCTCATACTGCTTGCGTCACTTCAGATTACACTTAACGAAGTGATCAAAAGTGGCTAGTTTACAACAAGCATGTCAACGAGGCATGCGGCCCGCCAGCCGCAAGTTTGGCATGCTTGGTTTATAAGGTCCTGCATCAACTAATATAATTGAAAGTATTCCTGACCAAAACGGGAGAAGTTGAGATAAGTGGGCCCAACGATTCCCTCGGTCCTTTCCTCTGCAGACTTAGCAGAGCTGTCAGAACTCCCCATCCTGGCAGAGGGCCTTCCCCTCTTAATTTTCAGCACCATCAGTGTTTCCCCAGGCCTTACCGGAAGCTCTCCAAGGGGCGATGATTGAAGATATCCATTCACTGCTTTGAATTTCAAAGAGAAATAAAGAAAACAAAGTCTGTGTATTTTATGTAATGGTGGCCTTGGGAGGAATTTGCATTGTAGGGCAGCTTAAATGGGATTCATAAATGAATGGAGGAGATAAATGGCTCATGCTCATTCCCTCCCTTTCTTCCAAGTTCAACTAGGTGTTATGGTATTAGGGCCTACAATGCCCACGGTAAGGTCCTATGACAGAGGCAGGGAGCCTGCGCATTGGAACCACAAACATGTCAGGTGGCACCGACAGCAGAGAAAAGTGATGAACCCCCATGCTTATGGTCTTCAACTTTTCCTTTACCCATCAAACACTGAGATTTGAAGCTGTGAAAATAATGTTGTGTTTAAAGAACATACGATCGACAGATTCATATAACTGTATGCTAAAGAGGAACACACACATACACACACACAGAGCATGCCTTTGTCCATCAAATAAAATAAAACATTGTAAAGAGCCACCCACAGGGCCTTTGACAATCAAATATAGTGTTTTTTAAACAAGTGGCATCTACTGAAGCTTAATCAAAAACCAATTTTAGTAAGTTTTACTTCCACAAAAAAAGAAAGTAAGAGAATCAAAACCCAGTTTCAGAAATGCCCATGTACTGCAGTTTGGGCAGCACCATTTTCACCGCCTGGTTTCCTGAACTGGTCTCCACCAGGAGATGTGTCCTGCCTCCCCTCCCAGGAAGCTTCACTTCCTTTAACTTATTTCTTCACTCATCAAACTTCCCCACACTTAGCGCATCCCTTTACCCCACGGCGGCTCCAAATGGAATACATCCTTTCCTTCCTCTCCACTAATGTGGCCACTCCTATTTGACTTTCATGAATGCATGTCTTTATATAAAGAAGAAGAAGAAGAAAAAAAAAGGTCCACGTCCTACTGGGTATTTCAGCTTCAAATTTCAGTTCTGAGGACACAAGCTGCATTGAGAATGGCGGACCGGAATTCTGGGAAGGACAGCATGGAAACCTCAATACCAGAACAGTCTTCTCAGATCCCGCGATGCTACAGCGCAGGACAAAGGAGAGAGGCGCGCCCTCTGCTCTTTCATGTAACCTTTTTGGCCTGAAAGAGCAAAGGTTACCAAACACCAGACAGTTTCTCTTTAAGTGCAGTTGCTCTGCTGACTCTGAGTGTCAGATCTAAGTCCAGTGAAAGCATTAGCAACAGTGTTACTAGGGCTTTTCTTTTCTTTTCTTTTTTCCCTTCAATCTACAGAGAAAAGGAAGGCAACATCTTGTTTTCCTGGATCACTGGATCAGCCTCTGAACTGACCTTTGCTTGCTTCCCCCACCCTCTGCAGTTTATTCTCCAAGAGCAGCCAGAGTGAGACCTTAAAACACATCAGACGCTAAACCTCTTCTACTCAAAAATGCAACTGCTCTGCCTGTCCACTGGGGTTAAAGCCCAAGTTTTACACCATCTGCTCCCACATTCATCTCCCTGACTGTGCTGACCGCATCTCCCACTCCTCACCCCTCACTCTGCTCCAGCCACAAGCCTCTTGGCCGTCCTTAGAACACACCCGGAAGGCTGGTCCCGGGGCATCTGCACCAGAGGACGCCTCTGCTGGGACCACTTTCCCATGGACATCACTGGCTGGGCTCAAACATCAGCATCAAAAAACACCTGCCTCCACCACCCTGTAAAAGGGCAAAATCCTTTTTTTTCTCCTATTTCTACTATACTTCCGACTCCTTTAATCCTGGCTTACTTTTCATTTGTCCATATTATTTATTATCAGTTGTATATGATGGAGGTCTACAAAGGCAGGGATCTTTGTTTTATTGACCCATTTACTTCAACTACCTAGAACAGTGCCTGGCATGTGCTTGGTAGACAGTTATATTTGTTGAACAAATAAATTAATGGTGAATTGCTGTGTGTTTTTTATTTGACGATAATAAAGGTACTATCCTGGCTAGAAGAAACATTATATTGTTAACAAAGTAATTGTAATTCACAATCACTGAATAATCAAAAACTATTTATTTTTGAATTCAAAATCATGGACATTTTCCCCCCAAAGATTCATGGAAGGCCCTCAAAATCCATAGTATGAAGGTAAGCGGTAAAGTCCTATTTGATTTTGAGTTAGCAAGTAAACTGGAAATTTGGAGAGCACTTTTTAGTTGCCTTCATCTAGGAAACCAGGCCTACCTTTGCTCTTAGACCAGTTGCCTGCCCTCAGTGCAGAGATAGGGAAACTAGCATTTTGGCGCAGAATCAAAATTCTCTCCTGTTGTTTGGTGCCTATGCCAGTTGGTCAAACCCCTTGCTGCATCTAGAGTTTTTCCTGGCAACACGCTCTGGTCTGGGACCTGGGCCTGTGTCCCTGGCTAGTACTTTCTGGTCTCCTAGTTACAATTTTTAGCCCTTCTTTCTAATCTCCTTGCATTGTGCACACTCATGCCCTCCGCTTGTTCCTTGAGCCTTGGCTGATTCTCCAAATCCTGGCCCATGTGATAGATACGGAGATGCATCACTCAGATCCCCTTTTCAGGAATACTTGTTGGCCAGCTGTAGCAAGTACGATCAGCAGACAGTCTCCAATGGCCAGCCCCACCGAGGACTGCCTCAGCTTCCAAGGTCGGCCTGCCTGCCCCACGGTCACACCTTCCCTAGGCAGCCTTCACCTAGTGATGGACACTCTAAGGAGCAGCGCTTGCTCCAGGGCCCGCTTTAGATTGGCCAAGGTGTTGCCAGGCATGATCATAACCCAACTTCTCCCTCTGCCCAATCCTGCTTCCACCGCTTCCATTTACAGGCATCGATCTCTAATAAACACCTGTATCGCCAGACACCATCTCACTCTCTGCTCTGGAGAACCCAACTGGCAACAACCTCCAACTCTCTTGAATGTCAAAATTGAGAACTTCGAAGAGGCAGGCAGTGAAGCAGACTATCTGTGAGCAATGCTCGGGGGGTAACACATGATACATAAGAGACAGAAGCAATGTTATAACTGTAATGAGTCCTTGTTGTGTTATGTGTACTTAACATCAGCTAATAACATAAGAAAGCTGTTTGCTTTTCTTAATGTTTTGCTTTCAAAGAAGCTTTCTTAAGGCTTGAGCAAAACTCTCTTCTCACTTACCCTCTGGAAAATTCTCATTTTAAATTGATCATTCTTATACAAGAAAATAAAACATCAATTCTGGAGGTAATCAGAACATAATTTAGGATTATGGAGGACCTTGGAAAACTGAGCTTGCTATCTATATTATCAAAGGCCTGTGGCCCTAATGCCGTAATGGCCAAAGACCGGCGTGGGTGCGGGGGCTGTGTGATTTCGTGTGCTGGGCTTCTAGTATTATGTAATTCATAAGAATGTCATCATGAAATGTATATATTGACAACATCTATTTGTAACAATACACTTTCAACCACATAACTTTGTTTCAAAACACTTTTCAGATAGAGTGGGTCTAAGATGTAGTGAATTTGTCATTAATATTGTGAATACTTCTGGTTGGTATCACCTTATGTTGGCCCAAATCATTCACCCCTACTTTACTGTGATATTTCCCCATATTCTTGTAGGTAAAACTGCCTTTGCTCCAATGCATTTTAGCTAGACCCCCACGCATGCACAGGCACTGCCTCCCCCTTTCCTGAGGGTGAATACAGTTGGCATTTTCCAAACCCCTCCAGTCACCAGGCAATCCTTTGAGTGGCTGATTTCTGTGCCAAGTCCATTGGGCTTGGCCCCTGATGAGCGGTTCTGAATTCCAAAGGCTGCTTGTTTGAAATTCATGAGCTCCTCAATGAGGCGGCTCCTTCTCTGGCTGCCCCACTGCTCAGTTAGTTCAGACAACAAGTTGCTGAGGGATGGATAATTTTTCATTTCAGCTGCCAGAACCTACAGGGAGGTGGGTATTTTCCTGCTATTGTGGAATTTTCAGAAGTTTGGGAAACAGAGGATTTAATTTTTTTGTTTTGTTTTGATACAGGACAGTCTGACAATGACTCTGGCAACGATACAAAAATCTCCATGCTTGTAAACCAGAATACCATTTGCAGCCATCTGGCCTGCGTGCAGCACCCTCTGAGGGGGACAGATATAGAAACGGTTAGCAATTAAGAGGTTTAAAATGGCTTTCCCATTAATTTCTGAACTGAACTATCCCATGATAAAGGTATAATGGGCAATGAAGGGGTTGCTGATTCTTTGTCAGCACACTTCCCATCATGATAAAAATTCTCTGACAAACTGCATTTCTTAATTTCTCAACCCCTCTCCACTACCACCACCACCATTCACCCAGATTTCTGGATTCGAAATTTCTTTTGTCCCAAATATCACATTCCCAATCGTGATAAACTAAAAAAATCCATTAAAAGATCCACAGTATGCCCAGTTGTGTTTATCATTCTCCTTTTTTAATATGACCAAGGCTTGATTCCAAAGAACAGATGAAATCCCTTTAAACAGCATAATGTGAATCACTGGCTTTTCATTTTAAGTTTCACCTTTAAATGATAAGCACTAAATATTTTGTTAGGATAGTTTTGAACAATAAAACACAGAAGAAAGTTTTAATTCTTGAAACCTAAAGACATCGTTCCCATAGATCAGGAAATATGACTTGCAACCTCTTTAAAATTATTTAAAGGTTTTTATAATAATAATTGGCATTATATATCAGGATATACAGATAGCACTACAAATTGTAGTCTTGTTACTTTCCAGGGTAATAATAAGAGACCAAAGTTATCCAGCGATCTAGAAACAAATTCTAAGGGGTTACACTGAAATTAAAGAGGAGAGAGTGAGAGAGAGTCCAGGAGAGGTTGTCTATTTCCACGCACGCAGCCTGGGCCTCAGATTTCTGTCCTGCCTGTCCAGAACATGATCTGCTAGTAGTAACCTGCAAAGCGGGCTTTGTGCTGTCACTGATTTCGCACTTTTTACATACAGTCACATGTTTTTATCTGAGGCTTGCAAAGATTTCTCACCAACTTGTCAAGTTCAGAAAACCCAGAACTGGAAAGAGATCAGACAAGAGTTTTCCCAGACAAATGAGCATGTTGGAGGAAGCCGCTGTCAATGGCAGTGGGAATTTCCCCTGTGCTTGAACACACTTTGCAGCACTGTGAAGACATTAAGAAGTTATGGTTTCATGCACCTGGCTAGTGATTTACGAAGTTGCCTCCTGATTTAATAGAGTGCTAGGAAGGCCTGTTGTTATACCAACTAAAAGAATCATAAAATGGTAATGAATGTTATGAAACTTCATGAATATTTCATCTGAAGGCTGTTAGATTTATCTTGAGGTTAAAGAGCACATAGGCCATAAATCAGGCCCAAGATGGAGTTGCTTGAGGTTCGTACTTAGTGAGGATGTTGACATGTTAGGTAAGGCTACAGGTGTTTACCACGTTAGTCACATGTTAGAACCCAGTGACTGAATATAGAGAAAAAAAATTCAGTTTTAAAATACATAATATTGAAAAGGATCACCAAAGGTTTCTAGGAAGCATTTGGTGTATTTTTTGAAACAATATCGACTTTATTGTAATTTTTCATTCATTTATTAAGTATTCAAAACTATAATCAATATTCAATAAAAAGGTATCACGAGGCTATTGAATAGGTGTGATAAAATGAAACAATGAGTATAAAGCCTGTACTTTAACTATGAACTACATATAACCATTTACATTAAATCTTTACTATATCATCAGTATCAAGGCAATTTCTCACTTGGAATATTTATAGTTAGTTTAAAATTCAGTAGTTATTTTGTTAGATAGGTATATTTTATTTCTTCCAATAGAACAAAAAAAAATTATGCTTCCCCAGGCTATACTAACGGCACAGAAGTGAAATTTACTTCAGTAATTATGGGATTTCCCTTCCAGCTTTGTAGCTAGGTGACAGCAAACCCCTTAACTCTTTTAAATTTAATTTTCCCTTGTCCTATATTTTCCAAAGTGTGGGAAATTTTATTTAAATATGGATATAATCTTTCTGAAAAGTTTTTATTTACCTGGCAGTGGAAATGAAAACATAAGTCCTCATTCATTCATTTGATCGGTCACTCAGAATATTTGTGAACGCCTAGTATGTGATGTGTACTGCTAGGTGATGGCAATGATATGGAAGATGGGCAAAACGTGGTCCCTACCTGCAGAATGTTTGGCTTCAAGAGGGGCACACGTAATTAAATAAGAAATGATAAAAAGTGTGATAGCTGACATAATAGAAGCTGTGATGAGGGTACATGGGAGGGATACATGCCCCAGAACTTAGGGGTCAAAGATAGCACCTAGAGAAAAGAATGTCTAGAATCAGACCCACCTGAACTATGAGTAAAGTCATAATGAAGGAGGATGTAGACTAGGAAGAAAGAAAAAACATGATCTAGCAGAGGAGCTGAGAAAAGCTTGTAATGGATAAAGTTCATTGAATGTGCACTTTTGTGGAAGAGCATGGGAAGACGGAGGGAAGGAAAGGAGGCCACAGACCACCTATAAACCCTGCCAGGAGCTGGAACTCCTCCTCAGGACAAAGGCCTTCACTGAGGGGGTTCAGCACGGTAGTGATATCCTAAACTTCCGTTTCATCTTGTTTAAAGTTACATGCCTTGTTTGGTAGAGAAAATGCTTTAGATGTCTACTCTTCATACTAGAATGAACACCAAGAATTTGATCAATGTCTAAGGCAGTGACTGATGGTTTTGAAAGCAGTATTGTTTTTTTCTTTTCCTCAATGTCTCCCTATTCACAATACAGACCAGGCCAAAGGCCTGAGCTGCGGTGTGTATGGGGTGGGCTTACTCTGCCTCCTATTTCTGTACAGTCAGTGTAAGATCGCAGCCTGTGGTAAGCACCAGGCCTAAAAGCAGTTTTATAAAGAGAGTTGCGAGTGGGAAATCCGATTATTTATGTAGAAAATGTTGAACATCACTAATGCTCTTAAATGGTGGAAAAGAGAATGACCAAGATACATGTCTCTAAGAATAAAGTCAGATACATAAACGTAAAAGGATTTCCTCATCAGAATGGAGTAGTTGCAAAGTTAGACCATGAGATTTTTTTTATGGAGGTCTTAAAAATATAAATTATCTTTCATTTTAAAAAGGAAAAAAGTGGCCTACATTTTTAAAAAATCATTCCTCAAGGAGGTGTATTTCTGAATTTCTGCACCCCCATTCTGCTCAATACCAAGAATATGGAGTATTAACATAATAACTAGTATTGATTAAGGGAATATGTCAGTCCCTAGTACTTTACATATGTTAGTCTATTTAATCCTCATTTTTAGATCTATATAGTAAACACTATGATTACCCCTGTTGTAAAGATGAGGGAACTAGGCACAGAGTTAAGCAATGTGCCTACATCATCCCGTCAGTGAGCTGCCGAGCTGGGACAGGAGCCCTGCAGGCAGGCTCTTAACCACTGTTCTCCGTCGGGACATACGACACGGTGACAGAGTTTACACGGTTTTTATTATAATAATCAGTAAAAATGTCAATAAAATTTACCACAAAAAAGAAATCTGTTCCTGGTTACCCTTTAATATTGTCTTATGATTGTTTATGAGGGAGTTCATACCTAGAGGAAGAAGAAAATCCAGTTTGACTTTCTGGGAGGCAGACATACCTTTGCAGACTTGCCACCTGCAGCAGCGCCTTTGCACACTGATGAGTCGTGTGCTGCTGTGGGAACCCCGCCAGAGACGCCTGATAGCCGAGGCCAGTTAGAGCACAGAGGCCTCATGGTCAACACCCCGAATGTCCAGGGCCACTCGGCACCGAGGCTAAGACACCATAAGCAGGTGCAAGGACACAAGCACAACAACCCCACGGTATACTGCGCATGTGTGTCCTTCTGCAGCCACAATATGACCGGTGTAACTATTGGCACGAAGCCTTCTTTGTCTCTGGAATAATATACAAGTTACTGACCAGCCAGTGTGCTGGAGTGTGAAGAAGTGTGCTGGAGAGACAGAGCTGAGAGCTGGGACTGCTACCATGTATGGCTAAGAGCTTCTAGAGAGCTCAGATATAGCTACCGTGTTAACCAGCCAGAGAGAAGCTCAGAGGTATTTACTATGTGAGGCTACAGAGACCAGCCAGTGTGCTGGGCAGGAGAGACAGGGGAAGCTGCTAAGGCGGTGAGTTTGGAGGCAGCATGTGGCTGCTCAGGTAATAGCTGTGGGTCCAGAGACTGCTACTACTCTGTAAAAAGGATATGTATTTGCCAGCTGGTGTGCGGTTAGCTATATGGACTTTGTTGTGAAAGACTGTGTTGTCTGATGCCTATATGGCCACTGGCTTCTGCAATAAAGACTCATTCTTATATACCCACAACTTTTCATGGCTTCTACATCTAAGACCCAACGTCCTAGGAGGTCCAGCCTCAGGCAGAGGGGCTCGGGTCCAACACCTGTAACTAGTGAGCAGAAGGTAAAGGAGGAACTTGGACTAAGTTCCCAACAGTTAGCGTAGTGAGTCAGGGTTTGAGAAGGAACCTACTCTGGCATAGTCGGGAAGAATTTAGAAGAATACATGGACTCGGAACAACTCAGAGCAGCAGGGCCATGCAGTGCTCTTGCTGCACCTGACAGCTACTTAGGACGGGGATATGTTGTGGAGTGGCATCATCAGGAGATTCTGTGGTTGTGTGAACATCACAGAGTGCGTTTACACCAACCTCTATGGTACAGCCTACTCCACACCTGGGCTACATGGTATATAGCCTACTGCCCCCAGGCGACAACCTGTATGGCATGTTATTGTACTTAATACTGTAGGCAGTTGTAACACACTGGTAAGTATTTGCAAATATAAACACATCTCAACATAAAAAGATACAGTAAAGATATGATATAAAGCCGAAACCGGTTTGGCTCAGTGGATAGAGCATCGGCCTGCGCACTGAAAGGTCCCAGGTTCGATTCCGGTCAAGGGCACGTACCTTGGTTGCAGGCACATCCCCAGTGGGGAGTGTGCAGGAGGCAGCTGGTCGATGTTTCTCTCTCATCAATGTTTCTAACTCTCTCTCTCTCTCCTTTCCTCTCTGTAAAAACTCAATAAAATATAAAAAAAAGATATGATATAAAAATAAAAACTTATAAACCTGTATAGGGCACTTACCATGAGTGGAGCTGGCAGGACTGGAAGTCACTGTGGGTGAGTCAGTGAGTCACGGGGGAGTGAATGTGAAGGCCTAGGACATTACTGTCCACTACTATACACTCTCTAAACACGACACACTGAGACTACACGAAATTTATAAAACAAGATTAAATCTAGCGTGAGAGAAAATGAAGTCAATCTGTGTGAGGCTGTTGCTGAAACAATATAAAATACTGTTTTACAGCACACTTTTTTTAAATAGAAAGAATATACTATAAAGTAACAATAAAAAGTACAGTGTAGTAAACACATAAACCAGTAACACAGTATTTGTTCTCACTATCAATTATTATGCAGTGTACATGACTGTATGGGCTATACTTTTATATGACTAGCAGCACAGCAGGTTTAATTTCACCAATGTCACCACAAACACATGAGTAATGTGTGGTACTATGATGTTACCATGGCTACAACATCACTAGGAGGTAAGAATTTTTCAGAATTATAATCTTCTGAGACTACCATCAAATATGTGGTCCGACATTGACCAGAACATCATTATGGGGCACATGACCATGTCAATGAATGCACTTTGTGTTCTTACTTTAGTACTAGTGTACAGTAAATGCATTAAGCACATGGCATCATTTGTAAGGCAATAAATAATTTTAAAAACTTTCCTTCAAATAATATGTCACACTGAACTGTCATTCTCATTACCCTAAACTGAGTTATAATGTTATTACCTAGGAGATGTCATATTCTTCATTCGAAATGGAAAGCATGATTTAGCTTCTAGAGGAAAACACCTTACATGCTTAAGCCCGTGTATAGAGCATAATACCAAAGTGTCCCTGATACAAAGAGTCATTTGTTCAATTTCTGACCTGCTCCACCCTAAAGAACAAGGAGAACATAAGATGACAAAATGTTTCAAGCAGCAACAGATTAATAGTCAAAATCTGTTTTCTATGTTTTCATTCATTTTGAATGAATCCAAAGTCTAATCTTAATGCTAATATAAATGCAGCAAACTGAACCATTAAATTGACCGTGTGATCTATCACACTTCACACTGCTTTATAAGCAAAATGTATCATTTTCAGGGGTTTTCTCCTAGTTAAATAATTGTAAGAAATATATCTTTTGCCACTAGTTTCATTGATAAAATATAGCACATCACTTAATTCATCCTTCCACTGTTCTATTCTATCATCTTCTACCAAGTGATTGGGATTCTGATCACCCTGTGTTCTGCTCTCAAATGAAAGCCTCTATTTACTCATCTGTTATTCTTCATGAAACAAAGCTCTAGTGTAACATCTGTTTTCTTACTGAATCTTCACCAGAGACTCAGATGCCACAAGCAATAACCTTGGGTTTCTCTCAGAAATCCCTGAGGGTCCCTGCTATGTCAAGGCTTGAATCTAAGAGAATTCATGGACAGAGTGCCGTTATTCGATTTTCATTTCTGAATTTGATTTGGGGTACATGAGCTTGATTGAATAATTACTGATCTTTGAGGCTAGACAGCACTTGATGAAAAAATTTAGAAGCTAGAAGCTTTAGCTCCATACCTTTTTCTCCACTGATGTTCAGCTAAGTTCACATCTTATTTTAATCTCAGGACACAGAGAACATTTGTTTTGTCTCAATCAGGTACTTTAATGAAATTCCCTGCTTCTAATACCAAATGATAATTTATAATTTCTAGTCTGAAAATGGCATCAATTTTGGAAAAATTTGTTTGCATTTCTTAATGGAATTTGCTGAAAATTTATTTATCCACTTAATTCAAATTACTGAGAAAAAGTTACAAATAAATTCCAATCAGAAGCAGATTTTGGCCGTAACACAAGTCTGAAGAAATAAATGTCCTAGAAAATTTGTAGATATTGGTCATTTTTTAAATTAGTCATAATATATGCTAAATAGCCAAATTGTATGGTTTATACTAATGTGTATGTGTGTGAATTAAGACATAAACATATTCACACAAATACTTAGACGTATATTCCATATTAATAGAATTGTTTTCAGTTTTCTTTTTTTTTCCAGCTGTATTAAGGTAAAATCCTATATAATAAAAGCCTAATATGCTAAGTGTCTGGTAGTCTCGTCATCCGTTCAACCAAACAAAGCATAATATGCTAATGAATGATATGCTAAGGCTGCTCAACTGCTAGCTGTGACATGCACTGACCACCAGGAGGCAGACAGTCAACCGGTCGACCAGTCACTATGACACGCACTGGCCACCAAAGGGCAGACGCTCCGACTGGTAGGTTAGCTTGCTGCTGGGGTCCGTCCAATCGGGACTGAGTGAGACAAGCCAGACATGCCCTGGAGCCCTCCTGTCTCCCTCCCTCGTCCCGATCGTGCACCGGTGGGATCCCTCAGCCTGGCCTGCACCCTTTCACAATCCGGGACCCATCAGGGGATGTCATAGATCCAATTTCAGCCTGATCCCGCAGGCCAGGATGAGGGACCCCACTGGTGCATGAATTTGTGCACCAGGCCTATAGTACACAAATAAAATTATAAAATATTTAAAGTGTACATTGTCATGATGTGGTAGACATATGCATTGTAAAAGGAGAGCTCCCATCTACTTAATGAACCCACCTAACACCTTATTTATTTACTAGAGGCCTGGTGCACAGATTCGTGCAACAGTGGGGTCCCTCAGCCCAGCCTGTGCCCTCTCGCAATCTGGGATCCCTTGGGGGATGTTGGACTGCCAGTTTCAGCCCAATCCCCGCAAGCCAGGCTGGGGGACCTGCAGGGATCGGGCTGAAACTGGCAGTCCAACATCCCCCAAGGGATGTAGTAGTATGCAAAGCAGTAGGCAGTCAGAGAGCGGCCTGCCACCACTGCCACTAGGTAAGCTCACTGAGCAGCACTCCCACTGTTGGAGCGCACTGACCACCAGGGGGCAGCTCCTGCATTGAGTGTCTGCCCCCTGGTGGCCAATGCGCATCACAGTGACCAGTTGACCAGTCTTTCGGTCGTTCAGTTGCTTAGGCTTTTATATATATAGATTAGGTGAGAACATTTAAGTTCTACTCTCTTAGCAAATTACAACTATAATAAATAAAATGTTAAAGCCAATATTAGAAGCAATGAGTCACCTACTGCTTCATTATCCATTATTACAAAATAATCCTCCCCAAACTTAGCAGTTTAAATGGTAATTTATTATTGTTCACAAGTCTCTCAGTTGAACGGATTAAGCTGAGAAGTTCCTCTGCTTCATGTGGCATAGGCTGGGGTCACTCACTCAATTCCTTTCAACTCAAGACTGAGCTTAACTAGAAGGTCTATGAAAGCTTTACTCATACGTCTGGCACTTTGCTGCTCTTCCATGAGGCCAGTCCACAAGGTTGGTTTGGACTTCCTCACAGCATAACAGTCTCATCAGAGTTTTGCTTAGCAGCTGGATTCAAGAGGAATAAAGGAGAAGCTGCCAGTTCCCTCAAGGTCTAGGCCAGGAACTGGATAGCATCCTTTGAGCTGCATTCAACTGGGCAAAGCAAGTCACAAGGCCAGGTAAAATTCAACAGAAAAGAATGGACTCTACCACTTTGATTGGTAAAGCAACATAAATGTAGAAGAAAGGAAGATTGGTGACCATCTTTGGAAACTCTCTAA
This sequence comes from Myotis nattereri, assembly GCF_964212035.1. Taxonomy (NCBI): domain Eukaryota; kingdom Metazoa; phylum Chordata; class Mammalia; order Chiroptera; family Vespertilionidae; genus Myotis; species Myotis nattereri. The sequence goes on from NC_138082.1 coordinate 39,289,843, forward strand.
CACACCTTCCTAAATTAGCATTTCAAAGGTCTCTGTTTTTTAATTAGAAAAGAAGTACTCTCGGTCTTCTTCATTATACTAGGCAATAATTGTTTTTTCCAAAATATTTGTCTGTCTAAATCCCATGTAACCCCATATTTTTAAAAACCCATGGACAATTTGCTTGTGATGCTACCCTAGACATTTAAAATATTTTTTAAGTATGCTTTTATTGATTTTTAGAGAGAGAGGAAGGGAGAGGCATAGAGAGATAGCAACATCTATGAGAGAGGATCATTGATCAGCTGCCTCCTACACATCTCCCATTGGGGATTGTGCCTGCAACTTGGGCATGTGCCCTGATCAGGTATTGAACCCACGACCTCTTAGTTCCTGGGTCAATGTTCAACCGCTGAGCCACAACAGCTGGATAGACATTCAATAACTCTAAATATGAAATCAAATCTCATATTTTAAATGTACTGTCTTTCCCTCACTATTCTTCCAATCTTCACTAGTCTTTTCTTCATCAGTTTATATTTTCCCTTAGGAGATGAATTGAAACCATAAAGAAAGTAAAAACTAAAGTCAAACTTATAATGTGTTTCTATATATGAGCCATTCAATCCAGTCAACCCAACCACCTATCCAGAAGATCAGGCTCCAGGAGCCTGAGAGAGTTTGACAACCAAATAGTGTTTGTCCCCATCCATCTCCTCAAACACAACTGCTCCAGTTTTTAATTATCCAATGGTTTCTTCCATTGACAAAAGTCACTGAGAAGTGACTTTACATTTAACGGCCATTTAATATATGTTAGTCACAAAATATTCTTTACAAATATACCAGAGAGTCATCCTGATTCTTTTGTGTGAAAACATTGATCAAGGCCTCAGTATATGCTAGACATCTACTAGGTGTACCGGTTAATAATGCGGATTTTTTTCAATAGGTGGAGTTACACATATGTTGATATATATGCAATTTGATATGTATGCTCTTTTGTTGTATTGACAAGCTTCAAAACTTCATATGTCAAATTTTCTGAAGGTGTTAACATCATAGATATTTTTACACTTTAAAATGTCGAATTTTGGGCCAAAGAAAGAACATCTGTGGGAAAGTTTTAATTCATTACTTTATTTTGAAGAAAAGTGCTGCTAAAATTATTGTAAGCTTCGGGAAGCTTATGGTAAACATGCTCCATCTCAAGATACTTGTGAACACTGGTTTAAATGCTTTAAAAGTGATGATTTCAATGTGATAGACAAAGAATGTCAAGGTCAATTTGAACCACGCTTTGATCATAAAACGTAGGCCAGAAGACACGGCAAAGTTATTTTCATGATAACGCACCATCACACACTTCAAAACCAGTTAAAGATACGTTAAAAGATCTTGCCTGGGAAGTATTAACCCACTCGCTGTATTCACCAGACCTTGCTCCTTCAGATTACCACTTGCTCTGATCGATGGCACACATACTTTCTGAGCAGCACTTCAAGACATACAAAGTGGAAAATTGGGTCTCTGAATGGTTTGCCTCAAAACAAGAAAAGTTCCATTGGGGACGGTATCCACAAATTACCTGAAAGATGGGGGAAATGTGTAGCTAGTGATGGACATTACTTTGAATAAAGCACTTTTGATGTTTCTCTTGAAATTATCGTGTTTTCTTTGATTTCAAAATCTGCATTATTAACCACTGCATCTAATTATATACATTTATATATATATATATATATAAATGTATATATATGTGTGTATATATATATAAATGTATATATATGTGTGTGTGTGTGTGTGTGTGTGTGTGTGTGTGTATACATATATATATATATGAAAGACTAAGCGACCAGCCAACTGGCAGACCAGCTAGTAGCTATGACATGCACTGACCACCAGGGGGCAGATGCTCAATGCAGGAGTTGCTGAGCGACAGCAACTTTGCAGAGTGTCCACTTGCACTCCGGGACCCCTCAGGAGATGTCGGACTGCTGGTTTCTACCCAGTCCCCACAGGCCAGGTCAAGGGACTCCACCTGCCGGAGGGACCCCGCTCACTCCGCAGATGCCCTTAGAGCCCTGGCGCCACCCCAGGTGCGGCCGGCCAGGGAGGGACCACGGGAGGTTGGCTCCAGTGCGTGTCCAGCCTGTCTAGCCCACTCCCACCCTGCCAGCCACATTATAATTAAATCGTTTCAATGTGCACGAATCTGTGCACTGGGACTCTAGTTGGGACTATAAATGTAAATTATCTCTCTTGTAAAGTTTCAGAAAGCTAAAAAAACATAAAATACTTCCTGAGGTTTCTAACTTTGTTTTTTAATCTTTAATTTAAAATATGAAACAAAATGACCTCTCATCAAAGTTTTATTCACAGTGTTTTCAGAATCCTCAAGTGAGATTAAACCAATGAAACTGCTGCATGACATAAAGATATTTAATAATAAAGGGTTTCTACAATAAAGACAGAATGATTTCAGTGACAGGTTTCCCATCTGCAGATCAGAGTTTTAAGGGCTATAAATCTCATGCAGAGAAGTGGTCTGTAGATCATTGCACAGTGGGAAAGTCAGCTCCCAAGCAAGATATGAATGATACAAGGAGGGATTGCTTTATTGGTTGATTCAATACATATTTATTGAGCACTTACTATGCGGCTGCTTGATGCTGAGTGTGCCATGGAAAACGAAAAGATGCAATCTCCACTTTCACAGAGCCTCTTATCTAGCATAAAACACAGGCATGCAGGCAATCAAGTGTGGTATGTATTAAGAGTGAGTAATCTGAAGTCCTGTGGGAGCAACAACGGGGTCCTCTAATCTAGGGCAGAGGGTTAGGAACAACCTCAATAGAAAAGGCTGAGCAGAAATGGGTTAAATGAAAGTTTGGGGATGGGGAAGAAGAGAGTTCAGGCAGAGGCAATAGAATGTGCAGAGGTCCAGAGTTAAGAGAGGATGTCTTCTGGGAACTAAACACCCTTTAGTCTGGCAAGAGCACTGTTGTGAGAGGAAATGGTGGGATAAGGGTGCAGCTTCAGCAGGAATGATTCCTGGGGAGTGGGAAAGGAGGATTTTAGTTATTGAAGGACATCAACATCCCTATTCTGTAGGTTTCCATCTATACTAGATACATTTTTAGCTTTGAACAGAATACGTATATGTAGCCCGGCCTGTATGGCTCAGTGGTTGAGCGTCAACTTATGAACCAGGAGGTCAGGGTTCAATTCCTGGTCAGGGCACATACCCAGTTATAGGCTCGATCCCCAGTGTGGACGTGCACCCTCATCCCACAATTTCCTCTCACAACAGTGCTCTTGCCAGACTAAAGGGTGTTTAGTTCCCAGAAAACATCCTCTCTTAACTCTGGACCTCTGCACGTTCTATTGCCTCTGCCTGAACTCTCTTCTTCCCCATCCCCAAACTTTCATTTAACCCATTTCTGCTCAGCCTTTTCTATCGAGGCTGTTCCTAACCCTCTGCCCTAGATTATTAACTATCAGTTTATGTCTTTACTTTGCACAACAATTCTCTTTTCAAAGATTGTTATAACAAGTCTTGGGCACAGCTAGAGCGAACATTTGTGTTTACATTTAATCTGGCTATTTCCACATATGCTCACTGTGACTTTAGGGACAGAATAACAGGGGAGAAGTAAGACCACAGTCATTCACGTTGTACTGATAACAGCAATTTAGGTTGGTTGGCTAGCTGTGTCAAAAAGAACACTAATGTTAATATATATAACTTGCATTTCTCCTGTCTTAAATCTACTATAGACATTCTAATGCTTATCTTTAGGTTGTTCTTGTGAGGAACATAGGTGCCAATTTAAAAATTAAAAAGTAAAAACATTTATCTAAGCCTGTTCATCGTATCTAGTTCCAAGTAAGGGAAATATTATAGGTATTGGAATTTCCCTAAACTGATACTCCCTGATTGGATAAGAAAAGGTGTTCAGTTATGTATTATCTGTATAGCTGCCCACTAAATCAAAAAAGTGTGACACTCAGTCTGCCTTTTGCCTTGTAAGTAGTTCTTCCAAATCTACCAATTATCATTTTACTTTATTTATAATTTTTAAGCATACATTTATCTAGTCAAATAATTCACTTTTTTATAATAGCTTTGTTTCCATTTTGATTGAAAAAACCTCCCCTGCCTAGTCAATTCAGCGATCTCAGAGTCAGAAATTTTTTCAAAGAAACAATAACAACAGCACATAAGGATTTATGTATAGTATATTTAATACCTCATAATACGAGCAAAAAGGTCTGCAAAGCAAGAGCATGTCTACCAGTAGGAAAGTAGCTGGAAAGATTGCTATTCTTCAGATAAAATGAAGAAGGCCTGAAGAAGTTGTGGTTTTCCCCAGATCATGTCCAATAAGTAAAGAGCCAACAGTCAAACCCAGGACTTAGGATTCTAAAGCTGTTACTCCTCTCAATTTTAATAGCTACTGTCAGATTGATTTTTTTCAAATACAAAAAGGATGGCAAAATCCTAGAGCAGCGGTCACCAACCGATGGTCAGTGGACCACTGGTGGTTCATGAGGTCCAAAAGGTTGGTGACCGCGGACCTATTTTTTTCAAGGCAATCCTTCTAACTGCGATTATGATATATGTTGTGTAATTCTAGCATTGGATTTGTAATTCTCATCATTTTTCTGACACTATGTAATTCCTGAGAATATAATCTTGGGATCGTGAAGAAAAAACTATTATGAGGACAGGCAAACTTATGTCAAATTGTCCTACATGTCTATTTGGCTAACACAATATTTATTCTCTTATATACGGCACAGAGCTGGGAAGAAAATTTACCTGTTCAAGGTGAGCTAATAAAGTTTTCCATATATATTAGAGAGTGCATTTGTACCTACAAGTACATCTGCTTATAGATGAGGGAGTTTGAAAAACCAGTGAGTACATCCAACCATTTCTGACAGAGAAATTGCGTTAACTACGACATCTTGCATACAAATTCAAATGTTGAATGCCAAGGCACTTGTATTTGAATTTCATGTGTTTGAAGAGATGACTACCATGTATTCACGAATTCTTTTTTATGTTTTTAGAGAATAAAATGGCTCACAAATCTATCCACATTCCTTAATTCTTACTAAAGGGATTCCTGGTAGAGATAAAAGCCTTTATTTTGTCTCAGATGTTACCCAGCAAAGACTTTCATTTGATTGTAAACTATTACCAAATGTTTCAGAGCACTTTATAAAAATATGATTCTAAAAGATAAGGGATAAGAGGAGATAAGGAGAGAAATGGGAATAGTTATACATGGACCTATCCTGAAAATATTTATGGCCTTCAAAGTGGAATAAGATAAACACACACACACACACACACACACACACACACTTTACAAGGTAAAGTGCTGAATATAAAAAGGATGAAGCAGGATGGGCTTTAAAATCAACCAATACTGGATCTAATTTTCAGCTCAGCCAGTGTGATTTTTGACAAACTACTTAAACAATTTTGTTTCATTTCTTTTTTTTGCTATAGAATGAGTGTAGTAGTGCATACCTTACATAATTGTTATGGCAACTAATAAAGCAATATGTGTAAATCACGTAGCTCGGTGCATATGCCAAAGGACCTGCTCTATAATAGTGACTATGATCATTATCCTATCTAATAAAGAGGGTGTTGTGCCCAGATTTCAAAGTTCCCAAGACCTCCAGGGAGCCAGTCAGTCCAATGCAAAAGCAAAGAGTCATTTATTTCAAACCTAGGTTTGGCTCCCCTGCCACACTCACCGATGCAACGGTAAGCTCCAGTGGCCGAGAGAGAGAGAGAGGCCTGATGGGACAGGGGGTTTTATAGGGGGGTGGAGTGAGGGCAGGAGAGGGGACTGTGGGCCCCGCCAATTGGCCAGTCGCGAGTCGGTACAGGATGTGGTCATAGTGATGGCGTGCACTTCCCTTGATTATTATTGGTTAGTCCAGAGAAATCCTGGGTGTGGCTAGCAGCAGCTTCTTCCTGTGAGGAAGCACATGGCACCGTCCCAAAATGGAGGACCCAAGGCAAGATGGAGGGCGCACATGGCTCTGTCCCAAGATGGAGGACCCAAGGCAAGATGGAGGGCGCAGTCTTTGTCCGGCTCCTGCTGCTGCCGCTCGAACTCGCCACAAGGCAGGATGGCCCTCCCGCACAGGACCCGCAGCTGGCCTGCGGGCAGACTGGGACTCCAGCGTGTCTGGGCGGCACAGGCCCAGCAAACGGGGTGCGGCCGGTGGAGCGGCCCAGCTGTGGAGGAGCGGCATCCGCCCGGAGCAGGCCCAGCCCACGGGGCCGGCGCACTGCAGCATGGCGGCCTCCCGGAGCCAGGGCACGCGCCCCACTCCGCCGCCGCTGCACCGGGCCCAGTCCGGGGGGCAGCGGGCGGGCGGCAGCCCGCGCCAGGCTCCCGCTGTGGGCCGGGGAGCCAACGCCCCCCCCATGGGGCCCGGCGGTCGGCCCACGCAGGCCCCGGCCCCCCTGACTGGGCCCCAAGGGCCACATGGACCCCCGGCCCCAGCGCGGGCAAGCGGGGAGCCGACCACAGGGGGAGGGAGGAAAGAGCCAAGCGGTGAGGCCTTCTGCTCCCATGACCTCCCCCGTGGTCGGTCGCCGCCCGGCCCCACCCCTCGGCCCGCCGCCGGCCACCACGCAGCCGGTCCGGACACTCGGACCCGCTCCAGGGAGGCCAGGCCCTACGGCGGGCGCGGAGGGATTTCAGAGCCCAGCGGCCAGACTCCTCCTTCCGCACTGCCCGGAGAGGTGGGCGGCACACCTTTCAAGGGAATATGCTAATTGCTGCCTCACCCTCAAAGCTGGCTGAGCCCACAGCCAATAAGGAGGGAATGTGCTAATTGACTGCCACGCCCTCAAAGATGGTGGCTCCCACAGCCACAAGATGGCGGCACCCAGTCCCCTCAGCCCTGCTGGGGTGGCAGGTGCCCGGCTGCTCCGCACACCTGCCTCCAGAGTCCCCCAGTCCTCTCAGCCCCTCAGCCACCTGGGCCGGCCGAGGTTCAGGCAAGCCTTGGATGGTGGCTGTCCAGCCACCCAGTGCTGGCCCAAGGTTCAGGTAACCAGGGCTGGCCGAGGCTTAAGCTGCCAGCAGTGGCAGCAGCAGAAGTGTGATGGGGGCGTCGCCTTCCCCTGATCGCCGGGTTGCCTCCCGCCCCTGAGTGCTCCCAGACTGTGAGAAGGGGCAGACCGGGCTGAGAGACCCCCCCCTCCAGTGCATGAATTTTCATGCACCGGGCCTCTAGTCTATATATATAAAAGCCTAATATGTAAAGTGTCCCCTCGCTGACCACCAGGGTGCGGTGCAGAACGAAGGAAGGCTGCAGCTGGCAGCTGGGGAAGGGAGGCCCCAGCCGGCAACCGGAAGCCACTAGGGACCATACCAGTGCATGAATTTCATGCACTGGGCCTCTAGTATGTATATAAAGAACTAATGTGGTACCATCAAATTTCTTACGAGAAATATGTAATTTTAAGAAACATTGTGGAGATGAAATGTATAAAATGTCTTAGAAGTTAAAATGTATTAGAGGTAAGGGGAAGGGAAGGGAGAGATGACTTAAAGGGGAGTGGTACCATCAACAAAGATAAGTATAAATATAAAGACAAAGCCACCAGAGGACGAGGTGATTGACCAATGACAGGAACTGCTGTGTACAGAAAAGGCATCATTACTTTTTAACCATCTTGCATTTAACCAGGTATTTTCTTGAAGTTTAGAAATGGAAAGAACATGAAAGTCCTTTTCCCATGGGCCTATTTTAAGCAATGTAAATTACACATTCAGCAAAAGTGCTCAATACTATCCGAGAGGTACTTTTATGAAACTTCACCTGCACAGGTCTCCCTGGACCACACAGCTGTTTCGGAATTACCTGACTGTGTAAGAAAATGACTTTGAGAGATTTGAAAACTGGCTGTTGAGAGACGAATGTGATGTACCCATCTCAGAGATGGACAAAATCCAAATCAAAAATGAATCCAAAATTTCAAAATCCTATAATTTAAAAAAAAAAAAAAGAAAGAAAGACTTTGAATACAAGATGATGTAAGCTTAGGTTGGGAGATGCTCTGAATGATGAAATTCCCTGTGACATGAAGAGACCCACAGTAAGTGAAAGAACCCTCGCTGGTTTTGCAAAGCATAAGTGACTTTCAACTTGGTGACCTACAGGAATGCTGATCAAGGTAAATTAGATTGGTAAAAGGATTTTTCTATTCCCTCTGAGTAGACTCTTGGTATATATCCAAACACTTCATATATTTTGCATTCTGCAATTTTTCTTCAGAGGTGACTAGCACAACATCTTAAATTATTCAATGTGTAAAGTTACTTTAAAACAATTCTTCCACTGTGTTAATAGAGAAACAACTCACTGTGTTGGAACTAATCTGACTAACACATCCAGGAAACAAACAAAGGGACCGTGATTATCTGTATGAACAGTTTTCCCACAGAAAGTGGGCTACCTAGGTTGGCTGCCTGGTCACAGCAAATAAAGGCAGATTCTGTAGCAAACCAGTTAGCCTCTAGGACAGTGATGGCGAACCTATGACACGCATGACAGAGGTGACACGCAAACTCATTTTTTTGGTTGATTTTTCTTTGTTAAATGGCATTTAAATATATAAAATAAATATCGAAAATATAAGTCTTTGTTTTACTATGGTTGCAAATATCAAAAAATTTCTATATGTGACACGGCACCAGAGTTAAGTTAGGTTTTCAAAATGCTGACACACTGGGCTCAAAAGGTTCGCCATCACTGCTCTAGGAAAAGAAAGCACCTTTTTATTAAAAACAACAACAACAACAACAAAAACTGTTTGTTTAGTCTTTGGATTTTGCCCAAAAATAAATATTGTGGTTTTCTTGTTTTTCAATGTTCATAAAAGTAATATGCATAGCATAGCCTTTCTAACTGTAGTTTTCCCAGTTAGAGTTCTAACGCTGTATAGAACCTACCTCTGCTCAATGCTCTTCCATACTTAAAAATGAAGTAATGCCATAGTCATCAAATGTACATCCATAAAGCTATGGGATATAACACTTCAGCAATCGTTAAACATTCTTTGGGAAATGGCTCACTGGGAAAGTTCTAACAAAAATCTCTTACCTTATGCAATATGTGAGGGGAGTCCTTTTATATTTTTATTAACATTCATTAGTTCCTTTTTAATAATGAGAAAATAAAAACACCCCACAATCCCACAGCACATATAAGCTCTGGTGACATAAAAACAATATAGCCCTGACCGGTTTGGCTCAATGGATAGAGCGTCCAGGGTCGTGGACTGAAAGGTCTTGGGTTTGATTCCAGAAGAGGGCATTGGTTGTGGGCTTGATCCCCCATAGGAGGCATGCAGGAAGCAGCTGATAGATGTTTCTCTCTCACCAATGTTTCTAACTCTCTATTTCTCTCCCTTTCTCCCTGTAAAAAATCAATAAAAATATATCTTAAAAAAACAATATAAATAATATATATGAATGGGAAGATATTTCAAGTACTACTGAAAGGTATGAAAATAAAAGTTTCTTTCTCCATCCCCAGACCCAGGCTCTTTCCACATAGATGAGCACTGTTAGCAGTTTCTTGCACATCCCTCAAGAAAATAATTGGCATATCCCGGATATTAATCTTTAAAAAATTTTAGGCCAAAGAATGATATAAAACAATTATTATGGGCTTTGTATTTTTATTTAATACGTCTTGGAGATCTTTCCCAATGAGTAAACAGATCTGTTCTATTTCTTAAAAAGAGACAGGTAGGCCCTAACCGGTTTGGCTCAGTGGATAGAGCGTCGGCCTGCAGACTGAAGGGTCCCAGGTTCAATTCCGGTCAAGGGCATGTAACTGGGTTTCGGGCACATCCCCAGTAGGGGGTGTGCAGGAGGCAGCTGATCGATGTTTCTCTCTCATTGATGTTTTTAACTCTCTATCCCTCTCCCTTCCTCTCTGTAAAAAAATCAATAAAATATATATTTTTAAAAAAAGTAAAAAGAGGCAGGTAGTGCTCCAGTGTGGATGAGCCATAATTAGTTAACAATGTCCTTAATTTGTGATCATTCGGGGTATGTCCTATTTTATTTTGTTCCTCAATTACAAATAATGCTGCAGTAGACACACTGCACATCATTTGGGGACTTTTCTTGTTTTTCCTAAGTGTGAACTACGTGGACAAACATGTGCATTTGAAGTTTTCATAGATATTACTAAACTCCCTTCCAAAAGATAAGACCAATACACATTCCTAACATCTATCTGAGAATGCCTGCTTCCTCCAGCCTCACCAAACTTCACCAAAAAGTATTGAAATCCTAACCCCCACTGCTGGTGAGTGTGCCTTAGTTGAAAACAGGATCTTTGAAGATGATCAAATTGAAATGAACTTATTAGGGTGAGCTTCATGCAGGACCCTGTCCTTAAAAAGGGGGGAAATTTGAACCGAGACAGACAGACTCACAGGGAGAATGCCACGTGAAGATGAAGGCAGAAGTCAGGGTGATGCAACTACAAGCCAAGGAGCACTCAAGCCTGCCTGCAAACCACCGGGAGCCAGGAGAGGGGCATGAGATTCTCCCTCACAGCCTCAGAAGGAACCTCCAGAACTGTGAGACAGTGTGTTATTTTAAGCCACCTAGTTTATGGTGGTGAATATACCTCATTTTTTGATTTGCCCTTAATTCATCCCTTCTCTTATCTTCATGTACCTTCAAACTTTTTCATTTTATGTTGTTCAGTGCCCTAATGCAGTGTCTTGCATGCAAAAAAAATTGATAAACACATCCTGAGTGAATAATGCTATCATAAATAATCTAATAAAATGAGCAAAAAAAAAGTTTATAGGTGAAAATGGTAGATTATTATTGTTTTGATTGGCATTTCTTTGTGAAGTTGAGCATCTGATTTATATTATTATTGGCTCTTTGTATTTTTGCTCCTAAAAACACTTCTTCATATTGTATGCTCACTTTTCTATTGAAATTGCATTTTTATTATTGACTTGTACAAATCCCTTGTAAACCAAAGAAATTATTAGTTTGTCACATGTTGCAAATACTTTCCAGCTTCCAATTTTTTTAAATTTAATAAAAGCACATTATACTAATTCTTTTATATTTTTATAATATTTTAATGTAGTTATATAGCCAAATTGGTCAAAAGTTCAATAAGGCTTTTGAAGTCTGTGTCTTATTTGGAAACATCTTTATACTTTTAAATTTTTTTTTTTTTTTTTTTAATGAGACAAAGGATGATTTTATTTTTTATTTTTTTTTATTTTTTTTTTATTGCTTAAAGTATTACAAAGGGTATTACATATGTGTCCATTTTATCCCCCCGCCCTAAACAGTCCCCCAGCCTCCCCTATCCCCCAGTGTCCCATGTCCATTGGTTATGCTTATATGCATGCATACAAGTCCTTTAGTTGATCTCTTACCCCCCTACCTCCTGCCCCCCAACCCTCCCCGGCCTTCCCGCTGCAGTTTGACAATCTGTTTGAGGCAGCTCTGCCTCTGTATCTATTATTGTTCAAAAGTTTATAATGGTCTCTATTATCCATGAATGAGTGAGATCATGTGGTATGTTTCCTTCATTGACTGGCTTAAATTTTAAATAAATACATTTTTATTCTAGTTTTTTCATTTAAATTTTGACTCATATATTAGCTCTATTCAAATAGTGGGTCAAAAATGCCAAATATTAGCAGTTTTCATATGCTTCAACTTAAGGAATTATTTCTCAGTATAAATAAGGCAGTTGATCTAGTTTACTTTTTTCTTAATGGCTATTAAGGTTCTAATATTATTTGATATGTAAACTATTTTTTCTCTAATGGCGTTTAAAAAAACCTACTATCCTAATATATAAAAACCCTGGGTGCATCACCACCAGGGGTTCCACCAACCGGAAGTCAGTCCTGCTGTCAGCGCTGGGTTGCCTTGGTGACCCAGCACTGACTGCTGCAGCTGCAGGCGCAGTGACCCAGCACTGACTGCTGAGGGAGCTGTGAATAAGGCCTGGAGAGAGGGCTGAAGAGAGAAGCAGGGTCTGATCTGTAGCCTCTGTGGCAGCTGCTGATCAGCACTTGCTTCTCTCTTTCTCTCCAGCTGCCGCCTCCACTTCTCTCTAGGCCTCCACCAGGGCTGCTGGTCAACCCCACCTTTCTGATCAGGCCCAGTTGATAAGCCCAGAGATGCTGACTGGCATAGAAACCGACCAGTCAGAACCAAATCTGGGTGAACTGTGAGGAGTCAATGGCTGCCTAGGAGGCAGAACTTTTGACACTGACTGGTATAGAAACTGACCAATCAGAACCAAATTGGCCAGCAGAGGAAGGCAGTTGGGAGTGAGATCAGGCCAGCAGGGGTAGGCAATTGGAAGCAACCAGGCCAACAGGGGAGAGCAGTTGAGGGGCACCAGGCCTGCAGGGGAGGGCAGTTGGGGGGCACCAGGCCTGCAGGGGAGGGCAGTTGGGGGGGACCAGGCCTGCAGGGGAGGGCAGTTGGGGGTGACCAGGCCAGCAGGGGAGGGCAGTTGGGGGTGAGATCAGGCCAACAGGAGAGGGCAATTGGGGGTGAGATCAGGCCAACAGGAGAGGGCAATTGGGGGTGAGATCAGGCCAACAGGAGAGGGCAATTGGGGGTGAGATCAGGCCAGCAGGGGAGGGCAGTTGGGGGTGAGATCAGGCCAACAGGAGAGGGCAATTGGGGGTGAGATCAGGCCAGCAGGGGAGGGTAGTTGGGGGAAATCAGGCTGGCAGGGGAGCAGTTAGGGGGTGATCAGGCTGGCAGGCAGAAGCGGTTAGGGGCAATCAGGCAGGCAGGCAGGTGGCTAGGAGCCAGCAGTCCCAGATTGTGAGGGGGATGTCTGAGTGTCGGATGCCTGGGATCGGGCCTAAACCGGCACTCAGACATCCCCCGAGGGGTCCCAGATTGGAGAGGGTGCAGGCTGGGTGAGGGACACCACCACCCCTCCCCCCAGTGCACAAATTTCATGCACTGGGCCTCTAGTGATAAATATTTATTTAGTTATTTTTAAATATATTTTTTTTATTTCAGAGAGGAAGAGAGAGGGGGAGAGAGAGGGAGAGAGAGAGAGAGAGAGAGAGAGAGAGAGAGAGAGAGAGAGAGAAACATCAATGATGAGAGAGAATCATTGATCGGCTGCCTCCTGCACACCCCCTACTGGGGATCGAGCCTGCAACCGGGTACATGCCCTTGGTCAGAACCAAACCTGGGACCCTTCAGTCCATAGGCCGACGCTCTATCCACTGAGCCAAACCAGCCAGGGCTAGTGATAAATATTTAGGTCAATTTCTGTTTTTTTGCTGGCCAGTATAGTCTTATTTTAATACATTCTATTTTTATAACTATGAGAATTCATCACCCCTCATTATAACTATAATAGAGAATATCCCTGCATATTCATGAATATGTATTTTTGCAAATGAACTTAAGAATCAATTGATCAATTTCTCATCCCTTCTCTGTAAAACACACACACACACACACACACACACACACACACACAAAACCATTTGGATTTTGATTGAGTTTGCACTAAATTTGTAAAGACTATAATTGGAAAAATAATATTCTTACAAAACTGAGTCTTATTATTCAAGAAAAAATTATTCCTTTCTACAACTCAGCCATAAAAACAAAGGAAATCTTACCTTTTGCGACAGCATGGATTGAATCTGGAGAGTATTATGCTAAGTGAAATAAGCCTGTCAGAAAAAGATAAGTACCATGTAATTTTATTTATATGTGGAATCTAATGAACAAAATAAACTAACAAAATAGAAACAGACTCTTAGATACAAAGAACAGACTACCAGATGTCAGAGGAGAGGGGGTTTAGGGAACTGGGTGAAAAATGTAAAGGGATTAAGCAGCAAAAAACAAGCAAACAAACAAACAAACAAAAAAACCTCATAGACACAAACAACAGTATGGGGATTACCAAAGGGAAAGGGGAATGGGGGAAGGCAGGAGAGGGTAAAGGGGCATAAATGGTAATGGGAGGAGATTTGACTTGGGGTGGTGAACACAAAATACAATATACAGATGATGTATTATAGAATTGTACACTGAGACCTATATAATTTCTCCTGGAAAAATTTTGATACTTTTCATAATTAGAGGTGTCTATTATAGAAGAATATTGTTTTTACTTAAGTAAAAATCGTTTGGACCAAAAACATTCTGGGATAATTAAATCATCACATATTTATTATGTTGATTTTATGAACATGTCACCATGAAAGCTAGGGAACTGCCACTTCCATGAAGACTTCCTTACCCATCCTCTTTTTTTTTCATTTAATGTATTTTTTTGACTTTTTACAGAGAGGAAGGGAGAGGGATAGAGAGTTAGAAACATCGATGAGAGAGAAACATTGATCAGCTGCTTCCTGCACACCCGCTACTGGGGATGTGCCTGCAACCAAGATACATGCCCTTGACCAGAATCGAATCTGGGACCCCTCAGTCCATAGGCCGACGCTCTATCCACTGAGCCAAACCAGTTAGAGCCTTACCCATCCTCTTGACTGTACTACAGCTGCCATAGGTCAGGTTCTCAGTACCCAAACTGCTCAGTGGCTCTTATCCTATATAAGAAAAGGCTAATATGCAAATCAACCAAACAGCAGAATGATCAGTCGCTATGACGGGCACTGACAACCAGGGGGCAGATGCTCAATGCAGGAGCTGTCCCCTGGTGGTCAGTGCGTTCCCACGGGGGGAGTACTGCTCAGCCAGAAGCCGGGCTCACGGCTGGCAAGCACAGGGGCAGTGGCGGGAGCCTCTCTAGTGGCAGCACTAAGGACCCCTGGGGGGATGTCTGTGTGGTGACTTAGGAGCAGAGCCTCCAGCACCAGCCACAGGGAGAGAGCCTAAGCCAGTAGGCGGACATCCCCCGAGGGGTCCTGGACTGCGAGAGGGCACAGGCTGGGCTGAGGGACCTCCCCTCCAGTGCATGAATGTCGTGCACTGGGCCTCTAGTAACAATAATAATAGCACAACAATGATAGCAATAATGGCACATAACAATAATAGCAAGTACATTTAGAATGCTTAGCATGTGCCAGACATTGTTCAGAGCGTTTTAAGGATATTAACATTTAATTTTAGTACTTTTCATTCCAATTTTACAGATGAGAAAACTGAAAGACATAGTTTAAGAAACTTCCCAAGGTATTTCAGCCTGGAAGTGGTCAAGGTGCCAACCTTGAGCAGCCTGATTCAAGGCCCATAGTCATAGCAAGCATTTAATATCCATCTATGTGGAGAATTCACATTCTATTCAACCATTTGTGGGCAGAAAATGGGCCAAATACTAAACCTAGCAAGCTCAGGAGAGCCCTGCATGGCATGTTTTACAAACTCAGAGACCTAAGTAACCACACAGGATGGTCTGAAATTAAAACTTTCTAACAGCCAAACCGGTTTGGCTCAGTGGATAGAGCATCGGCCTGCAGACTGAAGGGTCCCAGGTTCGATTCTGGTCAAGGGCATGTGCCTTGGTTGCGGGCACATCCCTAGTGGGGGGTGTGCAGGAGGCAGCTGGTCGATGTTTCTCTCTCATTGATGTTTCTAACTCTCTATCCCTCTCCCTTCCTCTCTGTAAAAAATCAATAAAATATATTAAAACAAACAAACAAAAAAACTTTCTAACAAAAAGGGAGTCATGGCAGGTAGTCATGCCCTAGGCAGTCAGTATCTTCCCTGACAAAGGTCAATCTTCACCTTAACTGAGCCTGTCTATTGTTTTTTTGCATCTACTTAACATACCTTTGAAATGTCAGGGTAATTTCCTTTATCTAGAGCACTCAGGGCACAATTTGCCACCAGAGCAGGAGTCCACAGAACCCCTCATGGTTGCTGTTACCATGTGGTGTTAACTGTTAACTATCCTGTACCCACCAATGTAAATGAAGTGTCTGTCTATTCCCTTTACTTTCTATCGAATCCCAGAGATTTCCCTGCTCCCCCTTCTCTCTCCTCCCTAATCTATCACCAACGGGTTTCATGTAACCTCTGATGCCTCCTCCTTTGATTGTAAAGTATAAAATAAGGTGGAAAAACTGCCATTCTCTGGAGCATTTTCTCAATCTGTGGAGATTTTGCTTCTAGTCAATTTTTGTCAATTTGGCTCAAATAAACTCATAAAAATTCTTACAGGTTTGGATGTTTCTTATGTTCACACATTCATTCAATATCTGATGTTGATTCTTTCTCTTTTACATCTGTTCCCTCACTTTACTTCTGTACTTTCCTTTACATTTCTTTATCAAGCACCCTAAAATAAACCCTATTAAATTCTCCTAATTGGTTGCAGTTGTCTCCTAATTAATCTTTCCAACTCCTCTTGCCTGGGCACCCACCTTTGACACTCCTCTGCCAGGTTAATGTTTTTGAAATAGAGCTCAAAGGCAAATATCTTAATTTGGCATTAATAATGGCCTTTAAATCAGATTCCAATCTATCAAAATATTTCTGTGTGTATTTTGTTTTGTCTAAGCTGGATTTTTTTTGTTGTTGTTAATCCTCACCCGAGGATATTTTTCCATTGATTTTTAGGGAGAGTGGAAGAGAGGGAAAGACAGAGAGATATTTTGATGTGAGAGAAACACATGGATTTGTTGCCTCCTGCACGTTGGGGCACAGGTCAGGGAAAAGCCTGCAACCAAGCCTTCACCAGAATTGAACCTGGGACCCTTAGGTCTGCAGGCCGATGTTCTATTCACTGAGCCAAACTGGCTAGGGATAAACTGGATTTTTCATCATTATTTGAGAATACCAAACATTTTCCAAACTTTCATTTCATTTTACATACCATTTCCTCTATGAAGACTGGCCTCCTCTAATCTTTAGAATTTTAAGCCATTTTCCAGGGACCTTTTCAAATATTAACTACTCCAAGGAATCCTTTGTCAAGCCCCAGGCTGAAAGTGGTGTCTTTCTCTTCTCCCTAACCTAGCAATTTGAGCTATACTTGTAGCATGAATCTTATTCTATTTTACAGATATTTGTGTATGTAATGGAGAGGAGATTTTATTAAATAATATTTAAGAAGGGTTTTTAAGATTGAGTTGAGTTTTGATAGGCAAAGAGAATAAGGAGAGCCTTACAGACTGAGATTAAAAAAGGGAGAAAATATAGGAGGTGAGACCATGAGAAGGGGAAAATGTATGAGAGAGAAGTTGGAAATTAGGCTGAAAAGATAAAATAGAGCCAGACTATTGAGGATGTTTAATTTCTCATTAAATAATTTAGATTTGATCTTGATCTTGATCTTGATGTCTAAAGGTTTTACCTTTGGGAATGGAGTGCATGTAAGCAGTGTCCTAGGAAGGTTAATCTGGTACTGAGTATAGGATAGAATTACAGATGGGAAGACTGGCAACAAAGGAATAACCAATAGTGGAGCCAGAACAAAAATTCAATTATCATCCTAGTTAAACTTGAATCAATGCTGACATGTGATTGTACAGAGTATATTACTGTGTTGAAAAAACTGTACCAAAGAAGCTGTTTAACAGCAAAATCTTAGAGGTCAAAGGATAATATCTCCAAGAGCAAAATCTTACAGATCAAAGGATAATATATCCCTTGGCAAACTAAGTATTTTGTAATCAAATTTTCTCTAACAGCAAGGAGAGAGTTTCTAGGCTGGTACCTATTAATAAAGGCCTACACTTCCACAGTTCTCTAACTCTTTTTATTCTAATCCCTGGAAACACATTTCTGCATATTCTTAATGAGGAAGTGGAACCAATATTTGTAGAGAGATTATTAGATTTTACGTTTGATCTTCACAACAAGACTTCAATTTAGATATTGTTTTTCCCTATTTTACAGTTGTGGCACAGGAGCCTCAAAGAAATTAAACAATTAACCCAAATCACATAGATAGCTGGTCTGTACCGAGAACAAGAATTTGATTGCAGGTCTGAACGCTAAAAATCTCATCCTCTTTCAAGTCTGTTTAATCTATTCTCCTCTAAAATATGGGCTTCTCTTAGACACCAGGGATAGTACGCTTGATGGAACTTCCATAAGAAGTTCTCTATGATACTGATTGTAGGAAAATGAGCCCATTAACAATGTAACAAGAGCCCTTACTCATTACTTGTAGAATTAAAGAATGAGTAAAATAATTGGTTCTATAGTGGTTCACTTCCTTAGGAATAGAGAAAAGGAAAAAAAAATGGCACTTGATTCATTTTTTTTAAAATTCTCTTGAATAATTCACCTCTAAAAATCTGAATAATTTATTTTTAGTTAATTTATACACCCCAACTTTTAAAGATGAAGTTTGGCACAATGGGTAGCACAATGTTTTGTGAAGCCTCAGTGATCTCTGGAAAATTATCATCATAATTAGCTAGTTAATATTAATAATATGAAGAGAGCAAAGAGGGGAGGCCAGACATTATAAGCATGGTCATCTGGGCAGCTTCACCAAGAAGATACAGCATCACACTCCCCAGGGACCAACCGGTCCATTCCCGGCAGATCACTGGGGGAAGGGATCAAACAAAGGGAGAGAAGGGCACATGCACAGTGAAATCGGGGTGATGTAGGGAAGGTGCTTGCCTGTCAGTCTAGCCTGGAAGAAAGATCATTTGCTAAAAGTGTTGTGCCACAGCAAGCCCTCAAAATCTTGAAAAGTTAATTGTTTAAACTCCTGGTTACAAACCCCAGACAAAGGAACTTTCTTCCCGTTGTTCTCTCTTGCTTCATATGTGCACTCACCCATGCACTCACCTGTTCTCTCCCCATAGCCATGTGGACCTCTTCCATTGCAAGTCAGAAATGTGACCTTGGGGAGAGGGGGACCACCTTAATTTGACATCATCAATAAAACTTTCCACAAAACTCCTTCCTCCTGTGGGGGCCTCAGGAAATTCTTTTTTTTTTAATTAAATCTTTATTGTTCAGATTATTACAGTTGTTCCTCTTTTTTCCCCCCATAGCTCCCCTCCACCTGGTTCCCACCCCACCCTCTGCCCTTACCCTCCCCCCCACTATCCTCATCCATAGGTGTATGATTTTTGTCCAGTCTCTTCCCACACCCCCCACACCCCTTTCCCCCCCGAGAATAGTCAGTCCACTCCCTTTCTATGCCCCTGATTCTATTATAATCACCAGTTTATTCTGTTCATCAGATTATTTATTCACTTGATTTTTAGATTCACTTGTTGATAGATGTGTATTTGTTGTTCATAATTTGTATCTGTACCTTTTTCTTCTTCTTCCTCTTCTTAAAGGATACCTTTCAGCATTTCATTTAATACTGGTTTGGTGGTGATAAACTCCTTTAGCTTTTCCTTATCTGTGAAGCTCTTTATCTGAATGATAGCTTTGCTGAATAAAGTAACCTTGGTTGTAGGTTCTTGGTATTCATCACTTTGAATATTTCTTGCCACTCCTTTCTGGCCTGCAAAGTTTCTGTTGAGAAATCAGCTGACAGTCATATGGGTACTCCCTTGTAGGTAACTGACTGTCTTTCTCTTGCTGCTTTTAAGATTCTCTCTTTGTTTTTTGCTCTTGGCATTTTAATTATGATGTGTCTTGGTGTGGTCCTCTTTGGATTCCTTTTGTTTGGGGTTCTCTGCGCTTCCTGGACTTATAAGTCTATTTCTTTCACCAGGTAGGGGAAGTTTTCTGTCATTATTTCTTCAAATAGGTTTTCAATATCTTGCCCTCTCTCTTCTTCTGGCACCCCTATAATTCGGATGTTGGTATGCTTGAAGTTGTCCCAGAGTCTCCTTACACTATCTTCATATTTGGATTCTTTTTTCTTTTTGTTTTTCCGGTTGGGTGTTTTTTGCTTCTTCGTATTTCAAATCATTGACTTGATTATTGCGATCCTCTAGTCTGCTGTTGGGAGTCTGTAAAATATTCTTTATTTCAGTCAGCGTATGCTTAATTTTTAGTTGGTCCTTTTTCACAACCTCGAGGGTCTCACTAGACTTATTGAGTATCTCATTAAATTTATTGGCGGTCTCACTAGATTTCTTGAGTGTCTCAGTAAGTTTATCAGCGGTTTCTAGAAAATTCTGGAAAAACCTTAAAAGTGTGGTTTTGAACTCTATATCCAGTAGTTTGCTTTCCTCCATTTCTGTCATTTGTGACCTGTTTCTTTGTCTCTGCATTTTTTTATGCTTCCCTGTGTTGATAGAGTGGCTTTCTGTGCTAGGTGTCCTGTAGGGCCCAGTGGCTCAGCCTCCACAATTACCTGAGGTGGACACTCTTGGTGCACCCCCTTGTGGAAATTCATTTTCTTGAGGCACTCTAAGAACTCCACTTCCACCAAAAACAATTACTAACAATATTATTTTATAGTATGACTTCTATAGCAGCCTCTAAGATGGCCCCAAGTGGTCTTTGCCTCCTGGCATTCACGCCCTTGTGGAGTCTCCTCTCATACCATATGAAAATTGGTCTGTGTGACCAACAGAACAGGCAGGTCTGTACTTCCAAGACTAGGGCATAGGAATACTGTTCTCTCTCTCTCTCTCTCTCTCTCTCTCTCTCTCTCTCTCTCTCTCTCTTTCTCTCGGATCACTTGTTCTGGAAAAGCCAACTGCCATGTAATGAGAAATCCAGGTGGTGGGAGCTGAGATTTCCTATTAACAACTACATGGGGGAGCTTGCAAGTAGACCCTTCGGCCCAGGCCAGCCTTCAAATAACTGACATCCCTGCTGACATTTGGACTGCAATCTCATGAGAGAGGCTGAGCCAATCCACACAGATAAGCCACTTAAGAATTCCCGACCTACAAAAACTGAGAGAATTCCCCAGTTGGTTTCCTTGATCTGCTTTAATTTCTGGAAACACATAATTGTAGGATGGCAGTCAGAAATATTATAAGACTTAAGAATACTGTTTAATGCTTCATAGTTGTGTGTGTGGGTGTGCATGGGCTTGCCAGATTGGCAACATAATTTGCAAGGCCTGGTGCAAAATGAAAGTATAAATCCCCTTCTTCAAAAATGCTAATAGCCGAGCACTGATTTCTGAACATGGAAGCCCATGTTATTGCACAGGCCCCGTGTGTGTGTGTGTGTGTGTGTGTGTGTGTGTGTGTGTGTACAGCCATAGCTAATATTCCTTTACCATATATCAGGCATATTCTACTTTAATCCTGACAACTTTATAAGATAGACCCTATAATCATCCTTGTGTCAAATGAAGAAAATAAAGCTTAGAGGTATTAGTTAGCTCGTCAAAGGTCAAACATCTATTAAATGACAGGACCAAGATTCAAACTAAATATGGGGATCCTTGAGCCCACACTTATAATTGCTACCTTAAATTACAAGTTTACTATTGTAGCATAAAAATTGCCCTTAAATTTAGCAGCTAAAGCAATCATTTTATTCTGCTGATAGTTTATAGGGCTCAGCTAGGCAATTCTCACTTGTGGTCTCTCGTGCAGTCGTAGTCAGGTTTTGGCTGGGGCTGTAGTCACCTGAAGGCTCAGCTGGGTTGGGCATCCAAGATAGGTCAACTCATATGGCTGTCAGCTGATGTAGGCTGTTTGCTAGGAATGGGTTGTCAACCAGAACATCCACACATGGACCCTCTGGCATGGCAGTCTCAGAGTAATTAGACTTCTCTTTAGTAGCTGTGCAGGCTGGACTACAGCACGTATGGTGGCCCAGTGCCATTGAGCATTGGTACAGGACGTGCAGATAGGGAATGAGGTACAGGAAAGTTAAGTAACTTGCCCAAGGTTAGCCTCAGATGGAGGGGTGATGCAGCTCTGGGTCCTGTTGACCCTCCTGGCCCTGATGGGCCCAAGTGTGGGCTGACTGCCCCAGAAACTGGATTTCTCCCACAGCAAGACAGAGCTGAACCATCTGCTGGTGGATGAGACATCAGGCGTAGTGTGTCTGGGGCTGATCGACAACATCAATCAGCTTCTGCTGCTGGACCTGCCAGGAAAGTGGCTCGTCATGTGTGGCAGCCTTTTCAAGGAAACTCTAATAAATATTGCCACTATCACTCAAATCCTCCTACACTTGTGTCCCTGAAATTCCTTCCCTGCAACGCTGTGGAAAAACCCAAAATATTTACTATCGGGCTCCTTACAGAAAAAAGTTACCAAGTTTGATTTAGACAAAATGAGAATTAGCGTAGAAGAGAACTATTATAATAGATGAAGTTATTCTTATTAGCATAAACCACAAAGGGTCACACTGAGCCCATTAATAATGCTGATAGAAGTAGGTGAATATTTCATAAATTATTGAGAGTATAAAACATTTTCTTTCCTGATTTTACACCCATGATAATTGGGATATTTGCCCTGCACATCTATGTCACCGCCAATGTACAGCTGCAAACACAAATATACATCTTCAATAACTATAACTTCGTTTTCCCTACTTATAAATCAGAGGTTCTAACAAGCAGATGTGTCATGAATATGTGCGTCACAAATGTGAAAGTTCAGAGAAAATAAAGCTGGGGATTTTTGTTTGTTTGTTTTACTCTTTTATTTATTTAGTACCATACTGTAAATTATTAAAGAGACAGGTGCTCCTTATGACATAGTTTCTACTATTCTTTTAACTATCACTAGCAGAGGATCAATGGGCTGACAGGTATCTCGACCACAAACTATAGTTTCAACCTGGGGCTCATAAAGCTGGAACATTAGAGAGTTGGATTGCATATACATTTTTCTTTAGTCGAGCCATAGAAATAGATGCCAGCAATGAAATAATAAAACAGCACTAAAGACTTTCATGTGCATTCCCCACTTAATAGCCATACCCAGGGGTCCTCAAACTTTTTAAACAGGGGGCCAGTTCACTGTCCCTCAGACCGTTGGAGGGCTGGACTATAGTTTAAAAAAAAACTATGAACAAATTCCTATGCACACTGCACATATCTTATTTTGAAGTAAAAAAACAAAACGGGAACAAATACAATATTTGTATTTGCATGTGGCCCGCGGGCCGTAGTTTGAGGACCCCTGGCCATACCTAATCACAAGTTAAACAATGCAAGAATAGCAGCTGAGATACAATAAATGCAGTCTTTTGCCTCTAGGCTAGATTTAATTTAAACTACCCTGAATGACATTCCATTATTAGCCCCTGTAGAAAAACAATCATTTAATGTCATCTCAGGGGTGCCTGTAATCCCAAGAGTGAGTGGGATTACCCAAGGGGCATGACAGACGAGTGACAGAGTCTGGATGTCTCATAGATCACACCTGGGCTAGAGGCCCAAGAGCTAAAGCATGGACAGGGATGAGCATAAGTGACACTGAAGCTGCAGAGCATGGAGCCAAGAGATTTCCCCAAAACAATGCCCAGGTGGGATAACTAGACACCAAGTGCCTCCTGATATGATGCACCTACAGCAGCCAACATGTTTCAACTAACTCCGATAAAATTGTTAACATTGAACTTTCAGTTATGAAGAAATAGAGAATAACAGGTATCACGAAGGAAAGTTTGAAAAAATCAGAATATGAAATTTTCTATAATAAGATTGGCTTGCAGTCGTGGAAAAGTCAATATTGGGGCAGGGTGGAGAGAAGAAGAGGTAGAACTATTCTAGAGTAAAAGGAATTTAAGAGATTTACCTTGAATGTATAGTTCTTGATCATATTTTGGTTTTAAAAATACAGTTAGATATTCTGGGAGAAAATATGGACAGAGTATTAAATGATACTCTGGGATATTTTATGAGATTATGATGTTGCAGTTATGTAGGAGAAAGTCTTTTTAAAAAATAGAAATGTTTATTGCAATGTGAATTTTCCAGATCTATAATTTACTTTAAACCAGTGTAGCTCTTGCAGTATGTAAAGATGCAGCAATATCAACATGTAAGTGGGAGTTATATGTGTGTTAATTCTACTTTTTTGTATGATTGCAAAAATTATAACAAAATGTTTGTTTTTAAAGACATTCTGGGCAAAGAAGAGGACAAACTACAGAGAACCTTTCTCAAAGCATTGATCTAAGCCTACAGTAGAATGATAGAATCTAGCTATGCCACCACAAAAAATAAGGTAAAGCAAGCAGGTTTGAAAAAAAAAATGAAGACAGGACCTAGAGCAGGGGTGGGCAACCCCTGGCACATGTGCCAAACATGGCACGCCAGTAACTTTTGTTGGCACGTGAAACCCTCTTTTATAATCTTCCATTTACAATTGTGAATCTTTGTTCTCAGTGATAAATTTTGTTAAGTCTCATAATAGGAGTAGCCTGACGGATGAAAGTAGTAGCTCATGCATATCTCTGAAAGTCACGAAATATAAACCTGATGTAAAATCTCTGTCATCAGTGATGCAGCAGCAAAAGTCCCCCTGATAATACCAAACGGAGTCATACAGTTTTCTGTCGGACTATCAGTGTACATGTATACATTAAAAAATAAATGTATTTTTTATCATCATATACTGTGCTTTTATCGCTCAAATGATTTTTATTATTTCTTCAAGGTTCTTCACATAAGTATACCTTAAGAGATATCAAGTAGGCATAACATGTTCTCCAAAAATTAGGGTTGGCATGCAGAAGAATTTTGAGTCAGAGATTTTGCTGGTTTTGGCATGCACTCACAAAAAGTTTGCCCACCCCTGACTTAGAGCGATGCTCTGAGATCTTACACTAAACCAAGTGGACTTCACAGTCTTTGGCATAGGAGTTGAAAATATAACCCACAGAAACTAAGCCTCTGTGCCTTGTACCCCTCACCCTCTTTTCCCTGTTTGCTAATTTCACCTTATTTCACTATTGACCTTCTTGATAATATTATAGGACCATATTGATTTTTCACATAAGTCTATAGTGATGCATCTCCTTTGTCTTTCATAAATATCTTAAATCTCCTTAGAAGGCTCTGTGAACAGCAGCACCATTTTCTTCATCTGTTCAAATCTTTTGATTCACATGGACTTTTTTCTTTCATATTGGGCATTTTGTTTTTGTTAGCTCTCAACCTTTGGAGACTTTTCTGCCTATAATTTCAGGCTACAAGAGTATGCCCATCTTCTCTCTTATTTGGAATATGCCATCCTAAAACCAAAACATCTGTACCCACCCACTGGTACCATTCCAGGACTGCATGGGGACTTGGAGGGCAGTCCCTCTACCCCAAGTTCTAGAACTTCCAGTTAACTGACCAATTCTTTCTTGTGGTCCAGAATTAGGTTCAGAGTAGCAGTTCCAAGTTCCTAACTATAATTTCTGACCTGGGACCAGTACTGGTCCTACTATTTACTTATTTATCCATTGTACCTAGAATACGCAAAAATCTATTTTTAAAAGGTTGAGTGTTAGGGCCCTGGTCAGCATAGCTCAGAGGTTGAGCATCAACCTATGAACCAGGAGGTCGGGGTTTGATTCCCAGTCAGGGCACACGGCTGGGTTGCAGACTTGATCCCTAGTAGGGGGCCTGCAGGAGGCAGCCAATCAGTGATTCTTTCTCATCATTGATGTTTCTATCTCTTTCTCCCTCTCCCTTAATATATGAAATCAATAAAAATATATTTTAAAAAATAGCCCTAGCTGGTTTCACTCAGTGGATAGAACATTGGCCTGTGGACCAAAGGGTCCAGGTTCAATTCCAGTCAAAGGCATGTACCTTGGTTGCAGGCTCCTCCCCGGCCTTGGGCCCTGGTCAGGGCACATGCAGGAGGCAAACAATCAATGTGTTTCTCTCACATCAGTGTTTCTCTCTGTCTTTCCCTCTCTCTTCCACTCTCTCTGAAAATCGATGGCAAAAATATCATCGGGTGAGGATTAAAAATAAATAAATAAATAAATAAATAAATAAATAAATAAATAAAAGCTTGTGTGTTTGGACAGCTTATATTAGATTAATGTGTATGTGTAGGTTAAGGGAGATTCTCCATAGATGCCCTTTTTCATCTAAGGACAATTTCAGACACTTCAACCTACAGAATAGAGGGGTGGGACAAGCATTTTAGGGAGAGAACCGAAGCATGCCATAGGTGAGGCTATTGTAGAAGAGAGCAGGTAGCCACTCTCCATGAGTTTAAAACCATAGGCTCAGATTAACTCTAACTAGAGCTACTAAGGAATTTAGAAACATGATCTCTGAGCCAGTATAGTGATTTGGGGAAATCCTAAAAGAAGAAAGGATCCAGATGGCTAGAAATGTTAAAGCTCAGGAACAAGGAAAAGAATATGGAAAGTAGAGATGTGGACACTTAGCAAAATCTAAATGTTCAATCACTGATCACTACGCAGTTATTCTGTGAACTTTTATAAAACAGTGCAGTGACTGCTAAAGCGTTTGTATATTTTGAACCAATAGCCAAATCATACTTAACAGTGAAACAAGACAGAAGAGATCATTTAGAAACGATAAATCTGGAAAACCGAATACCAAGTTTTCATTATTTCCAGAGGATATAATTGTATAATCAGATAATTACAGAGAATCAATTGAAAACTC
This sequence comes from Myotis nattereri, assembly GCF_964212035.1. Classification (NCBI taxonomy): domain Eukaryota; kingdom Metazoa; phylum Chordata; class Mammalia; order Chiroptera; family Vespertilionidae; genus Myotis; species Myotis nattereri. Next base: position 39,316,321 of record NC_138082.1, read on the forward strand.
ATTTAAATTAGTAAGACAGTTCAGTAAATTAGCTAATATAAAAGATAAATTTAAAGAGCCAATAGCTTCCCTATATTTTGCCAACCACCATTAGAAATTTTAATGGAGGCAAATGCAGAAAGATGGAACCTGGCTGGAAATGCATAAATCAGCCTCATTTGGCTTCCATAGAAAATAGCTGGGAAAATTCAGGAAAGGATGAACACGCTTAACAATGCTGAAAATTAAGACTACAGGAAACCTACTGCGGGATTTGGGGAAAAATGACACTAATAACAAGAACTATGGAAGTCAAATAGCTGTTAAATTTGGGGCCAAGTCACATGCATATCTTGCATATTCATCTTTCATAGTTGAGCATTCAAGAAATAGTGTTTTATTTATTTATCCAAGCAATTATAAAAATACAGAGTCCCAGTTAGGTCATAAAGAGAACTCCAGGAATCCCCCAATGCAGCAATTGTTTTTTCTATGCTCTCTGATCACAATGTAACAAAACTAGAATTAAACACACACACACACACACACACACACACACACACACACACACCACATTCTAAGTACTCTTAGGGAGAACTGATATTAAAATTGCAATTAACAAGATGTAGACGTTAACGGCAATAAAACATTACATATAAAAACTTACGGGGTGGAGGCAAAATTTAACTCACATGCCAATCTATGGCTTTAAATGATTTCATTATTTAATAAGAAGTAAAACTTAATAACCAAAGTATTCAACTCCAGGTAAAAAGGTAAAACAAAGCATAATTTAAAAAGTCTGGTTAGAATGTAGAAAGTTGAAAGAGTCCATCCTCTTACCCTATCAACCAAAACAAACCAAATAAGCTGCAAAACCATAATTTTTAAGCCAATCAGAAATCTCAGGATACAAAGAAACCTAAATGGATTAATTCAAGAAATGAAAAGCCCTTAATAGGAGAAAAGAGCCACAGCTGCTTATATTCTAGGCATAGTGACAAGAATGAGGACAAATGTACCACAGATGGGTTTAAGGAGGGATGAATGGAACTTTCAACATTCTTTTAACCACTATATGGAATTACACCCTAAAATTCAAAGGAACCACAGACACGGAGTGTATCTGCACCCACGTGACAATTCCTTCTCATAGTTCTTCACCTGGCAATTCCCCAGCAACTCATAAAGCTGGCAGTCAGAAAATAAATAAGAGGAAGATGACCCATAGTCAGAAAAGCAGGTGGCTCACCATAACGTACTAAAAAAATTTCTAAAATCTGGCTAGTGGCTTAGTCTCTGAACATGATTGAAGGGAAAGGCCTGATCCCACCTAAGCTGTTGAAGCTAATGATGAACTGAATCAAATGAAAGCTAAATAAAATAACAGACCAGCTCAACAGCAACAAAGAACCACATTAATTGAGGGGCCACTGTAGGAGTGTAACCAAATAAAAGGCTTCCTGTTTTATGAGGTAAATATTCACTTCAGTGTGTAGCATATTTCTGTACAATGTGCCATCTATGCAATGAGACACACAAAGAAGGCGGAAAATGTGATGGTGGTAAAGACAGGAAGAATCAATAGATGAAGACCAAGAGATGGCTCAAAGGTTGGAATTATTAGATAGGGACATTGAAATATCTGATAAAAATGCTAACAGATCCAAGGGGGAAATGTGGACAACATACATAAAGAGAGAGAAAATTTTAGCAATGAGTTAGAAGCTATAAAAAAAAGAAGAAGAAGAACCAAAGGAATTCTAGAAATGAAAAATATGATATCAGAAATCTAAAATAGAAGTATCAGAGTAAACATTCTCACTTTATTCTTGATCTTAGGGGAAAAGCATTCAGTCTTTGATCATTAAGTATGAGGTTAATTGTAAGGGTTGAGGGACAGGAGAGCAGGTTTTTTTAATTAATTTACTTATTTTTAATCCTTACCGGAGGATATGGTCTTTTGTGTTTGTTTTTGTTTTTATTGATTTTAGAGAGAGAAAGAAACATCACTGTGAGAGAAAAACATTGATTGGCTGCCTCCTGCATGCACCCCAACTGGGTATTGAACCTGCAACCTAGATATGCGCCCTGACGGGGAATGAAACCCACAACCTCTTGGTGTATGGGATGATGCTCCAACCAACTAGGCCATCTGGCCAGGGCAGGTTTGGTTTTTTTATAGATTGAAGAAATTCCCTTTTTGATTTGCTGTGAGTTCATTTTATTATGAATAAAGGCTGAATTTTGTCATATGTTTTTCTGTATCAATTTAGATAATACAGTTGGCATCAGCTGTGGAATTCTCTAGAATGACCCTGACTCACTAAAGCATGGTGAAAGCATCATTTCAGACAAAGATGAGGGGGCAAGGAATGATACACATACCTAGACAGCTACCAAGTCACCTGTGAAATGAGACAGCAGTTGCTCTGCCATCAGTTACTGGAAGCAGAAGTTACCTATGGAATTTAGAAATATCAGACCCAAGCACACAGGGGAAAAAATGCAAAGTCATGGCAAACAAGCCAAATATACAATCCCTTGGCTATTTTTATCTGTAATGGCTAAAATCAGAGTAAAGAAGCTCAGACTTTGTCCTGTCTAAGCTACAGCCTCTAGCTTAAGAGCCATTACCAAAGTAAAGAATTATGCTGGAAAAACAAATAGCACTTCAATTACCTCTGGTTACCAAAAAGGTAGTCAAGGTTGTGGGGGACAAAAAAACCCCACTAAAACCAGGGAGTATAATGCAAATGAGTTGTCTTATTTTGTGAATCAGTATCACTGGCTTCCTGAAGAACCTTTATTAAGGGGACTGGGAGAGTGACTAACTTAGGAGCATTTTGTTGTTGTTATTTTGTATGTTGCAGAATGGGGGAGCATGTTTGGGGTGATGCAAGACCCATAGCTCACTATTGAGTTATCACACATGACTGTACAGTTTCCCCAGGGCCGTGAGGGTGGCCCTGAACACATCCAACAAGCAGCTCACATGGGGCCACTACTGGTAACCCTGGGAGGCCTAAATGGGAGTAAGCAATCATGCTGGACAGAGATCTGCATACCTGATGGTACATGCAAATACTCCAAACACTATAAAAGGACTGGAACAGACTTACTGTCCCAATATGGACCACACAGTTTACAGCCATTAGGATGAGACAATTTAATGGTAATTCTTAAAATGTGGAAGTGGCTTCTAGATCTGCATTGTGAGTGTTTGATATTTGTTTGTAATGAACTCTTTCATGACTATGATAAAGGGATGTACTATTTTATTAACTGAAACACCCACTTCATTTTTATATAATCCTTCATTTATTTGCTCTATTTTCTTTTTCAGGTTCTCATAAATTGCATCTTCTCTATAAACTACTTGGTGTCTACAAAGGTAGCACACAGCAAATCCATACACATCTGTAAAGATAATGAGCATCATAGTGTTGGTGACAATGGCCAATATCTAGATAAAAAGTAGACATAACTAACTAAAACTTAATTTCCATTGCATTATAAAAGAATATCCAGAAACAATGAGAACAAAAGAAGAATAGTTAACCAAGCGAAATTAATTATAGAATTTTTAAAAGCAAGATTCAAAAGGAAAGTGGGAAATGAAGCAAAGAAAAAAATCGCTTTAACAAAACTGATCAATAAAACATGTAACAGGAAACAGGAAATGCTTTAGGCACTGATACAGCAGCAATTATATCCACATCTTTTTCTCTTTGATGCCTCAGGGAGTCTCACCTCCCATTCCTGGGAGACCTCCTTCATGAAGGTTGGTTTACTGATTGTCTTGTCTTTTTTTCTTGTAAAATTATTACACTCTTTATCAATGGTATTAAAACAAAATATCTAACATGGACAAGAAATTGCTTGCAGTAAGAACTTGTTTTGTGAATGGATTACCTGATTATTTTGATTTTGATTGAGTATGGGGTAAGATGAACGGAGCTTGCCATTTTATGCTAATTCATTAATGACAGACACTCACTCCTTTATATTCAATATCCCCCATTTGTACATTTCCCCTATAATCCTCAATACCATGGTAGTGATGAAATAAGTACTAGAGAAACTATAGGCCTCTCCCAGGCCAAGGGATGTAGTCATCTATGTTCAAACTGGAAAGAATATGAGTTTATATGATTAAATCCCCTCATTTTAATACAGGAAGCTTCTAGTTCACTGAGATGCCCCAAAATCACACAGGTGGTTAGCTGCAAATCTAGTGTGAAGCCACAATCTTCTCACCACAATTGTGCTACTCCCCACTCTGTCTCCACTTCTTAATTCACATAGACTCTATAAAACTGAGATTCAATTTGTAATAGGGTTCTCCAGAGAAACAGAATCAATAGGATGTGTATATATACAGAAAGATAGTTATTATAAGGTAGTGGCTCACATGATTATGGAGGTTGGCAAGTCCATAATTTGCATTGTGGACTGGTAGCCTGGGGAGACCCAGGCAAGCCAATGAATCCAGACTTAAGAGTAATTCACTCAAGGATCCTAAAGACACATCTACCTTAAGAAGTCATTGCAGGAAACGCTTGTGTAAGTCTTAGTGTGTGGCTAGGGGGTGAACTTAAAGATACCAAAATCTCACCACTGTAATTCTGACCAGGCTTTAATATTTAAGACAACAATGAAAATATTTAAATGTAAAAATTATTTATTATCTTCCACTCCTATCTTCTGGTTCATCTGGCTTTCTGTTCTGATCTGTACTCACCAGCACTAAATTTACTTTGAATATAATTCAAGGATATTACTTTATTGGTAAATGGCTCGAATATAAAACTAGTCTTTTAGGGGCACCATCTGTTGTTCATGACACTTTAAATGAAGGAGATTTCTGTTACTAAATATTCCACAGAAAACATATGAAGAGAATTCAAAGAGTTTTGGGTTTTTAAGAAAATATAGTATCCCTCAAGCATGAAATGAAACCCTTTCTTTAAAGTGTTTGCAATAACAAAGAAGTGTTTAATTATATTTGATATACATGGATCTTTTCTGAATAAGCAAAATAATGCAGATATTAGATCAAGCCTTCTGTAAAGTGGGATAAAAATCAGTGATAATCTTCATAATTGTGCAAGCACAGAAATAAATGAAGGTAAATCAACTTGCCAAAATCAAATGCTTCTGAAAAGGCTAACTGATGTGTTCCCCCTTATACTTCAGACATAAATATGAATCAATTTCGCAAAGAGAGTTGAGTTTTGGAGGGTAGGTGGGCTAATGGCATTTCTCTGAAGGGGTTAATCAGACTTCCCAGGCCTTGGCAACTCATTTTTAAATGATTTGAATATGCTAGAATGTCTCATAGGAATAACTAATGAACACAAATTAAGATTCCAAACCCCGTGAAAATAAGAAGTTATCAGACAAATATTTAGGCATAAGAGTGCCTATTAGTAATGTGCTGAGCTGCTTGGATGAAAGGTTGTCAAGAACAGCTCGGTCGGACTGTTACAAAAGAACAGGAGCTGCCGTCTTCTGTGGACCACTCTAATCTATAATCATCTACCCTGTCAATAAACCAGTTAAACTGTGGCTTTGTCAGAGAGCTGGGTCAGAAAGTATTACCGTAGATTGTCATTTTGCTCTCTACATGGTGCACTACACATCATTTTAAAATGATATGCTGTGTTCAATATTTTATGTGACTGAAGGATAACTCCAGACTTGAATTTATGGCCACACATACTTGCAGCTAAATCATATAATATTACTTCAAACACTCTTTTCAAGACATCTGCTAGCATAACTGATGATAAACTATTTTATATATAAATTCATTTTGTCTTATTTTTCATTTACTACTTTATTGCTTTATAGTTACCTAAAATATTTTATACCTGGAAAATTCTTTGGAATCTTTACATAAAAATCTAATTCTGTTGGAGGATGATAACTAAACAAGAAAATTGTTCTATGACAATTTAGATTTTGTTTTGTTTTTATCTTCAAATTGCTATGATTTGGGGGAAGAACTATTTGTTTTGGGACAAAAACCAATGCTATCGTATTGCAAACACTTATTTTCAGTATGGCTGAGGGGAAAAAAATCAGGATAGAAATGGTTTGTTATGTTTATCGCTGAATTACTGATATCTTGTGCAGCTATCAATTCATCCTGAATTTCACTTAAAATTTTATTTAGTTGTCTTCAACCTTCCTCACAGTGACTATTTCAACACTTAAACTTCAACAATAATCTTATATTCCGAAGTTTAAACCAGCAACCTCACTCAACAAAAATCAATGAGGTGCTTTCCAAGACATTGTATCACTTGGTATATAGAGAACTCAATAAGCCAATAGTTTTCTTATTCAAAAGACAGAATAAAGTTATTTCATATGAGCAAAGATTGCAATGATTACAGAAAGTGTTTATCCCTTTGAAATGAAAGTATTGACTGACAAGAATGTGAAGACAGATGTGTTCACAAACGATTCTTTTTCTTTTCTGAGAATGTTTTGACAGTCTAGCAATGTAATTTCGTGAAGAGAGACCTGGGTTTGTAAGTATAGAGACTGTCATTCTATTTATTTTCTCACAATTTTAATAGAGCCTCTTAATGGGGCCCACCAACTAATTACTATATGGAACTTCTAGGTCACTCAGGCACAGTGATTGCTGTGTCAAAATACAAATAAAATTAGCCAATGTAATTCATCACAATTATTTCATGCAATATAGGCTCTCACTCTATAAGGCATGTTATTTTGACATTTTAGAATCACATGCCAGTATATTGTGATTAATAAAATACCATAAGGTCCTATAAGAATAATCTACATAAATCAAATACATGATTGTCTACTGGGCATTTACCTATGAATAACCTCTGAAGGCACTGTGTGGAATATTATACCTCAAGTAGACATAAATCAAGAAGAAAGATGATTCTGGGAGCAGAAGAGTCAGGTATTCTCATCTCTCTCACTCAAATGAAGACAAAGTCCATGTAACTTAAGGTAAATTAATGGGTGTCTAGTTCTCATCCCCCTTTCCCACCTCCATAAAATAAAAATGATGACACATGCCAAGGATCACAGGAATGCCAGTGTATTAAAAGATTACCTTGTTCATCTACACCCTAAATCTCAAAGAAAATACTCCATGTAAACTGCATTAAAATAACTTTACTTCCAATATAAAATTTATGTTTATTTACAGTTAATTCTGTGGGGATAAGAAGTACCTAGTAAATTGGTTGAAATGAAATCTGGAAACTTAACTGAAAACTAGACTACAGTGGGGAAGTGGTCTTAAGAGTGTAGATGGATCATGTTGTATAAATTTACACAATTTATTTGCCAATTATATCTCAACAAAGCTGAGGGGTCAAAGGAAAAAATGCAGAAGGAAGACCTAAAGGCAAATAAAACTCTAAGCCTACTATGTTTGTGTGATTTTAATGGTTTGCATGTAAAGAGTACTGTGATGGGAAATGGTGTAAAGAGTACTGTGATGGGAAAAAGAATAGAACAAGGACAGATTATCAGAAAGAGGAATTAAAAGTTTCCAGGAACATAACACGTTAAATTGTGGTAACAATGACAGTAATGATTAAAATGAGAACAAATCAAGTGCTTAAAATATAAAGAAACATTAAATCTTCACATAAAAGCACAACTTCTTTGCAACTGCAAAATCTATGACCAAGATTTTCAAGACCATTTCTGTTCTCATGAATGGGTTTATAGACTGCTTTTATAGCCATTGCTAACTTCCACATACAGTAAATCATCCACCGGGTTTCCTATCAGCCCTTCATGAATTTATCTGTTTTTTACCTAACAGCATCTACTTCATTTCTGGCTCTGAATGAAATTCTGATTAAGAATATTAGGAAAGCTCTTAACATAATTTATCATTTGAAAATTTTAAAGAAAAACTCTGTGACCTCTCAGAGGATTCTACAAAATCAATGCCTATTTTGAGCTTAACTACAATTTTTTTAATTTCTAAAATAATGTATAAATATTTTTTAAAAAAAAGAAAAAATGTATCTTTATGTGTAGATGACGTGACTTGAAATTCCAACTACTTGAAGCATACATTCACCCTTTGGACAAATCGCTAAGCCTTGCGGGGAGGGAAGAACTAACAGTGGCCTAGCTTGAACCACCTGTCTACTCCAGTGAGTACCTGTTTGGAAGCTCTACTGGAACAGTATGAACTAGATAACATCAATTCTCCTAAGCAAGGAAAGGATTATTAGCAGAAGACAGGGAAAAGGAATACTAGACAATTAAAACAAAGAGTACGCGTCTTATTGGATTACTATGAGCTTTAAATAAGACTACAGATAGACAGATCTTAGCACAGTGCCTGGTATATAATAAATGCTCATCAAATGTTAGTTATTAAAGTGGAGACCATCTCTTCCTCTTCAGATGTTCCTACTTTTGATTGTGAAGTAAGAATGACTGCCTTTTCAGCTCAGAAATGTTGAGAAGGGAGTCCTCTCCCAATCTCTCAACCTTTCCCTCTCCCTGTCCCTCTATCCCTCTAACCCTTTGTCCTGCTATCCTTGTATCCCTCTCTTTCAGTCTCTATTTCCCACTAGACAGGAAGAGCACTTATTTGATTGGTAAACTTTGGAAAAACACTAGGCAAGAGTGACTCTCCTCCCCCAAGACTCCCATTTTGCAATAGTCTGTCCCCAGGGGGAGAAATATATTCTGGACCTGCAGCTACACAGGAAGCACAGCTAGATGCCTTCTAGAAGCTGAACTAGAAGCCAACCTCTTCCTTTAGATGCAAGGCATTTTGATTCCTCATGAATCAAGCCAAAGGTCTACATTAAGTCTCTTTGTAAATGGCCACCCCAAACACTATCCATGAGGACACGTCTCAGGAACTCTGTGCTGGCAGATCTATGGTCCAGATTTACCAGGGGAAAAAATCAAAATATTATCATGCTTCTGTATAAAAACTGAGTATATATGTATATATATATTATATCAATATTTATTGTTGAGATTATTACAGATGCCCCTCTTTTTTCCCCCCATAGCTCCCCTCCACTCAGTTCCCACCCTACCCCAGGCCTGAGTACATATTTTTTAATTGAAACCAAACTCAGAGGGATTAATCATCATGTATTTGTTTGGAAACATCTAAGATCATCGGCACTACCTTTTATTACTGTCATTGATATATGGCACATAATTAACAAGGAAGAGATTTACAGTAATTGCTCAGTGCAATTTTAAGTTTAGGCATCACCTTCAGATCATCCATAACCCTTTACCTGAAGTCTGATAGAAAAAACATATACACAACAGAGTGTAGCCAAGGGGGCAGCACTAGGATCTATTAAACATAATAGCTAAGATTTGGTTAATTATACCCTATTTAAAAAATTTCCAATACAAGGAAGTTACTAACTAACTAATCTATAATAACAAAAATGTAATATATAGTAGCTTTCAGAAGAATATAACAGGATCAAGAATTCAACGTGAAATCACACAAAAAGATGGCTGGGAGAGAAAAAAACACACACACAAAAAATCTGGAACCTCCTACCTGCCACACACTGGCCAAATCTTCAAGTTCCTTATGTGCCTGCATACAAATATATGGCTATAATGTCTACTATTTTCAGATAGACCATTTAATTTTTCCATACATCATTAATTTTGTTTTGACTGACTTAAGATTTTCAGTTACTGCTGTTCTTGCCTATCAATTATAAATTAGTATTAGTCTACCTTTATCAATTAAATTTGATCAGGATTGTTGGTTAACCCTGTAATGTTAACAGTACTTATGGGCTATACCTTTCCAATAAATATATTTTCATTTCAAATTTACAGGTGTCACAGCTCAATTCAGAATTATTCATTCTCCTGGTTCTAAAGCCAAGTCAAACCTAATATCTCAAGAAAATTATACTCATGCAATGAAACGACAATGTTTTCCCTACCAGAAGTGGGAGAGTAGATGGGTCCCAGGCTTACTTGCCCGGCCCAAGAACTCTGCAAAAGACCTGAAGAACCACTGGCCTATGAGATACCTTCAAATTTGTGCTTTCAGCTGAGAATTAAGCTATCATTTTCTTACATGATGGAGAAGTGGCAATAGGGCATGCCTAGGTTTGAACCATCATATTCTAACTGATTGCTTCATAATGCCAGGATAATTTTATATATGGTTCACATTGAAAAGAGAAAATAAGTGCAGGTATCACTACATTGAATAAAACAGATCTATTGCCTAAACCAGTGATGGCGAACCTATGACATGCGTGTCAGAGGTGACACATGAACTCATTTTTTTGGTTGATTTTTCTTTGTTAAATGGCATTTAAATATATAAAATAAATATCAAAAATATAAATCTTGCCGAAACCGGTTTGGCTCAGTGGATAGAGCGTCGGCCTGCGGACTGAAAGGTCCCAGGTTCGATTCCGGTCAAGGGCATGTACCTGGGTTGCGGGCACATCCCCCATAGGAGATGTGCAGGAGGCAGCTGATCGATGTTTCTCTCTCATCGATGTTTCTAACTCTCTTTCTCTCTCCCTTCTTCTCTGTAAAAAATCAATAAAATATATTTTTAAAAAAAAAGAAAGAAAGAAAGGACTGTCCTTTCCCTAAAGAATATATATATATATATATATATATATATATATATATATATATATATATATATAAATCTTTGTTTTACTATGGTTAGAAATATCAAAAAAATTCTATATGTGACACGGCACCAGAGTTAAGTTAGGGTTTTTCAAAATGCTGACACGCTGAGCTCAAAAGGTTTGCCATCACTGGCCTAAACTCTTCACTCTATACTAGTGACACATGAATATCAGAACCAATTTGAGATTATCTTTCATTATCCAAATATAGTAACAAGAGAATGCAATAAGAACCATTTACACTGTGCAATTGATGATCTTCATGCAATTCTCATGTGAAATTGCATTCCCTTAGAGAGAAATTGTTGAGAACCAAAGACAGTGATCTCTAATCTCCAAATTCCCTTTGTCCCTCAAACTACCTTCACACAGTATCCTGTTAATCAAAGGCACTTGATAAAAGTTGAAAATTTTACCTAAATTCTCAAATCCATGTGTTTACACTAATAAAAGAGAAAAATGGTAATTGGCGTATGGCGCTACCCTTTTCATTGGCTAATCAGGGCTATATGCAAATTAACTGCCAACTAAGATGGCAGTTAACTGCCAACAAAGATGGTGGCTAATTTGCATATGTAGGCACAATTCAGGGAGGCAAAAGGGAAAGCAGGAAGAAGCCCCCTGCCACTGACAGTGATCGGAAACCCAGGGGGGAGCTAAGAGCTGGGGGGCAGGGCAAAGGCGGCCCTGGGGCTGCCTTTGCCCTGCCCCCCAGCCATGATCGGAGAATCAGGCGCCTTTGCTGTCCTGGCCAGTGATAGCAGGAAGTAGGGGTGGAGCCAGCAATGGGAGCTGGGCACGGTCGAAGCTGGCAGTCCCGGGAGCTAAGGGTCCCTTGCCTGGGCCTAAAGCGGAGCCCACAATCGCGGGGCCGCTGCAGCTGCGGGTCCCCGCTGCCCGGGCCGGACGCCTCAGCCAGAGGTGTTAGGCCTGGGCAGGGGCGGAGCCTGCAACCGCTGGGAGCTGGGGGTCCCCTGCCCAGGCCTAACGCCTCGGCCAGAGGTGTTAGGCCTGGGCAGGGGCGGAGCCGGGGATTGGTGATCGGAGGGTGATGAGGGTCAACTCCTCCGGCCGAGGCATCAGGCTTGGGCGGGGGGCGGAGCCGGGGATTGGAGGGATATGATGGTCCCCTTGCCCAGGCCTGAAGCCTGGGTCAGAGGCATCAGGCTTGGGTGGGGGGTAGAGCAAGTGATCAGAGGGAGATGGGGGTCCCCTGCCCAGGCATGATTCCTGGGCCAGAGGCCTCAGGCCTGGGCGGGGGTCAGAGCCAGTGATCGGGGGGAGATGGGGGTCCCCTGTCCAAGCCTGACACCTCTGGCAGAGGCGTCAGGCCTGGGCAAGGGGCCGATCAGGCGATCAGAGGGTGATGGGGGTCTATGCCTCTGGCCGAGGCATCAGGCCTGGGCAAGGGGCAGAGCCAGCAATCAGAGGGGTCTGGGGGTCCCCTGCCCAGGCCTGACGCCTGGGCCAGAGGCATCAGGCCTGGGCTGGGGGCAGAACCAGTGATGGGGGGAAATGAGGGTCCCCTGCCCAGGCCTGACGCCTTTGTCAGAGGCATCAGGCCTGGGCAAGGGGCCGATCCTGCGATTGGAGGGTGATGGGGGTCAACGCCTGAGGGCTCCCAGCATGTGAGAGGGGGCAGGCTGGGCTGAGGGACACTCCCCCCGCCCCCACACCCAGTGCACGAATTTCGTGCACCGGGACCCTAGTATTAAATAATAGACAATCTGTGATCCTGGTCTTATACTCCCCACATTGACTAACCAGACAATGATATGGCAGAAAAGGAGGTAAAATATATCTTCTTAATTTGTATTGTTTTCAGGTTAACATTTAGAGCATATGGCTACCATGGTAATAAGCTAAAATAGTCAAAAGAGATGGTGAAGTTTCAGGTAATTAATTCTTGTCTCTAAAATTTTAAAGGTTTCTATCTATAAACCATAAGGGAAATATAACCTAGAATTACACTGGAGTATGCGTTTATGTGAGGACAAATTCAGAAAGTAAAATTATGAAAAATTAATAAACTAAGGAAAGTAATTTAAATGTGATGTTATCTTCCCTCACAAGGCAAAACAAAAGTATTCAATTATTACTATTATTCCACTGGAGAAAGAAACTGGAATAGGAAGAATAATCCAGTGTTGGTACCCTCACAGTGAATAGTCAGTCTACCTCGCAAAGACCCTGGGTTCTCCTGAAGCAGAACAGGGGACTCATGTGGGTAAAACATGGTATTGTCTCACTGCAGATGATGATTACCTCGGGATGGGGGGTTTGGGGGGGAGACAGTAGATGAGAAGCACTTGGTTTTCATAAGAAAAATTAGGTTCTGACTTATTAATAAAGGCGGCTTTAAAACCTGGGGTTACCCTAAGCATAGGACATGCGTTCAAGCCACTTCAATGAGAAGAAGGATACTTTTTTAGGACTTTTTGCTGATTACCTGATTATACACAGGTCAAAGGTTTTGTTCTGAAAATCCTGGGCGATCTTACCTCCTCCAGGTCCAGGTTGTTACATGTCAGAGGATTATAGTTACACATCTGTTTCACTAACTTCCTAGCCATATGAGCCTGCTGCTCTGTACTATCCCAGCCAGCGAATGTGCTGGCATCTCACTCATGCAGGATTTGCTGAACCTTCTTAAGTAGCCCCTTCCTGGCCCCACAGGGAGTTGCTCTAATTTGAACAACTTATCTGTCACTTTTATTTTCTCATTAATAATTCAATGACTAGAGCTAAATATTTAAAGCAATTAATGAAGTTTTGACTGTTCAGCCTTCTTTCCTAATGAATAGCAAAACAAGAGTAGTAAACACATGAAATACTAAAGGTTTAGTGTGTATGCTTACAAGATAGGATTTTTAAATATTCAGTAAATTCAATCAGAACATAAAAATTACTGTTGATGGTTGTGGGAAAATTAGAAAAGACTAAGTCATATGAAAAATACATTTTTTCCCTACATCTTCAGTTAGTTAAAAATCCAAGTTGTGTTGGATTCTAGTTCTAACAACTTCCCTGGATATTTCCTGAATACTTACAGTAATTTAGCTAACATTAGAATTTTGCCATCCTAAGATTGCTAAAGATAGATGGAAAGATTTTATTTCTCGTTCTTGTTTGGTTTTATGATGGATAACTTTTTATTACTTCAAATCATTTCATAGAACTTCAATCCCATTTTGAAGGAAGAGAAATAGCTGTTGACAGTGCTTAGAAATTAGGAGTGAGCAGCCAGTAACCTTGATGTCAGGCAGTGAAGCAAGCAATAAAATAATGAAATAAGAGAAGACAGCTTTATCATGGACAAGGTAAAACCCAGTCCTCTCCAGGATCCATTAAAAGGGCAATTTGTTCATTGATTTGTTTGCTTGTATAAAAATAAAAATAAGGTCTCCTTCACTCTACATCTAACTTAGAAATTATATAATGGTCTGTTCCAATTTTCCTTAACTTAGTTAAGAAGAGCTATCCTGAGCTATTACTCTTACGATAAACTATTTGAGATGTGGAATTGGCCTTGCTGATTTTTCTGTTGTTTTGACTTATCAGGTATTAGAAATAACTATCTTATCTCTGACAGTTGTTAATTATGAAATTTTAACAAAATATTTTAATGAAATGCTTTCATTAAAATCACCCTCCTAATAAGTTTAGAACCAACTCATCTTTAGTCATCCAGAAATGTTATCTTCCATATTTTTCTAATGAAAATTATTTTCTTCTATTTTTATCATCAACAACTATATTGGTGTCCCCATTTGGGTTTTCAGTTTTTCACTTGGGTTCTATACATAAATTGCTTGTTTCAGGTCTACACAACATATTTTTTGGTAGTAAGAACACTTAAAATGAGCTCTGTCCTCCTAATAAATCTTAAGTATACAATACACTATTGTTGACAATAGGTACAATGTTTCACAGCTGATCTTTAGAGCTTATTCATCTTGCTTAACTGAAACTTTGCTTAATAACTCCTTTCACAACAAATATTGAGGTCAAACAGCAGCAAGAATTTTAACTAAAAGTATATTGATCAAATCCAAATCCCCATACTATTTTCTTATCACATTCTTAAGATTACTCAACTTAAATATATTTTTCTTAAATGTTTATTTAATATCCAAATTTTAAACAAAGTTTCAGAATTTAATAAGGATGGCACTTCAGAATAGCTTTAATTTATGGTAACTCTGCACATTTCAGTTGATTAATATTACCTTTTATTGTTTGATAAATTTATCTTATTTTTTCTTCCTAGTTTTGTTTTGGTAACTTTTTCAGAGAAATTGAAAAAGTTCCAACCATTTTTTGGAATCATTAACTACCTTCTCCAAATAGGTCGCCCTGCCATCTAGATTCCCCTACCACGGTGAAAGGCAGGCCTGAGCTCTTTCTCTCTTGGAGAAAGTTCCTCTCCTTGAAGTTCACTTCATCGGATTGGGAGGGAAGGGGATTCCTAGACTTACTACAGAAACCTTAAGAAATGAAAATTTTGACCTAATCTTATACATAATCTGATAATAGATCTTAGGTTAAAATATTATTAATATATGCATCTCCTGGCTGCATTTGGGAGCCTTATAATGATAGAAATATTCTATATTTTGGCTGTCTCAATGTCAATATCCTAGGTGTCATATTGTACTATAGTCTTACAAGAAGGTTGTGGGAAACTGATATAGGATTAAGCCTCGGACTGACCTGCTGGCAAAGTCACAAACAATTCCCAGCTTAGAGGGCACAGTCCTCTTAGCATAATTAGGCTTGACCTTATGACAGTCCCTAGGTCTTATCTGGGAAGCTAAGGGGCTGAGGAAGTGCAGGAAGTATAACCATGGTGTAAACAAGTGAAACTCACAAGAACAGTGTAACTATGGTAACCACTACCTTGTTTACTGCTCACTATAAAAAGCTTGGTGAGGCCTGAGCACAGTGGAAGTCCTTTCTCTTGAGTTGGACTCTCTCGCCTGGTCCCCCAATATTCCCAAATTATCTCGTGTCTTTTCTTTTTCATTTGTTGTGCAGCTCCTCTTCCAGACCCGAACCCTGAACCACGCAGGATGTGGAGGGGAACACTTACGACAGATGGTTCCATTGGGAGAAGCTAGGTAAAGGGTACATGGGATCTCTCTGCATTATTTCTTACAACTGTATGTGAATCAACAATTACTCGAGATTTTAAAAAATAAAAAGACTATGCATCTAAAGTGCTCACTCAATCCCCCTTCTGTGAAAGTTGGCAGGCATGGAGAAAAAAAATCTACCTCAGGGTTGTCCCAAATCCAGTTTTCTCTAGGATAAAGCACTGTCCTCGATTTTCTCTTGCATTTTGGCTCAGGGGTTTGAGTCAATAAATAAATTATGTTAAGCCATATCACTTTACTTCTTTGGGCCTCAATTTTCTCTTATAAAATGAAGAATTGAGCTATATATATTTTAAATGTCTCTCATACTCTAGAATTCTATAATTCCAGGTACACTGAATTAGTGACTAAGTTTTTTTGAAGCAAAATGTAGTAACTGTGACATTATCAGAAGTGAGTCCCAAGATAACTGACAAGGCCAATACCTTGGACTCCTTAGGCTTTGATCAGTGATGGAAAGCTTTGGAATAGAAAGAAGGAACACTTCAGGAGTCCTGAACAATTCCGTCTCCAGTAGCCAATTACAAGCTGCTCTTCCCATACTCCTCCCATTCTATAACAACCTGGGTGACCTCTAATTCACCATTAATACTTTTCAAATGTTCCATTAACACCACATCTTGACATGAAAATTTGAACCAGGATCTCCCTAGGAGGGAGCTCTGTGATGACTGTCATTATCACCCCTCCTCTCCTCAAGAATATACCTCACAAAGGACACAGTGTAAAAACAAATTCAAACTCAGTTACAAAAACGCACTCATGCATTTACTTTAATGTTTTGTTCTTAGTTTCTATTAAGATTAAATAAACCAAAGATCACTTGAAAAACATGACTGAATATTCTCTTAAAACCTTTTTAAAGAGAATGTCTTTATATTGTTCAGGTTCCTCTGCAAAAGAATTCATGCAGATTCAGCATAGATAGGAATATAACCTTTGAAAATTTAGACCCAGGAAAAAGCTTCTCTCTTCTAAAGAATTTATTCGTTGACTTTCGTCACATAATTAGAATTTGTATCCTTTAATGTTTTTTACATAGTCAGTGCTGCCTAAAGCTCAGATCTTAATTTAAAGCTCAAACGTAGTACTCTGAGATTAGTGGTATTAAGCAGTTCTTATTATACATTCAGAATATCTCATAAGTCATATTAAGAATAAAGATGTTCGGGTCTACACCAAGAGATTCTGAATATGCAGGTATGGAATAAGGGCCTCAAATCTGCCTTTTAAATGAATATTCAAAGTAACTATGATGCAAGTGGTCCATGAATGGCACATTAAGAAATACTAGCTTAATTTTAAACTAGAGGCTCAGTGCATGAATTTATTCATCCTAGACCTGGCCAGCAATCTGGACCGATCGGGGCCAACTGGGGAAGGGACCATGGGAGGTTGCCGGTCACCGGAGTTTGGCTGTGGAAGTGCACTGACCACCAGGGGGCAGAAGCTGCCCCCTGGTGATCAATGCATGTCATAGCTACCAGCCAGTCATCCAGTTGTAAAGGTCATTTAGGCTTTTATATAATAGACTAGAGGCCTGGTGCACAAAATTCATGCACTGGTGTCTCTCAGCCCAGCCTGCAGTCTCCAATCTGGGACCTCTTGGGGGATGTCGCTGGATCGGGCCTAAACCGGCAGACATCCCTCTCACAATCCGGGACTGCTAGCTCCTAACCGCTCGCCTGCCTGCCAGCCTGATTGATGTCTAACTGCTCCCCTGCCAGCCCAGTCACCCCCAACTGCCCTGCCCTGCCAGCCTGGTCACTCCTAACTGCCCTCCCCTGCAGGCCTGATCGCCCACAACTGCCCTCCCCTGCTGGCCATCTTGTGGCAGCCGTCTTGTGGTGGCCATCTTGTGATGACGTGGGAGTGGCCATCTTGTAATGATGTGGGGGTGGCCATCTTTTGATGACATGGGGGCGGTTATCTTGTGGTGGCCATCTTGTGATGGCATGGGGCAGCCATCTTGTGATGATGTGAGGGCATGATGGTCACCTAGGCTTTTATTAGTATAGATTGTCTCCCCTGTTTTTAAAATTTCAAATGTATCTATTTTTATAGCAGTAGTTTTATTATATAATTATTTTATTACAGATCATCTTAATTATTTTCTAGACTCAAGCAGAATAAAAATAATTTGTGCATCTCTACATAAATATAAACACATATAACAGGTAATTAATTTGCAGCTAATAGGAAAAATATGTGCAAATATTTTTGTATCCTGAGGAAGACAGAACTACTTAAAAAAAATTGCACAGACAAAAAATAAATAAATTTTATTGCATCCAAATTAAGGATTTATATTCAATGAAAGATACCACAAAGTTAATGGACAACTGACAGACTGGGAGAAATATTCACAACAGCTAAAAGAATAAGTTCAAAGAATTACACAGCATATGCTGTACACACCAACATACACTAGAATCTACCCAGAACTTATACAAGTCAATAGGAAAAAAATAGCAACCCCTGTGGAAAATGGGCAAAGATTATGAATAAGCTATATAAAGAAAAATATCAAACTATTAATGACCATTTAATCAGATGCTTAAGTTCACTGGTTATCAGAGAAATGTAAATTAAAACAAAAATAAGGTTATCATCTTACATTTAATACTCATACACATCAAGAGGCTAGACACTGCTAAGGACTGGCAGAAATATGACAACATAAAAAAGCAGCTACTCTGAGAGCAATCTGGCTGTCAAAGCTTGCCAGTCCTTCTTGTGCCCTAAGACTTTCCAGGTAGGAATACTACATTCATCTTTATGTTTACCAAACCACCAGGATGCTTTGCTTTCTCCTTAAATCACCTCTTGAGGGAAGACAGAAAATGCCTCATTCTCTTGTGGAAGGGTGTGAGAATCCCTGCACTGCCCTCTATAAAAATTGTCTTTCACAATCCAACCCTTGATCCTTTTTTACCCTCAGTGGCAGTGAAGGGCTACAAGGAGCCACAGCCATCTTCATCCAGTCTCCCACTGTCTCCTTTGAAAATCCTGCATCTTCAAAACACAATGTCCGCTGATTCAGTGATTCAGATTGGCCATTTTGTTAACTATTGTAAGAGCTTATGTAAGTTCAACTGAACCAGCAGGCTTCTATCTGACAAGAAAGAGAGCAGATTCATTCTACCAGAAGTGGGTTAACTTTTACACCTCACCTCCCTTCTAGTTCTGAATGTACAAGATTCTAGGTAATCTAGAATCTGTTACCTATACAAAAGTAACCACTGAACTTCAAGAGAAAGATAAAGCACATGATAATGGGTGTGTTTTTTTTAAATCACTGTAGTTATGTTTCTGACAGAACAGTTTAAAAGTAATTATGCTTAAAATTTTCTCAAATGATTTTTAAATAACACTTATGAATAAAACATAATTTACACTTATGGATTTACCCTTCAAAATTGAGGGAAAGTGTTATGTTTCAAGTTTTTAATACAGAGTATCTTTCTCCAAAGAAATGAGGTTCTTTTAATTTCAGAATATTGGGTCAATTTCTCTATATTATCAGTATCCTATACAATAAAAGGCTAATATGCAAATTGTCCCCTCAACCAGGAGTTTGACCAGGGGACAAGGCCAGCTGGCCTACCGCCCATGGCCCCTCCATCTGGATTAGCCCTGATCAGGGCAGGCTGGCCAGACCTCTACCCATGCATGAATTCATGCCCCGGGCCTCTAGTATTACTAAAGACTTGTAGAGCAGTATCTCAAAGTGTGAGCAAAACCACAAGTCTCAGATCATCTGAGTTATATTTAAAATATGCAAATTCCTAAGCCCCACCCCAGATATATGAAAGCAGAATGTCTGTGGACAAGGCTCTGGTATTTTGCATTTAACAAGCTCCCCAGTATTCTTTTTTAAAAATATATTTTTATTGATTTCAGGGAGGAAGAGAGAGGGAGAGAGAGAGAGATAAGAAACATCGATGATGAGAGCAAATCATTGATCGGCTGCCTCCTACACACCCCACAGTGGGGATCGAACCCACAACTCGGGCATGTGCCCTGATCAGGAATTGAACTCCTGGTTCAACCACTGAGCCATGCCAGATAGTCTCCCCAGTATGCTTAAGCAATAAACTCTCAAGCTAAAGTACTTAAATGCTCAAATCAAAGCGGAAAACTCGCTGTTTGGGGATCTGCACTTGTGAAAAAAATTCATTTTGTAATATGGACTAAATAAAATCTCTAGGTTTAAACATCACCTGCTCTAGAAAATCAGCTTGGTTTAATGATTAGGGCTCTGCACCAGCTCTCAACAAGTGTTTTATTCTGTGTACCACCATTTCCCCCTATGAATGATATCAGTAAATAATCTAAATTCACTGTGATAAATAGGATATACAGTAATTCCTTTTTCCTGCCTCAGAGGCATAGTGTGAGGTTAATTAAATAACAGCTGCAAAATACTTTTAGCTCCTTAGAGAAAGACATTATATAAGGCACTATATTATATATGCAGCGTTCTTTCCTCTCCTATGAAAATAGGACTAATTGTTCTTGAGACCTCAGCCCACGGCGGAGAAAACAACCAGGACAGGGCTTTCACAAGCACTGAATTCACAAGGGCAACATTTTGTAACAGTTGGCCTGAGACTCACTGAACAGGTTTGCTTCTATTCTTTGCACAAAGACCACTGCCACCTTGTGGAATACAGTCATTGTCCTTATCTTGGGCTTCTATTTCATTTGTGTGAAATGGTGACAAGATAATTTGGGTTTTCTGCTATCAGGATTTGTGACATAGACAGTCTTAGTCATCCTGAGGCCTGTTATCTGTGGCCCGGAGGGCAATGTGAGACCACCCAGAAGGTCAGGTGGTGTTAATGGAAGGGAGAGTTTTATAAACAAGACATTTCCCAAGGGCTTTGAACTCTACTTAACTCTCAAATGGGGCTTGCCACATAAACCTGCTTTTGTGTTTCATTCTAGTCTGGAATTAAGGCTGAAAAAGAGGGGGTGGGAGGGAAATCATCACTGGTGATCATTAAATCCAATGATGATTGCTCTGGGAAAATATGTCATTCTGTAAGTACTGTTTATATTCACTTGTCAAAAGAATGAGAGAGACTGATTACAGAAAATAAATGAAATAAGACCACCAAACAGCCCTGAAGTCTATCAAGTTTGGTAAATAATTGTCATACTTTTACAAACATGATGAATTTTTAAACCCATCCTATGAAAATAGGTTTTCATGAAGCTTCCTACCATGCTTTTCTCATATTAGTTGCAAGGGTTAGACATACACCTAGAGAAATTACGGCAAGTGTCTTCCATTTAAACCAGTGGTTCTCAACCTTCCTAATGCCACGACCCTTTAATACAGTTCCTCATGTTGTGGTGACCCCCAATTTCATTGTTACAAGTTGAACATAATTAAAGCATAGTGATTAATCACAAAAACAATATGTAATTATATATGTGTTTTCCGATGGTCTTAGGCGACCCCTATGAAAGGGTCATTCGACCCCCAAAGGGGTCGCGACCCACAGGTTGAGAACCGCTGATTTAAACTTTGCCTTGAGAAATAATACTCCATGATAAAAACATAGTCTTTCTGAGCAGAAATATTGCCTTTTACTTCTATACGGCAGGCACTCCTTGAGAACAAATATGTTTGGGTTATCTTTATTTGCATTTTTAAAATTTTTGTGGCTGACTCAGCCTTAGGCAAAAAAAAAAAAAAAAAAAAAAAGAATAGATGAAACTTATGTTTGATACCCTCATCTCCCCACTTTTACAAATATCTTCCCTCAGGTGGGAATTTTCTCACTTCTGTTATGAGGTCTTAGCTCCTCTAGTCATCAGATAACTGAAATCTAAATCAATATACACTAAAATGTTTAGAGACTGACAGATCCCTTCATGGAGGAAACAGGCACATCTGTGGATAATTATCAGTCAGTCACTGCTTAACCCAAAGGTGGAATATCAAAAGAAAGATTCTAGGAAACTGGGCAGGGAGAAGTTTGTTTGTTTGTTGGTTGGTTTGTCTCTGGAGCCCAAGTTCCATTACATGGGCAGTCACCTATTCAGCGTATTGGTTTTTAGAAGTTCCAAAAAAACAAGGGGCTGGAAGTGCACTTTAAAAAGTGCAAAAACCACTTGGTGGCAAGAGTAATATCCTAAGTCCTTCAAATAAAATGCTGTCTTCTTACCTCAGCCTCAAATCTTCTCTCAGCACAGTTGTTACATCCAAAAGAAATAAAAATCAGATGACCCAAAGTATCAAAGAATAGATGAGTTTACTGCAATACCTTGAAGAGGCAGCAAAAAGAGGGACAAAGAATAAAACACATAATTCTAAGACTTTTTTTTTCTATAGTCTGTTTTAGATAGATTTTTCTCTTTATGAATTAGAGCGATTAACTCCCTAAATTTTCCATCTTTGTGTTTCCTACAGCAGCCTCCACCCTAACCTTCTGTACCATTGCTGACCTACAGGAGAGCATTTTCTTATGTAAGCAAATTCTTTATGCTGCATTTCTACCCAGCGCCCTAGCAAGCACACCAGAAGCCCAGAACCTAGCAATGACCACAAAGAATTGCCCTGAAAGGGTAGAGGGAGGGCCAAAGACTGTGAGCACATATCCTTTCAATAGTTTGCTCCTTTAGCATAAGAATGGTATCCTTCTATCAAAGAGGGAAATAGTTTCTGTTTGAGCACCATTTTATCACACTGACGGCTGGCTCTGGTTCATCCCTCTGGAGGGAAACAAGTGTGCAAGTAAGTGGAGCACTGACTGGAAGACACTTTGCTCAGGTCCAGGTGCACAGTCACTTAACAACCAGCTCATCCCGGAGCTCCATTTCCTGTACTGTGGCCCAGCACACTCCTGCTCCTGCTTGAAGAGCCTCTGTTAACTCACACTGACACGTGTTCTCTGGCGGAGATTGCTAGTTACTTTCTCCCTCACTCATAATGTGTTTGTTTCTCATAGTGATAAACTCAACTTTTAGCTGAAGGCATGGCCACTCCATATTTCCACCTCTCACTTGCCTCTCAGTTAAATATGGCCATAAAAGTATCTTACGGCCAATGACATGTGATCTTCTGAGCTGTGTGCTCTTGAGAGAATTCTCAGTGGCTTCAACTCTCCCACTTTCCCTTTCCGACTAACTAGAGTGAGGATGTGGGTGGGAACTATCATGGCCCATGTGGATGAAGCAACACATTGGAGAAGACAAAGCAACCAAATAGAATGAACCTAGAGCTTCGATACAAAGGAAACACCATACCAGCCCTGCAATTTCATGCCCAGAATATCAGGTAGGAGAAAATTTATTTTGGGTCTCATTTTTGGGGGGGTCTCAGTATACAAACTCAAGAGCCTTCCATCATTTCCAATAGCAACTGTGCAGGCTTCTCTTGAGGCACTGGTTTCTTTGCATTAAATAAGTGGTAGTTTTCTTACCTATAGAATGTAAACTCAGGGTAGACAGGCTATCTCATTAATTCCTATATTCCAGTATCAGGTACAGTGTATGTATACAATAAATACTGGCTGACTGGATAAATAGATGATGGATGGATGGATGGATAAATGAAACAGACAACTGATGGTGTGATCAGTTTGTACTCACCCAGATTCAAATATTTTTACCTTGTAACTTAATGGAGTTTTCCAACTTGGGGCATAATATAACAAGCTGTGAAACTTCTCAGATTCTGTAAGTGCTTCCATAAATCCAGTTTCTAATATATAAGGTCTCTGGACCAAACTGTTGCTACGGCTACACTCTTACCGTTCATCAGTCTCCACCATTTGCATTTCCATGTTCACACATCGTTCTGCGCTGCTGTGTGGAAAAGCCTCCCTGGCCAGTCACGAGAACCCAACTCTTCATTTGTCCATTTCAATTGGCACTTGGTACAGAGTGTGCATCCCGGCGGAGGGCTGTTTCAGCCACTCGTCACTCACTCTGGGACCAGGTCACTGGTGCCCTTCTCCTGTTGCTGTCTGCAGGTACTTCTCCAATCTGCAGCTTAAATGCTCCAAGAAGTAGCTCTCCTGTCTCAGGACAGCACTCACTTGCCTCCATAGCATGATTGACCCCACATATTCCAGAACTTTCTGACTACCAGTAGCAATACTGCCCACGCTAGCTTCCCAGTTTGCTGGTTGACTCGTGCTTTTAAATCCGTTTTTCCCTTTGGAGTTTTTCTTGACTTTCAGTTACTACTGATCTTTCTGTTCTCTCTCTTTTTGGCAAGTCAGACATTATTTAGCCTGCCTTAGGATGCAGGTGTAAAGCAAAGCAGTCAGGGAAGCACCTCTGGGAGTATTTTTTATACTCCATGTCCCTTCCCCATTTCCATCCCGCCCTTCAAGATACACACACTCACACACACACACACACACACACACACACACACACACACCTCTGTGACCTTTCCCTGTCCTTCTTCACAATGTCTCCCATCCATAACTACTATGGGACAAGGATCAAATGCTCATGCTTATTTTGCAGAAGCTGCAGCTGGCCTTCAAACTGCTGCTGTGCTTGCAGAAAAATCATTTTCAATATTTTTTCTCCTTTAACTCTTCCACAATCCACTTTGTATTTTATGCTAATTATTAAACAAGAATTATAAAACATGATTTTGTCCTTCAGAGATTTTATTCTAAGAAATATATATAATTAAAAAGCATATTCCTATACATGTTTTATTGTTATAAGTTTATGTTTATCTATCTACAACATGCTATAACGGTGCTATGAATTGAGCTGACTTCACTCATCACCATCTCGAGCACTATTAATTAAAAGAGATCTGAATAAGTTACTTTGCTTTCTGTTTTAAACAGATAATCCCTTTCAGATTGGCTTCTCTTATGTATAAATTTACAACTCTCTGTGGCTTGGCAGTGCTTATCTTCCCATCTGACATTTCTAGTTTTTGCTTTAATGCCAGTAGAGTTTCCTTTAATCACGTACTTATAATGTACTGAATCAGCAACCAAAACACTATATGCCCCTCTCTTAGAAATATCAGAAAAACCATACAGGTATGTACTCTCCTTTTACTCAGCTAACCCACATATTATCAGCACCAAATTCTGATAACTCGGCTTTTTTACTGACTTTTATACAGTAATTTGTCAAACTTATAGCTTTCTTGTTCCATTGTCTATTATCTCAGTTCAAATACTACCATTTTCTAGGCTTTGCTCAATATAATCCTCTCAATTTTTCCTACTGAATTTTAGGTTTCACTCCTCAAATATCCTTCAAACCTCATTTCATGCAATAGTGCTAATACATTTCAAATGGATGGGCTTCAATCCAGGAAAAGGCATGGCAGGAGGTGGAAATATGATTTGTGAAACTGTGTTTGCCCAGACCATTTCTCAGAATCCTTGAAAAATAAACTGTGGGCTTGATCATTCTAAATTTTCTTTATAGTGAACCTAAGGTAAATATCCCAGATATGTGTGTTACGATACGGCACCTTCTCAGGATGAGAATTGTGAAATGACTTCTGCTTAGTAAGAGGATTACTAAGTGTCTCCAGCACGTCTTCTTAAGGCAAATACAGATGACATATGCTTTCTGACACAAAAATGTCGAGCCATGCCCAGCCAGAGTGGCTCAGTTGGTTGAGTGCCATTCTGTACAGCAGAAAGTTGCCAGTTTGATTCCTACTCAGGGTATATACCTGAGTTGCAGGTTTGATCCCCAGTTGGGGTGTGTATGAGGGCATCCAGTCAATGCTTCTCTCTCACATTAATGTTTTACTCTCTCTCTCCCTGCCTCTCTCTCTAAGCACGTCCTCAAGTGAGGAGTACAAAAATGTGTTGAGGTACGTGACACAGTCACAGGTATAAATAACCACTTTTCATGTTTTGGCTATATGAGTTCAAGTGCTGTTACTTTCACCCTTGAAAAAAAAAAAAACTTTGATACTGGTGAAGAAATAAAATGGTCCCAAACCTTGGATACTTGGTGTACCGAAAGGGCAACCTGGAGTATAGAAAAACAAAGCTGGTGCTTAAAAAGGTTAAAAGTGGTGAAATGGCCCGGCCAGTGTGGATCAGTGGTTGAGCATCAACCTATGAACCAGGAGGTCACAATTCCATTCCGGGTGAGGGCACGTGCCATGTTTCAGGCTTGATCCCCAGTAGAGGGCATGCAGGAGGGAGCCAATCAATGATTCTCTCTCATCATTGATGTTTCTATCTCTCTCTCCTTCCTTTCTCTCTGAAATCAATAAAAATATATGTTTTTTAAAAGAGTGGTGAAATGGATAGCCATGAAAGACTATTTTAAAACTGATGAAATTGTTACTTTAACTAATAACCCATTTTGAACAAATGCATTTTAATTCTGAAATAAAATTAAATTTAATTACTTCACCTATAATTTTGTTCCAAAATGGAAACCAACAAAATGGGAAGGATAGGAAGAGTTGTGTTTGCTTTTCTAAATTGGGTGCTTTTAAAGGAGCAGGCCTCCCACAGACGTGAAAGGAAGAGGAGACCATGAGCTCTACAGAGACACCAAACCAGCTGACTGCATGATTGGATGCACCAAACAAATGAATAATTGATAAGAATATCAAGTGAGTAAAGTAGCAGGTCAGAAAGTGCAAGCCACTAAATTAGAAAGACAAGTCCTGAATGCCTAAATCGGCACCATTTGCTTTTTACAATAGGTACTTGTCATTTTTGTTTAGAATTTTTAGACCGCTTTAAATCACCAGGGTAAATTAGGGGCATTTTCTTCATCGATCACCATTCCCTTAGCTCCTGAGATGCTGATTATGCTTTATACTTTTTCTATTAAAAATAAAGCTCAGTAAAATCACAACAGAATTTCAAAATGACTTTATATATGGTACATTCTAAAAACAAAAAGGAAAACTCCAGATTAATGAATTCATTTATTCATTAATAAGTATTTAATGTATAATTGACTTAGTTCCACTGACAAAACCTGTCTATGTAGCATAAACTATGTAAGTCCCTTAACATTTTTTAAAAACTGTATTTTTTTTCATTATTTCAGCTGGATGTAAATAAGATATGTTTTATTATGTTTTTATATTATTGGCTCAGTAAAAATGAGAGTAACATAATGTTTCTAGAGTTAGTTATGTGTGTGTGTCTGTGAGGTTTTCAATTGTTTTAGGGAGGAAAGTTATATTTTGGATCTTTTGTATTTTCTTTTCTTAAAAATATTTTTATTGCCCTAGCCAGTTTGGTTCAGTGGATAGAGCGTCGGCCTGCGGACTGAAGGGTCCAAGGTTCAATTCCAGTCAAGGGCACATGCCTAAGTTGCGGGCTCGATCCCCAGTAGGGGGCATGTAGGAGGCTGCCAATCAATGATTCTCATCATTGATGTTTCTATCTCTCTCTCCCTCTTCCTTCCTCTCTGAAATCAATAAAGAAATATATTTTTAAAAAACCATATAAAAATATTTTTATTGATTTTTAGAGAGCGAGGAAGGGAAAGAGATAGAGAGATAGAAACATCAATGAGAGAGAAAAATCAATCGGCTGTTTCCTGCACGCCCCCTACTGGGGATGGAGCCTGCAACCCAGGCATGTGCCCTGACCGGGAATCAATCCAATGATCTCTTGGTTCACGGTTAGACACTCAACCACTGAGCCACTCTGGCCAAACTGTATTTCCTTTTGATCAGGAGTTCTCAGAGAACTCTGCAAACACATCTGGGACTTTTGCTGTTTCTTCTCTATAGGTGAAATTACACACATATTTTCACTTACAATACGTGTACCTCCAGGCTTGTTTGTTGTCATTGTTTATACTGTAGTTCCAAACCTTCTACAAAATACTTTTACTTTGACATAAATGTCTTTTAAAAATTCATTTGGCAGCTGACTCCAGTGCCAACATGCACATTATCATTTTAGGAAATGGGAGAGGTATCTTATTGAAGATTGTTAAGAAGTACCTACATTAAATGAGCATTTATTGAGCACTTTCTTTGTGCCCAACACACTGTTAGGCAACAAGAATAGAAATATGACACCAATCAGTCTACACCAGAGAAATACATGCTTTTATCATTGTTAGTTTGTATATACTGCATATTGATATGCATAGTCAATTATTTACTTAATAAATATATAACAATATAGTACCAGGAATTATACTAGCCCAGAGTTAGAAATATTATACATATATATTCAGCCTCCTGGATGCTCACAGACAAGTAGGAGAAAGGGGAGATGTCTAATGAAAAATCTCTGATAACTAAATTAAGGGAAATATGTCAAAGATACTGTGACAGTGCAGGATAAAGATAATTAGTTTTTCCTAGGGCCATCAAGGAAATCCATATAACCATTGCACTTGCCTGAGGCAGTACTGCTAGCCAAATAAGGAAAGAGGTCCCTGATTTTCTCATCCATTTGGGATGAGCAAATTTCCTACCAATGTATCTTCATTCATCCTAAAAGAATCCCACCTTTAGACCACCCACCAAATGGCTAAGTCTCTGGGCACAGTTACACTTGGCATCTGCTGAGATGTGCAGCCAGGGTATTAATTACTGCTCACCATGTGATTAATGTGGCTGATAGTGCTTGATGAGGTCAGTGTGTTTTGTGGATCTTAGATTAATGATTCCAATTTGACAGATAGCAAGCCACTAAATGGTTACCAGGTGGCAAAAAATATTGTGTTACCCTAGGCCAGTGGTCGGCAAACTCATTAGTCAACAGAGCCAAATATCAACAGTACAATGATTGAAATTTCTTTTGAGAGCCAAATTTTTTAAACTTAAACTATATAGGTAGGTACATGGTTATTAACTTAATTAGGGTACTCCTAAGGCTTAGGAAGAGCCACACTCAAGGGGCCAAAGAGCCGCATGTGGCTCGCGAGCCGCAGTTTGCCAACCACGGCCCTAGGCAGAACCAAAGAGAGTATTATAGCTAAGAAATCAGTTCAGGGCAAGATCAATTACTTGAAAAAGGTTTTCCCATATTTTCCCAAATAATCTTAAACAGAAATTCTAAATTTTATTTTTGGGAAACAAACTGACTTCTCAGTAGTTTCTACCAAAAATCAAAGAAAATATTTGAAGATAAAACATCAATTGGACTTCAGCGAAATAGGGTGAGGGATATGAGCTTTACGCTGCACAGTGAATGTCTGTCTAGCCTTTGGATGGAAGGGGCCACAAAAATGTCGCGAGATTTAACTGTACTACTCACATATTTAACTACTTGATAGACTACATTTATGAGAAGACATTTCCTGAGGCTCTTCAAGAATATCCTATTAGCACATTGTCTTAAATGAAATACTCATTTTAAAAAGAGATAAAGAAAAAGAAATAGAAGTCAGAGAAAGTGATCTGACAGAAGAATACTGATTGGAAGAGTTATATTTCTGTTTCTGCTCTAGTAACAATCCTAACACACAGCTCTCTTACATCTTCCCCAGGGCATGACCTCATGGGGGAAGAAGTCATTCGCTACTTATTTTTATGCTGCCAGCACTGAGTGCAGGGGCCATTATGGGGGTTGAAAAATTTGCTGAGTTGTTTACCAACCAAGTCTGGAGCCTGGAGACTTCGTCTCGGCATGTATGCCATTGGGCACACAGGGCCTCAGCTTCCACAGCCGAGTCAGTCTGCAAAGAGGCAGACAGGCCCGTGCCTGAGCACACGTGGGCACAAAGTGTGAGGTGTCAACAGAAACAGAACTGCCAGGCCCGCTCCTTAAGGACCTTGATATAGTTCCTAAAACAGGATTGCTGTTGGTGGGGAGGAGCATCTTCTGACCCAAGGACTGGAACATTTAATCTCACAAAGCTTCCCATGTGTTCCACTCAAAAACATCGGCCTACCTTAGGACCCCTCCACTCAGGCAGCTTCTATCATCCTAAATGAGGCTGCTCACGTGACAATAAAACCTCATATTGTTAGCCAGCTGATGCTTTTCAAAAGTCAGTGACTGTGTTATTCCTCAGCTAAACCCCTAGAGTGGCGGTCCCTCTTCCCGTTATCCCACTGGTAAAAGCCAATGTTCATGCCTCCCTTGCTTCCCTGGCCCCCCTTGGCCCCTCTCCTGTCTCAGCTTTTGCACTGCACTCACCCTAGAACTACTTTTCACTCCCCTCCTGTGTCTTTGCCCAGTGAGCTGTGCGCCCTGCCCTCCTTATAGTCAAACCCTTTCTCAGTGACTGTGCCCCCTGCCTGCTCACAGGTAGACCCTTTCTCAGTGACTGTGCCCCCTGCCTGCTCACAGTCAGACCCTTTCTCAGTGAGGTGTGCCCCCTGCCTGCTTACAGTCAGACCCTTTCTCAGTGACTGTGCCCCCTGCCTGCTCACAGGTAGACCCTTTCTCAGTGACTGTGCCCCCTGCCTGCTTACAGTCAGACCCTTTCTCAGTGACTGTGCCCCCTGCCTGCTTACAGTCAGACCCTTTCTCAGTGACTGTGCCCCCTGCCTGCTCACAGGTAGACCCTTTCTCAGTGACTGTGCCCCCTGCCTGCTTACAGTCAGACCCTTTCTCAGTGACTGTGCCCCCTGCCTGCTTACAGTCAGACCCTTTCTCAGTGACTGTGCCCCCTGCCTGCTTACAGTCAGACCCTTTCTCAGTGACTGTGCCCCCTGCCTTACAGTCAGACCCTTTCTCAGTGACTGTGCCCCCTGCCTGCTTACAGTCAGACCCTTTCTCAGTGACTGTGCCCCCTGCCTGCTTACAGTCAGACCCTTTCTCAGTGACTGTGCCCCCTGCCTGCTTACAGTCAGACCCTTTCTCAGTGACTGTGCCCCCTGCCTGCTCACAGGTAGACCCTTTCTCAGTGACTGTGCCCCCTGCCTGCTCACAGGTAGACCCTTTCTCAGTGACTGTGCCCCCTGCCTGCTTACAGTCAGACCCTTTCTCAGTGACTGCGCCCCCTGCCTGCTTACAGGTAGACCCTTTCTCAGTGACTGTGCCCCCTGCCTTACAGTCAGACCCTTTCTCAGTGACTGTGCCCCCTGCCTGCTTACAGGTAGACCCTTTCTCAGTGACTGTGCCCCCTGCCTTACAGTCAGACCCTTTCTCAGTGACTGTGCCCCCTGCCTGCTCACAGTCAGACCCTTTCTCAGTGACTGTGCCCCCTGCCTGCTTACAGTCAGACCCTTTCTCAGTGACTGTGCCCCCTGCCTGCTTACAGGTAGGACCTCCCTCACCCTGGGCTTCTCATCCTCCTTATTCTATTTTGTTTTCTGCGCAGCACTTACGTAATGCTCTAACATACTATCTGTGTATTTATTGGATTTAGAGTTGACCTCATTCTACTGGAAGGGAAGTCCTGTAAGGATAGAGATTTTTGTCTTTTTTGATCTCTGCTATACCCTCAGTTCTAAAGGCGTGCCTGGCAATAGGATGCATTCAGTGTTGTTGAACCAAGGGATCACTCCCTCACATCAATCACCAGGGCTTTTGGACACAGGAGCTGCACAGAGGTGCTAGGAGAGATTAGACAAAATTAGGGGCTTGATTTCTCATTGGCATGAAAGGGTAAGGGCCCACTGAAGAAGTCAAGCTAGAAATGTTCCTTCCCCAATATTTATTATAAAATGTTCCCATAGGCACCCAATAAATGCTATATTGGCAAATAATAATAATAATAATAATAAAGAAATGATCCTTATTTTAAAAGCAGTTTGGGGGTTTTGGGAACAATGGTGACTGTTCATGCATACCACAAATAAATTTACCTAAAATGGAAGCCTTTAGTCTGGTCTTCACGTGTTAAAGCTTTAGGCAGTCTACTTCTAATGGCAAATACAGCTAATGTACAATTAACCATTAAAGCTGCAGGAGTGTCCTGTTTCAGTACCATTCTAGCACATATTAAGCAATCGGCCCAAAGTCACTAACAAAAGTTTCTAATACCCAATACAAACTTGTAAAAGCCTACATATATATGAAAGAGTTCCTCATGTATTTTCAGAATCAATTTTAATGTTTTTTTAAAAAATGGATATCCAGGAATAGCACATAAAATTCTACCCTCATGCTTACAGAAAATAAAGGTTCAATTAATAGCAATTAACTTGAGACTCTTGTTCAAAGCAAATTAGGTGAGAGCCAGAGTGCTCCATGTCCCCAGTATGCCTAGATTGGTTCCAAACTGTGATGGATTTTCACTTGCCATTGCTCTCTATTTCCTCACACTCAGATTATTTTGGGGTTTTGTTATGTAAAAATGCATAAGAATCTTAATTGTACAATAAACCATTAAAGCAAAAACTGGTTTTAAATCCCTTTGGAAGCATACAATTATTAAATCATTGTTAATTCCAAATTTAAATTTGTCATGTGTCATTTTTAAATCTATGATGCCATTGAGTGTGTAATGCACAATTATCCTATGTCACTAAGAAAAATAAAATGTCAATTATAATTGTAAGATGTCATTGATTATTAGGTACATCCCAATTTGAGGGATTTTTAAATGAGGAAAATGTCAATCTGAATCTATGAATCATTTACTAGTATTTAGGGAAGTTATAACCAAGATGGGCAATTATTCTCTTTTACTAACAAGGAAAAAAATAAGAGTAAATTAATTACTTGAGTAAGCTACTATTTGGTAAAAATGCCCTTGTGACATGACATATAATCAAACACTACACCAGAGTCAAGAAAAATTGCTGACTACACTAGAATGAAATAAACTTGCAGGAACCATACAATTAATCATGATCCCCAAGAACACAATCTAGAAAAAAAATTAGTCTCGATATAAAATAAATAACATTTCAGCTGCAGTCTTTTAGAAGGAAATACTATGCTTCCAAAAAAGTAATATTATCTTAGGATAATATTGGCTATTCTTAAATGCATGAAGTAATTGATTTTCTCAAATTGTTTTTAGTGGGATTCTGCGTTTTCACATAATGGCTTTGTCTAATGAAAATATTCACCAATATGATCTTTTATATCCAATTCTTCTTCATGCTGTGTTCTAATGGGAAAATAGAAAATGTCATTCTAAAAATTGTTTTGACAAATAGCAGGTAAATCACGAAACATAGGCTAGATAATGCTCAGAATGGGAAAGGATTTGGCAGCCAAATAGGCAAGAAAGAAAAATGAAAACTATCAGTATGAAGACCAAAAGCGTTTATAGAATTTCAAGAATGCGTGACTAGATCCTTCAGAATGGGAATTATAAACAATAAGAAATGTCATGCAGCAATTTCATTTTATGTAGAACCATGTAAGTAAATGTACCATTTGATTTGATAATGAAAATGTGAGAAAGATAAACGGTTAACAAAATATAGAATGTAGTAGCTTTTTTCGGTAATAGTGTATATGTTTTAAACGGAGAAAGTCAATATATGTAAGATTAAAAAACATTATTCATCTCTTTCTCACAGCAGGGTGACTCAGCCTGCTGTCACCAAACATGCTACCTCACTGTTCCCCGGTGGAGTTTCTTTAATAGGATGAGTGCAAGTGTTTAACTATTTTAACATATCAACATCAGAAAATAAAAGCAGCTATTGAAACAAACGATGTGGCTTCCCGCTAATTGAATATGCTTATGTCTTCCGACAGAAAGCCACTGGTGCCTGAACTTTTTACAGTGCCACAGGAATAGGGGTTTACCAATTAAAGGGCAAATTACAGTCACTACCAGGTAGTCTCTCAAACACTTTGCCCCTCCCTCATACAGAAGGGATTATTGTCTGCCAGGGAGTCTGTGTGCAGACAATTTAAATGTAAACTGAATCTAAACCATGATTTCAAAAGTTTATCATTTCCTAACTAATGTTGGTCCAAATGCAGGAGGTTGTCTAAATTATTGACAGGGCACCCTGCCCGGGCCACGTGCACAGTAACGGGAGAGAGGTCGCTAGAATCCAGAAAGTGTGTCTGTAACGGAAGACACCCTACTAGCCCATAGCTTTTTGTTGTTGTTGTTCTGTAAGGCACCCACAAACCAGTAAGTTATCATTTAGGAAATGAGCTTTAAGCCCACAAATGAACCACTTCAGAATTCCCATTGTTCTGGCGCTAAGTCCAAATGAAAGCTAAAACCGCCTTTAACTTGCTCTCCTTTCTCCCCAACTTGGTTCTTCTCTTTCATTGGGCTCCCTTTTCCTGGGCTTCCGATTTCCTCATCCAGTCTCCACTCACAGAGAACAACTTTTGCAGAGGAAGGACCTAACACATTATTTCTTTTAGCGATGCCGAGGGAAGACTAGTAATTGTCTACACTGTAATACCTACATTGGAACTTTTGGAGATGCTTTTTAGGACCCCCTTTGGTGCAAAGGGCCAGCTGAGCCTCATCTCTGCCTTCATGCCAAGTCGAACCGTATTTCGTATTTCACATGCCACAACTAGGTTTCCTTTCCATAATGGGTTTCATTCCACCCATTAGGAAGACGTTTGCAATGAAATATATAAGATTTTCCAGAATACATGAAAAGAAAATATTCACACCTACTCATAAAAAATATTCATAAAATTCACCTGGTTCAGTACCAAAGGAGCTTGAGATTACAGAACAATTTCCAACTCCGGTGAGTAAGGCTACGGAATTATGCAAGCAGTTATCATACAGTGTTTCATTCCAGCTAATCAGCGGGCAGAGGAGATGAACATAGCAGCCTTTCATCAAGCCCGGAGTAAAAGTTTTACTATCATGTCCTTTCAAATAGGATGTGGCCTGAGGACACCTAAGACCGCGTGACCAATGGCAAAAGGGGAAAGGGCGTTGTGGTTTGGACTATTTTAAACTCAGAACACCGATGACAGTATATATTTTTGGTCAAATTTTTCCCTTTAAATAGGGATGATATGCTCCCATTTGTAGCCACGATTTTGAATTTTTAGGAAGGAAGGAAAAGAAGGAGAGAGGGAGGAAGAGTGGAAAGGAGGAAGGGGAAAGAGAGAAGGTTGGAGGGGACGGCCAGTGATGCTTTTCTGTCTACAGCAAAATCTCCCCATTTTGAATATCAAAAGTGCCCAAGACAACAAGCTTCATTATTGAAATTTACACGAGGGTCTGAGGCAACAGCCAAGGTTTCTTCATTGAAACAACTTTGCCACAGGATTCATCTCAATGCTTCCAGCCCTGGAAACACACGAGAATCGCCTGGGCAGATTTAAAACTGCCCTGCCGCCCTGCAGCTCCCCTGTGATGTGGGTGGGATTGGCCTGGGGTGCAGTCAGGTCATCCAGATCGAAAGCTCCCCGGCTGGTCTGTATGTGCTGGTGCTCGCGTTCATTAGAAGGCAGAAGACAGCGCTCTTCCAGGCACCTGTTAGGACTGACTGCGGGAGGGAGCCCCCCTCAGGAGAGGCCCACCTCCTGCTGAAAATGCATCGCCTCCCCCACATTTACTCGGTGAAATGGGGGTCAGTGGGGGATCGCAGCCTTGCTAGGAGCTCTCTGACCCCTAATCAATTCCTGGCTCTCTCTCCCTCTGGGTTCGGTCTCACGCTGCGGGAGAGAAAAAGACAAACAGCCCGGCTCAGCCAATAAAGGAGCGCAGCCCTGGATCGCGTTCTTCGCCCACAGTAACCAGCCAGAAACTGCCTTTCAGTAACGCCGCGCGGCGCGGGGACGTGGCTGCCATCTGGCGGCCTTCCTGGGTAACTCACCCCTCTTTCTAAAGAGCAAAGTGAACGGCTAATATGCACTCCCACTTCATTTACATACCAGAAACGGGCTTGAACATTCCCCTGCCATGGGGGAAGGGAGGTGCTCTGTGGTGACAGGCAGGACCTGGAAGGAAGGCAGAGCCAGCCCTCTCTGGAGGTCAAACGGCACAGCTCGCCTTCACAATTTTCCTTTACCCACCTGTCTCTTCCCCTTCAAGGACTTTCAGGAGAGAGGTTAGCCCACATGGGTCAGAGTTGGGTTGTCAGGAAGGATCTAACACTGCGGTTCTGAGTCTGGTGTGCATTAGAATCACCTGGCGGGCTTGTGAAACTCCATACTGCTGGGTCCCCACTCCCGTTAGCTGACCTGGCTTTGGGCTTAAGAATCCACATTCCTAACAAACTTCCAGGCGATGCTGCTGGCCTAGTAATGGCACTTGGAGAACCACTGGACAAACTGGCAAAGATCAGAGCATGGTTAACAGGAATCTAATAAATCCATCAGTCCCCTCAGTCAGCCGAGGAGACAGGACTGGGTGAAGTAGCTACACTGTAGATTCTACAGACCCGGGCAGCAACCAGGGTCAAAGATGTCACTACAGGATCAGTGGAGTTACATACGGAAACCAAAGAAGACCAGCAAAGAAGCGGTCTGAAGTACAAATTGGTAGTTTTATGCAAAGTACAGCTTAGGGAATAGAGTCAATAAATTTGTGGTAACTATGTCTGGGGCAGGTAGGCACTGGAAATATCCGGGGGGGGGGGAGGGGACACTTAAGTATATGGTTATCTAACCACTAGGCTGTGCATCTGAAACCAATACAAAAAAATATTGAAAGCAAATTGTAACTGAAAACTAAATCATAAAAAAAAAGAAGTGGTCTGGACGAGGACTGGACAAAACGCCTCTTCATTGTTTTGCCTAGTGCTCTCTGGGGGCCTCTGGGAAACACTGCATGCTCTCTTGCCTAAATACCAAATCATCCCAGTCCATTTCGTTTAGCAGGGAGCAGACCTGATTCACAAACCAAATGGACAAGCTACCACAGGATTCAAATTGAGGATTTTGTGGAGATGTACAGGGACTAAAGATACATACGTGTGCATTCCAATGGCGCCATCTAGTGGAACTTTGTTTTATGTCAAACAGCTTAAAAGGGAGGTGCTTTGCTTCTGACAGGAACAGGGCCACATCATTTGCTAATTATGATACAACTGAAAAGAATAAATAAACAAAACAGCAAATTGTGGCTATGCAAAAGGCATTTTCTATGAAAACAGAGCAAAGCTATCAGCTGAGGAACTTGCATACACAGAAAAATATATACACAGCTTTTGTAGAGATGTCTGATAAGAATAGGCAGTGGAAATGAAAAAAATTATATTATAGCAAAACATTTGTTGTTGTATTTATATGTTAAAACTTTAAACCTCTTCTTAATAACTGATAAATTATATACACGTAAGAGTAAAAAAGCTCATGTTCTGTATACATGTACAATGATTTATATACCCACACACCTTATAAACAGTTGAGTAAATTGAATTCTTTACACTCTACTATAGACCAGGAAGAGATAAAATAAGGAAGGAAAGAAAAATGCTCAGTCGCTGCTGCTATCCCTGAGAAGGAATCAAAAGGGAAAAATTCAAAATGTTAAAAATCTGCTTCACTGGCCACAAAATGTTAAGTGCAAAACTCTTCCCTAGGTGAGCTCATAGCCTAAGGGTTTGCTGAACATAAGTTAAACATTAACGAGAAGCAATTTTATTTCTCTAATCACTGCTTCAAACACTACCAGCTGACTGCTGCTTTCCTGCCTCTGAATATCTCAGGCAGAGTCCACTGAGGTCTGATCATGGCTATGATTCATAAAAATAGAATTTTACCTAGTCCAGGCTAGTGAAACTGGGGACCCACAGGGGTCTGGCCTGACCCTCATCTTCTAACCCTGATGTCATGAGGCCAATCTGGGAACATGTTAAGATGCAAATTCTCAGGCCCACATCAAGAGGAAAAGTCCTCTCAGCACCGGTCATCTGACATGAAATGCAGGCTCTCGCGTTCTGCTGTTTGAGTGTGGTAGCAGTAACACACAACTGCCTTGATGCCTAACTGCTTGGCCCCACACCATTCCTCAGATATTTTTATAAATATTATTGATAAAATTTTACCTAGCCCATATTCCCTACCCTAGGTAAGATTTCAGTATGTCCAGTTCTAAAATTACACTTAAGAAAGTATATACGTAATCTATAGAGAACACTGTATATATTATATTTCAGTTCCTTCAACTAAGCTTTTATTAAATTGTATTTCTATTTCCTGTATCAAGAATCCCTGTACGAATAAATCTTCATTGAATTGTATATGTGCTCAGTGGAGGAAAGACCAGGTTTTTAGGTCGGGTTCCAAAGAGGCAGACTCTGAGACAAGGATTC
Source organism: Myotis nattereri (assembly GCF_964212035.1). Classification (NCBI taxonomy): domain Eukaryota; kingdom Metazoa; phylum Chordata; class Mammalia; order Chiroptera; family Vespertilionidae; genus Myotis; species Myotis nattereri. The sequence goes on from NC_138082.1 coordinate 39,354,189, forward strand.
GTGAGCTAGTGACTGATTAAGAAGGTGCTCCCGGGAGAAACACTGAGGGAGTGAAGAAAGCGGAACAGCAGGGAAAGCCACTCAAGGACGTGTTTCCGACCGTGCCCCATGGAGGTAGCCTCAACCTGATCCTACGGGGAACTCTGAAATGAATCCAAACTAGAGGCAAAGGAGCTGGGCCTTCATCCTCACAAGCACATTATTCACGAGAAAAGGAGCCTGATGTCGGTCCAGGAAACCAAGTTCAGAGGTGCTGGCCACTGAAATCCAAACCACGCCATGGCCGGGGGAGGGGCGACAAATGGGTTAAAAGGACACGAAGGGATCTGGGGGGAGCACAACAGTCTCCGTCCATCAGCATAAAACCCGTTTCCTTTCCTTCGGCGTACTATGCTCCAGACGGGTAATAAAAAAAAAAAATCGGATGCCAATATTAAACCAAACATAGCCAAGTGCAAAGTTATGGTATGGCTGCACATTGCTGCACATTGAAATCACTGGGGACCTCAAATATATGGATGCCTGCCTCCCACCCCTAGGCATCCTGACTTATTTGGTGTGGAGTGCAGCCCAGCGCTGGGATTTTTGAAAGGCCCTCCCGCCTCCAGGTGATTCTAAACTCCAGGGAAGTTTTGAACCACCGATCCAAGGCAAGAGACCAGTGTGACTTGTTTTCATTGGGGAAGAAACACCAGGAAAGGGTGAGGTTTCAACTGGGTCTTGGAAGACGGTTAAAATGGAGTAACAAGAAATAGAAGGGGCAGACGTTATTGGCAAAAGATGTAGCACAAGTTCAAAGGCAAACATTTTCATGATAATAAAGGAAATAAGGAAACCAACTTGAAAAGCCCCTGCTGAGACTAGTGAGAAATAAGGTTGGATAGATCCAGTGAATCTCTATTATACTTGGCCCAGAGGTCAAGCAAATATTTTTGAACTTGACCCAGTGGGCAACCACTGTAGATCTTTTGATAGAGGAGTGAAATGATAGAAGTGATATATATTTTTTAAAGTCTTCTGCAACAGCACAGAAGAGAGATTCAAACTGCAGGAGATTTGAGGTCTGCGGAGGCGCCATTTCAGTAATCCCGGTATTTGATAGGGTCTCCACTAGGGCAGCAGCTGCCAGGATTGAAAGGAAGGGACAAATAAGGAAAGGCATTTTAAAGAAGAGAGAGGTCTTGGAGCTTGGATATAGAAGCCAAAAAGGGGGGGGGGGGGGGCAGGAGTTAAAGAGAAGGCCAAACTTAATAAGCAATTTTAAGTATTAATTGATGGTTTTCTCCACGTGTATGTTAACGCCCTGACCCACTTTCAGCTGGGTCGGGGGACATGAGGCCGACTTTGCACTATTTCAAGATGCCAAAGAGGGATTAAAAAAAAAAAACACCCACCAAATATTTTTCTTTAAATTAATAATAATAATAAAGTTTCATTGTGCATATAACAGAAAACTTTAAAGGAAAATAACTAAGAAAGCCTTTTTCAGCCCTCCCTCCATTCAAACTCTCCCTGGAAAGGCAAAGGATAATTAGGTGGGGAGGAGAGAGCTTAGATACTCAGAGGAAGGACTGTGAACACTGTCCAACCCCATCCCTCAGACCCCTCCACATTCCTAAGTGTTGTAGATCAGAAAGAGCCAGAGAAATGTACAACCCTCCCTTATCCTCAGGGATCCACGGACGGAGTGCAACGGTAGCCTCCTTTTCGTTCACCACAATGGCATCCGGCTTGTGATGTCTCGGGCACGCGTGTTTTGATGATGGTCTTCTATTTTGACAGCCCTGGAGAGAAATCCCAAAGCAACTGAGGTTATTTGACATTTGGTGGCCCAAAGGAGTGTCAGAAATGGTGATGAAAAAATATGGCCGCAGAAAGTAACAGTGGACCCTCAGTTCCCATAATGTGTTTTAGCAAAAGTAAGAATTGATGCTGACAACCAAGAATGATGGCAGGAAGATTACACAGCTCAGCTCACCGCAGCGCGGGGCAGAGCCGGACTGAGACAGGGGCCTCTCTCTGCCAACAAGGCACCTCTGCAGCCAAAAGAAAAAGAGCAGAAAATGTTTTTATATATATAAACATAAAGAGATAGTATAATAAGTATATATGAATAGATGTATGTGTGTTATCTATAATGTAATTATTAAACATGAGTGACTGGGGGCTCACTGAATTTTTTTGAGTTTAATGATTAAGACATCATTAAAGCGACTGAATTTTCCTCGAGGTGATTGGGTTGCTTTGTCACTATGAGAAGGAGTGCTGCAGGAGGTGAAAATATGATTACATTTCATTATACGAAGATAAAGAATGTTACATTTTACACATCTAAGTTTTCACTCTTTGAAAATCACATTGACTTTCACAAGGTTTTGAGCTAATATGATGGGGAAAATGGTGGCGCCACAATGATGAGCCTGGCTTGGGGGCATGTCAAATTTAAGTAACAAGACAGGTAGTAGAACGTGTTCTGTAGGTTGACGGAGTGCAAAACCAGAGGCAGACTAGAAGAGAAAGGCAAAGTTGTAAGTGAATTCAGTTGTCATTAGAAGAGAGGTGATCATCTGAGCCTGGGCGAACCTGCACAGGAAAGCACACCAGTGAAAGCTCTGAGCTTCTCCATCATGCCTACTGGACATGAAAGTGATATTGTACATCTTGATGGAATTATTCACCTGTATAAAAGGACACAACGTAACATGTACACTTTTTTTTCTGTGTCTTTTTCATTATTTGATTAAAATGAATAAATCAGAAGAATTTAATAGGCCTATATTTTTCAACTATTTATTTCATTTATTTATGTACTTTAAAATTTTCAAATATTATAGGTAGATGGAATAGGAAAGAGATCTCAGAAAGAAAAATGTGGATTGCTGAAATACATGACAAAGGCTGAGAGATAAGGTTGAGAAATTTTCCCAGAATAAAGAACAAAAACAAAACAATCCAGAAGATGGGAAATAAGAGAGAAATGACAGGTGATATAAAGGAGTCCCAGGAGCTTCGACCTCCAAAATAATAGGAGAGAGAGAGAGAGAGATGTGGGAAGGGAAGGGAAGGGAAGGGAAGGGAAGGGAAGGGAAGGGAAGGGAAGGGAAGGGATGGAAACAGAGGGGAGAGGAGGGGAAAGGAGGAGAGAAAATAGAAGAATGAAAATGATCAATGAAATAGTAAAATTCCCCAGAGTAGTTTCTGTGGTAAATAATATTTACATATTCATTGTATGGTAATCTCTGTTTATTGGTTTTTATTTCACAAAATCAACGCCCCCAGCAAGTCACAGAAAACATAGTTTCAATTCTAGAATAGATCATAAATCCTATGAGCCTTGACAATGTTTACATTGCAAGTTAACACTGATGGTCTGAGAGGTAGAGATGGGGAAGAAACCTGATGGAAGTATGGGAACTCAGCTTTAAAGAGCATAGAGGGAAAATCAACTAATTTGAGGTAATAGACTACAAGATAAAGTTTTGAAAATATCATTAAAAGTCCTAATAGTAACCAACAGACCTAGAAATCAGATAATATCTGACTAAATATGGGAGGCAGAGAACTTGGGGTGGGGTCATACTGTGTGACCGAGCAAAATTCCTGTGGTAGGTGGCCTCCAAGATGGTCCCCAATGACCACTGCCTCTTGTTATTACACTTCTTTGTAAAACCCCATTCCAAGTTTAGGCTGTACTCAGTGACTCACTTGAACAAGTAGAATACAACACAGGTGATTAAATATCACTTCCTAGATTAGGTTATAAAGTTTGGCTCCATATAGGGCTGGTTCTCTCTCTCTCTCTCTCTCTCTCTCTCTCTCTCTCTCTCTCTCTCTCTCTCTCTCAGAGATGACAGCTGCCATGATGCAATTGTCCACATGACAAGGAACTGAGGGAGCCAACAGCCTCTGAGGAGCTGCATCCTACCAACAACCACGCCCTGAGCTTGGAAGCAGATCCTCCTTCAGTGGGGAGTTCAGATAAGCATGCAGCTCCAACTGACCCCTCGCTTACAACCTTATGAAATACTATGAGATGAATGACTTAGCTAAGCCATGCCTGGATTCCTACTGTGAGATTAGTACACTAAAAATTGAATCACTGATTTAGAAGAAAAACGAAAGCAGCTGTCCAAGAATGAGAAAAATATGGGCAAAAGTAGGAAAATTATTAATGCAAAAAAAAATTCCAACTTCAAAAAAAGGCATTTGCTGTAAATTAAAACCACCATGAGAGATTGTCTCACACCTGTGAGGATGGTTATCGTTAGTAAATCAATAAACAACAAGTGTTGGCGAGGATGTGGAGAAAGGGCACCCTGTGCACTTCTGGTGGGAATGCAAACTGGTGCGATTACTATGGAAAACAGTACGGAGGCTCCTCAACAAAATAAAAATCAAACTCTCTTATGGTCCACCAATTCTACTTCTGGGTATTTATCTTAAGAAATTTTTAAAAACTAATCTGAAGAGATATATGTACCCCCATGTTTATTGTAGCATAATTTACAATAGCTAAGACACAGAAACAACCTAAGTGTCCACTGACAGATGAATGAGTGAAGAACATGCAGTACACACACACACACACACACACACACACACACACACACACACGTATATAATGTAATATTATTCAGGCATAAAAAAAAACTAGTGGATGAATCTTCAGGGTGTTATGCTTAGTGAATAAGTCAGACAGAGAAAAACAAATACCATATGATCTCACTTACTAGTATATGTGGAATCTTAAAAAAAAAAAATGAGCTCATAGATACAGAGAACAGGCAATAATGGGTGAAGGGGGCCAAAAAGCTAGAAAATTCCAGTTATAAAACAAATAAGTCAAACCTGGCCGATGCTGCTCAGTGGTTTGAATGTCAACCTATGAACCAGGAAGTCAAGGTTTGATTCCTGGTCAGGGTGCATGTCTGGGTTGCAGGCTCAATCCCCAATGTGGAGCATGCAGAAGGCAACCTATCAATTATTCTCTCTCATCACTGATGTTTCTATTTCTCTCTCCCTCTCCCTTCTTCTCTGAAACCAATATAAAAATATTAAAAAAATAAGTCATGAGGATATAATGCACAGCATGGTGACTATGGTTAATAATATGTATAGTGACAGATGTTAACTAGACTTAGTGTGATAATTTTGCAATACATACAAATACCAAATCATTTTGTTGTACACCTGAAACTAACATAACGTTATATGTCAATTATACATCAATAAAAATTCAATTTGGGGATATGCATACTGTTTGGCTTAGCAGTTCTATCTCTATAAGTGTACTTGAGAGAACTGCTAATAACATAAGAATGCATATTGTTTTAGTAGCAAAACTTGGAAACAACATAAATATTCACCAAGCACAGAATTAATAAATTGTGGTGTATTCATTACATAGCTTTTGGAATTTTAAAAAAATTACTTCTATATCATGAATAAATCTTGAAAACACTGTTAAATGAAGAAAGCAAACAAAAATCCAACTCTCTATACTAGCGTTATCTCATAGTTAATATGTTAAAATAAAATTTAAATAAATATCAAATTTTAACTCTTCAACTAAACCTTGAACTCTTTTGATGTTTACTGTTAATGCTTCATACATTGCAATAAAACCAAATCAGACTAATTCATTGTTCATACTCCTGAAAGACATTGGGATCTAAAAAGAATTGAATTCTTTACTTGGAAAGATACTCTCTTATTTATAACTGAAATTACAATGTATAAAAATTCAGTAGAAATAATTAATGGGAGATACAGGATTCTTTAAGAAGTTCAATAAAGTGAAAATGTCATATAAAATAAAGGCTCGATATGAAAGTTAAACAAAGCAAAACACCTAGCACACAGAGAAGACAGGGGGCCAAGAAATGTTCAAAGAATGCCTGAGAGCTTAGCCTCCCTGACCTCAGCACAGCAGAGAAGAAAATAAAATGTATTTAACATTTCTTGGGCTTCAGAATGCATTGTACATTGAAGGAACACAAGATAAATTATTTATACTGTTTCAACCAAGATGGGCAAAATCCCAAACTGTCATAAACAGAGTTTAAAAAGCTTAATACTGCATAAATAATTTATAGTTTCTAAACCAGAAAAGTTCTAAATTTGAAACCCTGCATTGACTCTGTATCAACCACAGGGCATTCATCTTCCTTCAGGAGCTGATGAGATACTTTATAGAAAGGTCACCATCATAAAGAAAAGCACAATATTTCATTTCTTATTTCCTTTTTTTTTTTTTTTCAGAAATGTAACCCAAACACAGGATATTGAAGAGATATGCCACAGCAATTTTTAAGTAAACAAGAACAACAAAAATGCTCTTATATTTATCATGCGAACTGCATGCCAAATTACCCTGTATTTTTCTTTTTATGGAAGGATCAGGTTAATTCTGTATATTCCCAAATTCTAGATCATAAAATATAACCATGATGCAATGTGCTTTTAAAGTGAAGTGAGATTTACAAACCCCTTGGGAAGAAATCTTGAGTACAGAATATTTCTAGACTTTTATGAAAATATTTTACATTATTTCCTGTTCACAACTAATGTCATAATTGTTTAATGACTTGCCTTTATCAAGAGTACCCAGAGCATTCAACTAGGTTTATATAGAAATGTCCCTTTCTTCCCACTCTCATGTTCCACTGGTTTGTGTAACAGTTTACTTCGATTACAGGATGAAAATAACCAACGTAACCGACACACAGGTGTGGGGAGTGCACATTTCACCTTCGGGAAGCAGGAACATCAAGACACCTGCAGAGAGCTGACCTCACTGGCACAGCCGTGGCATCTCATGAGTGTCAGCCAAAATGTTTTGCAAGGAAATTAAAGAGCATTGGTTAATCTGGCAGGTTGATTAAATGCAGGTCAGATAAGAATGCTTCCACAGCATAATAAGGAGGACGGCTACCATCTATGGCGTGCTCACTACGGACTGTGGCACCTGGCCACGTGCTGCTTTCCTGACCATCTGCCATATTTAGCCCTATCAGTGGGCAGCAAGGTGTGTTCCTCGTGACAATGTCCCTAATGCACAAGCAGATTAACTAATATTTTTTCAAAAGTGATCATGGTAGACTCCCCAGAGTGCCTTTGCATTTAAAACCTTGCGTAATTCAGCCCCAAATGACCTGACCAATCTTTTTCTTTTTTTAACTTCCAGCATCATTTATTTTTCCTAGAATTTGGATGCAATTAACTGCAGCAAGACAGTACGCAATACTATTTAAGCCTCACTTCAGGTTCTTAAGCTACCTCAGCATGTGTAAACATGAATTCACATTTACAGGAATTCACTGGAAAACTAAAATTTGACATACCGACAAATTGACTCAATGTTGATATAACTACATATATCACATGAACTTCACAGAATTTGGCCTTTAGAAACTAGCTTACAACACATAAAAAATAATTACTCTTTGCTTATCTGTCCTAACCTATTTAGTGTTACCCCAATAGACCCGCACTTCCCATAGCTTTTACCACGAAGAGACAGTTGATTCCCCCCTTTGCTGGACACGTACCTCTGCCGGATTGTCACACAGCTCATACTGCTTGCAAATTTGCTGAGCTGAAGAAGACAGACCGTTGTTCTGGGAAAAAGCTGGAAGATGGCCCTACGTTTTTGAAATCTGGTGATGCCGCCATTGTTGATATGGTTCCTGACAAGCCCATGTGTGTTGAGAGCTTCTCTGACTGCCCTCCCCTGGGCCATTTCACTGTCCGCGACGTGAACCAGACAGTTGCTGTGGGTGTCATCAAAGAAGTGGACAAGAAAGCAACTGGAGTTGGCAGTCACCAAGTCTGCCCAGACGCTCAGAAGGCTAAATGAACATTATTCCCAACACCTGCCACCCCAGTCTTAATCAGTGGTGGAAGAACGGTCTCAGAACTGTTTGTCTCAATTGGCCATTTAAGTTTAATAGTAAAAGACTGGTGAATGATTACAATGCATCGTAAAACCTTCAAAAGGAAAGGAGAATGTTTTGTGGACCATTTGGTTCTTGTGTGTGTGTGTGTGTGTGTGTGTGTGTGTGTGTGTGTGTGTGGCAGTTTTTAAGTTATCAGTTTTTAAAATCAATAATTTTTAATGGAAACAACATGACTAAAACTCTGTCACAGAATTTTGAGACCCATTAAAATAACAAAGTTTAATGAGAAACCTGTGTGTTCTTTTGGTCAACACTGTAACTTTCTGTTATACTACTTAGGTAAAAGACTTCAGAGTTGCCCATGACCTATTTCTAGTTTTATATCTGCTGATACTTTATAATTCAACTAGAGGCCCAGTGCATGACATTAGTGCACTGGGGGTGGGGAGGGTCCCCTCAGCCCAGCCTGTGCCCTCTCTCAGTCCGAGACCCCTCAGGGGATGTCCAACCCTCAAAGGGTCCTTCGCGCTGCTGCTGTGGAGGCAGGAGAGGCTTCTGGCTGAGCAATGCTCCCCCTATGGGAGCACACTGACCACCAGGGGGCAGCTCCTGCATTGAGAATCTGGCCCCTGGTGGTCAGTGTGCATCATAGCAACCGGTCATTCCTCGGTTTGGTCAATTTGCATATTAGGGTTTTCTTATCCTATATAATAAAAGGCTAATATGCAAATTGGCCAAACAGTGGAACAACCAGTTGCTGTGATGCACACTGACCACCAGGGACAGATGCTCAATACAGGAGCTTCCCCCTGGTGGTCAGTGGGCTCCCGCCTCTGCAATGGGGGCAGCAGGCCTACGTTTTCAGTTGAACATCGCCCAAGGGCTCCCAGACTCCGCGAGGGCACAGGCCAAGCTGAGGGATCCCCCCTCCCAAGTGCACAAATTTTGTGCACTGGGCCTCTAGTCTATAATAATAAAAGCATAATATGCTAATTAGACTGGACATCCTTTTGGATGACCTTCCAGATGAAGCCAGGGCTGTGAGGGAAGCCTGAGTCCCAGGTGCCAGAAAGAAGCCAGTGCTGACAGCAGGGGAAAGGCCTACTCTTGCAGGAATGTCGTGTATGGGACCTCTAGTAATTCAATAATTCTGTTAACATTTTTTCTGGGTGGGAACTTTGTTGTTGTTGTTGTTTTTCACTTTGTCTTAAAGGAACCCAACCAATCTTATTTTCTACTTTCCTATCTGAACGTGCTACTCCAGCAAGAACATTTGGCCAACATCCTTGCAATAGCCCTGTGCACTCCAGCAAAGTGGTTATGAGAGAGCTTTGAACTCATACTGTTGGGGTTGTCTCCTTACTGTACACTTAAGTTGCTTAGTCTTTTGAGTCCATTCCCTTATTTGGAATAAAAATGGAAAAAATGCAATAATGAAGATAATACAATTCCTACCTCATAAGTGAGATATTGCCTATAATTATCAGTCCAATGCCTGGCACATAGTAAGTGTTCAATGCATGTTGTCTATGATTACTGTTTTAAAATAGTATTAATTATAAAGAAGTTTGAGAACTGATGGGCACTTTCTTCTAATATTTTTCTGCTGCTTAACATAGGGCGACCTTGAATGAGCACCTAATGTTTGTTTTGTGCTCATTATTTTTTAAAATAGAACACATATTTTTAAAAAACTTCTAAACCCCCAGACTAATGTACAGTATTAACCCCAGACTAATGTACAGTATCCCCAGTTTTATTTTTAAAATGACTAAAGTAAAAAATACATTTAGGATTTTAGAGTCTGATGTGAGGCACTAATATTTTGCCTAGAGTCAAGTAAAGTCAAAAATAGTCAACAATGATAAAGTACGTCTATGTGCTTTAAACTGTGGCAAGTGCTTTATATGGACTAGCTTATTCAATTTCCAAAAAGCAACAAAGTAAGCATTATGCTTTTTTTCATGTGAAGAAAATGAAGCTTAGAGCACTTATTACCTCGCCCAAAGTCACATAGCTGGTGAGTGGAGGAGTCAAGATTTTAACTTAGTCTGATGCCAAGGCCAAATTTTTAAAGCTCTGTGCCAGGCTGCCAGGACTCGTCACTACTGAAGACAAAAATAATGGCAAGGGCTCATAAGGTGAGATCACAGACCTGCCAAACCAAAACTGAAGGCTGTGATTCTTACCAATAATGCTCCCTCCATCCCTATGCCAAGTGCTCCTGTCATGAGAATATGGATGATTCTGAGATGTACGGGGAGGAAAGGAGTCTTAAAAAGTATTGGAAATTTGGGATGCTAGCAAATCTGTGTAAAAGCTTTTCTCCTGAGAGAGATCTGTTTAGGACAATGATTCTCATGGTATGGGGGATGGTAAAACCTGTAAGAATTTCCTAATAATCTGCTAGTTAATATCCTACACTGTAGGGCCCATAGTGGGGGTGGAATAGGGAATGGGTCCTGATTAGCTAACATTATTAAGCTTTTAATTATAATTATTGTGCTTTTATTACTTTTATTGTCCCCATGACTACTCTTGGGTCTTTATTAATGCCATCTCCTCCTCACTCACATTCCCTGACACTTCCTAGCACTTAAATAAATCTACCAAAATATACCCAGTCCCACCCCAGGCGGCTTTTCCTGACCATCCTGGCTCACCAGGACTGCTCCTGGGTGTGAGTTCTTACAGCAGCGACTGTCCCCATCACTCTTCACATTGCAGGCTGCTTTCATGAGCACTTCACTTGTCTCTGTTTATACGGAGATTATAAAGTTTTTGAGAGCTGCATGATGTCTTATATGTCTCATCACCCTCGGTATCTTCCTGGAAGAGACAGTCAACTAAAATATATTGATTTTTTACTTAAAAGAGACATAGCAACATCGCCCAGCACCAAGAAACCAATTAGCCTTTGGATCCTTCTTACACACGACTGTGGCCCACGTCCCAGAGAGGAGGAAAAGGCGTCCATGAGGAACTGGGGGTGAGCTTGTTCACTGAAAAGATTCAGGATTTCACGCATTGGCTGTTTCTTAACAAAAACAAGCAATCCCAAAATGAGTAAACAGACGAAACTAAGCCTTGACAGTTCCCTAAGTTATTAATGCTGGAGACCCCTCAACGTCCTGTGAATTAGGAATCCAGGGCCTGCACAGGAGGTAACAGTGACAGCACTCCTGTGACTGAAAAGCACATCATAGCGACTAAGAAAACACAACATCAAAGAAGCCAGGGCTCAAACATGTTTGCTTATTTCTCTCTAAACTTAGAGCTGATTTGTATCAGAGCTTAGATGAGAATGTGGGTCTCATTTCTTGCCTTGTCTCTCATTGAACAACATAAAAATGATTATAAAAAATAGTTTCATTTTCATTTCATAAGACTAAACTCATTACTACACTAAAGAAAATTCTAGGGTACCACTAGAGCTAATTTAGGATTATTTAAAGTAGACTCAAGTTCATAAGGTTCTGCCACATGTTCTCTTTTCCCTCGCCTAGGGCCTTGATATTTTCACAAAGGATACAATTGTAAGAATTACTTTAAAAAATACATATTTTGCTTGTTTGTTTTTACTTTAAACCTTAGGCAAAGATTGATGGGATATTTTAATTGTCATATAATGACAAATAATATTTTTCCTTTTCTTTTAAATTCCAAAATATGAAAGCATGTGGTCAACCTCAGACCATGTTATTCGATCTATTGGTAGCATCTGACACTTTCTTTTCCTTGAAAGACTTTGATTTCCAGCACATGCAATCTACCTGGTTTTCCTCCTACTTCCCTGGCTCACTCTTCTCAGACCTCTAACCGTTTCTTCCTCTTCTCCCTCACCTTCACAGTGCCCCAGGGCTCAATCCTTGAACTGTTTATTCACTCCCTCTGTGACCCATCAGTCTTAAAGTTTTAAAACCGGACACCTCCTAATAGTGTTTCTCCTGCCCAGACCTTTCCCCTAAAAACTCCACTTATAGTCAACTCTCTACCTACCCTCTGCACCTAGATGTCTTAGGCATCCCAAATTTACCACATCAAAAACTAAACTCCTGTTCATCCATTTAACCCCACCCCTACTATACAACAACCAATCTGTCAGCAAATACCATTGGCTTTACTCTCAAAATGTATCCAGAATCTAGACTTTTTCTTTACTACCTCATTATTATCCTTCTCATCCAAGACATTATCTTCTCTTAGTTACTTGTGAGGCTTCTAACAGGTATATAGTTTTAAAAGTTAGACTGGAAATAGCAGGAGGAACACTTTGTAAAATACATTATTGTCTAACCAATATGCAGTACACCTGAAACTAGCCTAGAGACACTAAAAGTACTGACCGTTAAAGGAAAATACTGACAAATTGAGAGAAAAAATTGACTAAACAAAACAAAACACCAGTAGTCTACTATTTTCTCTTCCAACTGCCACACCAAAGAAGCGGTTGCTTTCATATCTTAATTTTTTCTTATGGGATTTTTTGTCACATTTTTAAACAATATGCTAATGTTATACTTCTTGTTTTTCTGCTTCAGATATCTATGTACTTGTTAGAAGAAAATTATTTCAATCTCTTATATGCCCCCCCAACACACACTCACACACACACACACACACACACACTCATTTCTACTCCCCATGCTCCCATTATAGTTATAATTCTAAAAAGTTATAGAGTAGTTTTTGATACAAAAAAATATTAAATGTTATGCTATTTACAATAGCTAAGACCTGGAAACAGTCCAAGTGCCTATCAGTAGATGAATGGATAAAAAATCTGGGTACATTTATACCATGGAATACTATACAGCTGTAAAAAAGAAGGATCTCTTACCCTTTGAGACAGCATGGAGGAACCTGGAGTATATTATAAGTGAAATAAGCCAGCAAGAGAAAGACAACTATCACATGATCTCCCTCATAAGTGGAATCTAATTAACAAAATAAACTTGAAGCATCTGTCTTATATAAAACTGCTATTTGAAATTTTAACCCTGCTATTTTGGCTTCTGTAAACGCTTGCTTGCTTAAAGAATAAGGAAAATAAGACTACTCCCATTCCAGAGAGGCCATAAACTATGCCCCAGACAGAGTTGTCAGTGGCTGGCACAGGCCAGGCCTTGAATATGGTCTCATGGCCCCTTCCCAGCACACAGGCCTTCTTTCTCAGAAGGTCCGGAGGTCTCATTCCAAATTTGGAAGACAAAGAACTAGAAAAAGTATAAATAGGGAAAGTTTCCTCCATGTTGGAGGGCTCAGAACTTGAAAGACACATTTTTTTCTGGACCTGCGCATAATTATAATAAAATGTAACTCCCCTTTCTCTAAGCATTGCTTGGTTTTTGTGACAAACTGATGCACAAAATAGATCCAGACACAGAAGCATTGATCAGACTGATGAATCTGAGAAAAGGTGGGGCGGGGGGTGAGGGAAATGTGGGTGGGTTGGAAGAGATTAACCAAAGAACTCATATGCATATACGCATAACCCATGGACACAGATAATAGCGCATAGTGTGGTGAAGATTTGGGGGGGGGGGTGTTGGGAGGTAGAGGGGTCATTGGGGTTAAAAAGGAGGACATCTGTAATACATTCAACAATAAAGATAAATTAAAAAAAAAAAAAAAAAGCTTGGTCTGGCCAGCATAGCTCAGTGGTTGAGCATTGACCTATGAACCACCAGGAGTCATGGATCAATTCCCAGTCAGAGCACATACCTGGGTGGTGGGCTCAATCCCCAGTGTTGGGTGTGCAGGAGGCAGCCAATCAATGAATTCTCTCTCATCATTGATAGCTCTCTCCCTCTCCTTTCCTCTCTGAAATCAGTAAAAAATATATTTAAAACAAAACACAGCTTGTAATACTGAATACATGTAAAACAGTAGCTCAAGAGAGATACCTAGACCAGCAGAAGGCATTGAATGAACAAGCAAAAAAATATGACCTTGTATATAGGCACACAGACTTGCGGGCTGTTTGTCAACACAGTACAAATTATGCTAGCCTGACTGACTTAATCGCTGATGCCACAGGTGGGGCACTAGCACAGCAATAGAGATCGAATTGTAACACTGGAGTAATTCCTGGGTAGCAGGTGCTGAAGGAATTGATAGCAGAGGCAGGAAAATGGTAATTCATGCTATGTAGTTGCAACATATTTGGTAAAAATTCTGAACTGGGAGACAGATTGTGTTATCTTGTCATTCCAAAGGTAGATGTAGGAAAAATAGAACTGAATTCTATGATATGTTTCTGTGGATAGTATTTGACAAAATATTGCAGGAAATTGATAAGAAGAAAGAATGAAAGTGAGTACAAAGTTTGAGAGATTATAGGTTAGAAAGAAGTAACCAATTTAAAAAAAAACCCACAAAACACAGTAAAATATAAAATTGAGAAAGTGCTTTAAAAAAAAGGAAAGCTCATTAAAACTCAGTTCCAGCAAGGATCAAAATAAGGGTATAGTTTCCAAAACCATTATCAAAACCTCTGAGGAGTTTAAATGTCCTAGGATCACCCAGTAAATTCTTTCAATTGGATAAAAAGCAGAAGGGAATGCTAATTGGTGCCTCTAACCTCACAGAAGTCTAATAGACAAAATCTTGAGCTGCTAAATTTCCTCAGGGATGAATGCTCCAGTCTCCTGCCTGAGGCATATCAGACTGTCTAGGAGTAGTCTCAGCTGACTGGAGGAAAGGGGAGAGCTGGAAGATTTTCTATTCAATATGAACACTTTCATTTAACCCCATTGTTCTTTAACATGACACCCAAAGCTCTAGAGAATAAAACTCCATTCTCCTGCTCAATATGTATAATGTAGCTATTGTCACCTCCCAACCTACAGGGTTTTACTTTTTTCTGAGTCCATTCCTTTTTGTCCCTCCTCTGTCATTTCAGTTGAGTTACAGGAAGGAGCAAAGGTAAACATCAGTGTCCAATCTCCCTCTTACCTGATCTCCCTCTTCCTCTCCAGTGCCCCGTAAACCATCCTCAGCACCGCAGCCAGAATGATTCTTTAAAACAGCATCCATATTCTTTCCCTATATTAAACCCACTAATTCAGCGGTTCTCAACCTGTGGGTCGCGACCCCTTTGGCGGTTGAACGACCCTTCCACAGGGGTCGCCTAAGACCATCCTGCATATCAGATATTTACATTGCGATTCATAACAGTAGCAACATTACAGTTATGAAGTAGCAACGAAAATAATTTTATGGTTGGGTCACAACATGAGGAACTGTATTTAAAGGGCCAGGAAGTTGAGAGCCACTGCACTAATGGATGTCCACTGCATTGGAATCAAATGCAGCCCCCTAATCACAGTCTACAGGCCCCCATGTGATCTGAGCCTGTGTATATTTTGATTACATCTCACTTGTCCCCTCATTCTCCGTTTAAGCCATTCTAGAATCTTGTAGTTCTTGCACATGCCAAGATCATTTCTACCTTGGAGACGTTTTTCTTGCTGTTCCTTATAGGAATCTTCTGTCCCTGGGTTTGTACAAGGCCAGTTGTTTTTCATTTCGTTCTCAGCTCAAATATCACCTACTCAGAGATGTCCCTGACCATACAGTACTCAACCTATGACAGCCTATTCCATCCAACTCCCAGTCTAGGTTTTCCTGCAGTTTTTAAGATATTACGTCTGTAATTTAAAACCTTCAAACAAAGAAATCTCTAGGCTTCTGTGACATCATCAAAAGAAACAACATCAATCTTGCACAAACTCTTCCAGAGGTTAGAAAAAGAAGAAACCTTCCCAATTCATTTTATGAGGTCACTATAAAGCAAAAGCTAATGAACATTACAAGTCAGGAAAATCTTCAGCTAACCAACCTCTCCTGAGCTTGGATGCAAAATATCAGCAGCAAATCTAACCCAGCAATATATAAAAAGGATTATACACATCTACTCTAGGGATTATTTCAGAACATGAGATTAGTTTCATATTTGAAAAATCAATCTGTGATTTTCCCACAATAACAGAAAGGAGAAGAACCATATGAGAAGCTCAGTAAATGCATGAACACACTTGATATAAGGGAAGTTCTTTAATCTAATATTGTTTCTACAACAACACTATAGCAAACAACATTTCTATTAGTGAATTATTGAACGCCTTTTCTCTAATATCAGGAATGAGAAAAGGTGCTCCTATCATTACTTCAATCCAACTTTTATCCTGGAGAGCCCATAAAATGCATTAGGGAAGAAAAATAAATAAGGGTTGAAAGGGACAAAAAAATGACTCATTATTTAAAAATTTTATGATGGTGTATATTGGAAAACCAAAAATTTCTACCAACTATGAGAATCAATAAATGAATTTTGCAAGGTTAAGGATATAAGGCCAATGTTTAAAACAATTGTATTTGTCTAAGCCAACAGCAAACATAAAAAAATAAAATTTGAAATTAAACTATTAGAATTGCATAAAAAGTGATAGTAGGAAAATTTTACATCTGTATTTTCAAATAAGAAATCTTGATGTTTTGCTCACACCACACCCAAAAATCTTCAGATGGATTCTAGATTTAAATATAAAAGGTAAGCTATAACACATCTGGAATAAATAATAAAAGAAATTCTTCATGGACATGAGGTAGGCAAGATTTCTTAAACAGGACCCAAGAAGTGAAAACCGTAAGAAGAAAAAAATAATACAGTTGTATCCATTAAAATTTAAAACTCCCACTCAACTTAAGACACCAAAGAGAATAAAGGACAAACCATAGAGTGGTAAAGAACCACTGCCATACATATTTCTAACAAGAATTTGTACCCAAAGTATGAATCTATATCTGTATCTATATCTATATCTATATATCTGTCTATTTCTATGTCTATGTCTATGTCTACATCTGTATCTATTCTATAAGTCAATATTACAAAGATACAAAAACTAGACCTCAAAACTCCATAAAATAATTATCTAAATCAGGGATAAACATGAAAATATGCTGAAATTCATTAATCATCAGGAAAATGAAATCAAATCACAAAGAAATAACAAGACACACCAGAATGTATAAATTACAAAGTAGCAGAAAATACTGAGGTTTTAATGAGGATGTGTTTCATAATCTTCTGGGGGAAGTATAAATTGATATAATCACTTTGGAAAATAGTAGTCTTTACTAAAGCTGAGTAGAAGCATGACTCCTAGGTCTGTACACCTAATGGAAATGCATGCAAATAGTAACCAAAAGATATTCAAAACAGTCTTCATAGTAGCACCATTCACAACAGCTAAACAACAAATACAACCCAAATGTCTACCAGCAGTAGAATACAGAAATAGGTTATGGCATATCATATAATGGGATACTACACTACACAGTGATGAGAATGAGCAAAGAGTAGTGGTTATCATTACAAAAGGGATAATGAGCCGAAACCGGTTTGGCTCAGTGGATAGAGCATCGGCCTGCGGACTGAAGGGTCCCAGGTTCGATTCCGGTCAAGGGCATGTACCTGGGTTGCGGGCACATCCCCAGTAGGAGATGTGCAGGAGGCAGCTGATCGATGTTTCTCTCTCATCGATGTTTCTAACTCTCTATCTCTCTCCCTTCCTCTCTGTAAAAAATCAATAAAATATATTTTAAAAAAAAGGGATAATGACTTGAATGCATGGTGAGGGGCCTCTGGGTGCTTCTGGATGCTGGTAAAATTCCATTTCTTGATGTGGTTAAATCGGGCTGTTCAAAAACCTTGTGAACTAGCATTGAGATGTACACCTATGATTTGTGCACTTTCTTTATTTGTTGTATCTCAATTAATGTTTTACTGTTTTAAAAAGTTTGCCAGATAATTATATGGAGAGAGTCATTTGAAAAGATGGTCTCTCAGGAGCACAGGAAAGGATATGTAGATTTTGCAGGTTAACTTTACATGTCCGTTTTTGTGCATTGTAGAAGCCAATGTCTTTTCCTGAGTAAAATTAGATCTTAGATGGAGAGGAGATAATAAAGATAGCTTTTAAGATTTGAAAATTTAAAACTCACATTTTGTCAAAATTACCCTTAATAATCCTTTAAAATGGTAAAACACTGGAGACCCACCTGCTTTTTCTAAATCTAAAAAGCCATTTTTTTTCTAGTATTGGAACCTGTCACTTTTTCTATGACTGAGCACCTGGAGAACATGTTGGCTAGTATATAGGGGACTAGAGGCCCAGTGCACAAAATTTGTGCACTGGAGGGGGGTGTCCCTCAGCCCAGTCTGCACCCTCCCCTGTGGGATCTGGCCTAAACTGGCAGTCAGACATCCCCCTCACAATCTGGGACTGCTGGCTTCTAACCACTCACCTGCCTGCCAGCCTGATCACCCCCTAACCACTCCGCTGCCAGCCTGATTGACACCTAACTGCTCCCCTGCCGGCCTGATCATCCCCAACTGCTCTCCCCTGCCGGCCATCTTGTGACAACATGGGGCGGCCATCTTGTAATGGCACAAGGGCATGAAGGTCAATTTGCATATCACCTCTTTATTATATAGGAAGATCATGGTACATGGGAATTTCATAACTTCAAATAATAGAATAATACTAGCAATGCAAGATGCCCAGAGGAATTGAGTAAGAAGATTAACAGATCACATAAAACACATTCTGGAGCAAACTCCAGTCCAGGGCAATGATGGGAGGAATTGCCCTCATGTCAATTGTTCAGCCTCCCCCTCCCCCTCTCTCTCCCCATCCCCTTCCCCCTCAACCTCCCCCTCCCCCTCCTCTTCTTTTCTCTCTCATTTTTTTTGGACAAGTACATACAGTTTAATTCACATTAACTAAATATGCATCAATATTTGAAAGTGGAACAAAATCCTCTTCTTAAGGGTATCCTGATAGTTTTTAAGATGGGAAGGAGTACATTAGTATTAGAAAAATATCTATCTTTTCTCTTAAGTACAATTCCTCTAATTTTATATAATTTTTTCCTTTGGTTTAGAAGATACTAAATGCTTGGGAAAGATATCCCATCACTTAGAACAGGGACTGACAAAGAATAAGTACTATGTAAGTATTTTCAAAGTAAGTAAATAAAATTCATCATTCTTCCATGAATACTTTAAGCATGTAAGCTACAAATAAGAAATTCACAAGAGGAATTAAGACTCTTAGACCTCCTGTATTTATGTTAGTGTCCCTTTGCTACTTTGTCAAAACAAATCCAATTCAATAGTATTTCCCTCCCAAAACTATACTCTTCTTTCAAATCATTTAAGCAAATGTCCTAGGATGCTTTTGCATTCACCTCTGAGGCTCCTTTTTGAGAAACACAACTCTATGATATTCACCTGGCCCATGCCCTTGAGTTTTATGGGACAAAAGCTTTTTTTCCAAATTTATCACAACGGAGTGTCTTGTTCAATTAACTGTACCTGCCAATCATCTCTGCATGGAGCCACGAGGCAACACTCATCTTATTTGTAAGGCACTACCTACCAAGCCCTTCAAAGTACTGGAGGAAAACCATGATAAATAATAAAACACACAAGTGGAATAAGCTCAAACTAGCTCTCAAAAATATACATGTCCTGCTGATCTGAACAGGAGGGAGGGAAGAAAGCATCTTATATACCAACACCATATCACTACAGAAATTTCATAAAAAATTGTAAGTATTAAGTTTCACCAAAATTGATGGCTTACATTTTATAGATTCAAAGCAAAATAATTTTTCTAAAATAGTATAATGTATAGATAATATTCTATAGTTGTTTATGATTATTTTCTTCTTCCTCATATTTTCTTTATGCTACGTATGTGCTGTGGATGGAATTGTGTACTCCTCCACCAAAAATAAGTCCTACCCCCACCCCACCCTAAGGTGATGGTTTTTGGAGGTGAGGCCTTTGGGAAGTAACTAGGTTGAAATAAAGTCATGAAAGTGGGGTTCTCATGATAGAACTGGTGCTCTTATAAGAAGAGACATCAAAGAGTTCTCTCCTCTCTCTCTTTCTCTGTCTTTCCTCTCCCTCTCCTTCCTTCCCTCCCTCTCTTCCCGTCTCCTCCCCCTCCTCCTCTTCCTCCACCTCCTCCTCTTCCTCCTTCTTTTTTTCTTCTCCTTCTTCTCCTTCTTCTCTTCTTCCCTTTTTCTTCTCTTTCTTCTTCTTCTTCTTCTTCTTCTTCTTCTTCTTCTTCTTCTTCTCTCTCTCTCTCTCTCTCTCTCTCTCTCTCTCTCTCTCTCTCCTCTCCTCTCCTCTCCTCTCTTCTCCTCTCTTCTCCATAGACTCTATAAGAGGCCCAGCTCTTCCTCTCCTGATAAGCCCTATCACATAAATATTCCATATTCTTATTTTATTGTCACAAGAATTTTGTGCAACAAGAGTATTACTCTTCTACTTTATAAAAAAGCAACTGAAGCCTACATATCAGATTTACATGCCTAAGGTTACCTAGTAAAATAAGTATATGTATATACATGTAAATATATATAATATAAATATATCTAGAAGAATATCTGTACTAAAAAAGATTAAAATTATATAGATTTTATTTTTGCCTTTATTGTTTGTGTGCATGCAAATCTGGTTATAGGAAAGATTACAAAAAGCATATACTGGTGCTCAGTGTTGTTTGGAGAAAACTGACCTTGTGAAAGTAGTAAAAGCATCTCACCAGTTCTAATTCGCATTGTAACAACAGCACCTTGTACATCTTTTAAAATATATCTAACATCTTCTAATAAAAAATCTCTCATGAAAAAAACATACCATACCAAAAAAAAACATAATTTCAAAATGCTATTTGTAATATAAGAGATCATTCCATGGTTTTATATTAAAAATCCACACCCATGGGATTTATTTTAAGGGAATAGCAGACTTTAAGACCTGAACTCTACAGAGATGCACACAGAGCAGTGATAGTGTTACACCTTCTATAATAGGAGCCAACTCCCCAGGATGCAGGAAGGAAACCTTGGGCACAGAGGTTAATTTCTCCACCTCAGGCTTTATGAATTAATTCTATATCAGCTAATGCTTCTTTTTATATTTCTTTGGCAGCATCCCTCCAATGCACAGTTGGTTAAGAATGGCAGGGAGCCCTGGCCTGTTTGGCTCAGTGGATAGAGCATCGGCCTGCGGACTGAAGGGTCCTAGGTTTGATTCCGGTCAAGGGCATGTACCTTGGTTGCGGGCATATCCCCAGTGGGGGGTGTGCAGGAGGCAGCTGATCGATGTTTCTCTCTCATCAATGTTTCTAACTCTCTATCCTCTCCTTTCCTCTCTGTAAAAAGATCAGTAAAATATATTAAAAAAAGAATGGCAGGGAGATAAAATAGTAGTAGAAAGGAAGAATATTGAGGCCACCAGGTTCTTCTCAGTCACAAACACAAAATTTTCCTTAAAAACAATGATACAGAAGGAAAATTGCCAATATGCATATGAAAAATGTTCAACATCATTATTTATTACGGAAATGAAAATTAAAACCACAATAAGATACACTATATAATAATGAAATGGATAAAACAAATATCTATCTATAGGTATTTAGCAGAAAAAAAAGTTTTTTAAAAATCAGTGAGGATAAAAGTTTTGAAAAACACCATCAACTTAACCTAAATGATACCTAACAAATAAGGTCTACATAATCTCCTCAAGTGCACATGGCACTCTATGCTGGGCCACAAAACAAAAAAATCTTAACAAAGTAGATTTTCACTACTTATTTTCCAAACTACTTCATTTCAAAGCTACAATAATCAAAACAGTTCATTTTGATATAAAGCTAGGCAAACAGCTCAAAAGAGTGTAACACAGAAATAACCCCACATGCAAATGATCAATTGATTTTCAACAAAAGTGCCTAAGGGAAAGCATAATCTTTTCACTAAATGACGCTAGAACAACTGATATCTATAGAAAAAGAGTCCCATCCCCTAATCTACACCACACATAAAAATTAAATTGATATGGATTATAGACCAAAACATAAAAAAGCTTCTAAAAATATGTCACATATCTTTTATGATCTTGAGGTAGGCAAAATTTTTCAGGTCACTGAAAACATTAGCCATTAAAAATGATAAATTATTCATTACAAAAAATAAAAATTCTTTTAATCAATGCAAGTTGTAAGACTTGAACAGACTAGCCACAGACTTTGAAAAAAGTATTTGATACATCTACTTGACAAAGGACAAAGTGATATAAAATTGACAATGCTTAGACACTCAAGAAGGAAGATATTAGAAAGGATAATAATGCTTATTAGTCATTAGGGAAATGCATGTTAAAACCACCATAAGATATGACTGCACACTTTCTAGAAGGGCTACAATTAAAAAGGCTAACAACACCAAATGCTGATGAAAATGTCAAGTGATGAGCACTATCCTGCGTTGCTGATGGAAGTTTAAAGGTGTCCAATCACTTTCATTGGAAAATTATTTGTCAATTTCTCCTACAGCTGAATAAGCTCTTACTGTATTATCCAGCAATTCTACTTCTAAATATATATCCAAGTGAAAATATATATCCTCAAAAATCTCTGTACAAAAATATTCTTAGCAGCTTTATTCATAGAAGACAAAGCTAAAAACAACCCAAATGTCTATCACCAGGCAAATGGATAAGCAAATTGTAGTATATCCATATAATAGAAAGCTGCTCAACAATAAAATGAATTAATTACTGAAACACACAAAGGCATGCTGAGTGAAAGGCACCAGACGTAAAAGAGTATCTATATATATAAAAGCCAAGCGACCAGAATGACGGAACCACTGGAATGACTGGTCGTTATGGCTCACACTGCGGTGGCCAACCAGCCTGATCGGGGCCCCTATCGGGCCCCCTCCAACCTCTCTCAGTACCTGCACCCCCAGCAGGCCCGCCCCTGATTGGCCCCCATCGGGGCAGGCCAGCCGGACCCCACCTGTGCACGAATTTGTGCACCGGGCCTCTAGTACACTGTATGAATGTACCTATATGACATCATAGAACAGGCAAACAAAATTTATGGTAAAAATATTCAGAGCAGCCACTGCCTCAGCAATTGTGGAGACAGCCTGAGAAGGGATGTGACGGAAGTTTCTGGAAAAGTAGAAATACTCTGTATCTTATTAAAGTTACATGGTTAGATTACGCAGTGAATGAGTTTATTAAAACTCACTGATCTATAACACATAGGATCTGTGTGTTCCATAGTATGCATTTAATGTTACAGAGAAAGTCAAAGGCTAATGTGTTATTTCTAAACAGTAAGCACCAATGTTGGAAACAAGAGGCCATTTTCTATAAGATACCTGTGGTCCCTCTTCAGTTTTACGAATCACTGTTTATGGAATGCTGCATACAATCTTTATCTCTTTTTAAAAGATGGTTCCAACTATAAAACCTGATTTTTGACCAATTATTTGAATAGTTGTTCAATTCTTAACCCTGTAAGTTAGGACTTCAATCTGGTCTTCCTACTAGGCCATTATGAATGTTAATTAAAAAACATTTCAAATGTAAAGCAAAACATTAGGACCATATGTAGGATAAAAAACTCCTCAAAAAATTTAAAGATAAAAAAAAAATTTAAAGATAACATTCTATTCAACACAGTAAGTATATAATTTTCTTAACCTCCATTCAATACCATATATGGATGCTTCAAGTTTTGATGTTTTAAATATTCTATTTACTATTTATTATTAAATATCTTATAATATTTCAAATGTTATTTTAAACAATATTATGATAAACATATTAGTAGTATAAATTTAAATTATATTACCTGCTCTTGCTAATTAAAAAATACAAATTATTTCCCTGAGCCTAAAATTGGTGAGCCTAAATTTGGCATGTCCATGCCCATCTAGCCTCATATATTTTAAAAGTTTATATCAGATCTTTCCTTTACAAGCACAATTGAGATGGAACATTAATGTAATTATCTAGATTTATGGAAGAAAAGAATTAAAAGCATAATTTTACTGCAATTATCTACATTTGCTATCTATATTAATTCCATTACAGACTGACTTGGCATGATCAGAACATTAAATAGCTTAATTTGAACAATTTAGACATTTAAAATTACATGTTTATATTTAAAGAGAGTAAGTAGCAGAGAAGAGCTGAAGATGAAGACAGGAAATTGAGAAAATAAAGTTGGAAAATTCATCAGAATTTCAAAGACCTAATCCATAGCCATAGAGAAGAAATGAAAGCGTAAGCAGTGATATACATTCGAAAATAGTGGGAAAATAATGAGAGTTGGGGGTGGGGAGGAAGAAAAGGGGGGAAAGATAAGAAGGAAGAGGAAAGGAAAGGAGACTTTTCCTATGAGTGATGTAACATCTAATCCAGTTTCTTAGGGAAATTTCAAGGTGGGCAATGTTGTATACCCGACAGTTACCAGAAGCTACATATAAAATGTGCCTTGAGGAACATCATCAGGCCATGCAAATGTCCAGTGATCTCTCCTTCCCACCTTTCTCTTTCTGCCTAACATGTCCCACATGTCTACAAGATTGATCATAAATTCATATATGAAAATTCACATGCTGTAGAAAATAAGATATAATCCCCTCGCTTTCTATCCTTCACATGACAGTAATAGTGCATTTAGATCAACTAACTGCCTTTGGACAAAGTGAAGCGCCCATCTAAGAGATGAGCTACCCAACAGATCTATTGTCAAAGTGTTGACAAAAGAAATGGAGCCACAGAGAAAGGGAGCACATACATGTAAGTCTTGGGTAGTCAGAGGGTTACCATAACCTGTGCAGGTTGGGTCATAAGTGGCTGGTTCCAGGCCAGAAGAAACCTAAAACAATGAGCAAGGACCAATAAACCAAATGAAAGAAAGTAGGAAGAGGAGGAGAGAAAAGGAGGTGGAGGAGGAAGAGGAAGAGGGGAAGGAGGAGGGGGAGGAGGGTGTATGCACACACCAGCACATGCATGTGTGTGAGGGATGAATCCATAAGGAAAATATCCATGCCTCTGCCTACAACAAAAGCAGTGAACATAAAATGAGGAGCTGGATGTGAAAGGCAAACCTCTGTTTTGCAAAGGGGTAGCCCTGATTCTTACTTTCAGAAATAATTTATTTTGTTTACGTGTCATAAATATTCTCAAAATTGTGGCCTTAAGCCACTGAATTTTCAAAGAGTAATATCCCAGTGGTTGAGACCTCTATGGGAACTAAAAAACCCTGAGGTTAATCAGGGAAAGAAATGGAGTTTTACATATATATATATTTAAAAGATGGTTCCTCTTTTTAAATTCTCTGTCCTAGAAATTACAGCAGGAATCTGTCCTTGGCATTAGAATAAAGTACAGCTTGTCTCTTCCTAGGAGAACTGTATTCCTGTCCACTGTGCTCAGTGGGGTAAGCCAGGAACAGCTTGTCAGATTACACAGCATCACTAAGCGCGTACTGCTCTCAGCTGATTGCTTTTTAATCAGAACTGGGCCTCTTTTGCCAGATATAAATCATCTTATATAAAAGAGCTTTTGAGTACAAAGTCAATGAAATATTTTTTTTTCTGGAGGTCTTAATGCAATCCTTATTTGATTATGGAACTCAAACTTGCTCACTGTAGTCCACGAAGCGTGCTGTTTCTATAATACAAATGATATAAATACGAAATACATGACCATCCTACTAAACTGCAAAATATTCAAATGCAGTACCCCCTAAATTGGAAAAATAAAGTAAAGCTTATGTTACCTATTTCAAATTATAGTGCAATTACATAGTCTCTATCTCAATTCCCAAGAGTGAAGTGGAAAATAGAGTACTGACATGTATATGAACACATGGGAGTGGGAATTGTGTTGGGGAGAGAAAGGAAGGAGAATTGGACAACAGACAACAAAACTTTGCCTCATTAATCTCCAAGCTGGTGAATGGGAAATACCTCCAAATATTTTGGAATTGACTTAGTCGAGTAGCCTGGGTTTGAAATCTAGGACAAATTAATTCTGAGGTTTCTAGAAAATTACTTCACATCATTGAGTCTCAATATCCTCAGCTATAAAGAAGTGGTTTGATTTTATCAAATCCAAGAATTTTATTATTTTCAGATAAACTGATTATACTGTATACATGTAACAACTGTGATCTCTGCTTGTCTTCCATACATTTAAGTCCTGGCTAAAATGTAAATAGAAAAGGAAAAGACTAGTTAAATAGAAATGATTCCTCAGGTCATTGTTGAAAAGCAACAAGTTCATTATTCAATAATTAATCACTGAGCACTCTCACATCCTTAGCACAATACAGGGTATTAAATTGTAGAGAAATGAGTAAATAAATGGTAGACTAAACAGAAGATGGGCAAGAAAGGAGGGAGGGAGTTAGCTAGTTGGTCCTCGAGCCTGTAATAAACCACAGAATGTGGAGAGCATGAGCACTGCACTCATAAAAAAAGCTCCCAAAGTAAATATAACACTGATAAAATATACTGAGATATGATTTTAGATGATATACAAAGAAACAATTTTTATTTTAGTGGTTATTATATATACATGAATTATACATATGAAATAACCATTAAAATGAAAAGTAATATATATAATTCTAATATATATAAAACATGGCATATCATACTTATATTTTCAGAAATAGTATTGATCAAAATAAGGTAACATAAAATAAGTGAGTTGAATTAAGATCAATTAAAAATACACTAATAAAAGAGAAACATGCAAATTAACCATCACTCTATCACTCCACCACTCCGCTACACCCACCAGCCAATCAGAGCGACTATGCAAATTAACCCAACAAAGATGGCAGTTAATTTGCATACGCAGGCTCGGAGTGACCACTGACAATGACTGAAGATGGCAGCAGCCACAGAGCTGGAGCAAGCAGGAGGCTTGGGTTGCTCCTGGCGACGGAGGAAGCCAAGTTTCCTGCTGGCCCTGGACTCTGCTCAAGCAGGGGCTAAGGGCCTGGGCTGTGCTCAAGGAGTGGCTGGGAGCCTGGGTGGCCACGAGCGACCCAGGCTTCCAGCCAGCCCTGGCCTCCACTGGAGGAACTGGGGGGGGGGGGGGGAAGGATTGACTGGGAGCAGCTGGAGTGGAGAAACCATGCCTCACTGCTGCGGCCGGACCAAAGGCCTGGGTCCCGGGTGCCAGAGGAAAACCAATGCCGGCAGCCAGGGGAAGAAAGGCCTATTGCGCGAATCTTCATGCAATGGGCCACCAGTTACATAATAATTCTGTAGCAAGCAAAAATCTTGAAGATGCATTAAAATGACTAAACATGAGAAAATATAAAAGATAAGCCTCTGATTTATTGCTTTTGAATTCATGGTCCTTCCCTAATTCTATAATTTTTTAACTCTTAAACTAGAAAAGAGTAGCATATCTCTAGACTCAGGTTTTAAGAATTTTACACTCACACATATACACCCTAGGCCAGCGTTCTGTCAAGAGATGAACTCTTATCTCAGTGTGAACATTACATAACTGGAAGAGTTTCCGGGGGGGGTTGGAGGGGAAAAAAGCTAGAATAGAAGACATAGTAAAAACAATAACCATTTATTGAATATCCACTCTGTGCCATGCTTTGGGCTTAACATTATTTCTAATCTTTATAACAACCCTAAAAGTTAGGGTTGTTGTTTTTTTCCCAGTTTTACCTATAAGAAAACTGATAGTGAAGTTTTCTTTTTTAATCTTCACCCAAGAATATGATTTTTATTGATTTTGAGAGAGAGAGAGAAAGAAACAGTGATGTGAGAGAGAAACATCAATCGATTATCTTCCCAAATGTGCCCTGGAACCCTCAACCTTTTGGTGTATGAGCTGATGCTCCAACCAACTGAGCCATAGTAGCCAGGGATGCTTGTCTATTTTATCTATCCTTCAAAAGTTACTTGGAAGATATGTCCTTCATATAGCCAAAATAATTTTTGAAGCATAATGCAAAGAGAATTATTGACAATCTGGTCTATAATACAGGTGATCTTAACATTAATATGTAATAGAAGGTAGGAGAGAAAACAGGAAAGTAAAAGTGCTTAAGTTTTTATTTAGATTAAGTTTAGACCTTGTTAGAATACTGTAAACAGATACACGACCTTATGTATGCACAAAAAATTTGGGGGTAATCTCCCTAAGAAAAGAAATAGAGTGTGTAACTTCCAAATAGCCAGAGAAAATTTTTAAAACAGTGTAATTAAAACACAATTAATCCAAGACAGGCAAGGAAATAAGAAGAAAAAATAAAAGAATATGACACGAATAAGTCCAAGATGAAATGACTCAATTTTTTAAAGAGAGAGAGCAACCACATGAAGAGGGCCATGTGGATAGGATCTGGATCTCTACCAGCATCTAGTCAACATCAACTGGCAGACATGTGAGTGAACACGTCTGCAGATAATTCTAGCTTAGAGACTTTGAGTCTTCCAGACACAAGCCATGCCCATTGGGCCCCATCCAAATTCCTGACCTATAGAATGCTTTTTGTATAATAAGTGGTTTTTAATGCCACTAAGTTTGGGGGGGGGGGGAATGTATTCTATACCTATAGTAATGAAATGCACAAATGCACACACATTCACACACTCATCGAGTGAAAGAGAGTACTAATTATAAAATGAATGGGTCGAAATAGTTCACAAACTATTAGCGAAGTCTAGTCCAGGGTATATGGGAGTGATTTTTACAACTTCTAAAGATTTGAATTATATCAAACTTTGAAGTTATTGAGGGCTAAATGAGGCCAATGAGCAAAAGTCCTCTATCATCTGTAAAGCACTCTGACAAATAAATTAATATTCTAGTAGTAGTTATTCCATGTAAAATGGTGTGTGAAGACCAAAACAGACACACAAAGATTTCACTAGAGTATAATCTTTCTAAACTGTAACATTTATGCTGCTCCCTGTTAATGCTAGACAACAGAAATAAGCATCCTGCCTGTATTTTTCTGCTACTAGTTGTTAATGTGTAAAAAATATTGGACACAGTACACAGTATTTAACGTTCGTTCTAAGTGAGATGTGCTATTTTTAAGAGAATTTACAAGCTTTTCTTTCTAATTTACTCTAATTCAATAACATGCCATGTTACAACACAAGGGGGCAGTATTTCTTTAAAAATTCCTTTGTCAGATGAGTAATGTAATTCACTGAGGTGGCACAATGGAACATCTTTTAATGATAGGTCAAAATCAAGACAATTTAGCACCCATGTCAACTATAACTCATAGCCACTGGGGTAAAGTCATAGTACTATATTTCTGGAAACACTTGAATAATTCCTAAAACAAGAAGTTTATGGGTTAACACAGATGTAGAGATGAAATGCCTCCCAACCAGAATAGTAAAAAACAAATATGTAGTTCTAGTCCCAGCTACTTGACCTGTCTTCTACTAGGACAGGTTAGGGCAGCCGTGGGCAAACTACGGCCTGCGGGCCGGATCCTGCCCGTTTGAAATGAATAAAACTAAAAAAAAAAAAAAAAAAAAAAAAAGACCGTACCCTTTTATGTAATGATGTTTACTTTGAATTTATATTAGTTCACACAAACACTCCATCCATGCTTTTGTTCCGGCCCTCCGGTCCAGTTTAAGAACCCATTGTGGCCCTCGAGTCAAAAAAGTTTGCCCACCCTGGGTTAGGGAGTGTGTCCCTGTTTAAGCAGCAGCAGCTATTAGTAGTTGGGTAAGAAACTTCACCACACTAATAGGGTCCATTTGGAAAATATCAAGTAAACTAAATGGCTATTTCCCTGGAAACGGGCAGCAAGAATCCCTCCAAAGAACTCTTTACTCCATGCTTAAAGTACTGACTTATATGAACTTCCATTCAGTATGTACAAGTAACTAGAGATAATAACCCATTATTTCATTCTGATGGTGGTCCTAATGGCCTTTTATTCAGGGGTCAAGTCATAGATCAACAGGAATCACCTCTCTAATGGGCTGAAAAAGTAAAACATGAAACACTACAGCATGGTCTGAAAGCAACAACCACTGAAGTGATTCTAAATAAATATAGGTCAAATGCAGAGCAGATCAGCCTCCTGAAAGCCATGTGGTATTATCAATATCTATGCAGTACCCACCAGGCCGGACTATCCTAAGCTTCATTTAGCAAATGTAATCTCAATAAGACTGAGGCAGATACTGGTACAGAGGCACAGTTTAAATAAATAGCCAGGGCTGGGCTAGAGCCAAAATGAAACCCAGAAGATCTAACTCCAGAGCCTGTGTTCTTAGCACATGATACACTGCTTTTCACAAGGCTGAGTTCTGTGCTAGCGTTTGAGCAGCCTGAATTTTAATCTTCCCCTGACACCATAACTGTGAGCTGGGAAAAGTGCATCATTTCTGGGCCTCAGGGTCCACTTCATCCCGCCCACTAACCACCACCACCACCATCACCTCCATAAATAAAGAAATTGGACTAGGTGATGCACAGGCCTTTCTTTGACTCAGTAATTCATGACAGTCTTATGAAAGCAGCTATCACATTGGTGCAAAGCATAGAATCTTCTATTTTTAGATACCTGCCTTCTGTGATCACTGATAGCCACAAAGACCACTTGGATTTTTTTTTTAATAATTTTTATTGCTTGAAGTATTACAAAGAGTATTACGTGTCTCCTTCCCCCCCCCCCCTTGACATTCCCCCGACCCCTACCCCCTAGTGTCTTGTGTCCATTGGTTATTCTTATATGCATGCATATAAGTCCTTCGGTTGATCTCTTAAACCTCCCCCCGCCCCCCCCCCGCAAACCCTCCCCATGCTTCCCACTGTAGTTTGACAGTCTGTTCAGTGCTGCTCTGCCTCTGCATCTACCGCTGTTCATCAATCTATACTGGTCCCCATTATCTGTCCCAACCTCACTGGGGCCGTCCCAGCCTCACTGGGGGTGTTTCGTTCTCACCAGGGCTGTCTTGACCTCACCGAGGCCGTCCCAACCTCATCGGGGCCGTCCCGACATCACTGGGGCCATCCCTACCTCACCAGGGCCGTTTCAACCTCACCGGGGCCGTCCCGACCTCACCTGGGCTGTATCGGCCTCACTGGGGCCGCCCCGACCTCACCAGGACTGTCCCAGCCTCACCGGGGAAACACGAAGTTTGGCACTCTGTCCCCTGCCCTGCGGCTCCCCACCAGACAAAATCTCCAGGCTTTCCTGGTGGCTGAACATCCAGTACGCCTGCTCGGACTTCGCCCTTCACCAAGTGCACAGACTGCCCATCTGCCGTCCCCCAGCATCCCACGCGAGACTGGAACCGGTGGGCGTGCTTGTGCACCTGCTGGTACAGCGGTTCCACATGGCCGGCCCAGCCGGGCCCGGCCCGGCCTGCCCTGAACCTGACTCTGCCCCCCGAGTGCGTCCCTCCTGGATGCAAGGAGTCGAAATCTGCAGCCTGCTGGGTTGGGCTCTGTACTTGGTGCCTCTGCACATCCTACTCAGTCTCAATGCTCTTCTTTCTTTCCTTTCAGTTGTAGAGCCTCCACTGGGCCAGCTTTCCCATGGTTCCGTATGATAGCTGTTTGTCCCACAGTTGGTAGCCTCGATGTTGTTGTGGGAGGCAGCACACACAGGTCTCTTCCTTACGGCGCCATCCTGGTTCTCCTGGGTCTGCTTCTTGAGCGCGTCTCCCATGGGTGTGAGGAGTTGAAGTCTGCAATTGGTTGGGTTAGGCTGCAAAAGCGCAGGTGGGTCTTTTTGAGCACCTGGCACAGCTTGGATGGGGATGTAAATTGATTAGGGCTGTCACCCTCAGGGAGTCACCAGGGCGGAGCAAATAGCAGTGGCGGTGTCTCCGCGGCTCCTCGCCACTCTGGGACACCGGGGCTTCGCGTCCCCCAGTGCCTGCGAGCAGCCGCGCGATAGAGCCTCCCTCGCTTTCTGCCCGCTGCAAGGCTGTGCCGCCTCTCCCCGTAGGGTCTGGTGGCTCATGATCCCGCTCAAACCAGCTCAGTGGATTCGAGAGTTTGTAAAAGCGGAGGCGTTTACTCTCCTGCCTCTGGCCCAGCCCCGACGGGGATGTAAATTGAGTAGGGCAGGGTCTCAGGAAGCCGCCAGGGCGGGGCAAACAGCAATGGCAGTGTTTCCACAGCGGCTCCTTGCCTCTCCGGGACACCGGGACTTCGTGTCCCCCAGTGCCTTTAAGCAGCCGCCAGAGCCTCCCCCGCTCTCCGACCACTGCAAGGCTGTGCTGCCTCTCCCCATGGGGTCTAGGACCTCAGAGACCAGCCCCGAGCATGCCCAGAGGATTCGAGGGTTCGTAACCACTTCCAAATGAAAAAATCCGCACATCCAGTTGCAGCCCGCCTGGTGCGTGACTGTGTACCTCTGTTTTTGGCGCCTCTATAGCTCCTACTCAGTCTCACTGCGCTTCTTTCTTTCCTTCCAGTTGTAGAGCTGCCACTGGGCCAAATTCCCCATGGTTCTGAATGGTGGTTGTTTGTCTTATAGTTGGTAGTTTCAATGATGTGGTGGGAGGCAGCACGCACAGGTCTACTCCCTACACTGCCATCTTGGTTCTTGGAACACTTAGATTTTTAATTTCTCAGTCAACGACATACAATAAATCACCAGGCTATTTTTTTGAATAAATTGATGGCTATGTCTTATCCACTCTTTATCTGCAAACAGGTGTTGGCATGAAAGACTATATATGAGCACTGTATTAAATGGGGATGAGGGGATACTCACATCAAGAATGTACAAAGGGCAGCAAATAAGGAAGCTCTGGGCAGTAACTATGAACTTCACCTCCCGTACTTCACAACTCTGACTTCAGCCGGCTCCTATCCTTTCACTGGACTTAACCAATGTGACGGCTTTGAGAAGCTTGATTATAGAACAGAACAGAAACTGCATGTGCTTTAAAGATTTTCTGACAGCAGTTGCTGACCTTTTCATTAAAGTTTTCTGAAATTTAATGCAAAACACTGAGATTGTATTAGGTAATTTTACAATCTCTAGATATTCTAATAGAATATAAATCCAGCATTCAACTGTACTGTTTCACCTTCATCATGAGTATTAAAATTGTTTCATAAAAGCATAGTTTCAAACTAGCCTTTTTACAAATGGAAGGAAATACTCTCTTCCTTTAATGCCTTTTTCAACTGTGAGTGTTATAAGTCCTTTGAGATTTTTTTAACATGAAGTTAATTTATTTCTGCTGATTCCTGTTCAGGCTGATGTTGCCAGAGGCTTAGTTGGAGAGAGAGAAAAAGAACATTACTTTCAAGTATAAAAAAATTTACAGCTCAACTAGATATCAAAATTGCTAAAATTTCATACTTGAAATAAATGCTAGAGGCTTAAAAATCTAGGGAGTAGCTTTTAAATAAAATTGTAAACCTTTAACATTTAGTATTCTAATTATGAAATAACAATGTCATCCTGTCAGACTTTATAATTCATGAATTAACTTTGGCATTTTCCCCTATAATGTAACTGCTGTAGAAACAACTATAAATTTTGAAAAAATAAGCTTCATTAAACACCTTACACCATATACAAGAATAAATTCAACCCATGCACCAAGCGGTCACCAGATTGATTCCTGGTTACGGCACATTCTCAGGTTGCAGGTTGCGGGCTTGATCCCCAGTAGGGGGTGTGCAGGAGGCAGCTGATCTATGTTTTTTATCTCCCTCACTCTCTAAAATCTATAAAAGCATTTTTAAATAAAAGAATAGATCAACCAATGGAGTTGTATGCATGCATATGAGCATAACCAATGGACACAGACAATGGCTTTGGGGAGTGAGGGCATGTGCTGGAGGGTGGGGGCTGCCGGGGAGAGGTCAATGGGGGGGAAAAGGAGACTTATGTAATACTTTATTTATTTATTTTTATGTTCTAAATTACTCTTCTATTTTTTTTGATTTTTTTAAATTAAATCTTTATTGTTCAGATTATTATATTTGTTCCTCTTTTCCCCCCTCCCCCCATAACTCCCCTCCACCCAGTTCCCTTTCTCCGCCCTCACTCCCCACTCACTGTCCTCATCTATAAGTGCACGATTTTTGTTCAGTCTCTTCCCGCATTCCCCTCACCCCTTTCCCCTCCAAGAATAGCCATTCCACTCCCTTTCTATGCCCCTGATTCTATTATAATCATCAGTTCATTCTGTTCATCAGATTATTCACTTGATTTTCAGATTCACTTGTTGGTAGATGTGTATTTGGTGTTCATAATTTGTATCTTTACCTTTTTCTTCTTCTTCCTATTCTTAAAGGATACCTTTCAGCATTTCATATAATACTGGTTTGGTGGTGATGAACTCCTTTAGCTTTTCCATATCTGTGAAGCTCTTTATCTGACTTTCAATTCTGAATGATAGCTTTGCTGGATAAAGTAATCTTGGTTGTAGGTTCTTGGCATTCATCACTTTGAATATTTCTTGCCACTCCCTTCTGGCCTGCAAAGTTTCTGTTGAGAAATCAGCTAACAGTCGTATGGGTGCTCCCTTGTAGGTAACTGACTGTCTTTCTTTTGCTGTTTGTAAGATTCTCTCTTTGTCTTTTGCTCTTGGCATTTTAATTATGATGTGTCTTGGTGTGGTCCTCTTTGGATTCCTTTTGTTTTGGGTTCTCTGCACTTCCTGGACTTGTAAGTCTATTTCTTTCACCAGGTAGGGGAAGTTTTCTGTCAATATTTCTTCAAATAGGTTTTCAATATCTTGCTCTCTCTCTTCTTCTGGCACCCCTATAATTCGGATGTTGGTATGCTTGAAGCTCTCCCAGAGTCTCCTTACACTATCTTCATATTTTTGGATTCTTTTTTCATTTTGCTTTTCTGGTTGGGTGTTTTTTGCTTCTTCGTATTTCAAATCATTGACTTGATTCTTGCAATCCTCTAGTCTGCTGTTGGGAGTCTGTATAATATTCTTTATTTCAGTCAGTGTATGCTTAATTTCTAGTTGGTCCTTTATCACAACATCGAGGGTCTCATTAGATTTCTTGTAGATCTCATTAAGTTTATCAGCAGTTTCAGGAAATTCTTGAAAAACCTTAAAAGTGTGGTTTTGAACTCTATATTCAGTAGTTTGCTTTCCTCCATTTCTGTCATTTGTGCCCTGTTTCTTTGTCTCCACTTTTTTTATGCTTCCTGTGTTGATAAAGTGGTTTTCTGTGCTGAGTGTCCTCTAGGGCCCAGTACTTCAGCCTCCCCAATTACCTGAGGAGGACACTCTTGGTGCACTCCCTTGTGGTCTTTGTGCACAGTCTTGTTGTAGTTAAGCCTTGATTGTTGTAGTTATCACTGGGAGGAACTGACCTCCAGGCCAATTGGCTGTGAGAATCAGCTGTGTCTGCAGTGGGAGAACTTCTGTGCTGGAGACACCCTTCTGGGGCAAGACTTGCTTCAATGGGGCTTTGGTGCTCACTGAGTCTGCCCTCTGAGTGTGTCCTTTATGGTTCCATGGAGCTGCGAACTGGATGGTCCCACTCTGACCTCTGGGTTTCCTGGCTCCTGTATCTCTAGGAAGGTGCTAATCTAGCCTTTGTCTGAAGCTATCCAGCAAAAGCCTCCCTGCAGTGCTTGGGTGGGGTGGGTCCCACGGGATCAACAGGGCAGGGCTAGCAGTTATGGCTGCTCTCAGTCCAGCCCTCAGAGGCTCTGCTTCTCATTGTCCTGGTAATCGCTGCAAGCCACTCAGAAAGATAGCTGCCCTCGAGTTCCGACCGATGCCAGACAGTCCTGCTTCTCCCATATGAGTCTGGGTCCCCAGAGACTAGCCCGGAACTGGAGCACAGAGCCTGAGACTCCCTTCTGATTGAAAACGACAACCGAGAGTGGGACCATCCAGTTTGCAGCTCCATGGAACCATAAAGGACACACTCAGGGGGCAGACTCAGTGAGCTCCAAAGTCCCATTAAAGCAAGTCTTGGAGGAAAACCAAGATGGTGGCATAGGTAAACACTGGAGATTGCTGCCTTGCACAACCACTTCAAAAATACAACTAAAAGATGGAACGGACATCATCCAGAACCACAGGAAGGCTGGCTGAGTGGACATTCTACAACTAGAGGGAAATAGAAAAGCATACCGAGACTCAGAGGAGGAGCGGTGCGGAAGTAGAATACTAAGGTGCGGAAGTGCATGCGGAGCGGGCTGGCGGCTGAGGGTGCGGTTGTCTTTTTCAATCAGGAGGGAGTCTCAGGCTCTGAGCTCCAGTTCCAGGCTAGTCTCTGGGGACCCAGACTCATATGGGAGAAGCGGGACTGTCTGGCATCAGTCGGAACTCTAGGGCAGCTTTCTCTCCAAGGGGCTTGCAGCGATTACTGGGACACTGAGAAGCATAGCCTCTGAGGACTGGACTGAGAGCAGCCATAACTGCTAGCCCTGCCCTGTTGATCCCATGGGACCCACACTGCCCAAGCACTGCAGGGAGGCTTTTGCTGGATAGCCTCAGACAAAGGCTAGATTAGCACTTTCCTAGAGATACAGGAGCCAGGAAACCCAGAGGTCAGAGTGGGACCATCCAGTTCGCAGCTCCATGGAACCATAAAGGACACACTCAGGGGGCAGACTCAGTGAGCACCAAAGCCCCATTGAAGCAAGTCTTGCCCCAGAAGGGTGTCTCCAGCACAGAAGTTCTCCCACTGCAGACACAGCTGATTCTCACAGCCAATTGGCCTGGAGGTCATTCCCTCCCAGTGTTAACTACAACAATCAAAGCTTAACTACAACAAGACTGTGCACAAAGACCACAAGGGAGTGCACCAAGAGTGTCCTCCTCAGGTAATTGGGGAGGCTGAAGTACTGGGCCCTAGAGGACACTCAGCACAGAAAACCACTTTATCAACACAGGAAGCATAAAAAAAGTGGAGACAAAGAAACAGGGCACAAATGACAGAAATGGAGGAAAGCAAACTACTGAATATAGAGTTCAAAACCACACTTTTAAGGTTTTTTCAAGAACTTTCTAGAAGCCACCGATAAATTTAGTAAGGCCCTCAAAAAGACTACTGAGACCGCCGATAAATGTAGTGAGATCCTCAAGAAATCTAGTCAGACCCTCAACATTATGATAAAGGACCAACTGGAAATTAAGCATACACTGACTGAAATAAAGAATATTGTACAGACTCCCAACAGCAGACTAGAGGATTGCAAGAATCAAGTCAACGATTTGAAATACGAAGAAGCAAAAAACACCCAACCAGAAAGGCAAAATGAAAAAAGAATCCAAAAACAACGAAGATAGTGTAAGGAGCCTCTGGGACAGCTTCAAGCATACCAACATCCGAATTATAGGGGTGCCAGAAGAAGAGAGAGAGCAAGATATTGAAAACCTATTTGAAGAAATAATGACAGAAAACTTCCCTTACCTGGTGAAAGAAATAGACTTACAAGTCCAGGAAGTGCAGAGAACCCAAAACAAAAGGAATCCAAAGAGGACCACACCAAGACACATCATAATTAAAATGCCAAGAGCAAAAGACAAAGAGAGAATCTTACAAACAGCAAAAGAAAGACAGTCAGTTACCTACAAGGGAGCACCCATACGACTGTTAGCTGATTTCTCAACAGAAACTTTGCAGGCCAGAAGGGAGTGGCAAGAAATATTCAAAGTGATGAATGCCAAGAACCTACAACCAAGATTACTTTATCCAGCAAAGCTATCATTCAGAATTGAAAGTCAGATAAAGAGCTTCATAGATATGGAAAAGCTAAAGGAGTTCATCACCACCAAACCAGTATTATATGAAATGCTGAAAGGTATCCTTTAAGAATAGGAAGAAGAAGAAAAAGGTAAAGATACAAATTATGAACACCAAATACACATCTATCAACAAGTGAATCTAAAAATTAAGTGAATAAATAATCTGATGAACAGAATGAACTGATGATTATAATAGAATCAGGGGCATAGAAAGGGAATGGACTGACTATTCATGGTGGGGAAAGGGGTGTGGGGGATGCGGGAAGAGATTGAATAATAATCGTGCACCTATGGAGGAGGACAGTGAGTGGGGAGTGAGGGCAGAGGGTGGGGTGGGAACTGGGTGGAGGGGGATTATGGGCGGGGAGAGGAACAAATATAATAATCTGAACAATAAAGATTTAATTTAAAAAAAGTAAAAACATAAAAAAGCTATATGCTCATTTGGGCACTTTCAGAAGCCTATAATCGATGTAGCATATTGAAAAAAATGATTGCCCATTTCTTTCTCTTTTTTGAGCTTGACTTTTCCCTTGACAGTTTTACCTTAAATGTCTTATCTTTGAGTCTGTATTTACCTTGCTGAAAGAGATCATTATGCTAAGAAAATATTCTATTCTGTTGATATTATTTAAGTAACTATTAATACAATTTCATAAATAGATATAATTAACTCAACACTGGCAATTTTCTTTGAAATTTTCTCTTTTCCTTCCTGAGCTTATTGTAATCTCTGACTGTAACTTGTAAACATCTGTCTAGAATTGATGAAACGTCCCCCATTTGGGTCCCAATCAGCTCAGCAACAGAGACTGTCATGTTTAAGAGCTGAGCATCACTGCAGTAAGGTAAAAATGAACAAACTAAAGTGTTCTAGTGGGAGAAGCTCACAGGCTAATAATCCCTCTAAAGATTCCCTTTATACAAAGCTGAGACTTTAGGAGGGAAGTGTTAAAGGAAAAAGATCACTAGAATAACATACATGTGATTAAAACACTCAATGTACCGAAAGTAACGATTTTTCTTATGAGTTTGAAATAAAATGTGCCAGAGGCTCCTCCAGTGTCCTCAAGCCCGCCTGCTCCCTCTCTGCCTCCATAAAGGGTAGAATTTGCCCCAACATATTACCCCACCCTTTGTACCTCTGCAGACATCCTTTCATCCAGAGAAGTCTTTTGTGTCATCTGAAAATGGATATTCAAAAGGTAAAAACACCTTGCAGCCTTACCGCAGGTCCAAACTTATTGCATCCTTAGCAAGTTCCAGTGGGAGGACGAATCATCTTCTTTCATCTTTACAGCGAGGCTCCTACCAGCTGGCTT
This sequence comes from Myotis nattereri, assembly GCF_964212035.1. Taxonomy (NCBI): domain Eukaryota; kingdom Metazoa; phylum Chordata; class Mammalia; order Chiroptera; family Vespertilionidae; genus Myotis; species Myotis nattereri. The sequence goes on from NC_138082.1 coordinate 39,393,025, forward strand.
TTCCTCAGTCTCACAAAGCAACCACACACCCGGAAACCCAGACTTCAGCCCTCCTCTGTCCCATCTTATCTGCCCCCAAAGCTGAGTGAGGACCGAACATAACTGTTTTTTAAAACGTTTTTATGAATCCCTTTGATTAAACAGTTGGCCATATTTTCTTTTGTTACCACAAGCTCTTCTGTTAATCCAGTGAACAAACATTTATTAAACACTTATTTTGTGGCCACTCACTGTGCTAGACTCAGGGAACACTATAGTTATGCTCTTCCCTTCATGGGAAAGACAGACAGTAAACAAGGCTCAGCCCCACTGTGGTCAGTGCTATGAAGATGACAAATGTGATGGCCTGAGTGAGACAGGTAGGAATGGATGGATCAGGGATATCTGAACTGAGAATTGGAGCATGAGAATAAGTCAGATTTTCCTCGCGCATGCATCTTATAGCGTTTTATTTTTAATAAAATATCAATCTAATATCCCACATAAACAAAAGTGTGTGTCTTTTGTTTTTTCTCAGAGTATAAGGGTCATGAGACCAAAAGTGAGAAAACCACTATGGTTTATCCCCAGCCATGATTGGTCCATTTCTTGCACTGACCTCATAAGGCACCATTGTGATGGAATTGCAAACCACTCCTATATAAGGCCCTGTCTGGGCCAAGGATTTCGTCCGTTATAGCCCAGGAAGCTGCTTGTGGTGACCTGTTGCACTTGGACGCCTTAGCCTGTTTTTGCCCTATTTTTTTTTTCATTTTTCTTTTATTTAATTTTTGTTTTTATTTTGTTTTCTTTTTTGTTATTTCTTTCTTTTTTTTTTTTTTTTTTTTTTGTTATTTTGGAGCTGCCATGTCTTCTGACTTCGCAACCTCCTCTTCTCACTTTTCAACCCCTCCCATCATCCAGGTGCACTTCGTTGGTGATTATGTGCTCCGGAGTATCATCGGCAAAGGAGCCTGGACCACAGTGAGCTTGGCCCGGCACGTGCCAACTGACACCGAGGTGGTTATAAAAGCTATTAGTCAGAAGGGCTGTCCTGGGTTCCCTCAGGAAGCCCATTGTCTTCAGAGCTTAAACCACCCAAACATCACGACATTATTTGAGGTGACTGCCACAAGTTTTACCTGGTGACGGAGCACATGAGGGGAGGGGACCTACGAGAGCACCTGGAGACCTACGGCCACCTGACGGAGCAAGAAGCGCGTGCCGCGTTCTGGCAGCTGGTGTCCGCGCTCCAGTGCTGCCACCACAGGGGCATCGTCCACCGGGACCTGAAGCCCGCCAACATTCTGTTAGACGCCAACATGACCATCAAACTGGCAGACTTTGGTTTCGGCAAGGAAGCGAAGGGCCAAAAACTGAGCACCTTCTGCAGCACCATCTACTACATGGCCCCCGAGATCTTGAAGAACCAAGACTACGACAGCTGCAAAGCTGAAGTCTGGAGCGTGGGGGCCACCTTGTACAAGATGGTGACGGGAAAGGTGCCGTTCTGGGGGGGCAACTTTGTACAACAGAGGGAGAAGATTCTGGCAGGGAAGTTCGAAGTGCCGCACTTCCTGAGCAGGCAAGGTAAAAGTTTCTTAAACAGGTTACTGACTGTGGACCCCAACCAGAGGCTGACTATGGAAGAGGTCATGGAGGACCCCTGGCTCAACATGGGCCAGGAGGAGGAGCCGCTGTGGCCCTACAGCGAGCAGCCCTGGGGGGACTTGGACCCCCACGTCACAGCAATGATGCTGGACCTGGGCTTCAAGCAGGATGAGATCCAGCAGTCAGTGACACAGAGGACATTCGACAGAGTGATGGGGACATACCAGATCCTAAGAATGATGCAGACCAAGATGACCGGCCGCACCATCCGGGTAAGGCCCTACCCCTCCCTTGAGGCCAGGAGCATTTTCTCCAGCCAGGAGGTGGGTTGTGGGCAGAGCTCAGGAGATCTATCTCAGTGCTGCGGCTGAAGCAACGCTGTGAGCACACTCCAGCGAACATGCTTCCTTGGTACACCAGGAAGTGGCAACGCCCGCCTGACAAATCTCCAGGAGCCACCTACTCTTGGCCCCGACCCTCACGCCCATTGGATAACATAGAAAGCGTGTCCCTATTGCATTGGCTGCTTACCCCTTTATATACAGCTGTACTTCCTCAATCAACTTGGATCTGTGTCTCTGAAAAAAAAAAGAAAACGACAACCGCGCCCTCAGCCTCCAGCCTGCTCCACATGCATCTCCGCACCTTAGTATTTTACTTCCGCACTACGCCTCCTCTGAGTCTCGGTAAGCTTTTCTATTTCCTTCTAGTTGTAGAATTTCCACTCAGCCAGCCTTCCTGTGGTTCTGGATGATGCCCATTCCGTCTTTTAGTTGTATTTTTGAAGTGGTTGTTCGAGGCAGCAAACTCCGGTGTTTACCTATGCCACCATCTTGGTTTCTCCTATGTAATACTTTAAACAATAAATAATTTAAATTTTTTAGAAAAGAATAAACAACCCTAGCTTGTTTGGCTCAGTGGATAGAGCGTCGGCCTGAGGACTGAAGGGTCCAGGGTTCGATTCTGGTCAAGGGCACATGCCCAGATTTCAGGCTTGATCCCCAGCTGGGGAGCGCACAGGAGGCAGCCAATCAATGATTCTCTCTTCCCATTGATGTTTCTATCTCTCACTCCCTCTCCCTTCCTCTCTGAAATCAATAAAACTATATTTTAAAAAAAGAATAAACAAAATGGATTAAAGACTTAAATGTAAGACTAGAAATCATAAAACTCCTAGAAGAAGACATAGGCAGTGAAATCTCAGACATTTCTCTTAGTAATATTTTTTTTATATATCTCCTCAGGCAAGGGAAACAAAAGGATAAAGAATAAACAAATGGGACTACATAAAACTAAAAAGTTTTTGCACAGCAAAGGAAACCATCAACAAAATGAAATGATTGGGAGAACATACTTGCCAATGATACATCTAATAAGGAATTAGTATCCAAAATTCATCAAGAACTCATACAACTCAACATCAAAAAACAAACGATCCATTTATAAATAGGTAAAGGACCTGAATAGACACTTCTCTAAAGAGCACATACAAGACGGCCAACAAACATATGAAAAGATGCTAATGTCATTAATCATTAGAGAACTTCATATTAAAACCACAAGATATCACCTCACCCCTGTCAGAATGACTGTCATCAATAAATTAACAAACAAATGTTGGTGAGGATGTGGAGAAAAGGGAACCCTCATGCACTGTTGGGGGGACTGCAAACTGGTGCAGCCACTGTGGCAAGCAGTATGGAGTTACCTCAAAAAATTAAAAATGGAACTGCCTTATGACCCAGTGATTCCATTTCTGGGTATATAACCAAAGGAACCCAAAACATCAATTCGAAAGAATATATGCACCCCTATGCTCATTGAAGCATTATTTACAACAGTCAGGCTCTGGAAGCAACCCAAGTGCCCATCAATAGATGAGTGGATAAAAAAGCTGTGGTACATATATACAATGAAATATTACTCTGCCATAAAAAGAATGAAATTTTACCATTTGTGAGAGCATAGATGGATCTAGATGATATTGTACTACATGAAAAAAGTCAGCCAGATAAATACAAATGCCATATGATTTCACTTATATGTGGAATCTAAATGCCAATATACATAAGCAAACAAACAGAAATAGATTCATGGATTCAGAGAACAAACTGATGGTTGCCAGAAGGAAAGTGGGTTAGAGGACTGGGTGGAAGAGGTGAAGGGATTGAGAAGTACAGATTGGTAGCTACAAAATAGTCGTGGGGATGTAAAATATAGCATAGGAATATAGCCAATAATACAGTAATAATTATGTATGGATACTGAAAAAATCAGGGGGACCACTATATCAATGGTATAGTATATCATTGTCTAACCACTATGCTGCACACCTAAAACTAATATAAAATAACATTGAATATAAACTGTAACTTTAAAACATTAGAAAAATATATATATATAAGCTATAAAAAAGAGAAAATAATTCATTAAAGCTGGACAATCCTCTTTTTCTATCTTCTTAATAATTTACTTCTTGTTGTATGGTACATTTATAAATCAGAAACTCAGTAAAAAAATAATCCTATATGATAGCTCTAAGGGCTGAAAATATTCTTTCCCAGACTGAACAATGCTAATCAAAATTTTGCATTCAGATTATGTTACATTTTCCTACCTAGAAGTAAAGAAATGGGCACAATCCTATAACATCAAAACTAAAAGAATTTTATTTCATTGCTATTATAATCTACTGTTAGGAAAGGAAATGTTAGGAAATAGTGAACATAATTTTAATATATTAAAGATTTAAATATACATCAATGTATTTTTATGAGCAAAACAGACCTAAAATAATAGTCAAATCTTTCACAGAATTCTTCTCTGAAATCCGCTCAAGTCTAATAGTTCTCAAAGGGCACATTAGACCAAACCAAAAAGCTTTTTTCAGAGTCATAAATGAAACTAGACAACAGGATTCCAGACAGTAATAACATAATGAGCAAACTAGCTCTATTTGTGCCAAAATTAATTGAAAAAGTTGTTTGGATTGATTTTTAGCTTGATCTAAACTACATTTAAACAAAACACTCAACACTGTATCTAGGCGAGAGTACTCAACTTTAATAAACTTCAAAAGCCATTTCGAATTTTATTACTTTATTCTCATCTTGTAGATTATATTTTTTCTTAAATTGTTATATTGGAAAGGAGAAAAGGAAACTAACATTCATTATGTTACAGCAAAGTACCAGTGGAAACTGAATTATCACTTAACCCACATAATTTCCCTGGAAGGAACACATTTTTTTCCAGAGATTTCAGAAGAGGGCCTTCCAATCTGAAAATAATGGTGACATGCTACTTATCATTGTACCTAAAAAGACTGACCGGGGAGCAAAAATCTTCCCATAGCACACTTCAGAATCCTTTATGTGGAAGAATGCCTGAACCAAGTGATTAATCTGGACTGCAGAAGTCATAGGATTGGCTGACAAGAGCCTGCCATACAATGGATGTGTCCTGGGGGCTCACAGAGGCTTTGGCAGGGAACTGGGATGAAGAGTAACACAGCATTCCTGGCCTTGGGGGCTTATAACTTGAGACATATATAGTGAGTTACATAAAGAATTAGCATTTACTTATATCAGTGGTTGGCAAACTGTGGCTCGCGAACCACATGCAGCTCTTTGGCCCCTTCAATGTGGCTCTTCCACAAAATACTGACTTCTGCGCATGGGCCACGAAATTTCAATCGCACTTATGTGCGCGCCCGCACGTGGTATTTTGTGGAAGAGCCACACTGCAGGGGCCAAAGAGCCGCATGTGGCTCGCGAGCCGCAGTTTGCCAACCATGGATTTAGATTCCCATAAAAGTCTGGTCCCACATGTGTTCTCCTTCTAACCCAAATTTCTCCCAAGTGCCTTCTAACCGTAGATAACGAGAACAAATCTCAGCCATACTCTGGTCTTTGATGACATCTTCTGGACCGGTCACATACCAACATAAACCGGCCTCTCTTTGAGCCCTGTGTTCTTCTTTAATGTTTGCAGGGGCTCTTGGACCTCTTCTCCATAGGGGAGGGCAGGACTCCGTTACATGAAACCTAGGCTTTCTGGACTAACTGCAAGGAAGCTGGAACTATGCACAACTTGGAGACTATATGTAATGGTGGCTCTCTGGTATCACTTGTGGGATATCAGAATAGGTTCCTTCCCAGTTCCCAAAAGAGCTCCTTTACTGGCTTTTAACAGCACATACAACTGCAAGCGTAGTCATTCCTTCACTAGATCTAGAACAGCCATGGCAAATCCATGGAGGGTGTTTGCCTCTTGGCTAATAGAATGTTTTGCAAGCGTACTGTGCAGTCCTGAGCCCAGGCTTTAAGAACCGATGGCTTCCACCTCTGTGGCATTTGAAGCATGCTGCCATGCTAGAAGGAAGTCTAAGCTATGCAGCTGGAGAGAAAGGCTGTAAGGAGAAGACCTGAAGCAGCTTGGCAACAGTGAGCACTAAGGCTCCAAACATGTGAAAGAGGTCTTCTTGGACCTTCTAGCCCAGCTGCAGCAGAACTCCCACTGGAATATAATGACATAAGCAACCGCAGCTACACTACATGAAGCAGAAGAGCTGCCCAACTGAGCCCAGTCCAGCCAGAGAATTGTGAGAAATAATAAACTGTCCTTGTTTTAAGGCACCACGTGTTGTGGGGACTTGTTTCACAGCAACAGGTAACTGAAATGGGGAACCTTGTACTTTAAGATGACAATAGTACTCCCTTCTCTCCCTCTCTTTGGGCCTTGATAAAAACATTCTAAAGGTCATCTGTGAGGCTACTCGATAATAACAGCCAATCGTTTTTTGAAAAGCAAAATAATGAGAGGATGCTTGACCTATGGAACACTGAAACATTTTTAAACTTCAGTAATCAGATAAAGAAGAACAGCTATCACGTATTGAATGCTGACAGTGTCTTAGGCATTGCTCAAAGTATTGCCATGACAAATAAATAATGTATTATTCTTCATGCTTACAGTTGAAAATCTGAAAGTAATATTCAAAGCTGTTATACTAATAATTATAGAGCATTAATGATAAACCAGAATAATAGAAAAGATAATAAAGCTACATATGTGTCAGAGTTTAAGATTAATTACATGTGTAAGAACACTGGTCCATCCATGCATTGTACTGAATGAACAATCATCAGAACTGAAGAGCCTTCAGATTTCTGAAGTGTTTCCTAAGGGATCTAGGACAACCATAACTCTCTCCCTAGGACAGTGATCGGCAAACTCATTAGTCAACAGAGCCAAATATCAACAGTAGAACGATTGAAATTTCTTTTGAGAGCCAAATTTTTTAAACTTAAACTATACAGGTAGGTACATTGTTATTCACTTAATTAGGGTACTCCTAAGGCTTAGGAAGAGCCACACTCAAGGGGCCAAAGAACCTCATGTGGCTCACGAGCCGCAGTTTGCCAACCACAGACCTAGGGGAAAAGAATGAATATTCCATGATTTCAGCCACTCTGTCATCTTGCTCTGTACAACAGGCTCCAGCAGATGTACAGTAAAGGGAACTGTAAAATGGCCTCTGCTTAGCACATAAACTCTGCTTTGGGAGAAACTCCCATCCTTGGGGCAAAGAGCCCATCACCTTCATTCATAAATGAAGGCTGGAAAAAACCTTTCCGATCAAAGAGCAATTCATTCATTCCCAGATGAAAGAACAGATGCCCAATGGGTAATGTGATTTGCTCAGGGTCACGTACTGGTGCCAGAGCTGTTCCCCTGACCCCACTCCCACTCTGCTCCAGAGGGAGTCTCTCCCTGTGTCCTCCCCACATTAAGCCCACTTTAGGAGCACCTCTCCAGCCCCAAACACTTCACTTTTATGAACCAACAGCCACTTAAGGAAAGAAGAGAGCAAAGGCAGTCTCTGCCTTTTTCACCTTGCGTCTCAGCACCTGGCACGATTCCTCTCCACTGAACACACTGGGGAGCATTGATCAAGGCAAGAAGTGCATATTAGCCAACAGTTACCTTCAACTCCCCTCAGCAAAGGCAAGCTATTTATGGAAGTGATTTTGTTGACTATGTCAATCATCTGTTAATACACAAACATTGATTTCTACGGTAACTGTTAGACAAAATAATTGTATCCTTTAAAATTAAAGATTTGTTTTCCCACCATAATAATGTTTTGGTTCCATAATTAATATAGTCATTAAATAGGAAGAAGTGCTTCTTTTCTTTTATCAGAAAGAGGACAAGATGTTTACTCTTAATTAATGATTGGGATGCTCTGAGGTGGGCAGCCTGCACTTTGCCTGAAGTGCCATTTCATCTCCAGGAATGCGACCCTCAGCTCATCAAACCATGTTAAAACCATACGTTTCTTTATTTAAAGACACCTGTTCACTAAAGTGCATGTTTTTCTCGTCCAGGTTTCTTCTCCCTACTGACGAGCACCACTGACATCCCAAAAAGTACAACAAACAAGCCAGACAGACTTATAGTAAGTTTAGATCAGGTTTTACAGGTCAACTACTCCATTCCAAAATGTCCCTTCACTCCAATTTCTTCACATTCCCCCCTCGTGGTTAAGAAAAATCAACAACTGCTATTACTTAATGATGTGATATTAAGACAGCTCCTAAATGGATGTTTAATTGATTTTCATCTAATTAAAACATTTGCTTGCAAATTTCACAGGATGGCAGTGGAAGGTATCAGTTACCAAGAATATGCTCTACCACAAGTTTTCGGTGTCTTTTCCTTTGCTTTGCTTTGCTTGCTGTTCCTTATGTGTTGATTAAGCTATCATAGTTTAAAGGAGGAAATACCCAAACTTAATTGCAGTTGACATTGGAAAATTTAAACTCATGCTAACTGGCTTCTTTGTTTGAACAGCCATTCTCATACTGAGTTTGTGATGTTCAGAAACTAAAGTTCTCCTATCAAATCACCATTCCTAACTTGTCTCAGTTCTTACTGATTTCTTTTTTTCCTTCCACATTTTTATGGTGGAATATACAAACATAATTTACTCTCTCAACCATTTATCAGTTCTAATGGATTTCTACAGGATATCATTCACAGGTGCAACAAAAAGCACACTATCTTTTATTACATTTTAGTTTTACCTCAAATAAACCTGATGATTTATTTTTATCAGACATTTTTCTTCAATTTCTGTCCAGCTCTCTTCTACTCCTCCCTGGAATTGCAGTTGATATAGCACACTCGCCTTGGCCAGTGTGGCTCAGGTAGTTGGAACGTCATCCCGTGCACGGAAAGGTTGCAGGTTTAATTCCTGGTCAAAGCACATACCTAGGTCCTGGGTTTAATTCCTGGTCAGGGCACGTGCCTAGGTTCTGGGTTTGATCCCCGGTGGGGAAGCATACCAGAGGCAATGGCTCGATGTTTCTCTCATACATGAGTTGCCCAGAGTTCTGTGGACTTAGAGATAAGAACCTTTTCTCTGAGGTTTAACTTCACTCTGGGTAGTCAGCAATCTGATCCCAGAGTAAACCTGACCTCAGCGGTGGTCCAGTCTGGGAGATGGTATATGGCAATAGGAGGGTTTCGGCAGTGCTGACACGCAAAGCTAGGGAGGCACCACCAGATCATCACATTATCCCCAAACAGACTCCAGACTGCAGCTGGGAGTAGAGAGGGCAGGGCTCCCTCTCTCCATAAAGAAGCAATTTAAAATAACTAACCAGATTCACCATCCTTATTAAACAGGACAGCCCTATAGCAGACTACCGTAGTAAGCGAGAAAAGGAGGCTAATCTCCAGCCTGGGCTCAGCCAGCAGGGATGTGGGTGGTATGCACCACTTGGAGGGTCCACTGGGGCTAAGGGCTCATGCTTGCCAAACCATACCGGTAGCAGCAAACTACATTCACAAGCATCAAGGAGTTTTTTTTGTTTGGTTGGTTTTTGGTACTTTATACCCTAGTTTTAATTATCTTAGGGATTTCTGAGCAGAAACCTGTGGGTAAAGGAGTATCAGAGACTATTATTGAATTTGGCTAAAAATGTGAGGGTGCTTTCATTTCTGGACATGAACTTGAGCTAAAGTATATAGACAGTATGGCAATAGCATTCATCCTTTACATAGAAGGACTCACATAAAGCCACTTCAGATAGAAATGGTATAGCAAGCACTGCTATTCTCCTTGGTTGAAGGGCAGATTAGAGTTCGTTACATTATGCTGTTTCCTAGTGGACTGTATCAATGCAGTTCTCAAGGATGATGTTGTGTTTTTTCTAAGTCAGTGATGGAAGCTGTGCTTTAAGGAGAACATATTTATTATTTGATACTATTTCCTCCTTCTTAATGTTTTGCATCTTCAGACTCATTCCTCTGAGTAGGTCTGACTCAGTGTGTCATCTGGCATATCCACACCTGCCACATTTCAGCCCTGCTCTGTCCAACACAAAAGTGCAAGCAACATGCTGTTTAAATGGAGCCATGCTGACAGTTTCCGTTCATTCAAATAACATTTGTGAGATTTGCATGGATTAATATTCAGATGACAGAAATCTAGTTTTTATTCAAATAGACAATTTATAACCAAACTCACATCTCCTCATTGCAATGAATCAGTGACTGTCATTTACCAAAGATTTTCCATGCAGCCTGCCAATAAATTTAGGCCAGGGTCCTTGTGCCTTTATAACGGAGATTTCTCTAGACATGCAAAGAATACTATTTTCTTCTTGTTGGGAAATAGCACTAAACTAATTAAAAACCTCATTAAGTGTCCCCTCGGCTCACTGCACCAAAAGAATCCACTTTTGAAATTGCTACATTTGTCCAAACTCATCCACAGACCTTAATTCTTCAAGAGGATGTAAAGGGCTGTGTAGATTAGAATGAAAGTCACCTTTCAGGGGTTGATTGTGGTCATTCAGATACCAATGATATGCTCTTTGACCTGAAGGAGACTGAAGAGGATGGTGGGAGAAAACGTAGGGGTAAAGATGCAGAACGCTGGGGTGCTTATAGATTCAGTCTATTGTGGGAGCTGATGGCCTTGGACTACAGATGCCTTGCAGAGAGGTGCCCATCAACATGTACAAGGACAATTTACAGAGCACCAGTCATAAGGAAGGTGGCTTTACGTAAGCTTCTTATTTGTGGAGCATAGGCCAGGTAGTCTTAGAGAGTAACTGCTTTTTATTTTCATTGTTTTAAATGCTGAATCATAAATATAAACATAGATAAAATCCTAGAATCTAGAGTTTATTGAACTCTTTTTCCCAGGCCATCCCTAGAGAAAATTGGGAGGTAGAGTACAAGTGCCTGATATTGCCTGTTGTTTGTTTCCACCATCCCACCAATGCCTCAGACACTCCCTGGGCCTCAGGTCTACTTTCTTTCTTAGCTCCATCAAAGCTGGTATCTTGTCTGGAAAAAAAAAAAATCAGAGTCATATTCACATCCACATTGAGCTTAAAAAACAATTACTGACTGTTGCTTTGCCTGAAACACATAGAAAACTGGGGGGGAGGAAGGGGATGAAACAATGGTTTTCAAGAAAGTAGACAATAAAGGACAGCGATCCCTGAGAAATAGGAGCCCTATGATGACCCCAACTTACTGCATTGCGAGAGCGCCCAGGCCGTGATGTGCTGGGAGGGGGAACCCAGCTGTAGCCTGGCAGTCCCTCTAAGTTGAGAAAAATGGGGATGTTTTTGGTTGTCTCAGTGCTGGGGATGCTGTAGACATCTAGTGGACAGAAGTTGATGGGGCAGTCCTAAATAACAGAATTTTCCCAACCAAACTGTGCAAGTGCACCGAGGAGGAACACTGGCAGGGGCTATCTGCCAGGAATGCTGAGAAGGCTTAGGGAATATCCAAGACTTTCTATTGTAATGACACTGGGGGAAATGTGACTTTCATGTTGTATATGTAGATAAAATCACCAGAATGTACACTTTATATATATCTTGTAGTTTTATTTGCCAATTATACCTCAATGAAGCTGAAAAATAAATAAAAATGTGACTTAAAAGATTGTTTACTTCATACGTCATTTGTCTGCTTTTCTCATTCTTGTGCTCCAACTCTAGTAGAAAGATAAAGATGACATAGGTGATAAGGGAAGGGATATGCAGTAAAATCTGCCTTGTGTTCAAAAGAATCTTGAAGCATTTCGTGAAAGCATAGGGGGCATAGTCTCTTGGTGGGAAGCAGAATGGGGCAAGAGGTACATTTTGGGAGATGATGGGAAATATTCCAACAATCTGAGAGAAAACAAGGGCAGGAAAGGGAACAGCAGCTGTCTCAGTGACTTATTGGCTTACTCTTCCCCAACCTGTCTTCAACATTTTCCCTTGTATTTCCATAGGATCTACCAGTACATTAGAAGATAGAGAATAAGCAGTATATGAGATGATTTTGAAAAAACAAGAAGAAAAGAAAGGGTGAAAAGATCCTAGGCTGGAGTAGATGAGAGGGAAGGGGGCAGCCTGAGCCCAGGGAATATGTCAGTGTGGCCATTCTGATAAATGGGAGATCCCATCATCTGGGCCAAAGTCCAGTGTTGTCAATGTTAGCCAAGCTAATCTCTCATGATTTCTCACCTGTATTCATGGTGGGCACTCTGTAGACATCGTAGCAGTGATGTGAACTAAGCATTTGCAAAAAACTATCCATGGTTAGGCACCGTTTTAGCAATGGTTTTTTCCTACTTCCTGTCTTAAAGCATAGTTTCAATTGTTATGTAATTCTAGACTCAAACAACTGAGAATAACATTTAAAATATTCACTTGGTTTCAAACACAAGGGTGTGTGTGTGTGTGTGTGTGTGTGTGTGTGTGTGTATTCTGGCTGGTTTATGTTACTAAAGTCAAGCAGAAATCTTTTCTGTATTCCTTTAGAAAAACAGTGAAATAATCAAAAAAAAAAAAAAGGAGAAAGAGAGGGCAGAAGTTGTTTTGTTGAATTCATTTTTGTAAATCTAACCAAAACATACTGAGTGGAACGTGTGACCTTCACTATTTTAACAAGGAAAAAGGAAGTCAACATCTCAAATTGACAATTTTGCTTGGAAGCCTCTCTGAACAATTTTAACTTGGTTGGTACAAATATTTTCTGCCAATTAAAATTGTGCAATATTCTCACAAGTGAAACTACTCTTGGCAACTACATCTCTTTGAGAAAAAATAAAATTAAGAGTTGAGTGTTTTAAGTGCTTAATTTAATAATATCTTAAGTAGGTATAGTCACTAATTATTTTTAAAAAATTATATTCTAAATTATTATTTTGGGGCACTGGGAACAAAAACCCAGAGATCTCTTCCTTATCAAAACAAAACATATTAAGTGCCTCATAGTTTGCAACATAATAATTTTCCAAGACAGAGAACTTCTAAAAATTATTAAAGTCATTTCCTGTTTTATCTACTACAAGTTTTTTTAAAAATATATTTTAGCGTGGAAGGGAGGGGGAGAGGGAGAGAAAGAGAGAAAGAGAAACATCATTGTGAAAGAGACACATCAATTAGTTGCCGACTGGGCCAAGATCAAACCTGCAACCCTGGTACTTGCCCTTGATCAGGAATTGAACCCATGACCCTTAGGTCCCTGGGCCAATGCTCTAACCACTTGGCAACCAGCCAGGGCTACAAGTTGATCTTTTTATCTGCTACCAGTCCAAGGCATTGGAAGTACGATCCAGAAGCATCAGCCTGATTTAGGTAAAATTTAGGTACGATTTACATAGCCAATTAAGTGGCTATGTAAATAAAACAAAAGACAAAGCATATAAAAAAATAGATCATTCAAATAAAAATAAATCCAAATGGACAATGAGAAAAAGATAGCATAACTCATTATGAAGAGCACAAGGCTTTAGTTTCAGAAGATCTAGGTTCAAGTCTAGGCTTTCACTTCCTAGCTGTGTGACCTTGAACAAGTTCCTGATCTCTCCATGCCTTTTCATCTGCAAGTAAAGATGGTCAGATATGCTACCTCACATGAATGCATACAGAAGTGAAGGAAGCAATCCATATATGAAATTGAGCATTACAATAAATGCCATGGTATCTGCACTCAATAACTGTTAGCTAGTATTGCTATTATTTTAAAAAATAGACTCAACCTCATTACCAATCAGGAAGCCACAAAGTACTTTATTTCACTATATTAAAATGGAAAATTTTATAAAGGATTGATAACAACCTGTGCTAGCAAGAGAGTAAAGAAAGTGGGGCACACATATATAATTAGTGGGAATACATATTGGTTCTGCCCTCTCTGAATGGCAAGTGTTCCCAAACTCATCTTATTAGAGGACATTATTTCATCATGATCATCATAATTTGTTACACTCTGTTCCTTGCAAGGCGTTAACTGGAAGTTGTTCATTAAGCTGTTGTATTTGAGGAAACAAGATCAAAAGAAACTGAGAACACGTAGACACTCATATTTGTGTGCGTGCTCTTTTCTAACCCAATTACAAACAACACTTGTATTTCAGTGAGTCTCTGTAGATTTTCAATTGAATTTATATTTAATAAAAGAACCATGTGGTATCTATTGGTTCTTTATTGTAAATACTCTTTGATATATATTACTTAATCTACATTTTTTTTCTTTCTCTTCTTTTTGTATTGGGAAATGTTCCCAAGACTTTATTCTTCTAACCTGAATCAGACTGAATCATACATCATATGGTGGCAAAATTCCCTTGGCTACAACGTTTAAAAATAAAACTAAATTAATAAAACGTTATGAAGTAGCTGTGGTGTAATGAAAGACAACTAGTGTAGTCAAGAAGCCTGAGTTGTAGCATGTTGAGCCCTCGGGCAAGTCTCTTAACCTCACTGAGACTCAATTTTCTCATCTGTAAAGCATAAGAATACTAAGATTTGCTGAAATTATTATATGGGAAACATATCACCCAAATTTGTTTTGTTAATTTTGGAACAACTTTCTCGTCTCAGTTTCTATGGCAATAGAGCTATGACCTTGTAGAGGCCTCCCTTGATACCATCCAAGTCTAAGAAAGGTAAGAATGTCGCTGGATCAGTGCTAAAATGAGATCCTCCAGTATTCAATATTATCATGACTGTGGGGGAGGGTTAGGAGAGAAGAGAGGGTTTAGAGAAAGGAGAGGGTATGAATTTAAAAGGAGATCAAAGTTCTTTCCCTCCTTTGGATCTTTACAGGGTGAAACAAAGGGATTACAAATCAAGCCAGAAGGATCAATTTTCTCTTCACAGCTCCTGGAAGAATAAAATCAAGAGAGGTCTAAGAGGAACGATGAAATAAATGAAACCTGGGGGTGTAAAATGGAAGAAAGCTTGGGCCTAAATTGACTCGAACATAAAAGTAATCCCTCAGATCTTGAATATGGGAAAAGAGGAGTGAAGCATAAGCAGGTGCAGAAATGGAGAATTTCCTGTGTCTTATTCATGACGTTCTAAACACAGTTCCAAGGGACTCTAAGGGCAGTTGAAATTTTAATATCGAGGCTTTGGCTCTAAATTGTATAATAAAAAAAGTTCAAGCTTTGAAGTCACACAAGCGCTAGAACTGGCCTCCTCCTTGCTTCTTCCTTCCAACACACACACAGGCTATTCACAATCCTGCATTTCCACTACATTCCCTATGATGACCTTGAACTCCTCAGTCTTAATGTAGGTTAGGACTATGAGGCAATGCCTGGAGGCCTGGTCTTTCATTACTTGAGGCTCTAGGTGTAGGAAAACTTGTTCTAGCAGAGTACAGAGCTTTAGAACTTTCGGGCATTATTTTTATCTCCCTGAACAATATCACCTCACTGGTGACACTGTGTGCAATTACAGTCCCCAAAAGGACACTCCTTTTTAGTATTGCTTCTTTTGGGGCATTAAATGTGTCTATAAAGACTGCTAAGTTTCTAAAGGCTTATTTCTCAAACATGAAAGTCCTACAAGCAACTCAAAGTGAGAGAGATCCAGAATCTCTGCATTCCTAAAGACTTATCCTGGCTAACCCTGGGGAACAGTATGGGAAGTACAGGGAGTGCACATTTGGGTCATTAAAAGTGATGAATATCCACCATTTCTTGCTGTCATGGGTTGATGCAATCTGAGGATGTGTCCCAAAACTATAAACGATGTTATTTAAAAATTAGTTAGCTAATACATAACCTTATGGCTTTTATATGTGTTAAGATCCAGAAGTGGTGATGCCCAGTTTGATGTCAACAGGGCAGAGTTAGCTGTAGGCAAATTAATGAAAAAGAAAAAGTCTTCTTTGGCCCCCTCCAAACACCATTTACTCTGCACTCTGTCTCTTTGACCCCTCAGCATGTAAATCCCTTTTAATGACTCTTGGGCTGCATACTCCTGTGCAGTGGCCTCCTCTAACTGGCCCACCCAAACAGGGCTCATCACCTAGCTCCTTACTTCACACTAACTTCTAATCAAAGCTTAGCTTGTCATATATTCTACTCTTAATAGACTCTTTTTATCTTAAGAATTATTTATTACTAAAAAGTGAAAGTCTATTAAGCAGGATTACTCATTGGTTCATTATATCATTAAAGTCGAACATATTTAAAAAATTTCATAAGAGCCACGATAATTTTCCACAGGACTCTTTGCCAAAGTTAGTGACGAAGCAATCTTCAGCAGCAGCCCCACTTCAAATGCCTCAAGCAAAGATTCTGTCATGTATCAAGGCACAATGCCATGTTGAGGACACATCATAAGGTCACCAGGAAATGATGCCTTGAACTCACCCTTCCCCAGTAGAAGCAAATGCAATGTGTTATGGGTAAATGAAGAATCACAGAAATGACATGACAACCTGCATTTGTTCTTCTCTATTGGTAAACCTTTGGTGATCCAGCCTTTTGTTTCAAGATACCTCTGTTGATAGCAGAGGGGATCAGGGTACAACCCAGAGAAAAAGAGGATTAATCTGGATGCCCACACCTTGGTCTTATGGTAATTTTAAGGGATGGTCATAAAAGAGGTATCCATGACTAACTCATTTGGAAAGGAAAGTGGGAAAATATTCAAGATAAAAGCCCTGTTTGGGAATGACAAGTGCATTCAACCAGGAATGTTTTCATTACTGTATCTCTTGAGTATCTAAGCATAGTAATGAGGACTAGAAGGTATGTGGGTTTCATGAAAGCAAATAAGGTTTTCAAGTGAATTACCCAGTGTTTTTTACTGACAATAATTATTGTTCTATATTATTCTATAATTTAAAGGAGGTCAAAGGTATTTCCCTCCTTTGGATATTTACAGGGAGAAACAAAGGGTTATAAATCATATAATCCTATAATCCTATAATTAAAATTTTTTCTTGTTCCTTTCTTTCTACAATTCTTTCTTGTTCCTTTCTTGTTTTGTTGCTTCCACACATGAAATCAGTCCCTCTTTTTACACTCAAGTTCATAAACTGAATTTTCTTCTTGTTTTTAACTTTTAGCAAGTTAAAAAGTCTTTCTCTTTCTCTTCTTGCAAGCAGAATTCTGGGCCCCCATTTGATCACTGGAAATTAGATCACTTCAAATCCAGTAGCAAATAATCTTCACAAAACAAGTTCATATCTATAAGAATATTTAAAGCTTGTCAGTAGAGACCTTTCAGCTTGTGCTATTTTCCCTTTGGGCACCATAAACACAGTGATCTTAATTTGTGATATTTGAGGGCCTTTGAAAAGTGAGAACATAAAAGAGTTATTAACTGAAAGATAAGAAAAGAAAAATAGACAATTCAATAATAATAGTTGGAGACTTCAGTACTCAACTTTCAATATTGGATAGAACAACTAACTATGCAGAAGATTAACAAGATAATAGAATACTGAAAAAACACTATACATCAATTAGCTTTAACATATCCTATATAATAAAAGGCTAATATGCAAATCAACCAAATGGTGGAACAATCAGTTGCTGTGATGTGCATTAAACACCAGGGGGCAGACACTCAATGCAGAAGCTGCCCCATAGTGGTCAGTGTGCTCCCACAGGGGGAACGCCACTCAGCCAGAAGCTGGGCTCATGGCTGGCTAGCGCAGCGGAGGCGTCCGGAGCCTCTCCTGCCTCCAAGGCAGTACTAAGGACCCCTAGGCGGGCCTAAGCTGGCAGGTGGACATCCCCCAAGGGCTCCTGGACTGCGAGAGGGCACAGGCCGGGCTGAGGGACCCCCCAAGTGCATGAATTTCATGCCCTGGGCCTCTAGTATCTATATAATACTCTACCCAAGAACAACAGAATGTACATTTTTCTCAAGTGCATATGGAATATTCTCCAGAATAGATCATATATTAGTACATCAAATGAATCTCAAAAAATTTTAAAGAGTTGAAGTAATACAAAATATGTTCACCAATCAAAATGAAATGAAAATAGAAATCAGTAACCAAAAAGTTGAGGGAAAACCACAGATATGTGGAAATTAAACAACATGCTGCTAAATAATCAATGGGTTAATGAAAAATCAAAAGAAAAAACAGAATATATTTTAAAATGAATTAAAATAAAGACATAACATATCAAAACTTACGAAATGATAAATGAGCCAAGAAAAAAGAGAGGAACTCAAGCTCCCAGAATTAAAAATGAAAGAGAGGACATTAATACCAACCTTAGAGGAATAAAAAGCATTATAAAGTAATACTATAAGTAGCTATATTCCAATAAATTAGATAACTTAGATGAAATGGGCAAATTTCTAGAAAGACACAAACTACTGAAATGACCTAAGAAAAATTAGACAATCTGAATAAATCTATAACAAGTGAAGACAATAAATTATTAACCAAAAAAAAAAATACCCCAAAGAAAAGCCAAGGCTCAGATGCTTTCACTGATGAATTATACCAAATACTTAAAGAATTAATACAAATTCTACACACTCTTCCAAAAACTGGAAGAGGAGGGAACACTTCCCAATGCATTATCCTGTATTACCCAGCTACAAAAAACAAAGACTTCACTAGAAAAAAAAGAAAAAAAACAACACCCTACAGACCAATATCCGCTACACATATGGATGCAAACATCTTCAACAAAATAGTAACAAACTGAATCCACAAACATAAAAAAATTACACACCATGACCAAGCGAGATTTACCCCAGGAATGTCAGGTTGGTTTAACGTCTGAAAATCAATTTATATAATTATATCATATCAATAGAATAATTTAAAAAATCACAACACTTTGGATTCTGACAAACTCCAACCCCTTTTCAGGATAAAGACACATGGCAATCAAAGAATACAAAGGAACTTCCTCAACCTGATAAAGGGCATCTATGTGGAACATATAACTAATATCATATATGATAACAGAAACTAGATGCCTTCCCCTAAGATCAGGAAAAAGACAAAAATGACCTTTTCCACTACTTATATTCAACATTGCGCTGGAAGATCAAGCCAGGACAATTAGTCAAGAAAAAAATAAAAGACATTCAGATTGGAAAGGAAGAATTAAAACTCTACACAGGTAACATAGTACTGTACATGGAAAATTATAGTGAATATGTTAAAACACCATTAGAACTAAAAAAAAAAATTCAACAAGGTTGCAGAATACAAGGTCAATATACAAAAATCGATTGTATTTCCACACACTGGCAATGAACAATCTGAAAATCAGAAGAAGAAGATAATTCCATTCACAAAAGCATCAAACAATAAAATATTTAGTAACACATTGAACCAAAAAAAGTGCAAAAAGTATTTAGAAATCTACAAAACGTTGAAATAAATTTTTAAAAAATCTAAATAAACGGGGGGAAAATCCAGGATTATGGATTTGGAGTTAAGATGGCAATACTCCCCAATTTGATCTATAGCTTTAAGATAATACTAATGAGAATCTCAATGGATTTCTTTATAGAAACTGACAGAATGATTATAAAATTTATATGAAATTACATGAGACCCAAAAGAGATAAAACAATCTTGAGCCAGCCAGCATGACTCAGTGTTTGACTGTTGACCTATGGACCAGAAGGTCACAGTTTGATTCCCAATCAGGGCATATGCCCAGGTTGTGGGTTCAACCCTAGTGGGGACCATGCAGGAGACAGCCAATCAATGATTCTCATCATTGATGTTTCTATCTCTCTCTCCCTCTCCCTTCCCCTCTGAAATCAATAAAAACATATATTTAAAAAAAATCTTGAAAAAAAAAGTAGAAGGACTTACAATTTCTGATTTCAAAACTTACTACAAAGCAATGGTAATCAAGACTGTGGTACTGGCAAAAGGACAGACATATTCATGAATTGGAACAGAATTTAGAGTCAAGAAATGAAATCATGTGTCACAGCCAACTGATTTTCAATAAGGTGCCAAGGCCATCTACTGGGAAGTCTTTCAAGAGATAGTGTTGAAATTACTGAATAGCCACAAAAGGTTGAAACTGGACCCTTTCTCCACACCACATACAATATTTAACTCAAAACGGATCAAATACATTATTGTAAGAGCTAAAACTATGAAACTTGTAAAAAAACAAATGGTAACTCCCATGACCTTAGATTTGGCATAATAGTCTTGGATATGACATCAAAAGCACAAGCAACAAAAGGAAAAATAGATCAGTTTAACTTCATCAGAATCGGAAATGTTTGTGCTTCAAAGAATACCACCAAGAAAGTGAAGAAAAAGAAAAAAAAATAACCCTCAAAATAGAAAAAATATTTGCAAATCATATTTGCAAATAAGGACCATGTATCCCAAATATATAAGAAACTGTTACAACTCAATAATAATAAGAGAATCCAATTTTTAAGATGAGCAAACATTTTGCAAAGACATTTCTCCAAGGAAGATATACAAATGGCAAATAAATGCCCTGGCTGGCTAGCTCAGCTGGTTAAAGATCGTCCTGATACAATAAGGTTTCAGGATTTATACCGGGTCCAATGACTGTATCAATGAGTGGAACAATAAATGGATATTCCTCTCTTTCTTTCTCTTTCTCTCTCCTCCCGCCCTCCCTCCTCCTCCCTTCCTCTTTTTAAAATCAAGAGATAGACTTTAAAAACA
The DNA here is from genome assembly GCF_964212035.1 of Myotis nattereri. Classification (NCBI taxonomy): domain Eukaryota; kingdom Metazoa; phylum Chordata; class Mammalia; order Chiroptera; family Vespertilionidae; genus Myotis; species Myotis nattereri. The sequence goes on from NC_138082.1 coordinate 39,413,590, forward strand.
TTTTAAAAACTTTAAAAATTCTTTTTGAATGGTACTAAGTGAATAAAAAGATGCTTAACACCGTTAGTCATCAGAAAAATGTTAACTAAAATCACAATGAGGTGCCACTTGATACCTGCTAGTGTCAGTAAGGATGTGAAGAAATTGGAACCCTCATACCTGCTGGTATGAATGTAAAATGGTGTCTACTAGTTCCTCAAACATTTAAACATAGAGTTACCATATGATCCAACAATTCTACTCCTTGCCTATACTCAAAAGAATTAAAAATAAGTATGCAAATAGTTGTATATAAATGCTTAAGCATGACCAAATGGGGTCTACCCCAGGAATGTCAGGTTGGTTTAACATCTGAAAATCAATTGATGTAATACATCATATCAATAAAATAAAAAAATAAAAATCACAACCCTTTGGGTTTTCACAAACTCCAACCCCTTTTCATGAAAAAGACACATGGCAAACAAAGAATACAAGGGAACTTCCTCAACTAATGAATAGATAAGCAAAATGTGATCTGTCCATATAATAGATGTGTTATTCAACCATAATAAATAATGAACTGCTGATACATGTTACAATATGAATGACCCTGAACACATTATGCTAACTAAAAAGAGCCAGTCACAAAATGACTACATATTATTCCATTCATGTGAAATCCCCAGAACTTAGAAATCTGTAGAGATAAAACATAGATTAGCAGTTGGTTGTGTAGGGCTGGTGAGGAAGTAAAGGGAAACCAGTAGGGAGGGTAACAGCTAAAACATATTTCTTTTGAGGTGATGAAATGTTCTAAAATTGATTATTGTGATCATAACATATATTTTTGAATATTAAAACCCATTGAATTGTACATGTTAATGGGTGACTTTGTGTAATATGTGAATAATATCTCAATAAAGTAGCTTTTTAAAAAACATTGCTCTAGTTTGAAAAATAAAAGTTATTGGCTCCAAGCACAAAAGAAAATAATTAAATGTCTACAAAGAAATGTTAAATTTACTTCTGATCTTTTAAATTTAATGCTACAAACAATTTAATTATCCTGGACAGCAATTTGTAGGTTAGATTGTCTCATTTCAAAATCATTCTCTAGTAAGCAGGATGATTCTTTAGAAATCAGAGCTAAACATAAATAATTTCAAAAACAAACCAATAAAAAGCAGTTACATTCTGTTCACTGCACAGAAATTACATTTAATGTGACATGTGGGTACATTTAAGTGTGTGTGATATGATGTAAGGCAGTATTTCGCAAAGTAAGTGACGGAGGCTAAGTTTTAAAATGTCCCTGCTTTTACCATGCCTTTCCCCCACGGGCACATGCACTGGCACTGTGTTTGTCAGTAAAAACGCCTTACTAATTTCAATCTCCTTCCTCTCAACTCAACACATTTTGGTTTCCAGGGACTCTGAGCTCCAGCTTTCTCCTCCAGGTTTTGAACATTAATTATCTGTTATCTTTCACACACTGAGGCCTACACTTTCAGGTAAGAAATGTGAACAGATAAACCATTGAGAAATTAGCTCATTTTCATGCAAATGTCTTTATGGAGAGAAAATGTCTTTGTGTCAAGAATGAAGACATAAAGCACCCAACTAAGAATGCCTAAAATGAATTTGGTATAGTATATATAATTATTCCTCCTTGAGATAAAATTATAGCTACTTAGTATTTTAAATTTGGCCAATTGTTAAGACAGAAAGAAGAGATAAACTTTAGAAACAGAATGTCCTGGGTTTGGATCCCTTGTCTTTCATTTACTGGTTATGTGATCTTGAACAAGTTGCCCAAGTTCAGTTCTCTTATCTGTATAAAAAAGGATAATGTATTATGCATGCATTATAACATTACATGGGGGAAAGGGCTATAACTAATAGCAGCAGGCACTCAAAAAACTTTTTTACCTTAATATTCTGGAATTTGAATGTAAAATGAAAATATCACTAATGGCACCATTGAGTCATTCATGAAATGTTGCTTGATCCCTAGTAACTAAGATTTATTTTGTTTGTTCTAAATACCAGAGATAGCCCTAACTGGTTTGGCTCAGTGGATAGAGGGTCGGCCTGCAGACTGAAAGGTCCCAGGTTCGATTCCGGTCAAGGGCATGTACCGTGGTTGCAGGAACATCCCCAGTAGGAGGTGTGCAGGAGGCAGCTGATTGATGTTTCTCTCTCATCGATGTTTCTAATTCTCTATCCCTCTCCCTTCCTCTCTGTAAAAAAATCAATAAAGTATATTAAAATAAATAAATAAATAAATAAATAAATAAATAAATACCAGAGATAGGTCAGACACTACTGATAAACTATAATAATAAATATCTTCCCTGCTCCCTCCTACTCTCTAGTATTTTATGATATCTAATAAAATAGTTCCAGTATAGTTCCCTGAACAAATTGAGAAGAACAGACTTGAGAGCAGGGCAATTCCTGGAGTACATGTAATAGGCCCTCACATTTGCTGATAGTAGAATAACTGGTCATTTTTTCCTCTCTTGTGTAGCATTGCATCTACAAACTGCTTTATATCACAGGGACATTGTGAAGAATTAAAGACCTAATAGAAACTCACAAGATGATTGCAGGCATTGAATAAATGAATGAATACATAAAGCAGAAAATAACTAAAGAAAGGAACAAAGGAAAGACAAAGTTACCTTCTGCTGTACGATTAAGAAAAAGCATCTTGAGTAAGGTCAGGGAACTTGTTACTAGAATGGTTAAGAGAGACCTAAATGTCTGCATATGTCTGATGTGATTTTGTTTCTCTCTCGACTTACAATTCTTTCTATTCCTGTTTTCACAAATTAATCCTTATGAAACTGTACTGTACCTATAAGGTAAGGGCACACAGTTAGTAATAGAAATTTTCTAATGGAATGTGGTGAGGATGAGAGATTCTGATCTTCTCATACACCTTCTCTGGACCATTCAAAGTTGAGCTCGAAAGAAATGGAATTGGGGAAAGCTGGGGCTTGATCTAGTTAAGTCAATTTCTAAAACAGCCGGGGAATGGGACACATGGGAGAGAAAGTGATTTGCTTGTTTGCTTGTTTTTGTTTATATTTTCCCATATGCAAACACAAGGTCTATATACTTCCTACTAGTGGAAGAAGGAATCATATAAAATTGTGAAGGTGTCTTTAAAAACAATTCTAAAATCTTGCCCATCCTTCCAGAAAATCTCCTGAAAGCTTTTGAGATAATGCTGACACCTTTAAGTAACCAATCCAGGAAAAAAAAAAATGAATGCAAATTGACTGGGGCCCAGGACCCAGAGTCTCATCCAGACCTATATTTCCAGGGAGGCGCCATCCAATCTTTGGTCCACACTGATCACTGCAGGGATGCCCGCTGATACTTGATTCGTGATGACTGCCACATCAGTACCAGGCTTAAAGGATGAAATCTTCACTAACCTGGGCTCCCGTCACCTTAGTGTGCAAGTAGTCATCTCGCAATCTTGCCATCTGACCTCTCCCCATATGCCAAGGCAATACCATTTGAATGGGGCCCAAATTCCCCCTACTTGCAGACTTACACCTTCTATCCCTCCTGCTTTCACTGTCTCTCACTGTGTGAGCCTCTTCCCCTCCATTACAGCATATGTATGTGCTGTATAACGACGCTTCAGCCAACAATAGGCCCACATATACCACGATGTACCATAAAATCATACTGAAGCTAGAAAATTCTATTGCCTAGTGATATCATAGCCATCCAATTGTTGTAGCACAAGACATGATTCACAGTTGTGTGGTGATGAGGTGTAAACATACTTGCTGCACTGATAGTTATATAAAAGTATAGCACATAGAATTATGTACAGTATATGATTTATAAGTAACTATGTTAGTGATTTATGCATTTACTGTACTATACTTTTATCATTACTGTACAGTGTACAGATAAAAAAAAGTTGCCTGTAAAACAGTATGCCATGTTATACTGGCAGCAGTAACATATTGTGTTTACTGCATCTCTTGATTGCATCATTTTCTCTTGGGTTTGCTTTAACCTCCTATTGCTTAAAATGTTTAGATACACAAATATCACAGGGTTACCACTGCCTAAAGTACTCAGTGCAGTAACATGCTGTACAGGTTCGTAGCCTGGAAGCAATAGGCCATACCATCTAGCCTAGGTGTATAGTAGGCTGTACCATCTAGACTTGTGTACACACCCTCTCTGATGGTCACACAATGATGAAATGGCCTAACAATGCATTTCAAAGAACACATTCAAGCCACCGCATGACTGTACTGCTTCCCAGAGGTATGGCCTTTAGAAAACAAAGGCAGCAATGTCTTAGGGCAAATGGCTTCTATTTCCAGACCTATCACTAACCTTCCCTGAGGCAAGAATAGCCTATCTGCAGGTTTGAAATGGGTTCAATAGAGTATATGGGGGAGGGAGGACCTCAGTACATTATCATATCATATTCAAGAGCAAAATCCTCTTTTGTTGAGGAGAAAAAACACACCACTTATTTAGTAATTTTCCTGATAAAGTCCTAATTTTATAACTAGTTTGGCCAATTTTGGCTAGCCTGGGACAGTACAGTGCCAACTACTATTTCAAGTGTTGTAGCGAATGCTGTTGATACTTTGATCATATTCCTTGGCCTCTGCAGAGGTCATCTGCAGCTCAGTGGAGAGTTCTCTAATGGCTTTTTAGCACAAGCACTGCCATCTTTGCCTGAGGCCTTTCTCTGGCTGTGGAGCCAGCTTGGCTGGAATGGACCAGCTAAAAGAAATGACCTCCCCCAGGAGTAGTTCTCAGTCAGTGAAGGATCACCCTGTCCTGTTGGGGGCAATGCCAAGGTATGTCCTCTATGCTGTCCAGTATAGTAGCTACTAGCAGACGTAGCCACTGAGTACCTGAAATGTGGCTTGTCCAAATAGATACACACTTTAAGTATAAACTACACATTGGACTTCAAAGGTATACTGTGAAAAAAATGTGAATTATCCCATTAATATTTTTATTGCCTGTAGGTTGAAATTACAATAGTTTGCTACATAAAATATGATAACAAACCTAATTTTACCTTTTTTTTTTACTTACTGGAAGATTTTAAATTACATGTGGCTTGCATGTCTACATATCCATTGAACAATACTGTATATCATTTATTAAAGGGTCTTCAGCAGAAATGAGCTGTAGATGCCCACACCAACAACCCAATCATCTTCCCCATTTTCCTCTGTATTGAAAATATTAAATATCTCTGTGATGGGGATTATAGAGAGGTTTTTATTTTTGGATGGAGTTTGGTGTAGATTGAAATTTGTGCCCTAACTGGTTTGGCTCAGTGGATAGAGCATCGGCCTGCGGACTGAAAGGTCCCAGGTTCAATTCCGGTCAAGGGCATGTACCTTGGTTGGGGGCACATCCCCAGTAGGAGGTGTGCAGGAGGCAGCTGATTGATGTTTCTAACTCTCTATCCCTCTCTCTTTCTCTCTATAAAAAAAATCAATAAAATATATTTTTAAAAAAGAAATTTGTGCCTACTGTTCTAGGTACAGAAAATTTATATTGGGGGAAAGACAGCTCTTTAGTAAAATACATTTTTATGGGCCACTAGGTTATGCAAAACAAAGGATAAAGTGGGAACTGAGAAGGGAATCTGCTCTATTTTTCTTGTTAGGTGTTATCGCTGCAGAGATTACGGCAATGTTGGCTAGGTTTTGTGTTTCCTTGAGAAAGCTGGGGAGAGGGGGGAGGGAGGGGGCGGGGCCTATACCCTGAGGATAGGCAGGAGTCAATGGACATCCATCTGGGGAAAAGAAGTCAAGCCCTGGACCATGTGGCAAAGTAGAGGAAGGGCAGAGATGGCCTTTCAAGGAGCCCCTTTGGAAGGGCCTGACTCATGGACTACAGGAGAAATGGCACCTAATTCCTTGCCTAGATTTGTGTAAGTAGATTTCTGAAAGTAGAGAACCATTCATGTTCCTCCTGATGACTCTTACTGTGACCCGTGCTTAGTCATAATTCCTAGTGATCAAACACACAAAATATGAGGAATGTCCTTTATTTATTTTTATTCCTACATGCTCCAATATATTGGATACCAACTTTCAAGCCATCCAGACAGTCAACATTTTCCCCAGAACAGCTTTGAGTGTATGACAAAATAGTCGTTGTATTCTAAGACAGTGTTAACTAGTCTGCTGACTACAGATATATGCCTTTTAAAATACTACCACGTGGTATTAAATTTTAACTCAATATAAACCTAAACTTGAGGCAGTGAAATCCCCATTATTGCTTTTTCAGGGTACTTTCATTCTATTTAATCCAGGGATTACAGAACACATGCTTCAGGATTGAATGAGGTTATAAAAACCTTCCCTTTTCATAATATACTGGGGCTATTTTCCTTCACTGACTTGCTTATTCAAATGTCCATCATTTTCACCAAATTGCTCACTCAAAATAATTAGAAAATATACCTTTTAAATAGGTTATGCCTGATTTAAGCAGAAGGAAGTTCAGCATTTGATCCATTCTTCCTTCCTGGCACCAGCTCTTTCCATACTGCTTTCCCATATATTTGGTCTCTACCCCAAACCTTCTGTTTCTATAAGAATCTAGGCTTTTGAGAACTAAACCAGGAATACCAGCAGACCTTCAGCTTCCCATTCTGCCATATCTCTTTCCTGAGGAATGAGCCAAAGAAATCAATTGCTTGATTAGGGGAAAGGGGAAGAAAAAATCCCGACGAGCAAAAAAAAATGGTCATTATTTCAAAATATTATTCTGTGTAAGATACTATGTCAGCATTTTACATACAGCATCTTAGTTCATCCTTAAACAGCTCAAATGCTGTTTATTGTATTGTTAAACGCTGTAAATGTTATCCTCATTTTAGAGTGAAGAAAATAGGCTTGGTAGGTTGGCTTAGCATAAAAAACAGCCTCTGAGATAACTTCCGGATAGGCACACCCTTGGGCCATCCCCTCCCCACTCTCTGGGCTATCATGTGTGGGATGACCCTAGCGATTTGACTCTAACAAAAGAAAGATGGCAAAAATAGTGAGACATCACTTTTGAAATTAGGCTGTGCCCTCTCTCACTTGTTCCCCCTGATGGAAGCCAGCAGCCATGTGTGAGCCGCTCCACAGAGGTTCACGTCAGGGGCAGGGAAGTGATGACTCCAGCCAACAGCCACTGAGGACCTGAGGCCTAACAACAACCATGGGAGGGAGCCAGGCTGGAGGCACCCTCCCCCAGTTGGGCCTTGAGATGACCGAAGCTCTGGCCAGCACCCTGATTGTGGCCTGTGAGAGGCCCTGACCAGAGGACTGGGCTCGCTGCACCCGATTCATGACTCTCAGGAAATGAGCTAACATGGCTGCAAGCACTGAGCATTAGGGTAATTATCCGGTACAATTAAACTTGGCTGCTTTGGCTCAGGACATGCTCTGCTGCTCCCTGGGACGTGGGATCGGCTCTCTAAGCTTCCCTCGCAGAGGCCGCCGCTTGTGGCTGGGCCTAGTATGCCGCCTCCTGTCTCCCACAGGCCTGGGCAGTGCTGAGATTCTGGCACACAGCACACACCCTAATCAATTCCTTCCCTTGTTCCAAAGAGAGATTCCTTGTTTTCTTGCTTGTACTACGTTACTGATAATTACTTGCACTATTGATAATTCCTTTTGCATGATGACTCAGAAATACCCATTCTTATTACCACTTCATTTATTTCTCTTTATTTCTCTACCTTCTCTTCTTTCACTGCCTTCAAGCTCCTTTGTTGCTCCTTTTTACTCTTCGGTCCCATTTTCCTCTTCATTTCCACTTTCCCCATAAACTGTTTTTTTTTATTGCTTCTGCTTTCACTGACAGAGAAAGGCACGACTTGCCTTCTGGAAACATAACATTTGTCTGAAAAGAACAGCTTCCTGGAAACATCATCAGAAAGAAAAACACGGGTGAGGGGGGCAGTGGTGCACGAGAACCTCTTCTTTAGTGGGTTTCTTGTTTTGGTTCCCACCCACCTCCCATATCAACACCTCCCCTGAGGCACTTCAAAACTGCTGGCCACCCCAATGGAAGTGCTTTCATAGCAGCTGTCAGAAAGAGTTCCAAGCGTACTTTTAAGTTATGACATGTGGGTTACATAAGCACTGGAGACTTGTTAAAACGTTCAGAACATGATACGAACTGAGTCACACAACAGTGGGACAAAGCGGCAGCTTTTCAGGGTGACTAACACGGTCAGCCAAGATTTAGGCACCCTGGACAAAAACACATCTTATGGAAAATCAGTGAAAGAACATATTTTGTTCCTTCCAAGCACCTATACTCCTAGCTTCAAAAATACCTATGGCTACAATGACTTGGTATTTGGGTTAATTATGCTTTCAAATATAGCTGTAACAGAACCAAATCACATTAGAAAATGGATATGGGATCCAAAGGTAATTATTTTATTTACATTAGTCTTATCTTCCCCAAGACCCCTACCCACTTGAGTATCTTCAGGGGAAATCAACAACAAGAAAAAATAAATGTTAAGCCACTCCTCTAAACCCAAGTGACTTAACTTCTTTCTGTATTTCTCATAATAACGCAAATGGCATGTGAGGTGGGACAGTTCTTCCTGGAGCTCTGCAGGCATTTAGCATCCTGTGCTCGCTCCTCATCCTTCTTCTTTTACAAAATGCAAGTAACATAGCATGTGACTCCACCAGCTTATCCACCCTCACTCATTTCCAAACACCCCCTTGCAGGTTAGTACTGCTGTCGCCCTAATAAAAGAATCCTAAGTAATGCTCAGGTACTTAGGCAAACCTTCTAGATCCATCCCCACCCACCTCCTCTCTAAAAGGGCATCTGGGCTTTCAAGGAAAAGGGGCCAGTGAGGATCCTCAGATGGGCGCAGTGTTCCCAGGTCCTCTGGTTTCCAAGGAAGTGGTCACTACTCCGCTGACTGCCCTTCCCAGCTAAAGTCAACGGCTGGTGCCATTCAGGAGCTGGTCACCACATAGAAAGTCAACCCTGTTGCCACATGATTAAATGAATATTATTCTCAAATGTGACACTGAGAATAACCTTGTTGCACAACTGATCTGTCCAATTATACCTTGGTAAAAGGGGGAAACATTCCTCCTTTTTTGATAGAAACATTCTTTTTTGAGAGAAAGTTATAATGCTATGACAGTAGGACATTCAGTTAAAAAATTTCTCAATTCTTAGGTATTGGTGAGAATTTCAGTCCCAAAGGTGGAGTGTACTAAATTAAAGATTTGAAATAGCTTCAGAAGAAAAAGAAAGGGCTCACTTATACATCTACAAAGAACAGAACATTAAAATACCCAAAATATTCTGAATAAATTAGCACATTGAAATTTCTTTCAACAGTTTATTAAGGTCACTGTCATTAATTCTTATCTCGCTGGGCCTTGGATGAAGCAATAAGCTTTGATGACATATGTCTGCTTTTGCACAGAAAAGAGCCCTGAAATACTGACGTGTTCCACTAGTCCGGTCTAAGTTTCCTAAGCAATGCCATCCTAGTAGATGGTATCTAAGACTTTGTTCTTTAAAAAACTTTTTTCTAATAAAGTACAGTTGGCATACAATAGTATATCAGTTTCAAGTGTACAACATAGTGATTCAACATGCATATGCCTATGATGTGATCACCACAAGAAGTCTAGTAGCCGTCAACATGCAAAGTTATGATAGCATTAACCACATTCCCTGTGCTATACACACTACAGTCCCTGTGGCTTATTTATTTTATAACTGGAAGCTTGTACTTCTTATTCCCTTCACCGTTTTCACTCACCCCCCCACCAACCTCCACTCTGGCAATCCTCAGTCTGTTTTCTGTCCCTATGCAAACAGGACTACATTAAACTAAAAAGCTTCTGCACAGTGGAAGAAACTATCAACAAAATAGTGACAACCTACTGAATAGGAGAAGGTATTTGCAAATGGTATATCCAATAAGGCATTAATATCCAAAATATATAAGGAACTCATACCACTCAAAATCAAAAAACAAATGATGCAATTTTAAAAATAGGCAGAGGACCTGAATAGTCATTTCTCTAAAGAGGACATACAGATAGCCAATAGACATATGAAAAAAATGCGCAACATCACTAGTCAACAGGGAAATGCAAATCAAAACCAAAATGAGATATCATCTCACACCTGTCAGAATGGCTATTATCAAAAAACAACAAATAACAAGTGTTGACAAGAATATGAAAAAGGGAGCCCTATGAGATTGTAAATTAGTGCAGACATTATGGAAGGGAATATGAAGGCTCCTCAAAAAATTAAAAATAGAACTACCATATGACCCAGCAATTTTCCTTCTGGCTATATACAAAACAAAAAAAAAAAAAAAGAAAGAAAACACTAATTATATATGCACCATATGCTTATTGCAGCATTATTTACAATAGTCAAGATATGAGAGCAACCTATGTGTCCATCCATAGGTGAATGGATAAAGATGTGGTATATATGTACAATGAAGCATTACTCCGCAACAACAACAAAAACAACAAAAAAGACTGTTCTTTGAAATACCCATAGTTCAGAGCACCTAGTTCAGTCTTTTCCACAGGGCTCTGAGACTTTTGTTTTTTCTGAAGACTCAATCACTAGCCTTTTGCCTAAACTAGAGTCTCAGACAAGCTTCAGAGAGAAGCAGAAACCTGCTTAATAATGAGACTGAATTGCTGTGGTCAATTTATTACAGTACCCTAAGAGCTATTTCATAAGGGTTTAATCAATGTTTCCCATGAACTAAGAACCTATTATGGATAGTGAGGGCAGTGACAAATTTCCAAGGCCTTCTTGTAAAATCTACAATTTCTGAAAATTTTAAATGAACTTAACTTAGTGAAGGCTCTGTCTGAAGTTTTCCCCATGCAATTCTTACAATAGCGGTGAGGTAGTTAAGAAATATGCAGCATACCACACAAATCTACATTTTTCTAGTATCTCTCTAGTGCTAATACTATTGTGGCAGATAGAGAAATGCATCCTTCAGATGTTCAGACTTTTCTTCAAGGAAGGACTGGTGGCCACTGGCTATTAACTCCTTCAAGTTGGCCTCAGCTTTTGAGTTTTGGCAATGCTCTTCTTGGCGTGGCCTCTGCTAATGACCAAGAAAGAGATGCTACAAGGACCGAGATTTTTGCCAAGTACAAGACACTTCTATTAGGTAATCCTCATGTTGGACCTTTCTGTTGGGCTTCCAGAGACTTTGTCAGATCTGCATTGTTGTCTGTTGACTATTCCTGCTCAATCTTGCTTTCTGCCTTTTCCTTTCACAGGTGTTACTTCTGTCTCTATCTCTGTTCACTTGTCAGAGGACCCAATAGTACCAGGATTGACCCTAAAAAGTTGTAAGTTGGGATTTTGAGACTGAATCCCTCACTGCCTGGCTGGCAAAACACACACACACACACAACAAACACACAAAAATCAAACAAAACCACCATCCCTGGTGATATATGGGGCACAATGAGTCCTTGGCCCAGTATGGTAGTGCAATTGCTAAAGCTCTTCACTGCCGGAAGCCGGTCCATCCTTGCTGCTTGACACAGTCACTGCAGGGAAGAAACATCTGCACAGCATATGTTTCAAGGGACCTGGCATATATGGCATATGTTTGCTCCCCTCTTAGTGCTATGTGTTTTAAACAGATCCACCCCCCTGAGAAAGGTTGTTTCCCCAGGTGAGGATTTTCCCCTGTGCTGGGGTCCAACCCCAGCAGGTCCAGGGGTCCCCAAAGGTGTGGACGGAGTCAGGGAAGAAGGAACGACACAGAGGCAGCGCTCAGTTGATCAGCAGCCTAGCCAGGATCTCTAGCCAAGTTCTGGTTAGGATCTCCAGCGAAGTTCTGTTAGGATCTCCAGCCAGGTTCTGTGTCCATGTTCTCTTGCTAGGTTCTCCAGGTTCTCCAGCCAGGTTCTGTAGCCATGTTCCCTCGCTAGGTTCTCCAGCCAGGTTCTGGCCAGGTTCTCCAGCCAGGTTCGGTCACCAGATTCTAGTCAAGTTCTCTTGCCATGTTCTATCCAGGTTCTGTAGCCAGGTTCTGTCTCTAGGTTCTTCAGCCAGGTTCTCTCGCTAGGTTCTGTCTCTAGGTTCTGTGGCCAGTTTCTGTCCAGGACCTTTTGCCATGTTCTCTACAGTGAAGTTCTTCTGTCTCTAGGTTCTGTGTAGGTTCTGTGTCTAGGTTCTGTGTCCTGCTGTCTTGTTACACCTGTATTTATACCAGTTGATTCCAATCCTATCAATCTCTATTCCAAAGGTTAGGGCGTTTCTTATCTCCATTCCAGGGAGTAAAGATTATGTAGCTTAAGCATGATTGTTCCTAGTTAAAGTGATTAATTACTCTCCTGGCACTTAGTTAAGGGGTTTTATTCCCTCCCTAACTTCAGGGGAAAATCCCTACCTGGGGAAACAACCTTTCTCAGAGAGGTGACCTTGGTTAAAACACATAGTGCCAAGAAGGTGAGCAAACATATTAAGAACAGTATGCCATATATGCCAGGTCCCTTGAAACAGCAAGGATGGACCGGCTCCTGGCACCCCTGGAGTTAGGGATTAACAGGATTAAGGAAGGGAATAAAACCCCTTAACTAAGTGCCAGGTGGGTAATTAATCACTTTAACGACGAACAATCATGCTTAAACTACATAATCTTTACTTAGGATAAGTAAAGATTACTCCTTTAGTTACTTCCTTGTAGCTTAACAGAACAATAGAGTAGTGACCTTGGAATGGAGATAACAAATGCCCTAACCTTTGGAATAGAAAGGATAGGATTAAAATCAACTGGTATAAATACAGATGTAACAGGAGAATAAAGAACAGAACCTGGCTGGAGACCCTGACTAGAGAAACTGGCTAGGCTGCTGATCAACTGAACGCTGTCTCTGTGTCATTTCTTCTTCGCCAACTCAGTCCACACCTTTGGGAACCCCTGGACCTGCTGGGGTTGGACCCCAACACTTCACTGGCAGAGAGCACTGGAACATAATACTACACAGGTTGAGTTTATTGACTTTGGGGAATGCTCTTTGAATATAGGATTAAACACTCTGGAAAGGACCCAAGGGGGTGGAGCAAATTCTCTGCCAGGGTGACTTCTAGACACCTAGAGAAAGCACTGTCCCCGGAATGTGTATAGAGTGAATCTCCATGGAGCAAGAAGTGAACCTGTTATGGGTTCACTCAGCGAGATAGACCACCGACTCAGAATTTAAATTTAAGAGCCTTTACTAAGCTGGCCAGCTGACTACAGTTACAGCACCCTGCCGAATCAGAGGCTGAACTGCAGCCCTGACTACTACAGGAGTTACATTTTATTATTAAATTCTGTGGAGGCCCAGAGAAACATGTGTCTTTCAATTCTGGGCCCCCCAATATGAAGGAAACTCTCTTTACTTATACTCTTTCCAGTCCTTTGTCTCTCAAATTTGGAATCAGACTTCTGGGCCTTCTGAGAAAGAAGGCCTGAGTGCTGGGAAGGGGCCATGAGACCATATCTCAAGGCCTGGCCTGATGTCAGTACCTTCCTATCTGTGTGTTTTAGGAACAGACAGCACAGCATGACCCGTCTGGCCAAAGCACCAGATATGCAGCCCAGCACAAACCATGACAGACACAGAGATGTGCTACTCAGATACCTCTTCAATGACAGCCTTCACCTGCTAACACTTTGAAGTCCACCTCAGGTGTTGAGGCCACATTCTCCTTGTGCTGGCTCAGGTCAATGACTAAGCAGGACTGTGTTACAAGGGGCTCTTACCCTACCAATTTATCCCAGTGTGGGACTCCCACCCCTGCCCCATCCAGTTTCCTGCCTTTTCCTCTCACCTTTCCACATTCTTAACTCTATCCACCGTTAGCTTCCTGAAGGACCTAATGTAGAGGCATCATCTTCTCTCTACAGAAATAGCTTCTCCTCATTGCTACACTTTGTTTATGGTCCAATATTTTCCCATTCATTTAGGCTTCAAATCTTGGAATTTAGTACGCATGTAACCACTTGGTAACATTTTTTTGCTTAGATTCTCCATCTAATTACCGAAAAAGTCTGAAAAAGGGAGTCTGCTCTGTTTAAAAATTTCACAGGAAATAACTACTAGAGTTTTCTTTTTTGCAAATGCGAAGAAATGGTTTTAAAGCAGATTTTGACATGTCTTAATCCCTACCAGGATTCCCATGAGCCACCTGATGGTACTCTCTGGCGCTTATCCAGAAGAACTACAATTCCCGTCGTACATTGCGGCATTCACATACAACTGCTTACGTCATTTCCACCCACACAGGCGGTGGATGCTGGATTTTGTAGTTTGTGTCAGCTTCTTTTTTGTCGCTGTCTGGGGAAGGGAACAGCGTGACCGGATAGACTGCTCTGATACGGTTTTTGAAATAAATCACTAGGAGAACGTATCAAAGGCAATGCAGCGTCAGGTTTTTATGTGTTTCACGTTTCTTTTTCCTCCTCCTGCCGTGGCCGGGAAGGGGAAGTGACGTACTTCCGGTGTAATGGCGGCGCGGTGGAGTTCCAGGTAATTGTCTAATTCGGTGGACCCGCCACCGGCGGCGAACCAGAGTGGGGGTGGTGGGTTGCCGGACCGGGTGGGAAGATCAGCGGGCCCCGGGGTGGGTGTGGGTTTGCTGGGGGGGCTGTCGGCGGCGCAGGGGCGCGCGCGGCCGCCTTCCCGCCGAGCGCCGGCCTGGCCCGCGAGGTTGGAGGGTGAGAAGCGGCCGGCGGAGTCTGAGCGGGTGGGTAAGGGGCGACCGTGAATGCCCGTCCGCCTGCGCGGATGGACCCAGCTTCCTCGCGAGGTTGTGGGCACTGTGCCTCCGCGGGGCCTTTGTTGCCGAAACCCTGCAGCGGCGCTGGCTCTCGCCTCCGTGTGGGGTGTGTTTGGGGCGCGAACCACTGGGAGCCTCTCGAGTCGTTCGGGCTCGCGGCCCCGCTCCGGGGGCTGCGCCGTGGCGTGGGATTCATTGTAGTTCCTGGAGAAGCAGTGGCAGTGCCGCCCCTGTGCTTCTCTCCGCCGTCATTTCCCGGTGACTGCTGCTCTCAGATGCCCGCAGTCCTTTCTTTTCCCTACGCGATGATTGTGCTCCGAGGGGGTCTCTGTTGCTCCGTATGGGCTGCCCTCCGCCGTCATCCGCTTTCCCCCCGTTAGCTGACCCACCTCCAGTGCCTGGAAGCTCCGAAATGGGCTCCCCAGTCACCGCCTCCCCGGAGCCCGGGCCTACACTGCACTTGCGCGTAACAGGAAAACAGTCGCCCGTGTCACCGAGGCTGAGCGCAGCACCGCCCCAGCGACAGCGAACCTAGGGCACGCGTGCCAGAGGTGACATGCGAACTCACTTTTTGGTTGATTTTTCTTTGTTAAATGGCATTTAAATATATAAAATAAATGTAAAAAACGTAAGTCTTTGTTTTACTATGGTTGCAAATATCAAAAAATTTCTACATGTCACAGGGCACCAGAGTTAAGTTAGGGTTTTTCGAAATGCTGACACGCCGATTCAAAAGGGTCGCCATCACTGGAACCTATTGTCACATAATCCTCACGACAACTTTTTGGGATCCACGAAGAAGGAAAAGGTTGGGGGAAAGACTATTTCAGATGCCAGACCTTGGTGATTGCAGGTGTGGTAAGGATTCCTTTTACATGGGTAGGGATCCCGACCAGAAATAGCAAATGGACAACCAAGCAGACTTGGGCTTCTGCAGACCGTCACCCTGCCTCCTCCTTACCTGGCCGGATTTTAGGACTGTCTGTGAGCTGGAGAGTTAACCTCAGTTACCACCCTACCTGGGAAAGCACCTTTAGGATTGCCGTTAAAAGTGTGATTTTGATCAGAAGCAGCATTGTTTCAGGCACCGTCTGGAGGAGGAGACAGATTGTGTTGGTGCTGGGGACAGAGATTTCCATCCGCCTTGAGCATGTTTAGTTAAGTCTCTCTCTCTCTTGGGGCAGGTTCCCTAACATCTTTAGTCTCGGCATCCTTATCTGAAGGTTGTGGTTAAGAGTAATACCTACCTCACTGGGTTGTTCTGAGGATAAAGGGAAGTAGCTCATGTAAGGAAGGCATTGTGCACAGTGCCGTCTTAGCTGCTCTATTATTGTTGCCACTGTAACACAGTTGATGAATTCCCTGTCTCGGTTCTTGTTCTTCGGTGTTGAATGTCGCCCTTCCTCTTCCATGTGCCCATGCCACTGTTACGGAGCCTTTCCCACTTCCTTTGACTGGAGCTCTGAAACTTGAGAAGCCAAGGACATGGGCCCAGTGGTTCTGAAAATGTGGTCTCCTGAATCAGCGGTACTAGCATCTTCTTGGAACTTGTTAGTAATGTAAATTATTGAGCTTAGTTAGCCCAGACCGGTTGATTTGGAAACCGCGGAATGGGTGGATCTTTCGGTGTCTTTGTTACCAAACCATCCATGCGATTCTCATGCCAGTTTGAGAGCCGCCGTTCTAGCCCATCTCCTAGGGATCTGTTATGGTCCACCCCGCCCCCGGAATTAGGTCTGCTGCCTTCCCTGTTGCAAAGGATTTCATCTGTAGCCAACCGGTACGGCCCTGGTACGCCGCCTGTGCCTCCCCACTTTGACTAGTTTCGTCCTATCATTTCTGAAATTCTGACACTTCCTGGACTGCTTAACTGTCTTTCCTAAACCAGCCAGAGCTCTGTCAGTTTTCCCAGCTTTTGAATTGTGAGAGGTCAACTCTCCTAGCTGGTGATTGTGCACTGCCAAGTGGCCTCCAGTGGCTGTTGTACCGGAGGCCACCTAAGAGCACACAGTGACACATTGTGTATGTATAAAGCCCATGCCTTAATTTGAGCATTGTTCTCTGTTTATTGCCCACTTGTATTTAGTCTAAATTTTGTACTACTTGGTGTAACCCTCACTTGGTATAAGTCATGGCTAGCCTAGAGCTAGTTTAAGAAAAAAGTGATTATTGGTAATAGAGCTGATCCCACTGATGACTTGGTGGGCTTTCTTGTATTTCTCTACTTTTCAGTTCCAGTCTGAGAATCCTAGCATGGAAGGGTGGTGGAACCAGAAGGCCTCTGGCATAGGAGTTTCAGCAAACTTCCAGACTTACTAAACCTATAGCCGAAATATTTTACCTCAGTATGTGTAGTTCCCAAGTGGACATTGGAAGAGACATTTCAATGCCTACGACGAAGGGCAAAGTTTCAAAGCATTCTCTTCAGAAATAATACATCAGGAGGAAGCAATGGATTAAAGCAAGCCTTTGCCCTTTGTAGCCAAGCTAATAAGTCTTTCCCAGTGAAGAAATACCAAAAAGATCATATGGGCTGTTTCGGCCTAGGGACATGTGCTCCTGTCATAGAATAGGTTAGCTGATGGGAAGGAGAGGCCCTTTGGAGATTTATGTTTAACTTGACTTGGAGCCTAATTCATAAATGTATTAGGCTAGGCAGAGCTCAGCACTTCCACCTGAAAAGCTACCTTGACTGCTCTTCCCTAAATTAGTTTATTAGGACACCTTTTTACCAGGACAGCTGGTGACTGGAGCCTCTGTGGTGGAACATAGTGCTGTGTGTCTAGGGGCTACTTCATAAATCTCTGGAGGCTACCACCTCCAGATTTCCTTGGAATGTGGTTTGCTAAATGGCTCTTGAATTAAATACTTAGAAAGCCCACTTTGAAAGCGGTGCACACCCCAACTGGGTATTGAACCGGAAAGCTGGGTATGTGCCCTGACTGGGAATCGAACCAGCAACCTTTTGCTGCATGGGATGATGCTCAACCAACTGAGCCACATGGGCCAGGGTAAGAGTGGTTTTTATAAATGTTAGTTGCAGGTGTGGAGGTAAAGATGTTCTTCCAGTGGGACTGTGGAGAAAAGATAATGACTATTCATTTAACAAACATGTATTGAGGGCTTTCTATATTGGGAGTATGGCAATGAACAAAACAGACAAAAATCCATGAGCAAAGATTAACCTCTACAGCAGCAGTTCTCAACCTGTGGGTTGCAATCCCTATGGCGGTCGAATGACCCTTTCACAGGGGTCGCCTAACACCATCCTGCATATCAGATATTTACATTATGATTCATAACAGTAGCAACATTACAGTTATGAAGTAGCAACGAAAATAATTTTATGGTTGGGTCACAACATGAGGAACTGTATTTAAAAGGCCAGAAGGTTGAGAACCACTGCTCTATAGAAAAGTAATGTTAGAGGGGTGGAAAGAATAATAGAGATAGGAGGAAAACCAGGTGAACCCAGTGTCCATTTAAGCAAGAACTTCAGTAGGAGGAGCTTAGCAGTACCAAATTATAGAGTAATCCTTTGTAATAAAAGGGGAATATGCAAATCGACCAAATAGCGCAATGACCACCAGGGGACAGATGCTCAATGCAGGTGCTGCCCCCTGGTGGTCAGTGCGCTCTCACAAGGGGAGCACCGCTCAGCCAGAAGCTGGGCTCATGGCTGGTGAGCGCAGCGACTGGTGGGGAGTGGGTCTAAGCCAGCCGTGGGCAAACTACGGCCCGCGGGCCGGATCCAGCCCGTTTGAAATGAATAAAACTATTGAAAAAAAAGACCGTACCCTTTTATGTAATGATGTTTACTTTGAATTTATATTAGTTCACACAAACACTCCATCCACGCTTTTGTTCCGGCCCTCCGGTCCAGTTTAAGAACCCATTGTGGCCCTCGGGTCAAAAAGTTTGCCCACCCCTGGTCTAAGCCATCAGTCAGACATCCCCCAAAGGCTCCCTGACTGCAAGAGGGCGCAGGCGGGCCTGAGGAACCCCCTCCCTTTTCGAGTGCTTGAATTTCGTGCACCAGGCCTCTAGTGTCAGGTAAAAGAAATGGTCCCTGGGTTTAGCAACAAAGAGGTCATTATGTAACTTTGATAAGTACTTTGTAGTGGGAATAGAAAACCAGATTTTGGTGGGTAGGTGGAGTTAATGGATGGTTAAGAATTGGAGGCATCAAGTGTAGACTTATCAAAAAAAAATTGGCTGTTTAAGGAAAGATAAGGAGTATGGGACTAGAGAGTGGACAGAGTAAAGGGAACTTGCCTCATAAATGCAATGATAAGTTCAACATGTAGAATATTTAAAAACCTCAATGGGAAATCAATACTATAAATCAAGAAATAGCTGATAGAAATTTTGAAACAAAAATTAACAAATTCCTGCTCTCATAGAGCCTATATTCTGGTAAAAAGGAGCACAGTAGAGGATGTTCCTATGTAACAGCAAAATATTTTTTTAAAACTTTAAGTAGTGTCCAGGTCAGTGTAGCTTAGTTGGTTGGGCTTCATCATCCAGTACACTGAAAGGTTGCCCGTTCACTTCCTGGCAGGAGGCCTGCAGAAGCAGTCAATCAATGTTATATTCTCACATAGATGTTTCTCCCCCTCTCCCTTCCTCTCTCTAAAAGTTAATAAACTATTAAAACATTTTAAGTAGCATATCAAAATGATCACATCACTAACTTTGATTTCTTTAGTTACTTAAATACCAGCCAATACGGACTTGCTTGGTGATATAGGAAATGAATGGTTATTCCCAGTTTATAATGAGTTCTTTTTAGTATGAATATTGGTATCACTGAGTTCATTAAAAAGATAAGAACTTTTAGACTCTTGTTTTTTGTTGTTGTTGTTTTAACTCATCAGAATCTGTCATGAGATGTCCTCAAATTGGTGTGGACTCCTCTATACATAGAGTCACAGACCAGAGACAAGTCAAACGCTTTTATATTGTTTGTTCCTCATCACTTACAAAATCCCAGCAGTATCCAGATACTGTCTGCACAGCTTCCAGCCCTGTACTTGAACATAGGAATATTCAGTCATTGAAATGGTTATGAGTGTGCAATGACTAAGAAAAAACAATAGGCAGTACAGGTCTGCAATTTTTTATTTGTAATTCTTGAAGTCAGAATGTTTTGACATTCAGAATTTTTCAGATTTTCGAGAAGAAATTTTAGAGCAGATTTTAGTGAAAATATGTTATGTAATCCCCCTTTTGGGGTTCTGTCCAAGTCCTCCAATCAAGCACATTAATATTTCTGCAGCACATCAAATGAGAGTCTCATGAAGTCTAAAGTTGGTGCATATCAAGAGTTGCAGCCAGTTGAGTTTACAACAAGCTTAAAAAGAAAAATCTTTCTATTTTCAGATTTCAGAATTGCAGAAAAGGGATTGTCACCCTGTAATACCTGGTGACTTTTTCTGAAAGGGATAGGAGTGTGTTGGCATTTTTTCCCCCTGAAATTGGGAACTATGCTAAAATCAAATTACATCACTTTCCTTTATGTGGTATACCATGGGCAGATTTTTTCTCTAATATGTACATATATAAAAGCCTAATATACAAATTGTGCCCTCTGGAGTTTGACTGAAAGACAGAGTTCGATTGCTTGCTATGACATGCACTGACCACCAGGGGGCGACGCGGAATAAAAGAAGGCCCCAGCTGGCAGCTAGCATCCAGGGAAGGGAGGCCCCGGCTGGCAGCTGCTAGGGACCTTACCCGTGCACAAATTTCTTGCACTGGGCCTCTAGTGTACATATATTTAAAAAATAGCAAGAAAAAAATAGAATGGTTTTCTTAAACAAAGGGGTTTTCCTTCAGTACCAACAGGGAAAGGCCCTAACAATCTTGTCATTAATGTTTAAGAACTGTGGCCAATCTGCTGCTACTGTCTTTTCCCTCAGAAGTAAAATCACTGTTCGGAAGGGGCAGGGGTTTGGATCCTATTTGAGGATTTTCCTCAAGATCTCCCCCCCCCCCCCCATTATATATTTTTTGCATTTAGAACAGATTTAAACTATATATATTTTGAATATTGATTAATATTCAATTAATCAATAATCAGTTATTCCCACTGGACAACTATGATTTATGGATTTATATATTTTTATTTTTTTAACTGTTAAAATGTCTGAAATTTGTCCAGTCTGCTGTTACTGTGTAGAATGCAGAAGAGCAAACTCAAGGGAATCCACTCCCCTTTTAACAATTTTATGACAGTATATTTTGGTGAGTTTCTCTAACCTGGGTTGAGGACTTATAAGGGATGATGGTAGAAATGTTGTTCTGAAATAATAGAGAAAACAGAGTGCATTTTGGCCATTGGTTGAATATATTTGCATTTTCTGAATTTTTGAGATAATTGCAGAATTTATAGTTTATTCATTTCCAGTTAAAGTCCTTCTTACAAATGTTATTAAATATTTGCTTTCTGACATAAAATTGTCATCATTTTTAAACTACATCTCCTTATAAAATCTCCTTGCTAAGGAAAGGAGGTGTGGTTTTGCTGAGTTGCTTACTTGTGACAAGGAGAGGAAAATTTAATAATTCTTCATAAAATCCTCATAGTGATGCTAAAAAGAGCAGTGAGAGCTATAAACTCTGGATAAATTGCTCTCGTTGCAAGAATTTCCAATTAGACCAAATATCAAGCATGTACATGTTGAACTCTAAGAATTTCCCTAGAGGGAAATTTATATAAATCTTGATGGTGATAATACTTTAAACATTTTGTTGTTGTTGTTAGAACTGCAGTACCAGTCTACCTTTCAATATTGTCAATTTCATACTTATATTTTGGGACATGGTATACTTGATTGCCAGAATTTTATTTGGTGATGATGATTGAAGGGTGGTAGAAAGAGGAAATGACACTGATCAGAAAGAAAACTAATTAAATTTAAATAACTAAGGTACATTTGAAATAAAATACATAGAAAGTTGCTTTTTTATTTTATTTTTAATGTGTTGGTAGGTTGAGAAGAGAGACCAGATTTAAGACCCAAGAGGAATATCAAAGGAAAATGTTAAATTTTGCACAATAGTTATGTGCTTTAGATTGAAATTATATTTTATATATTGTTAAGTTTATAAAGTATGTTACGTATATTGTACTTACTAATATTGATACCATGCTAACTATTGTAATAGAAACTTTCCTTGACTTAGTGGTTGTGTACATCCCCATCTATATTAAATGGTAGCAGCTCTATGTCACTTTATAGTGTCAAGGTTATTTGTGTACATGGTCTAATGAAAAGAATACTTATTTACCTGTCCTCAGGCTAGGTTTTTACTTATGGTCCACCACTAACTATCATAGCTTAGGGCATTAAATGAGTTATCTGACTTTCATCTTATCTTTAAAAAGAAGAAATTGTACTAGATAATATGTAACATTTTTTGCATTAAAATTAATATTTTTCCTAGTTGTATTCAGTTTTTTTGGTACTGAGAACAGTTCTTTCTCTAGATTCTTTATCTTAAAATTGTTCTTCTATTTTATATTGTTTTTGTAATTCTGTGCTATGCACCATATTATAAATCATTTAAATATGCAATTCTCATAAGCCCTAAATGACTTATACATGTAACTCCAATAAAATACTTGGAAACATAACTATCAATTTAGCATTTTTCAAAAATTCCTAAAATGTGTTTAACAGATGGATAGTGAAATTTAATTTTAGCATTTAATGTTGATGACTAGGTTTATTCTGAACAAATACTTAGTTCTCATAAGTGCATATACCTGAAGCCTTTGAGACTTGATTATGCTAGCTAGCTTGATTATGCTATTATTATAGTACCTTATATTTTCATACAGAGTATATTTATCTCTGATTGATCATTATTACAGGAACATTGGATATTTTACAATTGCTTCCTCTGTTCACTTGTTTTTTGTGTGTGTTTTTTATAATGTCACAATACTATTTTATGATGTAGATATATTTCTTTCATTGAGAACAAGTTGAATAAAGTTATCTGACATTAGTTTTTAAATTAACTTTTTTCTTCTCAATTATAAGAATAAAATACCTTATTGCCCTTAATATACCCTTCTTATTATTTGCTCTCTTGTTCAGAATCTTTGCTAATAATATGTGTTCTTTATACATTATTATGTGGAGCTATTTAAGGATTTTTTTATTATTGGTTATATCTATGCCTACTGACTACAAAAAATAAGTTGGTCAAAGTTAACAGAGCTTTCTTTGGTATATTTTATAGGTGATCCTTGCAGACAGAAAAAGTATACTGTCAGAAAATTCATACCATTTGGGACTTGTTATTTGGACCAGCTTACGGAGTCTTGATTGATAGGATCAGCGGGCAGCAGAAAATGAAAAGTAGTGTGGCGCAGATAAAAGTAAGTCTTTGAAACGTGTAATAAAAAAATAAACATGTAGTCAATTACCTATCCTTTAAACAAAAATGCATGTATATAATTCAGACAGTAAAGTGACATCGTGCATACATCTAACACAATTTCAAATGTGCATACTTGGTCAGGTGGGAGTAATAGTGTTCAAAAGGACAGTTGAGAGAACATACAGGGTGTGTATGCATGAATCAAGAAAGTGCATGTTAGTGGGCACATGAAAAAAAATAACAGGGCAGGAAATCCTTAATGCACATGAAATGAACTGTGATGCCCAAATGGTTATAGTTCCTGCATATCTGTCTACAAGTGAACCTTTTGTTGCATAGTTCATTATATATATGAGCTCTATATCCTGTGCTGTCCTTTAGACATTATACATTCAACAAATATTCACCGGATTCTTACTGTATCTCAGTGACTGCTCTAGGTACTTTGGGTAAAAGGGTGAACAAAACAAATCCTTGCTCTCATGGAGTTTGCATTTTAGTGGGAAGAGAAAATAAATCATAAACTTAACACATAAGTAAATTACATGGTCTGGTAGAGTACTAAGTGCTTGACTGTGCTATGAAGAAAAGAAATAGGGTAAGATTGAGCAGTAGCACTGGAGGTTGCAGTTTTTAACCCCTAGAGTGCCAGGGAGCGCAACTGCGCTCCTCCTGTCTTTCGCCAAAAGTGCCGGGAGCACTATCGCGCGCCTCCTGCAGTGTCACTGTTAGATGCTACTAGTTCACTCTTTATTGACAGATGACACCTAAGTGCAGATTACTTATGATGCCAAATGTTTGTAGTTCTAAAATTGACCACTGGCATTTATCTGCCTAATTTTTTACAGGTACTACGATTTTATGAAGTTTACTCAGATTTTGTAGCCCTAAAGCTTCGAAATGGCGTCCAGTTCTAAGTCTGCTTTTATTATCTAAATATTTTAGATTTTTTTTAATCAAAATCTTATTAAAATTTAATATCTTCATTCATGTATTCAAAGTCAACATTAATTTTATTTTAACATGTTTTGTTCAAATTTTTTTCTACTAGTATTTTATAATACAATCAGCAAACAATATATGTCAAAGATGAAAACAAATGTAGTAAGGTTTCTTTAAGTTTTTGAATATGTAACTTCATGTACTTGCGATTCATAATTTTTTTCCTAAACTGCTGTAAAACCAGCAAAAATGTCTTGGCAATTTTAGCATAGTTCCTAGGATATTGGTTGGCACTCAAAGGGTTAATTGGAAAGGCCCATTGAAAAGGTAGCCATTTGCCCTGACCGGTTTGGCTCAGTGGATAGAGTATAGGCCTGCGGACTGAAGGGTCCCAGGTATGATTCGGTCAAGGGCATGTACCTTGGTTGTGGGCACATCCCCAGTAGGGGGATGTGCAGGAGGCAGCTGATTGATGTTTCTCTCTCATCGATGTTTCTAATTCTCTATCCCTCTCCCTTCCTCTCTGTAAAAAATCAATAAAATATATTAAATAAAGAAAAGGTAGGCATTGAAGCAAGGGCTTAAAGGATATGAGGAAATTAGCCATGCAGGTGTTTGGTGGAAGCATGTGCCAGGCAGAGGGAACAGCAGGTGGTGGTCCAGTCTGGCTGGAACAGGTTATGAAAAAGGAAGCATAGGAGGCGATGAGTAATGGGTCAGTAACTCCAACTGCTTTCAAAATTGTTTCTCTGCCCAGATGGTGTGGCTCTGCGGTTGAGCATTGACCTATGAACTAGGAGGTCACAGTTCAATTTCTGCTCAGGGCACATGCCCAGGTTGTGACTTGATCCCCAGTGGGGGGCATGCAGGAGGCAGCCAATCAGTGATTCTCCCTCATCATTGATGTTTCTTTCTCCCTCTCCCTTCCTCTCTGAAATCAATATCCTATCTAATAATAGACAAACATGGTAATTAACCATACCTCCGCTATGCTTCCCATTGGCTAATCAGGGTGATATGCAAATTAACTGCCAACCAAGATGGCGGCCGGCAGCCAGGCAGCTGAAGCAAACAGGAGGCTTGCTTGCTCCAGTGATGGAGGAAGCCAAGATTCCCCGCCTGCCACTGCTGGGCTCTGAACTGCACTCTAAGCAACGATGTTGCAATTATAGAAGCTAACCAAACCCCAGATACCTGCTTTCAGCCGTCAGAGCTGGAGCTAGCAGGACTGCAACAGTGTTTCAATTATAGAAGCCAAGCAAACCCCAGATACCTGCTTTCAGCCAGCCGGCCTGGGAGCTGGAGCCGCAACAAAGTTTCAAGTACAGAAGGTAAATAAATCCCAGAATATAAAAGAAAAAGAAAAAAAGGAGCGACTGGGGGCTTCAGTTGCAGGCTTGGCTCACCTGAAAACAGCCCTCAGCCCCTCATCCAGGCTGGCCAGGCACCCCAGTGGGGCCCCCCACCCTGAAGGGAGTGCGGGCAGCCTGAAAACAGCCATCAGCCCCTCATCCAGGCACTCAGATTTAGACTGACATCTTTTCTACAGAAGGAGAAGTGTCTAGTCCAGCCGTGGGCAAACTATGGCCCGTGGGCCAGATCCGGCCCGTTTGAAATGAATAAAACTACAAAAAAAAAAGACCGTACCCTGTTATGTAATGATGTTTACTTTGAATTTATATTAGTTCACATAAAAACTCCATCCATGCTTTTGTTCCGGCCCTCTGGTCCAGTTTAAGAACCCATTGTGGCCCTCGAGTCAAAAAGTTTGCCCACCCCTGGTCTAGTCTCTCTCAGATCTTCCTGCTCCTCTTAGACCAGCGGTTCTCAACCTGTGGGTAGCGACTCCTTTGGGGGTCAAACGATCCTGTCACAGGGGTTGCCTAAGACCATCGGAAAACACATATGTAATTACATATTGTTTTTGTGATTAATCATTATGCTTTAATTATGTTCAATTTGGAACAATGAAAATACATCCTGCATATCAGATATTTACATTATGATTCATAACAGTAGCAAAATTACAGTTATGAAGTAGCAACGAAAATAATTTTATGGTTGGGGGTCACCACAACATGAGGAACTGGATTAAAGGGTGGCGTCATTAGGAAGGTTGAGAACCACTGTCTTAGACTATGCTTCTCCACCCTTCCCTCTTGTGTTACCAATGGGTCCTCTGTGATCCCTTGAGCCATGGTTTGGACCCTCCCAGTCATTTCTCAGTTTAGGGTGTTTCCCTCTATCCTGTAAGCCACAGGCAGGTCCACTAGCTGGGTTGGAACCAATCTTGCCTCAGGGGAAGCTCAGATCTTCCTTTGATGTTCTAAGCTCATCTGTTAGGCTCAAGAGGCTTGAGCTGAGGATCTTTCTTTTCCCATTGAGCTTTACTGTAGCTTCCTTAGCTAGCCAGAAGCAAGGTCCCTACCTCCAGCCATCCTGTCCCTTGCTCTTGACTTGCTCCCTGAGCCTAATGTATACCCAGAGCTTTGGACTCAGGCTCCCTGCTTCACTTACCTCCTTGTACTGCTCTCTCTCCATTGTTAGAGACTACAAGTGGCTGCGTGGTATACTGTATTTGTTTTGCTAAATGAACAGGATTTTTAAAGGTAATTTTGACAATAAGTTATTTTCAACTATTGCTCTGACTTACAATCTAACTCTATGATAGAGGAAATTGGGAAATTCTGGTTATTATTATTTGGATCTTACCTCAAAATGATTTTTCACATAGTGAAATCCTGTTCACCTACTAAAGCCTAGTTCAGGTCCCCCTTACTCACTGTCATCCCTTAGTACTCTGTACCGTGGTGGTTGTGCCCTACTCAAGATCTCCTGTTAGCACTTACTACGTGTGCCAGTCATCCATTAACGTCATCATATTTATGAAATCCTGATTCACGACTTCAATATTTTTGGTTTATCTTTCTCACAACAGATGTTATGGAGATGTGTTAAAAATCATTAGCACAGAATTGAGGCCATCTCCCTAATGTAATAAAAGTAATTGCAGTGCCTTGTAAAGGAAAAAGTAGAGTTTGCAGTTTTAGTGTCTCTTTCTTTTCCTCTTTCCTCTTTTTTCCCCTCCTCCCCCTCTTCCTCCTCTTCTCCTCCTCCTTCTCTTCCTCCTTCTTCTCCTTCTTCTCTCTCTTTCTCTCTCTCTCTCTGGAACATATAATCTGATATGTTTAATTGTGGAAGTCTTTATAACCATCTCTCCTACAAGATCATAACTTCCTTGAGGGGTTTCCCTTTGTATTCTCCAGACTATACAGGAAGGCCTATGTAATATAATAAATATCAGTAAATACTATGTTTGATGTTACCATGACTTGAATTAGTCTTGTGTTCCATATTTGGCTTAAGATCTTGATGTCAGGTTTTAAAACCTGTGTGTGTGTGTGTGTGTGAGTGTGTTTGTGTGTGTATATATATATATATATATCCTATATAATAAAAGAGAAACATGGTAATTAGCCGTACTTCCACTACCCTTCCCATTGGCTAATCAGGGTGATATGCAAATTAACTGCCAGCCAAGATGGCGGCCAGCAGCCAGGCAGCTTGAAGTGAACATGAGGCTTGCTTGCTTCAGTGACGGAGGACTCCAATGTTCCCCGCCTGCTGCTGCCGGCCTCTGAGCTTGCAGTTTGAAACATTGTTACAAATATAGAAGCTAAACAAAACCCCAGAAACCTGCTTTCAGCCAGCTGGGATCTCAGAGCTGGAGTTGAAACAGTGTTTCAATTATAGAATCCAAACAAACCAGATACCTGCTTTCAGCAGCCGAGGCCTAAGAGCTGGAGCCAAGCCTCAGAGCTAAAGCTGGCCCAGAATAAAAAAAAAGAAAAAGAAAAAAGGAGCGGTTGGGAACTTCAGTCACCCGCCAGCCTGAAAACAGCCCTCAGCCCCTCACCCAGACTGGCCAGGCACCCCAGTGGGGACCCACACCCTGAAGGGTGTGTGACCAGCTGCAAACAGCCATCATCCCCTCATCCAGGCTGGCCAGGCACCCCAGTGGGGACCCCCACCCTGATCCAGGACACCCTTCAGGGCAAACCAGCCGGCCCACACCCGTGCACCAGGCCTCTATCCTATATAGTAAAAGGGTAATATGCCTTCCAGCACTGGGATCAGCGGAACCGCGAGGCTTCCCGGCACCGGGATCAGCATGACGGGGCAGCGCCCAAACCCCCTGATTGCCCTGCGGCTCTGTGTGTGACAGGGGGCAGGGCCACAACCTCCTTATCTGCCCTGCTCTGTTCGTGACAGGGGAAGTCGCCCCAACCCCCTGATCAGCCATGCTCTGTGCCTGATAGGGGGGAGCTCTCCAACCCCCTGATTGCCCTGCGGCTCTGTGTGTGACAGGGTGTGGCGCCCCAATCACCCCCCCGCCACGGGCCCTGCTCTGTGTGTGACGGGGTAGAGCCATAACCTCCCCATCAGCCCTGCCCTGAGTGTGACAGGGTGCGGCGCCCCAACCGCCTGATCCGCCCTGCTCTGTGTGTGACGGGGCGGTACCCCAACTCTCCTATCGGCCCTGCTCTGTGCATGACAGGAGGGAGCTCCCCAACCCCCTGATGGGCCCTGCTCTGTGTGTGACAGGGGGGAGCTCCTCAACCCCCTGATTGACCCTGCTCTGTGCGTGACAGGGTACGGAGCCCCAACCCCCCTGATGGGCCCTGCTCTGTGCATGACAGGGTGGCACCGCAACCTCCCCAATGACCCTGCCTTGAGTGTGACAGAGGGCGGTGCCCCAACCCTCCAATCGGCCCTACCCTGAGTGTGACTGAGCGTGGCATCGCAACCTCCCGATCCGCCCTGCTCTGTGCATGACAAGGGTTGATGCCCCAACTCCCCAATCAGCCTGAGCCCAACCAGGGGCTGCACCTAGGGATTGGGCCTGCCCTCTGCAACCCGGGAGCAGTCCTAAGCCAGCAAGTTGTTATCTCCCGAGGGGTCCCAGACTGAGAGAGGGCACAGGCCGGGCTGAGGGCCCCCCCCACCCCCCCGCCCCAAGTACACAAATTTTTGTGCACTGGGCCTCTAGTATATATATAATAGAGGCCTGATGCACAAAAATTCATTCAAGAGTAGGCCTCCCTTCCCCTGGCTGCTGGCACTAGATCCCTCCAGCACCCAGGACTCGGGCTGCTTCCTTCAAGCTGCCCACGGGCACCTGGACCTGGCTGGCTTCCTTCAGGCCTCCCACAGGCACCTGGAACCCGGGCGAGCTTCCCTCGCCCGCAGTCACCTTGGACCCCTCCGGCCCTGGCTTAATCAGGAAGGATGTCTGGAATGACATCCGGAAGATATCTGGTCTAATTAGCATATTACCCTTTTGTTATTATAGATGATGTTGAACATTTCTACTTCATTGTGTTGTTAAGTGAAATAATTTAAAAACTTTCTTATACACATTAGAAACAGGGTTTTAAGATGGTTGCACTGAGTATAAAATGACAGCCTAACTATGGCTATTGTAAATTACAGATTTGATCACATGCTTATTTACTTACATAGATTAATCTAGTTTAAATGCTTCCTTCAATAGTTAATGAGATTGGAAATTTACTTGTGATAATGTTAGACTCCAACTTCTGTTAAATAGATAATCATAAAATAAGATGAAGTATGAGCACTTGTTTACATTTCTATGCAGTAATTTTCTATTTTTATATATATCTTTTCCCATTAAGAAGGCAAGTATGCAGAACAAGTTACTCATTATTTTATTTACTTTTCTTAGATTTCTAGATTAAGATATTTTAAAAAACGTACTGTTTTTCTTTTCTTGTAATTTGGTTAATTAAAATTATTTTAGTTCGTTTTAAAAACCTTGTCAATATTGATGTTGATCAATGGTATAAACATTTACCTATTTATAGAGGTAAATATTTTGGCTTCTTAAACATATTTGGATTTTTAAATTAGTATATGTTCTCAAACTAGATGGTTCATTTCTCCGTCTCACGTGACATGTCTCTTCAATCTCATGTTTATTGAAGTTATTTGTATGTCTGTTATTTTTAAAAGGAATTGACACAGGAGCTATATCTTTCAAGTTATATCTTTGAAATCCTTATAGCCTAATGTAGTGCCATACATATCAGACACTCGAATAATGTTTGCTGAAAACATGAATGAATTTCATAAATATATTAGAGTTTGTTTCTTCTAGCCATTTATTATATCTAGATTCATTAACTTGGACTAAAATTGTGATTATTATAAGCCAAAGGAAATAAGAAGGCCAGTGCAGTAGTAAGTCTTGGGCATAACCACAAAAGTGAGCTCTTGCTAGAAAACCTCTGGCCCTTAGTCATGTTTTTCACCAAAAGAAAGTTTTGATCTTATTTTTCACCAGGGGAGGTGAAATAAAAGTGGTATCCTATACATTTATAACATATATAGGAATAAAATATCAGCAAGGTGGCATGTGAGAAATATTTTCATCTACCTTGAATTTTGGGGGGTTTTTTGCTCCATAGTGAAAACAGATTTTTGAAAAATATTTTGAAGTAATTTCTAAAGCATTTCCAATTTTATGAGATATATATTTCATTGGCTATGTGTTAACATGATTTTATAAATACTTCTTTCTTTTCTTTTTGGAAGCATTCTTCAGGTCATGACAGAAGGGAAAACAACAGTTCATATCAAAGGACCGTCTCTCCAGAAGACAGGTAAACAGTTTTATGTGTTCTGAATTCAATTTAAATGTTTTATAAGTTTAAGAAATTACTTAACTCTTAGTTTCCCAATTTTAGAGTGGACAACTTCTTTTTTATGGTTTTATAAAGAATATTGAGTGGACTTGAGTATGAATCATTCTTGACTGACGTAGGTCTTTCTAGTAAATAAATCTAGATTTTAAGTAATTTTTTAGGTAAGAGGGAAGAACTTTAATATCTCTCTCTAGAATGAGTTTATAAAATGGAAAACTGAGTTGAAATTACATTATTTTGAGGTGCTGCTTTTGCTGTTACTACTATCCTTTACATTTACAGAGCTTTTTATAGTCTTTAAAATACTAGTATTGTTTATATATCATGTTAAGATCAAAGATGCAGAAATATTACCATTATATTCATCATGCTTTCATATGGACTTAAGTTATTTCACTTAGTAAACCGTGACTATTAAAAATAATTTATGAAGGGAAAAGCACCCTCCAAACTTTCTTTCATTTGTCTAATCTGTTCCTCTCCTTGCTAAAAATCTCCTTTCTCTGTGCTAAAAATCTTTCTTCATGGGCAAGTTAATTGCCATGGTTTGCAACTACTTACTACCTTTCATCAGTCATCTACTCTCTATATTTAAAAAAATAATCTCTCCAAACAAAGACTTAAATGTGTCTATAAAATATTGATTATGTTACTATGTATATTTATTATGTGGGTGTGTATTTAACTTCTGTTAAGGTTCTCTGATTTTACTGATTTTTAACATTCAAATAGCAGATTTTGTACTATTCATCCTTGTTTCTAGTAATTTTAATCCATTGCCACTGCTATCCAAAAATGCAGTTTCAAGAATAATCCTATATAATAAAAACCTAATATGCTAAGTGTCCAGTCGACCGGTTGGCCATTCAATCAATCAAAGCGTAATATGCTGATGATATGCTAAGGCTGCTCAACCGCTCGCTATGATGTGCACTGATCACCAGGGGGTAGACACTCCGACCTGTAGGTTAGCTTGCTGCTGGGGTCTGGCCGATCCGGGACTGAGCAAGATGGCTGGATACGCTTTGGAGCCCTCCTGCAGTCCCTCCCTTTTGGAGTGAAGTTAAACTGGTCTTTATAGACACCAACTGATGACATTGATCTCATTTATTCAGTGTTTTGATAAAATGAGTAGCTATAGACTAAGCAAAAGAAGTCATTTTCAGGATGAGTGTTTTTCATGCTGACTATATACGATATCCAGATACATATCTTGCTAAGGACAGTGTGAATCAGGATGACAAGTTTGGTTAAGTGAATTCCAGCAGTTGTTTTATTGTTGGGTACAACAAAGCTTTTATAATCAAGACTGAATGAATGGGTGTCAAATAATGAGCTGTCTGTTAAAAACAGTTTGATAAGACATATTTTAGTCATAGAGTTGCTTTACATTACCAATGTATGGCTTTCCTAAGTGTAACATAGCTGTTTTCAACTTTGGTTTTCTTATTTGCTGTGTTAGATATGCAGAACAAGAAAGATCCCCCCGGGATAGAGATTACTTTGAGTACAGCAGGTCAGACAATGAGCGTTCAAGAAGAGGACGTTCTTATGATGGCAGCATGGAGTCACGGTTAGTATTGGAAATTTTAACTATAGAAAGAGTGTATTAGTTTAACTTTTCTTTATTCTTTATAATAAAAACAATAATAGCATTAAGTGGATGATCTTCTAATAAGGACTTCATGTAAATTAGTTCTATTGCAGTAAGTGTATGATGGTGGATGCTGTTATATCTATTTATAGATCAAGAAACAGGCTTAGATGGGGGGTAACATGGGGATAAGGACACATGTAATAACAAAAAAATTTTAAAAAAAGAAACAGGCTTAGAGAAGTTAAAACATTTGTGTGTGTTCTAGAAGCATGTTAGTCTCAAATCTGTCTGACTCTAGAGCCAAAGCTCTTATTCATTATACTGTACTGCAAGAGGAGTTGGCTCGTGTGTTTTGAGGTTCTTTACTGAATGAAAGGAAGTTGTTTATATTATATGACCTAAAGTGATCTAAATTTACTTTCCTGCATAACGGCAAATGAACATTGAAAATGAAGTTACCAATCTGTGGTTTTAATCTAAATATGTTATTATTCTTAGTCTTGGAGAACTTGACTACCCACCTTATTAGTCATCTAGCTTCAAAAACTTGTCTACTATGTTTTAGTGTTCACTAAGTTCTTACTGATTTTGATATCTCTGTCAGTACCTAATCCATGACTTCTAAAACTGTATCCCTACTAGAATTTTGATCAAAACTCTGCAATTTGGTGCTTAAATGGATTATTTGATATCTGCAGCTCCAATTTCATTTTCACTTCTTTTACTTTTATATATATCTCCAGTCTTCAAATGTCAGATTAAATGAGCCTCCAAAAGCCAATCCCATCGTCTGTCACCTTAATGACACCTTAATAAGAACAACTATTATCACCATATTTAGTGTGCTAGGCTATTGGTCGGCAAACTGTGGCTCTTTGGCCCCTTGAGTGTGGCTCTTCCACAAAATACCGACTTCTGCGCATGGGCCATGAAGTTTCAATCGCACTGTACATGCGCATCCGCGTGTGGTATTTTGTGGAAGAGCCACACTCAAGGGGCCAAAGAGCCGCATGTAGCTCGTGAGCTGCAGTTTGCCAACCACTGTGCTAGGCATTTTGAATACTTTCTCACATATGAGCTAGATACTGTTTTTTCACAATTTAGAAAAGAGGACTGGTTTGAAGTGATTTGAGTAATTTACCTGAAGTGGCAGTTACCTGTCTGGTAGATGATGAAACTGGGATTTGAACTCATTTCTCACTCTAAAGCCCATGATTTTTCATCATCCCTGACTGTATTACTTCACTGTAGGTCTGTGTTTGGTTCATTTTATGTTCAAAAAGTCTCATTTGACCCACACAGTCACACTGAAGTATTAAGGTGGAATATAATGGCTAACAGTCCAAAAGCATTTGAAGAGAAATATTTCTATCTGGATTCAAAGGAGACTGTGTTGCTCATGCACTCTAAAGGAACCAGCACTATAATTATAAGGAGACGATTTTATCAGCCAGTTAATAGTTTTAGTCGGTGGTTCTCAGAAGAATCATAATCATTGCTGTTAGCTACTCTCTTGGAACATTTTATCTTCATAACAGGAAGCAACTCCATTGCAAATCAGTGCCTAGATTTCAGAGCACCTGACTTTGTGACTAATTGGGTTTCTAGACATCATTTTCAAACTGCCTGCTTTTCTCTGTCTCTAGGTTGCATTACTGTATATTAAGACAGTAATCTCACATGCCGTCTAGATTTAGGTAAAATCTATTCAGTGGTTTCCTGGTTGTGCAGCCCTTGCTTTCATATAAGATAATATAAAACAGTTTTTATTTACTGTATTCATATAACTCATCGTTGCACAAAGTGTGAGTAGAATGACCTGAGTTTCCAAGGCAGTATCTGTATATGTAAAAAATAGGTAAGTGGACAAGCTCTTCTCTGGGGAAAGATAGCAAAAATCAAGGATTTACCCTTTCCTGTTATTCTTGATAGTTTCAGAGAGCAATATTCTAATTATTTTAAAAGTGTTAGCTTAAGAAAGAATACTCACTTGCATTAATAGGGAAGAGTAATTGTGGCTAGAAAATGGTTGATTTTCTTTAAAAATTGTCTCAAACAGAAACTTCTGGTATTCTGAAGTTTTTGATAAAAATACCAGTTATATCAAGAAACAATTTCAAATGTTACATTTTTATGATAGTCTTACTCCTAAATTGTCATTATTGATGATAAACTCTGGTTTCTCCTTTATATAGTTTATATCATGTGTATCACAAGCCAATTTGTCTTCTTAAAACACTCTTTTTATGTCACTATTCCACTCTGAAACTATGTAAAGTGTATTGCTTGTCTTCGAAAATTTCAGCCTGACTTGAACACATACTTCCAACTACTGTTATACATGATTCTTTATTGTTTCCTGATTGTTCTTTTCATTCTGGCCTGAACACCCTTGCTCAGTTTTCCATTAGTTATTTTGTCTTCTGCTACTTGCAGAAAGCCATTCACCCTTCGCTCTCCCCTTGTCTTCTTGCCCCCAATATAAATTGTCAAGCCTTGATGACATAAGTTAATTTAATTACATTTTCTTGTGAAGTACTTTCTACCCATTCCAAACCACTTTTCCTTCTCTGAATTTATTGGGCCCACTTATGGTCTCACTCATTTGGTATGCAGAAATACATTTAAGATTGTATTTTATATTGTCTTTTCTCCATTTTCCAAAATTTAATGTTACAGAAGTAGGGACAGAGAGAAACGCAGAGAAAGAGAAAGAGAAAGAGATGTGGATCGGAAAAGGTACCGGAGATCTTCATCGCCCGGGAGAAGAAGCCCAGAACCATCGGTGACCCAAAGTTCCTCTGCTCAGGATGAGCCTACGGCAAAGAAGAAGAAAGAGGAGCTGGATCCTCTTCTTACTCGAACTGGTGGAGCATATATTCCTCCTGCAAAGCTCAGGATGATGCAAGAACAGATCACAGATAAAAACAGGCATGTTCATATCACTAACTATACAAGGCAATGATATCTCATTGAAAAACAAAAATCAGCTACGGTCTAATTAACCTTGGCTGTTGAGAATTTACATTAGTCCACAATGATAGATCCCTCAAATTAGACTTCTTCCCTTCTTCACTCTATAACCTTCATTGGAATGCTGCATACTATTTGTCCTACTCTGACACATTAGCTCAGCACTTCTTTATTTCTTTGCATGTATGAATTTAAAAATTTAAGGAAATAACACTTAGCTATTTTAGATTATTTCTTTCATAGTTGCATGCTTACCTATTGGTAGTGTCTCTTTTTCCTGGATAATCAAGAGTATTGATATTTTTTACCTAAAATGAATCTTCAGTTTTACCAAACCAGGAGTTGGCATACTTTTTCTGGAAAAGATCAGACAGTAGATATTTAAGTCTTTGTTATTCTATCTTTGTTGCAACTACTTGATGACTCTTGGGAATACAGCCATAAATAATATGTAAACAAATGAGCAGCTTTGTTCCAATAAAGCTTTATTTACACAAACAGGCAGCGGACCACATTTGGCTCATGGGTGTAATTTGCCAACCCCAGTATTAATCCATGGAACTAAGTTTACAATTTTCTTTTCCCTCCTTTTCTTTGACCATAACATCTTGGATTATAATGTTTTGCTACAATAAGGCAGACATTCAAAATTTATATATGACTATTCACACTGAAAATACCTTTCCTTCCCTTTTTAAAACAATTGGGATGTTGAGGAGCTATATAGGAAAGTGCAGTTAAGTTTTCTCTCATGGGATGAGATAACATCTAGGTGTAAGATTGAAATGCCCACTCAGTTGCTAGGTAGGTAGTAAAAAGATTGGGCTAGAAGATAGCTATACTTTAAGAAAAACAGATTCTAGGTTTGTCAAGAAAGAGTGTTCCTGCATCTTTTGTGGGTATTTTAATGGCAACTTGAAAGTACTTGATAACCTTGTATAAATGAAGTCTAAATGTGTTTCAAAACTGAGCTTGAAGTAGAAATGTCATTTGTGTAAGTGTAAAGACTTGAGATAAGTTAAAACTTAAAAAGTTATGTGCTAGAAAGGGATATTAGATGACATTAAATTTAAAACTGGTAAGTATGTTTCTCTTCATATGTCATGTCCCAACACTTGGTAGTGATGCTTGGAGTGTTATGCTGAGGAGGGATTTGGAGATGGCCTCTGTGGTTCGTGGGAGCTTCATGATCACATAGGCGTTTAGCTCTTGTAGAAGCAGTAGTGGCAGCATTAGTGAGAAGTATTAACTGTCCCCAGTCCAGCCCAAAGCAATCCTAATTGTAAAAAACAAGAAGCATTGTTAATGCAAGTTTTTCTTATGAATAAAGTGGGCAGTCAGCAATATGTGAAATTTTAAGTAATTCCTAGAACATAATTTTATCTAATCTAATAATAGACAAACATGGTAATTGACCGTACCTTCGCTATGCCTCCCATTGGCTAATCAGTGCAATATGCAAATTAACTGCCAACAAAGATGGCGGCTAATTTGCATACTGCAGGCAGGGTGGGCCAGCGCAAGCTGCCATCCGGCCCCCGTGTGCCGCCTAAGTCCCGCCCCCAGCCAGGACCCCTATGTTCGGCCCTGGGTGGAGGGTCTTGGCGGCGCAAACAGGCCACCTAAGCCCCGCCCCCAGCTGGGACCCCCGTGTGCAGCCCTGGGCGGAGGGGCTTGGCGGCGCAATTGGCCCGAGGAAGCCCTATTCTTGCAGGAATCCTCCTGCAACGGGCTTCTAGTATATATATATATATGTTTGAAGTCTGTTCAGAGGCTGTAAAGGGGACAAAGAAAATTAAGTCTCTAAGAGAAATCTATAGTCTTTGCTTTTAGTAGGTACTTAATCAGGTGAATTGTAGGCTTTCTAATTAAGTATAATTTTACTTGATACAGTTTTTTGATGAAAGTTTAATAGAAGTGATTATCAGTAATATTTTATTGGTCAAGTTGGTTATTAAGCCATAGATATATTTCTTTAGAGATAGTAGCATACCAAAAGGTTGGGGTTGAGGAACAGTGGGAGTGCAGGCACTAAGGGGTACATGATCTATAGCAAATTTAGAAACAGTAATAAAATTAACTACAATTCAGTCTGCTTAGTATCCTCAGTGTTTGCTGAGGATAGTATCAGTAATAAAATACTCTCCCCATCCCTCCTCAATATCTATAATAATAAAAGCATAATATACTAATTAGACTGGACGTCCTTCCAGATGAAGCCGGGGCTGTGAGGGAAGCCCAGGTCCTGGGTGCCAGAGGGAAGCTGGAGCCAGCAGCCAGGGGAAGGAAGACCTACTTTTGCACAAATTTTGTGCAAGTGGCCTCTAGTCACTCCAGAATAGGGAATCTTAACCTACACACCTTTAAGAGATCCATGAATAGAATTCAGGCAGTTCATGAACATAAATGGGGGGAAATGCATCTTTATTTTTACTAATATCTAACTAAAATTTATCATTTTTTTTTCTACGGGAATGTAGGTAACAGACCATAGTATTAATAGACTATTAGTTGCAAATATCTCATAATAATTCTTTATGCCATGGTATTTGGAAATTAAAGAAGTTATTAGGCCTACTACCAGTTCTTGTTATTTAATGTGTTAAGAAGCACAGAGAGTACTATATCAAACTTTTGTTCTTTTCATGTTTTAAAAACTATATTTCAGTATGATTGCTATCCTTTGTAATCCTATACATTTGTAAATATTATCCCAAGAAGTCTATCAGCTTCCTCAAAAATTTATATGTAAGAAAAAAAAATTAAAACTGCATCTGAAATGACATTCCACAAAGAAATAATTACAAAAAACCATAGAATCTTAGAGCTTTAGAAGGTTTTAGACAGTATCACGTTCAACCAAAGAAACTTTAAGGCTGAAAAATTTACCTACGACTTTAGTTAAAAAGTATAGCTATCTGGCATTCAGCTGGTACAGCTATGGGATTATTACATAAATGTAGAGACGTTCTTTAAATATTTAGAACAGTCTTTCAGCCCACGATTTCATATGACTTTCCTTTTCCTATAATTATTATTTCTTTACCAGAGGTCCGGTGCACAGGATTATGCACTAGTGGGGGGTGTGGCCTGCAGGGATCGGCCCACTATAGGGGTGCCGCTCAGTCGAGCAGCTATGGACCCGCCCTCTAAGCTGCTGCGAGAGCAGCCGCTCATCCCGGTCAGCTGAGTGGCGCTCCCACTGTGGTAGCGCACTGACCACCAGGGGGTAGTTCCTGCATTGAGGGCCTGCCCCCGGTGGTCAGTGTGCGTCATAGCGACTGGTTGACTGGTCTGGTCATTCTGCCGTTTGGTTGCTGGGCTTTTATTATATAGGATAGTTTAAAATAATTTTGTTTTCTCATGCTTTTAGGAGATGGAACATAATAAAAATTTCCTTTTTATGGTTTATATGTAGGTATTTCAGATTATAATTTAAAATAAAAAATAATAGCTTTTATCTAAAAAAATTTTTAAAGACAAGTTTGTATAAAGTGTTATAATGTAAAATAACCATGTATTGAATCTGATTAATGAATTAAATGTTGTAAAGTGCAATATATATGATTATTCTTATATGTCCTTAATAAATGTATGTTATTAAAGGGAAGCAGTCTGTGTGTAAGCATTATATGTACATAAAAATCAAATAGCTTAGGACAGTGGTCAGCAAACTGCGGCTCACAAGCCATATGCGGCTCTTTGGCCCTTTGAGTGTGGCTCTTCCACAAAATACCAACTTCTGTGCATGGGCCACGAAGTTTCAATCGCACTGTACATGCCCGCCTGCACGTGGTATTTTGTGGAAGAGCCACACTCAAGGGGCCAAAGAGCCGCATGTGGCTCGTGAGCCGCAGTTTGCCGACCACTGGCTTAGGATATAATCTGTGTTTATTTAGTAATATTTTACTGCATTTGTGGTCATTTTATGGAAATAATGTTAAAAATAAAGGCACCAAGTATTTTTTATGTTCAAATAACCTCTTGTTACTGTGATTGCTGATGGAATTTTAATCTTTATTAAAATCTATTCTTTCTAGCTTAGCATACCAGAGGATGAGCTGGGAAGCCCTAAAGAAGTCAATTAATGGTCTTATCAACAAAGTCAACATTTCTAATATAGGTATTATTATTCAGGAACTCCTTCAAGAAAACATAGTTAGAGGGAGGTAAGCATCAGCTATTTTATTTGTAGTATTTCATAGTGGTTTTTCAAAGGAACATAACCTACATGAACCATAATTATTGATTTATTATGCTACCTTATTTTAAAGGTAATTGTGGATATTTAAAATGCAATTTTTGTAAAAAGGTAACTATTAACAAATAGCCTGTACTTAACAATTGAAGGTTGTATGGAGATTTTGCTTTTAAGAAGCTTTGATGTGATATAAGATTTTTGAAGATATTTATGTATGGAATACTTCTAATAACTTAAACTCATGAACCAGTTTAATTTCTAATGAAAGCAAAGTGAGAATGTGAAAGAAGTGAGGAAGGTAAGTAATACATTTTAGAAAAGCAGAAGAGAATGACTTAGCATTTTCTTTGCGGTTTTAAGTAGTTGGTGATGTTGAAAAGGGTCAGGAAACAGATATCCTGTATTCATTCTATTTATTATTTAAATCTGAAGTCTGTTTTCACGTGACCCTGATTCCTTTCCAAACAGCATTGGGCATATAAACAAAGGTGCAGCATGTTGTGAGGAGAGAGGAAGGTGACCTAAGGTAGCCCCTGTTCTCAGAAGGAGGTAGTGCTCTTTCATTTTCTGAGAACTTATGTGGCTCGCTTAAGATCTTACCACTTATTAGCTGAGTCCTCTTTTCTCATTTTCTACTCTAATGATTTAATTGTCACACCTTAACCTGATGACTACTAAGACAATGTTTTCCTGCCTTTTGGCAGTCTAATAATTATTTGTCATTATTTTGCTAAAAATAACTGTTCAGCCCACTTTGCATCTTTCTCCTTGTCAAATGCATATAGAAACATGCTTATTTTAAAAATGAGTTAACAAAGAACTTTTTATATTTCTGTCACTGTTTTAGCATTATTCTTGCATTGCTTCCAAATCTTCATTTTTAATTTACTGAAAATAGGCTTAAAGATGGGAAATACCCAAGTTTGTCTTTAATCACATAATTTTATATAAAATAATGGTCCAGTAGTGGAAATCTTATTTTGTTTAAGTTTAGTACTTTTGAAGCAGGTCTTTTTTTCTTATACTATTTTGCAAATGTTTAATTACTTCTAAGAAGTTTAAAAAAACTCAAATTTATAATTAGATATAACAAACAGAAATTGGAAAAGAGGAATTATATTGTGAGAGAAAATTTTTTGAAGAAAAAATTGTAGTAAAATCTGTTTTGTGAAAGCACAAATTGAAGTTTGTTTTCTCAAAAGCAGTTTTTATTTGTTAGAAAGATAAGCTTTTCTCCCAAATAAAGTGATATAAATTTAATCCTGATTTAGCATTTGTGATTATTTACAGAGGAATAATATTACTGGATTTTAAATGAGTTTTTTATTCTTCTAATCAAATTGGTGATTATTGTTGATGTTTTTTTTTTGTGTGTGTGTGTGTTTTTAAACAGAGGCCTGCTGTCCAGATCTGTTTTGCAAGCACAGAGTGCTTCTCCAATCTTCACCCATGTTTATGCAGCCTTAGTGGCTATTATCAACTCAAAATTTCCACAAATCGGGGAATTAATTCTCAAGAGGTTAATTCTTAATTTTCGGAAAGGCTATCGAAGAAATGATAAGGTATATATGATGGGCTTGTAAGTAAACTGCCATATAAGGACAGATTAATAAATCAGTATCAACAATAGTGAGCTATGTTGATTTCTATGTAGGAATGCTTTTTTAAAACTGCATATTTCATGAGAACTTTTTTTTACTCTATTAAATATCTCTGGCTGCTAATGATGAGCCACAGAAATTTTAACTATTTTGCCAGAAATGGCACTCTTTCACATCTATTAGTTCTTATCCTTTAACTTTAATATAAAAATGATCCTGTGTATTACATATTTTAAAGAATGTGTAAGCTATAGATTTTTAGATAAATGAAAATTGGTTTTAGTTTATAGATTAACTTTTTCTCTACCTTCACTTACCAGCAACTTTGTCTGACTGCTTCAAAATTTGTGGCACATCTTATTAACCAAAATGTGGTAAGTAATTATCTTCAAAACTTAGTACCTTGTAGTGACATTAGACCACACAGACTTGATGCACTTCAATGACATATCTCTGTTTTTGTTTTGATTTTATAGTCTTTGGAAAAGTATCTTGGATAATATTTTAATGTTAAAACTATAATAAATGCCTTTAATATTATTTAATATGAAGAATAACCAGACATTGTTTTATCAAATTGATCTCGTAATTCTGTTCATGTTCACTTAACTACAAATCATTTTTTCAGAGAAAGTAATAGCACTTGTTTTTATAAAGCAATAAAGTTGGTATTTCCTCCACTCTTTCCCCCTGGGCATGGTGTTTATGAGAACCTAATAATATCTAATAATAAAAATTCCTGATCCCTGCAACTAGTATATATAGTATATGTAGCCATATATTCATAGAATCAGTTTATAAAATACTAGATGCCCGGTGCATGAATTTGTGCACTGGTGGGGTCCCTTGGGGTGGCCTGCAGAGATCGGGTCCCAGCTTGCGTCCCCACCCTGCAGCCCCACCTGGCATCCTGCGTTGGCCTGGCGCCGCCCACTCACCTGCTCCACCATTCCACTGCGGTCCCACTCTAGTCGG
Organism: Myotis nattereri; assembly: GCF_964212035.1. Taxonomy (NCBI): domain Eukaryota; kingdom Metazoa; phylum Chordata; class Mammalia; order Chiroptera; family Vespertilionidae; genus Myotis; species Myotis nattereri. The sequence goes on from NC_138082.1 coordinate 39,455,812, forward strand.
GGCCCATTGGGACCGGCAGCGCCTCCACTGCTGCCCACTGCCAGCACTGCATCGTTTACGCCTGCCATGTTTTGTGCCCCCCCCCCCCTGGTGGTCAGCACACATCATAGTGAGCAGTCAAACTCCTGGTCTCCCAGTCAAACTCCCGGGTTGAATGACCGTCCAAGGGGACAATTTGCATAATAGGCTTTTATTATATAGGATAGTAGATTAAGTAATTTTAAATACAAATAATGTTATCCAGTTTTGTGTTTATTTTGTATTTAATCACTATTTGAGAGTTTTGATTCTGTTTCAACTTGAAGGAGATAGTAAAATTGTTCTTGTTCACATTCAAAGTTTTTTTCAATATGTATTATGTTTGATGGTATCTATAAGAACAATTTTAAAATCACACTTTTATCTTATTTCTCTAGCATAAATATTATTTTAATTATTTCCTATGTGAAATTCTTGTCAGTGTTTACTCTTAGAAACCTTTTAGATTGTAACCTAATTAGTTATAACAATAATAACATGCTGTTTAAGACTATAAAAACTTCACATGTCTATGTCAGCACAACTATATGTTTCAGTTTTATAATGTATATCTTACTTTATATTAGAGATACTTTGGCATTGTCAAAAACAGTTAAAATGATAAATATTTTCTTCCCAACTGTGATACAGGGTGATGTTTTCTTGTAATTTATAAGACTGTTTGCCCCCTCCCATAAAAAGTAGTATGTATTTTTTATCTTGTGCTCAATGCAAAAAAAAATAATGTATTGAGTTGAAATTTAGACTTTTTCCCTTCCCATCTTAAATAAGTGTCCGACTTCAGAAAGGCTTATGTATAGTGTTTTTGAACATTTCTAGTTCATTTTCACAGCAAAGCTTCCCAATAGAATTTTATTCCCACTCTACCTGGCATTGTTTATAGGTGTTAACTTTTTTAATATGGTCAGTGTCAGTAGTTTGATTTTAGTCAGTGCCAGGATGTGGCATCTGTGACGCAGTCAGCATTCCTGTGATTCCGATGGCCACAGTCTTCCCTGCTTGCCAGTATTTGCTGCCACTGGGGCAAGGCTGGTCCTCCCAGGAAATTAGAGGAGAAATGGTAGAGCCCATATAGGGTTTCCATTTTAGTTTTCCAACAAGACAGGGACATCTGGGCCTTCATTTGGAAACATTTTTAAGTCATGCTTTAGGTAGAATTATAGCTGACATGCAACAAAGTGCAGTTTTCTCGTGTGTACTATTTGGTGAGCTGGATGGATGGTTAAAGCTGTAAACCAGCACGTGTGAAAGAAGCATTTCCCACTTATCTACAGCTTAGGGCCAAAGTAGACTTACTCAGGTGAGTATGCAAAACACAGAATTTATTCTCTTAATTTTTTAAAGAATATATTTTATTGATTTTTTTACAGAGAGGAAGGGAGAGTGATAGAGAGATAGAAACATCGATGAGAGAGAAACATTGATCAGCTGCCTCTTGCACACCTCCCACCAGGGATGTGCCCGCAACCAGGGTACATGCCCCCGACCGGAATCGAACCCGGGACACTTCAGTCCGCAGGTCAACGCTCTGTCCACTGAGCCAAACTGGTCAGGGCTATTATCTCTTTTTTTAAAAATATATTTAGCCCTGGCCAGTTTGCCTCAGTGGACAGAGTGTCAGCCTGTGGACTGAATGGTCCCAGGTTCGATTCTGGTCAAGGGTACGTGCCCAGGTTGCATACTCAATCAGCAATGGGGGGCAGGAGGACACAGCCGATCAATGATTCTCTCTCATCATTGATATTTCTATCTCTCTTCCTCTCCCTTTCTAAAATCAATAAAAATATTAAATATATATATATTTAAAATGTTTAAAAACATTTTTATTGACTTAGAAACAGGAAGGGAGAGAGAGAAATGGTGATATTAGTAAGAAACATCGAACTGCTGCCTCCTGCACGCCACCTACAGGGCATCCAGGCAGGCGTGTGCCCTGAGCTGGAATGGAACCCGTGACCTTTCAGAGCAAGGGATGGTGCCCACCCCGCCTCGGCTCACTGGCAGGGGGGAGTTTCTGCTTGTATTTTTATTTTTTAATTATTGTATTAGTTTCCATGCCAACAGCTCTACACCTGCTTTACCACACTCTGTATTTACCCCCTCCTGCCCTTTCATAATTCCTCTCTCTCTCTGCCTTCCCTGGCCCTCCATGCATTGATTTTCCTTCCTTTGCAAGATGAGTTCATATCTTTCACAGTTTTATGGTCACTGGAAGGTGTGTAGTCTTCCACAAATACTGGTCTACTTCAGCTACACAGTTACTTTGAGATTCAACCACTAATGCTTATGTGAATAATTATATTTTATTGCTGAGTACTCTGATGTTCTGTGGGTAACCACTTGATCCATTGATCTGTCTATGCTTTTTGTTATTTCCATGTTTGGGGCATTAAAAATAAATCTGCTGGAAAAAAAAAATAAGAGATATATTTAAAACTATAATTTCATACCAGAAATTAAGATATTTTCTGATAAAATAATTATGCATATAATTTAAGAATTGTTTTCTAATAGTTGCTGATAAAATGAAATGGACAATGGATATAAATATTTGTGCTTATAGAGAATCACTATTCTTAATATAGTGACTATGAAAATATCTCAGATTAAAGAATTTTAATTTATATTTTGAGGTTAATTATTGTATTTCCTATAGGTAATAAATGTTATAATTTTTTATATTATGTATAAGAATATTTCTCCTGGAGGTAAGTCAAATAGTTTTATTCAGTGCAATACACTAGGAATTTTGTAATAATCATTTGGGACTTCTTAACAGATGCATAATGAAAGCAAAAGAATAATTGTATTTCATATATGCAGTATTTTTATATACATTATAAAACTTTGCTAATACAATATTATCACTGCAAAAAACAGATTTAGTAACTTTTAAAATTACTGTTGCCGAAACCGGTTTGGCTCAGTGGATAGAGCGTCGGCCTGCGGACTGAGAGGTCCCAGGTTCGATTCCGGTCAAGGGCATGTACCTGGGTTGCGGGCATATCCCCAGTAGGAGATGTGCAGGAGGCAGCTGATCGATGATTCTCTCTCATCGAGTTTCTAACTCTCTATCTCTCTCCCTTCCTCTCTGTAAAAAATCAATAAAATATATTTAAATAAATAAATAAATAAATAAAAATAAAAATAAAATTACTGTCAATACTAGGCTTATAAATGTTAAAACATTTTCTCTATTCCATATGTCTTTATTCTATTTAAGGCACATGAAGTTTTATGCTTAGAGATGCTCACTTTGCTCCTGGAAAGACCAACAGATGATAGTGTTGAAGTAGCTATTGGTTTTCTCAAGGAATGTGGCCTCAAATTAACACAGGTGTCACCAAGAGGAATCAATGGTAGTGTATATCCTTGTTTTGATATCCAGCTTTTGTTTGAGTATTATAATATTTATTGCTTATTTTATTGTCTTTTCTTTCTGCTTAACCTAGCTATATTTGAACGCCTTCGAAACATTCTCCATGAGTCTGAAATAGACAAAAGAGTCCAGTACATGATTGAAGTGATGTTTGCTGTAAGGAAAGATGGGTTCAAGGACCACCCTGTTATTCTAGAAGGACTTGACTTAGTGGAAGAAGATGATCAGTTCACCCACATGCTTCCGCTTGAAGATGACTATAATCCAGAAGATGTTCTTAGTAAGTTAGGGGGTGATGGTTGGGAAGTAGGGCACCAAAAGGTATAAGCACAGAAAATAAAAACTTACTTAAACTTTTAATTTATTTTTTTAAGATGTTTTCAAGATGGATCCTAATTTTATGGAGAATGAAGAGAAGTACAAAGCTATTAAGAAGGGTATGTAGAATTTTATTAAATGATTTTATTTTGGATAAGTTGAAGCAGTTTTTGCAGTTATATAATACTGATAGAAAGATATATATAGATCACTGACCGCGCCTAATTAAATCTCTACTTTTATTGAAGCCATATTCTTCATTGTTTTTGTATGCATTATTTTTCTGTTTAATGCTTGTCCAATGTACTATTTCATTCTAAATTATTTACATAGTTTTTTTATCTCCTCTTTCCCTGTGTTTTAATTGTGTAACTCTTAATTTTTAGCCCTCTTAAGAATATTCATGTATTACTAGTACACTTTATTTGACTTCACTACCACCTAAGAATTACTACTTTAAATGACATGCAATTTATTATTCAATTAAGTGCTATATTTTATTATTTCTTTTTTCTTTTTTTTTAAATTAAATCTTTATTGTTCAGATTATTACAGTTGTTCCTCTTTTTTCCCCCCATAGCTCCCCTCCACCCGGTTCCCACCCCACCCTCGGCCCTTACCCCCCGCTCCCCCACTGTCCTCATCCATAGATGTACAATTTTTGTTCAGTCTCTTCCTGTATCCCCCACACTCCTTTACCCCCCCCCCCCCCCGAGAATAGTCAGTCCACTCCCTTTCTATGCCCCTGATTCTATTATATTCACCAGTTTATTCTGTTCATCAAATTATTTATTTACTTGATTTTTAGATTCACTTGTTGATAGATGTGTATTTGTTGTTCATAATTTGTATCGTTACCTTTTTCTTCTTCTTCCTCTTCTTAAAGGATACCTTTCAGCATTTCATATAATACTGGTTTGGTGGTGATGAACTCCTTTAGCTTTTTCTTATTTGTGAAGCTCTTTATCTGACCTTCAATTCTGAAAGATAGCTTTGCTGGATAAAGTAATCTTGGTTGTAGGTTCTTGGTATTCATCACTTTGAATATTTCTTGCCACTCCTTTCTGGCCTGCAAAGTTTCTGTTGAGAAATCAGCTGACAGTCGTATGGGTACTCCCTTGTAGGTAACTGACTGTCTTTCTCTTGCTGCTTGTAAGATTCTCTCTTTGTCTTTTGTTCTTGGCATTTTAATGATGATGTGTCTTGGTGTGGTCCTCTTTGGATTCCTTTTGTTTGGGGTTCTCTGCACTTCCTGGACTTGTAAGTCTATTTCTTTCACCAGGTAGGGGAAGTTTTCTGTCATTATTTCTTCAAATAGGCTTTCAATATCTTGCTCTCTATCTTCTCCTGGCACCCCCATAATTCGGATGTTGGTACGTTTGAAGTTGTCCCAGAGGCTCCTTACACTATCTTCATATTTTTGGATTCTTTTTTCTTTTTGTTTTTCCAGTTGGGTGTTTTTTGCTTCTTCGTATTTCAAATCTTTGACTTGATATTTGTGATCTTCTAGTCTGCTGTTGGAACTCTATAATATTCTTTATTTCAGTCAGTGTATGCTTAATTTCTAGTTGGTCCTTTTTCATAACCTCGAGGGTCTCACTAGATTTCTTGAAGGTCTAAGTTTTTCGGCGGTTTCTAGAGAATCCTTGAAAAACCTTCTGAGTGTGGTTTTGAACTCCATATCCAGTAGTTTGCTTTCCTCCATTTCTGTCATTTGTGACCTGTTTCTTTGTCTCTGCATTTTTTATGCTTTCCTGTGTTGATAGAGTGGCTTTCTGTGTTAGGTTTCCTATAGGCCCCAGTGGCTCAGCCTCCCCAATTACCTGAGGTGGACACTCTTGGTGCACCCCTTTGTGGGCTTTGTGCACAGTCTTGTAGTTAAGCCTTGATTATTGTAGGTATCACTGGGAGGAATTGACCTCCATGCCAATTGGCTGTGAGAATCAGCTGTGTCTGCAGTGGGAGAACTTCTGTGCTGGAGACACCCTTCTGCGGCAAACTTGCTTCAGTGGGGCTTTGGTGCTCACTGAGTCTGCCCCCTGAGTGTGTCCCTTATGGATCTGAGTTGTCGTCTGGATGGTCCCACTCTGACAACCGGGTACACTGGCTCTTGGATCTCTAAGGAGGTGCTAATTTAGCCTCTGCCTGAGGCTACCCAGCAGGAACCCAGCTGTGAAGCAATGCAAGCTGCTGTGGGGCCTTGGGCCTTCTTTTGGAAGTTCTGGGTTTCTCTGACTCGGCTGCAGTTTGTTAGGTAATTTTCAGATTGCAAAGGGCCAGGCCTTTCATATGCAAAAGCCTCTGCACACAGCTTGGGTGGGGCGGGGTCTCTGGGGATCAACAGGGTGGAGCAAGCAGCTATGGCTGCTACTAAGTCCTACCATAAGAGGCTTTGCTTCTCAGTGTCCCGGTAATCGCTGTAAGTACCTCTGAGGGAAAGCCGCCGTTGAGTTCCGACCGATGCCAGACAGTCCAGTTTCTCCTGTATGAGTTTGGGTCCCCAGAGACTCGCCTGGAACTGGAGTTCAGAGCAGTCAGGAGCTTGAGACTCCCTCCCGATTGAAAAAAACAACCGTGTTCTCAGTTTCCAGCCCTTTCCACGTGTGTCATGTCCTCAGCTGCCAGCCAGCCCTTTCCACATGCGCTGCATCCTCAGTTGTCAGCCCTTTCCACGTGCACTGCATCCTCAGCTGCCAGCCCTCTCCACGTGCGCCACGTCCTCAGTTGCCAGCCCTTTCCACGTGCGCCACGTCCTCAGTTGCCAGCCCTTTCCACGTGCGCCGAGTCCTCAGTTGCCAGCCCTTTGCGCTTGCGCCTCTATACCTCTGCACTTTACTTCCACACCTTCTCTGAGTCTCAGTATGCTTTTCTCTTTCCTTCTAGTTGTAGAATTTCCACTCAGCCAGCCTTCCTGTGGTTCTGGATGATGTCCGTTTTGTCTTTTAGTTGTATTTTGAAGTGGTTGTGCGAGGCAGCAATTTCCAGTGTTTACCTATGCCGCCATCTTGGTTTCCAAGTCTTCTTTTTTATTATTTCTTGAGAGCAGGTTGATAGACTTCTGATAACATCAATCACAGTGCTAGATATCAGTGTTTAATAAATAGATAATTATTATTTGTACACCATTAATATATTGTAAGCATATACTTTGGACAGAATTTGGTTTGTATTTTGTCTGCCATTACTAGTTAAGTGACCTGGAAGAGTTACTTATTTGATGTAAGAGTAAATGTTCCCTGTTTGTGTGAAGATAAACAAAATACAGTGCTTTGTATTGTCACAGAACTAGTATTTAGACAATAATACTATTTTGTTTCACATTTCTATCATTTATTTCCTAATGCTAATAATCAGGGCTAGTTATGTAATTATGTTTATATTATTTTATTACACACTTAAATATTATAATATTATGATAACTTTATAGATTTATTTTCCTGAATTGTGATTTTATCTGAAAAGTACTCACTGCTCTGAAAGCTCCTAGGAGGAGAACTATAGGTTGTGAGCCATTCTTTGAAGTAAAAATGAAAAAAGCTGATTCATCTTGAAACTCAAATGATTGCATAAGTGCTGTTCCTTGAGATAACCATCATCTTATGCCTGTCATTAACAGCAGTCCTATATATGAACTTCATGTTTTGTTACTCTGATTATTATAAAGACCTACCAAGGGCTGGAATTTAATAAAATCAATAATTTGTCAGGGTCATTGTTAAGAGAAACGGGCTTTCCCCTACTTTAAGAGCAAAGAACACCACTGCTGGTGCAGTTTGATGCTTTGATTTGTGCTCAGGTTGCCCCAGTTTTAACCTCTGATGCTTTGGGCCATCATTACAGATGTCAGCATAGTGAAAGGTGGATGATGTCTTAGCAATACTATGAAAATAGTTTTAACCTCACAGACCACCTGACAGGTATCAGTGATTCCCCACCTCCATCCCTACCTCCCCAACCCAGAGACTTACAGACTATACTTTGAAACCACTGCTTTATCCAGTTAATGAAATCTAATTGTCATTGCCTATATGCTTTCAGTAAGTAGATTCTAAAGTGAACAGACGAGAAGAGGATGATGTAAACGACTAGACAATTCATTTGACCTTCATTCTTTCATAAAATATCCTTCTAGAGCTGGCATAAAAAAATGGTCACAGCAGGAAGTGGGCACAGCTTTAGTAATTAGCACCTTAGAGTGACTCAGGTGTACTTGTGTTTTAGGTCTTGCAGCATTTGGGAAAACAGCAGGAGTGCCTGTCTTCCTTCTATTGAATACTAAATAGTTTCCTCTTTTTAAAAGTCTGTCTAAAACCATATTATATAATAATAAACTAGACACTTCAGTTTATTTCTAACACTTGTTACAAATATTCTTGAGGATATTTGTATATTGGCTAAGGTCTGAATGACAAGTCTCCCTGCTTGTACAATGATTTATTCCTGATAGCATGAAGTTCTCTACTAACATTCAATATTGTATGTGGCTCCTGAGTTATATACTAGTATACTGCTTAGTAAATAGAAAGACATTAGAAATTTTCTAAAAATGAATTGGCCCCAAAACATTTTATTAAAAATTCTCTGATCATAATAGAAATGGAGAAAATGAAATGTTGGCCAGGTTTTAAAATCTTTCATCAGACTAATAGAGCACACATGTGATTGAACAAAATATAATTTTAGTTTTTGTTACTTGTTTTATATAGTCTCTTATTTGCATCACTATTTTCACCCAGTTCTGAGTGTGAGCTGTATTTTAAGAGGTGATAATTCAATGAAGTGCTCATCTTACCAGTTTTCCTAAAGACTTTTTAAACTTTGGTTTTTGTTTTATATATAGAAAGTCTTTGGATTAAGTGTGATGTTCTATTTAATAGGTATACATTTTAATAAAAATCTCATTAAAATGAATGCTAAATTATGCAACACTTTCTTCTCTTTTTTTTGTCTTTCATAAAACATTCTTAGCTTAAATTCTTGTTTTCTATATCAAGAATTAAGCTTTTTGTAATATACTGTCTTCTTTCTGATGATAAACTAGGAATATTTTGACGTCAGTATGCTCTTGCTCTTTTGAAAACTTTCATCTACTTTTTCTTTTTCATCCCCCCTTGTTTCATGGTCACTTTCTGTCTGTCAGAAGAATGACACATGGCTCTTTCTAGTCAAATTAGTTATAATGTTCTCTGACCACCTCGGCAATAACAGGAGGCCTCTGTTATTATCTGTATTGGTTGATAAACAGATTTCTGAGAATTGTCTTTGAAGAAGGAACTGCAATGAGTATCACTTCCTTGTTGATATTTTCCTAAATTTACTTTGGTTTTTTAGAAATTCTTGATGAAGGAGATAGTGATTCAAACACAGATCAAGATGCTGGAAGTAGTGAAGAGGAGGAGGAGGAAGAGGAGGAAGAGGGAGAAGAAGGCGAAGAAGGTAAAAGTATAGCTTACTTAAATAGTACTGTAAAATACTCTGAAATTGAATTGATTCTGATGAAACAATGGTTCCCAGTGTGTGTGATTTGGGAGGGTCTCTTTACTGTCATCTACTGGATAAAGGCTAAGAATGCTGTTAAACGATATTACAAGTCAAAAGACTGCCCCTCCTCCAACCAAGTATCCAGCTCAAAATGTCAGTATTGCCAAGGTTAAAAAAACTTACTCTACAAGTATTAAACAAGAAAATTCATTTTCAACATCAGCATAATTTTAATTTGACATTTTCTGTCTTTGATTATAAACTATGAATAAGGTACATTCATGTTGAGTGCATATGATTTATGTAACCCTAGCATTAATGTGACAGATGAGAATGACTCGATATTTGCTGTTCATTTGACAAAATAAAGTTGGGAGGCCAAAATCTATATTTATACAAAAATAGGCATGATGTTCTTCCTCTTCAACTTTGATTACCTTATATTTCACAGGAAAATTAGCTCACTACTTTGATTGAGTTTCAGTTAAAACATCAGAACATGCCTACACTGGTCATTATTTACTTCCATTACGTATTTGAAAATTTAAAACTATCTCTTTCCCTTTTAAGGCATAACATACTTAGTTCTGTCTTATCTTAAAGTGTAACTGCTTTTTATAATGTATTTTATAAAAATAAGTTTAATTTTGCTCTGTTGTCTTATTTGTTTAAAACATCTTGCTATCCATGTACTATATTTTACTTTAGAATTTCTTTGTTTTAGGTGAAAACTAGAGGTCTGGTGCATGAAATTCGTGCACTGGCAGCAGGGCGGGGGGGAGGGGGGGCCCCTCAGCCTGGCCTACACCCTCTTACAGTCCAGGAGCCCTCAGGGGATGTCTGACTGATGGCCTAGTGATGCACTTACCAGCTGTGAGCCCAGCTTTTGCCTGAGTGGTGCTCCCCCTATGGGAGCAGACTGACCACTAGGAGGCAGCTCCTGCATTGAGCATATGCCCCCTTGTGGTAGTGCATGTCATAGCAACCAGCCGTTCCGCCATTCAGTCGATTTGCATATTAGCCTTTTATTATATAGGTTACTGTTCAAATAAAACTGATTAAATATTTAACATTCATTAGATACAAGAAAATTTTAACAAATACACATATTTATTTTGGACCCATCCAACTTGTCACAATAATCCTAATGTTCTCTGAAACTGTACTTCTACCCATAAGTTATAGTTCTTCCAAATTATGAAGATACTTTTTAGAGCTCTGGAAATAATGTCTTACTAAGCAGTATCATAGGTGCAGCCTTTTATAGTGTCTAAATGAGCAAGTGACACAGAAACAAAAGTAGCTTTTCTGGCTTGGTTCTGAACTTCTTTGAGCTAACAAAACTTACTAAAGTATTTTAAGATATGATAATAGACTTGAAATAGTCACTTTGAATTCTATAAATACTAATTTATACTGTAGAAAAAATATTGTTATTTTTAAACTCATAGATTCTAAATGTAATTTGAAAATTATTATACAGAAATACATTTTCAGTTCTTCACATTTATTTGCATACTTGCATAATTTTCTTGTTTCTTTCAGGACAAAAAGTGACTATTCATGACAAAACAGAAATTAATCTAGTCTCATTTCGTCGTACAATTTATCTTGCTATTCAATCAAGGTAAGATAACTGTATCTCAGTTAATTCTTACTTTTGATAGCAAATGAACAAGGAGATGGGATTTTTAGAAACTGATGATAGAAAACTTGATACTATGTTAGTGATTCTCAAACTCTATCCCAAGCCAAGCTGATAGGTCCGTACTCTTGGTTCTTTGCTTCAAAAGCAAATTATCTTTATTTACTTGGAAGACCTAACTGTGTTACAGAATTTAATGGGTTTTTATTTGTTTGTTTTAGTTATGTCATTTCTTTTTTTTTTTTTTTTTTTTTTTTAGTATATTTTTATTGATTTCAGAAAGGAGTAAGATAGAAACATCAATGATGAGAGAGAATAAACAATTGGCTGCCACCTGTACACCCCACACTGGGGATCAAGCCTGAAACGCAGGCCTGTGCCCCCACCAGAATCGAACCATGACCTCTTGGTTCAGAGGTCGATGCCCAATTCTGTGCCACACCAGCCAGGCTAGTTATATCATTTCTTATAATTAGATAGCACTAATAAAAACCTAAAAACAAGTCTATATTATAGATCTAGCACAGTATTAATTGTGTAGTGGAAATTTAATATTTTATATGTTTCTGTTTTCTAATTCTGGTTTTAAGGAGAGAAGCACTGTTATGTTAACTCTTGGACACTGATTTTGTTGTGCAAATAGAAATGTATAGAAATAGAAATTAGGTTTAGGAAGGTTTTTAGGACCCTTTGAGTCAGTGTTAAGTAAGAACTATTATCATGCTATGAAAACAAAACCTGTTCCCTTTGAAGCCTGTGAGTTTGGTTTTGAAGAAAAGTAAATGAAAATGTAAAATGTTTAATACATCTGTTGTTTTGTTTGTGCAGCAATCTATTGATTTAGTGGGCAGTGTTTACATTTTACTCTGGAGGAGAAATGTTTTCTCTATTTTGCTTTGTTACTAGGTTGTGTATATTTCCATTTAGTATGATGTAATAGCAATAATGATTCATAAGTAGGAGTCATCTTGTTTTTTTCTGTCTGAAAACTTTGGCTTAGATTCATCTTCTAAAAGAAAAGTTAAATAGCAAACATTGGTTAGAAATTTTTTGGTTTATCCTTACCTATTGCTTTGCCTTTTGCATGAAAGAAAAATAAACTATTAAATATTTTTTTTTTCATGAAGAATTAAAGTGGAAGATGAGAATTTTTGTTATAGATAACTGTTTTAGGAGTTTGACCTTTTATTTGTATATACATTTTTAGAAAATTAACAGTAGTAAGTTGTAAACAGATTTATTGTTTTAATATTGCTGTTAACATTAACTTTGAAGGGTTATAGTGGAGCTCTTTGAAAGGTTATTTAAAAGCAACTTTTTTTTTAAGTTGACCTAACCTTAATAATCTCTGAATTACAGAAAAGACTTAAATTTAAAGCTTTTTTTAAAAAAATATATGTTTTATTGATTTTTTACAGAGAGGAAGGGAGAGGGATAGAGACTCAGAAACATCGATGAGAGAGAAACATTGATCAGCTGCCCCCTGCACACCTCCCACTGGGGATGTGCCCGCAACCAAGGCACACGCCCCTGACCAGAATCGAACCTGGGACCCTTCAGTCCGCAGGCCGATGCTCTATCCCCTGAGCCAAACCGGTTAGGGCAAATTTAAAGCTTTAAGACACAGTAACAGCCACTATTATGTAGTGATATCCATCATAGTAACTACTGCCTTATGTATTGGTGTTTGTTAAGAGTTCTCAGCCTCTAAATGCCTAGTCACAATTATTTATATATGACAAAGGTTATTAAACTTAAAAGCTCATACAGATTTTAGGAAACACAAAGACTGATAGAAAGGTATTTCAAGGATATGGTTGGGAGATTCATATAATGGATTGTAAAACATAAAAAATATTAGTCATAAGACATATCACCAATAAGTGATGTTATCCCTCATTAAAACAACTGAAGTGGTTTATTTCATTAAAGCAACAGTACTCAGTACTAATGATGATTTTAGTGAATTATACATATAAGCCTTACTAGTGGGAATTTAAATTCTTTATGGGAAGCCTTTCAGTAACATGAATCAAGGTTTTAGTGTCCATTCCATTTGTCCCTTCTTTTTCATTATTATATTTCCTAAAGGCATGCATATTGGTAGGAAATTATATACAGAATTGTTCAGTGTTAAAAAAAAAAAAAAAGGAGACAGTCTTATTGTTTGGCACAAATAATCAAAATGTCTAGTTTATGCCACCATGAAAATTAGGCTACCCCTGGCTGGGTTGCTCAGTTGGTTGGAGTGTTGTCCCATGCACCAAAAGGTTATGGGTTCAATTCCCCATCTGGGCACATACCTAGGTTTTGGGTTCAGTCCTTGCTCAGGGCACATATGAATTGATGTTTCTCTCTCACATCAATGTTTCTCTCTCTCCTTCCTTTCTCTCTCAAATCGATAAACATTCTCAGGTGAGGATAATAAAAGAAAAAATTAGGCTAATGGAGCATTGTTATTGATATGGGCAAGTGGTCTGATATAATGTTAGGTGAGGGAAAAACTATAGAATATATATTACTGTGCCCATAGTATATCTTTACTGGATAAATAGGTAGGCATATTTTAGAAATAATATATTAGAAAAGAAAATGTCACATCCTTTTAAATACTTTTTGGTATCTCTATGTTATTAAAGTTTGTCAATTATACTTAAATATTTTAACCTTAGTGCTAAATATTGTTTAATATTATCTGTTATAAAAGTTATTTCCTGATAAATAAATTTTCCTAAAGTAAATTATTTCCACTTTAGTTTTTTTAAAAAATTCAATTACATTGTATCATCTTGGGTTATTATCCTACTAGAGGCCTGGTGCATGAAATTCGTGCACTCAGGGGGGGGTCCCTCAGCCTGGCCTGCACCCTCTCACAATCTGGGAGGAGCCCTTGGGGGATGTCCGACTGAAGGCTTAGGCCCGCTACCCAGGGGGAGCGGGCCTAAGCCTTCAGTCGGACATCCTTAGTGCTGCCACGGAGGCAGGAGAAGCTCCCACTACCACCACTGTGCTCACCAGCCATGAGCCCCGCTTCTGGCTGAGTGGTGCTCCCCCTGTGGGAGCGCACTGACCACCAGGGGGCAGCTCCTGTGTTGAGTGTCTGCCCCTTGGTGGTCAGTACTCGTCATAGCAGCCAGTGGTTCCGTTGTTCAATCAACTTGCATATTAGCCTTTTATTATATAGGATTGTGCTTATGAAACACAATAAGTAACAGAGGCTGATAAATACAGATATCACTGTTATCAAAATAATTAGGGTTTGAAAATTCTACAAAAAGTCCAAATATATTAGCATTATTCCTGAATCAAGTTCACATCTAGTTTGCTAATTCTCTTAGGTCAGTTGTCGGCAAACTGCGGCTCACAAGCCACATGCGGCTCTTTGGCCCCTTGAGTGTGGCTCTTCCACAAAATACCGACTTCTGCTCATGGGCCACGAAGTTTCAGTCGCACTGTACATGCCCGCCTGCACGTGGTATTTTGTGGAAGAGCCACACTCAAGGGGCCAAAGAGCCACATGTGGCTCGTGAGCTGCAGTTTGCCGACCACTGTCGTAGGTGAAGCATATGGATGTAGAAGCCCCATGTTTGGGTATGAATCAAGATAACTTGTAAAACTGGTGATTAAGCATTAGATGTCATGCTGGGCTCCTGGAGCATCTTCTACCATTTCCTGACTTGGATTAGAGAGAAGTGGAAATAATTTAGTAGTGTAATAAAAGTTTAAGTCTACTTTTCTTTGTATATGGATTTCCTTTTCAGGACATTTTATATAAATGGAATCATACTATATGTGGTCCTTTGTGTTTGACTTTTTTCACTTAGCATAATTTAAGATTTATCCATATTATAGTATGTTATCAGTACTGCCTTTGTAAAGAGCTATGTCTTTTTTATATGTATAATATAATATGAAATTATAATAAAAAGTATTTAATACAACTGTTAAAGTAAGTTTCTTTATCAGAGTACTACAGTTTAACTGCGCTGCAAGTTTTTAACCTAACGGCTGTGAGCATTTTATCTCTGCAGTTTAGATTTTGAAGAATGTGCTCACAAATTGCTGAAAATGGAATTTCCAGAAAGCCAAACAGTAAGTTAATTTTTTTTCCAATTAGGAAATATATTGGTTATAAAAATGTTTAGGACAATTAATAGGTTTCATGAATTGAAATTACAACTTAGTACTAAATCTTTATTTAAATTTAGATTTTTCTAAAATTTATAATCAAAATGTAAAATAACTCAAAAAATTTAAAATAACTCAAAACTTAGGAGTCCTGGTGTGTTTCATATATGTTACTCCTAGTGAATTAAATTGGCTGCTTGAATGCGATGTGGGAAAAGGAGGAGGTTACTACACTTTACATAAATTTCTGAGTGGTTACTGTAAATCAAAATGTGGCTTAAATACAATAGGAAATTTGTTCTTTAATAAATTATCTGGTCTATCTACTTTATGTACTAAAACATTATTTTCAGATAGAAATTATAAAGATCAATATATACATGTTGTTACATTAATTATAGAGAATCTATATCAGTTTTTTCATTCATTCATTCAACAAACTGTATTCAGCATATACACTTTGTCAGGCACTCTGCAAAGTGTCAGGTATTTAATATCTATAAAGTACATATTAGACCCCCTTTAGCCCCTAGGACTTGTATAGTCTTATAACTGAGCATACCTCACTTCAAAGTACCATAGAACTCTAATGCTAAGGATAATAAATACTGGACTAAATAGATTATCTTGGCTACTTTTTTCTAGTTGTGCTCTTGTGTATGTTACTCCCAGTCCCTCTAGACTTTATTTATATATTTATTGTTGACAGAATTACAGATGGATTCTTGGAACCTGAACCAACGCTTTGCAGTTTTGTTTTTCACACCTTGCTTTACATGTGCTAGACCCAGCACAGATGCTAGAGTCTAACAGGCTGTTTGGTTTCTAATTCTTCAAAAAGATCTTAATTATCTTTGCTAAGTTACCATTAGTTGTAAGTCCTTTGTCTTAAGGCTTTTTTTATTTTCAGCCTTGCCAAAGCAAGGCCTCCAAAAATTAGGTTGCCTCCCAAAAACAAATGGGAGAGAGAGAGTATGTCTTAAGGCTTTAAATATGATCTGTGACAGGGATTGGCAGACTGTGGCCTAGGCCATTGCCCATTTTTATAAAGTTTTATTGGAATACAGCCATGTCCTTTGGTTGTGTATGGCTTCTTTTGCCTTATAACAGTAGAACTGACTAGTTACAACAGAGACCAACTGAATGGCCCCAAAAATCTAAAATATTTACTATCTGACCTTTTACAGAAAAATTTTGCCAAACTTTGTTCTAAAATGTAGATTTATTCTTGAAATGCCATAATATGGAATTTTGAGAATAAATATTTTCAAATTAAAAAAATTATTTTTTCCTCTTAAAGTTTGTTTACTAATCCTATATAATAAAAGGCTAATATGTAAATTGTCCCCTCTGGAGTTTGACCAACTGGGAGTTCGACCGCTCGCTACATAGTGCACTGACCACAAGGGGGCGGCACGCAACAAAGGAAGGCCCCAGCAGGCAGCCGGCAGTTGGGGGAAGGATGGCCCCGATTGGCCCTGATCACCGGCCAGACCTAGGGACCCTACCAGTGCATGAATTTTGTGCACCAGGCCTCTAGTATATTAATAATAGTGTACCTATTCATACTCTAGGTTCACTTGATTGTTATCATTGGAAAGAAATAAATTTGTGAATTAACCTTTAAAATTATACTTGAAACTGAAATTACTGTATGATCTTGTCACATTATTTGAGGATATAATTAAGTCATTATAAATGTCATTAATATTAATCCAGAGGATAATATTAGGACTAACCTCAACATATTTTGATAACATTTGGATGAATATCTTAGTGCATCTATTTTTAGGCACTCAAAAGACTCTCCTAAAACTGCTATAATATTTAATTAAAATGTTAAAATATTTAATTATTATAAGCCACAGGGAATAACTCTTGTAATTGCATTTAGTCTAGGGAAGAAAGTAATTTGTTTTATAACTAGTGCTGGCTTTATTAGCAATGCTATCAGCTTATTACCATATTACAGTGTTTACAACCTGATTAACTCTTATGTTATTGTAAAATACAGTGTTGGTAGAAAAGCCGAAAATGCCTTTTAATATATAAAATTAACATACTAAGGCAGAAGTCAGAAAAACATCTTTCAGTTTTTAGTACTATTCTAAATTTTGACAAAGTACATCTTTTCAAAACTTATACACTTATTTAATTGAGGTAACTTGTGACTAATCTTTTAAAAAATAATCTGTCAGTATAAAGATATCTAAAAATTACTCTGTATTGTGAAGTGAGGCCTTTGAATAGCTTATTTTATATATAGATTATCAGCTTCTAGAACAGAGCTCTCCCAAAGAACTTAGTGCAGTGGTGAAAATATTCATATTCTCCTGTGTCCAGTGAGCATCCACTACTCACAAATGGCTTTTGAAAACTTTAAGTGTGGCTAGTGTGACCAAGGAACTAAAGTGTTAACTTCATGTAATATCACATAATTTAAACTTAAATAGCTGCATGTGGCTGCAGGCTACCCTCCTGGTCAGAACAAGCTAGAGTGTATTCTGTGCTTCTCCAGGGCCCCCTTCCTCTCCCTTGTACGTAAATAGATGTAGTAAGTATATATTGACCTAATTTTTAAAGTGTTTACAATATCTACTTAGGTTGCAGCTCATGCTATTAAATATGACAAAATGTCAAAGTTGCTCATTGAAAATATAAAGATAAATTAAGTAAAAAAAATGAACTGAAAGGTTATATATTATATTTTATAAGCTTGCTTTCTGTTTATAGAAAGCAAATATATTGCAGTTACTGTGTTTGAAAAGTATAATTTTAAACTTTCCAATAAGTATTTTATAGAAAAAAATGAGTCAATTCTACAGCAGTGGTCAGAAAATGAATTTATGCCTTTTTTATTTTGTCTCCATTGATTTGTCCTTGTTGCCTGAATGTCTTCATCTATAAAATTGCTATAATCAATACATATTTCATTAGGATTATTTCAGGAATTAATAAATAGTATTTGTTCATTATAAATAATTTAGAATGATATTTCTTGATCCTGGATTTATTCTTGGACTTACTAGCTTAACAGAATTTTCACAGAGGAATTTTCAAGGCATATACATAGCTGATTAAACAATATATTACTCCAGCAGTTATGAAATGATTCCATCTATTTGTATAGATTAAGCTGTAGATAGATCTGTATATAAAACATTTGTTTTGAGGCTAGAAAATTCAGCCATAGAGATCTTTTTCTTTGTTCTTTTAAATATATTTTTTTCTTTATTAACCAGTGTGTCATTTAAGTAAATATTGAAACTTTTGCCTATTTACGCTTCTGTAAAGACTCATAATGTTCTGCTTTTTCCATACTAAACTAAATATATTTCCTAATAATGGAGTTTAAAACTTTAAAAGGTGTATAGCTTAATTTTTAGGTGTATTAGTGAGATGTCATATTGATGACCTGTATTTAAAAGAATTCTGTATGGAATCTTTTTAGAATACAGTTTATTCAATATCTTTTTGGATATGTCTGTTTCATATACATACTAGGTTCTCTTTTTAAAAAAATATATATTTTTTATTTCAGAGAGGAAGGGAGGAGAGAGAGAGATAGAAACATCAATTATGAGAGAGAATCATTGATTGGCTGCCTCCTACATGCCCCACACTGGGACTCAATTCCCAGTATATGCCCTGACTGAGAATCACACCATGATCTCCTAGTTCATAGGTCAATGCTCAACCACTGAGCCACACCAGGAGGGCACATACTAAGTTCTCTTAAAGTGATTCACACTTACATAAATTTAGAACTTTATAATCAGTCTAATTAGCATGAATGACATATGGAAACTGTCTGCCAGACTGAAGGCTTTAAAAAAACTACTTTTAGCATAGATTAATTTTTTTGTCTTAATCACTAAAATTTGCAGTCTTAGAATTTTTTTAAAAAAAATCTTACTTAAAATTTTAGATGTCTCTATTATATTGATAAGTTATACAACATGAATTCGTTGTGTTTTGAATCATTATTGTTATTTGTTTCCCAAATAGAAAGAACTCTGCAACATGATACTGGATTGCTGTGCTCAACAAAGAACATATGAGAAATTTTTCGGCTTATTAGCTGGGGTGAGTTCTAGCTTTCTTTTTCTTACTGGAATTTAATGGAATCACTAAGGCTGTTCTTAAGATAACAGTGTCTTAAGGGAAAGAGGGGTGGAGATAGGTGGAGGTGGGCAAAAAAAGGGGAAAATGGAGAAGGAAAGAGATTTTGCTTAGTGCAACAGGCACACAAGGCACTGTGCAAATGATGTTTTATTGAATTGTACAACTGAAACCTATATGGTTTTGTGATCCAGTGTCACCCCATTTCTTATTTGAGCATCTCATCAAATAGCACAAAAAGATGTACAAAATATTTACTTTTGATTCAATAAATTTAGAAGAACTTAATATGCTCATAATGGTATTGATTCTCATTTTTTTTTAATTAATAGCGATTTTGCATGCTAAAGAAAGAGTACATGGAATCCTTTGAAAGTATATTCAAAGAACAGTATGATACCATCCATCGCTTGGAAACAAACAAATTGAGAAATGTTGCTAAGATGTTTGCTCATCTTCTATACACTGATTCACTTCCATGGAGTGTAAGTAGATGGAGTTCAGTGTTTACACTTCCTTCCTAATTTCCTGTTATTCTCAAATGTGTATTAAGTATAATATACCCTTACTTTTCCTATGTAGGAAATGTACTTTAAAATGAAATGTGTAGCAAACTTTTATTATAATAGCTGTCTTTGAGATTATGTTCATATAACATGAAATAAAAAAGCTAAGTGCATAAATATATGAATGTAACCATTCTGGATGATATTAAAAGTTTAGACATGTTGGTGCTTTTTAATAGCGATGGCTGTGAGTATTTTCATGGAAATGATTGTAGATTTTTATCTTTGTACACATACATGTGTACACACTGATGTTAATAGGAACCCAGGTTTGGTAGTCATGCATTGCTGAGTTACTGCTTGTTTCCTGAGGGACATGAGAGAAATGTTTGTCCTAATAAGACATGTTCTTTTTAGCAGACAATGAATTTTGGTAAGCGTTTGGAATTCTTATAACCATAGTTAGAACAAGGAAAGGTGTCTTAATGAGTCAGCGTACTCTTGATTACAATTTGAAATGCATTCATTAAGCTGGCATTTATTATATAACTGCTGTTCATTCAGCCAGCAATAGAAAGAAATTGCATCCTGGAGGAAAGAAAGAAGAGGATCACATTATTGACTACCAGAATCTAATGGAAGAATGAAGCAACATCATTGAGCTTATAAACACTGGGTAGATTTTTGTAATATTTTAAGTACTAAGTATATCCAGCTACATTAATAGCATTTTTTAAGCTAACATAGGAGCCAAATCGTAATTTTTTAAAACTTATTTTTCCCCTCTTTAGGAAAATGAAATTAAAATTTTACAATTGAAGCACCAGAGCTCCTAGAACACATAACTCAACAAGCTGGAGGTTGCTTTTATTTTTGTTTGTTGTAAAACATCAACATGAGCTTCAGTTTTTAAGCCTCGGTCTTACTATTCAGAATGAACTATCGCTCTTCCTGTCTTTACTTTTGTCGCATATTACATATGCTGTACAAAACTATAGCCTAACGCACTATGTGGCATTTTGCCTCAAAACCTCACATACACACATTTTGATGAGGCTTAGGAGCTAGTAATCTCTGCTGCACCGTTATACACTCAAGACAATATATTCCTGCTCTAAAAAGCACAGTACTCGAGAAAGAGAATGAACTCTATTTCTGTAGCATTTTAACATTCTAAAAATTAGCACAGAGAAATTGTCTTAATCTTTGCCAAGAAACAGTACATATTGCCACTAGAGAAGTTATTCAGAGATAATTCTGATTGAAGATGAGACTAAATCATCATTTCAAGAGAAAGTTTGAGTATGAATATTGGTCACTTTGTCTTAATCTTTTAAACAAAATTAAATTGTCTATTTCATTTAATTTTCAGGTTCTTGAATGTATAAAGCTGAGTGAAGAAACCACTACGTCCTCTAGTAGGATTTTTGTTAAAATATTTTTCCAAGAACTGTGTGAATACATGGGTCTTCCTAAACTTAATGCAAGATTAAAGGATGAGTAAGTTTATCATTAAGCACTTTTTATTCTTACTGTCCTCCGGGTTTTCCTTCACTTCAGTGACATGTCAACCCTGGGCTGGTAAAGCAAGAGTTATGCCCCTAGGACTTTTCTTCATTACTTACCATTCTGAATCTCATGTGTGGCCAAGGACAACATGCAGTTTTTAATGATGGTTTTTAGTTCAGTAGAGAAAACACAGAATTAATGCCTTTTTTAATTTAGTTAAAACCCAGAAAATTACTTTTGTATGCTCATTGGAGTTCTTCAGTAATGAGTATTTAGAGTTCTTACCCTAATTTTGAGCCTTAGAATGATAATTAACTTTTTTATTATCATTGACAATTGTGAATATATACAGATGAATATGTAATGTATCATTACACTGTCCCAGGACTATTATGTAACCTCTATTCCAGCTTCAGCTGCTGTTTGTGCAGGTTGCCCATTGCTGCTCACATTGGCTTCTCCATTCACACTCCTTTCAGTTCTCTAGTGACAGCTTGCCAAGTCAAGTCATCTTCCCCAGTCCTCACGTCCCTTGATTCTCAGCCTCACTTACAGAGCTGACCACGTGCTCACTGTGGCTCCTCATTTTCTTCCCATTCAGCCTTACTCCTCTCAGTCTCTCATCCTCAGCCTGCCTCTCCTGTGCACCATAGGTCTGTCCTGGTTCTGCATGCTCTCCGTGTTATCCCATCCATTTTCCTGGGCTTTGTGTACTCCTTTCTTGGCCCCTGCCTCCTGTCCCAGGCTCACCTAGTGAAGCCCCTTGCAGTGCACTGTGCTCCAGCCACCCAGCCTGGCCCAGAGCGTAAAGCAGGCCTGGCTCATCGCGCCTCGTTACCTCTGTTCCCAGAGCTGGGATTCCTCCCTTGTTCTGTCCAGCAAACTCTCATTCTTATTTGTCACCTTTTCCTATGAAACACTTTTTCCTGCCCTGCTGGTTAGTCATTCACTGTGGTACTCAAAACCACATATTGTTAATATTTTTTGTTTGTGCCCCTTCCTAGAAATAATAAGGATATGTTATCAATAGGTCATTGAATAAACATGATTTCTCCCTTTTGTTGATACTTTTTTTCTTCCCCCAGTGCCTTGCCCAGTGCTGTGTGTGTGTGTGTGTGTGTGTGTGTGTGTGTATGGAGAATTTTTTTACTGTTCTATATATACATTCACATATATACATGTACATATGAACATAGATATATGTTTGTATGTTACATACATATATCTACTCTGTGTTGGTATAAATATGAAAAAGTTTTTTTAAACCTTTGTTGTATAATTACAGAAATCAAGTTTAATAAATTAATGAGTGTCCTTACTCATTTCATTAGATACCATGTAGCCTAACCTAATAAATTATATAAATCATTTACTTGGTTGTATTTTATTTACTAATTTAATACGTAGAAACTCTGAAAAGTGACTGTATGAGAATTTTGCTTTTTAAGTAAAGAACTTTATCTTTCAGCAATCTGTTCTCTTTTGTTCATTTTCTTTTCTTTTCTTTTTTAGAACCCTACAGCCATTCTTTGAAGGGTTATTACCCCGAGATAATCCCAGAAACACTCGTTTTGCCATCAACTTTTTTACTTCTATAGGTCTCGGAGGTTTAACGTAAGGATTATTTTTAGAATTTTATTTTCAATTACAAAATTATCTCATAATTTCCTTCTAAGCAAAATCTAACATTATATTTTTAATTAGGGATGAATTGCGTGAGCATCTCAAAAATACACCAAAGGTCATTGTGGCACAGAAACCAGAAATCGAGCCAAATAATTCCTCCCCCTCCTCTTCCTCTTCCGCATCCTCCTCGGCAGAGTCCGACTCCTCTGCTTCTGGTTCGGACAGCAGTGACAGCAGCTCAGAGTCTTCCAGCGAAGACAGCGACTCCTCATCCGCCAGCAGTCAGAGCTCTGCCTCAGGTATTGAAACCCATCACCCATCGTGCTCTTTTCTAACAAGTATATTGCTGGTGATGTTTACAATGAGAGAAGTAAATAATTGCATTTTATATTTATTTTAGAGTTCAGTTGTTTAAAAGCCACAGTTAATATAAATGATCATCGACCATTGTTGCAGTCTATAGTAAATTTTAACATTTACAATGCTAAGATTACCTTTGGAAGCCTTTTCATAGAAATGAAGATGTTTCATTGGTAAATATTTATTTGAATGGTGACTGAAATACCATTCATAATGTCTAATCTAGTTGACAGGAGCCTTCCTGATGTTTATGTTTTAAGAAATTTTAATATTTTTAATAGTGACACTTTATGGTAGTTATTGATATGTATCACACATTTAGTATGTATCTCATAAGTGTACAGCTATATAAAGAGAATGTGCGTTTTTGGCTAGAATACCATAGAAATTATGTGCTCTTAGTGCATCTCATTGAGGAATTTATAATGTTGGTGTATCTTATTGGTGACATTGACTTTGATGACTTGGTTAAGGTGATGCCTGTTGAATTTCTTCATGGAAAGATTTTTCTCTATAAATTAGATCTTGCAGGGAGATAATTTGATGCTACGCAAATCTCTAACTTTCACTCTCCATTTTTAGTATCCATCTTTGGATCTTGTCTGGAACACTTAATACTGCTTTTAAGTAAAGAATTTGGTGTTTGCCAAATGATGATTTTTCTACTTGTCTCTTTTCTACATTTAATAGTTGAATTTCTTCTGTAAGAAAGAGTTGTCCCTTTCCCCCATTTACTTAGTAATTTTACTTTATATTTTATCACTGTGGACTCATGGATGTTTATTGTTTTCTGTGGGTTAAAATCCAATACTGTATTTTATTTGCTGTTAAAATCATTTCAGCCTTGGCAATTAGGAGTTCCTTCAAGTTGACTCCTGTGTTCCTTGGACATACCCCTATCCCTTTTCTTAAGGGCACTGCCTTCCTTTATAGCCTCTCAAGTTCAAGATCTTTACCTCCTTTAAGCAGAGATTTTAAATTTATATCCAGCATTTCTAGTCGTTCTTCAACTGGTCTACAGCCTTCTTCATTCTACTTGGAACTGGAAGTGCTATAGTAAAGGATTTTTTCAAATGTGCTATTTTCTGAAAAGTTCTGTGTTGTTTTCTGCAGGGTCAGTATTTTCATCTCTGTTTCAGAGAGGGGGCACTTTTCCCTATAGCCTTAGAAGGTTGGAAGCTTGGTCTTTTATTCTCATTCCCTGGCTTATTACACTTCAAAGTATTTTACATATTATATGGCAGCAAGAACTGTGGGACGCTCAGTGTTTTATATTATTAGAGCAAGATTCCATTTGCTCACGGGAAGTCTTCTTGAATTGAAATATGCTAACATTGTTCATTTAACATTCACCTCTTTTAATTCTAAAAATTTGTTATTTCATGATATCTGTTTTGAGAACAGATGATAACACAGCATGGATTTCTGCAATAAGGAAGCTTGCTGATTCAAAATTAATTTGCCTCATCCTACAATTTCAGTAGAGAGCTTCCAGTTTTATTAATAAAATATTATATAGCCTAAAAGCAATATGAACTGCCCCCAAATTGGAAAATTGTAAAGCAGACACCAAAGAGAGAAGAAATTGCACATTATTATATGGCACAGGTTTTAATGTCAACAGAGCAGTGAGAGCAGTGTGGAATAGGGTCAGAGGGACATGATTTCGCACAGAGCCAGATGGTTTCTGCTTGGGTAGCTGCAGCTCAGCTGAGTTGTTTGATAGGAACCAGAGAAATAAATCCTTAGTGGCAAACCGACTGACTGTCAAGGGTAGGCATTTGGCCAAGGAAATACAGGTTGGTACAGAGATTTAGGTGGAGTAGGATAAGGGTAGGTGATCTTCCACCCTGTTTTCTTCTTTCTATACACATATGAATGCAACAGAAACTTTGGTCATCAGCATCTTTGATTTATGTACCCAAACTAAGTAACACAGATAAAGCAGTTAAATTTGTTTTATAGCTTAAAATGGTAAGTTATTTTATTGCAATTACTTAACATTTATATTTGTGATGACACATCAGTAAAATAAGATGTTCAAGGCTTTTTTTGAAATCAAGCCATAGTGGCTCATATGAAGCCTGTGATTGTATATCTTACCCTGGCTCCTCCTACTGGTACAGCTGGTGCTTCTCTAATGCATTGGAGAGCAAAACTTGTTTTTATAGGAAGAAGTTTATTTGAAATACATATGTTTATGCTGTTAGGCCAACCCAGTCATCCCACTTCCTCTCATTTAGGAAGTGATTGTTGCTGGTGTGTGTGATCGATCATTAGTATTTTGATTATGTACCAAATCTGACATAATATTTTGTATCAATAATTCACATGGACTGGATTTTCTGTTTTTGAATAAAATTTGTAAGTGGAAATGTTTTATTTTAGTTACTTCATAAAAGATTTTACAATATTTGCTGTAATTAAAGTTCCTGTTCACTATTTTGAGTCTAACCATCAAAACATTACTTCGGTAACTAATGCTGACATATCGTATACTCTCAAATATTTTGTGAAATGTTCTGTCATTAGGCTTTTCATTCAATAAATTTAGCTTTGAATCCAGTTTATCTGAATTAGTAAACCTACATTATATTAATGAATGTGATTGTTAAATCATGAAATTAAGATTAAAGTTAAAACTAACTATATTTCATTTTACATGTGCAGCTAAAGCTATAAGAAAGAAGGGACAAGGGAACACCAGAAGCAAAGAAGTAGATAAACTGATCAGGAAACAACAAATAAATGATAGGAAGCAAGAAGAAAGAAGATCAGAGCAAAGGCACCAAGAAACAAGGACTGAAAGAGAAAGGAGATCAGAAAAACTCAGAGATAAAAATTCAAGGGATCCAAATTGGAGAGATCCTGTAACAAAATACACTTCAGACAGAGATGTTCCTTCTGAACGAAATAGTTACAGTAGAGTCATGAATGATAGAGACCAAGAAATGCATCTAGATTTGGAAAATGAGTATGGTGATCTGAAAAAGAGGAGAGGAGAGAGAAGAAATTCTTTTTCTGAAAATGAGCATAGATACCGAAATAAGGACAGTGAAAAATTTAGAAGAAAAGACAGATCAAAGTCAAGAGAAAAGAATAGAAAACATTCAGACTCTAGAAGCGATGAAGATAGGTATCAGAATGGTGCTGAGAGGCGGTGGGAAAAATCTAGCAGACACTCTGAACAATCCAGAGAATCAAAGAAAAATCAGGACCGGCGGAGAGAAAAGTCTCCGACAAAGCAAAAAAAGTAATTCTACAAAATTACAGAAACTGAACATGCCTTATATTCAGTTGAAACAAATTATTTTTTACATTGATTATTGAACTTTATAGAGAATTGTACAAAGTACTGGTTTGTATTGTACATTTTAAAAATGTTTTCATTTTAATATGGTTTATATAATTGATACATCTCAAGGCTCTCCACATAAAATTATTTGAAAAGTTTCGCCAGAGACGAATGTATTTCTGGCATATATTTTGTTAATAAAGTGATTAAATACTTACTGAATCAGTGATTTTTTTTATTGACAGATTTTTTTCTGATAATGTTTCCAGTTGTCATAGAACTGTTATAATTTTTACTGACCAAAATAAATAAGCCATTTTAGTTTAACATTTTTGCATTGTTAATGAGATGCTATGAACCTTCTTGAGGAGTCTCTTTTTTTTATTAAATAGAGGAATTATTTCAAGTTTTATATTGTGTCTTGAACAAAAGAGGTATATATAATTTTTTTCACAAGTGTTTTGCTGAAGTTAGGTCTATATTGGTCTTTAGACAAATACACAGCTATATTATTTATAATTAGGACTTCTCACATTGATAACAGCTCTTTTTGGACTGCTAGATTAATGTTTACTTGAAATTCTTTGTGACTAGTGCTTTTTCTCAGACTTGAAGTTATGTCACTGTTGGTAAATTAAGGTTTTTAATTTTTAATCTGCATTAATATGTCATTGGAAAACATAAAGTCATAAGAAATGTGAACAGCCTAATTGTGAAATAATTACAAGTTTTTATAAGAATTTTAAGAGTTTCCATCGTTATTCACCATTATTATGTGACCATATTATTTATTACTTTTGAAATAAAATATTGCCTCTGAAATTTTAGATTTGTTGACAGACATTTAACCCTACTTACTAAGTAGATTACTTGTGACTGTTCCCTTTAGAAGTTCATAAAATCCATTTTAACCCACGTCTGGGCTCAAAAATAGTGGGGCCACCATCTTAATGTTTAGCTTTCAGGCATACTCTGATTCAAAATGTTTTCTATTTTTGTTGTTTAAAAGCTTGAGTATAAGTAAAAATAAAGTCCATGTAAATAAAGAAATATCCTCTCCTCCTCCAATCCTTTTGCCCCCCCTATTCTACTTATTTGGATCTTTTTGCTCCTCACTGTTTTATTTACTTTTAACAAAAGTAGTTAACAAGATATCTAACTACCTTCAAGCAGAAGTAACTCCTATGGGCATGGTGAAGGTAGGGTGCAGAACTGCCATCTGCCTTTGTGCCATGTTTCTGCAGCATTCAATACGATGTGTTCCTGTGCACTGCCTGCCAGTCAGGCAGAATTTCACCTGAATCCTTCTAATATGCAGACAACAAATATGTTGCCTATATTTCCAAGTTGTACTTTTTTTTTTTTTAATATATTTTTATTGATTTTTTACAGAGAGGAAGGGAGAGGGATAGAGAGTTAGAAACATCCATGAGAGAGAAACATAGATTCAGCTGCCTCCTGCACACCTCCTACTGGGGATGTGCCCGCAACCAAGGTACATGCCCTTGACCGGAATCGAATCTGGGACCCTTCAGTCCGCAGGCCGATGCTCTATCCACTGAGCCAAACCGGTCAGGGCCCAAGTTTTACTTTTTAGGATTGGCATTTCTAAAAGATTAGCTGAGTTCTAAATATTTTGCATACATTCCTCATCATTTTTCAGTTTCTGGACTTCCTTGCCTTTAAAGTTTCTCTATGTCTACTATATCCCTAGCCACCTGCTCCCATGGTGCTCCCCTTTACGGTGACTTCACCGTCCCTACCACCTCTGAAATCTCGCCTGTAAGTGCCACATTCTTGACTTTAATACTTTGTGCCATTTCCATCTTGACTCAAGTATTTTTTTCCTATTTCATGATTGCCTCGTACTTTTATGCTTTCATGCATCAACATCTTTAGGACCCACATGCTTCTTCCCCCTTAATCCTCGCTTTTTCCAAGGTAGTCAGATAACTCTCTGATCTTTCAAATTCTCTCATTCTGTTTATTCCACTGAATGTTTCTTCAGCCAATTCATCCTTCACACCAGTGATGATTTAGAAGATAGCCCAGAGTGCCCAGGGTGACCTCTGGGAAACCTCTGTTTGCTTAACAGACACATCTTAGCACACCTCCAAACCCTTCCTGCAACACTGCCAATGTTTTCCTGGCTCTCCTTGTCCTGCTCCTTGCGTCCCATCAGCCTTGCATATGCTCTACAACTTTCGTTTATACCCATCCACTTGTTTCTTTTTAAATCTTAAACACCTTTGAATGCCTTGCCTCTCTCCAGTCAGAACATACATTTCTTGCAATTAGTCCTTTCTGTGCATTTTATGTTTTCTGCAGATAAAGGTAAGGACTAGTCTACCACTACCACATGCCTTGTGGAGAGAGGAAACTCGAGTTGCCTTAGTTTCGCATAGGTACACAGAGTCGCACAGGGGTGTGTGTGTGTGAACCCACTGCAGAAAAGCGCAAGTCTTTGTGGCTGAAGTGGAGGAGCTTATTTTTAGAAAAAGAGGTTCATATAGAATCTTACTGTTTAATTTGGGATACTTTTGGCTAATTTATGTATGGGTTATCTTACCTATCCCACTTGCTGGCTATTGACTTTTGGGCAGGTCCTTTAATATGTAAAATGGTATAACAGTAGTAACTTCCTCAAATAGTGAGTTAGTTGTGGCTTACTTAGAATGGCCTGGAACCAAGTGCTCAGTGTGCTATTATTTTTTGTTACTGCTTTTATTGTTATTGTCATTAAAGCAGATATAGTACCAGTAGACCAGGAATTGCAAGCTCAAATACCTAGAGAGGCCAGGTGGATAAAACAAATGAGACAAATCCAAGTGGGTAGTGAACTGGAGTCAGTTAAAGGCAGCAAGAGTTGCTCAGCTCTATCCAGTTGTGCCTATAGGAAAGAAAGCTGAAGGTTGACGTATCTGCCTAGTTTTCAAGACATTCATGCTGTGAACGGTAAGAGTTCTTTCTTCTTTACAGCAGCATTGTAGTCCATTGTGTAAATGTACCAGTTTTATATTTTTTAAATTCTTTTATTTTTTTAGCTATCAGTTTTTATTTTTTTAATTTATTTTTTTCAATTTTTTATTGATTAAGGTATTACATGTGTCCATATCCCCCGATTGCCCCCTCCACACCCCACTTCCATACATGCCCTCACCCCCCCAGTGTCTTGCTTCCATTGGTTATGCTTATATGCATGCATACAAGTCCTTCGGTTGATCTCTTACCTCCCCACCCCAACCCTACCCCCAGCCTTCCTGCTGTAATTTGACAGTCTGTTTGATGTTTCTCTGCCTCTGTATCTTTTTGTTCATCGGGTTATAATGTTCTTTATTATCCATAAATAAGTGATATCATGTGGTATTTTTCTTTTACTGACTGGCTTATTTCACTTAGCATAATGTTCTCCAGTCCCATCCTTGCTGCTGCAAATGGTAAGAATTCCTTCTTTTTTATTTTTTTTTTAAGCAGCGTAGTATTCCATTGTGTAGATGTACCACAGTTTTTTAATCCACTCACCTGCTGATGGGCACTTAGGCTGTTTCCAAATCTTAGCTATTGTAAATTGTGTTGCTATGAACATAGGGGTGCATATGTCCTTTCTGATTGGTGTTTCTGATTTCTTGGGATATATTCCTAGGAATATATCTCAACCTCACTCTTAATATTTGTTCTAGGAGCTGCCGCCCTTTGAACTCTGCTATGTAGCAGTACCTGCTTTTTGCAGCAATAACTGTTAGGTAAGGGATATCCTAATTTTACAGCTTGCACACCAGTGTCAGCCCAGCTAACCCTAGGCAAAGCCATGACTCCACTGGCCACATTATCCCAGTGACAGGTGAAAGCATGTTTTTCTTAAGACTTGCTCCCCACACACACCTGCTGTAGCCAGACTGGTTACTCAAAGAAAAGACACTACTCTTCCTCCTCCCTGGATTTCTGCCTCCTTCTACACGAAAAATTCTTTTCTGGTTGCTTGTCCAAGTCTTTCAAATCTTTACATTCACCTCGCTACTAACATGAAGGGTGCTCTGATGGAGAACCCAGCAGTAGCTTTTCCTTCTAGAGCACATGATGCCATTCAAGGCACACTTGGCAAAGGACTTGTTATTAGCACTTACATATTATACAGTGAGCTCATTATCTTACCCTCTAATTAGATATGCCTTTATCAGGGGCAGGAGTTGTGTCTTAAATATTGCCTTTGCCTGCCCCTTGCTAGAAACCAGAGTTTCTTAATTTCAGCACTATTGACATTTTGGGTCAGTTCTTTCTTCATTGTGGAGGCTGTCACGGGCATTGTAGAATGTTTAGCAGCATCCCTGGCCTCACCTGCTAGATGCCAGTAGCACCAATTTTCCAGTTCTGACCCTCAAAGTGGTCTCTGTTATATTGCCAAATATGCCCTCAGAGGCAAATCTATCCTTATCTGACTACCACTGCCATGGACCTAGCACTTAGAAAATACTCTTCAGTGGACCACAATGATAGTGCTTGTTCTGTGAACATCACTGTGTCCACTCATTTGGACTCCGTTGTCTTCTTATTCTGCCCTCTTGTATTTGTGAGGGCAAGATTTTGTTTTAAACGAAGAACCCATCATTTAATAGAGTGGTGGACAGTGATATTTCAATGCTCTTTGGCAAAACATTCTGATATCCTAGGGATGACATTCTGATTGACATTTTAAGAGGTAGGTTTTCTTAAAATGGAAGCATGATTGACCTATTAACATAATTGTCCCACATCGGTTCTGGTTCTCACTGTAGCTGTTTATTATAGCTAACTCATTTTCAAAATGGAAAACAGCCAGCTCAAAGTATTGTATTATTTTTAATCCTATACTAGATAATTCAATTACTCAAATGTCCAAACACCTTACTTTTTGATCAAACACTTCAGGGGGCAGTCAAGTGGTTATTAAAGTGAATAAACTAGCCATTTAATGAGAAATTTCATGTATTACATGACTTAAAAATTGGGCAAATGGGATTGAATCTGCTGTGAGTTCACGTCCATCCTAGAACATGTGTCTGGTATGAATTAGGAGTCCTTATGAGTCCCAGGCTTTATACAGTGCCTAGTTTTGCTTAACCCAATATCTTTCCTTCCCTAGCATTACTGTTATGACTAATACCCATGAAGCACCCGTGAGGGCTGTGCTGAACATTTGCTGTTTTTGTCTGAGGATTATTCCTTCTCCCTGAACCTGCCAACGAAAGACCTTCCTGGCCTGGCCATACATAGTGCCTGACCCCCTGGGCAAGGTAATGAGTTCTGGAGTGTGCATATGACTTAATCTGGACCACTCAGGATCCTTCCTCAGTAGTTTCTCAGTCTAGAACATGGAACACAGGGCCATGTTGAAGGGCACACAGACCAAGAAGGGTGTTCACTGAAGCTGGAGCATCCACTGTGGAAAAAGCTCATCAGTAGAGAGGGTCGTGCAGCCCAAAGAAAACAGCCCTGTTGGAGGAGAGTTGTAAAACTTTTGAGTTCCTCAATTGAATTTGCTGAAGCTAGACTTCTCAGTTTAGTGGCACTTTTCTCCTTAAGCTTCTTGATTTGGATTTGTAGTACTTGGACAAAAGCATCCATATTAATTCAGGGTAATCCCCATTGGTGGACAGGTTGGAATCGTTTGGGTGGTGAGGACAGCTATTCTCACTTTACTGTACTTTCGCTTACATATTTGTTCTTGCAGCCCTTTCTTTAGATGATAGATGGAAATGGCCTGTGGAAAACAATACAACAAAGGACCTTTGGTGGTTCTTAACTGTGGAAACATCTAAGTCAGTGATTTTAAATGAAGTTAATTTTATTACTAGTGATTTTAAATAAGGTTAATTTTAAGAGGGGTTAATTTTATTACTAATGCTCCATTTTAAAAATAACAGAGAATCTCAATTCTCCTAAAGCACTCTCCTCAGAGCTTGAATTGTATTGCACAGATGCAGCAGTTCAGTTCACAAGCAAAACTGGTTTCATACTACCAGAGGAAAGGACTAAATGAAGCTATTTTGGGAGCAGTAATACCTTCTTAAAACCTCAAAGATACTTGAGCACATTACCTTAACAACTAATGTATTCTCCTGATCATTGACAATATGAAATACTGAACAGTAAGAACACTGTGAACATTTTTAATTTTCTTACACAAAATAAATGTAGTCTGAAAAGCCCATTATACACAAATACATGCAGAGACTCTTCCTTAAAATACAGGGGAAAAATGTGAAATGTATATATTGCCACAATTCCTTAAGTTTTGAGAACAGTTTTGCTCTTGTCCTGAATATGATTTTTGTCCATAAAAGGAGAAAATGAAACTCTTAGGGATAGTTATCCAAAGAGGGGAAATAGAGGAGGGAAATTGTGTTTGCGGTTAATGAGACATGGTGCATTGCTAGCCTGGGCTGGAGGCAAATACTGGTAAAGTGATTGGAGACGTGGGAGGCACCAGAGAGGAGAAGACAGTTACTGATGAGCCATTTCCTACTGTAGATACTTCTTGGAGGTCAGAAGTTCAATTTTACATTCCGTTGTTTACATGCCTTTGTATCTCCAGGTTCAAATCTAAAATCACTCATGGGTGCCCCATAAGCATTTGATGAATGAATGGAGAAACAGATCACTTCAGTTTATGGCTAGGCAGAGTAGTTTGGTATACTTTGGGATTCTTCAGGTTTTATGAAATTTTAAATGCAGGATCAACTACTATCAACCATGTTGGAATCCTAATGTAAGTATTTTATGTTAGAGTAAGAGAAAGTAGAAGGCAAGAATACATTAGCTTAAAACCTAGGCACCAAAACGAAGATAAAATATATTCATAACTGTGTTAAAGGGAAAAATGCATAGAAGTGGTGGGAGTATAAATGAGTAAAATCTGTTTAGAAAATGGTTTGACAGTTGAGCATCCATGTTCCCTGTGAGCCAGCAAGTCCACTCCTGGGTGCCCAACAGAAAAGTGGAACTTCATGTGGAATAGCAGAGGCTGGGTAAAGGGTACAAACTTGCAGTTACAAGATGAATAAAGTCTGAAGATCGGATGTATAACAGTGTGACTATAGTTGATAACACTGTATTATATAATCGAAATTTGCTTAAGAGCAAAGAACATAAATGTTCTCTCAAAAAGAAAAGGGTAAATATGTGAGGTGATAGATGTGTTTATTAACTTGATGGGGGGATATCCTGTCACAGTGTATACATACATATGTTAGTACCTTTATCTTACAATTTTATTTGCCAATTATACTCAATAAACCTGGACAACAACAATAACAACAAAACACTACATGCTGGGTTCCTAGGTCCCTGAACAGTAAGAACACTGAACATTTTCAATCTTCTTTCTTCCCAAAAGAAATACATACAAATGTGCACCAAAAGACATGTATGAGTATTTTCAGAACAGCATTATTCTAATAGCCAAAAATTGGAAACAACCCAAATGTGCATCAGTAGTAGAACGGATAATAAATTTGTGTCTTATCCATGCAATGAGATACTATACAGAAAATAAATGATAAAACCACAGCTATATTCAGCATCTTTAATAAATCTAATGTGCATATGTTGAATAAAAGAAGTCAGACCCAAAGAAACACACACTATCTGAGCCCAACTACATGAAGTAGGAAAACAGGCAAAACTAATATAGTCAGAATAGTGGTTAAGATTGGGAAGTAGAAAGGGATGATGCTAGGAGAAGGGGTAAATGGAATTACTGAAGTGCTGGCATAGTTCTATTTGCAGACATAGGTGTTAGTTACACATGGTTCTTCCTTTTGTGCTAATGTGCTGAATTGTAAATCCTTAGGTCTGTACACTTTCTGTTCAGTAGCAAAAACAAGTTAAAAGAAAAAAAGATACAACTATTTAAAATCTCTTATAAAAAGTTGACCTTCTTTCCAACTCAAATACAGCTGTAATCATTGCCTCTTTACTATAAACAAATTCATGATGGGGGAGATAGCATCATGGCCACAAATTTCTCTAATTGCTCCCTGCATGCCCCTTATCATTAAGAGGTATGCTCTATGACTCCACCATTGGGACCAATAGAGAAACCCATCACTGAATCTGAGTTTTTATTTGAACGCTAGTTAGAATTTCAGCCCTTTTACAATAGGAATATATTTTTACATCTCTGCAAGAGGTTTTAATTGGGGTGTATCACTTGCTTTGGCCAATGGATCATTAACAAACATGATGCACAGGGATGCTGGAATAGGTCTCATTCAAGGGGCTTGGCCTTTCCTGATGCTGAAAGTCTTTCTTCCCCCAAGTTCATGAGCCCAGGCTAGCTTGCTGGTTAAGAGACCAGGGCCATTCCCCTGGCCCACACAGAGCTAACTGCCACATATAAGTGAGCCCCTACCCTCAGCCCATCAGCCTGCTAAGCACCAGACATGAGTGAGCCCTGGCCTGTCTGGTATAAGCCAGAAGAACTACCATGCCAACCCTCAGAACTTTAAGAATCAATGAATGTTTGCTCTCTCAAGCCACTGGTTTTGGAGTAGCCTGCTTTACAACAGAAGCTAAATGATATGCATAATGATCCCTGAACTCTGCCAAGCAACATAACCCCATATTCTATTACACAATTAATAAATGCTTTGAATTAATGATGGAGATTTCTTCTTGTTCTTTTAGTCTCTTATCCTAAATAGTCAGTTTTACAACATAAATCCCAATATTTCGCTTCACACATGTTAAAATATTATGTCTGTTGCCTTGTTTTATTAATGTGCTTTGTTTTGTTTTGTTTTGTTTTGTTTTACTATACCAACCTCTGAAAGCTCCTAGAATGACCTTCAAATATATTAAGGTTTTCCCCACAAACTGTCTTCTGTTTAGGAAATAATAGTCAAAACTATTCTAAAGTACCTGCATCAATTTTTTACTTAAGGGAAATATTTTCTGTCAGAGAAATGTTGAACAAATTTACTAGGAGGATTGTGATTATTCTTTTCTTTAATCCTTTAAAGAAAGACCTCTCCTTTTGGGGCATATCTATATTTTTTGGGGGGAAGGGGGGCATGTCTTAAGAATATCTCTTGATCCCAGCAACCCTATGACTTCAAATGAAACATAAAGAAGAAAGTCCAGGAAAAGAAAGTTGCATACATTTATTGCAATGTAGTAAAACTGTCAATTTTTTTTTTTACCCTCACTCGAAGATATGTTTATTAATTTTTAGAGAGAGAGGGGAAGGAGGAGAGAGAGAGAAACATTGGTCGGTTACCTCCTGTAGTTACCCCAACTGGGGATCAAACCTGAAACCCAAGGTATTTACCCTGACCAGGAATTGAACCCGTAACCTTATGGTGTATGAGATCAAGCTCCAACTAACAGCTGCCTGGGCAGGGCAGACTGTCAATAATTTTAATAATGTCCTTAACTTTAAAAACTGTTGGCTTCTAATATGAGTTTTTAGGAATCCTACATAATCAATTAGATCTGTTGACTCTACCATTTTAGGTCATATCCCTATCTCTTGGTCCCTGTCCCTCTGTGGTGTATTATTGATCAGAGGTGCAGGATTAGGGAGGTGGGTGAATGTGACTTCAAGGAGAAAACCTACCCTGGTATATGCTCTACTGTTAGAGGTTCAATAGCAACATTTATAAACAACTTTTATCAAGAGTTATTTCTCAGCCCTAGACAGTTTGGCTCAGTGGATAGAGTGTTGGTTTGCAAACTTAAAGGTCCCAGGTTCGATTCCAGTCAATGGCACATGCCTGGGTTTCGGGCTTAATTCCCAGTAGGGGGCATGCAGGAGGCAGCCAATCAATGATTATTTCTCATCATTGATGTTTCTATCTTTCCCTCTCCTTCTCTGAAATCAATAAAAAATGTATTAAAAAGAGTTATTTCTCAGCATCATTAATAAATGTAATGTCCATCTATAATAATAAAAGCAGATTATGCTAATTAGACCAGACAACCTTCCGGACGAAGCCAGGGCTGTGAGGTAAGCCCAGGTCCCGGGTATCAGAGGGAAGCTGGTGCTGGCAGCCAGGGGAAGGAAGGCCTACTCTTGAATGCATTTCATGCATCGGGCCTCTAGTTTGTAAATAAAAGACAAGTTCCTAGATAATAGGATCATCTGCATTTCCTATTTTATGCAAAGATATTTATCATGTTGGAAAACATATGCTTTCCTTTTTTAAGTGTATAATTATATTTTTATTAAAAATTTAATAGTTTCATGTCAGAAATTTTCAAAGTATCAAAAAAGTTGGGAAAGTAAAAATACTCAGTCTCATGACTCCAATGCAACTACAGTTAACCCTGTGGAGCATTCCTTTTAGGCTACTAAAATGTTTTTTATCAAATACAACGTAAAAAAGTATAATATTTTAAAAGCATACAGAACAACAGTAGGTACATTGTCAAGCTTAATAGATGTTACCAGTATATTTAAAGCCCACCATGCCCACATAATCCAATTCTTCTCTCCATTAAATGATTTTGCAAACTATAATTTAGGTAACTAATATTTTATAAATGTTATATTTATCATTTCCCTGCTTTTATTTATGTAAATGATAAATATTAAATTTAGAACATTAGTTTACCATGTATGTTCTCCCCTAATCATTCTATCACCTCTCTTAACCTCTCTTACATATGCTATTTCTTTGACTCTTTTTGCAATATCCTGGATATTCTTTTAGATATGTCTTCTGATTTTTCTAATTCTCTCTGTCTAATATTCTGTTTAGCATATTTACTAAATTTTTTATTTCCATTAATTTCTTTTTCTAGAAGTTCCATTTGTTTCTTCAAATCTATTTTTTTCTTCTATTTTATTAGATTCTCATTCTGTTCTCATATTTACAATTTTTTATTTTTGAAAACAGATTTAACTTGTTTTCTGTTTTGTGCCTAGCTTAAATATGTAAGGCTTTGGCAGGTCTGATGTTGCTCTGTGTTGTTTCTTACTGCCTTGTTTTCTTGTGTGTTATTTTCTTTTTTAAATGTGAGCTAATATTTTTAACTTGTGTTAATTTTTGAGGCTGAGTTTTAAGTGTGTTCCCACAGAAAGGATGTATATTACATCAGTCAGAAGCATGGGGATAGAATCAACTGGGACCACTTTTCAATCTTTTTTAAAATATATTTTTATTGATTTCAGAGTGGAAGGGAGAGGGAGAGAGAGAAATAGAAACATCAGTGATGAGAGAGTCATTGATCGGCTCTCTCCTGCACGCCCCCTACTGGGAATCAAGCCCGCAACCCCGGCATGTGCCCTTGACCAGAATCGAACCCGGGACCTTTCAGTCTGCAGGCCAACGCTCTATCCACTGAGTCAAACCGGTGCAGTGGTCAGCAAAATCATTAGTGAACAGAGCCAAATATTAACAGTACAACGATTGAAATTTCTTTTTTTTTAATTAAATCTTTATTGTTCAGATTATTACATTTGTTCCTCTTTTTTCCTCCCATAACTCCCCTCCTCCCAGTTCCCGCCCCACCCTCCGCCCTCACTCCCCACCCACTGTCCTCATCCATAGGTGCACGATTTTTGTCCAGGCTCTTCCCGCATCTCCCACACCCCTTTCCCCCCCAAGAATAGTCCATTCCCTTCCTATGTCTCTGATTCTATTATGATCACCAGATTATTTGTTCACTTGATTCTTAGATTCACTTGTTGATAGATGCATGTTTGTTGTTCATAATTTGTATCTTTACCTTTTTCTTCCTCTTCCTCTTCTTAAAGGATACCTTTCAGCATTTCATATAATACTGGGTTGGTGGTGATGAACTCCTTTAGCTTTTCCTTATCTGTGAAGCTCTTTATCTGACCTTCAGTTCTGAATGATAGCTTTGCTGGATAAAGTAATCTTGGTTGTAGGTTCTTGGTATTCATCTCTTTGAATATTTCTTGCCATTCCCTTCTGGCCTGCAAAGTTTCTGTTGAGAAATCAGCTGACAGTCGTATGGGTATTCCCTTGTAGG
This sequence comes from Myotis nattereri, assembly GCF_964212035.1. NCBI lineage: Eukaryota > Metazoa > Chordata > Mammalia > Chiroptera > Vespertilionidae > Myotis > Myotis nattereri. Next base: position 39,494,196 of record NC_138082.1, read on the forward strand.
TAACTGAGTTTCTTTCTCTTGCTGCTTTTAGGATTTTCTCTTTGTCTTTTGCTCTTGGCATTTTAATTATGATGTGTCTTGGTGTGGTCCTCTTTGGATTCCTTTTGTTTGGGGTTCTCTGCACTTCCTGGACCTGTAAGTCCATTTCTCTCACCAGGTGGGGGAAGTTTTCTGTCATTATTTCTTCAAATAGGTTTTCAATATCTTGCTCTCTCTCATCTTCTGGCACCCCTATAATTCTGATGTTGGTATGCTTGAAGCTGTCCCAGAGGCTCCTTACACTATCTTCGTATTTTCGTATTCTTTTTTCATTTTGCTTTTCCAGTTGGGTGTTTTTTGCTTCTTCGCATTTCGAATCTTTGACTTGATTCTTGTGCTCCTCTGGTCTGCTGTTGGGTGTCTGTACAATATTCTTTATTTCAGTCAGTGTATGCTTAATTTCTAGTTGGTTCTTTATCACAATATCGAGGGTCTCATTAGATTTCTTGAGGATCTCACTACATTTATCGGCGGTCTCACCAGTCTTTTCGAGGGCCTTACTAAGTTTATCGGCAGCTTCTAGACAGTTCTTGAGAGACCTTAAAAGTGTGGTTTTGAGCTCTATATCTTCCATTTCTGACATTTGCGTCCTGTTTCTTTGTCTCCACATTTTTTTATCTTTTCTTGGTGCACCCCCTAGTGGTCTTTGTGCGCAGTCTTGTTGTAGTTAAGCCTTGATTGTTGTCGGCAATACCGGGGGTGATTTGACCTCCAGGCTAACTGGCTATGAGAGTCCTGAAATTTCTTTTGAGAGCCAAATATTTTAAACTTAAACTATATACGTAGGTACATTGTTATTAACTTAATTAGGGTACTCTTAAGGCTTAGGAAGAGCCACACTCAAGGGGCCAAAGAGCCGCATGTGGCTCACGAGCTGCAGTTTGCCGACCACGGGTAGGGCGACCACTTTTCAATTTTGATTGAAAGTTTTATGGGCCATAGTGCTAGTATAAGTTTTAGGTCCTCAAACTTCCCCGAGGGTAACCTGGTGGTTAAATTTGCAGGGGTGATAGTTTGCCATTCACACTCCATCCTATCATCAAGTTTGTTTCTTTGATGATTCCTTCTGTGGAAGGAAGTTTATTTCCACTTACCTCTTATTCTCAGCATCTCGGCTTTACGTGGTGCCTACCATTAGACTCTCTAGATTCTAGAGACCCTAAGCTTTGTGTTTAGTAATATGTTGGTAAATGCTTAAGGACTGGCCCCCCAGAAAAAAAGAATCCCTGAATTTCCAATTACTGTGTTATAAATACTCACATGGCTGATTTCAAGCTACCAACACGATGCCTTTGAACATGAGGTGGGAAGAAAAATGTAGAGCCAGCCCTGGGGCTGGCTGCAGGCAGTTCCATCACACACTGCTTGCATGTCTCCTGGCTATGAAAACTGAAGATAATTTCACGAGGGTTTGGCATACCCCTCAAGTGAATGACAGTTGAATAACTAATTACCTCCTTGCATTTCCTCTTTGACTTTGTTTTAGGTTTATGTATATCTCTACCACCTTGCAATATGTTTTAAAAGGAGGGGTTTGATTTATTTGTTTTGTTTTTATTTTGACCCAAAATTTGTTTTTAGCAAAGGGACTGTTTAGGGTACCTTGTCAGCCCTATTGCCAAAAATAAAAGTTATTCTCTTTGTTTCTTTCTTCATTTTTTAAAAACACGATGTATTGTTTTTCTTTTGTAATTGTAAGGATAATACATTTTAATGTTAGAAAATTTGAGAAATATACAAAGTACAAAGAAGAATATTAAAATAATTCATAAGCTCATAACCCAGAGCTAAATACTGATAACATTTTGGTGCATATCTTTCCCATCTTTATATTATGTGTGTGCATGTGAATATCTGTGTGTTTTTATCTAGTTTCTATCATACTGTATCTCTCATTTTGTAATCTGGTTTTTATTTCTTTATAATATTTAATGAATATTTTTATTTTATTGAATATTTCCTACAACCCATTTTTATGGCTTCATGGTGTTCTCTTACGTGAGTGAACCATAATGCTGATAATTTGTATTATTTCTACTAGTAACTCATCATTATAACCAATGCTGAAATGAACTTAAAAGGTGTGCATCTGGACAGTTCCTGGGGGCAATGAATTTTTTCCCCATCCTGGAATTGAGACAATCTTCCTCTATGGTGTTAGGCCATTTTTCTCTTTTCTTATTTCTGCTTTGCTCAGCTGTATCTCATTCTGCAGCAATTCAACTTTTGCCTACTGTATCTCCAATTCTTCATGGTTAGTAATCCTTTCTATATCTAATATCTATATTTTTGCTTTGTCAGCCAAACATTAACCATTTAAGAAATGGTACCATGAGGGGATGTGTGTGTGTGTGTGTGTGTGTGTGTATTTAATACAGTTTTTTTAAAAGGCCAAAGGAAAAGTCTGCTAAGTCTTTTTTTCTAGTTCTGTGTTCTCTAAAATCAATTTTGCTCCTAGATATTGATATAACCCCCTTATAAACTATCAAACATATTGCTTCCCATCAAATGAAGATATTGCCAGCCCGCTGTGTCCGTCTTTGGCAAAGGTGTAGAGAGACAGCACAGCTGATGCACTCAGTGAAGCCGGTGTTTGCAGCAGAAGAGTCATCAGCTTATGAGAAATTACAATGTAGGTCAGTCCTTTCTCCCTGAACACTCTTCATCACTCCGACTGCCTGTGACTTGTGATAGAATCTCTTCTTGGATGAATCATCTATCAGGAAAGGGCAAAGCAAGAGGAAGTGAAGGAATGGCTCCAGGTTGACCCCTGGGAATGAATAAAATATTTAAGATAATACAAACTTGAAGTAGGAAAAGTCCATGACGTTTCCTAAGAGATTTGTGGTTTTAAAAAAAAGGGAGAGAATGTTTGAGACAGTAATTTTTAATAATTCAATAAGAATGGACTATGGACTAGCTCTTATAGTCAAGCTACTTCTCAAAAAGTCAAGTTGTGGAAATAAAAGTAACTACTTCTCTAATAGAAATGGTTGCCAATCTCATATGAAATCAGAGGCTATGTACATGTCAGGCTTTATTTCTAGAAGGATTACAGATAATAATTTAGACTGAATTTAATTTCCTCCAGGTGAGTGAAATTCTAGGATGACTCTTTTCTATCCACCTACTTCTCCCCTATTCCATATTAAATATTAAATTATCCATCAGTCATATTTCTAATGTTCAGTCCCTTGTGCTCAGATACATAGTATATAACAATGACATATATTTTCTATTTCATCAATTCTTTTTCAGCCTTTACCCAGGTGCAAAGCTAATTTTGTTAATATCACTTGCCCTAGCTAAGTTTTGATGTAACAGTGTAGGAGATGATAAGAAAATAGTTTTGGAGTCAACTTGGATTTAAATCCAGGTCTGTCACTAGTATCTGTGTGAACTTAGTCAAATTGTTTAATATTTATTTCATTTCTTTATTTGAAAAATGGGTTCATGTGATGAAGCCTACTTCACAGGTTACCTCCAGGATTAAATGAGATAATGTATGTAAAGTACTTAGTACATTACTAGGATAAATGGGCTAATTATCTTATTAACCATAACTATCTATTTTAAATATATTTTTTATTGATTTTTTACAGAGAGGAAGGGAGAGGGAGAGTTAGAAACATCGATGAGAGAGAAACATTGATCAGCTGCCTCCTGCACACCCCCCACTGGGGATGTGCCCACAGCCAAGGTACATGCCCTTGGCCAGACCCGAACCTGGGATCCTTCAGTCCACAGGCCGACGCTCTATCCACTGAGCCAAACCGGTCAGGGCCATAAACATCTATTTTAATAGTTACACTCAATTAAATACATCTAGTATTTATTAAGTACTTATGTATGAAGTCATGGTTTGGGAAACTGGAAGAGTATATGGCACATTTTAAAAAATGTATTTTAATAAAATTTATATATTTAAATTTATATGATTTGATATTTATATATAAAATATATATTATATATATAGTGAAATGATTACTACAATTAAGCAAAAGAACATATCTCCTCACATTGTTATCCTTTCTCTTTTTTTGTAATGAGAACACCTGAAACCTACTCTCTTAACAAACTCCCATTATTTAATACAGTATTATTAACTGTAAACATTATACTGTACATTAGTTTTCCAAACTTATTCATCATACATAACTGTAACTTTGTACCCTCTGAGCAGTGTTTCCCCATGGGCCCCTGGGCCCTGGTAACCATCATTCTACTTTTGCTTCTTCTATGTACTAGTATTTGACTGTTTTAAGTTGTACATATTTGCAAGATCATGCAGTTTTTTTCTTTCTGTCTGGCTTAAGTTAGTATATTGTCCTCCAGATTCATTGCAAATGACAGGATCTCTTTCTTTTTTGAGGCTGAATAATATTCTATCATATCTATCACAATTTCTTTATTCATTCATCGATGGACATTTAGGCTGTTTCCATATCGTGATTATGAGAAATAATGCTGCAATGAACAGGGAAGTGCAGAGACCTCTTGGCCGTGCTGATTTCCTTTCCTTTAGGTATATATCCCGAAGAAGGATTGCTGGATCATCTGGAAGTACTATTTTTAGTTGTTTGAGGAAACACCATACTGTTTCCTTAATAGCTATATTCATTTACATTCCCACCCACAGTGTACAGGGCTCTCTTTTCTCTATATCCTCACGAAAAATATCTCTTATGTTCTTTTGATATTACATATAAGCCTACCTTCATGAAGTTTATAGTGTAGTTGAAGAACAAATTTTATACACTTTAAACATGTATGTAATAATATAAAGCAGTATATAATCAAAACATGATATACATTAAAAATCTTTGATTTAGAAAATGGAGTGACATTTTATGGGCTGGAAAAGTAGGAAGGTCTTTCAAAGGAGACTTAATACAGTATTCAGTTATTCTCAGAATGCAATAAGCTGAGCTCAGGCTTTGGAGTCAAATAGAGATGAGTTGAACTCTGGCTCTGCCATCTCTACCTGTGTGATCTAGGACAGATTATTTAAATGCTTTGTGCCTTAGTTCTTCTCGAAATGAGACATTAGAGTGATTAGTGGAGTTCTTTTTTTTTTCTTTTTTCCAATCCTCATCTGAGGATATCTTTTCCATTCATTTTTAGAGAGAGTTGAAGGGAGGGGGGGGGGAGAGAGAAAAATATCGATGTGAGAGAGACACATTGATTGGTTGCCTCCTACATGTTCCCCAACTGGGGCTGGGGATTGAACCTGAAATCCAGGTACATGCCCTTGACTGGAAATCAAACATGTGACCCTTTGGTGCATGGGCTGACACTGTAACCACTGAGCTATACCTGTTAGGGCTGAATAGTGGAGTTCTTTACCATGGTGGGAGGGTACTTTATAAATGTGGTGGTGGCAGTAGGAAATGCTGTAAATGAATAGGGCTGAGAATGAACACAACGATCAATTTTTAATGCACCCCTATTTTGTTATTTATGTACTTGATATAATCTTAAAGGAAGCAGTCAGGAGCTTAATAAATACCCTTTGAAGATTGTGATGAGCATGCTTTATTTGCTATATTTTATTGAAGTCTTTAATTATATACCAAAGATTTTTCAGGATAAATTATTAAATTTAAGTAAGTTTCAGAGTCAAAAGACATCATGAATCATAATTCTTTATAGGGTATATAAATTTTTCAAAACCTTCTGTACCATAATGTTAATTTTAAAATCAATTTATTTTCTAGTGTACTATTAATATTTTTACTCTATTTCATTCCCTGTAGATATAATTCTACTTTATATAATTTTATTTCTTTCTTTTATAAAATTATATTTATTTTTCTCATGATAGCAAATACACAGTTGAATACAAAACACAAAAGCCATCAACAGTGAAGTTATTCATATACCTACAAGATACACATGATTACATCTCTGACAGATAATCCAGAGGCAAATATGTTGAATAATAAAAACTGCTTTGGTGCTCTATTAAATTATTAAAAATCCACATGGTAAATGTTAGTATATTATAAGACTTGAATATTCATTACATTCCTTCCACTTTCATATTTTCACTCAGTTGACAAAAATATTACCATTTTCATAACCCTGGTTATACCAAATATTGTAAAGAACTATTTTTGAAGGATCACTTCATCATCGGATCTTGGGCTGCTTTCTTTAAAGAAATCAGTTGATTCCTCCTTTCAAAGTTTGGGTATTATCAGCATTTACTTCTCAGTGAATAAAACTCCTACTTTCTAAGCTGAGAAAGAATTAATTAGTCACAAGCTCCTAAGTGGCACTTGAGTAGATAAAAGGAAAGTCATCCAGGAGGCATAAACCCAGGAGTCAAGGTTAGGGCACAGCATGGATCAAAGCAAATGAAGAGAAAACAAAAAACAGTCAGAAGAGGGCTGGAGCTAAGGGGTTAGTATCCTCCAGGGTAAAGGTGACCCCTCAGTCAGTATGCTGAGGGGAGGCATCTTGAGCAAGGTGACAGCTTCTTGGGGAGCTGAGTTGACTCTAGTTAATTGGACATTGTAGGTGTTGCTTTGACAGGAAATCACGGTGGAGCTCTCCCCTTCATCTGAGGCAGTTCTGGTATTTCTGAGGTCACCTCATCACCAATACTGACTTTTAGGCTCTGATGTTCCCTGACCTTGGATGGGATATTCACTCTCCTGGGAGGAAGTCTTGATTTAGGGGTGGGTGTAAGGAGCCAGAGGGAGTCCTTTATATCTACAGAGGCTATGGACTGCCTGTAGGTGGATTTATTCATCTCCTTATTATTCTTTGGCAATTATCTTTCTCTGAAGCAGGCCTTTTCTGGTGATGGTTTTGTCCTTAGTCTGGCACTGACAGTTGTTTCTAAAATCCTGGCTCTAAGGGACTCCTGGGTAATCCATTAGACACACAAGGAGAAACATTACTCTTGCAGGTCACTGGGACTATGTTTATTGAATTTCTGCTTCAAGGTATTAAATGCTTAGTCAACCTGAGCACACATTGAGTATCTAGCACTGCATTAGATGCTGGAGGCAGGCAGAAAAGATGCCTAGATGATGTTCAAGCCCCAGTCTAATTTTGATATAGGAAAATTAAATGTAAACAACAAAAAAGCCCTTGGCATGAAACATAAAAATGTGAAAATTGATATAGCACATTTTGTGTATGTACCAATCTATCATTGGTCACTTTTTATTCATTTAACAAATATTTATTGCACATATCTGATGTGCTTTGATACTGTAAACTTTCGATACAGCACAGCCTGCTCTTAGATTGCTGCCCCGATTGCCCCACAGGAGCAGGGGGAGGTGGAGAAGCCCTCAGGGGCGATTGGGGCCAACAGCCACCACTCACACTCACTGACCGTGCCAAGCGATTAGGGCTGGCATCCGGCACTGGCAGTGGGTGCAAGCGGGGCTGGCGCTGGCAGCAGGAGCAAGCAGCGGGTGAGACCACAGTGCATGGGAGCAAAGAATTTTGAGTAACCACCAGAGGCTCCCCCCAAAGACAGCGACGAGCACCTTGCCTTGGTCTAGCACCCCCGCTCACCTGCTCCACCATCCCGCTACGGCCAATGCCAGCCATGTTCAGCACGTGGCCCCTAGTGGTCAGCACAAGTTATTGCGACCGGTTGTTCAGTTGTTCGGCCATTCGGTCTATTTGCATATTAGCCTTTTATTATATAGGATAGTTGTAACAAATACACAAGTGGTTATAAGGAGCACTCTTATGTGATGTTTGTGTTGTGCCTTAAAAGATGAGGAAGCTGTGATGGGAGAACATATACAAATAGATCTCAGACAGATGAAAAACACACACTAGAATACAAAGCATAGCCTTTCTGTGTTGGTTATCTAATGCTGCATAACAAGTTTTCTCCAAAATTACTTACTCAAAACTATAATATCATTCATTAGTTATCTTTCATGGACTCTATGGGTGAGGACTTTGGGATGGCTTGGCTGGCGGGTTCTAGCTTGGGATCTCTCCTGAGATTGTAGTTGCATGCAATCACTGGCCAGAGCTGCACTAACCTGAAAATTAGACCAGGCCTGGATTATTTGCTTCCAACGTGGCCAACTTGTGTGGCTGTGAGTTGATTCTGGCTATGGCTGGGGTCTCAATTCCTTTTCAAATAATCTTTCCATGGGCCACATTAGTGTCCTTATAGTATGTGGTTCACTGGTGAGCAATCTGAGAGACCAAGGTTCTTCTGTATTATTTTATTGGAAACACAGACTAGCACTGATTTAAAGTGGAAAGAGACCTTATAAAAGGTTAAAGATCAGAAGGTGAGGGATTTGGGGGTCATCTTTGAGACTGGATACAACACCATCCAAAAAGAGAATGATTTGTTGGTTTCAGAAACACTTGCAGACCACTCTCAGGGGTCTCTTTGTTTACTGTCCAGCTAGAATGAGAGTACCTTAAAAGTAAAAATGGTGTCTTTTATCTCTGTTCAGGCCCTTGGTGCTAGAACATCACTAAGTGAGTATTAGACACTTCAAACAGCTTTCTTGAAGAAGTGAATTAATAAATATACGAATTAATATGATCTGAGAGATAAAAGTATCAAAACCACAGGATAAGTCTTGATTCAGGAGAATGTGAGAGGCTACGTAACTGGGCCATAGTCTGGATGAAATCTAGAAAAGAAGGTGAGGCCGATCATGAGAATTGTAGGTGGTACCCGGTATTAGCCAAAGCTTTATCTGGCAGACATGATTATTCCAGTCACTCAGAAGTCTCCTTTATGGTGTCTGTGGGACAGTCATTGGATGAAACAGTTCTCAGAACAACCAGAGACTTCAGATGATCAAGACAGACCTCTGAATCACATCTCTGAATCCGCCATCAAACAAGCCCCGCCTCTAAATGTTCTCACAGGGCTCATTGCACTGAGACATTAACTGTGACAAACTGCTACTCTTCACCTCACAATTTCTTTCATAAAAATGGCAAAGAATTTGTAGTCGATTATTTATTGTATTATTTGTTCCTCACAACCATAATAGGCTATGCCCAGGCCACTTACTCGGAAACCCAAGTAGACCCTAAGGTTCAATAAGAAGCAAAGGAGGCTGTAGGCAATAATGTAACTGAACCATTAGGCCTGAGTAATGCAGGCGGCCCCACCCACCACATCCCTCTTATAAAAGGATAAAAGGCAGCAAGCACATCTATGGGATCTTCACTCTGCACAGCTGCCAGCACTCCAAATTTTGGGAGTGCATCCTGAAGAACAAAGAAGTCCACTCACACTATGGGTACCCTTCATCTTGCACAGCCTCTTTGCTGGTTCCACACTCAAACAAGGAGAAAGCAGCCTTAGGGGGCCTGGGTCAGCATCCACTTGTCCCTCAAACTTGGGCCGGCCCCTGTGGTCTGTCATTGCTCCACTCCTGGCACAGGACTAACTAGTCAAGCACCATTTATGCGCACACAGAACTGTCAAGGTATCCAAAACACAGAAGGCTGATCCTAATAGTCCCATTAAATAGGACAGTTGAAATACTTTTCCCTCTATTCATGACCTACTGCAGGGGAAACCTTTCCTGCTCACATGCTTCCCTCCTGAGCTGTGCTAAGGAGCTGCCTCCTCTCACAGAAGCATCATAAGTGGGCGGAGGCAAGGCCTGAGAGAGCATGCATGTATGTTAGGCTGGGGAGAGATGAGCTCAGGGAAGAATGAATATGTACAGTAGCGAAATCTAAAGCATTGTATTTTCTTTTATTGCCAACAAGATTGCTGAAATCTTTTCAAATAAAAGGGCTGACATTTGGTTTTGACACAATTATTAGCACTTTTGAAAAGAAGGGCATCCAAAAGCAGAGCTAGGAGTGTGCACGCCCATGGGGAGTGCATGCGCAAACCTGGGGACAAAGTCAGAAACAGTTCCTTCTGAAGCTGAAAGGAATAGAACCGGCAGCTATTCACGGACGCCCTCACCCCACACCCACGCACCCTCGCTCAACTTTTCCCTGCCACCCACTCCATGCTGGAAATAGATCGATAGGCTGCTCCGTCAAACTTATGCAAGGTGCACAGGCGCTCAAACTCTCTCAGACTGATGCTCAGAGTGGGAGTTCACCCCAGGGGTTAAGAGTTGAGGTTTCACGGGGTCTCTCTGTACATGAAGAAAATCAATGATGTTGAGATGTTAGGAAAACAAAACAGACTCTGGACTTGGACCATCTTTGTGTTCTCCATTTCCTGAGTTACCTGTCAGGTGTGCTCCCCTACCCCATCCCCCACAAATTCAGCTCTGCCCATAGTCGGGACCAGGTTTGTCCTATACGCAGTTTTGGAAAGAAACCCCATTTAACTAATTCTTGATTCAGGACCACGTCAGGCCCTTCTCTGACTTGGGTGGCTCAGCCTTATGGTGACCACATTCTGGCCACTGACTCTCAGCCTCCCAGCCTCAGGCATGAGTTCCTATCCTGGGTCTCCCGAGTTTCCTGCCTGGTCATTGACCAGGAGGTCTCTTCCATGTCTTGCTGGACCTGCTTTAGCCTCTCAATTTTGGGCTGCTTATTCCTGTCCCTCAACTTTGTTGTATATCATTGTATAGGAAGAATTTGTGGGTTTGGTTGTTTTTTTTGGGGGGGGGGGCATTTTTTTCAGTTTTATCTATACTAATAAAAGAGAAAGATGCAAATTCACTGTACCTTCACAACACCCACCAGCCAAACAGGAGTGAGCATGCAAATTAACCCAACAAAGATGGTGGGTTAATTTGCATACACAGGCTGGGAGTGGCTGAGGGGGAAGACGGAAAGGCGGCTCCAGCCTGGAACAAAGGCAGTGCAGGCAGCCAGGGGAAGGAAGGCCCATTCTTGCACGAATCTTCGTGCATCGGGCCTCTAGTTAAGAAATAATTGACAAATATCACTGTATAAGTTTAAAGTATATAGCATTATGGTTTGCTTTATATTTACAGTAAAATGATTACCATAATAGGTGTAGTTAACATCCTTTTTTATTATGGACTAGGGGCCCGGTGCACGAAATTCGTGCACTGGGTGGGGGGGGGAGTGTCCCTCAGCCCAGCCTGCCCCCTCTCACATACTGGGAGCCCTCAGGTGTTGACCCCCATCACCCTCCGGTTGCAGGATCAGCCCCTTGCCCAGGCCTGACGCCTCTGGCTGAGGCGTCCGGCCCGGGCAGCGGGGACCCACAGCTGCAGCGGCCCCGCGATCGTGGGCTTCGCTTTAGGCCCAGGCAAGGGACCCCTAGCTCCTGGGACTGCCAGCTTCGACCGTGCCCAGCTCCCATCGCTGGCTCCACCCCTACTTCCTGCTATCACTGGCCAGGGCAGCAAAGGCGCCTGATTCTCCTCCGATCATGGCTGGGGGGCAGGGCAAAGGCGGCCCCAGGGCCGCCTTTGCCCTGCCCCCCAGCTCTTAGCTCCCCCCTGGGTTTCCGATCACTGTCAGTGGCAGGGGGCTTCTTCCTGCTTTCCCTTTCACCTCCCTGCATTGTGCCTACATATGCAAATTAGCCGCCATCTTGTTGGCAGTTAACTGCCAATCTTAGTTGGCAGTTAATTTGCATATAGCCCTGATTAGCCAATGAAAAGGGTATCGTCGTACGCCAATTACCATTTTTCTCTTTTATTAGTGTAGATATATAATTAAATTTACCATTTAAACACTTTCAAGTATGCAATTCAGTGGCATTAAATGCATTGTTGTGCAGCAGTCACCACCATCTATCTCCAGAATTTTTCATCTTCCAAACTGAAACTATCTACACTTTAACCCCTCCATCCTTCCTCTCCCAGCTCCTAGAAAGCATCATACTTTCTGTCTCTCTGAATTTGACTATTGTGGGTACCTCATATAAGTGGAATTACCAGACATTTGTCCTTTTGTGTCTGGTGTTATTTCACTTAACACAATGTCTTCAAGATTCATTCACATTGTAGCATTTGTCAGAATTTTCTTCCTTTTAAGGCTGAATAACATTCCATTCTATTTTGCTTATCCACTCATTCACTGATGGACATTTGAGTTGTTTCCACCTTTAGGTTATTGTAAATAAACTTGCTGTGAACATGGACATACAGGTATGTGTTCGAGTTCCCACTTTTGATTATTTTGGGTATATACTTAGAAGTAGAATTGCTGGATCATATGGTATTTTTATGTAATTGTTTTAAGAAGGGCCATGCTGTTTTCATTTCCACCAACAATGCATAAGGAGTCTAATTTCTATACATCCTTGACAATACTTGCTACTTTCTGTTGTTGATTTTTTGTTTTTATCTGTTTTGATAACAGCTATGCTAGTGGGTATGAAGTGGTGCCCACAGTTTTTGTAAAATGATCAGTGCTCATGGCTTAGTGCAGGGGTGGGCAAACTTTTTGACTCGAGGGCCACAATGGGTTCTTAAACTGGACCAGAGGGCCGGAACAAAAGCATGGATGGAGTGTTTGTGTGAACTAATATAAATTCAAAGTAAACATCATTACATAAAAGGGTACAGTCTTTTTTTTTTTTAGTTTTATTCATTTCAAACGGGCCAGATCCAGCCCACGGGCCGTAGTTTGCCCACAGCTGGCTTAGTGCCAGAGACTATGATTTAATTGCTTGGAGGGGAGGCCTTGTCAACAATATATTGTTAAAAAACTTCCCTAGATGATATTAATGTGCAACCAGGGTTGAAAACCTCAATATATTCTTGGCTTATGCTACCTGACTTCTGTCCCATGTTCATAGGCTGCCTTCCTGGTGTTATACAAAGAGACAATGATAGAGAGACTGGCTAAGTACATACAGCAGTAAATAACAAGGTCTGTCTGACCCCAAGCCCTGTGTTCTGTCCTCTGTACGTGAATTGTGCCCTAAAAGGTGATTTTCACGGGGTTCCCAATGCAGTCTACCAGTACAGAATGCACTAACTCCTTGGATCTGGTTTGTGGGGTGCATTAGTTTCCTGGGGCTGCTCTAATGAATTACCATAGACAATATGGCTTAAGACAATAGACATTTAGTCGCTCACATTTCTAGAGGCCAGAAGTCTGACATCAAGGCATTTGCAGGGTTGGCTCCTCCTGGAGGCTCTGAGAACCCCTTCCAGGCCCCTCTCTAGCTCCTGGTGACAGCTGCTAACCCTCGGCATTGCTTGGTTTGTAGATGCATCACTTCAATATCCGCCTCCATCTTCACATGACTTTTCCCCTGTGTCTAGGTTCTTCTCTCCTTTGTCTCTTATAAGAACACTGGTCATTCAATTTAGAGCCTGTCTGATTCCAGGATGATCTCATCTGGAGATCCTTAACTTTACTAAGGATCTGTAAAGACCCCTTTTTAAAATAAGGTCACATTCACAGGTACCTAGGGTTAAGATTGGACATATTAGGGGTCAGATACAACTCACTACAGGGAGTTTTTGTAGGTCTTTCAAATTCTAATCAGTTCCATTGTGAGTCAAGAGGTCAATATACACTGAGTGGCCAGATTATTATGACCACCCCATCAGTACTTCGTTGGGCCACCTTTTGCCTTCAATACTGTGGCAATTCTTCTTGGCATTGACTCCACAAGATGTTGAAAGGTGATGCGAGGAATCTGATACCATGCCTGATGAATAGCACTGTCCAGTTCTGTGAGATTTGATGGTTGTGGAACCAGCTGCCTGATGGCTCTTTTAACTTCGTCCCACAAATGCTCAATTGGATTGAGATCTGGTGATTGTGGGGGCCACCTAAGCAAGGTAAAGTCTCCCTCATGTTCTTGAAACCACTCCTGCACAATACGAGCATCATGGCATGGTGCATTGTCTTGTTGGAAAAAGCCATCTCCATTGGGATACGCCATCAACATGATAGGATGAACCTGATCAACAATGATACTTAGGTATGTTGTGCTATTCAGACGTTTATAATGATCTGGTCCTCTAGCAACTTCAGCGTGAAATTATAGCTAATTTGCCTACAAACGTCACGTGGTCATAATAATCTGGCCACTCAGTGTATATCAAAACCCAGTCTGTTAGGATCAAGACTGGACCTGAACTTGCACTGGGATCAGAATACCAAAGTGGCCATAAATCTTTGCCTCTGGTCAAAGAGGCTGCTTAATGTTCTGTCCATCTGCATTGGGTCTGGGGCAATGTCTAGTCCATATGATAGTTTTGAGATTGCCTTGGAGTCAACAAGGTAGTACCAAGACCTTAACTCAAGATGCCAGAGAAATGTCCTGACCAGAGCACATACCCTGCTTTCTCTGCCACCGTAAAAGGATCTGCTACTGTACAGGGTGTTGCGGCTGCTCTAGGGTGGGACAAGACATTCTAATCCTGGGAAGAAACTTGGTTGACAGCATGTAAGACCTTCCTGGTAGAGCCGTGCTTGCAAGGTGTTCCTTCTCCCTGTTTCCTTGCTCTAACTCAGCGGTTCTCAACCTGTGGGTCGCGGCCCCTTTGGCGGTCAAATGACCCTTTCACAGGGGTCACCTACGACCATCCTGCATATCAGATATTTACATTACGATTCATAACAGTAGCAACATTACAGTCATGAAGTAGCAACGAAAATAATTTTATGGTTGGGGGTCACAACATGAGGACTTGTATTTAAAGGGCCAGAAAGTTGAGAACCACTGCTCTAACTTACCCTATTTAGCCTTCATTGTCCACACAATGATGATTTCTAGGCTTTAGGGAAAGGAAAGAACAGCAGGGACAACAAAAAAATAAACCTCCTCATGGAAAGGGCCAGGGCTGCCTGCCCTGTGGGGAGATGGGAAGGCTCCTCACTAGGCTGTCTCTCTCTTCAGTTAATTTTACTGTCCTGTCCACCTAGAAGGGTCCGTCCCTAATGGTCAGTCTCTGGACCCTGTCTACCCTGTGAGCAGCTGAGGGAGAAGGCAATTGCCCTTCATCTCATAAATACCTCCGCTGTGTGGCAGAATGAGGCAGCCCTACTTTCCCCAATGTGCAGGCATCTGGGGTGTTGGGTGTCAAATCCTGAACGGAATTATTTTCAGTTCTGGAGCCTTTGATAAGGTGTCTAAAGTGAGAGCATTTTGTTTCTCAGCTTCGCAGAGAATTGCACACATGGTTCTCACTCTCATTTTCTTTTCGTATTTGGAATGATTTTATTGCAAACTATGACTCCTTTATGAGCGAATACACCAGAGAATCCAAACTCAGTCTCCCAGTGGACTCAGCCATTTGTAAAACTGGCAGAGAATCTACAGGCAGGGGTTTTAAGACGTGATAGAGGCAATTCATCAACTCTTCATGCATATTCTCCCGACTGCAAAGGAAATTAAATTTGTTTTCACCTCCTGAAACCCTCGCACATTTTTATTATATAAATCTATTATGTGTTTAATGCTAACCTGCAATCAGTTTGCCCAGATGGTGAAAACCTAGTCCTATACAGTTTTTTCTTATTAGAAGTTTTGTTTTAGTATATTCATTGATGGTCTAAATTCTGGTTCTGTATCCTAATGCTATTGTAAATTTATAATTTTTCTTTAATATGGAGTTGCCAAGCTGGTCATTTTCATATTTTAATGTCTCCTGTTGAATGCTTAGTTAATTATCTGGAAACACTACAAGTTCAGGGGCAGGGTCATATATTAATCTTTCCCTCCAAGGGGTCAGAGGAGTGTCTGATTTATAGTAAGCCTCCCATGACTGTTGATTGGAATGCACATATGTGAAGTAAGCTTGTGCCTTATATACAACACAGAAGCTTACACGCCCCGAGTGTTTCATTTTATCCATTTCAGTAGTTCTGTATGTGTTCTATTATGTCTCCTCAAATCTCAATTGGGTATTTTTGTGATAAATACACAAAACAACCTGAATATAAAACTTACAGTGTTACAAGTGGTCAATGGATACATATAAATATATTCTATCTCAATAATTAAATACAAATGAAAAATGCAAGATAATTTTGTCTATCAGTTTGGCACAAGTGCAAAAGTATGATACCATTTTGAGTTGATGAGAGTAATACCATACACTATTGGAGGGAATTGAAATAGGCACATAAATTTAGGAATGAAAATGTTTATTTTACTTGAGAGCCATCTCCATATTAGGAACCTAGTCTACAAATATAATTGCACAAGTCTGTAAACACACATACACAAAGGACTTTTTAATAGCAAATTCTTTGAAACAAGATCAATGCCATCTGTAGAGGCATGAATAAAGAAACAGTGGTTCACACTAGCTGGTTTGGTTCAGTGGACAGAGCAGTGGCCATTGGACTGAGGTTCCCAGGTTTGATTAAGGTCAAGGGCATGTACCTTGGTCGCAGGCTCCATCCCCAGCCCTGTGGGAGGCAACTAATCAATGTGTCTCTCTCACATTGCTGCTTCTCTCTCTCTCTATCTCTCCCCTTTCCTTCCATTCTTTCTAAAAAACAATGTAAAAATATCCTTGGGTGAGGATTAATAACAACAACAAAAAGAAACAGTGGTTCATACAATGGAATATAATACAAGCTATAAAAAGAATAAAGTAGCCCTGGCCAGTGAGGCTCCGTTGAATGGGGCGCCATCCTGTGCACTGGAAGTTTGCAGGTTTGATTCCTGGTCAGGACACATACCTAGATTGTGGGTTCGATCCCCAGTTGGGATGCGTACAGGAGGCAACTGATGGATGTATCTCTCTCACATCGATGTTTCTCTCTCGTTCTCTCTTCCTCCCTCTCTAAATTAAAAGAAAAAAACAAGGTAGGTAGATTTACAAACCCAGAAAGAATAGCCAGGGTATATTGCTCTAGGAGAAAAGGAGTTATGACTAATAACTAATAAATATTCATATGTATGCATGTGTGTGTAAGTGTATAGATATAAAGAATAAAAGTAGTGGAAAAAATAAAATAGTACAAATTCTTTCAATTTTTGTCTTGCTAGAAATACTGCATTTCAAAATTTTCAGCCTCAGTGTTAGACAAATAAAAATAATTCAGAGCACAAGGCTAATTAGATATAGTGATTTTTAGAAGATCATATATTTTCTTATACTTTTAATGTAAGCTACTAGTCACTTACTCCTTAAATCATCTTTAAAATCATTGAGAATATCTGGGAGTCTGGAACTTATACATTCATTAAGAAAGGGAGGGAAAAAAAGATTTTAGGGAGAACTGTACAGATCACAACATTGAAGGAAATTAAGGCAGAGACAGAGGAGTTAATGTTACAGTGAATGCAAAGATATATTCACTCGTTCATTCATTTAGTATCTAGTTCCCTTGGAACTGTTCTAGGTATTAGAGCTCAGATGACCCAAACTGGCTGGGTCCTGCTGTGAAGTATTTCACCACTTCCTTTGAAGCACCTCCTGTCTGGGCCCTGGGAACCCTGGGGAGAACAGATCAGGCAAGGCCCTGCTCCTGTGAAGCTGGTGGGAATATTTAGTGAACAAATAAATGTGTGACATTTTGGGTAATAATAAGGGTTATTAAGAGCCCTAGCCAGTTTGGCTCAGTGGATAGAGTGTCTGCCTGCAGACTGAAGGGTGCTGGGTTTCATTCTGGTCAAGGGCACATGCCTGGGTTGCGGGCTTGATCCCCAGTGTGGGGTGTGCAGGAGGCAGTCAATCAATGACTCTCTCTCTCATCATTGATGTTTCTATCTCTTTCCTCTTCCTTCCTCTGTGAAATCAATAAAAAATATTTAAAAAATGATTTGAATGGAAACATTTAATTCTAATTTTTTTAGTAATCAATTTTCAAACTATCTTTAGAACCAAGTATAATCATAAATTGCAAGTGTATACATGAGGTACTTCTGCAAAGTTGAATTTTCAAAGTGCAAATCAGAATCTAATTACTCAATTTGCAGAAGTATTCACACCAGGATTCCTTTAAAACAGGAACTTCCATAGTGTTTGTTTCCAGACCATTAACTACTTGATAGAGACTCTATGGGTGGGTTAAGCAATCTAATGTACAAAAGTTGGAAACTGTTAGACAAAAATGAATGGGAAATGAATGTTAAATAAATTATAGGGGGATAGGAAAATAGAATTGATTTATTAATCTATACATCTTAGAAATAAATCTCTTTGTGAAAGTGAGTTACTTAATTGCTGCTCACCAGGCACAGAATAATTTTGTTGTAGTTGTTACTGGGAGTAATCAAGTATATTCTTATAACGTGCAATACCAATATTTTCTCATTGCATTCTATATAGATTTATCTGCATACTATTTTACACACTTAATTAAAATGTTGATATATCTGCATGCTGCTAGTGAAAGTGCAGCGTCACTGCCACATATATCTCAGAGTTATTACAATGTAATGAATGTCAATTAGTGATAAATCCTAGAGTGACAATGTAAGACAGGATGGTGAAGTAAGGCAATTATCTGAGTAATTTGGGAAAATTCAGAGTTGCTTCACTTGAAAATTCCAGATATTTTAAAACTGTTCCTCTAGAATTTAATTAATATTTATACCATTGAGTGATTTGACTTGGGCAGGATTATAGCAGCCCTGTCCACAGAGAGCCTTTGTTTTAAGCAGGCAACTGAATCACATGTATTAAAGGAAACATCTCCCATTTTCCATAACTCTTTGGCTAAAGGTTGCAAACTGATAAATACTTCATAATGCTTATTCAATTCAACTCAACAATATTAAGCTCTTATCAACTGTGCTAGATGTAGAGATTACTAGTCTCACGGGGTTTATGATCTAGTGAGGAACACTGAAGGAACACATTAGAATTTATATGATATGCTCTAAAAGCAATGTCTAAACAAGATTCCATCGGTATAATGCAAATGGAGTCATTTGTTCTAACTGAGAAGTCTTTGTGAAAAGTGTAACTTTTAAGGCTGATTTTAAGGGATGAGGACGTTTTCATAGGCAAAGATGATGGAGAATAATTTTCCTGAAGGAAGGGTGTGGAGACAGGAAAACATAAGACATCTTTACAGACTGTGAAATGTCCCATGGGACTAAAACTTAGGCTATGGAAATTTGCTGTGGTATTTGGAAATAAGGTCCTAGACCAGAATTATAGTTTGACAAACTAAGACAAAAAGACGAAACTTTTCTAATTGGCAGTAGCTACCTTGGGAAAGTTTTTGAGCATTGATTGTTCTGTTTAATGAAGATAACTGTTATACCAGTTTGTAAGATTAGAAGGGGCTGAATCTGGAGTGTTGAAGATCAAATAGAAGACTCTTGCATTTGACTGATGACGAGCAAATGAGGCTCTGTATTAGTGTAGGAGCCATGGGAATGGAAAGAGAGGGTGGTTTCTAGAATTTACCAGGGTAGAATTATGATAACCTAGTGACAGACTGAGTCGCACAGGAGTAGAGGTGATGCAGAAGCCTCCTACGTTTATGCAGAGGAAGAGAAAGTTAGAGAAAAATATTAAGGAGGAGCACGTTTGGAGAAGAACTACACAATGTCTCAGAAACCAAACGAGGAGAGGATTTCAAGGAGGTCAACTGAAATAAATGATTCAGAGAAACACAGCAAAAGGAGTGCAAAGGGGAAATGTATAGACTTAACAGTTAGAGCGTTGCTGTTAGTTTTTAATAATGTGATGAGATCGGAAGCCAGATTGCAGTGGGTTGAGGAGTAAATGAGGCGTGTTACCTTGTTGGAGACAAAAGTCAAGATTTATTTTTGAGAAATAGTGATGAAGTGTAAATGAGAGACAGCTATAAGGCTTTGAGGAGAATAGGGTGGAAAGTTTTATTAGCATAAGGAAAGTTAATTTTTAAGGAGACAATGAAGAGGCAATGAAGAGGTGCTAGTCTGTTGCATTGGTGACCCCCAGTGAGCTATATCTCCCACTATTCATATCCTTCTGTAGCTCCCACCCCCTGAATTTAAAATGACTCTGTGACCAATAGAATGTAATGTTCTTGGACAGACTTTCAAGCCAAGACATGAAGAAGACCTGGCTAGCTTCTGACTTTGTCTTCTGGAGAAGCCAGCCACCATGAAACCATTCTGCTGCAGGGGAAACCCAAGCCATTTACTTGGAAATGCTACATGGAGAGAGAGAGAGAGAGAGAGAGAGAGAGAGAGAGAGAGAGAGAGAGAGCCAGCTCCCAGGTGTTCTAGGCATCCTAGCTGAGGCACCAGACAGGAGTGAAGCCATTTGGGCTTTCCAGTGCCAGAAGATACTCCTTGGATCACCGAGGAGACATCCTCTGCCCAACTTGCATCTTGTAAACAAATACTGATTCTTGTTGTTTTAAGCCATTAATGTTGTGGAGTGCTTGTTATGCAGCAATAGGTGTCTGGAATGGGTGATTTAAAAAATAAATAAATGATGTTAGAGAGGTGTAATGGATGGAATAAGGTCCCAAAGAAGATAAGGGGACCTAGGATTAAGTAGAAGGATTGGTCTTGGAAATGAGTAAGGACACTGTGTGTGCGTGTTTTTGAGGCAGGAAGAAAATGAGGAAAGGATGAATAAAAATTAAAGTTAGATGTGGATGGGAAGAAAATTGGACCAATTCAGATTCGACAGTGAGGTACTTTGCTGAGAATGAAAACTGCACAAAGGAACTGAGAGCTAAAGAGGGGGAGAAAAAACTTGATTGTGAATGAGATAGGGATTCATCCTGGGAGGACTAAATAAATGGCAGAGTACCTGTAGCAGCCTGGGTGAGTGTGTTAGTCATGAACTTGTAATGAGGCCAACAGCTCTGTGATTTTTTTGCACCCACCCTTACTAAGATTGGTTTCCTTCAGCAATCAAAACTTATTGTTTAGGTGGGTAAACAGTTATTCCTATTAAATTTAGGAGATTTGGGCCCCAATTATATCAACAAATGGAAAAAATGTCACCCAACTGAAATTTTTGAGTGTTTCAGGGTCTTTCAGAGACCCTTCCCATTTTTATAAAAAATATCCATTTGCCCATTTGCAATACTGGAAATAATTTTTGTTAGCAGTTGCCAAATCATATACCTGAGATTACAGAAAGTGCTATTTATACTGAAGAAATTGGGTCCACATCTATTTTAACTTCCTGTCCTATTTTCATATTTCCATCCATTTGGGTTTCTGTCCCATATGTTGTCCTCAGCACTGTCTTAAATTGCTGTCTAGTTTACAGCTCAAAAAAGCTTCTGTTCCAAATAGGACTTTATTTCAGTAGGAAGCTGTACTTTCAGTCTATTACTGTGAAGCTTAATTAGTAAATCTTTAAAAGCTCTCTATGATGGAAACAAGAAAAAAGTTAGTTTTTATACCCTTGGATAGAACAGAGTGACTCTTCCTTATGGCTTCTTACATGCAAGGTAAACTACTGGAAAGGTTTGGAATGCGACTAGCTATGGAAAGCCAAAGCTTAACCACCCTATGACTCTGAGACACTAAAGGGAGTTTATTACGTGCTCATGTCACTACTGAATAAAGTCTGGTTGTTTCCATCTCATTGCTTGCCTTGTCTGGAACTCCATGGGCTCCTGCTCCCTGACTTCTCATTTCTCTGAGCCTCAAATTTATGGTTGGCTTTGAACTTCTGATTCTCCTTGTTTTTCTTCCAAGACCTAACTGTGTTGTTTCTCTAAGTTCTGTCTGCTCGGTCTGATGACACACTTCAATCAATAGGCCTGGAGTTGACATACTTTTCACCACCCAGGATGTGTTCTACCACCCAGGAAAGAACTAGACAAGGTGCAGTATCCATGGACTGATGCCATGCAATGCCTAGTGTTGTGGCTGAACAGAGAGGGTGCCCACTGATAGGTAAATTTAGAAACTACTGATTAGGTTTGTTTACCAGAAATTCCAAAAGACCCTTTAAAACATGGTAAGATAGTTGTCATGTCAAGGATGATAAATCATGTCCCAGTTGCATTCAATGAGAAGATCTGAGTTAGAATTCAGGCCCTGGCCGGGTGGTTCAGTTGGTTGGAGTGTCATCTCATACACCAAAAAGTTGCAGGTTTGATCTCCAGTCAGGGATAGTATGGGAGGCAAGCAATCAATGTTTCTCTCTCCCATCGATGTTTCTCTGTCTCTTTCTCTTCCTTTCTCTCTCTCTAAGAATCAATAAAAAATCATATCCTTAGTGAGGATTTAAAAAAAAAATAATTAACCTGGCCAGTGTTGCTCAGTGACTGAGCGTCAACCTATGAATTTAACCTATGAACCAGGCGGTCAGGTTTTGATTCCTGGTCAGGGTTTGATACCCAGTAGGGGGTGTACAGGAGGCAGCCAATCAATGATTCTCATCATTGATGTTTTTATCTCGCTCCTTCCTTTCTGAAATCAATAAAAAAAAATTTTCATAAGAAAATTAGAATTTATTACTGGTTCTTTTAATAATTAGCTGGGAATGATTTAGGACCACTTTATGTTTATAACTATGTGCTGGAAGTTAACACCCATTAGGATAGGCATAGATAGACTCACTACCAACTTAAATGAATATCAGGCTAAAGGAACTTAAGTTTATATATCATGGTATGTACCATGAACAAGTAAACTGAGGATTCCGAAAACACACTGTTGCTATCCCAGTCAAACTACGTGTTAAGTGGTTTGGGAGGGAAAAAATACAATCAAACAAATCTATGACTTGGAAACTAGATTGGCATCAATATAACTGGGGAAATTCAAGCCAGACTTGAGATGTGCTGAAAACCAAATTTCCTAAAGCCTGGGAGACTTTGGCATATAGTATTGAGCAGTTAAATTCTAGAGCTATTTCATTTGTGCCAGCTACTTACCATCACTACATCAAACTTGCACTGTAGTTTTACTACTGAAAGAGAACCTTTCTTGGCCTGAAAATGTGCAGAGGGTAAATGGCAAGAAGAGATCCTCACTGCTGTGCAGAAAAACTAGGGAGAAATTTTCATAAGAGGAGACTTGAGCATAAGAAACGCCTCACAGATATTTACAGAACAATTTCCATGTAAGGGATAGCCGTTGCCTGGTTTGAAACAACAAACTAAGCGAACTCATATGAGGCCTTCCAAAACAATATTTAGGAAACAACATGTCTCCAAGATCATAAAGGGATGAGAAGAGGTACAGGAGAAGCTGTGCAAATAATGAAAGTATTTGGGATCAAAAGGGGTTCTTAAGAAATATCATTGCGCTCAACATGGCCCCTTCAAGCAAAGAACTTGAATTGTTGGGAAATTAATTTTTGTGACTTGACTGCCATTCTATTCCCAGGTTGGATTACAGGGCTCACAATTTTTAAGTTTTACATTTGAATATAGGCAAACTCATCTTTGGGTGTCAATGATTACACCAGAGAACCACATACTTTCGGAGTGTTTTGGGGGATGATGTACAGTTTTACTACAGTACAGTCCATATTCAGTACAGCCTATGAATTTGAGTCAATAAAAAATAGATTTATAGGGTCCAGTGCTTTAAGCAAAAGCACTTGTGATAATATAAAATGAATTAAACTATTGTTTCAGCCTTCATCATGAGAGACAGTTCAACAAATAACTACTAAAACATTTTCCACAAACATTTACAAGTATCACCCAAGCATATATTGAAAAGTCAGCAGACTTATGGTATGAAAATCAGCAGACTTATGGTATAACGGTCTGTGGAAATTTATGGGCAGGAAGGCGCAGACACTCCAGCAGTAAGCATTTTAGCTTTTCTGTAATTACAGTTTTATTCTAATGCCCAATGGCAATGGCACAGACATAGTACAATTGATGAGGAATCTGGTCAGGCCCGAGTACATTCAAGAGCTTCTGCAGAGATGATAAGCAGAGGTCCTTCTCCTGTTAGACCATCTCAGCCCAGGAATACATCCTAATTAGCCCCTCTGGAAATAGCTTGGGGTGGTTGTGAACCACAAAGTCTGAGTTACAGGATGATGGATCTTCTCTTTCTTTCTTTTTTTCAGTTAAAAAGAATTGTCAGGAATTTTTCTCAAGGGCAAAAATTTCTTGAGAATAAGCCTTAAAAATATAAATAAGTATTTTTAATGATAAACTTAGGACAAGTTTTCCAAATGTAATATTTCCACTGGGATGCAGTTCAAAAAGCTAGTAGTGATCATGAGCCGTTAGCAGTCTGGGAATAAGATGTAATTATGTTTTAAATCTACCAAGATGCCCCAATTTATCATCCTTAGACTTGCTGTTTCAAGGCTTCACAGACAAACTTTTGTCTTGAGGATCCCTGTTTCCTGAGTTCACTTACAAAGACTCCAAAACCAGAGATGCAGGGACAATTGGGGAAAATCAGGACAAGAAGATAAACCATTCTTCAGCATAAAATAAAAGGGTATGGTGGATAGCCATGTCCCTCCTATCTCCAATCCCACACAGAGACTTATAAGGCTGTTTCTGAACTGTGCCCATGTGCCCTGGCCATTTTTTAAAAAATATTTTATTGATTTTTTACAGAGAGGAAGGGAGAGGGATAGAGAGTTAGAAACATCGATCAGCTGCCTCCTACACACCTCCCACTGGGGATGTGCCCACAACCAAGGTACATGCCCTTGACCAGAATCGAACCTGGGATCCTTGAGTTCGCAGGCTGACGCTCTATCCACTGAGCCAAACTGGTTAGGGCTGCCCTGGACATTTTTGAAACTGATCTTCAGAAATCAATATCTATTAACTTTTATTTTTTATAATTTATTTTGCAATCTAAATTAAAAAAATAGGTCAGGAGCATTAATATATGTTATTTATCCATATTTTATTTATCAGAGGATATGATTTTTTTTAAATAATTGATTTTAGAGAGAGAGGAAGGGAGACATTGATGTAAGAGAGAATCCTTGATCAGTTGCTTCCTGTCTGCATCCCATCCGGGGATTGAACCCACAACCTGGGCAGGTGGCCTGACCGGTAATAGAACCTGCAACATTTCAGTGTATGGGAAGATGCTCCAACCAACGGAGCCACACCAGCATGGTGAGATACCTGTTTAATAATGATATTTGGTATTGTTCCAAAACAGAAATATGTAGACATTTATTACTTCTTAACTCTTACCTTTCATCTTAAAAACTTAATATGAAGAATAGGTCAATAAATTTTCCTAAAATAAAGAACATCCAGTTCAAGAAACAGAACATGACCAATAGCCGAGAGCTTCCCTTGTGCTCCCTTCCAGTCACTGCCTTCTACCAAGGGTACTTGCCATCTTGAGTTTTTATTCCTTTGGTTAGTTTTGCCTGTTTTTTGTTTTGTATTGTATGTAATTGGGTGAATCAATTATGCACCTTATGTATCTGGCTTCTATCAATCAATATTATGTTTGTAAGATTCATCCTTATTATTCTATGTAGATGTTCATTTTTATTGCATAATATTATTCCACTGTATGAATAGACCACTAGTTATGTATACCTTCTTCTATACTTATAATTTCTTCTTCTAGAAACATGGCCCCTACAACCAGCTACAAAACTCTAACTTCCATGGCTTTGTCTGAATCACTGAGTTCAAATGATGTCCTCTGGAGAGAGAGACTAACCTTTCCCAGGCTTTTCGTCTCTTCAATATCAAAAAGTCATCTGGTCCACTTTGGTAGCTCCTAGCTGCATGTGACTGCTGAGCATCTGGAATGTGGATAGCGTAAAGTGAGATGGACTGCATGAGTAAAAGACATGGCAGATTTCAAAGAATTGGCATGAAAAATTATGTGAAATAATTTAATATTGATTATTTATTGAAATGATTATTATTTGGATTGAATAAAATATATTATTAGAATTGATTTCACCTGGGTTTTTTTTTTTCCACTTTTAAAAGTATGGCTAGCCCTAACCAGTTTGGCTCAGTGGATAGAGCGTTGGCCTGCGAACTGAAGGGTCCCAAGTTCAATTCTGGTCAAGGGCATGTACCTGGGTTGCGGGCACATCCCCAGTAGGGAGTGTGCAGGAGGCAGCTGATGATGTTTCTCTCTTCATCAATGTTTCTAACTCTCTATCCCTCTCCCTTCCTCTCTGTAAAAAAATCAATAAAATATATTTTAAAAATATGGCTACAAGAAAATTGAAAATTACATAGGCTTTCAATATACTTTTATTAGTTAGTGCTGATCTAGATCACTAACTCAGTTATTCTTCCGCTAAAAGTCAGGACATTGAACCAGGTAAACTCCCCAATTATTTGCTCAAAAATTCTCGAAAGATCCAGGTGCCCATCGGAGCCATTACATGGATGCTCAGCTCCTGGCTTTGCACAACTGCTCCTTCATCAACTTGAGATGGGTCCAAGTGAGAACCAGCACATGCCTGTCTCAGTTCGTGAGTGCTACCCGCACAGCCGCCTCGGGTAGCCAACAAGCTTGCGTATTGCATTAAGCACTGACACCACTTAATTAAAAATGTGACGAGAAATGTTGATTATAAAAGTATACGAGGCTAAAAATGATGAGAGACTTCACATTTCCAGCCTCCGGAGGGAAACTACTTTTCGCTTCAGTTGACACTGTTTATAGCTGCTGTTGGTTTATATGGAAAATGTGGCAGCTAAAGTTCAAACGATTTATATTTGGCAATATAATTTGTATGGATTCATTTTGGAGGCCAGCTGAATAATAAAAGTGGCAATTAATTTTAAAGTTTTTGATCACAAGTTTAGGTTTTAGCATCTACAGACCACATTCTAGAATCTAGATCAAATGCAAGCATTCAAATTAAGGTGGTCCCACAAGTCCCAGAGCCATAAAGAAATTAAGATAATACTTAAATGTAAGATTTTTTTTAAAAAATGGAGATATGACTCCTAACAACTTTACTGAAGTCCCTAGTCTACTCATATGTAAAGTTTTATTCTGATTTATGCTTTTAACCTGGAAGGATTTCAGGACTGTTAAACATTTCATTAGGCAAATCGATTCTTAAATTTCCCAGCACATCTGACATCTGAGTTTTCATATTTTTTTACCCATGTTTTTCTGTTCTTCCTCTGTGTCATTATTACTCACTGTTGGCAAATATACTCACATACCTCTTATCTTTAAAGTCATAAAAGTTTTAAATTATTAAAAACCTAGAGAAATATGTCTTCTGAATTGCACATTATATTATGCTTCTAATCCTCAATTGCCTAATCCCTTAATTAAAACTGTAGCAATTTAAATCATTGCAATGATGTTTTTGTGATTCTATATCTTAATTGCATTTAAGTGATGAATATTTGATGCTGTATATTTGTCAGACAAATTAGGAATAAGCACCCTAATTCCCCCAAAGACAGTTAACGATGATTGAAAGCTAGAAAGGTCTTGATTAAAAGAATTACGAAATTAGACAAAACCTGTAAATGTGTCCAAGGGGCAAGTTCAAGGACTTCATTCTAAATACCTTTATGGGAAAAAGAAAAACCATGCTGATTTTAGAAGGGATTAAAAATTGAACAGGCCCAGAGTTTTCATCAGGAAATGATCTGGTTTTAGAATCTCCATTATTTTTTAAGCTACTTTGGGGACTGTTTTAGAAACAGCTCAGCTTCTGTGGAATGATCCTCTGAGTAAAGCACGAACTAGAATCTGTTTTTCTATCATCGGATCCTCACATAAAATCAGCCCATAAAGGCCTCCCATCTTGAGGAGGAACAGAAAGAAAGCATTTGTTCAGAGCAAGAATGAGAGGTGAGGAATGGGTGTCTGGGTGCTTGTCACCCACAGAGCAGTGTGCTGTGTTTGTGAAGTTTGTAAGAGGCCACTGAAGACAGGAAGCAAAGGACACAGCCATTTGGCATTCTTCACAGGCACAAAATGATTGTCTACATTGAGTCCAGAAATATCAGAGCTGAAAAGGGACCTCAGAGATCATTGAATTCCACTCCTCCTCTTCGTGAGGAAGCTGAGGTCCAAGGGGAGGGGGCATGATCATTACTGGCAGAGCATGTTCCGCTTAGAAAGTATATCAAGGCAAAGGCTGGAAAATGTGCACATACACTCGTACAGTGTTCTCTCTCTCTCTCTCTCTCTCTCTCTCTCTCTCTCATGCTCACACACTATGGTCTTCTATCCTCAGTAAATTCTCCCAGGGTTATAGTCTTGTGAGGAGAGAGCTCTTTTTAAAAAAATATTTTTATTTTTATTTTTCCAGCTTTATTGAAGTGTGATTGAAAAAATTGCATATATTTCAGATGTACACATGATATGTTGATATACATATACCCTGTGAAGTGATTATTGCAATCAAGTTAATAAATAAATTAATATATCCATTGCCTCAGGTAGTTCGCGCGTGTGTGTGTGTGTGTGTGTGTGTGTGTGTGTGTGTGTGGTGAGTACACTTAAGAAGCACTCTCTTGACAAATTTTAAGTATATAATACACATTATTACCTATAGCCACCATCCTATACAGTAGTTTCTAGAAGTTTCTACCCTTTGACAATATATATAATATTGTTGGCAAGCAGATGGAGAAAAGGGAGCCCTTATACACTGTTGGTGGGGAAGTAAATTGGCACAGCCATATGGAAAACAGAATGGCAGTATGCAAGTTCCTCAAAAAATTAAAATTAGAACTGTTAAAGACAAAACCACAGGCCCCAAATGGCATCCCTTGTGCTAAAGCCTGTGATACCAAACCTGGACTTAATACCTGACCTGACTGCAGTTTGACCTTCACCACAAATGTAATTTAATCAACCAGTTGAATATGCTGATCAAGCACCAGTAAGGTAATCGGTTACACCCCCTCTCCATCCCCCGAAGAAAGAAGAGATCCTCTGGGATAAAACCCTTGCCACCGCCTTCCCCTCCAAGAGATGTTCTGGCCTAAAAATGATCCTTTCTTTTTTCCCCCCTAATAATGCTTTGCCCCATCCTCCTTCCTGTAAAAGCCTTTCATTTTGTATAATTCCTCCCAAGGCTCTTCTAGTTGCTACATGGGATACTGCCTGATTCATGAATCAAATGCATAATAAAGCCAATAGATACTTAGATGTACTCACTGGAATTTTGTTTTTTGACCGAACTATCATATGCTCCAGTGATCCTACTTCTGGGTATATATATCCAAAGGAAATAAAATCACTTGAAGAGATATCTGCACTCCCATGGTCCCTGCAGTATTATTCAGAATAGCCCGGATACAGAAACAACCTAGATGCCCCTGGACAGAGGAGGGAGCTCTTTTAGTGGACCTGGACCTATCCTCTGAGAAATCGTTCGGAGGGAAATGTTCAGGTCCGGTGCTGTAGTCTTGAGGGGCGGGAGACAGCTCATTTATCTTAAGCCTACAGTTACCAATAATGTGATATACACAAAGAAGGATGTATAACTTTTTTTTTTTTAGCAGCCTTATCAGTGGCACAAAGGACCCAGGTTTTATTCATCTACAGCTTATACACTGCCTCCTTCCAGATGGGCCATTTGTGATCTTTCCCAATACACACATACGTACCAACAGAAAATGACAGACTCACCTAGAAGGCAAGGTGATAACTTTAAGCAGCCGCTGGAGAATACTACAATTTTTAGCAACAATTTGATACTGTTGTCTGATTCTGAAGTGAAATATTCAGTCAAAAATACCCCGCCTTCTTTGGAGGTCTCTAAGCCTTTGAGGTTTGATTGAAAAGGCCAAATTTCTGCCTCCCACAGCGCTATCTGCTTCATTCAGCTCCCACACATTCTCCTCCTCCCACCTCCCTTATCTCCAGGCCCTCATTCCCTCTAGCACAGGGTGTCTCACCTGGGCTCTATTGCCATATTGGGCCAGATCAGTCTTTGTTGGGGAGGGAGGTGGAGCTGTCCTGTGTATTGTAGGGTATTGAGCAGGATTCCTGGCTTCTCCCTCTCTCTCAGTCACAATAAAAGTCTCCAGACATTGCCCCCACGTGAGAACCACTGCTCTAGCATGGCGATTCTGTAGGAAGTGGCTGAATGTATAATCTATTATGTCTGCATACTTTTCCCCAGTCCCCAGGTGCAGTGCCTGCTACAGACCTGGCAGAGATGTGCAGCAACCCTAGGCGCTCTAGGAGGAACTTAGCAAGTTCCTTACCTGGTCGCGGTGGCTACTCTGCTTTTCTGTTGCACGCTAAGAATTTCTCTGATGGAATATAAGTATTTCCATGGAGCTGGAGACTATGGAAGAAACCATAGCATTGGTGCCCTCCTCAGATGACCACCCCCACTTTTTCAGCTGACAGCATTCCTTAAGCAGACTGAGCCCTGGCTACCAATGAGAGGAATGGGAGACTTCTTTTTGCCTAAGAGCCTCAGGGCTGCCCCACCCCACCCCTATGGGGAAATAGTCCCTTCCCAGAGAGCACCAGAGAGACATTTATAAAAAGATAGAATGAGTGTCCCCCACTCCCAATAGCATGAATTGCAAATGTGTCACCTACCCACAGGTCAGGGCTGTGGCTCCTGCTTTGTAAAGGCAGTGTTGATTTCAATCATCCTAAATAAATTCGCTTTCTTCCTAACTCCTTTGGTGAGACCAAGTTCACACACCAATGTGGCTAGAGAAGAGGGTATGTGGGAACAGGAAAGAGTGGGAGAAGCATTTTGCACTTTATTAAAATAAGAGTATCAGCACCTGTTGTTTGTTTTTCATACAAAAATAAAAAGCTATTTTTAAATGCTTGCTTAGACTCTTCCTTCTCCTGGAGCACTTTCCAGCAGCAAAGCTGTATCATTGTATAGGGTTTGTGCTGTTTTTACATCAGTGTTTATGCTCAGATTCATAGGGCAGTTGGTAGGTACACAGATAAAAAAAAAATATCAGCAGGCAGAATCTTTTTCTTCTTCTCTCCTTAATTTCCTCCTTTACATGCAGGAACGGAGTGCAGTGCTTACAAAGAGATTCTCCAGGCCATTCCAGGTGAGTGCAGGGAATAAATGGTGTGACAGAGGAACCCCACTGATCTAAGAGGGGAAAACAGCTAAATCTGTTTGCATAACTCAGCACTTCTCCTGGGACTAGGGCTCCGAGCAGGGTCGCAGAGATGCTGCCAAGGGGTCACAGAGCCTGTGCCCGAGAGGACATCTGCAGCTGGTTGATGGTGGCATCTCCAAAGGCAGATGGTCTGAACTGGATGAACCTCCCCCTGACACTGAACTCTGGCACTAGCTCCTTCCCCTGGCGCCAGCCTTACGTCTGCTCTGCTGTCAGGAGAATGGTTAGATTCTGATTGCTGGATTGTATTTTTTAAAATTTGTTGGGGTAACATTGGTTCACAAAATCAGACAGACTTCAAGTGTATAGTTCAAGCAAACCTCATCTGCACACTGCAATCTGCACCCATTGCCCCAAGCAAAGTCTCTTTCTGTCCCCACACCCACCCTTCGTGCACTTCCACCTACCCCCACCCACCTTTCCCCCTGGCTATCACCACACTGCCTTTTGTTTCTATGTGTTATATCTGTATGTTTTTTCGGTTAATCACTTCACCTTCTTTCATCCAAGTCCTGTTCCATGTATCCATCCCTCTCTTCTATTTTGTTTGTCAGCTCATTAAAGTCCACATATAAGTGAGATCATATGGTATTTGTCTTTCGCTGACTGGCTTATTTCACTTAGCATAATATTCTCTGGATCCATCCACGCTGTCGCAAAAGGTAAGATTTCCTTTTTTATTTTTTAGTTTTGATTGAGTAGTGTTCCATTGTGTAAATGTACCACAGCTGTTTTAGTGTTTGTAGTAAATGGAGATAGTAGAGCTGTAATTCTGAAGTTTTTGCAATGTTAATGAACCTCAATACAAACATTTTTTAGCTTTTTCAAAAAAGAAAGGAATTTTTCTTTCAAAGCAGATATTTTGAATCCCAGATCTACAGAGCTATCCACCAATGGACTTCATGGGGTTTATAAACCCCTTGAAATAAATTGAATGCACATACATTTTGCTGAAATAGATTTCATATATTTTATCAGTTTCTCCAAAGGGGTTCATAATTGATGAAAGGTTAAGAAGTACAGTCCCAGAGGCAGTCATGAAGGTACCTTTTTTTTTGTTTGTCTAGAATTTTGACTTGTGTGTGTGTGCCTGCATGCGTGTGCGTGTGCATGTGTGTGCGTGCGTGTGTGTGTGTGTGTGTGTGTGTGTGTGTTTGATTTTGAGTTGTCTGAGACCAGATAGTTTCATTGGTGTTTTTCTATGAGGTGTTTTCCTAGATGGTGAACCAATTTAAGGATGAAAGTTCTCTGGAGAC
Organism: Myotis nattereri; assembly: GCF_964212035.1. Taxonomy (NCBI): domain Eukaryota; kingdom Metazoa; phylum Chordata; class Mammalia; order Chiroptera; family Vespertilionidae; genus Myotis; species Myotis nattereri. The sequence goes on from NC_138082.1 coordinate 39,526,310, forward strand.
TCAATTCTTCCCTGCAGTGGGGGTGACTTCATGTTGGTTTTGTGACAGCAACAGGTTCCCACAGTGGCTTCTACCTTCTATACATGGGTTTGGATATACTATCTTTCTCATTCATACAGTAGCCTTTCAACCCCAGTTAAAACTCCTGAGATAGAACATGGCACAAACCAATATATTCTGTGGCCTCAACCACCTTCTAACTCATCCATACAAATAGACTTCATAGCAGATTTTAGTGAACCAAAATTTCATGGTGATTTTCTTATAAAAGTACACTCACAATTCACACATTTACTTTCCCCTACTCTCCTCAGTATTATTATTATTATTTCTTTGCAAATGCATTCCCTTTAGAACATGTGAAGCTGTCTGCCACTTTCCTTCTACAAAATTGTCACTTGTGTATAAAAAACTAACACCTTTTACCCTGCTATCCTGATAAAGAAAATATCAGCCTTCACAGAACCCTTCTGATCAAGATGTAGAAATCAGAAGGTCAATATAGCCATCAAGAAGTTTCTGACTCAATATGGAAGCTTTTTTCCCCTTCATAAGTCTTCTTCCAAGTTTTCTCTTTTTATTAAATCACAATGCCAGGCAAAGTCAGGGACATGCTGTGCCTGTCATTGTGGTTTATAGATCAATTGAAAGCCAGTATTAATCATCTGTCTTGATTTTGGAACTTATTAATTTTCCTAGAACAATACCCCAATGACACAAGTCCTTCATTCTGTGATCTTATGCAGTGTCATCTGTCTTTCTTCCTCTTAGAATAAACCTTAGAAAATGTTAGTTACATTAAAAAAAACCATTTTAAAGTAAATCTATATTTATCACTGGCCAAGTAGATGAAAGTTCAGTTTAACAAAACAATGCTTTGTTTCTATTTTCCTCAGGAGTCTTTAAATTATAGATGGCACTCCAGGTCTAGGTCCACTAACTAGAGATGAACTTGAGTCTCTTTTCTAATTATCATAAAGGATTTTATGAAGAATGGACTAAGCTCAATTCTCAGATCTGAGATTCTCAATGTTTTTGGTAATGAGGGTTTGTTTTTATAGTTTCTTGAAATTATGGCAAGACGTTTAGATAGCAAAGTTCTTAGGAGAAAGTCTGTACATGGTAGGCCCTCAATAAATGTTGTTCAGTGAATCAGTGGAATTGGGAAAAGAGGGTGGTGAAGAGACTGGGAAATGCTACTAGGTAAGGCCTCAGCATATCCTGACTGGAACCTTATGTAGCTGGGTCAATCCTGGGTTCTTCTGGAAAAGCTTTGTTTCTGGGTAGCATATTATGAATGTATTATCTTGTAATAGAATGTGCACCCTTTGACTTGATTCCAAATGTCATTAAATTAAACATTGAATGGAGTGGCTTTAGAGAATATGAGTCAAATGTTTGTTCATTTCAAGATTAATACAGTTCTTAAGTTATAAAGGTAATTTAGTCAGTTCCAGACAAAAATGTCATAGGCCTTCAACTAATACTGTTAATTAAGGGATAATTTTTATGCATATTTAAAAACAATCTATATATATAAAAGCTTAATATGCAAAGTGTCCCCTTGGGAGTTCAACCAACTGGGAGTTCGATCACTCACTATGATGTGCACTGACCACCAGAGGGCAGTGCGGAACAAAGGGAGGCCCCAGCCGGCAGCTGGCAGCCACTAGGGACCCTACCCATGCACGAATTTTGTGCACTGGGCCTCTAGTATGGATATATTTATGAAAACATTAAAAATAGAACTACCACATGACCTAGCAAGCCTATTTCTAGGTATTTATTTAAATAAATTACTAACATTAATTTGAAAGATATATGCATCCCTATGTTCATTGCGGCACTATTTACAATAGCCAAGATATGGAAGCAACCTCAGTATCCATCAGTAGATGACTGGATAATGAAGATGTGATGCACACATACATAAAAAGAATGAAATTTTGCCATTTGTAATAACATAGATGGACATAGAGGGAATTATGCTAAGTGAAATATGTCAGAAAAAGTCAAATACCGTATTACTTCACTTATATATATGTAGAATCTAAAAAACAAAATAAATGAACAAGCAAGCAAGCAGAAACAGATACAGAGAACAAACTGAGGGTTGCCAGTTTGGAGGAAAGTGAGAGGTGTGTGAATGGGTGAAAAAGGTGAAGAGAACAAAGTTATAGTGTCACAGGATATTATGCACAACATAGGGAATACTGTCAACAACATCGTAATAACAAGTGACAGACGGTTCCTAGACTTGTGGTGACCACATTGTAAGATATAAATGTCTATTCACTATGTTTTACACACCTAAAACTAATATCACATTGTATGTTAACTATAGTTTAAAAGTACATATAAAAAAATTCCAATTTATGTCTAGACTATAAGTGTACTGTTTATTGAGGTGACCACATAGTAGGAGAAATTAATTACATTATGCACCTGGGTTTCATTTCAGCTTTTCTCTGCCTCTTCATTTACTGTTATGTTTAATGAATGCTAGGTTCCATTTTTAGCCTTGAGAGTGGGGAGAAGTGTAGAAGATACTTACAACATCTGTAGTGATGGACAGAAGAATCTATAATAATAAAAGCATAATATGCTCATTAGACCAGATATCCTTCTGGATGTCCTTCCAGACAACCTTCCAGACAAAGCCAGGGCTGCGAGGGCAGCCTGGGTCCCAGGTGCGAGAGGGAAGCCAGTGCCAGCAGCCAGGGGAAGGAAGGCCTACTCTTGCACGAATGCCATGCATCGGGCCTCTAGTAACTAGTAATAGGAAATGTCTATACGCCATCTGGAATAAACACAGATGTGCGTCTCCTTTAAAAATAAAATTCCTGCACTCTAAAATGGGAAGATTTACAACACTCTACTAAAGTTAAGACCATTCTTGAGTGGCTCTTACTTAACAAGAAGCAGCCCTACCTGTTAGTTGCTAATTCATTTCTAGAACTCCATTGATAGGCATAACACGTTTCCCCTTCTGATTTTCAGTGTAGAGGTCATGGTGCTCTCCAGCATCAACGGACTAATTCTTTCATGTCTGGTATTACACATTTTACCTCATTAGGCACCTAATACAGTAAATCCAGAATTAGGATATTCTGTGTTTCTTCTAAAACCTCATCATGCAGTTTGAAATTTAAAAAAAAAAAAAAACCCTAAGGTAGAATAGCTGAGGGAGATTAGGCATATTTTATTAAGTTATATAATTTTAATTCTTAACTGAATAGTCATCTTCACATAATAAAAGAAGAAGACCATCTGCAAAACCAATAAGCCATTCATAGGGGAGGTTCTTTTTTGAAGCGTTTGTACAGTTGGTACCAACAATGAATTTACCAAACCTGCTTACTTTTGTGGAGAAGAATAACATCTGTGGTTTTTTATTAGGCAACCCACACTTCTCAAATTCAGAGGGGTCCATAGTGTATCTTCTTGGAATACAAGGCTCTGAGACTATGTCCTTTGGGAAATCACCGAAAAGTTAAATTTATTCTAGAAATAACAGTGTAGCTATAGTTGTAAATATTAGTATGTTGAGATGATCCCAAGGGCAATCTGGAGAGTTTCCATGGGCCACTGTCTCTGAAAAGCACAGTATGAGGAAATGTCTGATGAGCATGGAAAACAATAAAATAGAATTATGAAATGCCTTCGGTGACAAATGTTCATAAGTTTTACTCACCAAAGAACAGGACAGGACCACTCTTATATGGGTAGAATGTATGCTTAGGAAGATGTCCCTGTTTGAACCTCAGAAATGTACCTTTTAGTGCATTGAATCCATTTGTCTCAGTCAAAATAAATTTAATGTCATTTTTAAAGCCCCCTGATGTTCCATATCTCTTTCTATGAAAAAAATCAATGATAAAACTTAAAAGCACATTCTCGTTACTCAGCTTTATTAGCATTATTTAAAAGAAATGATCCCTGCTCAGCTGGCATGGCTCAGTGGTTGAGTGTCAACCTATGAACCATGAGGTCATGGTTTGATTCCCGGTCAAGGCATATGCCTGGCTTGCGGGCTTGATCCCCATTTTGGGGCGTGGAGGAGGCAGCTGATTAATGATTCTCTCTCATCATTGATGTTTCTATCTTTTTCTCTCCCTCTCCCTTGCTCTCTGAAATCAATAAAAAAAATATATTTAAAAAAGAGAGAAAGAAATGATCCCTTGTACTACTTACCTCTGGCACTCTCCCCTGTAACATAATTGACATAATTGTAGCTTCATGTTCTGCTTGTCACCTACAGGTGCAGTTTCTCTGCTCCCATGAGAGCACATGAACTCCTGTGGTACAAAGAATTCTCACTGAAGTTAGGAGATACTCGAAAATAGTAAAAATTAGGCATTTCGTCTCTAACCTATTGGCCTACTGCATTTTGTTGGCTCTGTGTTCTCTTCAATTCTTTTCTGGCTTATTCTTAATTTGGCAGACACCTGCTGACTATGTGCTCATTTGATGTATTCAGGTCTGATCTGAAAAACTGACCTTATCTTGGTTCTTGGATAGTCTTGTTTTGCTCGCACTAAAATAAAGATACCAAAAAGATAAAACAAAACAAAAAGCGAATGCAACTGGTCTCCATAGATAGAATCCATTTATCCTGTTTCTTCTGTATATATCCTGTATATTACCTCTATATATATTTGAAAGATATATGCATCCCTATGTTCATTGCAGCATTATTTTTCATTGTTTCAAGAACTTTTGGCAACTGAGCATTACAAGAAAAATGCTGACAATTTCAAGTTTATTAGTTCAAATGTTATTTTCTCAATCTCAAAAATTTACAGAGCGTATCTAGAAAAGAATGATGCAAGGCAATTGTTACAGAATAGTTACCTAGCTCTGCTTGTAGAGGATAGCATAATGGCCTATGCACTTACATTAAGTAAATATGAGTTAATTTTACATAACATATAAATAAACCATACTCTATTTATTTACTCATTTAATTTTTTTTAATCTTCACCCAAGGATATTTTTCCATTGATTTCTAGAGAGAGTGAACGTGAGGGAGAGAGACACAGAAAGAGAAACATCGATGTGAGAGAGACACATAGATTGGTTGCCTCCCACACGAGGGTCTGAGATCAAGCTTGCAACTGAGGTACATGCCCATGACCAAGAGTCAAACCCAGGACTCTTCAGTCTGTGAGCCAGTGCTCTATCCACTGAGCAAAACTGGCCAGGGCATTTAAAATTTTTTTATTTATTTATTTTTTAATTATACACTCTTTAGAGATTACAGTATGATATTCTCTCATGTCTACAGGCTCATCCTGATGTTGCTCTGCTAGCCTGGGGATGACAGGACAGGCAGGAGCAACAGGCTCTGCACTTCATTGCTGAAGAGGGATGCTCTAGGTCGAGTAAGCAGAATGAAGATTTGAAAGATGGGACAACTTCTAAACTGATGGCAGAGCTATAAATATCTGGAAGCTACCACCAGAATTCCCAGCCTTGCAAGTACTTATAAGAAATGGGGGGAGTTCTTTCAAGCAAAGATTGAAAAATTGCTGCCTGGCTGTAAATCTGAAAAGAGGCAACAAAGGATGAGCCTATCAATGAGTGACTAGACCTTGGCCTTGAAAAGTTATCACTGTGTTTCCAGGACAGAAAGGGTGGTTGTTCTTGCCTTTTCAGCTGGCTGCACAGATCCTTTTGTGCTGAATTTAATGTGGTGTAAGAGCAGTGGCTTTCAAACACGTTGGATCTCTCCACAGGAAGAAATATATTAAGGCTCAACACTCAACTACACAGATAAAATAAATGAAATTAAAAGTTTAATAAACTTATACTTATTTCCTATTTTTATTAATAGCATGCATGCATTCCATTTTGTACTTATGAATCATTCTCTTCGGTTTATACATAGATAAATACATCTAAAACAGATCTATTTATAAATTATAGGAAAACGTGAAGCTATATATTATCTATAAGACATACTTTATAGATAATATATATTTTTTTCCATTTAAATAAGTGTTACTTATAATTTGCTAATGGTCTCTGAGCGCAGTGTGAAAAACAGTAAGAAGTTCCAGTGAATCCTTCTACAGTAGAAGGAAGCTCTGCTCCCACCTTCAAAGGGGCGTCTACTGCTTTGCCTGCATGCTCCCGACACCAGTGCACACAGTTCGCACACAGCTAATTTGCACTTATTATTCTAAGTGTCCTGACATTTTCTCTTAGGTTAATTTTGTATTCTCAGCTTGAATGAAAACTGGAACAACAGGGGCCATGACTGCTTGACTCATGTATCTCCTTTCACAGCTCCTCCTGGTATCCAGCACAGTGTGTCTTTCCTCTGGATGGCTGATAATTGCTGCTGACTGCTAACACAATTGCATGGAAATGCAGAAGGAATGCAGTTCATTATTATTTCAGGGTCAGAGTGTACACAGTGTATATCCTCAGAAAATGTCAGCTATAAGGCAGGTAGCAGCTTTTTCTCAGAATTGTGGTTTATTCAAACTAATAGTTAAGTTGTCGAATTTTGAGTTGGCTGGTACAAATATCTTGTTTATTTTCTGGCATTTATTATATAATCTAAAATATGACTTGAATTTTTAAAAAATACTTAAAAAATGCACTCAGGAGCATCCTCATTTACTTCCCATTCACAGCAAACTTTGGACCTTCAGTGCATAGAATTAGATTACTCATACTTCTGTGTTCATGAAAATTATCATCCTTGGCCCATTTGAGGTTCATTCATCTATCTACCTACCTCCTGAATATCATATTCAAACTGGTCTATAGATTTACTATTTTACCAAATATAACAATATATTATAAAGTTATTGTACTCAAGGCAACATCCTACATAATAAAGAGCTAATATGCAAATGGTTGTCATGCTGTCACACCATAATGGCTCAGACACTCAACACTGGGGAGAGAGGAATGGGGACCAGCCAGGCTGCGGCTCAGGACAAGCCGCCTGCCCCGCAGTACTGGGTGCCTGCGGCTGTGGCCTGGGAGAAGCTGCCCGCCCATGGTCCCCTGAGGTTGTGGCCAGCCCGGGCGAAGCCAGCCTGGGTCCTGGGTGCCTGTGGCAGGCCAGAGGGAGGGAAGCCCGGGTCCCAGGTGCCTGCGACAGGCCGGAGGAGGGAATCCTGTGTCCTGGGTGCGGGGCGAGGCAGAGGCGGTTAGGGGTGATCAGGCAGGAAGGCAGAGGGGTTAGGGGTGATCAGGCAGGCAGACAGGTGAGCTGTTAGGAGCCAGCAGTCCAGGATTGCAAGAGGCAGTCAGACATCCCCCAAGGGGTCCCAGATTGGAGCAGTTGCAGGCCGGACTGAGAGATCCCCTGCCCCCGTGCATGAATTTTGTGCACTGGGCCTCTAGTTTAAAATAATCAGTGGTCAGGGACATAACTATTTAATTGGCCAGAGGAACAGAACAGAGAACCTGAAACAGCCATGTGCAACTTTTAGTATATGTAAGAGTTTATGGTAAGGGGAAAGGAAGGCAATTGAACCAATTGAGCTAGGAAAATATGTGGATTACTAACACTAACTACAGATGGATTACAACCCTAAATGTCAAAAGCTAAACTTGGAAGTGTTCAGAAGAAAATATAGATGAATATCTTTCTAATCTCAAAGGAGAGAAGGATTTCTTAAACAAGTACAGAGTGCTAATCATAAGGAGAAGATTGATAAATGTGACTACTCTAAAATTAAGAACTTGTGCTCATCAAGAAATCTTTAAAAAGCAATAGAAGACTAGCGAGAAACTGGGGCGGGGAGGAGGGATGTGTGTGTGGAACATATTTGCAGAACTAAACTAAGAAAGATCAGATTCAAAATTATGTAAAGAATTCCCACAAGTTAAAAATGGTCAACACCTCTCTTCTGTTCTTACCAACTTGCTCTTTCATTTTCCACTGACTTTGATCCCATTATACATCCAACAACAAATTAGACATTGAATGAGTTGTTCATTTCTACCTCTGTGCCATTTCCTACACCTGGAATATGGCCACCACCAGCTGGACCAATAACATCCTAAACACTTCCCTGAGCAAAGTCCATCACTCTCAAGTACCTTCTTTGATGACTCCATCTCATCACTGCTTATTCCCTCAGTATTCACAGATACTCATGTATAGTTGATTCCTATTATTACATATTTCTTTCTTGTATTCTGATTTTTTTAGATATCCTATCTACCCTATACCCAACCAACACTTTAATTTTCCCTGAATTTAGAATGTTTGTATATATCCCTTCAATTTTCATGGTCCTCCTTCTGCCTGGCTTTTCAATTCCATGACTTAGCACAGCGTTGTGCATGAAAGGGGTACCCAGCAAGTGGCTGCTCAATAGCAAACAAAGAATTTACTCAATTTAATAAAAAAATAGGACAAAATTAAGGTTTTTATCCAAGAAATAAAAAAGAAAGGAAAAGACAACAGCTCACACAAATAAATGTCTAACAGTGATTTTAAGTTAGTTATAGAGACATATGGAAGAGATTTAAAAATATCTGTTTATGAAGAAATTGTGGAGGAGGAAAGCAATGTAAACAAGCCAAATTAAGGAAATATTACATATTGGAGTAGAGAAAAACAATAAGCAGCAAGTTTTATAAAACATTTCAAATGGCAGTAAAATATTCAAATCAGATGGCAAAAAATAAAAGCAAATGACTGGACTAATTAGGACTATAAGCAAGACATTGTTTAGAAGATAAAAACCCAGATGTATTTATATCTTTTACTTTAGAAAAAGCAGGTGGAGACCTACCTTTATCAGACAATAATTTTCCAGGGACAACAGATGCAGGCAATTAAGAACACACATTATCTACAAACAAATTAGAGGAGGCAGCAATTTCAGATAGTTGGTGTTCATGATTTTTTTATAAGAAAGTAAGAAAATGATAAAGCATTGATTTAGACATTTTTTAGATGATACCAGGATGCTAAGAATTTCAGGATGAGTAGAGTCTAGCAAAGTAGGAATTAATCTATTAATTAAAGGTTATATAGGTTGAGAATTTAATTTGGGCAATTAAGATGCTCCAATTTCTTTGATTGCTAAAAAGATACCTGAATAAATGTGATTTTTTGCTAATTGTAAGGTCACTAAGACATTACTTCCTAGTAATGCAATCTGATAAAAGGAGAGTTCATCTGTTCTTCTCTCTGAGGCTGATAGTTACTCAGGCACCAAAAGATCCTAATTTTCAAGCTGGTTCACATACAGTCATACCTCATTTTATTGTGCTTCATAGGTTTTGTGGGTTTTTTTTTCACAACTTGAAGGCAAGACACTCCACTAGCAAAAGATTACAACTCACTTTATTACGATACTCATTTTATTACGATGGTCTGAAACCAAACCTGCAATATCTCCAAGGTATGCCTGCATAAAGTACTTTTGTGACAGAAGTCCTAAGGATGGCTTTTCAGTACAACTAGGTACCATCTTCCCCATCCGGGTACTTAACGTAGGCATGCATTTTGTATTGAGACCTAGATAGCAACAATTATTAGGTACTAAGTCCATGCCTAGTGCTGCAAGAAGTGCTGTCAGATTAGGTGAGAAAAAGGAAAATGTTTTCAAACAATTTTTAAAAATTTAAATCCTCATCTGAGGATATATTTTCTTTGATTTTTTTTTTTTTTTGAGAGAGAGAGGAAAGGTTGGAGGGGAGGGAAGAGAGACACACACAGAGAGAGAAACATCAATCAAACATCAACTGGTTGCCTCCCGTATGTACTGTATCCAGGGATTGAACCCCAAACCTAGGTATGTGCTCTGACTGGGAATTGAACCCAAAACCTTTGTAGTGTATAGGACAAATGATCCAACCAACTGAGCCACCCAACCAGGGCAAACATTTTCAAACACTTTGCATTCTGTATGTATGCAGCTGATTAATATAGATACATCCATTCGTTCATTTAGTCAGCAATGGAAGGCATACATAAGAGATCAACTCCAGCCTATGGCATGTACTTTTTGGGTAACCTCAGGTAAATAACTTATTGTTTCTGAGCTTGAGCTGATCCATGAGATTGGGCAGTTGGGGTTGTGGCCATATATCTTCTTTACAGGGTTATTGTGAGAATTAACTTTGAGTATACACGTGAAAATACTTTGGCAATTATAAACATCAGAGAGAGGTCAAAAAAAGAAGAGAACTGGATGAAAGAAGGTAGCCAAAGTACAAATATGCATGACCCATAGACACAGACAATGGTGGGGTGATGGCCAGAGGGAAGGGGGTGGGGACTGTGTGGAGATGTGCAAAGAAGGGGGGGAATAGAGACATTTGTAATAGTGTCAACAATAGAAATAAAGCTGAGAGCGAGAGAGAGAGAGAGAGAGAGAGAGAGAGAGAGAGAGAGAGAGAACTGAGAAGCCTTGAGATCTAGGAATCAATAGATCATTGATTTTATTGGAAGTGGAAATTTGATTGAGGAGATGATGGATCTGACTCAGAGGATGGTAAGAAAGTGCAACCAGCAAGTGGAGTCAGTTTTTCCCCAAAAGTTTGTTGTGTCTTTGCTGCCCAAAATAGATGCGCTTTTAAATCAGAGATTGTATCTCATTTATTTTTATGCCTCTAGCTCTACAACAGAGCTACATGGGAGGGTTTCATGTTAAAAATCTATAATAATAAGAGCATAATATGCTAATTATACCGGACAGCTGAACCACCTTCTGGACTAAGCTAGGGCTGCAAGGGCCAAGCCCCTTGTACAAATTTCGTGCATGGGGCCTCTAGTAATTAGATAAATGTTGATGACAAAGGAGAGAATGAAAGGGGACAACAGCTTTAGGTGAAAGCAAAGTCAAGGGGTGTTTTGTTTTTTCTTATTTTGAAAACAGGAGACTCCTGAGTATGTTAATTTTAAGAGGGCAGAGTGGGTAAAAGGGGAGACGTTGAAGGTATTTCAGAGATACAGTTATTATCTTGAATGATGGAAGAGGCAAGAAGAAATGAGATCAAGAATATAGAGGAGGACCCTGGGCAGTGTGGCTCAGTTAGTTGGGCATTGTCCCCTACACCAAAAGATTACCGGTTGATTCCAGGTCAGGGCACATGCTTGGGTGGTGGACTAGATTCCCAGTAGGAGGTGTGCAGGAGGCAGCTGATGGATGTTGCACTCTCACATGGTTGTTTCTCTCTCTAAAAATCAATAAACTATTCTTTTTAAAAAAAGAATATCAAGGAGGTCTATACTGAAAGAAACAAAGGCAATTAGCATCAAGTACACATGAAGGCAACCTCACCTGGGAGAGATAAAGTTAGAGAACTCTGAGATGTTCCTTGTGGTGAGGAAGAAAGCTGATGATGCTCAAGGCTGATGGTTCCTACCTTCCAGGAATGCAACAGGTAAGCTTTTCCCGCTGGGTAAGAGGGGTTGGGGGTTTTGAGATGGTTGAATGTTCCATGAGAAGTTAATATGAGATCAGAAATGGGATAGTTGAAAAGGACCTGGTGTAGGATATCAGGGTATCAGGAGTGATGAAAAGGAAGACTGAATGTGAATTACAGGTTAGGAGGAGTGGAAAGGGAGGGCTGAGGTAAATCTTTAGTTGTTATTGTTGGAGCATGTGCAGGCCAAGAAAGGTGCCTTGCCAAATTTTACCTTGGACAGCCCAACCTCACGTGTTTTTTTTTTCCCCCTTTCATTGGAAGAGGATAAGCAGGGAGACTGGTATGCAACTTAAAAACTGCTTCGAAGAAATAAGATTTTGAAATAGAAATGAGGAAAATAAAAATGGAAGTTCGGAATTACTAGAAAAAAAGAAACATTTAATAATTGAACCAGTCTAGAGATGGCAGGGTTTTCTTGAGAAGGGTAAGTTCCCAGGAATAGGGAGCTCTTATAGGACAGGAAATATAATGATTAGTTGGGATTAAAACAAATGAAATTTAATTTAATGAATCTCAGGATAAGCTTGAGTGGCATCCTAATGCTAACCTAGATAGACTATGCCTCTTCATTCCTTATCCAAATTGTACTTAATATTTATTACTTTTTCTTAAACAAAATAAATACATAGGTAAGTACAGCTGATCTTTAGGTTTTAAAAGCCCTGATAATTCGGCAGATTTTTAAACTAGCTTGAGAATCCGCACACTGCTAAAACTGAGTCTATACTACTTCATTCTCTGCCAACTGCTTTTTGAAAAACATTCATTACTTTTATAACAAAAGTTAATATATGAATGCATTATGCTTATAAAATGTTTAGTTAACATGTAATAGCACAATTTATTTTACCATTCCTCTGTAGTTGGGCACTTAGTTGGCTTCCAATGTTTTTCTTACTCAAAAAATATGTCATGAACATCTTTGTACATAATGCTTTGCTTAGATGTGTTAGTGTGTCTCTCAGATAATGTGGGATGGCTGTGTTGAAGGATATGCACACTAATAAGGTAACTTCCTGAGAGGTTATATCAATTTACAGTCCCATCAATAGTGCATGAGAGCGTGCCAATTGTTTCATAGTCTCATATAACGTATAATTGCGTCCTTAGTATGATGAAGAAAATGGAAAGCAAACTCTCTTCTCAGGCTTTAAAATCAAGAACACATAACATACACATGTGAAAGAAATATCAGATGGTGTATATCACAAAATACAATTAGGAAGATCTATCCAAGTATATGCCATGTGGCTTTTATAGTGTGTTTAAAATGTTGTGTCAATCAAAACTTTTGCAAATCAATTTATATGGATGGGTTTTTCATTTCCTTCAATCTTTCATGCATTGATTTAGTTTGCTTAGTAGTGATCATGCTACATTATAGTTATTTTCTCCTTTCCTCTTTACATTGCAATCAATAATTTTCCATGTTACTATAAAGTCCTAACAAATATCATTTAAAAATAGCTACATAATATTCTTTTAATGGGATGTATTTAACTATTCCCCTTAGATTGTCTTCAGTTTCTCTTATCATTAGTGAAGCTACAATAAACATTTTTGTGGCCCACTTTCCTCTACATTTAACACTATATTAATAAAATATAGACCCTAGATTAAAATGATTGAGTCAACAAAAATAATCATTTTAAGAGTTTGATAAAGATGGCAAAGTACTGTTTATAGAAAAAGTTGCACTAATGAATAAGATATCAATTTCGCTGTATCTTTGCCTCATTGCTTTATTTTTTTTTATAACTTTTTAAAGTCTGCTAATTTGATCTTATGCTGTTTTAAATGTTTTTAATTTTCAGCGAGCATGAATATGACATGTACCTGTCCTTTGTCCACACAAAATTGTCTTTCAAATTAATTTCTCAACCTTGGGTATTTTTGGATCGTTCTTAGTTGTGGGGAGATGGCCTGTGTATTGTAGTTTGTTTAGCAGCATCCCTGCCCTGTGTACACGAGATGCCTGCAACAGCCCTGACAGAACCACATTGTCCCCAGACACTGCTCATTACCCAATTAGGGACAAAAGCAGACTTTCTGAAGAATCCTGTTTTAGCAAATAAATTTTCAATAATCTAGTAACCTACCCGTAGTTGATCTGTTTTGGAAGTTGAGATGTTTGGATCTAAAGTAAGAAATCTTCGTTTATAAGTGTGAAGTCACTGTAAGCAAGGACATGTTAAAAAGTGAAGCGCTAACAGAGGCTCATTGAGGCCAATCTGGAAAGTAACGTAAGAGTGCCAAAGCTGAACAGACAGCTTAAGAATTTCATTCCATTGCCCAAGTTTGCTTTCCGAGTAGCTGGGACTAGAATTTAAGTCTTTGTGCCCCAGGCTCTAGGTCTTTTCATAATCCTTTACTACAGCTCATGCCATCTCTGCTGTCCATTACAATTCAGCTGGGCCCATCTCCTTCATGGGACTTTTTCAGAAAACCCACTTGAACTGCAATGATGGCAACCTCTCCACTAGAATATGCTTTTTTTACATGGAGTGCTTTGGCTGTTTGATGTTCAATGATGGTCACTTTTACCTTAGGCTTGATTCCAATTGCTTGAAAACTCTTGGGGGGCCCTAACTGGTTTGGCTCAGTGGACAGAGCGTCGGCCTTCGGACTGAAGGGTTCCAGGTTCGGTTCCAGTCAAGGGCATGTACCTTGGTTGCAGGGCACATCCCCAGTAGGGGGGATGTGCAGGAGGCAGCCTGATCAATGTTCCTCTCTCACCGATGTTTCTAACTCTCTATCCCTCTCCCTTCCTCTCTATAAAAAAATCAATAAAATATATTTTTTTTAAAAAAGAAAACTCTTGGGGGGCACTGGGGCAAAGGGTTCTGGCCAAGAAGGACACTCACAAAATATCACCACCTAGGACAGCTTCGAAAGCATCTTGAATTATTTTGTTAGGAATATGATGGTCCTTTAAGTTTGCCAAGTGGAGCTGGCCCCTATACTAGTAAAAAGAAGGACATACATGAGCTTTGGCCAGTAAAAAGTGAAAAACTGTAAGCAATAACTTTTAAATGAGTAGATCATTAGTAAGTTATCTTTAATAAGAATGGGAGACAGGAAGAGGATTGATGGATTAGAAGGAGTAAAGACCTGAGGGGCAAAGTAAAAATGTAAGGTGCTAATGGAGAACAGAGGAAAGTGGTATTGAGGGAAAGGAGAAGCAGCAGCCATTGTTTGGCTTATAGTAAAACCATTTCATTTCTATAGATTGTAGAATCCACATTGTTCTCCACTGTAACCCTGGTGCCTAATACAGACTTGCGCATTAAACACACATTTCCTGAAGAAATGATTGAATGACTGTCTGAACTGGCTTCTTGAAAATCACCTCATTTGCTGTAGCTGAGTCAGGTCCCGCTCTTTACACACGTGTGAATAAGGATGGAAAATCACCAGCTTCCCTGAGGCTTGCCTGCGACTGGTCTGGTTCCATCCTAGGCACTGCAAGTGGGGGATGAGGACACACAAATATAAGAAACAGTCTTTGGCTGAGACAGTCTGACAATCTTATTGGAAAGATAAGATATGAAATAGAAATATGAACAAATATGAAATAGTTGTTCAAAATAGAAGGATATTGAGAGGTCAAAGGCTACAACATGTTTGGAATTTGGCAAGAAATAGGGGATTTCCTCCTCGGCCCTCTCAATGCCTTTCCTGAAACCCAGCCTTCAGGTGGCTAAGCTGCGAATGGCTTCAAATGCTGTGGTGACATAGTTGCAGCAAGGGAGTCAGAAAATGAGAAATCATTTACACTGCAAACAGATGTTTGTAAGGCGCTGTATATTAGATATTGTAAGAAACTACAGAACGAGTATGATATGATTTCTACTCCCAGTGGAACTTAGAGTCTAATCGATCCTCTTGATTAACTGTAAGAAGCAGCATAAAAAGAGCTTAAATTAGAATTTTAGCTCTGCCAATGTGTGACCCTGGGCATATCCCATCTGTATAATGGTATTAATATTTTCTCCCTCATGGATTTTTAACAATAAAATGAGACAAGGTGCCATGAGTTGGACATGCTTGAGTAGAGTATGTGGAACATAGTTTTCTTCAAAAGGGCTAAGTGTTGGCTATTCAGACACTGGAGGTTTTTGAAAGTCATTCAGCACACTAAGTTCAACATTAGTAATTTATCTAAAATGATGACATAGGTAAAAATGTAAAACTATTTTTCAAAATACAGCTTTAAATCAAAAGCTTTTAGTCATTCGAAGCTTTCCCAGTTACCAGGCAGATGTGAGTTAAATGCAAACTGAAGGACCCTGTATTTGAAAGGAGTGTTGCCACACCTTCAGATTTACAAAAAGTGGGAGGAAATAAAAATTGCAAATGTAGTTCAAAGAAGATTAATTATCTTATATCTATCTCAGAGAAAAGCGCCAAACAGGAATATGTGCTAACAGGTAATCACCTTGTAATCTAATCAGGAAAGATCTGGAGGTATTGTGAAGTCCGCAACCCTCATCTTGGGGCCCAAGGCAGTGCTGGATTAAATTTCAAAAAACAGATGCATAAGAAGAGAACACTGTTATTACTGCAAAGCCGTAGTTAGGTTCTAGAAGGAATACGTTTACATTATTAATCACCTCTGGACACATAGAATATTATTGCCTTGGAAAGGGGGCACAATGTTACAGCAAAGCACCCATCCCACTAGATCTCAAGAAAATAAAATTTGGAGGAAAGGGTGAAAACAAACAGATCTTGGTCACACTTGGGAAAAATACCTAAATAATTAATGTTAAAATGAAGAAATCATAATGTGCTCATTACAAAAAGGGAAGACACACATATTAGTGAGCAAAGAATATAAAGACATGGCCCTTCTCTGCTAAGAGTATTCAAATTAGACAGGAAGATAAATGGAAATTCAATCTCCAGTTAAAAAATAAGTGTAGGCCAAG
This sequence comes from Myotis nattereri, assembly GCF_964212035.1. Classification (NCBI taxonomy): domain Eukaryota; kingdom Metazoa; phylum Chordata; class Mammalia; order Chiroptera; family Vespertilionidae; genus Myotis; species Myotis nattereri. Next base: position 39,542,656 of record NC_138082.1, read on the forward strand.
AGGACAATTCTTTTTCACAGAACACTAGTGATTCACATAGAAAACAATCCCCTAAGACAGGGAGAGAAAAGATTAGCATAGCTCCTCAAGTAAGCCTGTGATTTAGCAATGTGCTTTGTGTCCCTTCTTCTTCCAAAGGCAAATACTCCAGTCAGATTTAAAAGTGAGTTAGGTTTAAAAGTGAGACAGAGGTAAAACACTAATTGAAAACTCAGAAATAACCTTAAGATTTCCATTTAAAACTTCCTATACTTTTTCATATTGATTTTTTAGACATAAATGTCTGGGTCCAATTCTAGGTGAGATTTCTACATAAAACCAACTCATTAGCCTTAAAGATCTATCTCATTATTTTCTCATCACATTTATGAGAAAATAATAATGAAAATTAACTGATCTGAAAAAACCCTCAGCATTGTGTTTCAATTCATTGTTACCCATCTTCAGCAGGCAGACATCCTTACAATAATATCAGTGGTTTTGAGCAAATGTAAAAACTTTAGCTGAACCTGAGTTGGGGCTTTTAAGAACAAATATCACTAAAACACTTGATTCATTAATTCTCATAATATGTGAAGGTTAAAATAAAACATTTTCTGATATTTGTAACATTAGTGCACCTTTTAAACAAATATAATTTAGTAGCCTATTGAAAAAATCTTATGCTATCTTCCATCTAGTTCTAAGTTGCTGTGAAATATTTTTGTATTTCTAAGACACTTATTGCCTTATTGCCCAATATTGAGATAGACCTCCTATTTACTTCACAAGTGGTTGTTAAATTACCTCTCAGATCTTTCACAGTTTGCAAAGTATTTCCCCCTTTGCTTTGGTCCTTGTGTTAACCCTATGGAGATGGTATATTTATTTCCCATATTACAGATGAGGAAACTGAAGTTTAGAGGGAATGAAGAATATCATTCAGCAGAAAGTAAGCAAATGCTAAGTCAGAGCTCAAGTCCTGCTCATCTAACTAGAACTCATGCTTTCCCCATTACATGACGTTGCAGCCATCCGAAAGTAGTGATCAGGAAAGATTTGTAGTGGAATTATTGGAGAACTAAAGACGAGCTATAAGACACTGAGGAAAAGTTTGCAAAATATCTCAAAAGCAATGGAAAAAAGCAAAATATGAGCAGGACAATTATCAACCAATGGTACCAATTTTCCTATATAGTTTCCAAAATGTTTCATATGCCATATGTCTTTTGACTATTACTGTAACGCATTGAGACAATGCTGATATAATTAGTCCTGTCTTATAAATGAAAAAAAAAAAATTGAGGTCTCTAGGCTTAAAATTGACAGCTGAAATTGGAATTTGAGTCTTCTATTCCTAGTTCCTAGTTTACTTCCACGTTCAGAGTGGTTTTCAAAATATAGCCTCCGGCCTCGATACCTGAGTGTTGCTGATGTCTGCAGAGCGATCTTAAAGTCTATAAGGCCTTGTTCATAGCCTCTTACCGTGTAAGCTCTTACCCATTTCTTATTGAGAAAAACTGATTTGGCAAGTCTTCAAATTTGTTGATGCTGTTCTTGTTATTACAAAGTTCTTTATCCACTGAAATTTGAATTTATGGACATAGTTAAAAGCAGTTTGTCTGCTGCTGCTGATCAATGTTTAGGAACCAATGCACCACACCCTCATAAACACAAACAGTAGGAAAAGGCTTAAATTAATCCCTTTCTGCTATGTTCCTCCTCCATGTTTCGGAACCTCTGTGTTGGTAACCTCACAGCCCTCCCAAAGCTCCTCACCTAAGGCTAACAGTTCTCAAAGTTGATTTACTCAGTTACTGCCAGGAATGAGCAATAATGGTTCTAGGAAAACGATGGTGGGATGGTTTGAGAACCCCCTATATTAGCTAGCACTGGAAAGGCACAGGCAATGCCAAGTTACCCAATAGACACACATTTGCAACAGAAAACCTAAAGAGAAGCTGTTTTTTCTATATATTTGAGTCCTGTGGTTTTTAGTTTAATGTTGAATCCATGTTGAAGCGCATTTAGAAGGGAGACACCAAAACTGCTTCTGTGCTTGAGCTTCCAGAGGCCTTACTAGTAATCTTGCCTTGGCTGAGGACATGAGGCACCGTTCTTAGTTATGTCACAGGGGGGAAATTGGGAGTTGTCTGCATGTATTTAATGCTTCTTTCAGCTGTTGTTAGGAAAGCAGCCCTCAAATTATTCTCTCCCCATAGGTGGTTAAAAATAGTCAGGGAGGAGAGAGGGATAGAGTTGTACTTTGCAGGACATAAAAAATGCACATGCTGCTAAATTGTGCAAGCCACGGGGAAGGAACACTTCTCACAGGTGTTCCACTCCGCGGAGGTTACTCATTTGCCTCCAAGTGCAATCCAAGGTGTTGACTTGATGCTTTAAGGGCCCCTCTCAGGTACTCTGGACCTGGGGTATCTGGAGATGCCAGTACTTATCTGAGCTCAGTAGCAACCACCCTGTTCCCCACTCTGAAGTGCAGGGCACTGGAAGCTGGGTGTTTTTCTCATGGAAGGCTTTCGCTTCTGGAATTTCCTGCCTGTCCGAGCCCGCCAGAACCCCACCTTACTGACCTTCAGGGACTCATGAAAGACTTCTTTTCAAAATAACCTTTACTGATGGCAAGAGACCTTAAGACTATAATTTTTATAAACGACAACTTAAGCAATCTATCATAGCTCGTGTTCTTCTGGGGGATGATTTAATTTTGGCGCTAGCTTCCTGTAGCGATTTCAAACAGGGTACCCTTTGGAGAATAAACATACCAACGAGTGTCTGCCCTTAGTAATGAGTGAGAATGCCTACCTGGGTGTGCAAATACTTAGAATTCTGAAAATATAAAAACGGTCAGATTACTGCTCCTTCTCACCTGGTAGCCCAGGTGTGCAGGTGCCTGCAACAGCCCTACACTTCAAGGTGAGTAATGAAACGGCTCTTCCCTGGAAGCTCTAGGATGGTGTGCGTGTGTGCTTGTCAGATCTCAAGCCCACCCCGGAGAGCAGCCATTGGCTCTGGCTGGACGCTAAAATATTTACCCTGGACGATTATGCCAAGACATTAACAGCTGCTGGATTAATTATTGATGGAGTTAGTGTCAATCATCTCAGAAGAAAACCAAAGAATAATATTTTAAAGTCATCTGGTCAAAAAAAAAAAAAAGTCTCTGCTAACACAGCTCTCTTGTCCTTTATTACTCTTGCACTGCTCCAGCCAAAGAAGTAATCTCAGAAAACCGCTCTTCTAAAATTATTTTTCCTGTTCCCTTCAATGTTTTCTTTCCAAGCGCTCTCCCTTTCAGAACTCAGCACCTGGGTACGTCTTGTGCTGTTTTCAGAAGATGCCCTACATCAGGGTAACCGATGACATGTTTTCGTTTTGAAAACTTCAATAAACACGGAAAAGAAAACCCGGAGGAGCCGGAGCCCCCCCACCCAGGAGTCCTTCGGATCCTCAGCGAGGCTGCGATGCCTTCCGCGCTGCGGGCCTCCCTGGCTGCGCCAAAAACGTCCAGGCGATTCCGTGTGCTCCTCCAGCCCGGAGCCCGTTAAAGAGGAACAACAAATAGCGGGTCTGAGGATCTCCCAGGAGGGAGTTGCACTCTGGCCTGACTAACATGTGAAAGGTCCGCCCCTCCGCGCCGCCTGGCATCCCGGTGTGGAGACCTCTGCGGCTGCCAAGAATTTTATCAGAGACCGGAGTCCCGAGGCCGGCGCCCGCGAGGACCCGGGTCGGGACGAGCCTGGGCGCCCGGCTGTGCGCGCGCCTGCAAAGGCGGGATTTGGAGGCGGCGAGGCTGCGGGAGGCGCTGCAGTGTCCGCGAGCCCCCGAGCGGTCCCGCCTCGCTCGCGGGAGCGGGTGAGCCTCCGAGTCCCTGCCTGATACACCGGCGCCAGCTTGGGCGCGCGGGAGCGGCGTCGGCGAGTGTCGCCCCGGGGTCCTCCGGGGCCGGGCGGAGCGCCACCCCCCGCCGGGCGCGCCCCGCCGCTGCGGCTCACGCCCCTCACCTGGGCGAGGCCGGGCGCGCAGGCGCTCAGCGCGGGGGCCGCGGTGGTGGGGCGCCTCTGCCCGGCGCCCGCCAGAGTTGGACTGTTCGGGACCGCGCCGGGCCGAGCTGTCGCCCGTGCTGTCGCCGCCACCGCCCCGGCGGCCGCAGATCGCGGGGAAGCGTCTGCGAGGAGCCCCGGAGCCGCCCCGGCGGGACCGCCGCCGCCGCCAGCGCGAGCAACAGCTTCCCGGCGGGGCAGCCACTGCCCCCGGCGCCAGCGGCCCGCGCTCCGAGGTAAGCTCCGGGCGCCCGGCTCAGCCCAGCCCGGCGCCTCGCGCCCGCCCGCCCGCCCGGGCTGAGCCCGCACCTGGGCGCCGCCCCGGGGAATGGCCCGCAGCCCCCCTCGCGGCGGAGTTCCCACTTCGTCCGCGGTCCCACTTGTAGAGGGGGATGCCCAGCTGCCGCCCGCCAGGGCTGCGGGCTGTGAGGTTCCTGCGAGCCCCTGGAGTTGGGAGTGGGTCCTGGAAGCCAGAGGAGTGGAGGCACCCCCCGTGTGGGCTCCCGGCGCTGGTCCCTGCGCACGGAGGGGAGGATGGAGCAGGGAAGAGGACAAGGAGAGTGCCCCTCTGTGGTTAGCCGCAGTGCCTCCGCCGCCCGCGCTGGGAAGTTTGGGGCTGGCATCTCTGTCTTCATTCTAAGGGGATAAATGGGTATTGGGGGGAAGGAGGTGTTGGAGGGAGGTAGCAGTCGAAGAAGCTTGGGGGTCCCAAGAGAGTTCTGCAGCTGATTGAAGGTGAAACGGGGGTGAGAGTGGGGGGCTGAGAGGCAGAAACAAGGTCCCAAAGTTTGCAGCTTGCTGGGATCCCTGAGGGGGGTCCGGGCTACCGAGCGCTGGGTGAAGGTGTCCGCGCAGAATGGGAGGACACGGTGGGGCTGCGGAAGGGACCAGGAGAAGGGGAGGGAGGACCATCTGTTTCGACACTGTTGTTTGCGGGGGCCGCTGGGGAGAGCTGGCAGGACCACGCTTTCCGGAATGCGTTCCCAGGCTCTGGAGGACAAACATTTTTTTATGGTGAACCTAGATCGGGGAGTGTTAGGATTCTTCAAGGAAAATAAATTGCCACCAAGCCCTCCGCCCCCGTGGGTACGAAAGAAACAGAGTTTTGGAATGTTCTCTAGTTCATGGCTTAGCCAGTGTCGTTTTCATGCAGAGGTGTGGTTTGCAGGTCCTTCTGGTTTTGCTTTGCTCGGGAGCACCACACCAGGGTGAATGCAAACTTTGTTAAGATGTAGCAAAAGATGCTCAGAAAGAAGAAATGAAACATTTGCTTTATGGAGTCCAGTCTGAAGCTTGGAAACTGGCAGCTTCAGAACAATGCATGAAGCAGTCGGAAATGCACTTATCAAATTAAAAAGAAGGCTTTTCATAAAGTCAATAAGCTACATCTTAGATAAAGGTCAAGGTTTTGGCTTGAAAGAATTTCCGGGGCCTGGTTTCACTGCTTTTCACAGTCCTTTCTTCTTATTTTGATGCCATATGTGCAGTGAGTAGGCACCACCCCTGTCCTCTATTAGATAAACGCCCTGAGAATGCAAACACTGCATTGCAAGTTCTGTTGTTGCTTGAGGGTTTTAAGGTGGAAAATGCTTATTTGGTCAAAGTGTGGGTCGTAGCTCAGATTCTATATTCCCATAAATCAAGTATTTGTGGATTTATAATTTACGTTCCTACTCATTTCCAAAAGTGATTGGAGGAAGCTTGGAATGAAAGCCACAAATCAAAGAGCTATTCTTGTAGCTCTCCTTGACCTCTCTTACATTTGTAGTAAAATTCTTTTGAGAAGGTGAATCCTCCTAACAAAGGAAAACGTACTGTCCTCTCTGGAATCATCCTAGTGATATAAATATTTTTCAGTATCATTCCTTATATAATTTGTTTGCATTCTATTATTTTACATTACCTAAGTAATAATCTTTTTATAGATTATTACCACTAAATAGCAGCTATAGGAGTAAAAATTTGAATTTTACAGCACTTGAGCAATAAAGAGATTCCCAGAGCAAAAATAGAACTGTGAACTTAATGTATTCTTCTTTTTTAAAATTTTCAATTATTTAATTTTTTTTAAAAAACATTCAATCTCTTAAGCATCTTCCCCATCACATAGTTAATTAATTATTTTTTTATTTTTTATTAAATGTATTGGGGTGACATTGTTTAATAGGATCACATAGGTTCCAAGTGTACATTTCTATGATACAAGATCTGTATATTGCACCACCCAATGTATCCTTGACCTGAGGTAGAAAGGAAAGCAAGAGTGGTGTCTCCTCTACAGTCAAACCAGAGAAGGAACTGTCATTAGTACTTGTCACCCAAATATAGCCAATTAGTAAGACCCAAGAGCAGTTGGAGGAAACCTATACGAAGTGTATTATAAGAGGATCTATCAAAGTCTATCAAGTGTTCTCAGAATCTTTTTACTTAGGCTAGTGACCTGGCCCAGACAGAAAATAAAAATCCTGCAAAACAAACACAATTCTCAAAGAGGAGATGTCTTAATGGAACAATGCTGTGTGGAGTTTCTCTGATTAAATCCTTGAACTGCCCTCCCCCCACCCTTTAGAATTTTTTCTGCCAGCTGAATTTGAAGATATTAGCACTTGATTTCTAGCAACAATATTAAAAACACAAGCAATTGTTTTGCTTCTCATAGGTGTGACTTATTTGCGAACACCTGTAACAGAAGAAAAGAGTAACATTGATTGTCTCCTGTTTCTATAAGATCCTATGTCTTCAAAGATTTAAAGAGCAATGATAGTTTGTCCCGAGTTCCCACTGCTTTTCTTTTGCTTCGAGGACTTTATTGTGACACCCCCCCCCCCCCCGGCCCAACCCACCATTTCACTATGTCTATTTTGTCACCTCCCCTGCTCCTGTCCCTGTTCCCCATGTGTCTCAATATGGTCTTTTTAGCCTGGCTTTTCTTTTTCATTTTTCTTAATACTGTATATTTCTCTTGATCGCCTTTGTTTTATAGATGATCTCCTTTTTGCTTTTGGTTCTGTGGTGTCCTTTTATTAGTGCCAGATTGTTTTCCTAAAGTAACCTCCTTATCTCTACTCTCCCTCCTAAATTTCATGTTGACATTTTGAACTACCTACGAGATGGCTTTTATATTACTCTCAGATGCTTCAAATTTAACAGATCTAAACTCTAACCAACATCTTTCTCCTTCCATGGACAGGGATGACTGTTAGTTTCTGTATTTCTCCCTGTCACTCAGAGCCTTCCCAATTTCTTTGCTTTCCACATACAATACACAGGTAAAGCCCAGAGACTCCATTTCCATGATGCTTCATGATGCTGTTCTTCCCTTGGTGATGACTTTGTTCAGACTCTTCTTATCTCTTCTTAGGGACTACCATGATGTCTTCCTGACTAGTTTCACATCTCCAGTCTCTCTCATTTCCAGTCCATTTACACTTGGTTTGCAGAATAAGCTTCTTAAAGCAGCGCTAACTTCAGTCACTGTCTAATGAACATTTCCCCAGTACCCAACCAAATGCCATATAAACGTCTCCTCTGATGTTTAAGACCCTTTGCAGTCCAGACCCATAGTAGCTCCACATTTTTTACTTTGATCTCATAGATTCATTAACTCATTTGTTAATTTATTCGATGGATATTTGAGTGCCTGCTACATGCCAGGCACAGCTATAGGTAATCATTTTAGAAGTACCTCGGTACTTGCACAGTGACATGTTTCAAATTTTATTTGTCAATGGTGGAATCCACTGTTAAAATATAATCTTATATGCCCAGCCAGCATGGCTTAGTGGTTGAGCATTGACCTGTGTACCAGGAGGTCACATGCCCAGGTTGTGGGCTCAATTCCCAGTGTGAGGTTGTGCAGGAGGCAGCCAATCAATGATTCTCTCTCATCATTGATGTTTTCATCTCTCCTGCCCTCTCCCTTCCTTTCTGAAATCAATAAAAAATTTAAAAAAAAATCTTGTGTGGTTGAAATGGGGCCCCAGCAATCTCATGAGCCTCCCCTCCCTACCCTTTATGGATGATTAGTTAGAGGAACCTATTAGCAGTCTCTGAGGCATCATCACAGACTCCTGAGTCTGCTTGAAACAACTCAAAAAACACTGCTCTAGGCTGAAGGCAATGTTCCTTCAACACCCAGCAGGCCTGTGAGTTCTGCATCTTTGCTTATGCTGTTCCCTTGGCCTGAAACAGGGCCTCCCACTTTCCCATAACCATTTCTGCCTGTCAGAGAGTCAGTGCAATTGCTGTACACTTCCTGCTCTCATTTTGAATTCAGTTTTTGCCCCTCCAAACCATTTTGCTTGACTTCCTCTTAGAGCACATCATGGTCTTCCTCATATATATGTGCTCTCTGCGTTCTCCCCTAAAAGCAACATGCCAACCACACCTGACCTCAAGCATCTATTTCCCAAAATACCCAGGTCTGGGCCTAGCATATCGTGGGGCACTAACAAATAACTGAATTAGATTGACTTCTACTTAGTTACCTAGTTCCCATCTCTGCCTGTAATAGCTCTTTGTTTTAATTCCTCAATTTGGTTCGTATAGTAGAGCCAGGTCTTCTTAAAATTGTTTATGCATCTTAATCACGAGGGAATCTTATTTAAATGCAGATCTTGATTCAGAAGGTTAGGGTTGAAGCACCCAGATACTGCATTTCTAACAAGTTTCTGGGTGATGCTGGCATAGCTGATCCAAGAACTCCACTTTGAGTGGCAATGGTAGCAGATGCTACTGCACAGGTTTGGGAGTTTCTGGCAGTCCCTACCTCTTTGTCTGGTGATTTTTCTGCTGTTAGTGTTTGCTTTGATATTACTTTCTATTTTGAAAGTACTTTAGGCTTCAGCATGCTTCCCAAGGCTGAGGGGAAGGTGTGATTCTCTTGTATTTTCCCCTTGTTTTGCTGATACAACATTGCAATGGCCAGTTCTCTCTATTGTTCTGGTCACTTCTATTGCTTTATTATATATCCCTTCTCATTTACCCATCAGTCAGTCAATTTCAGATGGTGGCTGTTCTCCTTTCTCATCCTGTTATGACCTTTTCTTTCTTTTGCTCTCTCTGGTTCTTGACATTCTCTTCAGATGCCGTGGTTGACTCCTTGCCGCAACTGTTTGCCTACGGCTTCCAAAATTTTTCTGTGAAAGGAGCAGTGAAATAGGGCTCAGGAGACTCCAGCTCCCATTGTGCCTTTACTGCTGCTGGGAGACACTGGGCAAAGCTGCTTCTTTCCTGGGCTCCTCACTTGTGGCTGGAGGGTGTGGATTGCAGTTTCCTGGATCTACTTCAGCACAAAGATGCCAGGTGGGATCTTCATGTGGGGCAGAAAGGGCAGATTGGGAAGGAAACAAGAATGGTCTGATGATGTAGGTGTGGATGTGTGCCCCCATCGAGTGTTTCTGTTCTAGATAAACAATTGGAGCTTTGGTTGTTCTCCCACTATTTGGAGAAAGACTCAATATTTTTTTAAAAACCAAAAAAACCCCAAAAGCACCATCCTTGGTGTTTGTTAATCCGGTTGCTTTCAACCAGGGGTCCTCAAACTTTTTAAACAGGGGGCCAGTTCACTGTCCCTCAGACCGTTGGAGGGCCAGATTATAGTTTAAAAAAAAAACTATGAACAAATTCCTATGCAGACAGCGGCGGCAAAAACACCCGGCGGGCCGGGTAAATGTTTTCGGCGGGCCGCATGTGGCCCGCGGGCTGTAGTTTGAGGACCCCTGCTTTCAACCCTAGATTCACACTAAAATTCTCTCTGGAGCTTTAAAAAATAGTGATGTTCTTAGCTCATCTTGAGGGAATGATTTATCAGTATTTTTTAAATCTCCCCAAATGATTCTAATTTCCAGCCCGTGTGGACAACTACAGCATCTGGTCTATAAAGAGAGTGTGGACTGGTGGTTAGGAGCATAGCATGTGTTTAGTCAAATCCTGGCTTTGCTCCTTACCAGCTTTGAGAGCTTAGGGCCTTGATTTCTTGATATGTGAAATGGGTTGACTTGGTTATGGGGGATTGGTAAGACCCAGCAGTGGGGTGCTGTGTACACTTTGGTTGTTTAAGAGAGAGTAGTGGTTGTTCATCATGATAATCACACTATTATAATTTATATCTCTCAATCACGTAAGGGTCATCTTGTCTGAGTCCAGTTAACACTCTCGTCACCCCCTGTTCACCTTTAACATATTTAGCATAGTATAATCAGTTTGAAAAGAAATTTATGAGCCTATTCTTTGCAAGTCAGTGAAAAAATACAGAAGGCGGATATATTAACAAAAACCAATCACCCTTATAGTTTTGATCCATTTGGTGCCACATCAACTCTATGATCTCATAAATAGCAGAGATGGATTAAAATACATATAAACTGATACAAAAAGATGACCAGGCTTTTATATCCACTTCATGAAAAATGACTAGCTCTTTAATAAAGACAGTTCTGTCACCAACAAATAGAAAGGCTTGAAATTCACGGTTCTAAGAGAGCATTTTATTTTGGAAATAAATATGAATGTGTTACACGTTTACATTTTTTACTTTATAATAGGAAATGGAATTGTTTCTTTAAAAGCACAAACACAGATATCCTGTGCTCTGCAGACTAAAACTAATCAACTTTTTCTTCTCTTTTTGGCTGAGATTCTAGAATAGCCATTATGCTATTATGGTATCCTTCTATCAGCAAAGCAAGGATTGAATAAATGGACATAAGCAATATTAACTGAGGGCCCACATTCCTTTTTTATGTCTGCATCTGAAAATAAATAACAAGAGTGCTTATTAATTTCTCTAGGCCTGGCATAGGTAATCATGAACATCAGCAGTTGTTATGCTGATGTCTTTTACATGTGAAAGGACTGCATATGGGTACAGTTCGCATCCTTTTCTCTTGGAATAAAATGTTTCATTTCTGCATATTTACTCTTTTCAATTAAATCCTAACTAAAGTTTATGTTTCCATATTGTGATGTGTTCTTTTTAGCAACACAATTAAGATGTTATGAACTTTTAAAAAGAACTTTTGAGCTACACCAAGAAGAGGCCCATTGTGAGAGTTAATTTGCCAATTCTTTTAACTCTTAGCTTTAATATACTCATGTTAAAATTGTGTGAAATTCCACGGAGATCTGTGATATTTGATGCTTATTGGTTAGAGTGGTCAGTCTGATTGTTTATTACATAAGGCTTTGGAGTCTAGAGGCCTGGACTCCTGGTCAGTTCATCTCAGGCTTAATAGGTTGTTATTCCTCTGAAATGCTACTTAGGGATATAGAAATGACTACTATGCAGTCAAAATCATTGTCTTTAGGGTTAAAAGGGATCTTTATGCAAAATCCTTATTGATAAATTACAAAAATAAGATTCAGAGAATTTATAATATTTAAACTTGAGCCTAGGGAGATTAAACATTACAAGTGAGGGGTAGAAAACTTCTACTGATATTAACACTAGAATTTAAACTTTACATAGAAATTGGGTGGACTGGGTGATGTCCTTAGATTTGATACTTTTTAAAAATTGATGAGAGAGAGAGAGAGAGAGAGAGCGAAGAGAAGGGGAGGGGAGGGGAGGAGAGGGGAGGAGAGGGAGACATCAGTTTGTTGTTTCATTTATTTATGTTTTCATTGGTTGATTCTTGTATGTGCCCTGACTGTGGAATGAATCTGCAACCATGGTGTATCGGGATGATGCTCTAACTAGCTGAGATACCTGGCCAGGGCCTAGATTTGATACTTTAGATATGGAAAAACTTTTCCTAATAGAATTTGGGAGAGGTATTACCTATATGTTATGAAAAATATAATGCCGAGAATAAGAATACACAGTATAAAATGTCATTGTTTATGTATAAATGTTACCAGTGATGTCAGCTCTCTCTCGGTTCTTGAGTTCAGCAAAGAAAGAATTCAGAGCTAAGAACTCTAGTGCAAGAGGAAATTTACTTAGCATGCAAAGCAGAAGTACACTTAAAGAGAAGATTCCAGTGGGCTGCTCAGAGAGCTGCTTTCGGCCTTTTAGAAAGAAAGTCACGAGGGAGAAGAAGTGAGCCAGCTGGGCTGCATGAACTCAGGAAACAACTTAGAGGCAAAAGAAGGGCTCTTGGAGACAGGTTCAGGTAGTTAGTCCGGGACAAGCTGCCACTGCCCACTGCTCCCCTGGTTGCAAATCTCATGGGACTCTCAGAGCTTAGGAGAAAGAAAACAAAGATACACACCTGAAGAAATGTGGGCATGTTAGAGAGAGAGCCTGTACTGGCTCCTTTGTCTTAAGAGTTTTTATATGTTTTCTCAAGGCAGAAATTTTAGACGAGATCTCAGGGGAGGATCATTCATCAGCTTTCCAGGTGTGTCCTTTAACATGCTGATTCATCAGTGTTGTGGTCTCTATTGATGGGTTGACACTAGAGTAGGTGGTCATTGGTCATTGCATCTGATTCTGATGTCAGCCATGGCAGCATTGCTTTGTCTGGTTTTGTTGCTTTTCTGGGCCTGGAGCTGAAACAATAGCTGAGGTCTAGATATTATCTCTAGCTTGACCAATACTCTGCCTCTGTGGTCAACAGACTGAGGATTTGTTCTTAAGATTATTTGATGCTCATCAGAACCTCACTGTCCCAAAGGCTTAATGCTTAAGGGAGCGGTTGGGCAAGGGAGAAGGCAAGTGAGTCAGGGTGCTGGATGAGGCCAGTTTAAATAAGCTGTCTGTCTCAATATCCCCATTCCACTTGCCAAGAAATTTTCCTAACTTCTTAATATCCTGCCACACAAATAAACTTCCTTGTATATAAACCCAGGCATTTTGATTTTATATATATGAAATATTTTTATTTAAATAAATTGGTCATTGCACATGGTCTTAAATAATATCTGGAAATGCTGATGATTAAGCACATCTCATTCTCTGCATGAATTGTATTAATGTAGGTGGAATTAGTATAGCCTAATGGTTGAATTCAGGGTCTGGAGTTAGACTTCATGGATGCAAATTCTACTTCTTCCACTTATTGCTGTGTGGCTTCGGTCAAGTTACTCAACCTCTCTGTGTCTTAGCTTCCCCGTCTAAGAGATATTGAGTGCATTTTTTCATGAGATTATTGTTAAGTAACATGAGATAATACACATAACACAATTAACCAAGTTCTTGGTACCTACAGTACTCATAAAATAGCCATTAATAGACATTATGTAGTTTAATAATTAATATCAATTACCTTCTAGGTACACTGATTTCTTTGCCAAGAGAACGTTTGCAACTCAGATTTTTGAGCCTTCAGTTTGAAACTTACTTTGTATTTTTTATTATGTTTTCTCGTCTACTTTTTCTTGTTTACTTTAGGAGAACAATGAAATGAAAGGGAAAATAAAAGTGTGGAATTGTAAGCACTGCAAGGACTCTTGAAAATTTGTAATCATGTGAAACACTGAAAAACTTTTAATAACAAAACCAATAACCTGGGCTCTAGGATTTTTGGAAAGACCAAGTGGTCTTTAAAAGTAACTTAAAAATGTAGCTTCTGCATGGATGTGCTTCATGAACTTGGTAGGCACACGTAAATCTGGAAAGTTTGAAAATGACCCATATCAGAGAGTGACTCCGGTATAGGACCCAGCTTATGTAACTATGGTGTGTGTAACCAGGGTGGACTCATTCAAGGACAGTCTCTTCTTAGGCCCCTGAATTGCAATTGAATAATTACTTGAATCCTCCCGAGTTCAAGGAAATTATTTTAATACTTGAATTGGATTTTCTAAGTTAGAATTTAGACAAAAATAATTAGCAAGAAAAAAAATAATTCGTGCAGAATTATCAAAGAATTTAAGTCCACATATACCTAATTGCTTCATGTATGGTTCTTAATCATTAATCCCACTTCCATAGGAATGAAGTCATCCCTACACAGAATGTGGAAGCTAAAGTCTTAGTCTTGTTCCTTTAAAAATATATTTTTATTGATTTCAGAGAGTAAGGGAGGGGGAAAGAGAGATAGAAACATCAATGATGAGAATCATTGATCTGCTGCCTCCTGCACGCTCCCTATTGGGGATTGAGCTCACAATCCAGTCATATGCCCTGACAGGGAATCAAACCCTGACCTCCTGGTCAATGCTCAACCATTGAGCCTTACCGGTTGGGCTTGTTCCTTTGTTTGTATAGCCTTCTCCTTGTGTCTCATCCATGTAGTCACTAGGGTGGTCCTGCAAATGTTTCTAGTGATGCTTGGACTTCCTAGATTACTAGTATCTAAGAGAATCCCTAGAGAGCTTATAAAAAGAAATGCAGATTCCTGGAATTCACCCTTATAATTTCTGACTAACCAGGTCATATTTAGGACCCAGTAATTTAAACATTTTATCTAAATATTTAATAATTATCTCAGTTGACTCACAGACCTCACTTGGAAATTAGTGCTCATTCTCTAAATTAGCACTAGTTCTCAACTTGGGATATGTATCAGAATTACTGTGGTTCTTCATAAAAGACCAGGAAAAGATCTCAGGCTCAGTTCTTCCATGTTGTAAAACCACAGGACATTCCTTCCTTTAGCTGCTCAGAGTCACCCTGTGGAGCCTGTCCAGTGTAAATTCTAATGAACCAGACTGTTCTTTCACTGACTACCCCCGGGCCTTTACCTATAGGATTTAGTCCACCATGGTTGTCCGTGGCAATGTGGGCTACCTGCCACCTCCCTCAGTATCCCTGTGACCACAAATTCCAGGGCCCAAACCTAACCCTACAAAATCTAAAGGGAAGTGGTGGGAAGTAAGGTATTGGGGCCAGAGGTCTTTCTTGGCTCCCCAGATGATGATTGCATCTCAGTGAAGATCTCTAGCTAGTGCTGTGTGAAGCATTGCCTTTGCCTGCATGTCTCACAGCTTCAGACAGCCCCAGTGGTTCTGGTAACCACATTGATGGCAGTGACCATATGGGTGGTCCCGAGACCACCATGGCTACTGAATGTCAGCAGCGTCTCTTCCCTCTCACATCTCCAGGCTTCTTCATTCTCTGCAGCCGGAGAACA
The DNA here is from genome assembly GCF_964212035.1 of Myotis nattereri. Taxonomy (NCBI): domain Eukaryota; kingdom Metazoa; phylum Chordata; class Mammalia; order Chiroptera; family Vespertilionidae; genus Myotis; species Myotis nattereri. Next base: position 39,557,714 of record NC_138082.1, read on the forward strand.
GCCATCTCTCCTGTCCTTGTGGTTTTATGGTGAGCAACACAGGCTCCTTTCTCTCTGGTCTCTTCCTGTTGTCCCTTTCCCACAGCTGCTAACTAGAGACTCAAAAGACCATGCCAAATGGACAGATGTGATGGCTCATATTCAAACTGCTGCTGTCCTGGCAGCGAGACCCCATTTAAGTCCTTTCAAATCCCTGAAGTATTTCTTGCCTCCCTGTGTATAGCTTACATAAGCAAGGTTTAAATTTGTCAAGAATTTCACAAGTTCCCAGATCTGTTGTCTTCCTCTTATACTGCATTGGAAAACGAACAGTACAATGTGCTCTTGGCTTGCATAGGAAAAAGGCAACCTGATCTTTGGAAATATTTGATTTCTTGAAATTGTGTTTCTGAATTATCAAGAATTGTAGCAAGAACAGTTGTTTACTATGTATGTGTAACAGTTCTGAGTCTACAGAGTATATACTTCAATGGACCCATTTAAAAACACAAATTATGAAATGTTTCAGTGAAGCTACATAAAATGATAAATATGCCGTTAAAAGTGATTAAGTATTATATTGTGAATACTCTATCGTGGTTAATTTTAAAATCCAGCAATAGCATTCTCTCTTGTTAAAGAACCCTTTGCTATCAAGAAAACTTCAGGAAGTGATTGAGGGTAAGGTGGCATAAAAGTTGACAGTTTAGTATCTTCTCATTGCAAGGTCATGTTATGACAGAATTCTACATTCAGCCTGACTCAGCCCTCCTCAATGTCAACTCCTTTTCTCAACTATAAGGAAAGCTCACTGGTAACTGAAGGGAGCAGGTGTGGGTGAAGGTGGGTGATTGGCAAACAGGTATACCTACTTGCCCTGGCTGGTGTGGCTCAGTGGGTTGGAGCATCGTCCTGTACACCAAAAGGTTACAGGTTCAATTCTCGGTCAGGGCACATACCTAGGTTCTGGGTTTGATTTCTGGTCAAGCGGGGTATGGGAGGCAACCAATTGATGTTTCTCTCTGTCTCTCACATTCTATCTTCCATTTCCTCTTTTTAAAATCAATGAAAATAGCCCTAACTGGTTTGGCTCAGTGGCTAGAGCGTCGGCCTGCGGACAGAAAGGTCCCAGGTCCGATTCCGGTCAAGGGCATGTACCTTGGTTGTGGGCACATCCCCAGTAGGAGGTGTGCAGGAGGCAGCTGCTCGATGTTTCTCTCTCACTGATGTTTCTAACTCTCTATCTCTGTAAAAAAATCAATAAAATATATTAAAAAAAAATAATATCAGTGAAAATATCCTCAGGTGAGGATAAAAAAAAGGTATACCTACCTGAAAAGTGTCACCAATCAAATTAAATGAGAGAGTGAATTATGCATATAGGAGATAATATGGGAGAAAGCAATGTCAGACCTTGTGGATCTTCTCAAAAGAAAATTACTGGTCACATGGCAAGTTTTTAAAACATTAGGAAATAATTTAAAAGACATCATCTGAACTATTAGCATCAGAGGGCTAATAATGGTGCTTGTTTGAGAGGCCTTCCACAGGACGGATTTGTAGTAGCCTCTGGGGCTGTTCTTAGTTGGGTAGGTTGTAGCACTTCAAAGTCCTCTCAGTCTAGCCCACTTCTTCGTTTCTGTTAAGTCTTATTCTGACCATGAGAAAGTGTGCACTAGGGGCATGATTTCAGCACTGGTTGATGCCACTATTAGCGGCCCAGAATGAAGAAAGACACTAGCTTCCGGCCCCCGTGCTGTCATTTCTTCACCGCCTTTAGCAACAGGTCAAGGCACGTGTCTCACCATCTGGTGCCAGATAAGATGACTTTGAACAGACATGGCAGCTGCCTGCAAGAACGTGAAGGGATGACATGTGGACAAAGAAGTAGATTCACCTGTTTGAAGTTCCAACAGGCATGACCAGATTCAGTGGATGGGATCTTAGGGGGGCAGATTTCAACTAGATAAAAGAGAGAGCTTTCTACTGATTCAAAGCATCCAGTAATGGCCTTGAAGTGTCATGATGCTTCAAGTGCAAGTATGTGACATGAGAGGATCAGCCACCAGAAACAAGACGGAAGGAATTCCAACACTGAGTAGAAGCTCAACTTGGCTGATCACTACAACCTGTTCCATTCTTGGCATTATTGATAAAATAATTTGAGGAGTGGCAGTAGGAAGGGGAAGACATAAGAAAACAGGTAATTTTTTCTTGAGAAGATCCACAACGTCTGACATTGCTATTTCCTATATTATCTCCCTGGGAGGCATTCTGCTCCTACATGTACAGTGGCCAAAAGGGCAAACCATTTCAGTGATTGGGAATATATTTTAACATTTGCACAGAATGTTATGGAGGAGACACTAGAAGTAAGTGTAGGGTCATCTATCTTAATCTACACTAATAAAAGGCAAACATGCAAATTGACTGTACCTTTGCTATGCTTTAAGCCACGCCCACCAGCCAGTCAGAGCGCGTATATGCAAATTAACCCAACCAAGATGGCGGCCAGCAGCCATGGAGCTGTAGCAAGCAGGAGGCTTGGTTGCCCCAATGATGGAGGAAGCCAAGCTTCCCGCTTGCTGTGTCGGGCTCTGAGCTCCACTCAAAGCAACAAAGTTTCAATTATAGAAGGTAAATGAACCCCAGATACCTGCTTTCAGCCGGCTGTGGCCACAGAGCTAGAGCGAGCAGGAGGCTTCCCTCCCACCCGCCCTGGCCAACTCTGAGCTTTTCTCAAGGCTACAAAGTTTCAATTATAGAAGGTAAATAAGTCCCAGAATTAAAAAAAAGAAAATAAAAAAAGGAGAGGCTGGGAGGTTCCGTCGCCGGGGGGCTTGGCAAGCCTGAAAATGGCGCTCAGCCCCTCACCCAGACTGGTCAGGCACCCCAGTGGGGACCCCCCCACCCTAAAGGGGGTGTGGCCAGCCTGAAAACAGCCATCAGTCCCTCACCCAGGCTGGCCAGGCACCCCAGTGGGGACCCTCACCCTGATCCGGGACACCCTTCAGGGCAAACCAGCCAGCCCTCACCCATGTACCAGGCCTCTATCCTATATAAAAAAAGGGTAATATGCAAACTGACCCTAACAGCAGAACGACTGGGAATGACTGGTCACTATGACACACACTGACCACCAGGGTGCAGACGCTCAATGCAGGAGCTGCCCCCTGGTGGTCAGTGCGCTCCCACAGGGGGAGCTCTGCTCAGCCATAAGCCAGGCTGATGGCTGCCAGTACAGCGGTGGTGGTGGGAGCCTCTCCTGACTCCTCAGCAGCACTAAGAATGTCCGACTGCAGTTTAGGCCTGCTCCCCGCTGGCAAGTGGACATCCCCCGAAGGCTGCCGGGCTGCCAGAGGGATGTCTGACTGCCATCTTAGGCCCAATCCCCCAGGGAGCAGGCCTAAGCCAGCAGGTGGACATCCTCCGAGGAGTCCCAGACTGCAAGAGGGCATAGGCCAGGCTGAGGGACCCCCCAAAGTGCACAAATTTTTGGCACCAGGCCTCTAGCCCTATATAATAAAAGGCTAATATGCAAATTGCCCCCTCGTGAGTTCAACTGGGAGACTGGAAGTTTGATTGCTTGCTATGAGGTGCGCTGATCACCAGAGGGCTGCACAGAACATGGCAGGCAACCAGTGGTGGTGGCTGGGCACTGAGGGAGCCAGGGAAGGAGGAAGCAGGGAGGCAGGGAGGCAGGGAGGCGGGAAACCTGATCGGGCCTGATCGCCGGCCAGGCCTAGGGACCCCATCTGTACACTAATTTTGTGCACCAGCCTCTAGTACTATATAATGTATCACACACAGATTAAGATTCCTTTCTCTGAAAAAGCTGTGACTGAGCAATGGTGACACAGCAGCTCCTGAGCCTGACAATAAACAAACACCTTATAAAAATTTATGAAGTTCAGGTTGTAAAGAACACACTGCACATACCAAGTGAGTAGCATTTCTTATGAAAATAATTTTATCTGTAAGTCCATTGTTTCCATATGGCCTATAACAGAAGCTCATGCTATGGCTAGATGCCTCAACAGCCTGTGAACTTTTATATGGGCTTTCGAAAGGGGATGATAGTTTTATGAGATATGATTTTCTCATCTCACCAAATTAGATTATCTGAGATAGCGTCCCTGGATGTGAAATTTCCATCCTGAGTAGATCTGCACCTCCTGAGACTCTGTGCAGCCTGCTAGCAGAGTGGAAATGGAGCATAATAAATCTGCCCCGAGCCCATTTCTCTCCACACAACTCCATAATTCATCCTTTGCTTGGTATCCATGACCACTTTTTTTTTTTTTACAGCTAATCAGTCTGCATCCTGGCTGGCTCCCTTCATGTGCAGTACCTCCTCCTTGGTCCAGATCTCGGCTCCTGGCATGCTCTTCTGCTTCCATGCTTCTTTCTAGAGCCAGATGCCATCAAGGACCCTGGATCCAAGCTGTTCCTAATCATGTGGCCAGCAGTCACTCTAGTTACAGGGTGGCCTATTTGTTGTCTTATACTTGAAAATATATGTTCTGTTTAAAATGGATGAAGACAGCAGCATCTCTGGAGTTCCTCTGTGACCCAATATTTCCGTTACTCTCTCCTGTGTCTCCTCTGAGGGGTCAGAGGAGGGACCTGCTACTGAAGCCACATGGCTCTGTGTCCCAGTCCCTCCCATGAGGAGTGCTGCTTTGCCGCTCCTGTGGCTTTCTACCCTTTCCTCTGCTTCCACATTGCTTTGGTCCAATAGCATTGCCACCATCTGCTGACACTTCACCAAGAATGCCTCCAGGTGACTTTCCAGGAGCTTGGGAATAAAGAAGAGTTTAGGAAAATATTCTCCAAGGTGGAGTAAAGTCAATCATACTCAACTGCACTGGAAGTTAAATACGTTATTTGCATGCCTATCACCAAACTTAATTATTTTTATAATATTGGGGAAGGAACTTATTTTTATTTTATTTATTTTTAAAAAATATATTTTTATTTATTTCAGAGAGGGAGGGAAAGGGAGAGAGAGATAGAAACATCAATGATGAGAGAGAATCATTGACTGCCTGCTTCCTGCATGCTCTCTACTGGGGATCGAGCCCGCAAACCAGGCATGTGCCCTTGACCAGAATTGAACACAGACCTAGACCCTTCAGTCTGCAGGCTGACACTCTATCTACTGAGCCACACTGGCTAGAGTGGGGAAGGAATTTATCTTTACTGATTCTCACCATCATGTGCAAAATAAGCATCAGTATGTGAATTTTAAGAGAGAAAATCCTATAAATTATGAATTATGGAGGCATGGAAAATTGTCCTCTCATCCTTCCTACAATTAATTCAATAATTATTGTCTTGAGATTATGTCAATGGAACCTGAGTCTTTGGAAGGAGAGTTATCAAGAGGATTGTGCTACCCCACAGAGTGTAGGCCAGCGGCCACTCAGAAATTACTTTGTGTAGAAGCCAGGTGATCAGCTGCAGCTTTGCCAGAGAGCAGGCACCTAGAGCAGCAGTTTGATGGAGAATGTAAGAATAGTGTGCTCAGTGCCACACAAAACTGGCAGCAGAAGCAATGGCATCTAGTTTGCTGGTTTCAGGGAAAAAGTTATCTTTATGTCCTTTAGTGATTTTAAAGACTCTTAACTGAGTAGCTCCTTTAATTTTTTTAAAATGCTTTCATCTGAATTTACTCATTCACATTATTTCCCACTCCCTGAATTTGTTAAGAGCCTCCATGCCTTACCATGTTTTACAGAGGAAAATAAAGCACTGAGAAGTTACCTAATGAGCCCAGAGTGGCACAGCCCAGTAGTGGCAGAGCAGGACTGGGGGATCCCCAAGGAGGGGGTTCCTAGCTCCCAAAGTCGGTGCACCAAATGGCAGCATCAGCGTCACTTGGATGCTTGTTAGGAATGCAGAATCTCGGGCCTCACCTCAGGCCTGCTGAATCAGAATCTCCATTTTAAACCTCGAGGTGTTGCATGTGCACATTGAAGTCTGAGGACAGTAATGAGGTGGAGCCATCACTCTCCGCTAAAAGTTCCTCTATGCTTTCAGCACATGGCCAGCCCTTTCGGCTCACTGAGAGGCTGATCTGTAAAGGGAAACATGCCTGAGGTGACTCAGGACAGCTTCCTGGACTTTATAGGTGAAATAAAACAATAGAGTGTTACTCCCCGCTTCAAAATATTTTGAGGGGTTATTTAGAGCCACACAAATCAATCGATGAGCAGGATAGGGAATGCTTATGTCAGTTAAAGGCTTTATAAGTTCATTTCTGGGTAAACAGCCTTCGAATATGACCACCTATGTCATCCAAATCCCACTTGAACAGGACAAGGGGGCAACATATCTGATTAGACATCTGAGTGATTAGAATCCTTCTGTTTCTGAAATGACTTCAGGATGCTGAAGTTGTTGGACACCCTAATGTCCAGATTCTGAAAATAGTCATTCTAGATGTTTTAAAAGAATATGGCTTTAAAATCCTCCTATAAAATAAAGAGGTAATATGCAAATTGACTGTCATGCCCTCGCACAAGATGGCCACCCCCATGTGGTCACAAGATGGCCACCACAAGATGGCTGGCAGGGGAGGTCAGTTAGGGGTGACCAGGCCAGCACGGGAAGGCAGTTGGGGGCAACTGGGCCTGCAGGGGAGGAGGGCAGTTGGGGGGGACCAGGCCTGCAGGGGAGGGCAGTTGGGGGCGATGGGGCCAGCAGGGAAGCAGTTAGGTGTCGATCAGGCCGGCAGGGGAGTGGTTAGGGATTGATCAGGCTGGCAGGCAGAAGCGGTTAGGGGCAATCAGGCAGGCAGGCAAGCGAGCATTTGGGAGCCAGCAGTCCCGGATTGTGAGAGGGATGTCCAATTGCTGGTTTAGGCCCGATCCCGCAGGGACATCCGGCAGTTGGACGTCCCTTGAGGAGTCCCAGATTGGAGAGAGTACAGGCTGGGCTGAGGGACACCCGCCCCCAGTGCACGAATTTTGTGCACCTGGCCTCTGGTGTAATTATAAAAGTAACTGAATAACACCAAGTATGGGATATAAATGTGCTTTAATTACTAACCTGATAGTCATTAACTTCTCCAAGAAGTTGATTTTGCACAGTCAACTAAAAGTATGCATTTAGTCACTACCATATGCAAGTATGTTAGTGGAGATAATATTGTCTAAGTAGAGAATATTTTACATGTTCCCTTTTTCTTTCATCATCTTGCAAAAGAACCAGTTGGCTTTGAAGCAGTCCTGCCAGCCACACAACATGACAACTCTTGATAGTGCCAACATAACTGAATGGGACAGATGACTGATTTATTTTGTCCAGAGATATTTAGGACCACCTAAACATACTCTGGATTCTAGGGCATCAGATATCAAGTTGTAAATTAAATGATAATGAATGACTTAGTCCTTACATTCCTTCAGAGTCCCTGTGATCCCCCAAATAGGGAAACTCTTGCCAGTTCCCTGGTGTGACCATCTGAAAGGGTCATTTGTGCACATGTTGCTTTGCACATACGAGCTCAGAAAATGGAATAAGAGTGCCAATCTTTACATGTGAAATATGTGATGCATGTGATCCATACAGTTTTTATGTGAGAGGCAGATGCAACATGCCCTTTGTATGATGACTTTATCTTTGATTCCTGTCCCTGTTGATTTCTGTGGCACTTGCTTTCAGTTTTACAGGTGGAATGACATTTTTTTTTCTGGCTGAAGTACCATGGGTCAACTTCCTTCTTCAATTGCAGCTCATCTATTGCTGAGATTTTCCATCTCTCCAGGCTGTCATTATGTTACACCACATTATGCAGCACTGGTTCTTTTGGTATTGTTTTTTCTCACTTACTTGTCTTATATTCTTTTACCTTTTTTCAATTCATTGCATTGTACCCTGTCAGATCATGTGAGTCACCAAAGACCTCAACTGGAATAAGGCTACATATATAAGTAAATCTGTGTCAGTAAGTTGCTGCTGGAGTGTACCATTTATGTAGAGAAAAATATTCTCAATAGACAACCTAGTTTATTCTGAGAGTTTTAAAACATTACCACCTTTAGGGGTGTTAGGGTCATTTTTGGAGTGAGAAAATCAATTGAATCTGAGATAATCAATCTTATATAGTGTTGCAGTAGTGAGCATTATGCTTTTGACATAAGAAGGGAGGAATATTCCAGCTACATTGATATTGTATATGTCATCAAGACAAGTTTACAAAGAAAGACAATGGAAAAGATAATTCTTCAGCATGGTTCTCCAAGTTGAGTAGCTTATAAGCTTTATCATTCATTAGAGAGTTATGATTTTACCTAATGCTGTTTGTATTTGGAGTACCATTTGTTATTAAATTTTTATTTAAGTTCTGTGATAGAGCTGGAGACAAATAGTGTTACCTTTTTTTCTTGGGTCATAATTAAACATCTTGTACATGTTCATGTCTGGAGGGTAATATTGATTGTTTGTTCTTCTCGACAGCTCTTTGCACTAATGTTGAGCCAAATGATTGGATCTTATTCAAAAGTTCATTTGACTGAACAGTTATGGTGTTTTTCACCTTGGTTGGTGTTTTTCCTTTTAAAAAAATATAAATTATGTTTCATATAGAAATATCAACAATAACAATAGTAACTAGAGGGCATAGGTTGCTTCACTGTGTGGTTGTGTTTTAAACACTTAGCATGTATTATGCCATTTAATAACAAGGTAGGTACTATTATCATCTCCGTTTTGCAATGATGAAACTGATACTTAAGAAGCTGAGGAACTTTTTTTGGTTATAAGACTAGTGACTGACACACCATGATTTTGAACCTAGGCCTTACTGACTCTACAACCGACCTTCATCATGAAAACCATAATATAAGAGCAAAAAGAAAATTTATACATCTTTAGTTCAACTGTTCTTTCTACATATGAAGAAATAGACCAAGCAAGGTTAAATGCCTTACCTTAGGTTACAACTAGGAAATGGGAGAGGCAATTTCATTGGTTTCCATTTCCCAGGAGGCTATGCAGGCATATACCATTCTGTATGATTGGTTAGCTTGTATTAGGTATCTTCTTTGGACCAATCTGCTATCACAAGAAGTATGGCCATACTATACAGAATTGTTCAAAATGGATGCTACCTTGCTCCCCTCTGCTAGGGTTAAAGGAATCCTTGTAGCTGGAAAAATGACAAAAGCTTTTGACTGTATGGGGTTGTTATCTCCCAGGCTGGAAGCCCACTTCTAGCCAAACTCTTGCAAAGCCAGGAAGCAAGTCCCTGCTAGAGACTTTTCCATGTTATTAGCACTCCTTCTCCTTTCAAAGTCAGTCAAATCGAGGGTGAACCCAGTGTGCCTTTGTTGTCTTTGCTCAGTCCACTCTCCAGGCCCTGCTTCTGTGTTGAAGATAGATTGGGTTTGACAGATGGGAAACCAGCAGCAGTCCTGAGACTGGCTGCCAAACGGGACAGAGGAGGAGGTGATCTGATGGGTTGTGGCATTGAACGAATGAAGGCAATGAGTGGGGACCCTCCAAGGCAATAGCAGTATTTTTCATCACCAAGTGAACAGGTTGAAGGATTGCAAAAGGGAGAGGGCAGCCACTGGGCAAGGCACTGCTTTTTGTCATCTACCTATGTTATAGTTTAACTTGAATGATGCTGTTGCAACATAGATGTATGTACCAATTGGACTTCTCTTTTAATAGTATATTTTTCTGACCAAAAAACTATTCTAAACTTATTTTAGAAAAGTATAAAGAGAGAAGCTGTGACCACGGAGGTGCACACACAGGTGGAATGCCGATTCGCTGTGACGCAGTGGCGTTTCACTCTAGGTGTGCGTGTGTGTTTCCTTGCCCTTTCCATCGGGCAGCCAGGCCTCTGTGCTTCGTGTGCCTCAGGGGAGAGTTGCGTTGTAGAGATGAAAGCAGAAGTTGCCTATATGTTAGAAATGAGGTTGGCTTTGGTGTTCTGAAGGCCCCTTGAGGGGACTATATCCTGGGAGGGAAGAAGAGCAGGGACTTACTATGTGAAGGGGAAGCAGGGAAATATGAAAGAACAGAAAAAGAGGTTGATTTTGTAAGGTTAGTTGATCCAATGGTCTGCTGCTTTGGAGTGCCCCAGTGTTGGGGCAGAACTTGGTGGGGGAATGTGATCAGCTAGAGGAGCTGTGCATTTTCCATAGGGACCCCGAGCCTTGGCTAAGAGTCCTACAGCACATGAAGCAGCCCCCTGCCCCTGAGCTAGTACCAAAGTCACAGAAGTCCTCCTGTCATGCATTTCTTTCAAACATGCAAATCTGAGCATGTTTCACAGCAAAAGATGCCCTCTGTAGGATAGAGAAACATATTCCAAGCAAATGAAACAGCATGTGCTAAACTATGGAGTTAATGGCACATGTACTGTGTACCAGTGACTGTCTCCTGATGGATCATGGGGTTGTGTTGATGAGCAGCTGGCTGGATGGGGAAGGGCTACTCATGGGTGGCCTTGGCTGCCATCTGGTGGAATCTTCATCTAGTAGGCCAGTGAGTTTCAAACATATCTTAGGAGCACATAGAATTTTTATATAAAATCTCCTACAGAAACCCAGTGGATCCTCATGCCATACTGTCCTCCACACAGCCTTGAATTATTGAAGCATCTCTCTGTGACCATAGCTATGGAAAATGGGAAACCCATTGTCTGATTAGATTGGAAGTTTAATATGATGACCAATGGTGGTATGAAGATACATTGAAGGGTGCAAACAGAGAATTTAGACTGGATGCAGAGAGACCAACTATGAATTTCAGTTTCTATTGTGAGCCTCATTGGATTTGATGGTAGACATTTAGTTACAATCCAGGGTCACACTCTTCTCTGACTTGGATTTAATTCCAGGGCATGTTTATAAACATGGTAAGAAGCACCACTCATTCAAAACTTTATTGTAAAGAGCAGGAAGTTCACAAATTTTAACACATTTAATTGCTATAGTAACCCTATATGGTATATGCTCTTAACTTCATCTTGCAGACAAGGAAACTGAGTCTTAGAAAGTTGAGTGATTTGTCAAAGTCAAAAAGCTCTTAATGGTTAGATCTGGGATTTGAACTTAGATAGCTTGCCTCCTAGGATGCTTCAGTATCTCTGGTCTTAACCAGCACAGCTATAATGTGGAGGCATCTGGGGGAGTACACTATTTTGTCCTTGGGAATGATCAGTCCTCTCTAGCATCCATTGCCATTGCATTTATTTTTCTTTATTCATGTTATAGTACATTGTCCATGCTTTGGATCATCCAGAATGATTCATTTAGGTACTCACAACCTATACTGCACCTGGTAGAAACTCTTTGAGACAGGACTCTATCTACCCAGACCAGTGGTTCTCGACTGGAATTTTACCTCCCGGGACATTTGGCAATATCTAGAAGCATTTTTGGTTGTCCAAGTTGGGGGTGGCAATTATGTTACTGTCATCTAGTAGATAGAAGCCAGGGATGCTGATAAACATCCTACAATGCGCAGGGCAGTCTCTACAACAAAGAATTATTGGGACCAAAATGTTAATAGTACTGAGGTTGAAAAATCCCAACATAGATATGAAATTATATTTTAGCCATTTTATTTACAGTCTTGTTTTTTTCTCAGGGCTCCATCTTCCCAGGAAGGCACAGATTCCCTTAGCTCCACCAAATCTTCTGGAGTTTCTGTTACCTCTCCCTCCATCATGGCTCAGCACAGAGCTGGTGAATGGGCTGGGACCTGGGTCCCCTTTTCAGGTACCCACGTAAGTTGAAACTCTCTCACTTACCCTTTGACTATTTCCCTCTCCCTTCCTTTTATCTAGTCTAAATGTAGGAAGCTTTGCTCTTACTCATGTTCTTCAGAGTCTGTTGCCCATGGGCTCCCTTAATGTTTGAAACTCAAACTGCAAGAATTGATGACCTTTTTCCTTGCCTTGCGCTATGTAATCTCTTTCCTGGGGGCAATAAATACAAAAACGTCAGCCACCTAACTGAAGTTTTACAGAAATGCTGGGACAGCCATAGTTTGTCCACGCCAGCATTTTGCTGTCTATATTTTGAGTTATACCGCTGTGTATGGAGATGTCACCAGATTTTTTTGTGAAAGAGGAACCCCTCTCTAGGAATTCATAAGCCATATAAGCAAATGATTCAAATGTGTTTATCCCAGGACTTCCCCAAAATATTTGTCCAGAAGTCTTGTGTTTTTCATGGAATCCCCCAGAACAGTTTGCACATAATTTGGGAAATGCTGGTCTATGCTATAAATGTGGCCTTTATCAAAGCACTGGCAGAAATAAGAGGAAAGGTAGAAGTTAGACTCACTAGGACTCAATGAATGATTGGTCCTGGGAGGGAAAGAAGCAAAACGAATCAGTGAGAGAATATAGAAACTTCAAAATGGAAGGAACAAATTTTGTGTTTGGCCTTATATATCACAAAATATTAGGCACTAGGGGTTTTTAAAAGTATAAGCCACAGAATGACAATACTGAATTTATCTCTCTCCTGGATTGTTGTAATGGCTTTCTAAATGGTCTCCTAGATTTCATTCTTTTCCTCTTCTAATCTGAACACCTCGATGCCACCATAGAAATCTTTCTGAACAAAGATGTAATCATGGCATTGCTCTGATCAAAGAACTTCTGTGATTCAGTTTTGTGCAAAGACAACCCAAACTCCTTTGCATAGTGTTCATAGAACATTATGTCAAAATCTTCCTGAATATGGATTTAACTTTGTGTCACCAGAATGAGCAGCTCTTACTCAATGAGATGTTGCTTTGCACTGCCAGTGCTTCTGTGCCTTGTAGGGACTCTGGGGAACAAGACAGGCTGTTCTAGGGGACTTGCATCTATTCCTACATTGTGTGAATGCCTTTATTCTCTAGGATTTATACATATATCTGTAATTTAATCTTAGAATGGGAGTGTGTGTGGTCTGCTCTGCCCATATGGATGTCTTTTGTCTGCCCCTCTAGATCCACTCTCACCCTTGTTCAATCAGTTCTCTGCTCTGGAAGGCTGCCCTGCATGGACTGAATCTAAAGAATCCCGTGGCCTCTGCCTTGTAGTTGGTTTTGGTTAATGGAAAATGCTGACAGGAGATAAGACGAAAGCAGGAGAGTGAGATCAGAGTATATATCCCCAATTCCCCCTAGAAGGGCACCGTAGACTGGCTGTGTCCCCTGCTGGTCACTGTTCCTCTCAAGGTGGCCTCCTCCATGGTCTCTTTTCCTTTCCAGGTTCAGTAACTGCCCTTCCCTCTGCTCCAACCCCTGGTTCCTGAGTATCCTTGTGGCTCCTGTATACCCTGACTAGATGCGTGTAAATAGTCCTTTAAACATAAATCCTCTTCTAATATTTCCAAATTGAATGGTGGACTTCTTTCTCGCTGGGACCCGGACTGATATAGTTAGCTATCTGAAACACTTTGATTTTTGAATGTCTGTGAATGGTAAAGATTTACATGATAAAGAGTTGAATTACACAGGGACATGTCACAAGATATCCATTTTTGTGTTTTATCTCACATCATTTCAAATGGTACCCTAAATTGAATATTCAATTTAAAAGTAGTGGTGCATAAGGATATTTATTCACTGGTCAAGAAAGGCCATTTTATTTTGTGACCTATTGGCTGGAAAATTTTCCATTTCATTGACTAATGATTTTCCATGAAGATTAATGGGTGGGAGCTCTGAGTTGGTTTGGGTGATGGGAAGGACTTCATCTGCACACAGTTTTCTCTGGTAAGGTCCATGGGGTTAGGTGTGTTGGGAGGTTAATGGGAGCAACAGACCCAGGAATTATGGGATGGTTCAGTGACCAGAGTGTTTGAAGCTGTTCTTTAATATGTCTCCAAAGAATTTTAAAGTATAAGTAAGAGGCCATTAGCTGACTATAGCTCAGGAGTTGTCTTATAGATTCAGGCATGAATCTTCTTCAGGGGAAGAGTTATCCGAAAGAATCCAGGTAGGAATGCCAAATCTCGATAGTTTTTCTCCTCTAGATGGTTAAGGACTTCAGTGTTGACTTTTGAAAGAGACAGCAACATGCCATTTTTTTTTTTTACAATAATAACTGATATTTAGGTCTTAGCCTATTTATTATTGGTTCATACTCTTTTTTAAGTGAAAAAATATATTTTAAAGGTAGTTTTATATAACATAATTTCATTTCTGTGATTCTAGCATTCTACCCGTGTAAAAAAAATTTACTGATTCTCTTTTAAGGCAGAGTGAATAGTGCTCAAATAGGGCAGACCAGAGATAGCGTGAAGCTTCCAGTGTTCTCATTCGCTATTTTTTGCTTGTAGATTTAGCCATCTAGATATTTATATATCTATCTATATAAAGCTTTATATATCCCTGTGCTTTCCTTTTCCTAAGGAATCTTCTTTTGGAAATGGCAATACAGTAAGCATTTTCTTTGGATCTGTAGAGGGGATGGTGCCCTATGTATTATAGTAGCGATATTAGGACGAAGAGTAGCAAATGAAATTAACCACACTTTCCATGTCATTACAAGTGAGGCACTCCATGTGCATGAAGATTTTGGTATGAAGGATAAAAAGACAAATCTGTTGTACAGACAGGATTTCCTGTGTAGTTTTTCTGGTTTTTCATATACTGAAGTGTCAGTGTTGTGATCAGTAGTTCATGTTCAAGACGTAAGATTAGGAAAGATCCAAGAAATCTCTTGACTGCTGTATGTAGTGCTCACGCTCTTTTTTGTTTGGTTGGTTGGGTTGTTTTCTTTTTCTTTTTTTACCTCCTATAGTTGGACACAGAGAGAAATGTGTGTCATGTTGGAAAGAGGCTTTAGAAACAGGCATAGCTTTGGAAACTTGATATGTATAACTCACCAATTCTCACCTTGTTCACCTCTGTATTCACAGAGAGAAGCATTCTTTTGTACCCTAGGACTTGAACAGAAAATATTGGAGATTTATATTTTTTAAAGATTTAATAAATACACTGTGGGTGTATTTAACATTTGAAATTTTAGCTGTAATTCTGAAGTAGTATTAAAATTGGTAAAATGCTAATCATAATGCAAAACCTCTGAAAATGCACATTATTTTTTAAGTTATTAAATTACAGTAATGATAGAAAGTATCTTTCTTCTTTTTAAAAACTATAATCTTGTATTATATCTGACTGTGCTATTTCCTTGTGTTAGATCTTAACACAAGGAAATTTCATTTATAACTATCAGTATAAAGATCTTTAAAAGAAGGAAAGTAAATAGTTTTGATATTTATTATCGTGTCTAAGTAAGATAGTCAGGTTTTTTTACTAATGTGGAAGCTCTTTGTTGTCGGGAATGCAAATATAAAATACATAAACTTGAATACTCTCAAAATACCTTCTAAATGAAGCAGTGTATTTGGAAGAGGGAAAACCACGGTGAGTCAGCTGTCTCCAGGTTCTGCTCTCAGAACAGTTACTGACTTGTTTAGTGACCTTGGCCATCTTGGTCTAACTCCATTTTCGTTTTCCCTCCTGACGCGTGGAATTTCTTTCTAACCTGCTTTCCCTGGATGTACTTTGGAAGAAAGATGCCATCTAAATACCATTAAAAACAATAGTATTTCCTATCTCAGGAGTGAACTTCAACCTGGAATGTAACACAATCCACTGTTTGTTGTTGTTGTTTTTTGTTTTTTGTTTTTTTTTTTTTACTTTGTAATCCTTACCAAAGATAAAATAAAATAAAATCTAAGTATATTTTAACGGAGCACTCTGGGATAAATGACTAAAATTTCATTACCATATAAGAATTATATTCTATATAGATTATTTTACGTGTGAGAACATGGCTTAGTAAGCTGGCAGCTTGAAAGTCCTTGCTTTATTAGTTAGCAAAGGCTCTGGGTTTTATCACAGTTATTGGCAATCTCAGTTTTTGGGTGCCAGGAATTGAAAATGATATGCTCAGCTGACCCTTTAATTAGCTCTCATTCTGTCTTCCATGATTTATAGCCTGGCGGCTCACGTGTAAAAAAGATATATGATTTAATGAAGTGGAAAGGCAGACTTGTTTTCCGCCTCCGATTGTTTAATGCTTTCCTCTGGCTGGTGACTGGAGCTCCAGGGGCAAACAAAGCAGCAGTTATATCCCCTGGTACAAGGACAGGAAGGTCCAGTTTGCTATGATTTGTGATTGTTTGCAAAGATGCTTCTGTTTCATTAGGAACCAAAAGAATTGATTCCGGTATCTTGAAACAGTCTTTTAAAAGAAATACAAAAGGCTGTGGACTGAAATTCTTTTATTTCGCATTTTTATTTTATTGCTCTGAATGCAAATATTGTGGGGAAAGCAATACAGCATTTAATCTGCAGGGCTTTGCAGTGGTTTAGCACCATCGGTCCATTAGGTCCGTAAGTGTTTATGGCGCACATTAGGTATTGATCGAGTCACTGAGTTACAGCAGTGACCAAGAGAGACAAGGCCCCCTCCTGGGAGGACAGATAAAACACCAATAAATAAATGCGTAAATATGATCATTTCTAACTTGTGCCGTGGGGTGAGTGCCCGAAAAAAAACAATTTTAAACAGGGTGCTCTGAGAGCACATGCGGGGAATGGTGGGCTGCTCTAGAGCTGGTGTCAGGGAGGGACACTCAGATGGAGGGGACCCCTGGGCCAAGACCCACAAGATCTGAATGCTGCAGAAACAGGAGGGTCCGGAGAGTGAGCTTCCCGAGCAAAGGGCACAGAGAACACAAAGTCCAAGGAGGAAGGACCTTGATGGACATGAGAAATGCGGACAGGAAAGTGAGGATGAGGCAATGACGTATAGGGCAGAGAGGTGGGAATTGAGAGTGACAGGGGCATGTAGTGAGGCCCTGAAGGCCACAGTAAGGAAGGGACAGGGTTCCGTCAGGCGCCACATTCCAAAGGCCTGTGCTGGGGTTCTCGCAGCCTGCACTTCCCCAGCCTCCCCGAGGCACTGGTGCACCTGTTAATTTACATGTACCTCATTAGGTCCAGGCCCCACCTGGAGAATATGGAGTACAGAGGTATGGGGCCAACACACATATAAAAGTATCCTATTACCTCAGGGTTCCCACCCTTCCCTAACTTTTTTTTTTTTTTAATTCAAATACACAGAAAAGTTATGAAACCATTCATGTAGAGTCACTGATTGATAATAATTTGTCAACTTTGCTTTATCTCATATATATATATATATATATATATATATATATATATATATATACATACACACACACACTAGAGGCCCAGTGCACGAAATTTGTATAAGCCAATTGTTCTGCAGAATTAAGGGTTTGGATTTGTCTAATGCAGCGGCTCTCAACCTGTGGGTCGCGACCCCTATGGGGGTTGAACGACCTTTTCACAGGGGTTGCCTGACCATCGGAAAACACATATATAATTACATATTGTTTTTGTGATTAATCACTATGCTTTAATTATGTTCAATTTGTAACAATGAAAATACATCCTGCATATCAGATATTTACATGACGATTTATAACAGTAGCAAAATTACAGTTATGAAGTTATGAAGTAGCAACGAAAATAATTTTATGGTTGGGGGTCACCACAACATGAGGAACTGCATTAAAGGGTCGCGGCGTTAGGAAGGTTGAGAACCACTGGTCTAATGTTTCCTCTTGATTAGACTTGTGTACCTCAGCCTGGCCTGCGCCCTCTCGCCCTCTTGCAGTTCGGGAGCTCTTGGTGATGTCCGACAGCTTAGGCCCACTCCCCAAGCTGTTAGTCGGATATCCTTAGCCCTGCCGTGGAGGTGGGAGAGGCTCCTGCCAGCGCCCCTGTGCTCACCATTTGTGAGCCTGGCTTCTGGCTGAGTGGCACTCTCCCTGTGGGAGCGCACTGACCACCAGGGTGTAGCTCCTGCATTGAGCGTCTGTCCCCTGGTGGTCAGTGTGCGTCATAGTGACCAGTCATTTCGCTGTTCAGTTGATTTGCATATTAGCATTTTATTATATAGGATACATGGTTTTGTTCTGTTTTGCTAAAGCATTTCAAGTTAGTTGTAGACATCATGACATTTCACACACTCAGGAAATTTCCAACATAATACTTTTATCTACCATACTCCTTATATTGAAATTTCCAAAATTGTCCCAATCATTATAGCTAATTTTTTGATGGTCATATGTCTTTTGTCTCCTCTAATTCAGAACAATCCCCTAGCCTTATACTTCTTGGATATTGACATTTCCAAGGAGTATAAGCCAATTGTTCTGCAGAATTGAGGGTTTGGATTTGTCTGATGTTTCCTCTTGATTAGATTTGGGTTAAATATATTTGGCAAGAAGGCTCCATAGGTGATGCTGTGTCCTTCATAGTGCATGGTATCAGGTGGCTCAGGATGTTATGATACTATTAAACTTGATCACTGGCAAAGGTGTAGCTGCCAGATTTCCCCATTATAAAGGTATTTTTTCCTTTTGCAATCAATAAATAATCTGTGGAGAGATACTTTGAGATTCTGTGAATATCTTGTTTCCTAGTAGCCTTGCACTTAATGATATTAGCAGCCACAGATGCATCTTTCCAGAATCAGTTATTGCTATGATGGTTGTGAAAATGATGACTTTCTACTTCTCTTGTTTGTTTGTTTTCTCTATACTCATTAGCTGTCTTACTTTTGTAAATAAAATGTATCTTTTCTCTCTCCACTTTAAAAAAATCAGTGTGGACTCAAGGAACTTTTAAACATTCATTATGTTATAACCTATTCCTCTCATTATACATTTCGGTAAAATAATTGTCCCAAACTTAACTAGCAAGAGCTCCCACAAGCAGACCTTTCCTATCAGATTTTGAGCACCTTTCTTCTTTTCACCACAAAGAGAGGCTTCAGGCTTACTTTGTACTTTCCCTTCTCCAAACCAGAAATCAGCGATTCCCCCCAAATGTCCTGGTTTCTTTTAGTGGGGATGTTATTTAGAAAGCAACATCTTGGAACTGGATGTGTTTATTCCTAACAGGGTATCATTGTTTTCAGTTGGTGGTATCATTGCTTCTAGAACCATTCAGTGGACAGTGCTAGTAAATAAATACACACACAATCACACACAAATAGGTTCTTAAGGATACCGCTAATTCTCACTCACGCCACAGCATTCTTTTTCTCCTTCCCTCATCTGTATCTGTATTTTCCTTCTCCCACAAAGGAAAAACCCTGGGTCCCAACAACAACAATACGCTAATATTTACTCATTTGTAGCTACAATAATTTCTTTCCCAAATTTTATAATTGTTACATCAATGCCAACAGCAAACAAATTAACTTCAAGATCTGTCTGCACTTAAAAAATATTATTTTCTTTATTTTGAAGGTATTACAGATGCCCACCAATATCCCCCATTGCCCCCCTCCACCTGGTTCCTGTCCCACCCCAGGCCTTCACCACACTCTTGTCTGTGTCCATAGATAATGCATGTATGCATACAAGTTCTTTGGTTATTCTCTCCTCGCCTACCCTCCCCCTTTCCTCTGGGATTTGTCAGTCTCTTCCATGCTTCTGTGTCTCTGAATCTATCTTGTTCCTCAGTTTATTTTGTTCATTTGATTCCACATATAAGAGAGATCATGTGATACTTGTCTTTCTCTAACTGGTTTATTTTACTTAGCATTATTCTCTCCAGGTCCCTCCATGCTGTCTCAAAGTGTAAGAGATCCTTCTTTTTCACAGCTGCATAGTATTCCATGGTGTAAATGTACCACAGCTTTTTTATCCATTCATCTACTGATGGGCACTTGAGCTGTTTGCAGATCTTAGCTATGGTTAATAGCGCTTAGTGCCTGTTTTTGTGTTTCTGACTTGGCAGTCTAAGGTGCGGTGAGTAAAAGGCAGGCTGTCCTAGAATCATGTTCTTTCCTTTCTGAAAGACTAATAAAAAAATTTTAAAAGCCCACAAAACTTCCTCTTACTTACCCAAATTCCACTTTTGAAAAGTGTATGTATATTAACGTTTTGAAAATGCAAATACCGGCCCTGGAAGGGTTAAGCTCCTTTCAGCCATTTGTACTGTAGCCTGATTAATTTCAGTCTGTTTGTTTTCTCTAAATCCTGGAGGAGCTGCAGTGAGACTGCACTTTTCAAAGAGGTGGATATTTTGTAGCACAGAGGCAACCTCAAGGAACATCCTGGGATACAAGCCCAGGGAAGGAGGGAAGTGAGGGAGCAGGCAGCCTCGGTGGGAGGAGGGAGATTCCTTTGTAAACACAGCACTAGCCAGATTTTTATTCTTCTTCAGTTTTGCATAGAGCCTTGGTTACCCAGATACCAAGATACCAACTGGAACTCATTCTCCTAACACTAACACAGTTTAATTAATTTACTGTTCTGCAACTCAGAGACTTGCCTATTGCAAGAAGCCCTGCCTCAGAACTTCAAGCCCACGGCTGGTCATTACACTAAGGCAGTTTTGCCTAAATTGAAACTCCACGCCCTCTCATAATTTGTTAATGCCTTATGACTGAGTTATTTTTCTCTGTCACAGAATTAATAATCTCCAAGTTCCAAAATGCACGAATCCGAGAACTAGAAGGTCCTCAGAGATTTTATCTGTCCATCTTTTTAAGTTGAGGTCCCAAGAGACATGCTTGGCACAGAAGTGGCAGAGCTTGAGCCACAACAGGGGTCTTAGACTCTTGGCCCTTGTACTTATTACTGGCTACACCCAAACTCACCTCTCTTTTTTCTCTTGGAAAGAGCATTTGGTCAAACTTGTAGGTCATAAAAGCATTGGTATCTGCTTGCAAGCATTTCTACTTCTGGATAATTAGAGATTATACTTTCATTTCATGCAAGTGTAGCCAAGTAGTATATGGAGGTCACAGATACTTTTTTAAAATAAAAAAATTTAGATAATAAGTCCATTTTTACCTATTTTTTTAAGTGAACTAATCTGATACATTTGGAACCCATGGGAGACGTTCATGTAATTTTATTGAATCTCTACTTTGCAGTAAAATGCAGTGTGGCACTGGGTTAAGAATGCATAGTGGGGTCAGTCTGCCTGCTTACCAATTACTAGCTATGTGAGTTGGGAAAGTTCCTTCCTCCTTATTTGAAAAACAAGGATAACAATATCTACCTCATGAGGTTATGTGTGGATTAACTTAGCTAATGCATACAAATGTGTAACAGAGTGCCTGGCACTTTGTAAATGCACAGTAACTGATGCTGTCTGGAAAAGGAAATCTGCATAGACCAGGCATCTATAGTTCAGGGTTTAAGTACAATTTCCCTTGTTTTCCATATCATGAGTAATATTGTATGTTTTCAGATATTTTAACTGCCTGAAAATAAAAATCAGTTTATGTAATTTTTAAATTAATATATTTTATTTTTTAGAGACATTTTAGGTTTACAGAAAAATTTGAGGAGAAAGTAGAGTTCCCTGTACTCCCTCTCCTCTACTCCTCAGTTTCCCCTATTCTTAACATCTTGCATTGGTGTGGTACGTTAATTACAGATGCTGAACCAATATTGATACATTACTGTTAACAAAAGTCCATAGTTTACATTAGGGTTCACTCTTTGTGTTGTACTGTACTATGAGTTTTGCCAAATGCATATGGTTATCCACCATTACACAGTATCATGCAACATAATTTCACTGTCCTAAAAATCCCCTATGCTGTACCTATTTATCTCTCCCTTCCTTCCCCAACCACTGGGAACCAGTAATCTTCTTCAAAATGTCATATAGTTGGCATCATATGGTATATGGCTTTGCAGATAGTCTTCTTTCACTTAGCAATGTGCATTTAAGGTTCCTTCACATCTTTTTCTGGCTCGATAGCTTATTTCTTTTTATTGCTGAATAATATTCCATTATATAACACCATTTCTTTATCCATTCACCTCTGGAAGGACATCTTGGTTGCTTCCAAGTTTTGGCATTTATGAATAAAGCCACTGTAATCATAAGTGTGTAGGTTTTTGTCTGGAAATAAGTTCTTAGCTCATTTGGGTAAATACCTGAAATAGTGGTTGCTGGATCCTTTGGTAACACTATGTTTAGTTTTGTAAAAATCTGCCTGTCTTCCAAAGTAGCTGTACCATTTTACATTCCTACCAGCAGTGAATGAGGGTTGTTGTTCCACATTCTCACCAGCATTGGGCATTGTCAGTGTTTTAGACATTCTCTTAGGTATGTACTAATGTGTCTTTGTTTTCTAATTTGCATGTCTTTAGTATTAAGCAACTTTTCAGATGCTAATTTCACATCTGTAAATCTTTGGTGAGGTGTCTATCAGATCTTTTGCCCTTCTTAATTTGGTTGTTTCTTTTCTTATTGTTGAGTTTGAGAATTCATTGTATATTTTGGACACAAGTTCTCTTATCAGATATGTGTTTTGAAAATATTTTCTCCCAGCCTTACATTTTCATTTTCTTAAATATGTCTTCACAAAGCAGAATTTTTAAATTTTAATGAAGTTCCACTTATCAAATTTTCTTTTCATGGATTATACTTTTGGCATTGTATCAAAAAACTTGTGGCCCAATCCAAGATCAATGAGATTTTTCCTGTTATCTTCTAGAAGTTTTATAGTTTTGTGTTTGGCATTTATGCCCATGATCCATTTAGAGTTAACTTTTATGAAAGGTGTAATCTTAGTGTCTAGATTCTTTTTTTTTTTTTTTTTTTGCATGCGGATGTCCAGTTGTTTGTTTATTTAATTTTTCTCTCATAAGTGAATTAGCATTAAGTCATGTGCTGTATAATGATGTTTCAGTCCATGATGGACCACATATACAACAGTGGCACCATCCTACATAATAAAAGAGAAACATGCAAATTAACCGTCCCTCTACTACACTCAAGCCACGCCCACCAGCCAATCAGGAGTGAGTATGCAAATTAACCCAACTAAGATGGTCGGCACCACGGAGCTAGAGCGAGCAGGAGACTTGGGTTGCTCCCGGCGATGAAGACAGCCAAGCTTCCTGCCTGCCCTGGCCAGCCTTCGGCTCCGCTCAAGGCTACAAAGTTTTAATTATAGAAGATAAATAAATCCCAGATACTTGTTTCCAGTCGGCAGTGGCCTCCACTCAAGGAGGGGCTGGAAGCCAGGGTTGCCAGGGGCAACCCAGGTTTCCAGCTGGACCTGGGCTCCACTCAAGGCTACAAAGTTTCAATTGTAGAAGATAACTAAATCCCAGGAAAACATAGAGAGGCTGGGAGCTTGGGTTGCCAGGATGCATGGCCAGCCTGAAAACGGCCATCAGCCCCTCACCCAGGCTGGCCAGGCACCCCAGCAGGATCCCCCTACTCTGAAGGGGCTGTGGCCAGCCTGCAAACAGCCCTCAGCCCCTCACTCAGGCTGGCCACACCCCCATGGGGTGAGGGTCCCTGCTGGGGGGCCTGGCCAGCCCGAAAATGGCCTTCAGCCCCTCACCCAGGCTGGCCAGGCATGCCAGCAGGACCCCCACCCTGATCCAGGACACCCTTCAGGGCAAACCAGCTGGCCCTCAGCTGTGCACCAGGCCTCTATCCTATACAATAAAAGGGTAATATGCAAATTGACCCTAACAGCAGAATGACTAGGAATGACTGGTCACTGTGACACACACTGACCACCAGGGGGCAGATGCTCAATGCAGGAGCTGCCCCTGGTGGTCAGTGCGCTCCCACAGGGAGAGCTTTGTTCAGCCACAAGCCAGGCTCATGGCTGCCAGCACAGCGGTGGTGGTGGGAGCCTCTCCTGCCTCCTCAGCAGCGCTAAGGATGTCTGACTGCAGCTCAGGCTTGCTCCCCGCTGGCAAGTGGACATCCCCCGAGGGGTCCCGGGCTGCCAGAGGGATGTCTGACTGCCAGCTTAGGCCTGATGCCCCAGGGAACGGGCCTAAGCCAGCAGGTGGACATCCCTGGATGGGTCCCAGACTGTGAGAGGGCACAGGCCGGGCTGAGGGACCCCCCCGAGTGCACAAATGAAGCTGAAAATTTGCTGTTGCTTAGTGACGTTGTAGCTGTACTGATGTCGCCGTCATGACATTCTAGCACGACGCATCACTCACATATTTGTGGTGATGCTGGTGTAAAGCAGCCTGTTGTGCTGCTGGTAGTATAGCAATATAGCACATACAATTATGTGCACTACATAATACTTGAAGATGACAAATGATTATGTTACTGGTTTCTATATCTACTATACTACACTTTTACAGTGATTTTGCAGTGTACTTTTTTCTATTCATTAAGAAAAGTGCTGTAAAACAGTATTCTATGTTATGCTGGCAGCAACCTCATTCATCTCATGTTTATGGCATCTTTTGATTGCATCATTCTCTTGTGCTTGATTTAATCTCTTGTTTTATAAATTAAGTGTAGCCTAAGTGTACAGAATTTATAAAGTCTACAGTAGCGCACAGTAACCTCTTAGCCTTCATATTCACTCACCACTCACTCGCCAACTCACCACAGCAACTTCAAGTCTTGCAAACGCCATTCATGGTAAGTGCCCTGCACAGGTGTAGCATTTTTGATCTTTTATACCATATTTTTGCTGTACCCTTTCTGTTCTTCGATATGTTTATATAACCAAATACTTATCATTGGGTTAAAATTGCCTACAGTATTCAGTACAGTAACATCTGTACCAGCTTTTAGCCTGGGAGCAATAGGCTATTCCATACAGCAGAGGTGTGTAGCAGGCTCTGCCATCTTAGTGCCCTCTATGATGTTAGCACAGGACAAAATCACTTGAGAACACATTTCTCAGAGCATTATCCCACCACTAAGTGACACATGACTGTGTTCCTGAAGACATTTACAAGAAGATCTTTTAACCACTGAAGACCTGGGAGAGTATTTAATGCTTTTTCAGTGAACAAAGTGTCTTCAGCTATGTGGAGAAATATTATCAAGATCATGAAATTGTTTATCAGAAACATTTTCACATTTCATTTTTTATTATGTTTTAGAATGACTTGGAAAGATGTGGAATGGTGTGTATGCTTTAGAGCTGGTTGTATTTCTCAACTAAAACGTAGTCACTCAGTAAAATGTTCTGTGTAGTTTTTGTTCAAGCACTTCCCCTCCTTTATAATTTCTTTTATATCTGTCCTAGTCTTTGAGTTACTGTTTGGGGGATTTTTGAAATGCTTGAGTCCCCCTCTCTCTCCCTCCCTCTCTCCCTCCCTTCTCTGTTTATCTGTCTCCCTTCCTCCTTTCTTCCCTCCCTCTTTCTTATCTCCATCCTTTTCTTTCTTTTTAAATCCCTGTACTTGGCTAACAAGCCTTCACATCTGCTGACACTATTGATCCTAGGAATAAAAACATGAGATGATCTCTGGGAAAATATCCAGGCACAGAGCCCAGGCAATCCATAAAGCCCATATATTTCAAGTCATGCACGTCTTGTGAAATATTTTCAGAAATACAGTTGCCTGTGATTTGGTTTTGTAGGCCTGTTTAAAGGAAAGGTTATGTAGTTTTTCTTGAAATGGTTTGTATTTTTCAAACTCTCAACCTTCATGAAAACCAAGAGTCATTTCTTCTCTAAATGTTTCCTTTTAGGTTCCCTTGGCACATCCTTTTTAGCAGTAATGTAGCCACTCACTGAACGATAGTTTGTTTAATACTGAAGCAAATTATCTAAAAGATAAAATTGAGTAAAGGATTTATTTTTTAAAAAGTTTATTTAATCAAGCTACAAAGCAGAAATGAGTTCATGTTATACTTTATTTTTAAAATAAATGTATTGGGGTGACATTGGTCAACATGAACATATAGGTTTCAGGTGTGGGTTTCTCTGTTACAGGATCTGTCTATTACACTGTGTGCCCACCTCCCAAAGTCAAATCTTCTCCTGTTACCATATATTGGGGCCTCCTTCTCTCCCTACCCACTTCCCTCTGGCAACCACCGCACTGCCATTTGTGTTCACAAGTTTCAGTTATATATCATGTTATACTTTAAAGAGTTTCCTCCCTAAATGATATGTGATATGATGGGCTCATGGTGAAAGAATTAATAAACAATAAGTAACATTTACATTTTAGTCCAGCTGTTCTTTGTATTTTTACCTCTTATATTCTTCTTTGGTTTCGTACCTATCCCTATCTTACTCTGTGTTTCAAAGTATTAATGTTACAAACAAATGAACAATACTAAATAAGGCAGGTCCCTCAGTTCTACAAGTATGTATACCTATGTCTCCAAAGTGCAAGATGTTCATAGCAGCATATTTTTTAATAACCACAATTGAAAAATACTCAAATGTCAATTTACAGTAAACTGGATAAATAAATTGTGATATAGTCATACACTAGAATACTACAGAGAAATGAAAATGAATGATTTACATAAATGCACACAGCATGGACAAAACTCACAAAAAATAAATACTGAAGAATTCTACTTTTAGGAAGTTTAAAAACATTTCCTACCCTTGAAGCAGGAAATGATTATCAGGAGCCTGGAGAGACTTCTGGGAGTTGGGGGAGATTCCATCTCTTGCTTTAATACATATATTGTATCCTAATGACTTTTGCTTGTATGTTATATTTAAATAACATGATACAAGAAAGGCAATATGTATGTCCAACTCAGCCTCAATGAAGGCAGCATTTACTCGGTAGCAGTTAATAATGGTGGAGGGGGAATGTGAGGCAATTCTGATTTTAACATATATGTTTAGTCTATTTTGAAAGAATATTTAATATTAATACTGTGAATTATTATCTTTTGCATGTCAAAGTTACATATTTCAAACAAATCATTTATATTTACAGTATATAAATGCAAAGCACTAATTTCCCACTACACCATCATTTCTTTTTTTTTTTTTTTAATATATTTTATTGATTTTTCACAGAGAGGAAGGGAGAGAGATAGAGAGTTAGAAACATCGATGAGAGAGAAACATCGATCAGTCGCCTCCTGCACATTCCCCACTGGGGATGTGCCCGCAACCCAGGTACATGCCCTTGACCGGAATAGAACCTGGGACCTTCCAGTCCGCAGGCCGACGCTCTATCCACTGAGCCAAACCGGTTTTGGCACCATCATTTCTTTGGTACATGTGATGTTATGAAATTAGCTGTTAAATATTTGAAATAGTGGAAGAGAGGTCCTTTCTTCAGAGTCTAAGTGACTTACCCTTGGGTACACCACAGAGCTCTAGTTTTAGGAGGACGCATGTAAGGACCACTCTGACCTAGGCTCTCCCTGAATCTCTATTTGCCCCTCTCTCCAACCCCTCTCCTCAGGTTTTCTCTCGACAAAACACCCAGCTGCTTGGAGTTCTATTCACACTCTTTCTACACCTGCAAGTGTTTGCTCTTGCCCTTCCTTGTGCCTTCTTTCTTCCTCGCACTCCCACCCCATTTACACATGTTGACTACAGCATCCCGAGTGCTCAACACAGTGTGTGGTTCACGGTGGGCTCTTAGTAAATTGAGGGCAGCTTGAAGAATTTATCAGCTTCTGATAATGCATTA
Organism: Myotis nattereri; assembly: GCF_964212035.1. NCBI lineage: Eukaryota > Metazoa > Chordata > Mammalia > Chiroptera > Vespertilionidae > Myotis > Myotis nattereri. Next base: position 39,585,139 of record NC_138082.1, read on the forward strand.
TGTTATTATATCCCCTAAAATAATTGTACGTCTGTTAGATTTTTAACATCACTAAACATAAGGCAAGTTTCCAATTTGTCTTCCGTCTACTGTAGTACTTAGAACATGGTAGGAGCTTAATAAAGATTGAATGGATGAAGGAATTGAATGCTTTGAATTGATACATAAACCAGAAGTCAGCTAAATTTGTCTTGGGTGTATGCCTTATGCATTTTTAGTGTTGAATTTAGCTTTCTTGTTAGGTTATTTATAGATGCAAGAGCGGTTGATATTTATTTTTAGTATGTATTTTGTGGGTAGGTGTTAGGCAGTGAGAGGAATCTAGGTAAGAATTTTATTGTGAATAATTTACAAAACAGATTTTAAAAACATACATTCATTATAGATATAGATCCATTGTGTGTACTGTGGAGAAATAGTTTGCTACTGACCCCCTGCTTTAAGAGAGGTTGTTAAATACTCTAAAGGCACCTCTCAGGAATATTTTTGCTTTTCAGCAAAGCTATTGATAGCTCTTTGCTTCATAAAGATGGATGGGGATGGGGAAAGTGGTGCCTGAATTCCTTTTTTATTTTTTTTTAATAGGAATGAAATCAGTCATCAAGTTAGAGTTGAAATGTCATCTTTTCCTTCTTCTTAACAAGCCTGCCTTCCACATCCATCCCTGAAGAAAACCCATGAGTGCTTCGAAACCCTTGCCTGTTTTGCTGTTGTTTTATTTGTAGCTTTATAGAGTTGTTTTAAGAAACAGTGCACAATCTGTCTTTGTGGAAATACTCTTTTCCTTCCTAATGCCTTTAGAAAAATTTCTCCCTTATTCCTTTAAACATTGAATTCCTGTTTTTAAACATTGAATATCTGTTTGTCAGTTCCAAACCCCAGATGCTGTCCTGTGGGGGGGTGGTAGCTACATTTTGAATTTTTTTCTTTTTCTTCAGTAATGTTTTTTGTCTACCCATTCTTTTCTAGTATTGGACTCTCATTTCCATGTCATGTGGCTGACAGAGACCATGTAAAATTTTAAAAGGAGGATTCCCAAAATGGTCTCACTGAAGCCTGCAGAGCTGAGGGAGAAGATGTCATCAGGGCTAACAGTGAATTCTAGGGTCCTTAGAGGAAGGGGATGGCAGTAAAGGATATGACAGTCGGGGCTGCCAGATGGTGAAAGCCGTGAGCTATGGAGGTCTTGTCTCCACCTGTACTTCACCCCCTCATGTCCTTGAAAAAGGCACTTAATCTCAAAGGTTCAGGGTGAAGCAGGACTTGACAACAGTCTTATGACATGGCAAAAAGGCTCATTTTAGAATTGTTTGGTGAGTCATCTTGTGGGGGGGTCTTCTGCTTTAAAAGATTTAACTGATAAAATATAAGGGAAGCTAACTGCGTAATCTGAGCTTCAAGATAAACTTTCAAGTAATTTAGAAAACAGGAAATGAGATGTTTTTTCATCTTGGCTTCATTCTTCTACAATAGTGGGGATACTTTATTTTGTTAATCTGTATTCTTTAGAAGGAAAAGCATTGTGTTTTGTAATAACATAATTTAGATTATCAAAATTTTTTTTAACCACAGCTCAAAACTTCCAAATACTTATTTTTATATTAAATTTAGACTGTGTGAATTTAAAATTCATTTTAATTTTTGTCACACTTTTTTTTTTTTAAGGAAACGGATAGTAACCATCAGAAACTGGACTGGCTTTGCTGTTGTAAACGGGGATTAGGACTTGTCTGTCCTATAAAGGGCACACTGCATTTGGATTAGGCATAATCTGATTGTCTTACAATACAAAGGCCATTCAAGTGAGCTTCGTGTGCAGGGTCTGTAAATACCATTCAACCACTGATTGGTCCAGGGAAGAGTATTAACAGAAGGATAATGAAGAGTTTTAATCCATATCCCTAAAGCACAACAGCTGTGGTTTCAAATGAGTTTTCTCTCAGATGTTAGAAGTGAGACTATATTTCTTACAGCATGATAAAATGAACATTTTTTACTCACATAAAGAGTATGTCTGTTTAATTTTATTTGGTAAGATAGTTTTCTTGTCTCACAATTCTTTCAGAATGTAATATGTTTGACATTTATTTAAAATTAGACCGAACAATAATTTATTGCCCAAAGCAGGACTTTCCTGAGAGTGAAAGTGAGTACTATTGACAGTTACCCAGGGACAAAAGGCCACCCTATGTAAAAATCATATTTTTATCTTCCAATAACGTTATAAAATCACAATGAAAATATTAGAAAAACAAATGTCCTTTCCAAGTGTGATTCTGAATGTATGGTGCTTTGGAAGTGAAAAAACAATAATAAGAAAAGCAAAACATGGGCCTGTGGTCACCAAGACTTTTTTAAATGACAAGTTTGTTTAAATATGATTTATAAATTTTATATTCTTCTCATTTTGTGATTCCCAAATGGATTGATCTAGCAAGCATATTTATTCTCTGTATGCTTGTGTGTTACTAATCCCACCATTCATATTGTACCTGTGGTTTAGACAATGTTACACTATTCTGTGTGGGATATTACTATAAGGAATAGAAAGTGCAGAAGAATCACAACCCGATATACGTCCAGGATTTAGTTTTGTAGTCACTGTTTGTTGGTTGACTCCAGAGCATCCTTTCTCTCTTTCGAATGCAGTGTCTCAAATTTCCCAACTGTGAAGTTTGGTTAACAAACATCATTTCCAAAAGGTCCCTGATGAGTTTAAGCAGTCGTTGCTTCCCATCCTCTTAGCCACAGCCATACATTTTATTGATGGTCACGTGGTCCTGATGTGTACCACGCGACCAGGGATAGGGAACATTTTTTCTGCCAAGGACCATTTGGATATTTATAACATCATTCACTTAATATAATTCACTTAACATAAATTTGTATTGCTATGAAAAAAAGCTCATAAAAGTATTGAATTTCAAGTCCTGTCTGTGGTTGTCTTGGCAGGGCCTTATATGGCCGGTGGGCTGGACGTCCCCCATTCCTGCTAGACAATACTGGCATTTTAATTGAGCTACTAGGGAAACAGACTATGACTTTCCTACTGAAAGCAATTGAAGCTGTAGCCTTAGGAGGTACTGCAGACCATCTGCGATCAAAACAACCCTGAAGGTGAATATAATACCTAAAGTCAGAGGGTGGGTATAAAGATAGTCTTGGTGACATTATTCAGCTACTGGATCAAGTTAAATTCTGTCACTGGTGTTTTTGGTTATATGAACAAATAAACCTTCTTATCTTTTTTTAAAAAATAACTTTTATTGCAATAAGTTGTATTAATAACTTTTATTGCTCAAGCCTTTGAGTTGGAGTTTCAGTTACTTGCAGTCAAATATTTTTGGCCTAATACAAGATTTAAAAATAATTGCAAACCATTTGATTTGCAAATATTTGAGAATCATTATGTGAGAAGGTAAATGACCTGCTATTTCTGTGACTGATATAGGACGGTCTTTGAGCCTGGGTGTTAGATTAGGAAGGTGGAGACAGGACGAACCATAAAAATGCAAGAAAAACTATCCAAGTCAGGATGCTCTGTACAAAGAGAAGCAATGGAAACAAAGAGAAAGGAGGGTTAAGGAAAATGTTACAGATACACTTGCTAGTGAAACAAATTTTGACAAAAAGCTAAGAAGTAGTTAAAAATGCACTCAGCTTTGTGTTCTTGGTTGGCCTGGAAGAGCTAGCTAGATGTAAAAGTAAATGTGCCTAGTCATAGCAAGCATCTTCATCTTTTTATTTATAATGAAAATTCACTTTTTGTGTATGTGTGTGAGACGCTTGCACTGCACCTGTGTAATAGAGCAGAGCAACTGGCCAATATTTGATTATAACTGAAGAACTTGATGTGTGGGGACAAGATACAGGCAGAAGAGTGGATCTCCCTCTCTCCTTACCTCAACTGCTTTATCTCACTTACATAATCACGGTTAGTAAATTGGAATATTTCTTTGGCTAAGCTTATATGATCAGTGCAAAGTTATCTTTTAACTCCTGAATTTTTGAGCTCTCGAGTATTAGATATTTGCATTGCTATTTTAACTTCTCAAATGGAGAGACCACCTGTAGGAGAGAATTTCCATATATGTGCTGAAACCTTTTTTCTCCCCTCATAACCTCCAAGCTTATATAATTATAAGCAGAACTTTAATATCTTCATAGCCCCCTTTTCAAAAAATTTTACACAATCCAAGATCTTATATGTAATCGATTGCTTATTGCCATAAACCTAGAATTCCTGTTTTGGTGTGTTCATTTTTGTGTGCAAGAGAGTAATCTTTTAGAATAAAAAAGGTATTCCAATGACTTAATTTTTTAAGGCTTAATGGTCTGGGATCTTTTGATTTTCACTCTCAGGGGAGATATCTAGGTTAACTCTGCCCTTCCTTTATAGCCAAATAGTATTCACATATGGCCTTACTTACATATTGAAGTTCAAAAGTCTAGGGCAGGGGTCCTCAAACTACGGCCCGCGGGCCACATGCGGCCCGCCAAAAACATTTGTTTTTTTACTTCAAAATAAGATATGTGCAGTGTGCATAGGAATTTGTTCATAGTTTTTTTTTTTTTTTTAAACTATAGTCCGGCCCTCCAATGGTCTGAGGGACAGTGAACTGGCTCCCTGTTTAAAAAGTCTGAGGACCCCTGGGAGTTAGGTTCAGTATGTGGAGGTGGCATTGAGAACACAAATGTCCTTCATGGCTTAGAAATGGCCCCTTCCATGAGTGCAGGACTCTGCCGAATACTCTTGACACCAAGGTTTATGTTGCTGCTGCTGCTGCTGATGATGATGACAATTAGTATTCTAATGAGTCAGACAGAGTATACAGTTTTCATCATTATTACCTCATGTTATTCTTGAGCGTTAAAGTACATTACCAGAAGAAATTGGTTTTACATGTTAATCTGTTTGCCTTTAGTTAAAAGCTAGTTGAGAGTAAAGGGATGTACATAGGCCCATTAATTTAATAACTGTAAGCTGTGGAATGGCCTCACACTTGGGCAGTGTGTAGTCAATAGGAGTGACAGGCAATCCTCCTTGAAGAGAAGGCCGGAGGAGCCTGGAGAAGAAGGACAACACCTATTTACCCACCCTTTTCCATGGTCTTTTGTAAATCACTGTGCTCAGTAGACTTTTATTTACCTCATTACCTTAGTGTAATACATATTGTAGAAATCTATTGTGTATAAAATTTTCTTTCATGGAAAACCCAAAATTTTAATCACTTAAAAAGAATCCTTTATGCTTCTTTGGAGGAGAATATTTTCCTTGAAAGGAGGAACGTAATGTGTATGTTGCTGTTACTTTTTTTATTTTTTTTACAGGAAACTTTGTATTATTTAGCAGAACACGGTGAATTTTAAGCATATGTTATCACTAACGAGTCATCTCAACTTCGTCTCTTTAGACATGATGGAGGCACTCTTCTTGTAGCCTATTTTGTTACTCCAGTGAGATTAATGAATTATGAACTATACCATTTCATTAGGTTAATAAGAATTAGGACAAGATGCTTTTCTTGGGACTTCTGCTTGGAATATATCATTAATCATATCTGTGAGGACTATAGTCAAGGCTGAACTGTGAGCTCTGGTTTATCTGACACATACCAAGGGGGAAAACAGGTAGTCATTTATGCCATCTTGGGTAAAGTTCCTCTTAGTAAAATGGCTAGATGAGGAATGGCATCTTAAAACTGCCTCTTTTGTTGATCTCTGTCAGAGGCCCAGAGGATCACATGTGAAACTAAAGTCTTCCCATGAGAAGTAGAAGTCATTTAACAAGAGAATTGTTTTTAGATTCATGTGTGGTTTCTAACCAAGGGGTATAAAATGTAAAAATAACTGAACTTTGAGTTAGAGCCTTTCCTTATTTGTTCAGCACCCCCTACCCTGTTCCCAAACTCCTGAACTCCCCATGCTTCCTTTGTTGGAAGAAACCCAAATGTCTAACAGATTATTTAAAGTAATTAACATGAGCATTTCTGATAATAAATGGCTTTAAAGACTTTTAATCACAAGGACCTTAATTGACCTCAAGTGACTGAGTTTGTGATTACTACTTTAAAAGTTGTGTAGCTTGGCGGAAAGAGAGGGCCAGACTGCCAAAGGGAGGAAGGATGAAGGGTGCTCTGACAACCCGAGTTTGTGTCCACTCCCAGTTGCAGCACCCTGCAAGGATTTCCTGTAAAGACCAACAGTCTTTCCTTCAATAAGTGCTTTGAGTAGAAAACGGGAAAACTGTTTTGTAGAAAAATTTTGCTAATAGTTCCATTTGAAATTTTCTGTTAGTTTTGATAGGTTGGACTGAAATGCACAACTAGAAAATTTTGCAGTTGTCTCTAGGCTAGCCATATGTAAAAGAGACATGCAGTACTACACTGAGATTTATCAATAGCTAATAATATTATTAGGGTTTTAATGTCTTAGAGACCCTATTCATAAAACTCATTTCCAAACTTAGAATATTCATGGGAAAAAGCAAACATTCTTCCCCCTCCAGGTCAAAAAGGAAATAAAAAAATGCAACTACAGGCTTTTAAGAAAATAAAGAAGAAAATTTCATATCAAAGTTATGCTCTGCAGCCAAAATGTATTTATAAATAAATTCATAACGATAAGAGGATTTATTGTTAAAAATAAAATTTGAAAGTAAATTAGTGAAACATTCAACTCTAGATATTTAGAAGGAATAAAATCTTGAAACATAATAACAGCAATAAACTGAACTAAAGCAGTCAGAATAAAATAATAATAAAGGTTAAACAGAATTTAATGTTGGTAAACTGAAAAACAATAGAATTGATGATTCTAAGACTGGTTTAAAAATCAAACAAACTTTTGGTAAATGAAATAATAAAAAGAGAGAAAAACAAATAAATGCATTTAAGAATAAGTAAAGGACTATGGCCGCAGCCAGAAAAGATTAGGAGTTATGCCAATGCCCTGTGAAACTTTATGTAGATATACTGGAAAATCTTGATGAAATCTTCTGCATGGTAATTCTCATTAACAAAACCAAAGCCACATAGGTAACTAGAAAGGAGATTTTTAAGTAACTATTATAGAAAAGTATCAAATTTTTATTAAAAAGCTCTTACAGCTCAGGAAAATCTATCAGTAGAAAATTTTAAGTTATATATAAATATATCTACATTTACATATATACATATACATATATATGCACTCTCAAGGCATTTGAAAAGTCTGGAAACATATGATAAACTTATTTTTAACAGTATGCTAGTTACATTTTCAAAAATATTCTCAGTACATTTTTCTTTGACTGTAGACACCATTTTGGGAGAAATACCCAAAGTACTATGTCTAATTCTTATATGTCTGATTTTGAAAATTGTACAATGCGTATACCACAGAGTATCCCGAAAGAATGTAACACAGGAGTAAAAGTATATTAATAGAACCTCAGCTGTTGTTGACTAACATGTACCAAGAAGAAGAGGCCAAGATTTGTTTTAGGAGTCTGAGCATCTCACATTTTACTCCCTTCTCCAAGGAGAAAACTGAGCGACTTTGGGTTTTATTTTCTGGGGGAGCATTAAATTGGGTTGCCCAAGAAAGAATGAGATTCCAAGACTTGAAAGAAGTGGAAGGTCCCACCTAGACTCATGAGTTGTAGAGAGGAGAGTGGCAGGGGCCCACCCTCACTCCCATGGAGGATGCCTGGGTAATGTGGCAGAGGGGGAGGTGTTGTCAGGGTAGGTGGTGTCATGAGGGAGACCATTCTATTCTGGGCACTTAAAGACATCAGGGTCTGCCACAGGCATGAAGAGAGTGGACCCACCTACCTTTGGCCTGTCCTTGGGATTTAGACACTAGTATCTTGGTGATGACCACAAATACTGAGGCCATAGCCCATCCTAAAGTTTGCTGCATTTCTTGGTGCTCTTGGAAGACCAGGGCAGGAAGGAGTGTGAACTAACAAATACTGTCTATTGGCAAAAGGATATTCAAAGCTATACTTTATTTGATTTAGGATACTCAGAGCTAGACTTTATTTCATTAAGAAAAATTAAACAAGGTGATATTAGATTGTGGAGCAAATTTGTGTTTGTATTTGTGTATTTATAAATGCATATATTTATGCACACATACCTATGAGATGCTGGCATAAAACACACCAAAATATCAGTGAGTGCTAAAAAGAAAGCCCACCTTTGGTTACCTTTCATCTGACGAAGAGGCGTTGGGAGTGTAATTGTCAGGAAGAGTCGCTCCCCTGGATGAGTTTGAAATTCCTCCAGATTTACTCCCTTGGGGTTGATGAAATCTGATGGGAATTAGGGCTGGCACTGAATATGAGAACATTTGTATCCTTTCCATTGATTTTTGCGTGGAACACCTTCTTCCAGACAGCTCTGGAGAGCAAGGCAGAGTGAACTGACCTGAAGTGTCCATACACTGTGTCAATACTTTATGGTAGTTAGTTGGAAAAGTTGGAACATTTCAGGCAAGGGTGTATTTCATGTTTATGTATGACACTAACACCCTAGCAAGGTATTTAACTGCGACCATTCAGAAGTGATCTGTCTGTTAAACCCTATGTTAAAATTAAGCGATGTTTAATCATGAGACGTTAATCAATTGTAGTACTGATTTAAAGAGCCATTTAGTGGAGGAAAAAAATAGTTCTTTATATCAGATTATTTTAAACTGAAAGAAAAATAGCATTCTGCTAACTTATAAAATGGAATGCTTAAACTGACTGAATTCTCCATGTCCTGCTGCTAAATCATCATAGGCTATTTTTTACACTTAATTTGTATGTGTTTAATTAAGACATTTGGTGGTACCTGCTTCTTATGTAGGAAAGGAAAGTTTTAATAAAACTGTCTGTGTTTTCATAATTTTTTTAATAAAACATTCCCATTATGCAGTATACAGGGACATGAAAAGGTACTCTATTTCTTCCTACCTGTTATATGCTCTTCTTTTTCTCTCTTACACACACACACACACACACACACACACACACACACACACACAGGTTCAGGCAGACATGCCCACAGAATGATGCAAAAACACACACACATTTGAATCCATTCATGCCAACACACACATACAGACCCATACAAATTCTCCCTCTCCCTCTCCCTCTCCCTCTCCCTCTCCCTCTCCCTCTCCCTCTCCCTCTCCCTGACACACACAGAATAATGCCTGCACATTCACAGTTAAACTCTTGCTCTCTTTTTCTCTCCACTATTTTGTAACCTTCTGACTTTTTCTTTATGTTTTTATCTTTATTGTTGAGATTATTACAGATGTCCCTCTTTTTTTCCCCCATACCCCCCTTCCACCCAGTTCCTGCCCTGCGCCAAGCCTTCACCACCCTATTGTCTGTGTCTATAGGTAATGCATATTTCTATATATAAAAGCCTAAGCAACTGTTATGACCAGACGACTGGACGACCAGATGACCGGCCAGTAGCTATGACGTGTACTGACCACCAGGGGAAGACTCTCAACACAGGAGCTGTCCCCTGGTGGTCAGTGCGCTCCCACAGCCAACCTCCTGCAGCTGGCTAACCTCCGGTGGTCTCTCCTCCTGGCCGGCTGGCCCTGATCAACCCTGATCACCAGCCAGGCCGAGGGACCCCACCTGTGCACGAATTCATGCACTGGGCCTCTAGTATGCATATAAGATCTTTGTTTAATCTCTTTTGACCCCACCCACTCCCTTCCCTCTGAGAATTGTCAATCTGTTTCATTTCCATGCCTCTGATTCTATTTTATTCACCAGTTTATTCTGTTCATTAGATTTCTTATTCATTTATTTTTAGATTCAGTTGTTGATAGGTATGTATCTGTTGCCATTTTGTTGTTCATATTTTTTATCTTTATCCTTTTCTTCTTCTTCCTCTTAAAGGATACTTTTCAACATTTCATATCATACTGAGTTGGTGGTGATGAACTCCCTTAGCTTTTTCTTGTCTGTGAAGCCCTTTATCTGACCTTTAATTCTAAATGATAGCTTTGCTGGGTAGAGTAATCTTAGTTGTAGGTCCTTGCTGTTCATCACTGAATATTTCTTGACACTTCCTTCTGGCCTGCATAGTTTCTGTTGAGAAATTAGCTGACAGTCATATGGGCAGTCCCTTGTAGGTAACTAGCTGCTTTTCTCTTGCTGCTTTTAAGATTCTCTCTTTGATTTAGCCCTTGGCATTTTAATTATGATGTGTCTTGATGTGACCCTCTTTAGGTTCCTCTTGCTTGGGACTTTCTGTGCTTCCTGGACTTGTAAGTCTATATCTTTCACCAGGTAGGGGAAGTTTTCTGTCATTATTTCTTCAAATAGGTTTTCAATATCTTGCTCTCTCTCTTCTTCTGGCACCCCCATAATGATAATGTTGGTATGCTTGAAATTGTTCCAGAGACTCCTTACACTATCTTCATATTTTTGGATTCTTATTTCTTTTTGCTCTTCTAGTTGTGTGTTTTTTGCTTCCTCATAGTTCACATCATTGATTTGATCCCCAAGATCCTCTATTCTACTGATGAATCCCTGTATGTTATTCTTTATTTCAGTCAGTGTAAGCCTAATTTATGACTGGTCGTTTTTCATGATTTTGTTTGTTTGTTTGTTTGTTTGTTTGTTTTTTGGCATTCTTGGAGGTTTCTAAAATATTCTTGAGTAACCTTATAACTGTGGTTTTGAACTCTATATCCAGTAGTTTGCGTTCTTCAATTTCTTTCATTTGTGGCATGTTTCTTTGTCTCTGCATTTTGGATGCTTCCCTGTGTTTGTTTCTATGTATTGGGTAGAGCTGCCATGTCTCCTTGAGTTGGTAGAGAGGCCTTGTGTAGTAGGTGTCCTATGGGGACCAGTGGCTTGGCTCCACAGTCACCTGAGCTGGGCACTCTAGGTGTGCCACTTTTTGGGCTGTGATCACAGTCTCTTGTAGTTTAGACTTGATTGCTGTTGGTGTCACTGGGAGGAATTGACCTCCAGACCAATTGGCTGTGAGGACCAGCTGAGACTACAGTAGGAGAGCTGCTATGTAGGAGACACCCCTATGGAGCAGGACTTGCTTCAGTGGAACTTTGGTGCTCACTGAGTCTGCTCCTAGACTGTGTAGCTTATGATTGTGTAGAGTTGTAATCTGGTATGGTCTGACACTGACCACTATGTACACTGACTCTTGGGTCTCCAGGGAGGTGCAAAGTCAGCCACTGCCTGGGGCCACCCAGCAGGAGCTACAGAGAGATCTGCAGATTTCTCCTTTTTGTATTGGGTTTGGAAGTGCTCATATGAGGCCCAGCTCTGAAGCAAGGCAGGCTGTTGATGGTGCTGGGTCTTGGGCCTTTTATTGATAGATTTGGGGCTTCCTGACCCAGCTGAAGCTTGTTTGAGATTTTAACCTGAACCAGGACAGGCCATTCATATGCAAAAGCTGCTTCACACAGCTTGGGTTGGGTTGTAAATTGGAGGAGGCAGGGTCTTAGGGAATCACCGAGGCGGAGCAAACAGAAATGGCTGCCAGTCAGCCCTGTGATTTGGGAGTTCCCAGCATAGGAACAATGATCCCTGAGAGCACCTTTGTCTGAGGGAAAGCTGCCCCCGAGTTCCTGCTCTGATGCCAGACAATCCAGTTTCTCCTCGTATGTGTCTGTCTCACCCAAAGCCTCACCCTGGTGCTAGAGCTCAGAGGAAGCAGGACCTTGTAAGTTCAGTTGGTGGTGTTGGCCTTTTAAGAGGAATAGCTGGGTCTCCAGCAGCCTCTGTGTCACTGAGCCCCAGTCTGCACTGGTTTTTACAGCCCACCGTTATGGGGACTTCTCTTCCCAGCTCTGGGCCGGGGGTCTGGTCTGGGGCTGGAACTCCTTGCTCCTCTGGGCAGCCTCTGCAGAGACTATCTCCTCCCTATAAAAAAGTGGCACACGAGGATGCAGGACCAGCCTGTTCTGTGACTTTGCACCTTCTATCAGTCTCAGTGTGCTTTCTTCTTTACTTTTTCATTCAGCCAGCTTTCCAGCGGTTCTGGATGATGGTTCTGTATTGTAGTTGTAATTTTGATGTGTTGTGGGAGGTGGTGAGTACAGGAGTTTACCTATGTCACCGTCTTGGTTCCCTTCTTACTTTTTCTGTCTTTGATTTATGTTGTCTTGATCTTTGACATACAGGTCAGTGACCCAGACCGATTATTTCATGTGATTACATTGCGAGTGACATTGATGATTTTGATACTGGCTCATTTTTATTATTTACATGTAGTTTAAGAGAACTTATTCTGTTTTCATATACAAAAATGAGTGTTGAGCAGGTTATATAAGTAGATGAGAAAATTGCCTTTCAGACATATTTGTTGAGTCAACAGGGTCAGATGAGAAGTTGGCAAAGGATGCATCATGAAATTCAAGAAACAACTATTTTGCCATATTGCAGTGTTCTTTCTGCCTGTCACATTGTGCTACTTTTTATTACTTGCTCTCATTGATTATGATATTGATTAATTAAGAAATAATCTGTAACAGAAGAGTAATAAAAGTTAGTATGTCAATAGAAGATTAAATAAAGGTGAGCAGTTGACTTGCCTGTTTGAAATTGAGCACTTTCTGCTTGTGAATGTGTAAGGACAGATATATGTCATTCTTCTGCTTTTGACAGAGTTGAGAATGACCACTGTTTTTCTTCACAGTGAAAGCTTTATTTTGTGTGTAAAAGATTGGAAAGCACCATCTGGGACCCATCATATGTTCATGTTTCTTCAAGTGAATCTGGAAATCATACTTTTGGGATTTTGTTGCTAATGAAGAAGAAAAGGGAAAAAACTTCCATAAATTATACCTAGGCCATTGGTACCTTTCTTGAAAAAAAAAAGGAAGAAGAAAGAAATGAAAGGAGAATGGCAATTAAAATATACTATATCCTATCTAGAGGGGTACCATTAATCTTTCTGAAATTTCATATTTAAAACTTGTGGGCTTTTATTTAGATAGACTAGAGGCCTGGTGCACAAAAATTTGTGCACTCAGGGGGGAAGAGGGGGTCCCTCACCCCGGCCTGTGCCTTCTCGCAGTCTGGGACCCCTCAGGAGATAACGACTTGCTGGCTTAGGCCTGCTCCCGGGTGGCAGAGGGCAGGCCCAATCCCTAGGTGCAGCCCCTGGTCGGGCTCAGAGCAGGGCCAATTGGGGAGTTGGGGCGCCGCCCCCTGTTATGCACAGAGCAGGGTGGATTGGGAGGTTGCAATGCCACCCTCAGTCACGCTCAGGGTAGGGCCGATTGGGGGGTTGGGGCACCGCCCCCTGTCACACTCAAGGCAGGGTCAATGGGAAGGTTGCGGTGCCACCCCCTGTCACGCACAGAGCAGGGCCCATCAGGGGGGTTGGGGAGCTCCCCCCTGTCACGCACAGAGCAGGGTTGATCAGGGGGTTGAGGAGCTCCCCCCTGTCACGCACAGAGCAGGGCCCATCAGGAGGTTGAGGAGCTCCCCCCTGTCACTCACAGAGTAGGGCCGATAGGGGAGTTGGGGCACCGCCCCCTGTCACACACAGAGCAGGACAGATCAGGGGGTTGGGGCGCCGCCCTCTATCACCCACAGAGCAGGGCTGATCAGGAGGTTGGGGCGCCGCCACTCTCACACTCAGGGCAGGGCCGATGGGGAGGTATGGCTCTACCCCGTCACACACAGAGCAGGGCCCGTGGGGGGGGGGTGTTGGGGCGCTGCACCCTGTCACACACAGAGCTGCAGGGCGATCAGGGGGTTCGGGAGCTCCCCCCTGTCACGCACAGAGCAGGGCTGATCAGAAGGTTGGGGCACCTTCCCCTGTCAGAACAGAGCAGGGCGGATAGGGAGGTTGTGGCCCCGCCCCCTGTCACACTGATCCCGGTGCTGGGAGGCATATTACCCTTTTACTATATAGGATAGAGGCCTGGTGCATGGGTGGGGCTGGCTGGTTTGCCCTGAAGGGTGTCCTGGACCAGGGTGGGGGTCCCTACTGGGGTGCCTGGCCAGCCTGGATGAGGGGCTGAGGGCTGTTTTCAGGCTCGCGGGTGACTGAAGCTCCCAACTGCTCCTTTTTTTCTTTTTCTTTTTTTATTCTGGGCCAGCTGTAGCTCTAGCTCCAGCTCTGAGACCTCTGCTGGGTTCTATAATCGAGACACTGTATCAACTCCAGCTCTGAGATCCTGGCTCACTAAAAGCTGGTTTCTGGCATTTTGTTTATCTTCTATATTTGTTACAATGTTTCAGACTGCAGGCTCAGAGGCCGGCAAGGCAGGCGGGGGAACGTTGGAGTCCTCTGTCATTGAAGCAAGCAAGCCTCATGTTAGTTTCAAGCTGCCTGGCTGCCGGCCGCCATCTTGGCTGGCAGTTAATTTGCATATCTTGCTGATTAGCCAATGGGAAGGGTAGCGGTCGTACGCCAATTACCATGTTTCTCTTTTATTAGATAGGATATTTTGCTCGGTCACTTTTTGGTCTTGCTAGTGGATAAGAAACATTCAGGAAAACACGCCTAGGAACAACATTGGACTTCTATTTGGGAAAGCCCCTACTTGGTGCTTGTTTAGAAAAATTGTCTCCTATATGGAAACCTAAACAGAAGGAAGATTGTTTCTGTTGTTTATAATTAAAAACCCTGAACCACACAGAAATTTTCAGAGCTAAATACTTAACTTCATTTTTCAGCACCCAGTACATTAGTAGCCTGCTACCTAGGTAATACTGAAAAATGTTTTATTCACTCCTTTATTCAACAGATATTTATGAGCATTAACTATATAATAGGCAGATGCCCAGGTCCTGGGACTATAAAGAAAAGAAAACAGAAAAGTGTCTGGTTCTGAGGCTCATATTTGAGTGGGAAAGTATAACATATAAGATGGGGTATGGGCTATGAAAAAATACATTAGAATGTATAAAGCAGGATAGGGAATGGGTTGCCAATTTTATATACAGGGATATCATGGAAGACTTCTCTGAGAGAGCTTTTCTTCTCTCGGTCTGAGTAGAAGGCTCCTGAGTAAATCTGTGGAAAAAGTGTTCCAAATAAAAGGCAGAGAAAGTGAGTGCAAGTGCCCTGAAGCTGGAAAACAGAACGATGCTTGGCCCGTTGAGTTAAGGGGAGAAACATGGAAGGCTCAGGGTCAGACATGGCAGGGGCCAGACCATTTGGACTTAAGGACTTCGGCTTTTACACTGAGCAAGATGGGAAGTAATTAGAGAGTTATTTTCAGAGGAAAAATATGATCTGACTTATGTTTTTTTAAAGGATCCCTCTGGTTTCTGTAGGAGAACAGACTGGAGGGAGTAGATGAGAGATGAGGGAGAAGGCTCCTTCGAGGATCAAGACATTCCAGGTGAGAGATGTTTGAGGCGTGAGCTAGAATGAAAGTGGTGAGAAGCGGAGATCCTGGTGTGTCCTGAAAATCTGTGTTGAGCAGACAGTTCTCTATGAGTCTGAAGTTCAGGTAAAAGAGAGATGCTAGTATATATAAGCACATTAAGGTGTCAGATGTAAGAAGTTTACTAGTAAGTCTAGTTGGGGGAAACCTATTGCAGTGGTTCTAAACCTTCCTGATGCCGCGACCCTTTAATACAGTTCCTCATGTTGTGGTGACCCCCAACCATAAAATTATTTTTGTTGCTACTTCATAACTGTAATTTTGCTACTGTTATGAATCGTAATGTAAGTATCTGATATGCAGGATGTATTTTCATTGTTACAAATTGACCATAATTAAAGCATAGTGATTAATCACAAAAACAATATGTAATTATATGTTTTCCGATGGTCTTAGGCGACCCCTGTGAAAGGGTTGTTCGACCCCCAAAGGGGTCGCGACCCACAGGTTGAGAACCGCTGCACTACAGAAACTGATGATTTCAGTATAGTTCAGTCAAAAAGATTTCACGTGTGTGATACAGTATATAGCTAAGTTATCAGTATACAAAAGGTGTTTAAAGCCAAGAGCCTGGATGAGATTACTTTGTGAGAAGAGAAGAGGTACAGTGTCTGAGTCTTGGAATACTTTAGCATTTACTAGGTGTACCAGTTAATAATGCGGATTTTTTTCAATAGACGGAGTTACACATATGTTGATATAGATGCGATATGTATGCTATTTGATATGTATTTGATATATATGCTATTTTGTTTTATTGACAACAAGCTTAAAAACTTCATATGTCAAATTTGCTGAAGGTGTTAACATCATAGATATTTTTACACTTAAAAATGTAGAATTTTGTGCATTTGCGGGAAGTTTTAATTCATTACTTTATTTTGAAGAAAAGTGCTGCTGAATACTTCAGGAAGCTTATGGTGAACATGCTCCATCTCAAGATACTTGTGAACGCTGGTCTAAACGCTTTAAAAGTGATACTTTTGATGTGGAAGACAAAGATGTCCAGGTCAACTGAAAAAGTTTGAAGAGCAACAATTACAAGCATTATTGGATGAAGATGTGTGTCAAACTCAAAAACAACTTGCAGAAATATTTTAAACATTACTCAGCAAACAATTTCCGATCATTTACAAGCAATGGGGAAGATTTTAAAAGAAGGAAAATGGGTGCCACATCAACTGAACGAAAGACAAATGGAAAACTGAAAGGTCATCAGTAAAATGTTGCTTCAACGGCACGAAAGAAAGTCTTTTTCGTATTGAATTGTGACCGGCGATGATAGTGGATTTATTTTGAGAATCCCAAATGCACAAAATCATGGGTTGATCCAAGTCAACCATCAACATCGACTGCAAGGCCAAATGGCTTTGGAAAGAAGACAATGCTCTGAGTTTGGTGGGATCAGGAAAGTGTGGTGTATGAGGAGCTTCTAAAACCAGGTGAAACCATTAGTACTGATCCCTACCAACAACAAATAATCAATTTGAACCACACTTTGATCGTGAAATGACCAGAATGTTCCAGAAGACACAGCGAAGTAATTTTGCTTCATGATGACGCACCATCACACACTTTAAAACCAGTTAAAGACACGTTAAAAGATCTTGCCTGGGAAGTATTAACCCACCCACCGTATTCACCAGACCTTGCTCCTTCAGATTACCACTTGTTCTGATCGATGGCACATGCACTTTCTGAGCAGCACTTCAAAACATATGAAGAAGTGGAAAATTGGGTCTCTGAATGGTTTGCCGCAAAACAAGAAAAGTTTTATTGGGACGGTATCCACAAATTACCTGAAAGATGGGGAAATGTGTAGCTAGTGATGGACATTAGTTTGAATAAAGCACTTTTGATGTTTCTCTTGAAATTATCGTATTTTCTTTTTTTACAAAGTCCGCTATTATTAACCGGTACACCTAGTATAATCAGACAGAAGAAAGAGCACCAGCTAAAGAGCCTGTGAAAGGTTAGCCAGTGTAATAGTATCAAGAGAGAGCGGTGGCCTAGGAGCAAATGAATTTTA
The DNA here is from genome assembly GCF_964212035.1 of Myotis nattereri. NCBI lineage: Eukaryota > Metazoa > Chordata > Mammalia > Chiroptera > Vespertilionidae > Myotis > Myotis nattereri. The sequence continues at coordinate 39,602,540 of NC_138082.1, forward strand.
ATTTTCAAGATTGAAGGATTCCTAAATGTGTTATAGGAACAAATATAAAATAACATGAAGACTGTGAATTGAATGTTGGTTAAGGGCTGGAGTGGTGTTAAATGAATGAAAAAATCTGAATTAGTTAATAAAGATATGGCATAGATATGTACATAGAGTTGTTCTCTGATTGATAAGATAGCAATTGCATTTGGTTCCCACAGCTAAATAATATCATGATCTTAGTATGTAGCTATTTAGGTATTTCCAGAAATACTGGACACTATTTTTTTCACTATTTTTAAGTTGCTCTCTCCCATTCCCCTTTTATAATCCTTATTTGTCTTCTCAAATTCCCTAACCACCCTCTGCCCATTTCAATATTGGCTTATGAGCTTGCCTCATTCTTGATTTAGGTAGTAAAGGTGATCATTTGTGAGCTCCATGAATTTCCTGTCCTCATTCCCTGCTAATAAATCTGTTTACCCCTAGCTGGTACTTCCTCCTCACAAGTATCAAGGAATGATGTTCCTCCTAGGCAAGTCTCTCCACCTGATCTCTTATTTTTTTTTTTTAATTATAGTTGACATTCAGTGTTATATGAGCTTCAGGTGTACTTCATAGTGGTTAGGCATTTATATAACTAAATACGTGACCCCCTCCATAAGTCTAGTACTCCCCTGACACCATACATAGTTATTACAATGCTATGGACTGTATTCCCTATGCTGTGCTTTACATCCCGTGAATATTTTGTAACTGCCAAATTGTATCTTTTTAACCTTTACCTTTTTCATCCAGCCTCCCAAATTCCCTTCCACCTGGAAACCATCAGTTTGTTCTCTGTTTCTATTTTGTTTCTTCGTTTCTTTTGTTTATTAGAAGTGAAATCAATATGGTATTTGTCTTCATCTGTATGGCTTATTTCACCTGGTCTCTTCTTGCTCCTTTACCTCAGGTTCTTCATGGCATCTATTCCCTTCTTGAACACCTCTATTCTCTCCCTCTCTCTATTGCTTCTTATAGCAACTAAATATTTGTTTATAGTTTTCCCATCTTAAAAACACGGGCCATTCTCAAATTTATATTCCTATCTAGCTAGAGAATAGAGACATGTTGTATTTGAACTAAGGAAATGAAGAAAATAGTAATCACCCATAATTCCACTAATTTCAGAAATGATCATTATGTGACTGTACATCCCCCCCTACATGTATTTTTACTCATTAGGATCAAACTATATAAAGGACTTTTTAAAAGTTCCTTTTTATTTGCCTAATTGATATCTTAAGGCTTTACACATGTCATTAAACAGTTTTGAAATAACTGTTTTAAATAGCTAGCATATTCAATACTCTAGTTATGCTATGATTTATATATTCATTATTTTATTGGATATTTACCTAGTTTCTATTTTTGATATAAATAAAACTAGGGTGACTATATTTGTACATAAATCTTTTAGTAAATTTCAGATGATTTTCTAGGCTAGGGTCTAAAGAAAACTGCTGAATCAAAGAATAAACACTGTTTTATGACTTGTTAGATATTCCTAATTGTTTTAAAAAATGATCCTGTTCATTTATATACCTCCTGCGGTGTGTAAGAGTGCCTCTCTCCTCTGATTATTTTAAACTTTGAGGACTTAAAACTTGTTTTATGAAACAAGTATTGCTAATTGGGTAGTTTAGTGAATGTTATTTCTTAGACTTATGTTTATTTGCTCAATAGAGAGGTGAGAATCACTTTTCAATGTTTATATTGGTGATTTATTTTTCTTCTTTTTATGACTTTTTTTCTCACGTCTTTTTCTCATTTTCCATGCCCTCCATTGGAGTTCGGAAGTTTTTTTTTGTTGGCTTGTATGATTTATCATATTAATGTTATCAACCATTGGCCTCTCATATTTGCTGCCATCATTTTTTCTAATTTGTTGTCTTTTACTTTTATATGGTTATTGATTTAAAAGTTTTAGTTAGTCAAATGACCAATTTATAAATAAAATAATTAAATAGAAAGCAGAATGGCATAGGGAAGAGACCCAAGTAGATAGAAGAATGTAACAATGTTTAAATTCATTGGGGACAAATGTCCAAATTTGGAGGGCAAATATTGTTAGAATTATTTTTCATACCTCATACCAAAAATAAATTTCAAGTAGACTAAGAATACATGTAGGAACAGAACAGAACAAAATAAACCATAAGAGTATGTGAAAGTGCTTAAATGGACATTTATGTTATACTTCATTTTTTAAAAATATATTTTATTGATTTTTTACAGAGAGAAAGGGAAAGGGATAGAGAGTTAGAAACATTGATGAGAGAGAAGCATTGATCAGTTGCCTCCTGCACAGCCCCTACTGGGGATGTGCCTGCAACCAAGGTACATGCCCTTGACTGGAATCGAACCTGGGACTCTTCAGTCCTCAGGCTGACGCTCTATCCAGTGAGCAAAACCGGCTAGGGCATGTTATACTTCTTGATCTGTTCTTTCCTATACCTGCATCTTACATTTATAACAAGATCGCTGTTTATGCTGGAATTTAGATGGTGGGATAGGAATGCCCAGAGTAAAGTGCCAGTGAATTAACACATAGTTTCATACAAAGTGGCTTTTTTTTCTCCCTGAACTTTTACATTTGATATTCCAGAGGCATTAATCATAGCTCTACAGCATCTCTCTGTAGAAGGGCGACAGCCAGAGCTCTATAAAAATGGTAAAACATATTTTATTTTCATATTTCACCTGGTGTTATCTGTCTTATGGCATATTTTTCTGGGTGAAGACCAACATGTTGCTGATACTATCATAAACATTTTGTCACTAATTATATTTTCCTGTTAATTATAATGTGTTTTGCAATTCCTCTTACTTTGTTGTTTTATGCAAAACTGTAATGTCGTTGCTGTAATAGAAAACTTATTTTGTTAAATATCTAAATGGCGACAGGAGGCATCGAAGTTAAAGACTCGGAACAGCAGATGCTCCTATGGGGCAATGTGTTCTCAAGAAAGAACTTTGATGAAATATATGTCAATTGCTTTTTTTTTTTTTTGCCACTAATTTGTGGAATGTTCTCTGTTATGCCACATTTCATTTGTTTTTATATTTTTATTGTGAGACACTTTAAGTGTAGATATAAATATATAAACTAGATTACCACCATGCACCTGCCACCCAGTTTTATTAAATCTAGACATACTTGCCACCGTTAAGTTGTTGTTGGTTTTAAACCAGCACGGTATGACAGATGCAGTTAAAGCTCCTGCGTGCCCTGCCCCATCCCTTTCCAAAAGTAGCCATGCCTTAGAGTGCAGTGTTTGTCATCTCTCTTCATGCTCGGGTACTTTACTGTACACACAAGTATATGTGATATTCTTCATTGTGTTTAACTTCATGTAAATGGTAACCATCTGTATCATCCTTCAACTTTTTAATTTGTGACTACTGTTTTAGGATTCATCTATTATAAAGTTCTTCATATCATATAGATCCCATTTATTCATATCAACTGCTGAATAGTATTCCATTTTATGATTATACAAATTTACATAGTTTTTCACTTGGATATTTATAGATATTATTAATATACTAGAGGCTCGGTGCATGAAATTCATGTACTGTGGGGGAGGGGGGGCAGTCCCTCAGCCCTGTCTGCTCCCTCTTGCAGTCCGGGACCCCTTGCTCCTTACCACCTGCCTGCTGGCTCCTTACCACTCGGTTTGCTGCTCCTTAGCACTGCCACAGAGGTGGGAGAGGCTCCCGCCACCCCCGCTATGCTCACTAGCCATGAGCCCGGCTTCTGGCTGAGCAGTGCTCCCCCTGTGGGAGCACACTGACCACCCGGGAGCAGTTCCTGCATTGGGCATCTGCCCCCCTGGTGGTCAATGTGCATCATAGTGACTGGTCATTCTGGTCATTCCACTGTAACTATCCCTTAGGCTTTTATTATATAGGTAATTTTACTATTATTATGGTTGAAATGTACTTTCTCTACTTATTTTCTTGGCAAATACTTTCTCTACCACATATAAATAGAAGTGAACCCGTGACAGCATGGAGAATACACATATTCCATTCTCGTAAATACTAGCCAATACTCCTGACAGTGTTTGCACAATTATAGGCCCTCTAGAAGATCACAGATCACATGGCTCCCCATCCCCATATTGCTCGTTGTTGTCAGGCTTTTAAATGTTTGCCATTCTGCACATAATGTGAAATGGTGTGCTGCAAAATTGCATTTCCCTGGTCATTAGTGAGATTGAGTGTCTTCTTATATGTCATATGTTCATAGGCAATAATAACACATAATGAAGAGCTGATGTTGGAACCAGATAGCTTGGGTTTGAATCCTGACTATTCTGGATGATCTTGGGCCTGTCATTTTGTGACACATTAGGAAAACTGGAATAATAATCATAGCTTTAGGGTTGTTTTGAGTTAATATGTGAGAATCTCATACAACTGTGTCCAGTCTTTACTAAGATATTGTTGTTGTAAAACATCACCAAGACATGGTAAGTGAAATTAAAAAAATTCAATTATGTGAAATGTCAGGTTTCATTATTAAAGGTTAATGGCTCTAGTCTTCCTGACATGGAAAGATTGGGATGGAAAAATTCTGGAGGTGTTGATCATTTCGCCCATTGCTTACTGGGTTGTTTGCTATTTATTATTGATTAGGGGGCGGGGGGGGGGCGGTTCCTCAGCCTTGCCTGTACCCTCTCGTAGTCCAGGAGCCCTTGGGGGATGTCCTACAGATGGACATCCTTAGTGCTGCCACGGAGGCTGGAGAGGCTGCCAGCTGTGAGCCTGGCTCAGGGTTACTGGCTGAGCAGCACTTCCCCTGTGGGAGCACACTGACCACCAGAGGGCAGCCCTGCATTGAGCGTCTGCCCCCTGGTGGTGAGCGTCATAGCAACCTGTTGTTCTGCCGTTTGGTTGATTTGCCTATTAGCCTTTTATTATATAGGATTAGCAGGAGTTCTTTCTATATTTTGGACACTAATCCTGACAAATTTCTTTTTCCCAATCTCTGGCTTGCTTTTAACCTTATGGTATTTATTTATTTTTTTAACATTTAGTGTGATCAAATTTAATAATCATTTCCTTAGTGGTTTATCCTTTTAATATCTAGTATAAAGTTTCTGTCCCCCAACCCCCAACCAAGTTAATAATGACATTCTCCTACATTTAAAAAAATGTTATGACATTTCTGTTTTATAAGCAAAATTCTCTTTAGAGTTTATTTTTGTGTCTAGCATAAATTAGAGAGCTAATTGTATATGCATTATTTACTGTCTAGTGGCCCTTCTGGCTGTCTATTAACTAAAATTACACTATCTTGCCCTAGCTGGTTTGGCTCAGTGGATAGAGCATCGGCCTGTGGACTGAAGGGTCCCAGGTTCAATTCCAGTCAAAAGCACATGCCTGGGTTGCAGGCTTGATCCCCAGTAGGGGGCATGCAAGAGGCAGCCGATCAATGACTCTCTCTCATCATTGATGTTTCTATCTCTCTCCCTCTCCTTTCCTCTCTAAAATCAATAAAAATATATTTAAAAATAAATAAAATTACACTATCTTCATTACTATATCTTTTTAGGAGGAGGGGGAGGGGGAGGGGAAGGGGAAGGGGGATAGGGAGGAGGAGAAATAGTGGCATCAGCTAACGAGTCTGTAAATATATTGATTTATTTAATCCTCATAGGGCCCTATGTAGTAGGTCCTCTTATTATCTTCATTTTAACATTAAGGAAATAGAGACACCAACAGATTAAGTGATTAACCACACAAATGTTTCAGTGGCTATCAAACTCAGACTATGAAACTGAGATTAAAACCCAGGCTACAGAGTCCACATTTATAGCCACTCTATTACCTGGCCTCCAAGGAATTGTGCTGTGTAATAAACACAGGTTCTCACCCTGCCCGTGTTGCCCAGTGGTTGAGCATCAACCTATGGACCAGGAGGTCACAGTTTGATTTCTGGTCAGGACATATGCCTGGGTTGTGGGCTTGATCCCAAGTGTGTGTGGGGTGTGCAGGAGGCAACCAATCAATGATTCTCTCTCATTATTGTTTCTATTTCTCTCTCCTCTTTTCCTCTCTGAAATCAGTAAAATATGTTTTAAAAAATGTTTCCTCTCCTGTTCTTCTTTAAAAAAGTAAAAATAAACAGGCAAAACAACATTGGCTAACTTGGGCCACTTTCTCTATTTCATTTGTTTTCATTATCTCTCTCACTTATCAGGAGACAGTGGTATACAGACAAGGTTCTAGATAGGAATTATAATATTAAATCATCTGGTCATTGTTTTGAGGTAATAAATATTACCCTTCTTATAATTTACTTGAAATCTACAAGGAGTCAGTGATTTCCATAATGATAACCTGGGGGTGACTTCTGAATTTTTCTAGTTTATCTCACTTTTGTCATAGATATTATAAATTCTGCTACGTTTCTATTTGATGACAGAGAGAATCAGAGATGGCAATAAGCATTGTAAGAATAAGTAGACTCATGTGTGTATCCTAGTTGTTTGTATTTCTTCGAATCCCAAATGACTTTCCACTCTTGAACTCATTTCTGTCTCTCCAAGCCTAAGCTGAATGGTGCTTGGATTTCTGTGCATTTTGATTTTGTGATGGAAACACTATCTTCTATATTTCTAAACACCAGCTTATTGTCAACCCCTATGAAGTGGCATAACCTGAGTGAACTTCTATTCTTATAATTGAATGAGCCCAACTCACATGGATATTTAGTTCTTGTCAGATGCTTTGTTACTGGTAATATTTTTTAAAGATAAAGAATGACACTTTTTATATTAGGACTGTCTTTTATAGGATCTAGCCCAGGACCTTGCAGTTTATATTTGCTGATCAATTTTTCTATCCATTGGTATTTTCAATATCTATGTTGGTCATGGCCCAATGATGGTAATGTGCAAAGTATCACAAACAGTTTATAAATCTAATTTTATAAAATGTATGCTACTTCTGAACTGTTCCATTCATTAGAAAAAAACATTTGTCTAAAAATTAGTATTAAAATAATTTCATATAAACAGTTAATGTTTATAGTAAGATTTTTGTTTACTTAGATTTAGAGAGGTCTTAATTCAAGTATCAGGCATACACATTCATGTGCTAGTAAAAATGTTCTAGCAGTTTATCACTCGCCATGGATGGGAAGGACAACCACCTTGAAACCATGTTGATACTATGTTGATTACTTTTTCTATTTTTTTTTTGTTTAAATAAGATAAAATATTATTTTAGAAATGTTTACATTTACTAAGTTACTACCTTAGGACACACATTTCCTATGTCACAAAGATGAATCTTCTGAACAATTTACAATATAAGTTCTGGATAATGACAAAACTCTGGGGCCTGATACCCTGGGATTAAGTCAAATCGTGCATGACTTTGGGCAATTTGCTTAAGCTCTCTGGGCCTCGGTTTCTTTGTCTGTAACATGATGATTGAAAAAATGTCTCCATTAGAATGTAAATTGGTTCAGCCACTATGGAAAACACTAGCGCTTCCTCAAAAAATTAAGATTAGAGCTTCTATATGACCCAGGAATTCCTCTTCTGGGCATCCCCCCCCCCCCCCCGAACAAAATTTGAAAACATTTATTCATAAAAATATATATATTCCTATGTTCATTCCAGCATTAGTCATAACAGCCAAGACATGGAAACAACTTAAGCATCCTTCAATAGGTGATTGGATAAAGCAGATGTGGTACATATATACAGTGGAATACTACTCAGCCATAAGAAAAGAGGAAATACTGCCATTTGAGGCAAAATGGATGGATCTTGAACAAAATGCTAAGAAAAATAAGACAGAAAAAAAGTAACCATATGATTTCACTCATATATAGGATATAAAAACAGAAAACAAGCAACAAACAAACAAAAACACAAATAGACACAGACAACAGTATAGTGGTTACTAGAGAAGAAGGGGGTGAGAGAAAGTAGAAGAATATACAGAAAGTCAAATATATGGTGATGAAAGAAGACTTGACTATTGATGGTGAACACACAATGCAATATACTGAAGATGTATTATAGAATTATACATTTATAATGAAACTTATTAACCAGTGCCTCCCTGGTAAACTTAATAAATTAAAAAAAAATTCTGAGCTCTTAGCCTCTGATCCTGAAGCTCTACAATAAATAAAATTTATGACATGGCCAAAACATGTTTATCTTACAAGAGTTTTCTGAAATTGAATGAGTTAGTACAAGTAAAGTATTTATAAGTGTACTAGTACATAGTGCTATAGAAGGGTTAGCTATTATATTGTTACTAGAGGCCCAGTGCACAAATTCATGCACAGGTGGAGTCTGGCCGGCCCGCCGTGATCGGGCCGGGGGGAGGGGGCTGCAGGTGGTTGGCTGGCCGGCCCCGCCCCCTGGTCGAACTCCAGGTAGAACTCCCGGTTGAGAGGACAATTTGCATATTAGCCTTTTATTATATAGGATTATTTACTGTTATTTTCAAAACTTAAAAAAGGCATTTTTGTTTTAGCTCTATTTCACTAGCAGTTTTACCTGTCACAGTGTCTCTGTAGCAGTGTAGCATCGTGGAGAACACTCTTGCTGTCCACTTTCTCTGGGACCTCTCACTTTACCTGCCAGACACAGTTTTCAGATTTGTAAATTGTGAGCAGGGTTGTTTGAACCAATATCATTCAGCTTCAAACAGGCTCAATCATTCTAAAGTATCAGAGGGTGACATGATGGCAGAATGTTACAACAGAACACTTGCAGAAATACCCAAGGAATGATTTTGTGAGGTTTAATTTATGCTAAAAATTCACCAACCTATCTCCTGGAAGACACATCTTCCCAAGACATATGCAGACTGTTTTAAGGTTGGTTTCCTGATTCTTATTGAGACAGTTTTAATTTTACCATTGGACGTTTCAAAACAAAGAATGAAATGTAAGTTAAATTATTATCTGAAATAAGCCCTTCTGTTAAGATGTCGAAAGCAGAATGCCAATTTGAGAGGGAGGAGGATTTAATGTAGTCAATTGAACTGTATATATTAACAGAAGGTGCCTGGGGAGAGGTGAAGTTATGATACCCAGAAGAGGTTAAGGAATGTAGGAAAAAATGGGTGATTTAAAATGATGAATTACAGAAAGGAACATTCCCAACAGGATGCACAAGGAAAGGGTGTGAAGAGAGCTGCATATTTTAAGGATTGGAATAAGCAGTGCATATTTGGAGGGTCTCAGAGTACATAAAGAGATCTGCTTCGCATGGCAGCCAGCTGCTCACCTCTCATGATGGAAAAGAAGAAGTGTGCTTAAGCTGAAGTGTAAGGGATTTGGGCTCTCCTTTCTAAACAATGAAGATTGTTAAACATTGATTTGATTTGTGTTACCTCAACCCTGGTAATACTGGAAAATGGCTTAACTGTTAATCAGCCAGAGATGTTCCTGTGCAAAAACAAAGTGACAGATCCATGACCTCTTACTATCTACAGTTTGGTTTGCTTTATGTGTTAGTATTTCAGAGAAATTTCTTACTTGAAAGTATGACATTTTCCCTTGGATTCTTCCCCCCTGCGACCCTTTCCCTTCATTTTCTTCATATGTTTTATTACCTTGCGTGTCACCGTTTTCCATGCCTCAGGTCCTCTCTAGTGCTGTGATTCTGTTGTGGAGGCTTTAGAGGGGTCCCTCTCATATAAATGATATACCTGCCTCTTAAACATATTTAAAAAGTGGGATATGTAATTGATTTATTTCATTTTTTAGTCCACAAATTGTTAAATAGTAGGCAGTGTGTCATTAGCCCTGGAGATTCAGTTTCTATCCTACTGGTATTTACCATGTAGTGGATTGGAGACAGATACGACACAACTAAAATGGAAGAAGTGATATAATAGAAATGTGACCCATTGTCTTAGCACAGAGAAGGGAGTTAAGAACATTGTTTTTGGAGAATGTGTTTATCAATCACAGATCCTGAGGAAGAAGATACCTATTCAGCTCTAATATATCTATATCAGGGGCCCAGTGCATGAATTCCTACACAGGTGGGGTCCCGCAGGCCTGGCCCCAATCAAGGCGGATTGGGGCTTGGCCTGTCGGGAGGAGGAGATGGCGGGAGGTTGCCTGGCTGGCCTGCCCCTATCGGGGCGATCAGGGCCAGACTGCTGGGAAAAGGGGCCATAGGTGATTGGCCGGCAGGCCCCACCCCTGATTGGGCTTGGGGGGCCGATTGGGGGCCAGTGGCCTGGGGGAGGGGCCATGGCTGGTTGGCCGGCTGGCCCTGCCCCTGATTGGGGTGATGGGGGCCAATCTGGGGTGGGGCTGGGTGGGGGGAGGGGCTGCAGGCCGATCTGGGTGGTGGGGGTTCATTGGAGGTGTGGCCGGCTGGGGGATGGGGCTGTAGGAGGTTGGCCAGTCAGCCTGACCCCTATTGGGGTTGGGGTGTGATCAGGGGTGGACCTGCTAGGGGGAGGGACTGCAGGCCTATCATGTTGGGGCGGGCTGATGCGGACAGGGGGAAGGGAGGGGGTGCTCTTAATCAGGGTGGGAGAGTCTGATCAGGGGCAGGCTGGCAGGGGGGAGGGGCCACGAGGTTGGCCAACCAGTCCCACCCCCTGATCAGGCCGGTTTCGCTGGCCACAGTGGGCATCATAGCAACCGGTCGTTACGGTCATTATGGCCGTTATGGTCACTGGCTTTTTATATATATATAGATACTTGTACTTTTAGCAAGTATGTGCTGTCAGACCAGAATTCAGTGAGAAAAATATATACATTTAAAAAGACTAAAAATAAACAACAAAATGTGGTTAACATTGAATGGTAGGAACACAGAGAATTTCCCCCTAATTTTTTTCTGCTCTTTGTATTTTCCAAAATCTCTAAAACAGTGGTTCTCAACCTTCTGTCCCTTTAAATACAGTTCCTCATGTTGTGACCCAACCATAAAATTATTTTTGTTGCTACTTCATAACTGTAATGTTGCTACTGTTGTGAATCGTAATGTAAATATCTGATATGCAGGATGGTCTTAGGTGACCCCTTAGGTGAAAGGGTCGTTCGACCGCCAAAGGGGTCGCGACCCACAGGTTGAGAACCGCTGCTCTAGAGTGATATAAATTACTTTTACAATGAGTAAAAAACAAATCAACGTAAAAATGTGTCTAGAGCCGAAACCGGTTTGGCTCAGTGGATAGAGCGTCGGCCTGCGGACTCGGGGGTCCCAGGTTCGATTCCGGTCAAGGGCATGTACCTGGGTTGCGGGCACATCCCCAGTAGGAGATGTGCAGGAGGCAGCCGATCGATGTTTCTCTCTCATCGATGTTTCTAACTATCTCTCTCCCTTTCTCTCTGTAAAAAATCAATAAAATATATTTTAAAAAAATGTGTCTAGATAGTATATAGAGTCTGATTGGAAATTAGACTTTGTAACATGCTCTCTTCAGTTTACACTTTCCCACATAGCCAAAGTCAGAAAACACCATTCTTGTTTGTAAACCTGTTAAGATGACCTGAGATTTCAATGAACTGAGAACATTACTTGCTTGATGGACGAGTCTGATCTGTGTGGAGCAATCTATGGAATTACTCAAGTTCCCTTCCATGCCACAGGAGGTGCAATGGCAGGGACCCAGGGAGCCAGGAGAGCTTCTTGCTTCACAGGAAGACCTGCTGGAGTGGCTCCAGGGCCTGCCTGCTCAGGAAGGTGTCCAAGGTTGCTGTGGGAGGAACGCAGCTGCAGCGCCTGCCCTTGCCCAGGTGTCCATGCGCGGTTATGATTTCAGGTTCTCCCTCCTGTGTTCTGCTGTCTCATGCTGCACCGTGGTGCCAGGGAGAGCAGAGGGTGAGTGAATCCAGCCTTCCCAGTGTCCTAGCACAGAGACTAGGAGTTACGAACATTGTCTTGGGAGGGTGTGTTTATGAACACATATTCCCACAAATCTTGCAGGGAGCACATTCCTAGTATACACTTGGAGGTAGAAGATACCTACTAAGGTAGAATCCTGGTGGTTAACTGGTCTCAAATAAAAAAAAAAGGAAGGAAGAGAAAGAAAGAAAGAAAGAAAGAAAGAAAGAAAGAAAGAAAGAAAGAAAGAAAGAAAGAGAGAAAGAAAGAAAGAAAGAAAAGGAAGGAAGGAAGGAAGGAAGGAAGGAAGGAAGGAAGGGGAGAAGAGAAGAGAAGAGAAGAGAAGAGAAAAGAAAAAAGAAAAGAAAAGAAAGGAAGAAAGAAAAAGAAAGAAAGAAAGAGAAGGAAGGAGGGAAGGAAGGAAGGAAGGAAGGAAGGATGGAAGGAAGGAAGGAAGGAGAAAGAGAGAGAGAGAGACAGACACAAAGAGAGAAAGAGAAAGAGAAAGAGAAGGAAGAAGGAAGAAGGAAGGAAGGAGGGAAGGAAGGAAAGAAAAAGGAAGAGAGAAAGAAGAGAAAGAAAGGACAGACCTAGCAGCCATTCTGCATGGGGCCTGTCATACAAATTGCACTTCAGGGAGAAGCCTTCACCGAACTACCCACCTAAGCCTGCACTGAGCTGCGTTGCTGCTACCTGAGCCAGTCCTTATAAAGGAGTTTCTGGAATCCTATTTCAATAAGACTGAGGCTTTCCTCATCCAATCGGTGCTACACAGCTATATTCCCAAAACGTCTTCACTGACTAGTGGCTCTATTTTGACCAATCAGGATAGTGCCTTTTGGACCAATCGCTGTGAGGAGGATTTGGAGTCCTTATTTGCATGAAGATGGACCAATCAGGGATCAGGGGAGGGGAATTCTGCCTGTGTAAGTCAGCTCTCATCTGGCGCTAGAGCACAGTTTCTCTTCCAACAAAGACTGCATTTCCCTGGCCAAACTGAAACATTGACGATCTCTTGCTGGAGCTGAGAGGAGCAGAGCAGTGTGCAGGGCGAAGCAGCCAGCACAGAGCAGAGTAGAACAGGGAGGAGCAGAGCAGACTGAGTAGCCTGGCCCAGGGCCACCTCACAGCCATGGTGTGTCACAGTTGAACGGTTTTGCAATGGAAAAAGTTTCCTTCTTCGCCGCATCCCAAATTGGGGGTTCCTGTTTACCAACCATCGGTTGACACTAGGTAAGGGGAAGTGACTGGGGGCATTTGTCACTGGGAAGTGCTTTATGGCAGCCTTAATCCACTGGCTCCAATGATCACTCCTTAGTATGGCCGCTGTTGGCAGCTGCTTCCCAGAAACAACTTCATATCCTGGGGAAGAAAGCCCACATTTTGGTAGACAAGTAGCTGTGGCTGCCCCATTACCCCCTCAGGATATTTTGAAATTAAATTGGGTGATAAATGCAATAGCACCTAGCAAGAAATAGGCACTTAAGAAATGTATTTTTAAAAGAAAGGAAGGGTTTCTCCAACAAGAGAAAACCCATGTCAGTGGATGAGGAAAGTTGGAGTAGGTATGTTTCTGGATTAAAACAGGCTTTGGAGAAGTAACACCAAATGTAATGTGTAGACTTTATTTTGGTTCTAATTTGAACATATCATCTCTAAGATGACTATTTTGAAAGAACTGGGAAATTTTGATTATGAACTGGGTAACAAATGAATCAAGGACCCACTGGCAGTTTTGTTATGGTAGAAATAACATTGTAGTTATGTAAAGAAAATGCCCATCCTTTTTAGAAATATATCCTGAAATATGCTTGAAGTTTGAGATTTGTTTGAAAGGCTCCCACAAAGCAGTAAAGGAAAGATGATGTAAATGTGGCAGTTCTTGATATTGTTAAATCTAGATGATGGCCATGTGGAGGCTCATTGACCTATTCTTTCTGTTTTACCATGTGTTTGACAAGTTTAATAACTAAATTCTTTTATCCCCTCTCCCCCTCCCCCAGTGAGCTGTGCATGACTAGACCAGTGGCTTAGACATATAGCTGTTGGCAGGATTTAAATGGGAAGAGGAAAATAATATGTAACTGAAGTTAAGCGTTAAATATTGAATGTGCAGTATTTATTTTTACATGTGAACTTAGGTATAACTCTTCAGTGTGCACCCCCAAAGCAGATTTCTGTTTAAAAACAGAGAGGTAGATTTCTTCAGCTTTAATAATAAACAGAAACTATGCTTGGAGTTCATTAGCAAGAATGAATGATTTCAGTGGGTTTGATTTGTAATAGCCAAAGAAGGCCACTATGAATATAGCTGCTTTTTAATGTAGAGTCATAACTCTCTTATTTATTCCTGTTGTTTTATCATTTGCTGAATCACATTCAAAGGTCTTATAGTATGACTAGAGGCCCGGTGCACAAAATTCGTGCACTGGGGGTTGGGGGTTCCCTCAGCTCAGCCTGCCCCTCTCACAGTCTGGGAGCCCTCAGTGGATATCCTACTGACGGCCACAGTCTGGCAGCAGAGGCTTGGAGCAGATGTCCCGTGTGTGTGTGTGTGTGTGTGTGTGTGTGTGTGTCCGTCCCCTCACTGGGGGCCTTCCCCCAGCAGCGTAGGAGGCTCAGAGCAGGTGCTCTGTGTGTGTGTGTGTGTGTGTGTGTGTGTCTCTGCTGGGGGCCTGTCCCCAGCCGCACCGTGGAGGCTTGGAGCAGGCACCCCTCTGTGTTGATCTCTCAGGCTCCTGGCCCCAACTGCACGTTGTACTCTCCCTTGAGCTGTGGCCAGGGTGGGGTGTTGTCTGCAGGCCGCGCTTTCCTGCTCATGGATTGCCAGATCGCCACAGAGGCCCGGGGGCAGGACCTCCTGGGTGCTGCCTACAGCTGCACTTTCTGGCTCTGGGATCGCCATAGCAACCCAGGAGCAGGCCCACCTGGGGGCTACCTGCCCTCCGCACTTTCCTGCCCTAGGATTGCCATGTGACCCAGGAGCAAGCCCACCTGGGTGCTGCCTGCAGGCCACACTTTCCTGCTCTGGGATCCCCACAGTGACCCAGGAACAGGCCTTGCTGGGTGCTGCCTACAGGCCACACTTTCCTGCTCACTGATGGCTGGATCGCCACGGCGACCCGGGGGCGGCACTTTCCTGCTCTCGGATTGCCATGGGGTCCTGGCTAGCAGCGGGGCTCGTGCTGTCCTGCCCTGCCTGCAGTATGCAAATTAGCTTCCATCTTTGTTGGCAGCTAATTTGCATATTGTGCTGATTAGCCAATGGGAGGTGTAGCGAAGGTACAGTCATTTACCATCTTTGTCTATTATTAGGTAGGATATTCTTTCTTTAATGAAATTTATATCTGTTTAAAAGTTTTAAGAGGAAATGTGCTTAATTTTAGTGTACTATTTCCCCTTAACATAAAATATAGATCCATTTCTTCTCCAACTTAGATTATGTAAAAGCTTTAGAGATGCATTTTCAAAAATGAATTTCTTTCTGAATATGGGTTTTCTATATTGAATAATCAGAGTTGGAATTAAAAGTCACTTGAGATTAACAGGTTGCCTTTTTTTTCTTCAAAATGTTTTATCTGCTTTCAGAGTTTTAGCTCTTGGATGTCAGATTAAAATTCTGAAGGATGTTCGATTCATCTCAAAATTGAATGTCAAATCCAAAGACAGATATTTATAACTGAGTTCTGTTCAGGCAAAAGTCAGTTTCCAGACCGCAGCTTAGATGATTATAAAGCTCTCATTCACAGTCAGATTTTGCCATCATTTTAAACAAATTGAAGCTTTTAAGATAGGATCTTAAACCAGCCATTTAATTACCCATTTACTATGCTTTACATTTGCAGAGTGTTTTGGGGTTTATTTGTTGCATCCAAATAATTATTTGTTTCTCACAACAACACTCTGGCATAGGTAGCATTATCTCCACTTGACTGATGAGAAAACTGAAGTTTCTTAGAGGTGAGGTCACTTACCTAAAGTCATCCAACTAGTCAGCAGCTAGCTAAAATTTTTATTCAGTTCTTTGGACACTGAATTTTCCCATTATCAAATTTCTACAAACAAGAAACTGGTAAAAATGAAAATAAATTACATGCATTCTGGAGCTCTTTGCAAGATTTTAGTTAATGGGATATTTGTTCTTACAAATGCTTAAAGGGAATAAGAGAATTCATATACAAATTTTTGGCAGATTTTCATGTAAAGGAATACAACACTGGCTCTAACAGAAACAGCCAGTTTTTAAGAGAAATAGCTTTATAAGTTTTCCTTTTTACACTGACTGGCACCTTAAATGAGGGAGTAAGATATGCTGTTTTATTGAGGTACTAGAGGCCTCAATAAAACAGCATATCTAGTGCACGAAATTTGTGCATGGGTAGGGCCCCTAGCCTGACCAGTGATCTGGGCCTATCTGTGGGCAACCAGCAGGGTGGTTGGGGCCCCCCATTTGCACCCACCTTGGCCTGGTGCTGCCTACTCACCTGCTCTACCATCCCACCGCAGTACCGCTCTTATCGGGGCACATCAGGGCCAGCAGTGCCTCCACTGCTGCCCACTGCCAGAGCCGCATTGCCGGTGCCTACCATGTTCTGTACCGCCCCCTGGTGGTCAGCGCACATCTAACTGCTGGTCTGTCGAACTCCCGCTCCTGGGGACAATTTGTATATTAGCCTTTTACTATACAGGATAATCCTATCTAATAAAAGACAAAAAGGGTAATTAACCGTACCTCTGCTACGCTTCTCATTGGCTAATCAGGGTGTTATGCAAATTAACCGCCAACAAAGATGGCGGTTAATTTGCATATGTAGGCTCCAAGCAATGGAGCGAAGCCAAACAGCCCCGAAGCCCCGGAGCAGCGACGCCAACCGGCCCCAGGATCAGCGGACCTGCGAGGTCTCCTGGAACTGGGAATAGCGAAGCCGGGAGGCCTCCCGGCCCTGGGATCAGCAGACCTGCGAGGCCTCCCAGCTCGGGAGCAGCATGACAGGGGGCAGCCCCGCAACCCCCAGATCGGCCCTGCTCTGTGCGTGTCAGGGCTGGTGCCCCAACTCCCTGATCGGCCCTACTCTGTGGGTGACAGGGGATGGCACCCCAACCCCCTGATAGGTCCTGCTCTGTGTGTGTCAGGGGGCAGTGCCACAACCTCCTGATCAGCCCTGCCCTGAGCGTGACAGGGCGCTGCGCCCCAACCCCCAGATCGGCCCTGCTCTGTGCGTGATAGGGGGCAGCGGCCCATCACCCTGATTGGCTGGCTCTGTGCAAGACAGGGGGCAGTGCCCCAACCCTCCGATTGGTCCTACTCTGTGAGTGACAGGAGGCAGCGCCCCAGTCCCCCCCCCCCCCCACATCGGCCCTGCTCTGTGCATGACAGGGGGCAGCACCCCAAACCCTTGATTGGCTGGCTCTGTGTGTGACAGGGTGTGGCGCCACAATCCCCACCCCCCCCATCAGCCCTGCCCTGAGCATGACGGGGCAGTGCGGGGTGGCGCCACAACCTCCCCATCAGGCCTGCTTTGAGTGTGACAGGGGGCGGTGCCCCAAACCCCCAATCAGCCCTACCCTGAGCTGACTGGGGGTGGCATCGTAACCTCCCGATCCGCCCTGCTCTGTGCATGACAGGGCAGCGCTCCAACTCCCCAATCAGCCCTGCTCTGAGCCTGACTAGGGCCTGCGGGGTAGGCACCTATGGATTGGGCCTGCCCTCTGCCACCTGGAAGCGGGCCTAAGCCAGCAGATTGTTTTCCCCCGAGGGGTCCCAGACTGCGAGAGGACACAAGTGGGGCTGAGGGTCGCCCCCCCCCCCCCGCCAGTGCACAAATTTTTGTGCACCAGGCCTCTAGTTGACATATAACAGTGTATGCCATAATGATTCAATATTTGTATATATTGCCCTTAAAAAACATGGTTTGAACTTCATGGGTTCACTTTTATATGGATTTTTAAAAAATACATATAGAGTCAGCCTTCCATACGCCCAGGTTTCACATCCATGAATTCAACCAACTATGGAATGAAAACAGTATTTTTGATCTCTGGTTGGAATCTGCAGATACGGAGGACCAATTCTGTGTATATACCAAAGGCAATTCCTGTGCCCTTTGCACGTTTTATATAAGGGACTTGAGCACCTGAAGGTTTTGGTATCTGCGGGGGGTCCTGAAACCAATCCCTTGCATGATACAAAGAGATGACTAGTTAAGTTTTGGAGGACTCAAAAGTTACACCCAGATTCTCTGTGCAGAGGTTGCCCTTAACACTCATGTTGTTCAAGGGCCAACTGGATTGCAAAATGATCACTACAATAAGTCTGGTTTACATTTGTCTCTACACAGTTACAAATTTTTTTTTTCTTGTGATGAGAACTTTTAATATCTGTTCTCAGCAACTTTTAAATATGTAATACAGTATTATTTATTACTAGAGGCCCAGTGCACAAAAATTTGTACACTCGGGGTGGGGGGAAGGGGGGGTCCTTCAGCCCGGCCTGTGCCCTCTCACAGTCTGGGACCCCTCAGGAGATAACGACCTGCTGGCTTAGGCCTGCTCCCAGGTGGCAGAGGGCAGGCCCAATCCCTAGGTGCAGCCCCTGGTAGGGCTCAGAGCAGGGCCGATTGGGGAGTTGGGGCACCGCCCCTGTCATGCACAGAGCAGAGCGGATCGGGAGGTTGCAATTCCACCCTCAGTCACGCTCAGGGTAGGGCTGATTGGGGGGTTGGGGCACCGCCCCCTGTCACACTCAAGGCAGGGTCGATGGGGAGGTTGCGGCGCCACCCCCTGTCACGCACAGAGCAGGGCCAATCGAGGTTGGGGCGCTGCCTCCTGTCACTCACAGAGCAGGGCCCATGGTAGGGGGTTGGGGCACCACACCCTGTCACACACAGAGCCGCAGGGCGATCAGGGGGTTGGGGAGCTCCCCCCCTATCAGGCCCAGAGCAGGGCTGATCAGGGGGTTGGGGTGCCTTCCCCTGTCACGAACAGAGCAGGGCGGATAGAGAGGTTGTGGCCCCACCCCCTGTCACACACAGAGCCACGGAGCGACCCAGCTGATCCCGGTGCTGGGAGGCATATTACCCTTTTACTATATAGGATAGAGGCCTGGTGCACGGGTGGGGGCCAGCTGGTTTTCCCTGAAGGGTGTCCTGGATCAGGGTGGGGGTCCCCACTGGGGTGCCTGGCCAGCCTGGGTGAGGGGATGATGCCTGTTTGCAGCTGGTCACACCCCCTTCAGGGTGGGGGTCCCCACTGGGGTGCCTGGCCAGTCTGGGTGAGGGGCTGAGGGCTGTTTTCAGGCTGGTGACTGAAGCTCCCAACCGCTCCTTTTTTTCTTTTCTTTTTTATTCTGGGCCAGCTTTAGCTCTGAGGCTCCAGCTTTTAGGCCTCCGCTCCTGAAAGCAGGTATGTGGTTTGTTTGGGTTCTATAATCGAAACAATGTATAACTCCAGCTCTGAGATCCCAGCTCGCTGAAAGCAGGTCTCTGGGGTTTTGTTTAGCTTCTATATTTGTTACAATGTTTCTTAAACTGCAGGCTCAGAGGCCGGCAAGGCAGGCGGGGAACGTTGGAGTCCTCGGTCACTGAAGCAAGCAAGCCTCATGTTAGTTTCAAGCTGCCTGGCTGCCGGCCGCCATCTTGGCTGGCAGTTAATTTGCATATCGCCCTGATTAGCCAATGGGAAGGGTAGCAATCATACGCCAATTACCATGTTTCTCTTTTATTAGATAGGATTATCACCGTGCCTTATATTACCTCCCAAGGACTTATTTTATGACTGAAAGTTTGTGCTTTTTAACTTCCAAAAGTGAATAAAAATAGGTGAAGGAGGTAAAAAAGTATGCTATTTAAACTGATCATTACTGGGTCATTAGACATGAAACAGGATGCCTTTTTTAAATTTAGACTACATTGCTGAATCTCACACACATGACAGTAATATCTCATGATCATCACATTATCTTAACTAGCATAAACAGTTAAGTATAATAATGAATGAAAGTGATAAGATTCATGAACTATTGAGTGAAATAAAGAAGTTGGATAAATGTATGCATAGTATACTACCACTATTATTCTTATAAGAAGGGGGTGTATTTATATAAAAAGTTGAATGGATGAACTATTAAATATAATTTTTATATTGGAAGGTGGAAGAAGTAGTTGATAGAATTTTTTGAGTATACCTTTTTTTTTGTAGATATGGTTTGAATCAATGTAAATATTTTAAATAATTATTTAAAAAGTAAATGTAGCCTCTGGCTGGTTATTCAGTGGTTAGAGCATTGGCCCTCAGACCAAAGGGTCATGGGTTTGATTCGTAGTCAAGGGCACATACCTCAGTTGCAAGTTCAATCCCCGGCCTCCAGTCGGGGTTTGTGCAGGAGGCAAACATTCATGTGTGTCTCTCACATCAATGTTTCTCTCTCTCTCTCTCCCCCTCCCTCTCTCCCTCCCTCCCCCCCCCATCTGTGCTCTCCCTTTCACTCTCTCTAAAAATCAGTGGAAAAAATATCCTGAGATGAGGATTTTAAAAAAATTAAATGTAAAAAGCAATCCGTAAAAGTCAAAAACAATGTGAAACCAATAACCTACTTAACAAATTTGTAACATAACCATACAGAAAAGAACTTCTGAAAACTAAACCATGCTAATTTGACTATAACTAGGGGTATATACACTAAGAACCAAAGGAATGCAAACAGAATAGAAAATATTTACTGTAAAGTCTATTGGTGGCAGGTGGGGAGGCAGAAATCATATTGTGATCCTGAGACTAGTATTGTGAGAGAAAATAGATGAGTAATTATGTTGGTGCCCTTGAAAATGGGAATTTGAGACATTAGAGTAGGAAGATAAAAAGATGATCACTGAAGACGAACAGGGTTAATAGAAACCTTCTAGTCCTGAATTTGAATTACAACATCTGTATGATCCTGTGATACATTTTTAAAATGTATTTTCTAGCTCTGTCACTGAAAAGGCTTAGAAACTAATTGCATAACAATGAGCAGCCCTAGCCACCATATGGTGGTATCTAAATGCCATTTCCACCTAAAAGGAAGTAGGGTCCTTAGAGAAATGGTTGATCAGGAAATAAAAGATGAGGTGGAAAGTAAGAACAATGTAGACTACTAGGCTTGTGTCAAAAGGACTCACTAAGCAAAGGTAATACTTTTATCATCAGTAGAGTAATCTCTGTAATGGATTAGAACACATCAGATATGATAAAATACACAAGTTTCTAATGATACTTAAAGAAAAAAAAAACTAGACCCTTTAATGGCCACCTGTTCAGAATGCTAGCAAACGAACTCAGTATTTTGAAAAAAATAAAGGGAAGAAATGAAGCAATTTTTCTACATTTTCAGGAGATCAAAAGTTGATAATCAAGAATTGATGAGAGGATTTTCTTTTTGTAGGACTATACTAGCTAATAAAATGGAGAATGAGCTTAGCCAGTTTGGCTCAGTGATAGAGCATTGGCCCTCGAATTGAAGGATCCCGGGTTTGATTTTGATCATGTGTTTCACTTGGTTGCAGGTTCCCCAGCTCTGGTCCTGGTGCATGCAGTAGGCAACCAATCGATATGTCTCTCTCACATCAATATTTCTCTCTGTCTTTCCCTCTCCCTTATACTCTCTCTAAAAATCAAGGAAAAATATCCTCAGATGAGGATTAATAACAACAACAACAAAATGGAGAATGAATGATATAACTAGAATATTTTCATTTTGTAATAGTGGATTCAGGTAATGCCCACCAAGTAGCTGCTAACATCACATCACAAAAAGAGAGATGAGATGGCATCATGTGCTACCTGATGGAACTCCACAGTATCACCCATGACCTACTTATGAAAAAGATTAGACCTAAATTTTATCAGGCCTTTACATTGTCATTGTAATTAGCTAGTTATTAATATTAATACTCAAAGGAGAGCAAAGGGGAGGCCAGACATTATAAGCATGGTCATCTGGGCAGCTTCACCAGGAAACTGCAACATTGCATTCCCCAGGGAACCACGGGTTCATTACCTGCAAATCACTGAGAGAAGGGACCTAACAAAGGGGGTAATGGACACATGTGCGGTGAGTTGGGGCGATGTAGGGAAGGAGTTCACCTGTCAGTCTAACCCGAGAAAAAGATAATTTGCTAGGGAGGTGAAGCCACCGCAAGCACTTGAAATCTTAAGGGTTCATTGGTTAAGCTCCTGGTTATAATCCCGAAGAGTTCCTCTCTTCTGTCTTGCTTTGTTCTTGCCTGCTTGTTTGTTCTTGTTTCTCGATTGGTCTGTGACCAGCACTCACCCATGCACCTCCATAGTCATGTGGCCTTAAGCAGCTTCATAGCGATGGCCATTCAGACCCCACACCCAGTGGGCTACAGCTGGGAACACAAGCTAACCCAGCTAGATGCTGGATTGTACTTTGCTTTAATATGGAGTGGAGACTCTGGGCAGTGTCCTAAATCCTAGCCCCACTGAAGACAAGATTACTTTTTCCGTGGCAGGACAGAGGGAGTTGGGTCCTTGGAAGGGAACCCCCTTAATTTTACATCATCAAAGTTTTCCACGATCCCACATCCTCCCAGGGGGGCCTCAGGAAATTTGTTTCCCTATGGCCCTCCAAGAACTCCACTTCCACTGATCACAGGTAGGGATGCAGAGGACACTCTATTAATAACAACATATCATTACCAGTTTACAGAAAGAAAAGCAAACCAGAAATATGCATTAAAAGACACCGTCGAGATGCAATCAGAAAAGTTTAGCTTGTGGAGAGTGCTAACGTAGTACCAACAGCCTGGTTTCTGAAACAAGTAAATTGCAAATGATAAAAAAGACATGACAAGAAATTACAGAGTATAATAATCTTAAAAGACGTATCAACCAATTGCAGTGTATGGGCCTTATTCAGATCCTGATTCAACAAAATGTTAAATTAAAAAAAAAACAAAAAAAACATGCCCGGCTGGTGTGGCTCAGTGATTGAGCATTGACTCGAGAACCAGGAGGTCACAGATCGAATCCTGGTCAGGGCATATGCCTGGGTTGTGGACTCAGTCTCGGATATGGGGCTTGCAGGAAGCAGCTCATCAATGATTCTCTCTCATCATTGATGTTTCTAACTCTCTCTCCCTCTCCTTTCCTCTATCTTAAATCAATAAAAACATTTAAACCAACAAACAAACAACTCCCCCACAAAAACATGCATATGACAGTTGGGGAAATTTGAATGCTGACTGGATTTCTAATGATAATAAGGAATTATTTAACAATATTGATAGGTATATAGCAGTATTGTGTTTCTTGAAATGCACATCTTTTAGAGATATACTGAAACACTTTGGGTGACATGTTATTTAATGGGATTTGCTTTAAAATAATCTGTGGGGGAGGAGAAATGGCAAGTGAAACACATGATAATTATTAAAACAGGATGATATCAAAACTATTCTCTTTTGTGTTTGCTTTAAAATTTTTATAACAAAATGGAAAGAAAGGAGTGTCACTTAAGATCAGAGATCATATTGTAGAGATAAATAGTTACTTATGTGAAATAATTAGTTATAATAAGAAGGGTTTCAGGTTAGGGATATTTTTACCCCATTCTCAAAGATACACTGATAATAAGATGTAGTTAACATTTATTCAGCATTATGTACCAGACAGTTGTTCTCGTCATTTTACATATGATATTGTGCTTTGAATTTACTTGAATCCTCTGAAGAAATTCTACTGTCTTCATTTTTCAGATATGCTTTGAGATTAAATATCTTAAATGAAGACACAGTGAGCAGAGGATGGAGGCAGACTTGCAATGCAGCCCTTTTGGCTTTTAATGCCGATGTGCTCCCCCTACTCTGTTCAGCCTGAATGGGGTGGAGATTTTGAGTGACAACGTCTGCAGTCTTATATCTATATGTTATAGGTATATTTCATGTACATATATGAAAATGGAATCCATTTTCTTTTTTTTTTTATTGATTAAGATATTACATATGTGTATCCTCTACCCCCCCCCCCCCGCTAATCCCCTCACCCCCCCCCCCCCCGTTGTCCGTGTCCATTGGTTAGTCCTATATGCTTGCATATAAGTCCTTTGGTTGATCCTTCCCCCTTGCCCCCACCCTCCCCTACCTTCCCTCCAAGGCCCGACAGTCCAATCAAAGCCTCTCCTTCTCTGGATCAGTCCTTGTTCATCAGTTTATGTTGTTCATTATATTCCACAAATAAGTGAGATCTTGTGGTATTTATTCGCTCTCCAGTTCCATCGATCCTGTGGCAAGTGGTAAGAGTTCCTTTTTCTTCTTCCTCTTCTTAAAGAATACCTTTCAGCATTTCATATAATGCTGGTTTGGTGGTGATGAACTCCTTTAGCTTTTCCTTATCTGTGAAGCTCTTTATCTGACCTTCAATTCTGAATGATAACTTTGCTGGATAAAGTAATCTTGGTTGTAGGTTCTTGGTATTCATCACTTTGAATATTTCTTGCCACTCTCTTCTGGCCTGCATGGTTTCTGTTGAGAAATCAGCTGACAGTCGGATGGGTACTCCCTTGTAGGTAACTGACTGTCTTTCTCTTGCTGCTTTTAAGATTCTCTCCTTATCTTTTGCTCTTGGCATTTTAATTATGATGTGTCTTGGTGTGGTCCTCTTTGGATTCCTTTTGTTTGGGGTTCTCTGCGCTTCTTGGACTTGTAGGTCCATTTCTTTCACCAGGTGGGGGGAGTTTTCTGTCATTTCTTCAAAAAGGTTTTCAATATCTTGCCCTCTCTCTCCTTCTGGTACCCCTATAATTCTGATGTTGGTACGCTTGAAGCTGTCCCAGAGGTTCCTTACACTATCTTCATATTTTTTGAATCTCTTTTCTTTTTTCTTTTTCGGTTGGGTATTTTTTGTTTCTTTGTGTTTCAAATCTTTGACTTGATTCTTGGGATCCTCTTGTCTGCTGTTGGATCTCTGTAAAATATTCTTTATTTCAGTCAGTGTATGCTTAATTTCTAGTTGGTCCTTTTTCATGTCCTCCATGGTCTCACTATACTCCTTGAGGGATTCATTAAATTTATCGGCGGTTTCCATAAAATTCTTGACAAACCTTATAAACGTGGCCTTGAACTCTATATCCAGTCGTCTGTCCTCCTCCGTTTCTGCCAATTGTGACTTGTTTCTCTGTCTCCGCATTTTGGCTGCTTCCCTGTGTTGATAGAGTGTCCCTGCGCGCCAGGTGTCCTGTAGGGCCCAGTAGCTCAGCCTCCCCAGTTACCTGGGGTGGACACTCTTGGTGCACTCTTGGTGCCTTGGTTGATGTAGGATCACTGGGAGGAATTGACCTCCAGGCCAATTGGCTGTGGGAAGCAGCTGTGTCTGAAGTGGGAGAATGGCCCCCCTCTGACCACTGGGTACAGTGGCTCCTGGATCTAAGGAGGTGCTAATTCAGCCCCTGCCTGAGGCCTCACAGCCGGAGAGGCTCAGCTGTGAAGCAATGCAAGCCGCTGCGGGGCCTTGGGCCTTCTCTTGGAAGTTCCGGGTCTGGCTGGCCCGGCTGCAGTTAGGTAATTATCAGGTTGCAAAGGGCCGGGGCATTCACATGCAAAAGCCTCTGCCGCAGCCTGGGTGGGGCGGAGTCTCAGGGAGTCAAAAGGCCGGAGAAAGAAGCAATGGCTGATTCTCCGCGCCCGGAGTCGCGCGTCTCAGTGTCCCGGTAATGGCTGCAAGCACCTCTGAGGGAAATCCGCCCTCAAGTTCGCCCGCTGCTGCCTGAGAGAGCAGCCTCTCCCCGTATGTGTCCTGGGTCCCCAGAGACTTCCCAGAACCGGAGATCAGAGCAGTCGGGAGCTTGTGATTCAAAAAGACAGCCGCGTCCTCAGATGCCACCCCCTTTCCGAGCGCGCGAGCTGCCGCCGTACCTCTGCACTCAGCCTCCGCAGCTGCTCTGGCTCTCAGCGTGCTTTTCTTGTCTTCTAGTTGTAGAAATTACACTCAGCCAGCCTTCCTGTTTTTCTGGACGATGTTTGCTCCGTCCTTTGGGATAATTTTCAATTGCTGTGGGAGGCGACTATTTCCCGGTGTTTATCTATGCCGCCATCTTAGTTTCTCCCCGGAATCCATTTTCTTGATCATCATTCTTTGTCCAAATTCAAGCCTTTTGAGAGAGATTGTAATTTGCATGTTGACTAAATAAGAAACTCCAAAACTAGTTAGGCTGCTCCAAGGCAATACTCCTGAATTTTTAATGAGGCAAGCTGTTCCCCTTCCCCACAAGATGGGAGGAGACAAGTACAATTTTATTTTAATATTCTTCTTAATGAATCATTTCAAGGCTGTTTCCCTGGTGTAGTGCATTTGCATGGCATAGCATGCTGCTGGAAGGAACAGGGTGGATGGTAGATACATCATAGGGTGAGACCTTCTCCTTATCATGCATGTGCACAGAGAAGGGGGGAAACCCACAGCCAATAAGTAATGCCATTTTCAGTACTAAGTAATGAAGACAGCCCCCATGTTCCCCAAGGGGGATAGCTCCCTCATCTAGGACCCAAAGGAGCTAATAAAATATTTTAAAAAGTTAATGTTCAAATCCATATGTCAGGACTTTTGCATAAAGTAATCTTCAGACAAGTAAATTACAAACTTCAAGGCAGTAAACTCTTTCGTAAAGTGACCCTCTCCATTTCTGGGAGCAACTATAATTCGTGATAACTGAAGCTTTATTGGTAAAATAGCAGCCCAGGAGGATGACTAAAATAAATTTTTGTGCTTCAAGCAGTTCGATGACTGACTCTAATCTCACAAAACTGAAGAGATTTAGGAAGCCTTGAGAGATAAAAGCCAGGCATCTATCTCTCACTTCATTGAAATAGAAGCAACTTGGACACTGTTCCTGAAATTATAATGCACATAAAACATAACAAAGCAATCCTTTAAGGAAGGTAAAAGAAATACTAGGAAGTTTGATTTCTAGTCAGCCGATGATTATTTAGAAATTGGCTACAAATTTCCCCAAGATTGGTCTAAGAGTACATGTCCTTCAAGCTTAATATTAGTTGTTTTTCACCCTTTATGTGGGTGGGTTTTCCTATACCCCCAGCAAGGATAACTAAGTTATATCCTTCATAGCTTTTGTCTCATGGAGGAAAGATGGAAATCAATGAGCATGGTGTGTAGCAGTCTGTTCTTTGGTTTAAATCTAAAAGTGATTATGCTCAGAGATGCTTCATATTTACTTTGTAGTTTTTGAACAGTTTCCTGATATATAGAAGGTCATAGAGTTGCAATTAAAGTAGGGGTTGCTCCATACTTTAAAACATGGTTACTTTTGTCAAGAAGTTAATGTTAGCTCTCTGATATTACTTGTAAAACTGTATGTTACTTATAAAGCTCTGCCAACCCAAGTGACTAACACCACTGCTTTTTTATTTCTTAGCATTGTGTAATAACCTCAATTACTATTTTTTTAAAAAAGTTGGTTGACTCAGAATTTTTTAAAAATTGTAAAAAAGTGAAAACTGGGATTTCCTTCCAGATCTTTAAATATATCTAGTCTTTATATTGTTTATACTTTGTGACCTCGAGGGAGAAGGTATAGCTATCTTTTCATATAAAATTTATAAATTGTATGTAAAATTTAAAATCTTGCGATATAAGAGTAACTTACATATATAAGATTTAACACACATAGCATAGCAGAGTGCAATCATTGCTAATTACGATAGTGCTGACACCCTGTAAAACTCACTACCATTGTTACCTGGGACATTCTCATCTACCCCCACTTCCTCTTATCCTTCAGGAGCTGATCTCACCTACCACATAATGAAAAGGATGGAAACCATATGGGCTGAGCTCCCTCCTAGGCCTCCAACTTTTACCAGCAGTTCTCTGCATCCCTAGCTCTAAGGCTTTCTCTTCCTCTAAAACTTTCTTGTCCACTATATTCTACATCCCATCCCTGTCTCCTTCTTCTGGAAACTCACTGTCATAGTTACCCTTCTTCTCCTTAATTGCAGACTCTTTTTTTTTTTAAAGATATTTTTATTGATTTCAGAGAGGAAGGGAGAGAGAGAGAGAGATAGAAACACCAATGATGAGAGAGAACCATCGGTTGGCCGCCTCCTGCATGCCCCACACTGGGGATTGAGCCTGCAACCTGGGCATGTGCCCTGACCAGGAATCAAACTGTGACCTTCTGGTTCTTAAGTCGACGCTCAACCACTGAGCCACACCAGTCAGGCTAATTGCAGGCTCTTTGTATTCTGTCTTCAAAGTCCTTCAAATCTTTCTTTCTAGAAAACAGTTTTAGTTGCTTCCTACAGCCTCTTCCTTTCTTAGTCAGCATCCTTTGATCTGAGATTTTTGAACTATTCTCTCTTTATTTTTCACTCATTCATTTTCTTTTTAAACTCCCCTCCGCACAGTCTCCTTGGTACAAACTTTCATGACATCAGGTTTTGTTTAGGCTGATGACACCCCTGACTGTATCTTCAGCCATCACTTCTCTCTGTGTTTTAGGCCCAATTTATTCTCCTTTACATACAGTCAGATCTTGACCAGCAGTGTTCTCATCTCATCCAAGGCAACTCTTGAGGTCATATTGATCCCTCTTGCCTCTATTCTGACTGAAGATTTAATGCAACTTGGCCTAAAATTATATGAGCATTGCTTTTTATTTTCTCAATAAGATTTTAATTTTCTCAAGACTACAGCATGTACTTCTCTCCTCCACCCCTCCTCCCACCCAGATCTAGAAAAATAGCAAGAGTCTAATGTTTATTAAATATCCAACCAAAAGGACTTGTATGCACGCATATGAGCATAACCAGTGGACACAGAGAGTAGGGTTTGAGGGCGGCCAGGAAGAGGTCAATGAGTGAAAAAGGAGACTTATGTAATACTTTAAACAATAAAGAATAGAATTTAAAATAAAAAATATATTGGAAGTGTATAAATATATTCTTTTGGGGAGAAAAACTAATTTCAGAGACAGGTGAGTGGTAGCATTATAGAGCTATTGCCCTACAAAATTATAGTTTTTTTTTTTTTATCTTTCTCCTTACTACGTGTTCATTGTTTCATGTATATGGCATTTTATTAGGTGACAGAGTTTCTGTAATTAAGTTTTAGAATATTTAAACACCTCTAGAAACTCAAATCTGTTTACAAATCTAGCCATTATCTAGATACATTCTTAGGCCAAACAACACAGGCATGGGTACATCTATATATATAAAGGCCTAAGCAACCATTACCACTGGTTGACCGAATGACCGGTCAACTGGTCGCTATGACGTGCACGGACCACCAGGGGGCAGACGCTCATTGCAGGAGCTGCCCCCTGGTGGTCAGTGAGCTCCCACAGCCAGTCTCCCGCGGCCCCTCCCCCTGGCCTGCCGCCCTGATTGGCCCAATCAGTACTGGGCGAGAGGGCCCGATGGGCTTGCATCGCCAGCCAGGCTGAGGAACCCCACCCATGCACGAATTCGTGCACCGGGCCTCTAGTAAATAGTATGTAAACACAAATGAAGTCTGGGTGGGCATAATGGTAAGGTGTCAAGTTTGGGATGATATTGAGTTAACCAAAGTGATTTCCCTGGAGATGGATTTCAAATAGTCTGACTTAAGAGTATAAAAACAAGAAGACTGGTCCAGTAAGAACAGCTTGAGTTCAGGATCAGAGACAGAAGGCACCGAAAGGCAGAATGGGGGATAAATCCAGGGATGTAGGCTTATAATAGAAAATAGGCTAATGTAGGCTCAAACTAGAAAACAAGATATTGTTCTTCCCTCACCAAATTAAATTGTCACATCTATCAGCATATCATTTCCTCATATAATTGGAAGCATTGACATAATGGTTACACTTCTCATTTTGAATTTTAAACTACAAAATAAAGCCATTGCATGTGCACAACATTGCTTTCTGCCTCCTGAATTGCACTGCCTTGCCCCCACTCCATCGTTTGTTACCTTTTCCTTTCAGCTGTGCGTACCTCTGACACCTGTCCCAGCCGCCTGCCACTGCAGGTTGACCACCGACACTCTGGCTGATTTCCATTCCTTGATCCAATCTGGTGCCCCTGGTATGTGGTAGCACTCACGGAACAGATGTATCCCCTTTCTTTCTCATGAAAGGCATAGAGTTCAGTGGAAAGAGCCTGAAGTTTGAAGTTAGACAGATCTGGGTTGAATTCTGATTTCTCCACTCATTCAACATTTGAGTTTGCAGTTGTCTTATCATCTTGGACCTTTTCTCCTCATATGTAAGAACGGAGTATTAATTTTGACCTTTAAGCTTATTCAGAGATTATGAGAAAATGTGTTCCAAATATATAGCCCAGTTTCTGCCAGGCCGGGTGCTTCTCATCGGCATTTTTCAGTATGTGGTCCCTAGAACTCCTGCATTAGAATCACTTAAAATGCAGATTCTGGGAGCTTTATTTAATTCAAATCTATAGGGTCACCATAAGACTGTACATTTTAAACAAGTTTGCCAGGTGAGCCTTAGGCACTTCGAGTTTAAACATCCCTGGGCTTTGTATTCATTCTCCTCTCTTCTTTTCTGTCTTTCTCTCTCCTTTTTTTTCCTCTTCCTCCCCCCCCCCCCCTTTATTAATAGAACTAGGGGCCCGGTGCACGAAATTCGTGCACTGGGTGTGTGTGTCGGGGGGAGTGTCCCTCAGCCCAGCCTGCCCCCTCTCACATACTGGGAGCCCTCAGGCATTGACCCCCATCACCCTCCAATCACAGGATCGGCCCCTTGCCCAGGCCTGACGCCTCTGACAGAGCTGTCAGGCCTGGGCAGGGTACCCTCATTTCCCCCCATCACTGATTCTGCCCCCAGCCCACGCCTGATGCCTCTGGCCCAGGCGTCAGGCCTGGGCAGGGGACCCCCAGACCCCTCCAATTGCTGGCTCTGCCCCTTGCCCAAGCCTGATGCCTCGGCCAGAGGCGTAGACCCCCATCTCCCTCCGATTGCCTGATCGGCCCCTTGCCCAGGCCTGACGCCTCCACCAGAGGTGTCAGGCTTGGACAGGGGACCCCCATCTCCCCCCCATCACTGGCTCTGTCCCCCGCCCAGGCCTGAGGCCTCTGGCCCAGGAATCATGCCTGGGCAGGGGACCCCCATCTCCCTCTGATCGCTTGCTCCACCCCCCGCCCAAGCCTGACGCCTCTGACCCAGGCTTCAGGCCTGGGCAAGGGGACCATCATATCCCTCCAATCCCCGGCTCCGCCCCCCACCCAGGCCTGATGCCTCTGGCCCAGGCATCGGGCCTGGGGAGGGGACCCCCAGCCCCCCACCCAGGCCTGATGCCTCGGCCAGAGGAGTTGACCCTCATCACCCTCTGATCACCAATCACCGGATTGGCCCCTTGACAGGCCTGAGGCCTCCGGCAGAGGTGTCAGGCCTGGGCAGGGGATCCCCAGCTCCCCACGGTTGTAGGCTCGCCCCTGCCCAGGCCTAACGCCTCTGGCTGAGGCGTTAGGCCTGGGCAGGGGACCCCCAGCTCCCTGCGGTTGCAGGCTCCGCCCCTGCCCAGGCCTAACGCCTCTGGCCTAGGCATTCAGCCCGGGCAGCGGGGACCCGCAGCTGCATCGCCCTGCGATCGTGGGCTCCGCTTTAGGCCCAGGCAAGGGACCCCTAGCTCCCAGGACTGCCAGCTTCTACTGTGCCTAGCTCCCATTGCTGGCTCCACCCCTACTTCCTGCTATCACTGGCCAGGGCGGCAAAGGTGCCTGATTCTCCAATTAGCTCATTCACCTCTTAGCTCCCCCCTGGGTTTCCGATCACTGTCAGTGGCAGGGGGCTTCTTCCTGCTTTCCCTTTCGCCTCCCTGCATTGTGCCTACGTATGCAAATTAGCCGCCATATTTGTTGGCAGTTAACTGCCATCTCAGTTGGCAGTTAATTTGCATATAGCCCTGATTAGCCAATGAAAAGGGTAGCGCCGTACGCCAATTACCATTTTTCTCTTTTATTAGTGTAGATGTGCATGGGGCATGTCTCTTGTCAGGTTATTTTCACTTTTCAAGGTTTCATATTTCTCATGTAAAAAGAAAATTTCCTACTTCTTCAGTCACTGCTTAGAATAAATCATTGAAATGCTTTCAATCACTTAGAAAAAGCACACACACAAATCATAACTTTAATATAAATAATTAGAGTTGTTATGGGGTCCTTCCTTATTAAGAACAAGATGCAGTAACAAATTATTCAATGGCTAGACCAAAGGTGAAATGAAGAAGGCAAACTCTAAGGCTTTAAGGGGATGCCCCAAATTTGTAATCAATATAAATACAGTTTTTATCTATGTTTCCAAAAAAAAATCAAAATTAATTCAGAAAATTTACCATGAACAAAAATCAATATTTTGCATAAAGAGAATATCAGTATTGAAAAAGTGTTTCCTTTTTGTCAGGTTCCAGTATGGTTTGCCACACATTGTTACTAATCTAAACTATTGCATTAACATATTGTTTATCTTGATTGTTATTTTCTTTATTAATGAGGCAAGTGCCTTACTTGCCTCATTGTAGTCCTGGCCTTGGCTTATCTCCATCGCTAAATCGTTTTAGTGTTAATTAGCTAAAAACAGAACAGTCCATTTCTACCCACATTTCACCAGAATCTCCACTTAATCTTCTAAGTGACAGTTGTATAAAAACTCTAATTTTGCTATAGATGTTGGGAAATAGTCACATTTCGAGAATGTCAGTATGGATGTTAGGGATTCATATATGTCTCAGAAAGAAACATCATTTTGCAAATGACACTGTCATCTAGAGATTTTATTAGGTACAAGAAGAAGTAGCAAGACTATAAATCTAGTGTTTGAGGCTCATTTCCAATTGTTCTCAAATAAGGGCTGGAAAACTGGGAGTCAACAAAAAGGAAAAACAAGTAGATCAGAATCAGCCTGGCAAGAGAAGTGATCGTGGAAGGAGATTTCTGTATAATTAAATGTCAGTTTGCATTTTGAAATATTGCCTGCTGCCTCCCACTCAATCACCAAGTGAGATGAGAGGGAATATTCTCTATGCAAACCCAGAACTGAGAGCAGTACTTGGTTTCTCCGAGAAGGGTGACTTATAGATTAAAAGGATCAGAGCAGATCATTTTCCCAAGACATTAAATATTGCCAACAAATTAAGGTAGACATTATGATTTTCTCCTATAAGAAAAGCAAATAAACAGTAGCTCGGCCGGCTTGGCTCAGTGGTTGAGTGTCAACCTATGAACCAGGAGGTCACGGTTTGATTCCTGGCCAAAGGCACATGCCCGGGTTGTGGGCTCGATCCCCAGTGTGGGTATGCAGGAGGCAACTGATCAGTGATTATCTCTCATCATTGATGTTTCTATCTCTCTCCCTCCCTCTCCATTCCTCTCTGAAATCAATAAAAATATATTTACAAAACAACAACAACAAAAAGATAAACATGAAGCTGTATAAACTTTTGGAATTTTAGAACACAGAGAAATTTTACAGTTTGTCTAATTCATTCTCCACCCTTTGCAGAATAGAAATTTGATGCCCATTCAGATGCATGGTTTCTCAAGGTAACTATCAAGTGACTGATGGAGCTGCCACTTTCTTCCACATGATGCTGGGAGCATTTGCTGGGTTGAGAAGGGTAACCGGTACAATATGCAGTGGTACTGGTCTCCTGTTCCTGGTAGGCAAATGACTTAGATGTTTTTAGATCTGGTGTTGTGGGGCCGAGAAGTGGAAACAAAAACTTGGATAAGTGCTCAAGACCAGCTAAATACCCATGTTTCTTAGCGTTCCAGTAAATACGTTACTTCTTTCTTCCCCACTCTAACCAATTACACACATTCCAAATTTACAGAATCAGTGTCTACAGAGGTAAAGCTTGGACATTATGAATTTTGGTAAAAGCTCCCTGGATATTTTTTAATATGTTTGTGGGGTTTTTTTTAAATTGATTTTTAGAGAGAGAGGAAGGGAGAGGGAGAGAGAGAAACATCCATGTGAGAAAGAAACATTGATCGGCTGCCTCCAGCATGCCTCCTACTGGGGATTGAGCCTGCAACCTGGGCCTGTGCCCCCACCAGAAATAGAACCGGTGACCTTTGGGTGAATGGGACAGATGTTCAACCAACTAAGCCACACTGGCCAGCCCCCCTGGGTATTTTTGTTGTGCACTGCTTCATTAGAGATTTCTTTCTGACAAAGAGGTCTCTATCAGTCAATAACAACTTAATGTGAGTTAACTCAAGGGTAGGCTTGAGAGTCTAGGAAAAGCAATCAATGATAACACCAAAGAAGGAAATTCTTCAAAAGCAAATATTGTCTCTTTTCAAGTTTGTCCAGTCACTGACAAACTTGGAGGAGCAACATAACCAGACAGAGCACTTGAATGCCCCTCTTAGAGCTACTTGAGAATCTTACTTATATGAACCTGTTATCATGGAACATAAGACTACATTATTCATTGTCACATTGTGGTTTCAAAACAAAAAGGTATTTCCTAACCCCAGGAGTAGAGAATTGAATTAATCACACTCCTCAAGTCAGAGCGTGCTTTCACTCATCATTTGTTGGGAGACAGGCTCCTTTTTTGTATTAATTTATTTCCTTTTATTCCCATATGCCTCCTTCCCCCCCCCCCCACCCCCCCAGGAGGCAAACACTCCTATGTATTTGACATGAGTTCTTTCAAAATTATTCCAACATATAGGAATGTGTTTACTGTTTTGATATATTTTACATTCCTCATCTGGGTCATTGAGGTGAGAGGAGAGGGAAAGAAGAAAGAGTTTGATAGATGCTTTAATGCATCTTCCAACAGACAGACATTTGTGGAAATTGTGAAGGATGCTCCTTTTCAGAGAGCGTAAGATTCTTTGTTAATTTTTCTTGGTGATATAGCACCACATGAATCTCACTTGTTGATGTAAACATAGTGTTTCAAGTATTCCAACTAGTAAATCCAGGTAGTAGCCTCATGCATTGCCCCATCTTGCCTGTCATTTCCTCCACAATCCCTCTGCAGGTAGGATGGTTGATTGCCAGCTACCTATAAATCAAAAATACCTGTACACAATCCTGTATTTGAAATATGAAATTAGTTTACAACCTAGTGTAGTCACCAGTAGATAAAGACTTATTTGACTGGCTGAACAAATTATACACAAGCTGTCCTTTTCCCAAGTCTTTTCGGAATGTAAATCTGTGATTTTTAACAACTTTGAAATTAAGAATCTACCTAAAAATAGCTGGGGGACTGTCCTTCATGAACATTTTATAGAGTAAATTTAGCAGTTACTCTTAGGGTCAACAAATAAATTTGGCTTTCCCTATTTTTGCTGTTATTTTCTATAATGGAATTAAGTCAAAATCAGTCATTTCCTTCAGAAGGAAAGCGAGAACACAAAGACTTTAAATGTCATCAAATGGAACATCACAAGCAGTGGATATATTTGGCAAAGAAACATTTTTAAAGATCAATTTTAAAAGGGCAAAAGACCATTTAAAAGAAAATCAATATGGAAAGAACAGGTAGTCAGAGGTGGCAATAAATTAAAAGTTAAAGAAAAAAAAAGTTCAAGCAAAGTCAACTTTCTTGTCACCAGACTCTTATTCTGCACATTTCTTTTCTAGGTCATCTTCCCAGCCCTTCTCTATTTCACATCAATTCCAACTAGCAGTGGGGTGATGACATAATGAACCTGGAGGTTCCTCTTTCATTTGAAACCTGGAGGCTTGGTCTTGCCCCCAGAACATTAAGACACTGATTTTCAACAAGGCATTTTCTCCTTTTCTCTTCTGAGCAGTTTCTGATTTTGATTCTTACAATCAAAACCTGACAATCTCAATTGCTCTAATATTTGAGTCTTTGTGATCTGTTCTTATCATCTTTTATATACCTGACCTTCTTCTCAGTAATTGGGTCATTTTCTGCCTCTGGTACCTTTGGGATTAATTTCTCCAACTGGGCTTGTGGGTTCATTTCCGGGAAGCCATATCGCATCCCCAGAAGCTGTCAGCTTTAAATCAAGACTTGGTGTTCTAAATTCTTAAAAGAGGCTTGGGAATTGCTGTTTTGTTCTTTTGTTACTCTTAAGTACGTTACCTATGCTGTATGCTTTGACCCAATAGAACACAATCCTTTGTCTAAATCTACCTTAGTTCCTTATTAGTGGCAGTAGCTTGTAATAAGGTATCTACAAGAGGAAGATAAGAACCTGCCAAGGACCAGATAAAATTACTCATGGAAGGTACTGGCTTTGAACTCACTGATGTCTTCAGATTAACTATTACCTGTGTGTGTGTGTGTGTGTGTGTGTGTGTGTGTGTACATATAGCATTGCATTTTCAGTTATTCGAGACCAAGTGTTCAACCCTTACAAGAGAAGAAG
Source organism: Myotis nattereri (assembly GCF_964212035.1). Classification (NCBI taxonomy): domain Eukaryota; kingdom Metazoa; phylum Chordata; class Mammalia; order Chiroptera; family Vespertilionidae; genus Myotis; species Myotis nattereri. The sequence goes on from NC_138082.1 coordinate 39,638,773, forward strand.
TTAATGAAAATTACAATATTGTTAGAAGTTACACTTTCACATATGAAAAATTAATCATCAGGACTGGAATCCTTGTAGGAAAACATATTCTATGTTTGAATACCCACAGATGTTAAAACTTTGCGTCTGCTGCACATCTGTCATGGGAATTTCTTTGACTTTTGAAAGAACAAATGTCAAAATGATACCTAAGCTTTGTTCCACAAACCTCTAGTGTCCAACTTTTGTTGGTGAAATAAAAAGCGACAATGACTAGAGAAGCTGGGTGTGGGTTATCTATTGGCCGTGAGTTCTGCTCCGCTCATTTCGAGTCAGAGCATGAGAAGGGAAGTCCTGTCCTCCTGCCTCTGATCAGATTACACTGGAAAGGTCTCCCAGATACATCCCAGTCCCTTTCAACAAGCTGAAGAGGAGTACAGTTCATCACTGCAGTCTTTAGGAAGGATTTTCTGTGAGTGAATAACAGGAATGTTTTCTGCTTTGTCTTACTCCTGATCCTTGCCTTCCAATGCAGCCACCTACTAGAGGCCACAGCCTTTTACACATTGTCTCACATGCCCTTAACTCCATTAACACAGATCATATTGGTTTTTAGGCTGCTTCTTGTTAATCGATGTATTATGCTTAAAACTGTAATGGCAATTGCGAAATTATGGTAGTCCTTCCTTGTTCGTGGCTTTGCCTTCCGCATGAAAATATTAAATGGAAATTTAATAAACAAATAACTCAACAATGCACAAGTTTTAAATTGTGTGCCAACCTGAACAGTGAAATCTCAAACCAGCCTGCTCTGTCCTGCCCAGAAAATGAATCATCCCTCTGTCCAGTGTGTCTGTGCTTCATATGCTCCCTTCTCTCAGTCACGTAGTAGCCTTCATTGATCAGATCCACTGTCTTGGTATTGCAGTGCTTGTGTTCTGGTAACCACGACTTTACTTCATAATATTGGCCCCAAAGCCACTCACATAATTTCCATTATAGTATGTTATAATTGTTCTCCTTCATAATTATTTATTATTAATCTTGTACTGTGCCTAATTTATAAAAGAAAATTTATTGTAAGTGTGTATGGATAGGAAAAATCATCGTGCATATAGGGTTCAATACTACCTGTGGTTTCAGGCATCCACTAGAGAGTCTTATAGACTGTATCTCCTATGGATGAGGGGAAACTACTTAATATAAAAATTAAGAATTTCTGTAATATGGCAAGGAAGGATTTTTCTAAGCTAAATATAGTAGTCATACGTGAAAAGATGGATAGATTTGATGGCATTAAAAAGAAGAAGTTAAGTAAATCTGAAAATCTTCATGAAAAAAATGAAAGGTAAATGGAATAATATCTGCAATATATGAGAGACAGAGTTAATGTGTTTGATATACAAAAAAAAAAAAAAATACCTCGTAAACTCAATAATAAAGACAAGCTCCAATTGAAAAAAACAAAACAAAACAAAACAAAGACCATGAATAGGAAATTCACAAATAAAGGCTATAATACCTACTCAGTGTGCATATGAAACACTGCACAACTATGTTAGTAATCACATAAGTGCATTAGAAAACATGCTGTGCTTGTCAGATTGACTAGGAGTTCTTTGAGCGGCTTTCTCAGTGTTGTTGAGGGTGCAGGGAATAAATATTCTCTCATGCTGCTGACAGGAGTATAAATTGGTATGGCTTATCTAGAAGTCAAATTGTCAATATGTATTAACAGTGGACCTAGGAATTCTACTTCTCAGAATTTATCCTAAGGCAATAATCATGGATATGCATAAAGACACAGATACAAAAAACAAACAAAAAACTTTTCCAGGAATATTTAAAATAGTCAGAAAGTGGAAAAAAGACCATCCTACCACCTCCCTAGGTTCTAAGGGAAATGAAATGGTTTCAGGTGGTCCTTCATTCTCTCTTATCTGGAGGTGTTTGGGAGAAACAGCTACCCTATTGCAAGCTACTGCCACTTAGGGGTTACCTAAGACGCCCTGGTCCTCCTCAAGTCCTCATAGGAATGAAACTTCAATTCGGCTAAATTATCTCTGTAGTGTGAATAATTTTCTGTCATTAGGAATCATATTAAAGACAAATATTTAATGCATGGAGAGATGTTTATGATATGTAAACTGAAAAAGCAATATACAAAATTATATGTATAGTAATCAGGTTTTTATAAATATCTAGTCACATTTTTTTTTAAATCTAGAAAAAATACTCTAAATTAAAATGTGCATCTCTGTATGAAAATTCATGCACTCAGGGAGCAATGCCCTCAGCCTGGCCTGTGCCCTCTCACAGTCTGGTGAGCCCTCGGGGGAAGTCCTGCTGACAGCTTAGGCCCACTCCCCATGGGAAGTGGGCCTCAGCCACAGTCTGGCCTCCCTCTGTGGGAGGCGACTGGCAGAGCAATCGGGGGATGATGCTGGCTGGCGAATGGCTAGCCCTGCTGCCCCCTGATTGCTGTCTCCTCCCTCTGCCCGCTGGCACCCACCTTGGCTGGCCTGGTGCTGCCTACTTTCTGGTCCTGCCCCCCACTGACCAGTCATTCTGCTGTTTGACCAATTTGCATATTAGGCTTTTATTATATAGGATGATATTTCTCAAATTTTCTATGTTGAACACATTAGTTTTTTAATATGTATTGAAGTATAATATACATCTAGAAAAGTATACCTCTTATAAATGTATAGCACAATGAATTTCTGCAAACTGACTACACCTGTGTAACTGGTACCCAGCTCAAGACACAATGCACAATTTTGTGCTCACTTTATGTTATTGACCACTGCTCACTACCACCACCACTTCCAAGGTGATGACTTCTAATGGCATACATTAATTTTACATGGTTTTGTACTTCATAAAAATAGATAACATCATATCAGTTATAATCTTTTGGTCTGGCTTCTTCTGTTTAATGTTACTGAGATTCATCATGTTGTTGCTTGTAGTTGTAAATCATTCCTTCTTACAGCTGTATGTTATTCTCTTGTGGGAAGTAATACTGAATGTTCAATGTATTTACCCATTTTACTGTTGATGGATATTTGGATATGTTTCAGTTTGGCTCTGTTGTGACTGGTGCTCCTATGAACATTCTAGTGAATACTGTACATTTGGTGAACATAACTACCTATCCCTGTTTGATATATGAAGTAGAATTGCTGGGTCATAGAATATGCATATGCCCAGCTTTAGTACATATTGCCAGTTTTATGCAGTAGCTGTACCAATTTGTACTTTACCAGCCCTGTTTGACTCTTTTTGCTCCATATCCACATCAAGTACTTTGTATTTTCTGTCATTTTCATTTCAACTATTTTAGTGGGTATGGGGGTATTACATGGTGTTTTTAATTTGCATTCCTCTAATGACTGTTGAGGTTGAGTGTCTTTCCATTTGTTTATTAGTCATTTTGTTATTGTTTTCTTGTGAATTCAAGGCCTTTGCTCATTTTCAATTGGTTATCTTATTGATTTGCAAGAGTTTTCCTATATATTCTGAATGCAAGGCATTTATTGGATAAGTGTATTGGGAATATACCTTCCTCCTCTGTGAGTTGCTTTTTAAATATCTCAATGATGTCTTTGGATGAAGAAACATTTGTTTTTTAACTTTTCCTTTAAAGGCTTTAATATTTTTTGGAACATTTAGATTTGCAATCCTAGAATTGTTATATAGTGTGAAGTGTAGGAATCAAGATACTTTTTTTCCAATATGGATATCCAGTCAACCCATTCCATTTAGTATTTTTTTCACTGCTACATTATCATCTTTATTATAAATCAGGTGACAGCATATCCTATCTAATAAAAGAGAAACATGGTACTTGGTGTACGACTGCTACCCTTCCCATTGGCTAATCAGGGCAATAAGCAAATTAACTGCCAGCCAAAATGGCGGCCGGCAGCCAAGCAGCTTAAAGCGAACATGAGGCTTGCTTCCTTCAGTGACGGAGGACTCCAAGTTTCCCGCCTGCCACTGCAGGCCTCTGAGCTGCAACTCTAAGCAACTATGTTACAAATATAGAAGCTAAACAAAACCCCAGAAACCTGCTTTAGTTTGCCAGGCTTCAGCCAGCAGGATCGCAACATTGTAAGCAAAGGCCAGAAACCTACTTTCAGCAGCAGAGGCCTAAGAGCAGGAGCCAAGCCTCAAAGCTAAAGCTGGCCCAGAATAAAAAAAGAAAAAAGAAAAAAAGGAGCAGTTGGGAGCTTCAGTAACCCCCAGCCTGAAAACAGCCCTCAGCCCCTCACCCAGACTGGCCAGGCACCCCAGTGGGGACCCCCACCCTGAAGGGTGTGTGACCCAGCTGCAAACAGCCATCATCCCCTCACCCAGGCTGGCCAGGCACCCAGTGGGGACCACCACCCTGAAGGATGTGTGACCAGCTGCAAACAGCCATCATCCCCTCACCCAGGCTGGCCAGGCACCCCAGTGGGGACCCCCACCCTGATCCAGGACACCCTTCAGGGCAAACCAGCCGGCACCCACCCATGCACCAGGCCTCTACCCTATTAGTAAAAGGGTAATATGCCTCCCAGCACTGGGATCAGCGGAGCTGCGAGGCCTCCCGGCACCGGGATCAGCGTGACAGGGGGCAGCGCCCAAACCCTCTGATCGCCCTGCGGCTCTGTGTGTGACAGGGGGCGGGGCCACAACCTCCCTATCCACCCTGCTCTGTTCTGACAGGGGAAGGCGTCCCAACCCCCTGATCAGCCCTGCTCTGTGCCTGATAGGGGGGAGCTCCCCAACCCCCTGATCGCCCTGTGGCTCTGTGTGTGACAGGGTGTGGCCCCCCCCACCCCCCCACGGGCCCTGCTCTGTGTGTGACGGGGTAGAGCCATAACTTCCCCATCGGCCCTGCCCTGAGTGTGACAGTGGCGGCGCCCCAACCCCCTGATTGGCCCTGCTCTGTGCGTGACAGGGTACAGAGACCCAACCCCCCTGATGGGCCCTGCTCTGTGAGTGACAGGGGGCAGTGCCCCAACCCCCTGATTGGCCCTGCTGTGTGCGTGACAGGAGGTGGCGCCACAACCTCCCCATCGACCCTGCCTGAGTGTGACAGGGGATGGTGCCCCAACCCCCCAATAGGCCCTACCCTGAGCATGACTGAGGGTGGCATCACAACCTCCCGATCGCCCTGCCTTGTGCATGACAGGGGGCGGCGCCCTAACTCCCCAATCGGCCCTGCTCTGAGCCTGATCAGGGGCTGCACCTAGGGATTGGGCCTGCCCTCTGCCACCCGGGAGCAGGCCTAAGCCAGCAGGTCGTTATCTCCTGAAGGGTCCCAGACTGCGAGAGGGCACAGGCCAGGCTGAGGGACCCCCCCTCCCCCGCGAGTGCACAGATTTTTGTGCACCAGGCCTATAGTGTGTGTGTATGTGTGTGTATATATATATATATATATATATATATATATATATACACACACACACACACACACTGTGTGGGGGTAAGTGTGTGTGTGTGAGTGTGTGTGTGTGGTGTGTCTAGACCGGGGGTGGGAAACTTTTTGACTCGAGGGCCACAATGGGTTCTTAAACTGGACCGGAGGGCCGGAACAAAAGCATGGATTGAGTGTTTGTGTGAACTAATATAAATTCAAAGTAAACATCATTACATAAAAGGGTATGGTCTTTTTTTTTTTTTAGTTTTATTCATTTCAAACGGGCTGGATCCAGCCCGTTTGCCCACGGCTGGTCTAGACTCTCTCATTGGTTTTTTTTCCCTTAAAATTAGACTGTTTTAATTGCTATAGACTCATAATAGGCTGTAGTATCTGGTAGTTAAGCCCTCTAGCTCTATTGTTCTTCAGAACTGCCTGGACTATTCTTGGCTCATTGAACTTCCATATATATTTTAGAATCATGCTGTCAGTTTCATAACATAATATTTTTGGTATTTTGGTTAAAATTGGATTGAATCTAAAGATTAATTGGTGAGAATGAACCATTAGTTTGTAATGAGAAAATGCTAAAGTAGTTTTAAAAAATACTAAAACACTATTAGGTTAAGTTTTTTTGTGTCAGTTTTGTTGTCCAGAAAGAAGAGATATCTTTTAAATTTTCATTTATAGATATATTCAAGACATACATATTTTGGGTATATTCTAGAAGATATGAAAGTAACAGTGCAATCTAGTTATTAGTCCTTTAGGGAAATCGTAAGATTTCAAGGTTTATTTCTTCATGTAAAGAGTATGAAGAAAGTATATTTAAACAGCCTAGACTGAATTATTGCTTTCTTGGGTTTGGCTCATCATTAAAGGCCTCATGTCATAAAGCAATATGTTTTAAGTATAGGATGACCATATACTGAGACAGTTCTAGTTTGTATTTTACGTCTGTTGAATAGGCATCTTGTCCACCTGTCTTCCATTTTCCATGGGCATAAGTTCCCTGACATGGCTAATTAATCACATAGTTATTTATATAAGTTTGTTATTTTTACTACAAATTCCATGCCAATATATTTCCTAAGAAAACAGCTTTTTTTGGGGGGAATAAGTTATTCTGAATTAAAATGTCTAAAATATTTCTAAATAGTATTATCAACAAAGTTCCGAGGAAGGGTTAGAAAGACTACCCTATTGTGATGCTTAGAATAAAAAGCTTTCTTATCTGGGGTAAAAGGGAATTAGCAGAGAAGTTGCCTACAGTCAAGGATGAAGTCTAAAGGAGGGCATGGCACATTCAATTCATTTTTAGGTAGGTTTTGGGAATTAAGTGAAAACTGCTCCAAGAAGGTAGGATGGAGGTGTGTTAGCCAAAGAGGAAATTCTACGTCTTAGAAAATGAGAGTTAGGCTAGCATCTGAGAATTGACTATAGAGCTCTAGCTTTCTGAATGTAATGTGGTTCAGAAAGCTCCATCCTCCCAGTCCTCAGGGACACCTGTGTCTTAAAGATGAGAGAGAATCATTCATGACCTGAAGAGAAGATTCTGGGGAGGCTATCTGTATTCTGGGGATTGCTATGTAGTATTCTGGGGATTGCAGTCTAATGGGGCCCATAAGTGCTGGTGCTTCTCTCTGGAATGGAGGAATCAAATGCTCTTTCCACACCTAGTTGTTGTCAGGGTAAAATTTATTGACAGTTGCACAGCAGACCCCTGGACTAGGGCAGAGATTACTTTCAAATAGCTGTGATCTTTAGAGCAGTGGTTCCCAAACCTGGCTGCCCATTAGGGACACCTAGGGAGGATTTTATTGATTGAATTTTTGCTCATTATAAAAGTAATTTATATCACTCTAGAGATTTTGGAAAATACAAAGAGCAGAAAATAATTAGGGGAAATTTTTCTATGTTTCTACCATCAAAGTTAACCATACTGGGCTGTGGTCCAATCCCAGACCAGTTACATCAGAATCTCTAAGAATGGGGCCCTGACAACAGTCTTTTAGAAACCTGTCGCAGGTCATTCTAATATATGATCAGGGTTTAGAATCATGGAATCATCTTTGACAACAATATCTCCCTCTGCCTTTCTCCCCCAATCCCTTTAATCCATCACCAAGTCCTGTTGATTTTTCTTCTCAAGTTTATTGAACCTCTTCACTTTTCCCTTCACCATCATCTTCAGGCCCATCCACATTTTCGCTTCCTTGGAATTTGTCTATATTCACATGGAAACTTCTCTACTGTACACCACATGTTTTATCTACTCCGAAGGCCAAGTGGTTTTTTCACAAATCACACCTGGTCATGTCAGTCCTCCGGTGTAAAACACTTCTGCCCCTTCCCTAGACTGACACTCTAGCTTGGCCTCTACTTAGTGCAGGGGTGTGCAAACTTTTTGACTCGAGGGCCACAATGGGTTCTTAAACTGGACCGGAGGGCCGGAACAAAAGCATGGATGAAGTGTTTGTGTGAACTAATATAAATTCAAAGTAAACATCATTACATAAAAGGGTACGGTCTCTCTTTTTTTTTTTTTTTAGTTTTATTCATTTCAAACGGGCTGGATCCAGCCCGCGGGCCGTAGTTTGCCCACGGCTGACTTAGTGCCTCTGCCGTATTACACATCTCATCCCTCTTTCTCTGCTCTAGAGGGATTGGGCTTCTGGATCTTTGCACATTTCATCTTTGTCTGGAATGTTCTCTTCTTTACTCCCATTCATTCTATAGCTCTTAGTTCAAACATGACCTCTCAGACTGCCTTGACCAGGGCAGCCCCTGTTAAAGGCATTCATAGCACTGTCTCTCTTCTGTAGGACACTTGGTACAAGTGCCTTTCATCCTCATCAGAAAGATAAAGCGTTGACTTCTTGTTAACCTAATTTCAGGTAAATACAATCAATTCAAAAGTTTGGCTCTAATATATTTATATATTTGAACTTTTAGCAAGTATGAGTCGTTGAACCAGAATTATTTGAAAACAATATATGCATTTAAAAAGACTAGAAATACATAACAAAATGTGGTTAACTTTGATGGAAAAATTTCCCCTAATTACTTTCTGCTCTTTGTATTTTCCAAAATCTCTAGAGTGATATAAATTACTTTTTTTTTTAAAAAAAATATATTTTATTGATTTTTCACAGAGAGGAAGGGAGAGAGATAGAAAGTCAGAAACATCGATGAGAGAGAAACATCGATCAGCTGCCTCCTGCACATCCCCCACTGGGGATGTGCCCGCAACCCAGGTACATGCCCCTGACCGGAATCGAACCTGGGACCCCTCAGTCCGCAGGCCGACGCTCTATCCACTGAGCCAAACCGGTTTCGGCGATATAAATTACTTTTACAATGAGTAAAAATTCAATCAATGCACAAATGTGTCTGGATTATATTTAGAGAGAATATGACTGGAGATTAGATGATGTAACATGGTCTCTTCAGTTTAACTACACTTTCCCACATAGAAAAAGCCAGAAAACACCATTCTTGTTTGTAAACTTGTTAAGATGACCTGAGATTTCAGTGAACTGAGAACATTACTTGCTTGATGGATGGGTCTGATCTGTGTGGAGCAATCTATGGAATTACTCAAGTTCCCTTCCATGCCACAGAAGGTGCAATGGCAGGGACCCAGGGAGCCAGGAGAGCTTCTTGCTTCACAGGAAGACCTGCTGGAGTGGCTCCAGGGCCTGCCTGCTCAGGAAGGTGTCCAAGGTTGCTGTGGGAGGAACGCAGCTGCAGCGCCTGCCCTTGCCCAGGTGTCCATGCGCGGTTATGATTTCAGGTTCTCCCTCCTGTGTTCTGCTGTCTCATGCCATTCCAGGGTGCCAGGGAGAGCAGAGGGTGAGTGGAATTGGCTTTCCTCATTATGAAGAAGTCTGCATAGCCCAGTCAATAAGCATTGTTCTTTCTTATAGCTACAGGTACACCTTTTGGTGTTAAAATCAATATTTGCCTGAGGTCAAAGCCTAAAACATCATTAAAAACAAGTTTTAAAATATGGAAATAGAAATTGTATTTCATTATTAGTTTAAACATTACTTATCTCTTTGAGGTAATAATTTTGAGGTAGCAAAGCTGGCCTTTTACTGTGTGTGTGTGTGCATGTGTGTGTGTGTGCGTGTGTGTGTGCGTGTGCGCCCGCGCTGTTTTATTCATTTGCTCTGCTGGGTTATGAGATTTTTTTTCTTTCTTTTTAATTGACATACATCACTGTACAAGTTTAAGGCATACAGCATGATCATTTGAATTACATATGTTATGAAATAATCGTTGTAATAGGGTCAGCTAACATTTATCTCATATAGATACAACATAAAGAAGCTGAATTAATTATAACTATATTTTTATTTTGCCAAAGGTTCATGGAACACCTTTTAAGTGCTGGACATCTGATTGGCTTAGGTTCTACCATAATGAAAGAGAATAAAATAACCTTGTTTGATTTACAGTTGGGTAACTCGAATGCCTCAGGTACTTACGTATTGTATTACCTAATTCAAAACAGTTCAAACCTTTTCCCTACTTAATGCAAGAATTTCAATATTTTATCAGCTTGGCCTCTTGCACACTTTTTTGAACAACTGAGATACTCCAACAAGTCAGTTGTTATTCATCATCTCAACCAGCTGCCTGGTCTGGACCACTGCATCATTCTTTTGTCAGTAAGTAACATCTGCAGCCTCCTGCTGCTGCTTTCCCATGCAGGTCTGTAACCCTGGGTGCCATTCCAGACTCACACAATTTCCCACACTATTACAAAGATCAGCTGTGATGTTTACATGACTTCACTCATGGCTTTAGGATTTCAAGAGAAAAAAGGGAAGAAAATATGAGTGGAGAACTCCATTCTTGTTACTAGATATGGAGATTCTCTGAGTTCACAGACCAAAGCCCTCCCCTGCCACCCCTTCTGTAGGCATCACTATTATGCAGTCTTCTCTGCCCAGGCTCAAGCCCATCTCCATGTTTCAGGGATACATTAACTTTCCCACAAAGGGAATGCCTAGAACAAGTCTCTAATATCTGGATCACAGTCACCTTTCTCCCAAGCCCAGTGACAGCAGCTACAGGCTCATTCCTCTCTATTTCCTGCTCCTGTGAATCATTTTAGATGGACACTGAAAAGATCTCTTTGTGGCAATCCTGCACCCATCCACAAAGGTATGGTCTTTTCCTTTTAGGTCTTGAGAAAATTCAGAATATCAGTACTTTTCCCAAAGTTGAGTTGATGAATCTGAAATGATCACAAATATGGGGCTTAAAAGGTGTAGTCCAGTTTGAGCATCAGCAATCTCAGGTTCTTCTTTCTAAAGTAAGAGGCATTCATGTGCTTACTGGACTCCAGGCCCCACCCATCTCTTCTGGTGGAGTGCTTGAACAAGAAAACACATCTTCCAGTAGCTAACAAAAACTTTTAGGGACAACAGCATTTAAATTGACTTGCAGAAGGAAAAAATGTGTGAAAAAAATATATAATTTGCAGAGGTGATTCTGTGCTGCAGTGAAAACAACTTTTTATATAATTATGAAAAGCAGATTAAGCTCCTCAGACCATATTAGCTCCAGAGTCTATGGTTTACCTTCATATCTCCACTTAACTGGATGATCCTTTAAGAGGTTTTCCCCAAAACAAAAGAGCAGTGTGCCCCTAAAGCTGAATTTAAATCTTTTCCTCAAGGGAAACAAACTGCTAGAAACATTAAAACATCAGTTTCTCTTATTCAGCAATTAGTGTCAAAATCTATTGGGAGTCACTTTAGGCCAGAGCACCCCATTAAGATCTATTTTACTAGATATAATTCAATAAGGTGTCAGTAGGCCATCAGAAAAAATATCTCAGATAGATGAACTGCCTACTGAAATCAAGCACTAAGCAATATTTTCAGCCCAATACAATGAAGTTAAAACGCTGTAGAAGTGTGCTCAGAGTACCCTGGGGGCTGGTAAGCAAAGAATTCTCCGGAGTCACTCTCCTGAGCAAGAAGCAGCAATGTTGCTTCCTCTGGTTTATTTTAAGCTCTTTATTTTTTAAGATTCTTTACTTTATTAATTTTTTTAGCCAATGTAGTTCCCATATATGAATTCGATTATAACATAAATATTGAAACATACCAAAAAATGAACATTCTACTGACGTCTTAATTTTCCCAAAAATTGTATTTGAGGAAAGGTGGTTGTTTCTAGCCTGATACCCAAGAAGTCAACTTTTACCTTCCTTCTCTGTGTGTTTTTATCTTGGCCAACTAGGATTAATAAATTGGGGCTTGGTGGACAGAACACACATTCCCCACCTCCCAGGCAAGACTTCTTTCCTACAATGCCTCATTTCATTTTAAAACGTTCTAACTACTTAAAATAAACATATATTTAAATAAATCTAAAGCATGACTTTTTTTTAGGACAAATAGCAATCAGGAAAGCACAGGTAAATAAACAGGTTTTATCTTTTATAAGATAATACAAAGTCTTTTTTTTTTAAGATTTCAAATTTAGAAGTCATGAAGGTATGTCATGTTCTTGTGAACTACAGTGTGTTAATTAGCACTGGGAAAGGCCAGCCATGTTATAAAATGTTAAATATTAAGACTAAAGTGTCATTGGTCCTCAGCTGAGTCAAGGATCTTGGCTGCTTGAGCTGAAATGTAGCACTCAGACTTCAGTGATTCAATGAGAGGGTGTCTAACCTGGCCTTGCCAGGTTAAAAGTTATTTGTTTTCCTTATGTTTTAAAATGGAGTGGTTTTTCTAGACAGGGAATGATATATTAATGATGAACTCTTTTTAAAAATTATCTCTTTATCAATTAGTTCAGTTAATTCTTAAGATACATTTTAGTATTTTAAGAGAGAACATAAAGTAATAGAACATAACTTTTATATGGCACAGATATTTTCTTTTTCTTTTTTTATCTTTAATTTCTTTATTGGTTAAGGTATTACAAGTGTGTCCTCATCCCCCCCAATTAACCCCCAACCTCCCCCTTCCCCCCACTCATGCTCTCATCCCCCTGTTGTCTGTGTCCATTGGTTTGGCTTATATGCACGCATACAAGTCCTTTGGTTGATCTCTTCCCCTTACCCCCCACCCTCCCTTACTTTCCCTCAGGAGATTGATAGTCTGATTGCTGTTTCTCTGTCTTTGGATCTGTCCCTGTTCATCAGTCTATGTTGTTCTCTATGTTCCACAAATGAGTGAGATCATGTGGTACTTATCTTTCTCTGACTGGCTTATTTCACTTAGCGTAATGCTCTCCAGTTCCATCCATGCTGTTGCAAATGGCAAGAGTTCCTTCTTTTTTACCGCAGTGTAGTATTCCATTGTGTAGATGTACCATAGTTTTTTAATCCACTCATCAGGCACTTAGGCTGTTTCCAAATCTTAGCTATGGTGGATTGTGCTGCTATGAACATAGGGGTGCATATATCCTTTCTGATTGGTGTTTCTGGTTTCTTGGGATATATTCCTAGAGGTGGGATCATTGGATCAAATGGGGATTCCATTTTTAGTTTTTTGAGGAAACTCCATACTGTTCTTCACAGTGGCTGCACCAGTCTGCATTCCCACCAGCAGTGCAGAAGGGTTCCTTATTCTCCACATCCTCTCCAACATTGTTGTTTGTTGATTTGTTGATGATAGCCATTCTGACAGGTGTGATATGATACTGCATTGTCATTTTGATTTGCATCTCTCATATAATTAGTGACTTTGAGCATGTTTTCATATGTCTTTCGGCCTGCTGTATGTCCTCTTTCGAAAAGTGTCTATCTCCGTTGCCCATTTTTTGATTGGATTGTTTATCTTCCTATTGTTAAGTTGCATGAGTTCCCTGCAAATGTTGGAGATTAAACCCTTATCTGTGGTATCATTGGCAAATATGTTCTCCCATGTAGTGGGCCTTCTTGTTGTTTTGTTGATGGTTTCCTTTGCTGTGCAAAAGCTTTTTATTTTGATGTAGTCCCATTTGTTTGTTTTCTCTTTAGTTTCCATTGCCCTAGGAGCAGTATCAGAGAAGAAATTCCTTCGGCATATGTTTGCAATTTCGCTGCCTGTGGATTCCTCTAGTATTTTTATGGTTTTCCATCTTACATTTAAGTCTTTTATCCATTTTGAGTTTATTTTTGTGTATGGTGTGAGTTGGTGGTCTGGTTTCATCTTTTTGCATGTATCTGTCCAATTTTCCCAACATCATTTATTGAAGAGACTGTCTTGACTCCATTGTATATGCTCTTGCCTCCTTTGTCGAATATTAATTGGGCATAGTGGTTTGGGTCGATTTCTGGGATCTCTATTCTATTCCATTGATCTATATGCCTGTTCTTGTGGTACAGATATTTTCTAAAGTTTTATGAGAAAAATGGTTTTCTGACCCCATTGGGTTTAGGGAATAAAAGAAAAATATATTGATATATGTGCATTTTAAATAACATTTCTTTTAAATCTCAGCTACAGGAATTGCTTAAGCCTGATTTATGTATAGTTTGAGTAGATTTTTAAGGAGGATAACTGCCTTTGTGGAGAGCTAACAGGGGTAGATTTTATTTGGAAAACTTTGTAAAGCAGAGTTCCTTAAAATGGTGGCATCAGAGTAAAGTGTCCATGGGACAGATAGGCTTTACACATCAAAATGAGGAACTTTCTAACAATTCTCTGAGGATTATGATTTAACCTGTGCTATAATGCATTAGGGCACTTTGCTATAGGGTATGAGTGTAAATGAGGGGTTCTTTATGGCATGCTGTATGAATATAATCAATATATGTCTTCATGGTCATACCCTGTGCTATAACTCATTTTCAAGGGTGAACACTCCAAATATGAACTAGTCTCTACTTGCTCCTTCCTTCCCATAGAGCTCTATGCCAACTTGGATCAACACAACTTCTCAAAGCCAGTATTTTTCAACCGCCTGTGTTTTTCCCATAGGCAGAAATCCTTCACAAGCCATGACCCTTTGTTTATCTGAACCCTTCATGGCACAGTACTGTCCACCTCAGCCAATTCTTTCTCTTGCATCCCCCCTTTTCCTTACGTTTTGACTGGTATTCCTAGACTCTTGTACTCATCTTTCTTCCATGAGAGTGTCATTTTCTTTATTCTAATTGACAACCAAAAACCTGGCAGTAATTGAACTAACTATGAAAATCCTGGTAATCCTGGTATTGCTAAAATGAAGAAATTACATATGTTACAGTAGAACTGAACAAGATACAAAGTCAAGGCTATCTTCATCAGCTAAGGTTCTTGAGGTACTGAAAAGTCCCTTTAAAATCTTCACCTAAGTTATAATCTATCACTATATCCTTAACTAAATAAATGAAAAACATAAGCACTTAAAAGTAATTATGTCTTAATCTGTTTTACTCTTTTTCAATTATTACTTTACCATATATTGCATTTCTGTTACTTTATATTTAAGATGTGTTGTGCATTTCAACCTCATAAAAGGTTAAATTGATATTTATGGGCTATTCTGGAAACCTAAATACAATTTGTTTCACTACATCTAGAAGAAAATATGTTCAAATTCCCTCTGGCTGTTGGAACACAACCAAATAGAAGGTTGCAGACATACTGTGTTTTAGTCTTTGTTACTTGCCTCTTCCACTGCTTAGGGCTTGTGTCTGTTTGCAGGTGTGCACCTGTGTGTCTGTTATATACACCTTTCACAGTTCTGGGTTCATAACATCATTTATTCCTTCCTTTCTTCAATAGATTGTTTGAATTCCTATTACGTAAAAGGTCTGTTTTTGGCCTAAGGGATATCCAGAAATGAGGTTACGGCTTTCAGAGAATTGACACTCTATTGGAGAATAGACATAAACCAAATAATTGCACAATCACATATAAAATGCACTGGTAATAGATGCTATGAAGGGAGGCCACACGGCACTATTCACGCATGGAACCAGAGATCTGCCTTATCTCCAGGCTCAGGCTGGTTTCCTGGAGAGGGTGCTGCTCCAGCTAAGATCTCAGGACTTAAGAGAGAAAGGGCCTTGAGAAGTGACGGGGGGAGGGGTAAAGATGGAGTTGAAAGTGCGCCAGATAGAGGGCGCTCATGTTCAAAGACCTTATTTGCTCAGTTATGTTCTCTTGATAATTTTTTCCAAGAGTGACCACTGTGTAGCTGGGAGACGTTTAGCTTCAACCATACAGTGAACATTAATTGCAATCATACTGGAAAACAAGAAGGCACATATTTCACAAGCAGTGATACCTCTTTGTTTTTTTCAGGTATGAAGTACTACTTAAGCCCTGACAACTACCCTGAAGATGGAATTATGAATATGGCAACTTTTCTGCGGGGCTTTGAAGACAAGAGGATAAAAAACGACCGGCCTGAGGACCAGTTCTGTAAAGAGAAAAAGAAAATCCTGTTCTCCTTCTGTGAGGTGTGCAACATCCAGCTGAACTCTGCCGCCCAAGCCCAGGTCCATTACAACGGCAAATCCCACCGCAAGCGCGTCAAGCAGCTGAGCGATGGGCAGCCTCAGCCCCCGGCTCAGGGTGCGGGGCCGCTGCTGGCCAGCCCCAGCGCCACCAGCACAGGTAGGCAGGAGGGCCGCGGGCTCTGATTACACCGGGAGGAAAGCTTCTGTTCTAGAAAATGACGGCTTTAGAGCAAGACGTATCTTTCACCTTAAAGCTACCCCCATAATAATATGTATTCTTTTCCCTACAGGTAAAATCCAAGAGCTGTTTGTTACTTCTCAGTATATATTTATGATTATCACATACATATTATTTTAGACACAAATGCACACACACACACACACACACACACATTTGCGCACTGGGCTGTTGGCTTGGTTCCGTACCCCCAGAGCGTGTGCGCATTTCTTAAAGTATTTTAAAATGTGTTTAAAATGGATCCATGACGTCAATTTTTTGCTCTCTGTAAAATTAGGCTATGTTGGGTTCCCTCTGCCTGTTTCCTATTGGGTAGCATACTACTTGATAGTGTATAAAAAGCTGCAGCCCTATTTATAACACCCCACAATGCAGGAAAGGAGCATTAATCTTGTGTGGTAGACTCGTTACATTCTTTTAGAGAGTTGCCAGCCACAGCGCTTTCGTGCAGGGGGGTGGGGGGTGTTCTAACAATAGGAACAGGCATTGCCAAAGCCAGCCAGGCGTACCTCTGAGATCGCACCACTGCAGCACTTCCCTGCCTCTTGCCTCTCACCCTTCCCGTGGGCTGGGTACAGGCAGAAGCTGAGGGATTTTTGCATTCCTGCATCTGCCCTGAATTCTAAACAGACTTTAAAATCTTTTATCCTATCCTTGGGCAGAGCTTCCTCCGCCTCCACATTGCTGGGATGGCATGTCTTCACTGTGACATAAGTAAAGACGTGTTATCCAGGGTGAAGATTCTACAAAAAGTGAACCTCCTACCCAGGTTTCCCCGGGAGGGAGGCCAAGACAAGCCTCCTCCTGCCTGCGGGGGAAGAGCTCCAAATTCCACTCTAGCCCGGTCTGCTCTGGTGACAGGCAGACCTGAAGGGAGATGATGTTGGAATTTCACACGGGGCTGTTCCATAGTTCTTGGTTTTGTGAAGTTATGACGTGATCCTTATGAAACTCCAGGGTAAATTGTTTGTGTGTGTGCTGTAGATACATATTTTTTTATATTTCAGATTAACCTAACTATTTTATAGCAATTTAATTTCAGTATATAATTTCCCCAGTCGATGCTGGTCATGCGGTGAAAGACTGACAGGAACTTATAGGATGCACGCTTATTAGGGAAATTATTTTTTTCATTTTGTGTTTATGTATAATTATAATTATTATCAGTATAAATATTGACAGGTAACATTAATGTATCTGTACTTTACATATCAAAAAATTAATTTACATATTAAAAATATAGTTGGTGTTAGGTTAAGACTGATTTCTGTTTTATATCTAAATCAAGGAACAAATAACTTCAAGTAAAGGTTTGAATTACATCCCAATATCCATGCCTAAAATGAGGTTAATCTATAGCTTCTGATAAGTAATATTAGTAGCTAACATTACCTGAGCATTTTCTAAGGGCCATATTCTGGTCCTAAGAAGCTTATAGGAATTTTCTCATTTAATCCTCTCATCAACCCTGAGGTAGGTACTATGATTATTCACTATTTACAGACTAAGAATGGAGACACAGAGGGATAAAAACACCTGTCCAAGTTCATATGGCATGGAAATGGTAGATCTACTAGTAGAGTTCCAACCATAGTTAATTAATAGAGAGGTGATTATTCTTCATCACTATTTTCCTGCTGTTTCCTGCCATGCAGTAACACTCAGGTTAAATTCAGACCTGTGTGCTACCATATGTTGTAGTCATGAATGGTTGCTTGCATAGCAAACTCTTTCACTTTGATGGGTCTTGAAAACAGACATGTAAATCTCAATTCATTAATTTCTCTCTTGTTCTCCCATGCTAGTGAAATTAGATGGCTGACATAAAATAAGTTTAGCAAAGATATATACAAATAATTATGAATGTATTCTATAAGTAAAACATAGATCATCTTCTAGAATAACACAGTATACTAGTATTAATATATAGAAAAATGGATAAGAAAATGAGACAGATTTTCAAGTTTATATATTGGGCATAAAGGACAATTTTCATATATTGATTCCAGTATATTAAATGTGTCCTGAATATCCAATAGGAGGAAGATTAAACACCTAATAGTACACTTATAAAATGATGACAGAAACCATAGTCATTAAATTTATCTTTCTGGCCCAGCCGGTGTACCTTTATGGTTGAGCATTGTCCCATGAACCAGGAGGTCATGGTTCAATTTTTACTGGTCAGGGGACATGTCTGAGTTATGGGCGCGATCCCCAGTAAGGGGCCTGCAGGAGGCAGCCGATCGATGATTCTCTCTCATCATTGATGTCTTTATCTCTCTCTACCTCCCTCTCCTTTCCTCTCTCTGAAAATCAATAAAAACATATTTAAAAAAATTATCTTTCTGAGGAATACCTAATGACAGGGGAAACTGTCCATGATATCATGCTAAGTGAGACAGCAGCAACTTAAGTGGATTATACCTTAGTGTTGCTATGTGTGCCTGTGCATGTTATCTGTGTTTAGAGTCTCAACTCAATGAGAAGCAAGCATGACATGGTTTTATTTTTTCAGTCACTTTCCTCAATTTTGATCTATCACATGTCTGTTTTCCTGCTGGGTAGCGGCTTCCTTACCACCTTTTCTGCCCAGATCTTCTCAATTTTGTATTTTCAGAGGGACTGTTTGATTTAACAGATTCGGTTCTATTTATAAAAACTTCCATGCCATAACCAAATTAAGATACGATTAGCCAGACCCTGGAGTCTAGAGTGAACGGTGGGGCACAGTTGGCTCTCATACTGCTCCTCTGTCTACCTGTCCTTTCACCCAGGAGGTGGGGAACCATGGACGAATGGTGGGATGGAGGCGTTCTTGCCTTATAGACTTGGCAAGGCTGCGATGCTGTTCTTGGTAAATGATTGCTATTCTGGTTATCTCTGTGGGTCATAGGTGCTCTAACAGACCTTGTGCTCCCTTGGGGATTGGGAGTCCCTGATATTTAGCTGCATCTACCAGATCACCCCCAGTTGAAAACAAAAGGCTCCATTTCTCAACAACATGTACCTCTTTTTTCCACATTGTGGCAGATGGTGATATTGTGTCCTCCCTTTTCATTTACATACCAACTACTAGGGCTTGAGGTCATATACAGAACCAATCTGACAACTAACATTCCTCTTGAAAACTCAGAGCTGCTGGGACCCAGGCAGGTAGAGTTGGAGTGGGGTGTGGGGGCTCCTCTATATTTCTCTTCTCTGCTGAAGTAGCATAGGGAAGACTGGCAAGTCCATTGACAAAGCAGGCACCTAATTATGGAACAAAATGCTAGTCTCCTTTTTATGCCAATTGCTTGGCTATAGGGATGTTATGGGCTGAATTTTATTTCCCCTTCAAAAAATGTTGGAGTCTTAATCCTCAGTATTTTCAAATGTAACCTTATATGGAGATAGAGTTTTTACAGAGGAAATTAATTTAAAATGAGGTCATTAGGATTAGGTGACCCTAATCCAATGTGATAGATGTCCTTATAAAAGGGAAAATTTTTTAGGAATTTATAGAGACAGACACACACAGAGGGAAGATGATATGAACAAAAACAGGAACAAGAGGGCCATCTGCAAACCAACAAAGGAGGCCTAGAACTGATTTCCCCCTCCGAGTCCTCAGAAGGAACCAACCCGCAACACCTTGATATCAGCCTCTAAGCTCCAGAACTATGAAATGACCAATGTCTATTGTTAAGCCACCCAGTTTTGAGGTACTTTGTTACAACAACCCTAGCCAATTAATAGAGGGAGGAAAATAAAAAACCCATTTTCTCCCCAAAGGACAGAAGATGCAATAGTAGAGATAATTTTCCCTCTAACTGTTAATTTTAGAGGTGACTTCCCCTCCTCTTTGTCAATATTATTATATTGTTTGGGTTGGCAGGGCAGGGGTAGGAGTTGGCATCAAGGAGTGATGGTTGAGACTTGAGCCACTTCTCTGAATTAGTGACTGACACCTAACCACCGGCAATTCTTCCAGTATACTTAGAAGTTAGGGTGTTTACAGAACATTAGATCTCAGCTTCTGGAAGAACAGGAGGATTCTCAGAGTGCACCCAAAACTATTCCGTGTGTGTGTGTGTGTCTGTGTGTCTGTGTGTGTGTGTGTGTGTGTGT
Organism: Myotis nattereri; assembly: GCF_964212035.1. Classification (NCBI taxonomy): domain Eukaryota; kingdom Metazoa; phylum Chordata; class Mammalia; order Chiroptera; family Vespertilionidae; genus Myotis; species Myotis nattereri. The sequence continues at coordinate 39,658,915 of NC_138082.1, forward strand.
GTGAGAGAGAGAGAGAGAGAGAGAGAGAGAGAGAGAATAATTTTTTTTCCTGAGAGGATTAATGGTAAGTAGCAGCAAGATCACTTTCCCAGCGCTGTCCCCAACCAAATATTGTAAGAATACTCTGGACAGCAAAAAAGAGAATTACAGGGGAAGCAAAGAGACCTTAGATAACTTAGCCTAGATGTGAAGGATCCTTGTTCCTTTCCCCATCCAGTCCCAGTCCCAAGGGGTGGGTGGAAATAACAGAAACCACAGGTGGCTTTAGACAAAGTAGTTGCATACTTCTCTTCCTCAAAAGGTATACAAACCGTAAGAACCTGGTGTTCCCAGCCTAACAAGGGTGGGCAGATGGACCCGAGGCAGTCTCCTGATTTTCTGTGGGCTTAGTGAGCATGGAGGCTGCTGAGTGAAATTGGGATAGAACTAAACAGTGCTAAGAGAAGAATTTATAGCACTAAGTGCTTATATTAAAAGCTGTGATGCATGTATACCATGGAATACTATGCAGCAGTAAAAAAGAAGGATCTCTTACCCTTTGAGACAGCATGGAGGAGCCTGTAGAGTATTATGCTGAGTGAAATAAGCCAGCAAGAGAAAGACAACTATCACATGATCTCACTCATATATGGAATCTAAAAAACAAAATAAACTGATGAATTAAATAGATCCAGAGACACAGAAGCATGGAACAGACTGATGGATCTTAGAGGGAAGGTGGGGGTGGGTGGGTGGATGGGAAGAGAATAACTAAAGAACTTATATGCATATATGCATAACCCATGCACACAGACAATAGTGTGGTGAAGGCCTGGGGTGGGGAATGGGTGCAGGCTAGAAGGGGTCTATAGAGAAAAAGAGGGGAAATCTGTAATACTTTCAACAGTAAAGATAATTTTTTAAAAATAGAATGTCATATATGCCTCATTTTCTCTTTCTGTCTCTGAACCTCCCAATGTATGTGGCATTCCAGTATGGATGTATGTACAAATTAAATTTAATTTTTTTGCCTTTATTGATTAAGGTATTACAAATGTGTCCTTATTCCCCCATTGTCCCCCCATCCCCCCACTCATGCCCTCACCCTCCGGTGTCTGTGTCCATTGGTTATGCTTATATGCATGCATACAAGTCCTTTGGTTGATCTCTCCCCCTTAGCCCCACCCTCCCCTGCCTTCCCTCTGAAATTTAATTATTTTATCTTGAAAAAAAAAAGAAATGATAAAAGATCTCCAATAAATACATCCCTACCTCAAGAAGATAGAAAAAAAGAGAAAAAAATTAACTCAAAGCAAGCAAAGCTAAACAAATCTGAAGAAGTTTGGTAGTTTATATTTATATCATCATCCTGATTGTGATATTTTTCTGCAGTTTCACAGAATGTTGCCATCAACTGAAGCTGGATAAAGTGTTCAATGGAACTCTCTGTATTTATCCAACTGCATGTCAATTTATAATTACCTCAATACAATTTTCAGTTAAAAAAGTCATAATAAAGGTGACCACCTAAAATGTCCAGTCTTCTAATAGCATTATCACAGATGACAATGAGCAAAAATTTTGGGGTTTGGCTTTTTAAAAATTATCATGTCTACTTTAAAGAGATTATTACTAAAACACAATCTCTATTTTTTTTTAAGATAAGTGTCAAGAGAACCTAGATATCTAAATAAATTAATGATAGTATGGTATGCTAAGAATAATAGATCTATATATAAGCTAGGTGTGGCACAGAGAAAGGAACAGTTAACTTTACAGAGGTCAGGAAAGACTTCCTAGTGGTGTTATTTGAGGTTAATATACACAAATAACTTTTGAGTTATTCAAGAAAAAACATCATTTCAGGCAAAGGGATATCAAAGCAAATGCATGTAGGAATAAATTATAAATCATTTCTTATCATTGGAGTGAATTATGATTGGGAAAAGGGGAGACGATCCCTGTGTCAAAGTAGAAAGTAGCTAAAATGAAAGGGTCTTCCTTGCCCTGTGGAAACTGAGGCATAAGAAAAACACAGTGACCGAACACACATACAAAAAAGTATGGAACGGCTACTGGGGTTCAGAGGTCTCCTAAGTTCTCTTTCTATTATACACTGGTTTGTGGCAACCTGGAGCCTCACCATCAAGTCTAACAGCCCAGCTTAGGTGTTTCACCACATGGCTGCCCAGAGGTCATTTTTCCATGACCCACATTCAACTTCCCAGTCCAGATAAAATTGACCATATTTATTCTCTATGTATGGAGGCTAGTGACCCTCATCCTTCCATCTGCTAGCAAAGGCTGAGACCTATTCTTTATCCTTGGTGCCCACTGCTATAAAATTTCTCCATCAGTCCTAGTACATTCACCCTTTTGTTCTCTGAGGTGGATCTGAATTTAAAAAATGTAAAGCAGCTGGTGTGTGAGTGACTGATATTCTAACCCAGTGGTTCTCAAATTTTAGCTTGCATCACAGTTTCCTGAAAAGGTATATTAAAATGCAGAGTATGTTAAAAAGGCAGATTTCTGGGCTCCATCCCCAGAGTTTCTAATTCAGTAGGCCTAGGGTAGAACCTGAGAACTTGCATTTCTAACAGGTTCTCAGATGATGAGGTTGTTCCTGTTCCGAAATCATGAGAACACCAATCTAACACATTGAGGAGGAGTTATACCCAGAAAAGGAGCTTCTAACTTAAATAAATCTGTAATTGGGAAATGGTCAGAAAGGCAGCCTTCTTGTGTTTCTTATCTTCTGCTGGTACACCCACTGACCCATGGAAAGAGAGGGATGATGTTATGGAAACAGAGTGCATAGCCCCCCAACCCCATCAGCCAATCCTCACCCCTAACTGTGAGCTTTATAAGCAACTTTTCACCTTCTACAGTAGCATAAAAACAGTGACAGTGGACTGAGAGGCTGCTGTCACGTGAATGAATGGGGCCTCACCTTGTGCCAGGTATTGTGCAAAGGAGGTCACCTCATTTGAATCCTCATAACATATTTATGAGGAAGGTACTGTTATTATGACATATTATGTGGGAGAGGAATAAAGAGGTTAGATAACAGCTGGATTTAGAATAAGTCGGCCTAATTCTGTGGCCTGATTCCTCACTATGGTGTTATTGCCTTTCATTTACAGACAAATGTTAGGCTGAACAGAAGTTGCTTAGTTTGTGAGTACAGTTTACTGCTCAGATAGTGTACATGATGTGGAAGTTGAATCAGAAAGCAGAGGCCCTTTCTTCTCTCTCGGATGCAGCCTGTTTATGTGGTAAGGCCAGCTTTTGCTGTTTAGAGACGTTCCCTAAACATCATTCAGCAATACTTGATACACTGATACCTTCTTCCGTCCAGTCAGAAACAGGTAAACCACCAAATATAATCATAAATATTAACTTTGTATTTTATTCCCCTTATGTCCTCAAGAAGCACTTGCATCTGTTGTGGAGAATCAGGTTGCCCCAAGGATTGTGGTTGGGAGGATTACTTGTGTTCTGGGGCTCTTAGGATCCACATTTCCTCATAAAGGGAAAGTATTCTCTCTTAGGGGGAGATCTCTGATCCTACCTTTGACACTATTTTGGCACAAGTAATATTTAATTAAAACTGTAAAATATCAGGCTCAGAATATGAAGGTTCTGCTGAATTGTGGTAAGAGAGACACATCTGTACTTGATGCTGAGATGCACTGGAGATATAGGTTATATGAAATTACTGACTAATGACTTCAGTCCTCACAACCCAATAAGGTTGTGAGGTATAATTTTCCTCATCTTGTAAATAGGGAAACAGAATTAGAGAGATTTGGAGGCCTTTCCTAAGGCTACACAAAGATTCAAAGTCTAATATCTGTCTTGAATTCTATATTACCTCTCATAACTTTTTACAATATATCTTTCAAAAAGTAAAAATGAAAAGAATTCGTGACTATTTCTTTATTCTCTAATGTTTGTTTTTCCCATTTGCATACTAACTAATATGCACATTTTCTTGCTCACCTTAAATTAATTCCAAAAGAATTTCTAATCACAATAGGTTAAGCTTTTAAGACAGAACAGGAGTTAGTAAAGCAAAGAGAGTGGAGAAGCGTGATTCAAAGGCAGTAGAGAATGTGTAGAATCTTAAATTGAGAAAAAACTTGGCATGTCTACAAAACTTGAGAGTTGGTTAAAAGTGAGTGAAAGAATTAGAAAGAAAAACAAAAGAAGTTGAAAGGTAGGCAGGAGTCATTAGAATTTTTTTTAAATGATGCTTTATTTTAATCATGATTCTATGGGTCAGAGATTGGAGCTGTTCTCAACTAGGCATTTCTTGACCTGGACTCATTAGACATTACTCAGGTAGCCAGCACACTGATTGGGTTGGATGGCCTAAGATGGCCTTTCACATATGTCTGCAATTAGTGCTGACTGTAGGCTGGATCATGCTCACCAGTAGACCCTGTCTTTGAGTTGCATAGACAAGGCTTGTTACACAGAGGTGACAGAGCAGCATTTCAAGGCAGCAAGAGCAAAAGCTGCAACCACTGCATTCTTTTGGTCAGAGGTAGTCACAAGACCAGTTCAAATTCCAGTGATGGAGAACAGACTCTGCCTTTTGATGTGAGAAGTGGCATCTTTTATTTGGCCTTAGGAATTTTGAACTGAGCTTGAGTAGATTTTAAGTTGAGGACACTTGGAGGCAGTAGGAAGAAGGTAAGGATGATAAAACCAGTGGATTTTGCAGCAGGAAGTACTGGGAATGGTTTGGAGGGGAAAATGAAAAACAAGATTAGATGGGTTGTCAGTTGGAGCATAGTGTGGAGTATTTTTTTCTTTGTTACCATATTCTATGTTTCTCTTTGATGCTTCCAGGATCCTCCAGGATCCTCAGCTGTGTTTTTACCTTCTCTCTTCTAATGATCTCTTATTTTTAATTCCTATTCTACATTAAAGAAATGGCTAATAGGGTTAGGACACTGTGGTAGGTATTATGACTATTAAAATTTGTGTATGGGCTTTAAAATACACAGGCCATTTTTCCCCACTGCATCTCATATGTATTTAAAATGTAAAATTTGGCAGATCCAAAATGGCAGCAGAGTAGATAGATGTTACACTAACCTCTTCTCAGGACCAAACTGGAATTACAGCTAAAATATACAGCAACCAACCTGAATAACCAACTAAAGACTAACTGAAGATAAGTCTTATAACCAAAGACTTACAGAAGTCACATTGAGACTGGCAGGAAGGGCATTGATGTGAAAGGGTTGGCCCTGCTCCCATGGGCAGTGGCTGAGATTTTGGAGGAATATCTAAGGCTATAAGTTCCCCTGAGAAGGATGGGTTCTCAACCCCAAGCCGGGCTCCCCAACCCAGAGCACCAGAGCCAGGAATAGGTGCCCACATAACATCTAGCCATGAAAATCAGCAGGCATTCTGACTACCAGGGAAAGGCGAACGTCTGCTAGAGACACCGCTGCTCTCTTAAGAGGCCAACACACAAAATCTCATTCCCAACCACTCACTCTGGGCTCCAGCAGAAGGAGGGTGGAGCAGACCTTCCAAAAAGAAAATCAACAAATGACACAGTAGATTAAATGGATTTAATTGGTATCTTCAGAGCATTTCACCCCAAAGTAGCACAATATACGTGTTTTTCAAGTGAACATGGAACATTTTCTAGGATAGACCACATATTAGGACACAAAACAAATCTTAATAAATTTAAGAAAATTGAAATCACATCAAGCATCTTCTGTGACCATAATGGTATGAAACTAGAAATCAGTGACAAGATAAAAAACTGAAAAACACACAAAGATATGGAGGCTAAACAACATACTACTAAACAATGAATGGGTTAACAGTGAGTATAAGGAAGAAATCAAACAATACCTTGAAACAAATGAAAATGAGAACACAACAACCCAATATCTCTGGGACACAGTGAAAGCAGTCCTAAGAAGCATTACAGGCCTATCTCAGGAAACAAGAAAAATGTCAAATAAACAATTTAGCATTTCACCTAAAGGAACTAGAAAAAAACAACAACAAATAAAGCCAAAAGTGACTAGAAGGAAGAAAATAATAAAGTTCAGCACAGAAATAAAGGAAATAGATCCCCCCCAAAAAAACAAACAAAAACACCCCAATATTAAAGATCAATGAAACCAAGAGCAGGTTCTTTGAATAGATAAACTAAATTTACAAACCTCTAACCAAATGTATCAAGAGAAAAAGAAAAAGAACCCAAATAAATAAAATCAGAAATGAAAGAAGTAACAACTGACAAAAAGAAATACAAAGGATTTTAAGAAAATACTTTAAACAACTATATTCCAACAAATTGGACACTCCAGATGAAATGGATAAATTCCTATAAACATACAATCTTCTAAAACATAATTAGGAAGAATCAGAAAATATGAGTGGAGATATTACAATATTGAAGCAATAATGATAATAATAAAGTCCCAACAAAATAAAGTCCTGGACCAGATGGCATCACAGTTGAATTTACCAAACATTCAGAAAAGAACTAACACCTGTCCTCAAACTATTGCAAAAAACTCAACAGGAGGGAACACTCCCAAGCTCATTTTATGAGGCCAGCATTATAACATTATCCTAATTCCAAAACCAGATAAAGATACCACAAAGAAAGAAAATTATAGGCCAATATCCCTGATGAACATAGATACTAAAATCATCAGCAGAATGTTAGCAAACTGGATCAAGCAATACATTAAACATGATCAAGTGGGATTTATTCTAGGAATGAAAAGTTGGCACAATATCTACAAATAAAAAATGTGATATCCCACATAACAAAATGACGGATAAAAATCACTTGATCATATAAATAAATGTAGAAAAAGCATTTGATAAAATCCAGCACCCATTTGTGGTAATAACTCTCAGCAAAGTGGGGATAGAGGGAACATACCTCAACATAATAAAGGCTATATGACAGATCCACAGTCAACATCATATGCAATAAGCAAAAACTAAAAGTGTTTCCCTTAAGATTGGGAACAAGACAGGGATGTCCACTTTCAGCGCTTTTATTCAATGTGGTATTTCAAGTCCTAGCCACAACAATCAGACAACAAGAAGAAATAAAACACATCCAAATTGGAAATGAAGAAGTAAAACTCACTATTTGCAGATGACATGATACTATACATAGAGAACCGTAAAGTTCCTATCAAAGAACTACTAGAACTGATAAGTAAATTTAGTAAAGTAACAAGATACTAAATAAATATCCAGAAATCAGTTGCATTTTATATACCAATAATAAACTATCAGAAAGGGAAACTAATAAAACAATCCCATTCACAGTTGTTTCAAAAAATACCTAGGAATAAATTTAACCAAGGATGTAAAACACTTGTACTCAGAAAAGTATATGACACTGAAGAAAGAAATTGAAGAAGATACAAATAAGGGAAGCATATTCCGTGGTCATGGATAGGAAGAAGTAACATCGTTAAAATGTCCCTACTACCCAAAGCAATCTAGAGATTCAGTGCAATCCCTATCAAGATACCAATGGTGTATTTCACAGAATTAGAAAAATATTCCAATAATTTATATGGATCCACAAAAGACTCTAAAATAGTCACAGCAATCTTAGGAAAGAACAGAGTTGGAGGAATCACGTGACCTGGTATTATACTATACTATAAGGTCATAGTAATCAAAACAGCATGGTACTGGCATAAAAACAGACATGTAGATCAGTAGAGCAGAATAGAAAGCCCAGATTGATATTTGACAAAGAAGGCAAGAGTATACAGTGGGGTAAAGATAGTCCATTTGGTGAATGGTATTGTGAAAATTGGACAGATATGTGCAAAATAATGAAACTAGACCACCTTCTTACACCATACACAAGAATAAACTCAAAATGGGTTAAATACTTAATTGAAACTATAAAATCCTACAAGAAAATATAGGCAGTAAAATCTTAGACATTTCTGGTAGCAGTACTTTTTCTGATATATTTCCTTGGGCAAGGGAAACAAAAGACAATGTAAAGAAACAGGACTTCGTCAAACTAAAATATTTTTTTGTACAGCAAAGGAAACCATCAACAAAATAAAAAGGCAAATCATTGAGTGGGAGAACATATTCACCAATGATACATCTGATAAGGAGTTAATATCCAAAATCTATAAAGAATTCATTTAAATCAACACAAAACCAAAAAACAATCCAATTAAAAAATGGTCAAAGAACCTGAATAGATACTTCTCCAAAGAGGACGTACAGATGGCCAATAGACATATGAAAAGATGCTTAATCATCAGAGAAATGAAAATTAAATGAGATAGCACCTCACACCTATCAGAATGGCTATCAATAAATCAACAAAAAACATGTATTGGTGAGGATGTGGGGAAAAGGGAACCCCTTTGCACTGTTGATGAGAATGCAGATTGGTGGAAAGTAGTATGGAGTTACCTAAAAAAAATGAACTGCCTTATGACCCAGTGATTCCACTTCTGGAGATATATCTGAAGAAACCCAAAACACTAATTTGAAAGAATATGTACACCCATATGCTCATTGCAGCATTATTTGCAATAGCCAAGATATGGAAGTAGCCCAAGTGCCCATCAATAGATGAGTGGATATAAAAAGCTGTGGTACATTTACTCAATGGAATACTACTCACCTGTAAAAAAGAAGGAAATCTCACCTTTTGTGACAGTATGGATGGGCCTGGAGAATATTATGCTAAGTGAAATAAGCCAGTCAGACAAAGATAAGTAGCATATGATTTTACTTATATGTGAAATCTAATGAACAAAATAGCAAACAAAATTAAACTAGACTCATATATACAGAGAACAAACTGAAAGGTGTCAGAGGGCTGGGAAAAAGGTGAAGGGATTAAGCCAAAAATACATTGCCCCGGTGGGCTTTGCTCAGTGATTAAAGTGTCAGCCCACAAACCGAAGGTTCTATTCCCCATCCAGGGCGTATACCTTGATTGCAGGTTAGATCCCCTGCCCAAGTTGGGGCATGTGCAGGAGGCAACCTGTCCATGTGTCTCTCCCACATTGATATTTCTCTCTCTCCCTCTCCTCCCTTCCTTTCATTCTCTCTCTCTAAAGACCAATGGAAAAAATATCCTTAGGTGAGCATTAACAAAAACAAAAACAAAAAATGTTATAGACACAGCATATGGTTATTACCAGAGAGAAAGGGTAGGAGGAGGTAGAAGAGGGTAAAGGGGGATAAGTGATGATGGAAGGAGACTTGACCTTGGGTGGTGAACACACAATATAGTTACTATAGTTATATAGTTATTATAGTATACAGATGATGTATTATGGAATTGTACACCTGAAACCTATATCATTTTATTAACCATTGTCTCCCCAATAAGTTCAATTTAAATAAATAAATAAAATTTTAAAGTTTATCCTCAAATGGGCTTTCACAGACATTTTTGAACCTTAGAACTTAAACTTGAAACTGTAACAATATTGGTTCACCACAAGATGGTGCCACAAGTATATTGAAAGTGAGATATTTTCTTCATTTTAATCATGTAACATGTTGCTGGAATTTGTTAATGAGTATGGAAAGCAGAGAAATACATAGAGGTGAGGACATGTGTGACATGCATGTGTGGGCAGGAGCATGCTCATTTGACAGACAGACTTTTATGAGCGTCTTCTATGCATTAGGCTGAATCTTGGAGAAATATCAGGGTGTGTGTATTAGAGTGATAGAGAGTGAGAGATGAAAGAAGAGAGAGAGAGAGAGAGAGAGAGAGAGAGAGAGAGAGAGAGAGAGAGAGAGAGAGAGAGGTGTAGGGGAGATTTTCTTCAGTTTTCAGGAATAATTATTGCTGAAACATCTAATATTGCCCTCTGTCTGGAAAAGGTGTAGTTCATTTTAAGAGATATTTAATAATGCTAACTTAGGTTTGTGAGATCAATGAAGAGGTAGGGCTAGAATCTATCAATATGATAATGTCTTTTACTTTTGCAATAGAGAAATATGGTTTTAAATGCTTGCTGTTTCTTCATTTTTATTGAGTTAGTTTGCCATTTATCATTTAACCAAGAAGTTTTTTGCAAAATGTATGTACCATGGTGAAAGTATAACAAATCATTGATGAATCGTCAATAAGTTTCTACTTTAAGTAAATAAAACATTTTAGTATGGAGGCAGGTGGGTTGATTTTTTTTACAATACACTTTTTCCCTGGACCTATTAATTAAAAGTCCACGAAATTTTTTTCATGGAAAAATTATTATATAATCCATTTTTAAGATAGAGCCCATATGACTTCCTACAGGTTTCTATGAAAGAATCAATTTAGAAGGACAAAGGGTCTTGGTTAGAATATACCAAATTGGACCCTTAAAAAGAGGACATTTGATTTACTTGGTTTAAATTCTAGATCCTTGTGAGAGAGCCCAGGAATTGTATGTTACTTGGAGTAATTCAGACCCAATGATGATACAGTAGAATGAATATTGATATTATTTTCTGACTGTTTGTCTTACCCAGGATTAGTCACTATTAGTTTCTAAGTATTTTTCCAAATCTGAATTTCATTCTTTCAAAAAGAATAGTTAGTGCTCCATATCTGTACTCCCCAGGTAAATTGAATCGAGATTTATATGGTGGGGTTTATTGAGATGGAGGTTTTTTTATGAATGAGAGTAGAGCAATTTGGAAATAGGAAAGCTCAAGTCCTAACTCCAACCTCCACAATGCTTTGAGATAGGGCCCTAGACATTTTGGGTGGTTTCAGAAATCTAGAACTATACCTAAGGTAGACCTGAAAAAGGCATTAAAGAACAGCTTTGTATTTTTTTCTGTACACATAGTTTTAAAATGTTAAACATGGGTATCAATTATACAATAAGTACTACAGGCCTGGTCCAAAAAATTCATGCATAGGGGGTGGGGGAGGGTTCTTCATCTTGGCCTGCACCCTCTTGCAATCCGGAACCTACAGGGATCAGGCCTAAACCAGCAGACGGACATCCCTCTCGCAATTCGGTACCACTGGCTCCTAACTGCTTGCCTGCCTGCCTGCCTGATTGCCCCTAAACACTTGCCTGCCTGCCTGATCACCCCTAACCACTCGCCTGCCTGCCTGATTCCCCCTAACTACCTCTGCTTTGGCCCCCGCCACCGCGGCTTAGTCTGGAAGGACATCCAGAAGGTTGTTTGGCTGTCCGGTCTAATTAGCATGTTACACTTTTATTATTATAGATGGAACTCCAAGGAATTGATATGTAAAGGTTTTTAATTAGAACTTTTATAAAAAAAGAATTAAAGGGGCATTTGGCCCATTTTTAGTGAAGGGCGGATAGTCTTTTACTTTAAGAATGCTTTGAACTACGAACTTTTACATATATTATATGTATTAACAGATACATGTTTTATATCGTCTTGATTTTTAGCTTTCAAAAACTAAGGGCTGGTACCTTTCGGTTTGGAAATGGAATCTGAGATAATTATGGTAATTGTGTGGGTGGCTGAGTGATTTGAATCATGGAACACCCACTTAAAATCCTGGTGCTATCTTAGAATAGAAGTGTAACCTATTTTTGTGTGTGTTTGTTAGCCGTTTTAAACTAATCTGGGGAGAAAGGCTTTTGGTAGCGGGCTCAATAGAAATTTAAGTTAGTGAGTGTATCTCCTCACTGCGGGCGGGGTGAATGTGTTGTTATCCTGACTGACCTACTTTCTTCACACACATGTTCTAATTTCATACCTTGACAGAATCAAAGGCAAGGAGGCTGTTGGACATCACTCCAAGTTAGGCATCCCTGTGGAATGTTACGACAGACATGGGGTTGGTTCTTAGGCCAACTGTGAAATATGTTTGCTTTTTTTCTCCTGATTATACAAGGAGTTTGGAGGATCTAGGTGGGCTGGTTATTGCATATTTTTTATGGGCTGAGTGTCATAGAATTTACATGATGTTGACTGACTGTTTCTAGAGCCAGACCTCTGGTGAGCCTGCCTTGCAATCCAGAGATCTTGGCCTATGGATGCTGGAAGTTAACTTTTTTCTTATGTGGACATGCTATAAAAGGTATACGGAGATGCTGATTTTGATCCTGGCGAGTTTCCTACTATAGATAATAAGTTACGTTCAGAAGTTGCAATAATTCCATAGGACACTATGTTGTTGCTAATGAAAGAATCCAACAAAATTGTGTTGGACTTTGAAAAATGAATAAATGCAGTTTCTCCATCACATGGAAAATGACTTTGTGATCATATTCTAGATACAAAGATTAGAGCCACACATTCTGCTGTAGTTTGCATGGTGAATAGGAAGACCAGTGTTCTAATAACTGCCCATAGAACTCCTCTCCACTCCAAGTCTGAGCCCCAAAAGGCACTAAAGAAATGCTCTTTTTGGGAGGGAGGATACCTATTGGTTTTTATTTTTAAATGAAAATTGTATATATTTAAACTGTACATGATTAATATATATTTATATAGTGAAATGATTACTACAGTCAAACCAATTAACATATCCACCTCCTGATATATTCACTTATCTAATATGTAGTGTGAGCTCCTGAAATCTACTCTCTTAGAAATTTCCAGTATTCAATACAGTATTATTATATTATATCTAGTCATCATCTGGTATAGTAGATAGCTAGACTTATTCATCCTATATAACTACAACTTGTACCCTTTGACCAAGATCTCTTAGAAGATGGTGAATGATACAGGTCCAAAGTCTTAGGTCCATACAGTGTCAATGTTATGTTAAAGTTTGTACTTAATATAAAAAAGTACATAATATATAGGAAACTTCCAAGTAAATAGAACATAATATTTTCTTAGGAATAGTTTAAAAATAGATTTTAAAGTTAAAGATTTTTAATATTGATGGTAAAGAATAGTACTACCTTTTTTTCTACAAGTGGTTTTGAAGAACTCCTATACCAAATTATATATAATATACAAAAATAAAACAAGGCCCTTTACTTCATAAGGTGAATGTTATTTTTGTTTGTTTCTGACATCCTTACATATGTTTTTAACATTATGAATGTTTTGCTCTTGGTTACATTGAGAAGAGGGTAAGATCACCCAATGTTTTATGCTTCATTCTGGAATTGTATTTTTTCTTTTAAACTTCCTTTTGAAAATTATAAAGTAGGTTACTAAAATAAATATTTATTTCAAGTGCCTTTCACATTACTGGGTACAAATTATGTAATCAATGAGTGCTTAATATTATCATTATGTTTTGTTATTTTCTTGACACAGTAATTCTGAATTGCTTCTTCTTGCCTTTCATTCCTATGTCCTAGTTTTGTCATTTTGCATTATAACCACATCTCTGCTCTGCTTTGTGTCTCAGTCTTAATAGCACCTCCTCTCATATATTTTTGCCCATTCTGTTAAAGCAATGTTAATCTTCAAGTCTCTTGCCCAAGCAAGAGAATATTTGCTTAGGTACCATTTTCCCATCCTTAACCTCATAACAGTTTACCTAAACATAACAGTTTAGGTAACAGTTTAGGTAAACAGTTTAGGTAAATTTCTACAGGTCTATGACCTCTTACCTACAAGTTTTGAAATCCAAGAAGCTATGAAAATACAAAGGTTTTGTAATTCATATTGATGGCAAAACTTGACCTGAACTGATGTGAAGTTGATGATAATCTTTATTTATCCCATCTAGTGTGGACAAGCACATGTTTTGCTACAGAAATGTTAGTGTATCTGATTATAGAGTATGACCCCAGACCCCACTGGAGGCATTATATAATTCATGTTATATGCAGAGTATTATGGTTCTAAAATTTGGAAGCATTTGAATTCTGAAGTGCATCTGATAGTGAGGGTTATGGTTAAGAGATTGAGGGCCTATCCTCTAGTAGTATGTTTTCATTTTTCAACTTTTATTACTAAGGAGCTGCAGGAATGGGAATATTTAAAGGCTTTTAGGCACATAATCTCTCATGGGTTACTTTCTAAGACAAGAGAACTACAGAGAAAGAGAGAAATGGAGAACACTTAGCAGTGGCTAAATCAGCGATAGCCAGTGCCAGCCATTTCTCATAGTACGTTCAAATGTTGTCCCTAGGGCAGGGTTCTCAACCTTGGCTGCACATTGGAATCATCTGGAAATATTTTTAAAATCCTGATTTCTGGGCATCATCCTCCAGAAATTCTGTTTCTTTGTTACTGATGTTGTGGCCCCACCCCATAACAAAGAAACAGATTTCCAGGTGATTCTAATGTTCAGCCAAAGTTGAGAACCACTGTCCTAGGGGCTTCATGAGGCACAAATGAATGGAATTCAGGCAGCAAAAGTAGAAGTGCATTCTTCTATGATGTGGGAATACACACACACACACACACACACACACAGACACACACTCATACTCATGCATGCTTGTATGTGTGTCCACTCATGTATATCCATAACTGTCTACCATGAAGGGAGTCTAACCAGCAGCCTGTAAGGAGTCAGCTCTGCACATAGAGACGTCATGAGGATCTCATGGGTGTCCCATGTTTAACATTGCTCCCAAAGCTGGGTTATGTAAATGCATGTGGTGGAGTAGTGCTGCTTTCACACAGATGTTTTGGGTTGTAGGTACTAGTAAATGTGGCACCTAAGAGCCAGTATTACCAGAACCGAACAGTCATGTACAGAAGATCCTCTATTGGATCCTGATTTGCTCCTCTTTAGAGTTTTAATGAGAACCTAAAACCCATTTAAAGAAATCTGAATGGAACCCTGAATGTGTGCTTCATCAATGATGCCTACTAGGAATTCCTTCCGGTAATGATTTTTAATAAATATTTTATGTCCTCTAGGCTCTGCACTTCCCATGCACAGGTCAAAGTTTGACATCTTGTGATTTCATATCATTGCTGCTACTTTTGGGGTATAGCTACTTTGTTCCTCTTTAAGATTATTTCAACTGGCTCTCACATCTTACAGTATAGTAGTGGAAGAGGAAGGATGGTGAAAGGTAAAGATATAAATTTGGGGTGGCTGGGGTAGGGATGTATGGATTTAACTATAGACTTTTTAAAAATAAGCAGGCAAAGACTATGGTATTAAATATAATCTCTAACTTGCATGTTTCTGTTCTTACACAGGATACGTTTACATTTTTATTGTTTGGGGATTTGTTTTAGAGTAAAATTGATTGTATTTTTCTCTGGTGCTAGCATAGCCCGGCACATTTTCACTACTATTTTTATTTTAATCTAAAGACAGGCAGGTAGGGGTTAAAATACATTTGAACGTGCTTTTTAATGGGTACCTGTGTCAAACATATGGTCATTTTTGGCATTATAATTGTAATAGCCTCTAGGGATTTCATTTGTCTATAGAGAAGTTCCAGGAACCTCCAGCTATTTTGATTTTTGCAGCTTTTATGATAAGTCCTTATAATATAGACTACTGATTTCTTCTCTGTTCCCGGCTCATTGTTGAAAAGCCAGAGCTATTTTTAACATTTACACAATTTCAGTAGATGAGTCTTCATTCCACAAGGTTTGGTGCTAAATCTGTGGAGCCTTTCGTAATCATATCCTTTCTGTGGTTTGCTTGAATTTGATCACAGTGGCTGATTTCATGCATTGATAATGAAGGCTTAGGTTGCCTGTTTCTCGGCTTAAATCCACCTCAGACTTGGAGGTTGACAGTGCTGCTGGCTTCAGCATGCGCAGAGATAGAGAACTGAAATTGCTCTGCTTTCTTTACAAATGACTCTGAGAGTGCTTGTCCTTCCCTAAAATGATGCCAGCGTGTGAAGGATTTTCAATGAGCAGTGCAATAAGCCAGCATCTGGGAAGGTTCGGAGCGGCACTGATGTAGCGTGGTACTGTCACACAGATCTTCGGGGCTGGAGCCAAGCCTCGGGAGCACTGTGCCTCACGCTGGTCTCCTACTGGAAGTTTTGTTTATCCAACTTGGTTGCTCTCGAAGCTGGTGAAAGCCCTGCCAGGATGTGGAGTGGACTTCCTAGCAGAGGTGAGCATTTTTATTCTACAACTTGGGACGCAGGGATCTGGGGTGTCAGTAACAGATTCTTTCTTACGCTGTGTTGAATCCTGTGGAGTTATCAATTGTGTTCACCACGTCTCGCTGACAGATCCGAAGGGCCAGCACTGAAGCGCAAAATATATGATTCTTTAATGTTATTGGGAAGGAACTCCCTACATGGGTGTGACAGCATTCCTTTCTCTCTGTGCTAGCTGTTTGCCAAGGACATCGTACCAGTAGGTGACTTCCTTTGTATTTAAACATTTGGAACAAGTCAGTGATATTGTGTGATTTGCTATCCTTGCATTAAGCAGGTAGTCAGCAGTGATATTATGTGCTTCAGGTATAAAAAAAAAAAAAGGCTAGGAACTAAATGTACTTTGTAGAATCTTTGACATGAAATATATATAGGAGGAAACAAGTGATGTGAGGAGATAACTGACAAAGTAAGTGAAATGGATTACATACTGGAGTTGGCACCTTGTTAAGCTTGACATTATTAATAATTAAAAGTTATGACCTGTCGTGCACTGGACAGCCTACAGTAATTGGTTTCTAGGGATGGTATACTGAATGAGAGGAGGAGAAAATTAGCAGCATTTCCTCCTAAAGCATGTTTTAATTAGATGTGACATCTTAAATGTAGCAGGTTTTTTCATTTAAATGTAAATAAAGTGCCGACACTCACCTGGGAAGTTAAGCTACTAAATCATCACGCCCAGAGAGGTCTGATGAGGCAGTGTAAGTATCGAGTATTTGAAAGCCAACTATGTCAGAGCAAAGTCAAAGTTAGCCTCTGAGTAGATGGAGTCCTATTGCTCAGGCTCTTCTACACCGTAATTCCTGCACAGTGAGAAGCTGTTTCTAAGGAAGAACGAACTGTGAGAGTTAGGATGCATCCGAATGGCAGTATTCTTATTACGTGTCTGTTTAGAACATTAGGACTGCAAGGAAATCTATTTTTATGTGATTGGAAGCTAGCATGGCACATGGGGTGTATATATACTGTGTGTGTGTGTGTGTGTGTATGTTTATGTGTTTTTCCTGCTAAATTTATTTGAGGCAGCTGTTTTATAGCTTTCAGCTCTGAAGTTATAGATAAGTGTGCATTTGTTTGACAGAAGATTCGAGAACCCCATTTACTGCCAGTACATGTAAAGCTTGGCTAAGCAGACGCATCAGGAGCAAACCGTTTGTGTTCGCCAATCTGTCTCAGCAAGTCCCAGGGCCACTATCTTGCTAGAAGCCACTGTGTGCTTTTGAAAGCATGAAATTAGTTTTATACTGAGCACATGGTTTCTCATTTAGCAGCTCTTTTTATGGTAATGGTCAATTTATGGTTCACCACCAAGATTTTGGTATTCCGTCAAAGCTGATAGCTTCTGCTAAGGTGTCTCTATGAGATAATTTTTTTAAAACACAGAGATGGGGGGGGGGGGGGCAGGCACCTAATAGACCCTCAAGGAGAGATCTTTACCTTCAAACTAGTCTACTTCCTGAATGCATTGTCATTTCTCCAAATTTCCTTTATGTTGTTTTAATCCAGGACCTACAGATTTAAAGTTGCTAACATTTCCCTCTTTGGAGCTTACTTGACATGTGAAAATAAAATAGCTATATTCTGAAATGTAAAGTGTTTGTTCAACTTTTTTCAAAGTGTTTGTAGAAAACCACTCTATTAGTGTTGACCATATTGTGCAATCCATCTTTAGGCTTACCTGCTTTTTTTCTTAACACTGTTGGAGAGAATGCAAGGCTTTTTAATATGTATTATAATTGATAAAAACTACCCATACTTTATTGTGTATATGTGCTATGAGGAGGGTTAGTTATAAATAAAACTAAACAGTCTCAAGATGCATTAAAAATGTTGAAAAATGTCTCCTTTTATAAAACCTCTCAAATGTTAACATTATATAAATATTAAAATAGTGTTTGTTTTCACAGTGATAATAGATGAAATGTACTTTTATATGTTATAAGAATGATTTTCTTAGTCTTATTCTTTTCATCAGAAAATAAACTTTGTTGAAAGTTTTATTGGTCATAATGCATTTTGAAATAGAGGTAGTGAAAATTAATTGCCAATGGCATTTAGTGAATTATTTATTCTTGTGTTTATTCTTTGCATGCTTGTATATATATTTATATATGGATTAGGGTACTTGGAATAGTGTTTTTATACTTTTTCTTTCATATGGCCTTGATAATGGAACTGTAAACACTTCTGAAATATTGGATTTTGTGACTTTTTTATTAACCCTTGGATCTTTGCCTAGGTTAATGATTATACCTGATTAAGGATTCAAGATAAAATGTTACTTATTGAAATGCAGGGATATAATATGTGACATTGTAATGAAATATTTTCTGCTTTTAGATGAAGCATAATTTCAAACAACTTGTTTTTCTTCTGTTCTTTTGGGAATGTCATGTCACAAGTCATCATTAGCTTGCTTGTCAGGGGGATTTTGTTTTAGCTTTTGACTTATAAATAAGTATCTCATATTTCTCACTTTCCCAAAGCCCATAAAATAAATTTGGTTTGTGGGTTGAGATTTAGAAGGTTAAAAGGTCATCGAGATTTTCTCTTCAAATTTCCTGAGGATGTAATGTGTTTAGAAAATAAAACCTTTAAAGAAGTTTTAGAATGTTAGAATTCTCTTAGAATAGTGAAATGTATCATAGTACAGAGATCATGGAAAATTTACTAAAGGAAGTGAGGGATAATTTAGCATATCTGTCTGAATTCTTAGCACTAATTTCTCTTTCACAAAAAATAGGATTTAGAAAGTTATGGTGAGGATATAAGATACTCATGCAGCTCAGTGATTTACCTGCATCTATTCACTTGTAAATCAAGAGATAACAATCTGGAGTTTGCTTTAGCAAATTAAAAAATGACTAGTTATGAAATATAAAAGATGTAGTAAACTCGATTTAGTTGAGAAACATGATTAAAATTAAAGTACTCTTCAAGTTCATTGAGCTTTGCCAATGTATATGTTCAGTAATTAGTCTGTACTATTTATATAGTTTGTATTTCATTTTAGAATATTTTATTTTTTTTTAGTTGATTTCAGAGAGGAAGGGAGAGGGAGAGAGATATAAAAACATCAATGATGAGAAAGAATCATCAATCGGCTGCCTCCTGTGTGCCCCATTCTGGGGATTGAGCCCTCAACCCAGGCATGTTCCCTGACAGGGAATGGAATTGTGATCTTCTGGTTCATAGGTCAATGCATAACCACTGAGCAACCCTGGCCAGGCTATATGTCATTTTGAGGTATGTTGCTATAGTGACAAATAATTTTAGTATAAGTATATTCCATGCAATATTTGGTACATACTTTTACTAAAAATTATTCATTGTTTAGCTAAAATTCAAATTTGACTGGGTATACTATACTCAGTATGGGAACCCTACCTACTTTCTAACTAAGGTGAGTTTCCAATAATTAGCTAGATAATTGGGTCTACCTAAGCCAAAATGGAGGCTTAGAATTCCTGTCCAAGCAGTCAGTTTCTACTGGTAGAGTTTATGCCTGGAAACTCCTATGATAAGAAAGTTTCCATTTGAGAAACTTAAAAGCAGAAATTACTAGTAAGGACAGGAAAGCCTCCTGTAAATACTTACTAGATAAACCAATAAAGGCATGCATTAAATAATGTCAGTAACATTTTAAATAAATAATATTGAGAATTATACAATCAATTTCCAGTTGTTATCCCTTGCCAACTAGAACATTTTCAGGATTGTCCTTCCTCAACAGGTGTGAGATGCATATAAATTGACTTTATTTTGTTCTAGTTAAGATGCCAAGGAGAGATCCCTTCCTCAATGACCCTTCATCCCTCCGTCTGGGCTTTATTCAAATGTCCATTGTCCTTTTGATTTTAGGACTCTTTCAACCGCCACTTCCTACGTTTCTCAGAAAAGCAGAGAGACTTGCAAACTGGACTTAGAGGAAAATCTATGAGATACTTTTAATTACTCATACACTATAGCTGAGTAAAATAGAATAGATGTAATATTTACTGTGTACCTACTATGTGCTTCATAAGATATCAAAATATTTATAGCCAGTTTTTAATTGATTTTTTTAGCAATGTATTAATATAGCAATTTAATACCCATTGTGCAGATGCTAAACTATTTATCAAAAACACTGTTCGCAGCCCCGA
Source organism: Myotis nattereri (assembly GCF_964212035.1). NCBI lineage: Eukaryota > Metazoa > Chordata > Mammalia > Chiroptera > Vespertilionidae > Myotis > Myotis nattereri. Next base: position 39,679,088 of record NC_138082.1, read on the forward strand.
GTTACTCCAATTTTAATGTCACCAGATCAGAGCACAACATTCTATCCTGACTCTGAATGTCACTCTAGCACATCTGGCAACCTCCCCACAGGAGAATAAGGAATAAAGGCTCATTCATCTTCTGCATCTCACCCAAGGCTGTATTGTAAAACCCTCTTTGCTCACTCAGCTTTCTGCGCTATTTTTCTTCTCTCTTCTCACTTCCTAATAGCTCCCTCTTCTCCACTATTTTCGTAAACATTCCCACCAGGAATGACTAGGCATCACTGTAAAATTTGTTTCTCAAAAGGAGAAAAAAAATAGATAGAAGCCAACTTACATATACTGTAACAGAATTTAGGTTGGGCTGTCTTGCAGGTGATTGGTGAATAATGTAGAGGAGATGTTTGTAGTAAATTCTTTAAACTAACTTTTTTGTACCCAGCCTAAAATGCCACCTTAGTTCTCTCTCCATCAGTTATATGATATGTCAAACCAGGAAGACTATTTTGAGTCCAAATTGATCTGTTGAATGTGAGAGCAGTTAACCCAAGCTTTGGAAATGGATTAACTCTACCAGCCCAATACAGAAATGTTCAGTAACCCATATCTTCTTTTCAATTAAATGCCACCCCCATTGATCTAGGTCACTTCTCAATGTCTGTTGTCCCATAGGAAAAATTCTAATTTACTTCCATTTTTTATGTTTAGTAACAGTATACTGCTATTTTAATATGATGACTTTGGATCTCAGAAGATATTGTTTACTCCCCAGCCCTCAATCTGTTTTCTTACTTTTGTGCAGTCATAAATATTATTCATTACTTCTTAATTGTTTAAAATGATATCTGTTACCTTTTCTGGTATCAACACTGTGCTCTTTGGGAAAAGATGCTGATTCCTCTTTACCTTGTCATTCTATTCTAGTCTCCATGTCAGCGCCAGTGTCCTCCGCCTTACATCAGTCCTATTTGGCTGTGCAGTCCGTTTGTTATGGTAAAATACCAATGTGAATCCGTAATCTAAATTTCAATCACAAATTATCTTCAAAACCTTTTTTTTTTCTTTTCAATTGTCCTCCAAGTTTTAGAAAAGGCACTAGTAAGTTAAAGTGGCTAGTGGTTTGAGAGATCCTATCTTTTAATTTCCTATAAGGCGAAATTGCTTCATAGCTATATTTTCTTGGCAAATGGCAATTGAGTAATAAATAGAAGCCTCCCCCAGGGAATTCTGTTCTTTCAGAGTGAGGAGATTTCTATCTTCTGTTTCCGTCAGGGAGTCTGCAACACCCCTGGGACATTTAGCTGAACATCTTTTTGCTGACATTTCAGAATGGTGTGAGTTTCAGTGGGAGATCTACAGAACTTCTCCTTTTTCCCTCTGATTTACTCTTTGGTAGTGTTGGTTTTTTAGAAGATGATGGAGGGAATGACTTTACTTCTCATAACCTTCTGTTTCTTCCAGCAAGTTAAAGTGGTATTTTTTTTTTTTTACTCAAGTTTTATTTGAGGGTTACTAGAAAGTGGAACCAGAATTTTGAAAAAAAAATGTCACAATATCCAGGAGTAAGCAGATTCAGAAATGAATCCATAGGGACATCCTTTTCTGGCATTTTTCTGCATTTTCTGTATTTTTATTGGTGCATAATGGATGATACTAGATTCATGGTAAGTTAGTTAATTCTTGCTTAACTGAAACTTTTGGATTTTGTGTGCTATAAGTACACAGCCACTGCTATGTACATTTGGGGAGCAAACAGTGGATGTCACTCTATGTACACAATAGTTAGAAATCCAATAATTGGTTGTGAATAAAGGGTAAGGAGAAAATAGGGATGGCTTGGAAATTATCTCTATCACTTATTTCTTGCTTCAGCTACAACTGATTTAACCAGTATCAGATCCCTATCAGTAAATTTTGTCATTGTTCTTCTTTAATCAACACCTAGGCCATATTTCACACCAAATAAATCAGAATCTCAGGCAGTGCAGCTCAGAAATCAATATTTGTAAAACTCAAGGTGATTCCAATGTACAGCTCCAGTTAGAACCACTGTTTTAAAAAGGTAGACCAACTCCAACATGGTCAATTTCAACTGTATTAAATGGAAGAGGGAGTGAGAAAAAATGCAGGGGTATTGATGAACTATAAACATATATGAGTCAAAAGCATGATATGACTTCCCCCCACATCTTAATGGTGTCTTAGATGGCAGTAGAAGAAATAGAGTATCTGTAACAGTGAAGTCTGCTCAACTGACCAGAGCATGCCTGGACTCTGGGAGAAGTGCAGAAAGCTTTAGGTACTTTCATTTGAGAGTGACCACCATGGCCAAGGAGAGATCATTAGAGTATTTGTTATATTATAACATTTGAATTATAGTTTTTCAATAAAGCTTCCAGTTAAAATTAAGAGCAGTGGATGGGCTTTTCAAGAGCAAAGATTTTCACTTGCTATAAAGAACTGCACAATAAACCTCTTGGAATATGAAGAGATTCCTTTTTTGGGCGTAGTGCATGTCCCTTATTGGTGGTTGTGAAGCAAAAGGTGACTTAGGTGTGTGAAAAGGAGAATAAGGCTTGGATTGATGGTTAAAGTAGGTGATGTTCCAACTTCAGACTCTATAATTATAAGAGCTAGATTAATAAGGTAGTATAGTGAGACCATTTGTTCATCACATTAGTTCTGCTCTGTGGGAGGGCTTTCTGTGAGGTTAAAAGCATAGGTCCACCACAACATAGCTACATGATCATGGTTAAGTTACTTCACTTTCCAAGTCTGTTTCCTCACCTATAAAACAATAATAGTAATAGATGTCACTGCATAGATTTATTGTAAAGATTAAGTTATAGTAATGTATATAAAGTTTTTAGTGTGGCAAACTGAGGGAAAATCTAAGGGATATAATGCAATCAGGAGTTCCAGTAAAAGCTGTGGGGTTGCCAATGATGACTTTATGCTTTTACATGTGCTAAGTACTCAATAAATGTAGCCTATTATTATTTAGAAGTTATTCTTTCCTGTATTGCTGGGGTCCAACCCCAGCAGGTCTAGGGGTTCCCAAGGTGTAGACGGAGTCGGCGAAGAAGGAAGGACACGGAGACAGTGTTCAGTTGATCAGCAGCCTAGCCAGGATCTCCAGCCAGGATCTCCAGCCAAGTTCTGGTCTGGATCTCCAGAGAGGTTCTGGTTAGGATCTCCAGCCAGGTTCTGTGTCCATGTTCTCTTGCTAGGTTCTCCAGCCGGGTTCTGTCCAGGTTCTCCAGCCAGGTTCAGTCACCAGGTTCTAGTTAGGTTCTCTTGCCATGTTCTATCCAGGTTCTGTCCAGGTTCTCCTACCAGGTTCTCTCACTAGGTTCTCTCTCTAGGTTCTGTTGCCAGTTTCTGTCCAGGATCTTTTGCCATGTTCTCTCCAGCGAAGTTCTTCTGTCTCTAGGTTCTGTGTAGGTTCTGTCTTCTCTTGGTTCTGTCTTCTAAGTTCTGTGTCTTGCTGTCTTGTTACATCTGTATTTATACCAGTTGATTCAATCCTATCAATCTCTATTACAAAGGTTAGGGCGTTTCTTATCTCCATTCCAGGGAGTAAAGATTATGTAGCTTAAGCATGATTGTTCGTAGTTAAAGTGATTAATTACCCGCCTGGCACTTAGTTGAGGGGTTTTATTCCCTCCCTAACTTCAGGGGAAAATCCCTACCTGGGGAAACAACCTTTCTCAGAGAGGAGACCTTGGTTAAAACACATAGTGCCAAGAAGGTGAGCAAACATATTAAGAACAGTATGCCATATATGCCAGGTCCTTTGAAACAGCAAGGATGGACCGGCTCCCGGCACTATATTGTAGCTGCCTTGTAGTAAAAATTAGGGTCTGAGAGGTAAAACCTAAAGCAGGTAAATATTTTGGGGAGATATGTGCCCGGAGCATAGGAATTCCAAATGGAGCGGCACAGCATGGAGGCTTTGAGTAGGAGAAGGCCACAGAATCACCCTGCATGGGAAAGCAAGGGAGATTCTGAAAGGGGATTAGGGAACCTAATTTCTTATAATTCTTCATCCTTTTCCATCTATTATTTTATTTGATCCATACTGTAACTCTGGGATGTAGATAAAGTAGTATTTGCTCATTACACTGAAAATAAATCAGCATCAAGGAAAAGGTGACTCGCCAAAGAGAGCAGAACCTAGCTCTCTTGAACCTCAAACCGCAACCCTTACATCACACCAGCTTCTTCTGCCCAGGTCTGTGGGCAGCCCAGCTGCATTTGAGTAAGGAGTTACCTGTAGACTACAAACAATGGGATGAAGTTTGGAAATTAAGGAAAAATGTTATTGGAAGACAGCTTTTAAGGAAGTTTGGAATAATACTTAAAAGCTCAAGTAGTAGTTTCCCAGTCAATGATGTTGACATTAGTATCACATTTTATAGTATCTGAATACTTTCTGTGTAATAAAATTGACTACATTTAACACACCTCAAACTTGAAGGCAAGTATGGTATAACAAATTAAATAATTAATAAGAATCACCATGTATTAAAAAAATTTAAATTCAATGAATTATGGAGGACGAAGGGCAGAAGGGGAAAGTTTGTGCTTTGATTCTATTAATCAAAAGGAGAGCTAAAAAAATCTGCAAAATGGGTGGAGAAATGCTATGATTTTTTTTTAAATGAAGTTGTAAGTCCCCAAAACAAGTAGCAAACAAGATAGTTTTATAAATTATTCTGCATGCATAAATTATTGCAATAAGTATAGATTATAAGTATGAATGTGCCAGTTAAAATAATTTCACCTTTTTAGACCTTTTAATTATTAGCTGTAATTGCCATAATCAAACTTCTTGCTGACCAGAGTATTATATTTATATTCCTTATCACTGTGTTCCTTGCATAGTTTAAAAATGTAAAAATAGGAGAAACTAAGATGGCGGCATAGATAAACACCGGGAAATAGTCGCCTCACACAACAATTGAAAAATATCCCAAAGGACAGAGCAAACATCGTCCAGAACAACAGGAAGGCTGGCTGAGTGTAATTTCTACAACTAGAAGAAAAGAAAAGCACGCTGAGAGCCACAGGAGCTGCGGAGGCTGAGTGCATAGGTACGGCGGCAGCTCGCGCGCGCGGAAATGGGGTGGCACCTGAGGACGCGGCTGTTTTTTGAATCACAAGCTCCGACTGCTCTGAACTCCAGTTCCGGGAAGTCTCTGGGGACCCAGGTCTCATACGGGGAGAGGCTGGTCTGTCAGGCGGCAGCGGGCGAACTTGAGGGCGGATTTCCCTCAGAGGTGCTTGCAGCCGTTACCGGGACACTGAGACACGCGACTCCAGGCGCAGAGAATCAGCCATAGCTTCTTTCTCTGCCCTTTTGACTCCCTGAGACCCCGCCCCACCCAGGCTGCAGCAGAGGCTTTTGCATGTGAATGTACCTAACTACAGCCCAGCCAAGCAGACCCGGAACTTCCAAGAGAAGGCCCAAGGCCCCGCAGTGGCTTGCATTGCTTCACAGCTGAGCCTCTTCGTGGCCCCGGCTGTGTGGCCTCAGGCAGGGGCTGAATTAGCACCTCCTTAGATCCAGGAGCCACTGTACCCAGTGGTCAGAGGGGGACCATTCTCCCACTTCAGACACAGCTGCTTCCCACAGCCAATTGGCCTGGAGGTCAATTCCTCCCAGTGATCCTACAACAACCAAGGCACCAAGAGTGCACCAAGAGTGTCCACCCCAGGTAACTGGGGAGGCTGAGCCACTGGGCCCTAAAGGACACCTGGCGCGCAGGGCCACTCTATCAACACAGGGAAGCAGCCAAAATGCGGAGACAAAGAAACAGGTCACAATTGGCAGAAACGGAGGAGGGAAGACGACTGGATATAGAGTTCAAGGCCACGTTTATAAGGTTTGTCAAGAATTTTATGGAAACCGCCGGTAAATTTAATGAATCCCTCAAGGAGTATAGTGAGACCATGGAGGACATGAAAAAGGACCAACTAGAAATTAAGCATACACTGACTGAAATAAAGAATAATTTACAGAGATCCAACAGCAGACAAGAGGATCCCAAGAATCAAGTCAAAGATTTGAAATACAAAGAAACAAAAAATACCCAACCGAAAAAGAAAAAAGAAAAGAGATTCAAAAAATATGAAGATAGTGTAAGGAACCTCTGGGACAACTTCAAGCGTACCAACATCAGAATTATAGGGGTACCAGAAGGAGAGAGAGGGCAAGATATTGAAAACCTTTTTGAAGAAATAATGACAGAAAACTTCCCCCACCTGGTGAAAGAAATGGACTTACAAGTCCAGGAAGCGCAGAGAACCCCAAACAAAAGGAATCCAAAGAGGACCACACCAAGACACATCATAATTAAAATGCCAAGAGCAAAAGATAAAGAGAGAATCTTAAAAGCAGCAAGAGAAAGAAAGTCAGTTACCTACAAGGGAGTACCCATCCGACTGTCAGCTGATTTCTCAACAGAAACCATGCAGGCCAGAAGAGAGTGGCAAGAAATATTCAAAGAGATGAATAGCAAGAACCTGCAACCAAGATTACTTTATCCAGCAAAGCTATCATTCAGAATGGAAGGTCAGATAAAGAGCTTCACGGATAAGAAAAAGCTAAAGGAGTTCATCACCACCAAACCAGCATTATATGAAATGCTGAAAGGTATTCTTTAAGAAGAGGAAGAAGAAAAAGGAACTCTTACCATTTGCCACAGCATCGATGGAACTGGAGAGCGGATAAATACCACAAGATCTCACTTATTTGTGGAATATAATGAACAACATAAACTGATGAACAAGGACTGATCCAGAGACGGAGAGGCTTTGATTGGACTGTTGGGCCTTGGAGGGAAGATAGGGGAGGGTGGGGGCAAGGGGGAAGGATCAACCAAAGGACTTATATGCAAGCATATAGGCCTAACCAATGGACACGGACAATGGGGGGGTGAGGGGATGAGCGGGGGGGGGGGGGTAGAGGGTACACATATGTAATATCTTAATAAAAAAAAATAAAAAAAAAGTAAAAATAAATTAGATAAGTAAGATATATTTAAGGAACAAGCTCTTCACCCAGAGTTAATCATTTCTACATCCAAACAGTATACATGTGCATATCTGTTATTTTCTAATTGTGTTTCTTTCCTACTAGACTGTCTTTCAGATAGGAACTGTGTCCCAATTCTTTTAATACATAATTCTCAATACAATGCTTGGCACATAGTAAATTATATATTTAAAACATTGACTAACAGATGGGACACTTGAATATAGTATCAGGCACTTGAATTTAGGATCTGTGAACATGGTGCAGAACTCAATAAATTATGTGATATTATCGTTTATAAAAATATTCATTCTTTAATTAAAACTACAGTGAGACACTTTTTACCTGTCAGATGGACAAGATCAAGACTTATAATACAACTAGAGGCCTGATGCACGAAATTCGTGCAAGGGGCTCGGACCTCACAGCCACAGTGGCTTGCCTTGGCCCTCGCAGCACTGGCCTTGTCCAAAAGGTTGTCCAGAAGGTTGTCCGGCTTTCTGGTCTAATTAGCATATTAAGCTTTTATTATTATAGATGAGTTAACATGTATGGGCATGGGGGCACTCTCATACATGGGTGGAGAGTGTAAATTGGTTCATGTATTTGTAGGGCAATGTAGCAATAATTCTCAAAACTTAATGCATATCTTTTGACCCAGCAATTTTAATACCCCAGTTAGTCAACATATATGCTTGCATATGTATACAAAGATGCATAGAACAGTTCATTTTCATTCATGTGCCTATCTATAAATACATATGGGATTTTATTGTAACATTATTTGTAGTAGGAAAATATAAACAGAAATACCCAGCAATAGATGGTAATAATTATGGCCTGTTTCGGCTGCTATGACAAAATACCACAGACTGAGTAGCATTTTAATCAACAGAATTTTATTTCTCACAGTTTTGGAAGTCAAAGATCAGGGTGCCAGTATTGTGAGCAAGGACCCTCTTCCAGGTCGTAGACTTCTCATTGTATCCTCATATAGTGAAGGAGCAAGTGATCTCTGTGGGGACTTTTTTATAAGAACATAAATTCCTTTCTTGAGGATTCTATCGTCATGACCTAAGCACTTCCCAAGGGTTTTATCTCTGAATACCATCACATTGGGCACTAGGATTTCAACACTGGAATTTGGGGAGCTCACAAACATTCAAACCATAGGAGACAATATGCAGTAATCGTATATAATAAAAGCCTAATATGCAAATTGTCCCCTGGACAGGGAGTTCAACCGGGGGGTGGGGCCAGCTGACCAACTGCCCACAGCCCCTCCACCTGGCCGCCGCCCTCCCCTGCCCCAGCCGGTGGTGGCCGCAGGCAGACGGGAGAAGGGAGGCCCTGGCCAGCAGCTGGCAGCTGCTAGGGACCCTACCCATTCATGAATTTCATTTACTGGGCCTCTACTTTAAAATAATAAAGAACATCTATAAGAACGGATATGGAACAATGTACAAAGATATAAGTAAAACAAATAACATGCAGAACAAAGTATATATTGTTTGTATAAAATATGTATGTGTTTTTCTGTGTGTTATTGTGTGTGTATACATGTGTATACATAAAGAGAGAGAGGGAAAGGGGAAGGGAGGAGGATAAATAGAGAGAAAAGGGATAAGTGAATTTCATGGAGACACTAGGGACTGATTTCAAATGTACTGTTCTCTTTTGTACTCTTTGAAGTAGGCTATTTTTCAGTGATCTTTGAACTTTTTATTAGCCTCATGCCTCCCAAGGAGTGCCCCACTTCTGCTTTCATGACTCAGAGCTCTGGTGTTGACCTCAGATGCCACATTGCTGTCCACATCTTGCAAGTCATGGTCTTTTGGTTGGGTTGTACAGAATTGCTGTTGTCCAGGGTGTCTTCCAGCAGGTGGTGGTAGGTGCCAATCTCAGCCTCCAGCTTGACCTTGATGTACAGCATGGCCTCATACTTCTTGACATGATGCTGCCCCTCTGCCAGGGTCTGGGCCAGCTTTGATTCCAGGTGCAGTGGGATCCTGTTAAGCTCTTCCACCTGCATGGCATAGCATATCTTTGCCTCCCTCAGGCTGTCCTCCAAACTGGACTCCATGAGAAATCTGAAGGCCAGTGTGGAGAACAGCCTGAAGTAGACTTTTATTTAACTATTATACCCCTTTGTAGTTTTTTTTTAAATTTCTTTATAGATTAAGGTATTACATATGTGTCCTTACCTCCCATTACTTCCTCCCACCCACTCATGCCCTCACCCCTCTGTTGTCTGTGTCCATTGGTTAGGATTATATGCATGCATACAAGTCTTTTGGTTGATCTCTCCCTCTTTCCCCCACCCTCCCCTACCTTCCCTCTGAGGTTTGACGTTCTGATTGATGATTCTCTGTCTCTGGATCTGTTTGTGTTCATCAGTTTATGTTGTTCATTATAATCCACAAATGAGTGAGATCATGTGATATTTATCTTCCTCTGACTGGCTTATTTCACTTAGCATAATGCTCTCCAGGTCCATCCATGCTGTTGCAAATGGTAAGAACTTTTTTTACAGCAGCATAGTATTTCATTGTGTAGATGTACCACAATTTTTTAATCTACTCATCTGCTGATGGGCACTTAGGCTGTTTCCAAATCTTAGCAATGGTGAATTGTGCTGCTATGAACACAGGGGTCCATATATCCTTTCTGATTGATGTTTGTAGTTTCTTGGGATATATTCCTAAAAGTGGGATCACTGGTCAAATGGGAGTTCCATTTTTAACTTTTTGAGGAAACTCCATACTGTCTTCCATAGTGACCGCACCAGTCTGCATTCCCACCAGGAGTGTAGGAGGGTTCCTTTTTCTCCACATCCTCTCCAGCACTTGTCATTTGTTGATTTGTTGATGAGTTCTGACAAATTTGTTGATTTGTTTCTGACAGGTGTGAGATGGTACCACATTGTCGTCTTGATTTCCATCTCTCGGATGATTAGTGACTTTGAGCATGTTTTCATATGTCTCTTGGGCTTTCTTCTGTCTTCTTTTGAAAAGTGTCTATTTAGGTCCGTTGCCCATTTTTTGATTGGGTTGTTTATTTTCCGTTTGTTAAGTTGTATGAGTTCCCTGTAATTGTTGGAGATTAAACCATTATTGGTGATAACATTGGGAAATATATTCTCCCATGCAGTGGGCTTTCTTGTTGTTTTGTTGATGGTCCCTTTGTAGTTTTGAATATTTTATCACCTACATAGTTTACTTTTGAGAAAAATAGATATATTCATATAAAAATAAAATGAAATATAAAAGAAATGGTGGGAAAATGGGAGGAATGTAATGTGATAAAAAGTTATCACAGTAAAAGCTTGTAGGGTTGTCAGATGATGACTACATGGTTTCCAGCTGCAGTTAAAGATGAGAAAAAAATGTAAAGCATAAGCCATTTCACCAGGTAATGGATGGTGATCAAGCCTGTTGTTGCCCTTTGTCCTTCCAGGTGTTTGCTCCCTATAAGTTCAAGGTGAAAAGCTGGTATTTGGTCAAGTCCTGAGCAGGTGCTGCATTGACCTTCTATAACTATCCCCAGTGTCCAGCCTTAGCCTGCCTGATGGTGTGTGATTTTCCTTCCAGAACTTGCTGGAAATATGCTCCTCACGTATACACGCTTGTACATGTGAGTGTCCCTCCCATAACATACTTCCAGTGGTCTTTGTCTTGAGTGTTCATGTGAAAACACCAGGGCCTAAAAGGACTTCAGCTTTGTGAAAGGAATTTCCAAAGTACATAGATAAACACATGAACATATTAAGAGAAAAAGGAGGAAAGACCAAAAATCCATGTTAAAATAATAGTAAGCATGCCCCAGTTCCACAAACATGACAGCATTCCGTGCAGCACTGAGCTAATTTCTGTTGTGCAGTGGGCTTGTTTTTAATTTCATACATTTAGTTCTCTGTTTGAGAAACTCATAGCACTTGGTGATCTTACCTTTGGGTTGTAATACAAAGTCATGATGAGATGATGGACATTTTATCATGAATTCCCTTGCTTCTGGGGGTTTAATGCTGAGTTTGAATGTTAATTTATCTTATTCTTTTTGTTTAATAAGCTCAAGATCCCAGCTGAGCTGAAGTGGGAGTGATTTTATATCAAAATTCAATGTCAGCTTGCAGAAATGTGGCATGAAGGACTTGATTAATGTTATGATCAGCTGACTGTTGATTAACTAGACCAGTCTTTTAACTCATCTAAATGGGCTATTTTTCTGGTCTTTAAAATATGCTATTGTTTGCAATTAAGATGATATTATTGGATTTTCCCAGATTATAATATATACCCTTCCCTATTATGATCAGCTGCATAATTGCTGATCATATGCATTGCCTACAAGACTAAGTTTGTATTTCTGAATTCATACAGAGCCAACTAGATGGCAGGAAAGCCATGATATGTGTTTCATTAGCATCATGTTTTTATTGGCTAAGCTAACTGGACACCATTACTGTTAACCTAATGCAATATTCTATGAATTCCCATCTTTCTCTGCCTTATAAAAATGACAGTAGAAATTGAGCAGGGAAAGATGCCTACACACTTGCTATGTTAAATGAAGTTTTGGGTGCTTCAGAGCCTGGCACAATGCTTAAAAACATGGTAATTGTGGAGGGGAAAAAAAGCAGAGGTACACCTTTCTAAATTTGCAGTCTTGGCTACCCCTTTTGTGCAAAAGAGAAGTGATACTAGCCAGATCTGAACATTACAGGTTAAAAGTCAATGTATGCATATTTTGCTTGCATTTCGGCCTGCCTAATGCATATTTCTAAAAATTTAACCCATTGAAACTAGTGATTCCATGATAAAGTCCAAGTTACATTTCTACAGTGAAAAGAAAAAATGACCCAGTAGACCTAGTTTATAACTCTTGCTGCCTTAGGACATTCTGGTCATCGTGGAAAACCAGTGCATGGCAGGGATTCTTTCAAACTTAATTACACTTTTGAGTCTACACTTCTTTATCTTGCTGCCATCCTGTCTCTTTCTTTCTGTAGCTTAAGAATCGTTTTATTACTTCACACTAAATCTCCTGTCTATAAATTCCTCTATTATTCATTCATTCATTCATTCATTCATTCATTCATTCATATTCATTTGTATGTTTATTCAGTAGCATTTACTAAGCATAACTTTTGTCCTACATTCTTTCATCGGTACAGAAGCTGCACCCAAGTTACACATACACTGGGTTGCAATAATTGATTTGTAAGTTCGTTAGTGGTTTTGAGCCGTCTTCCCATAGATTTAGTATTTTAAATTAGGTTTGTGCTTCCAAACTAGCGAAGCACTGGTGGGGAAATGTCAGAAGAGTAATGCATAATTGTCATAGGAAGAAGCACCATTTATACTAGTAATAGAGAGTAGTGAAGAAAAGGACAGGGGGTAGGACCAGAAAGTCAAGGTGTAAATGAAATGTTCCTATCATGGTGAGGTCAGCATTTAACTCCTTTTCTAGCATCAAGGGTCACAGAGGAAATCTTCCTCTGTATTTGGAGAGTAAGGGAAGAGGCCATTTAAAGTTCTTTATAGGTGCTGATTATATAATTGATCATCAAACTGGGACCATTATAAGAGAGTTATTAATGTTTAAGCTAGGATCGAGTTATAACTCAGGTTGTCTCACTGGGATGTATGGTCATTCTAATAAGGACTGCAATTAGTTTTAGAATGTTCCTATTGGGTGTTAAGTAGATTGAGCAAGAATCCAGATATGGTAAGATTTAACCGTTTAGAATTCACAATTAAAGCAATCCTAGCCTTGGAACACTATTTATTCAATTCCCTGCCTTCCTGATTGCTAATATCTATGGGACCCTTGGAATAGTTAGGAAATTGGAGAAGATGAGTATTTCATATAAGCCTTATTCAACTGGAAAAATAAGAATGACATTGGGTAAGAGGCTATACTAGTTAATATGATATCACTAAATTAGAAAATGCAAGACTTACCATCTTGATTTTTAACTCAGATTTTCCCTGTCATTTTGAAAATGCTAGAAGGTTGACAACTGTTTACAAAGTCAGTTTTCTAAGACCATTTTGCACTCCTAAGATTCTGTTTTCATGGAATCTCCGACTAAATGGGTCCACCTCCAGCTGTCTCAAACTGAGTTTAATCACCAGGAAAGTTCTGCTGATTGCCAATGATGTTTGCTAGATTAAGTCAACTCTAGCTGTGTTCCCTTTCTACCGATGTCTTTCAGCATGTCCTCGAGAAGTAAATGTTTCCTTTTGGGATTTTCAGGAAATTTGAACAAAAATAATTTCCCTTTTATTAGACTAGAAGAATATTTTCATTGGTTTTCTTTCATCCAGTTTTGACTCCAGTGTAAATATTTTATATGAGCTAAATTTTCTTTGAAGTCATGTTTTAACTCTGCTAATCATTAGAATTTAACATATTCTCTGTCTGATACACTAATTTAAAGTATAAACTATTTAAATCTTTAGAAATAAAAGACTTTAGTTTGCTAACCAGGTTTTTTGTTTTTTTATTCCTCACCTGAGGATATGTTTTCATTTATTTTAGAGAGAGAGCAAGGGAGAGGGAAAGAGAGAGGGAGAAACATTGATGTGAGAGAGGAACGTAGATCAGTTGTCTCCTGACTGGGGATTAAACCCACAACCTGGGTATGTGCCCTGACCAGGAATCCAACCCGTGACCTTTTGGGGAACGGGATGATGCTCAACCAACTGAGTCACATTGGCCAGGGTGCTAACCAGTTTTACAGATTTCTGCTGACATCAATTCTTTGGGAAGGAATACAACATATTGAAAGCAGATAATAGTAAACTTAAAACAAAAATGATTTAAAAATAGTTACTCATATGTTAATGCTGTTTTGATTACCTATGAGAAAGGTAACTTTTTAAAATCCAAATGTGGATCTTACACAGTGACTGCTCCCTTCCATGTAAAAGGTACTATAGTGGCGGTAAGAGCACCGGACAAGAGTTGGGTTTTCTGGATTTTTATTTTGAGGCTGCTACTGCTTAACTTTGAGACCTTGAATAAGTCACATAACCCTCTGGGCTTCAAATTACCTTCTTGCCAAAATGAGAGATTCAGACTACATTTTTAGTACTCTTTAAGAACCACTTAAGCTGGAAAATTCTAGCGATATTTTTCATTTGACTTCATTTCATAGCACCATTTTTACTCATCATATTGATTTTTGAAGATTAACTGCATTCATAGTTTTATAAAAAATAGAAGAAAATTTATAATGGTTTCTCACAAGTAGCTGCTCTCAGAACATGAGATAAATATACTGCAAGAGTTTGATTGTGTGCATCTTATTCAGGCAAATTTCTCATTCATTTTTGTATGAAAACAGAGTCAAACCTGACTAGAGAGCAGTTCTCTCTGAGAATGGGGATGAACTGCCTGTGTTTTAAGATTCAGGGCACTACCCAGATGGTGTGGATCAGTGGTTGAGCACCAGTGTATGAACTCGGAGGTCATGGTTCAATTTCCGGTCAGGGCACCTGCCAGGGTTGCAGTGGGTAGGGGGGTGGGGATATGTGCAGGAGGCAACCAAGCAATGATTCTCTCTCATCATTGATGTCACTCTCTCTCTCTCTCTCTCTCTCTCTCTCTCTCTCTCTCTCTCTCTCCCACCCTTCTTCTCTGAAATCAATAACAATATCTTTTTTTAAAATTCATGGCATGTACTGTGAATTTGATGCTCTTAAGAAATATCTTGAAATGCCTACGTTGTTATCAATCTGCAAGCATTTTACTACTAAATATCCATTTTGTAGGCTTCACAACAGTGCCCCCAGTGATGTGATTAGTCATCCAGTGAAAACCTGCTGCCTCCCAGCTAGTCTAGGCATCTGCTCACAAGTAAGATTTCCTCAATATTCAAAATAAATCTTTCCAGTCACTTTATGGTAGCTTTGATGTGCACCATATGGCTTAAGTATATAGAATTTAGGTGTGACATAGTGTTTTTGCATGGTGGTTATTCAAAACAGTTTTTATTTGAACATGTTCATTGATTACATTTTTAATCATATAATTCAAAATTTATCCTTGTTTTGTATATAATTCTAAGTTCATAAAAATAAAAAATATATCCAAGCAGAAAGACTATATAATTATAGTCTACTTAAGTAGATTATAAATATTTTGGGTTGGTGAGAATTACTGTTCTTTCCCATGGTTAATCCTTAAAAGGTTAGAAGTAGTCATTTATAACTGTAGCAATTATGTACTTTTCAGATATTATTTTCCAGTTATATAGGACCATTTACAAGTATTACATTATAACATAGTTTATGCTGTAGGATCCTAATATTGCTTAGCTCTATATACCAAACAATAAATCAATTATATTTTACATTGTTTGGAGTGTTCCTTTTTGAAAAGATAAAATTGATGGATATTTTAAGTAGGATAATTCATATTAGAGTCTATTTTAATATATTTTAAATTAGTAAAATAGACTCTTCCCCTCCTCCTCCTCTTCCTTCTCCTTTTTTTTAATGCTTTTGGTTAGAATGAGCTACATCTTTTCTTAAAAATTCCATTGCTGTTTTCTACACATTTGGAAGTTTAATGTTCTATATCTGCTCTTTTAGTGATTATTTCATATATTTTAACATGATACTTAAAGTCTGAAATTAATCAATACCCTTTACCATTATCCTGAAATATACATTCTCTCTGAAGTTTATATTCCAATCTTGACCAGTATTTTTATTTTAGGCTATTTTCTTTCCACAAATTAGGTATTATTATCGTTTTAAATTATCAATATATTTTTTAGATTTACCTTTTGAGGGAAGTTATCAAGACTAAGCCTGTCTTGCATGAGATGATTGATGACTTTGGATTTACCTTCTGCCAACATTGTTTTTTGGAAACATACTTAGTTAAGATGAATGTGGCATGTCGGTTATGTTCAGTATTATTTATTTGAAGACAACTCCTTATTGGGACTAAGAAGACTGTTAGTTGACATACAAACTGAAGGGCCAGGTGATCACAAGTATATGGAAATCTGTTGGAGAAAACATAGCATTCGCTTCCCTGGATGGTTCCCCATAACTGAGTGTATATCTTATAGGGACTTGGGAAATACACTCACTGGCAATTATAAGGTATGATTTCCTTCATGTATGAGGCTTCCTGGTGTCAGAGTAGCCTGCATTCACTTGGGAGATCTCATTTATTACAACTGAGTTGAGCATAATCTTAATGGGATTAGGAGAGCAGTACCTGGACTGCTTTAAGAACTTCTATGGAAGATATATTTGATGCTATCATACAGGCATGCTCTGTTTACTCTGCTGTATCTAAGTAAACCTGGTGACAGTTAAAATCTTTTGTGTCCTATAAGTATGAAAGCCAGTCTGAATACAAACTACTGCTGGCCATACAGAGTGGGTATTGCAGCCCACACATTTACCAATAGCTTAGCTCATTCTTCCTTCTTGCAGCTCAGATGCCAGTAAGCTGGTATTTTCTTATACTTCAGCTGCCATTGTGACGTCCAGGGTAACGGCAGGACAACATTGCCACCTCCAGGAAAGGGTATGACATATTATAGTGGGTATGTAATGAAAAAGGAGGTGAGGAGCCTGCCCTTTCATTTAGTTGTAGTGAGGGCTGAAAAGACAAGCCAAGTGAGAGGAGGTGAGAGGCCCATGAATAAATGGTTGCCCCCTCCCCATCTTGGTTGGCTCATGGAATGGGAGTGGTAGTGTTAAATATGTTAATGAGAAAGCCACAACAGGGGCCTTTACTCTTGATCTGCTTTGAAACTTGGGTAAGATTGTGGGGTGGGGTGGGGGGGGCCGCAGGGCAGGAAGAAGAGACCCACTTAAATCCTGCTGTGCATAGGCAACATGTAGAAGCCCAAGAAAGTGGAAGTGGTGGCAGGGCATGGTTAGGGGTGAGAGACCCGCAGGCGCTCTGGAAGCTCCTACTGTGCTAGTTAGTAAAGAGGATTCCTGAGGAAGAACGGGTCATTATTTTTAAAAAAGCTTTATTTTTTGACATTTTGAATTACAAAGTGTGAGTACATTTGTAATTTTCCCACATCTTC
The DNA here is from genome assembly GCF_964212035.1 of Myotis nattereri. Lineage (NCBI taxonomy): Eukaryota > Metazoa > Chordata > Mammalia > Chiroptera > Vespertilionidae > Myotis > Myotis nattereri. The sequence goes on from NC_138082.1 coordinate 39,696,178, forward strand.
TCCCAGTTCTGTTATTGTGGATTCTATGATTGATTACCTTTAAAATAAAACCAGTGATTTGTAAAGAAATGATATACAGAGGCAGTCATTTAAAAGCCAAATCACTCATAAGCCTCAATGTTTATTTTGATGATTGAGGTTGTAATGAAATGTAACAGTACATTTAAGATTGCTTAAAGTACAGAAGATAGACTTGTTCCATAATGAAAGAAATATGTATTTATCTTTTCATAATAAAGTAAGGAAAACACTTTTTAAACCTACTATTAAAAACAAGTGAAGCTAAAATTCTAATTATTTTAGAGTTAACTCGCTGTGGGTTAATAAAATTTTAGATAAGTGCATTCTACATTAAATAATAGTATCTTTTGCATTAGTGAATATATCTTATAGCAACAAACTATGTAAGATGGAAGAGAAAGAAAGTTTTAAAACTACAAAGCCAGAAGCTGCTGACTGGTATAAAAATCTTTTAGTTATCTGAAATGCAAAATTTTAAGTGGAGGATTTGGTTCTCATTGTGTGTGTGTGTGTGTACATGTGTACACACACACACACACACACACACACACACACACACACACTAGATGGCCAGATTATTATGACCACCTGACATTTGTAGGCAAAATTAGCTATAATTTCGGGCTGAAGTTGCTAGAGGGCCAGACCATTATGAATAGGGAAGCAGGTTGTTTACCACGACAGTAGAAGTGATTTTTTTCTGAAAATATGGGTAAACAACTCAATTTAACAGCCTTTGAATGTGGGATGATTGTTGGGGCTCGGAGCCATGGAGCAAGTATCAGCAAAACAGCCGAAGACCTGTTCAAACACCTTTGCTGTCTGCAGTTACCAAGATAAAACGTCTCCAGTTCGCACAGAAACACAAGGATTGGACAATTGAGCATTGCAAAAAAGTCATGTGGTCCGATGAATCATGTTTCCAGTTGCATCATGCAGATGGCAGAGTGAGAATTTGGCGGAAACAGCATGAAAGCATGCACCCCACATGCATGAGTACAACCCTTCAAGCTGGTGGGGACAGTGTTATGGTTTGGGGCATGTTTTCCTGACATGATTTGGGCCCTTTAATTCGTGTGGAACAACGTCTGAATAGCACAACATACCTAAGTATCATTGCTGATCAAGTTCATCCTATCATGTTGATGGCGTATCCCAATGGAGATGGCTTCTTCCAACAAGACAATGCACCATGTCACGGTGCTGGTATTGTGCAGGAGTGGTTTCAAGAACATGAGGGAGACTTTACCTTGCTTAGGTGGCCCCCATAATCACCAGATCTCAATCCAATTGAGCATTTGTGGGATGAAGTTAAAAGAGCCATCAGGCAGCTGGTTCCACAACCATCAAATCTCACAGTACTGGACAGTGCTATTCATCAGGCATGGTGTCAGATTCCTCGCATCACCTTTCAACATCTCGTGGAGTCAATGCCAAGAAGCATCGCCACAGTATTGAAGGCAAAAGGTGGCCCAACGAAGTACTGATGGGCTAGTCATAATAATCTGGCCACTCAGTGTCTATATATATATATATAATCACTAACAAGAGCACTAACAAGATGTGCTTTCATAGCAGGTGCTTAAATCTGGGTGAACCCAGTCAGTTTCCTCAGCACTGATTTAGAGCCAGGTAAAGGTTACTCTGATCAACTCCACCCACACCTACCTTGCTGGCAGGGCTGCTATGACCATGTTCTAGCAATCGGCACCTCTGTCATAGTCCCCTTTGGTGAAAAATGAGATCTGAAGTGTTTAATTTTTTGGAAATATATTCCAAACCACATCAATTTGTGCTATACAAGACACTTTAAATTCTTGAGTTATTATTAATCAAAGCCTTAAGAATTGCTCTTTAAAATTCTAAAAGAAAAATTAGTAACACAGAATTAAAAATCCTAACATGACTCAAAATTCAATCTTCCATCTGTAGTCTTTCCCCTCGGTGCTCACTAGAGTTTCCTCCTTGCCCCTCTGTTCAACCACTTGCTTCTTGTCATGCAGGCTTGTTCTTTTACCTTCCAACTCAGTACCCTGAGGGGCCCATTGCGAGCCTGGACCACATAGGCCCAAGCTACTCAGGGTGGTCCTGCACCAGCAGCAGCTCTCACATGCTCTCTGTTTAGTAGTATGGAACCAAAATGTGCTTTTTCAAGTTTGCGAAGTATTTATTTAAAACACCTCATGTCAGGTACAATTTTTCCAAGAGATAGAAAGTGCACAATTTGGCCTAGTTATTAGAATATCCCAAGAGCAATGGTCCCTAACCTGTTTCTGTCCAGGTACACCCATAGGATGACACAAACTCCCATAAAGGGCAGATGTCACCTCTAGAGTGATGCTTATCCCACCCACCCTGAACTCTGCTTTTGTGAGTCACTCTTTAACATCAGCTGGGACACTGAATGACTGCATTGAGGAGCGGGGAGAAGCCACTCTCCATGTCTCAACATCCGTAACACTGTTCCCTAAGTATATGAGCAATAGGGAAATATGAATTATGATCTTCCATCCTTTACTGGCTGTCTCATATAGCCAAATAAATGGACACATCTTGAAAATGGAGAGAATAATGCAATAATGAATTATTTCCTATGCAGAAATGCTTAATGGATAAATTAGAAGCATTTTACAATCTCAAATTCCTCAGAGCTTGATAACTAATGAAAACAGCCCAGAGTTCCATTGGCTAAGTTTTTCACATGTGTGTTCTGCTCCACAGAGCTGTTCCTGAAACTGATAAACATGTAACAGCATTCAATATACTTTTCATGAAATAGTCACTGGTACAAAAAGATTGACAGAACCAAGAAAACAATAACCGCCTGTCTTCGAAACAGACATTTGGTGGTTATATCTCCTTCAGACCCAAGGGACAAAACCAAACAAATGTGAAGTAACCAGGTTTTTGTCTGACTGTAATATTAATCTTTGGATAATAAGATACCAAAAGGCAGAAAAATAATTCTACATCCTGAATCCTCAAGTAACACAAGTTTGCAGAGTCAAAAAAATTGGCCTTTTTTTCTTATGAGAGCGATGGCTAAAAATATTAACCTGATAATTAGTGAACTCATTTACATTCAAATATAGAAGTTTACCTATTTCAGTACTACATTCAAGGATGAAAACTCAACAAAATATCTAATTATTGTTAAGAGAGATAAATGAGAAAATATTTCTTAATGATTCAAATTCATGATTATTCTTAAATTCTGTACAGTTTTTATGCATCATTGTCAATTCATAATTAAGTTGATCTGATGACCAACTCAGAGCCACATCGATCTTTTATTAGTTCTATAGTTCACTGCTGTACTTCAGTTAAAAAGAGTTATACAGTTAGTATATTTAAATTGGTATATTTAGAATAGGTAAAGAGATGACAAGTTTATTGCCAGACTATAGAGAATTTGGAATAGCTCTCAGTTTAACTGTATTAACACTTTTATTTTAACCTGGATTTACATCACTGTGCAAATATTAATCACTAATTCATGCAAGTTATGAAATTTATAGAATATGTATCAATTCTTTTTTTAAAAAAACCCTTTGACTCATTCTATCTTTTTTAAAAATTGTTTTCTCCATATTTTCTTAGGGCCATATGACTTGTTTTTATATGTGGTTAATTTGGGTAGGTTAACTGTGTTAGAAAATGATGCTACTAAGGTCACAACTCATATTTTCATAGGTCAGGGGGCTTTACTCTCTTGCACTGACTGCACCCCTAACTAGGATGACCATATAATTTATCATTCAACCAGGGGCATTATTGAGAGTGAAAGGAGGTACGATTCATAGTTATGCGGGCTGACATAATATGCAAAAATTAATGCAAAATGGATTAAAACCTAAATGTAAGAGCCAAATTGAAAAAACTATTAAATGAAAAACATAGGGTTAAATTTTCATGATCTAGGATTTGGTGAAGGACTCTTCTATATGAAACCAAAAGCACAAGCAAGGGAAAAAAATACAGATTTGACTTAAATTTTTTAAAAATTGAGCTTTAAAGGATACCATTGTAACCACACAGAAACTTAATTTCTTTAATGTTACCTTTTCTCTTTTCTTTCCTTTTGATTCAAACTGACCTCATTGCCACCCTGACTCATCCATCTTTGTCTCCCTTGCACGTTCACTCCCTTAATTATTAAACCCTCAGGACAATGAGGCTCTGGTCAGCATCAAATAATCTTAAAAACAAAGACTTGTGTCTATTGACTCTAGAGACAGAGTTTCAATCAAAGTAGAGATAACATCCAAGCCTCAGTTGTGTTTCAGTCCAGGCCCAGAAAAGCAGAATGACCCCGCAGACCACACGCTTACGAAACCAGACAAAGCAGCACCATGGCTGACTCAGGGCCACCACCGCCACTACATCCAGCTGCAATGAGCTTTTCATCTCAGCATACATATTATCTATATAATAAAAGCCTAAGCGACCGTTACGGCAGAACGACCGGTTGTTATGATGCACACTGACCACCAGGGGGCAGATGCTCAATGCAGGAGCTGCCCCCTAGTGGTCATTGCATTCCCAAAGGGGAGCTCCACTCAGCCAGAAGCTGAGCTCATTGCTGGTGAGCACAGTGGCAGTGGCAGGAGCCTCTCCCCTCTGTGGCAGCATTAAGGAGCAGCAAGCCCAGTGGTCAGGAGCAGCGAGCAGTTGGGCAGTAAGGAGTGAGGGGTACCAGACTGCGAGAGGGCACAGGCCAGGCTGAGGAACCCTGCCTCCACCAGTGCATGAATTTTGTGCACCGGGACTCTAGTGCATTAATAACAGGCTTTGAAAGTTTAGTATGATTTTTATTTTGAATAATATCTTTACTGCTGGGACCTTCTACAGGTCCTAATGTGGACAACACAAGTCAAAGAACAATGTCCAAGCTCAGCATAGGTACCGACAGGAGCGTCACAGCCAGGACCAGTGAGAATCAAAGACCAAAGCAGCATTGCCATCTCTCACTCCCAGTCAGTATAAGAATTTGGTACTTTCCAAATGCCCCTTCAGATGGGGGAGCCCCCAATGAAGTGAGATGAAATGTCCCATCACCTTGGAGTCAGATTTAATTTTGTTTATGAAAATGAACATATGTGCTTTTCCCCCCACAACTGATTTTGTGAGCTAAAATTCACACCCACCTCACTACCTCTGGCCATCTAATCAGACTATAAGCTAACCCTTTTGTCTTCTCTATAGTCCAACTGGAGATCAGAATGTAAGATGCCTACCAATGCTGTGGTTTTAAGATTATTCTAATCATGAGAATTTATGTGCTCTTTTCCCTTTCCAGTATATTGAAACAATATTTGGAAATGTGTGAAATGTACAACTAAATTCTGTAAGAAATGGAATCATTAAAAATAATTTGCTAACTAGTTAACCACTGATGTATATGAAGAGAGTTTTTGGCCAGTATTTTAAGAAGGAAACATAGTTTGTTTGAGTGAAGGGCTATCTTCCAATAAAACATGGCTAAAGCAATAAGCATGGTAAAAATTAAAGTATTTATGTCACAAAGCTTTTAAACTGGTGTTTAAATAACCATCATATACATTGAAGATTCTTGAAGGCAATTATTATTTATCCACTCTGACACCTCACAAAAGCATTTCAGCATCTGAGAGGACAGGATAACTTAGAGTGTCACATAAATTCCAGAATTATTTATTCAAATCAAATATCCATTTTTACATCAAGGGCAACTACTTCCTCATAAAAGAACAGTGTAATATATTACCTAGAAATGAATGTTACATATTTATAACTCTGACTGGTAAATCCCAGTCATACTATTATTATGCCATTAAACTGGAAATATAGAGAATTGAAAAGAAGAGTGATCATAATAAAATCACTTTATTCTGCACATAACACCTGAAATTCAATCTAGTACAACTTCCAAATACCAGAAGTTTAATGTTTACGATCTTTCTTGAATAATCTTCTCTTTCTTTGACTAAAGTCAATAAAAAGTCAACTCTAAACTTTTCCGTGAAGCTAACAAACACTGCACTCAACTGCAAGGTCACTAAGATAATACTGGTAAAGCCAAGCGGTCATCTTTATGTTACTGTGAAGTAGCATTATAAATATGCTGGAAAGCCCTTTAGTTTGGAGGAGACACACCTTTTTTTTCTTGTAGTAGAATATACATAAAAGCTACCATTTTAACTATTTTAAAATGTCTAGTTCAGTGGCATTAAGTACATTCATATTGTTATGTAACCATTCCTACCATTCAGGTCTAGAATGGTAGGAATGGTTACATCTTTAACTAAAATTCAATATTCACTAAACTCCTATTCCCCCCCTTGACCACTAGAGGAGACAATTTTAAATAATATATTTTTCAGAAACATGTTTATAAGTTGGAATTACAGTCTTAAGTAGAAGTCCTTAATTAAAGGGCACTAGATTTTGTTCTTTCACGTTAGAGACAAAGATTGAACACTGCCATTTGTTGAAATGTTTCTGGCAATAGTGACACATCCCATTGTAGGCCTATTCGTTTGTTACAGAACAGTCATTGAATTTGGTCTATGCAATTATTTTTAAATATCAACAGAAATACTACAAATATACAGAATAATAGAATCTCATATGATTTAATAATTCCTGCTTTTAACAAAAGATTCAGAATGTGAGGACAAGGATATCAAGTAGTGCATTTGCATATCCACAGGACAACACTGATCTACTGGAAGAGGAGGGTGGTTTGTATAATTTTCCTAAGGATGGCCATAGATCTATAGATTCACCCATAAATTTCTGTGGTCAGGTGATGGCACTATGAGTAGATGAATATATAAAATTGTATATCTAAACAGAGAAATTCTATCATTAGCATTAAAAAATAATTTTAAAAAGAAATAATTACTTATAAAGGTCAGTAAGGAGAAAATAAACCAGATCTCACAGAAAGTTACCATTTTAGGCAAAGAAACTTTTAAAAAGCACCTGATTCAGATAACCTGAAGGAAGAAAGTGTATGTTAAGGAAGGAAGTCTATTATAAATGACCCTTTTCTGTTTGTAATTAGTCCTCAAATTCTTCAACCCATGACTCCAAAAATGTAGTCCTATATAATGAATAAATATTTGCTGGCTGCATCCTCACAGGCCACATTTGGTCCACTGAGTCCACATTCTATTGCTGGCATGCTATGGAATCCTTTCCACAAAACGTTTCCGATGCCTGAATGTAGCGTATTCATTCACCCTAGGTTTTCCATCTTTACTCTCAAATTCAAACTACCAACAGCAATATGTCACATGCTATTCATTCTCTGCCCCCATGAAAATTCTGCCTTTTTTCAATGTGAACTCTGGATCTTCAGATTATATATACATTTGTGATAATTGCAGCTAGTGAAGTATAATAGCAAAGAAAGGTGATCTGCTTTCATGGGATGCTGAATGAATTCAGGACTGGGAAAGCAGAGACAATGTGGTCCAATTTCCATGGTGATCATAAATGCTCATCTTGGTATCATCTGACTGTTACCACATTTACCTCATATTTCAGAACAAACTAAGATGATTGCTATACTCGCCACCTTCTTAACTTTCTAATATGTTATTAATATTGATATAAGATGTTATGATTCATATGCTTTGAAAATCTCACATGCAGTTCAGAAATCCTCTCCACCTGGTTTCTGGCAGCAATATTACTCACCCATTGATGAATACGAAACAGTGCACCACGAATAGCGAGGGTAAGGATTCCTCTGAAATTATTCTCTTTCTTCACTTTAATGCAGCCTCTTCTTAATGCACAATTTATATGTAAACTCTAGAGTTCCATTATATACTTATACAATAACAATAGCCAACAATTATGGAGAGTTTACAATATACTGGGAACTGTCCTAAGAGTTTTACATTAAACTGTTCATTTACTCCCCATAACAATCTGTTCAGGTAGCAACAATTACTCTCTCCATTTAATAGATACTGTGTAAAAGTTAAAATATAGATTCAGAAACTTAACCAAGGTCCCCCAGACTTACCCAAGGTCACTACAGAAGCTACATTACACTCTTAATCGGTAGTTTTAAATGTCAGTATTGTTTTTCCATATGTAATTTTCTTTCATTTTCCAATTCTACCTGTTTATAAAATTTTAAAGAAGTAAATGGCAGTGCATATTATTTCTATGAAAGCCCTGGTGTTTGTTCATCTTGCCTGAGGTTTCTGCCATCTCAAGACATTGGCCTCTGTGAGCACCTTGCACTTTGAATTCAGTAACTGGTATCTCACATTTTGGGGCACATATTTTATAAGCAGTTCACTGCTGAACCTCATACAAGAGTAACTTGACTTGGACATTTGGTGGTCACAGTTCTGCCAAAATGACTTTTTAGGGTTTAAAGCCAAATTTGGAGAATCCTCTAGAAAGCCCAAAATAGGCATTTTATCAAACCTAAAAAATGGGTGTATCTCTTGCTCCTCTAAGTATCATTAGAAAAGCATCCTAGGGAAAGAAATAGGCACTGCTCCAAATAAAAACCAATTCCATCATCATCATCAGTCTCCCAGAGATGAATCCTTAATCCAAAAATGGGAGCAAAAAGTAGCAAATACCTGCTGTTTCTAACAGTGTTCGAGATAACTTTTACCTTTTCATTTAAAAGAAGTGATGATACTCCCTTTATTCAAATGATTTTAATATTAATTTTTAAATCCATGCTCAGGCTAATCTATTCATATTACCCTATATTTTAAGATTTGTAACTCCACACGACTGCTTTGAATAATTTAATCAAAATATAAAACTGTATTGTTACAAGTACTTTATTTCCATTTATAGCTATTAATGTAATCACTAGAAAACTTATGGGTGAAAGGAAGGCTTGCTTTATTTATTAATTCATTTAGAGTCATCTGGATTCATTTACTGAAGAGTGATCCAGGTGTTGAGCAAATGCAATTGTAATATTCAGGACAATTTTATTACTAGAGCATCATGGTCCAAGGAATTTTATGACAGATATTAAAACTGGCTTTGGGTATTGTACGTGATGTGCTTATTAAATATTAAGACTGATTCTTGTAAGACACACATACACAAATGAATCGCCTTAATTTACAGTGATACAATGTAAACAAATGCAAAAATGTTCAAATACAGAGAATTATCTCTCAGACAATTTCAATTAAATATCGCTAGAATGGGTTAAGTGTATGTATATGAAATTAGGCAAATGGGACAAAAACAATTGTTGGGTAAATCGAATACAATTTTTATTGTTTTTATGTTTTGACAGATTGAGGACCTTGATGCTATCTGTGATTCTGCTCTTTCTCTCACATCCCCTCTCTGGTCCATGGGCAAAGCAGCTTCAAAAGAAATTCATAATGTAACCATTTACTGTCACTTTCACTGCCACCATCCTGGTCCAAACAACAGGAATTTATTCTCTGAATTATTGGAATGGCCAACTAACTGTACATCTCCGGCATCTTTTCCACATAGTAACCAGGAAGATTATGCCAAATCATATTATAGCCCGCCCCCCCCCCCCCGACTGCTCTGTTCATGCCAAAGTTCTATTTTTAAAAATATATTTTTATTGATTTCAGAGAGGAAAGGAGAGGAAGAGATAGAAACATCAGTGATGAGAGAGAATCACTGATTGGCTGCCTTCTGCTGAGGATGCCTTGACCATTTCACTTGCTGTCTCCACTCTGACCTCATCTTCCCTGCCTGCCATTCTCTCTGAAGTGGGAGCACTGGCCTTCTTGCTCTTCCTTGAACATGTCCGGCATATTCCTGGCCTTGCTCTTCCTATTCCTAGAATGCTCTCCCCTCAGAAACTGTATGACAAGCTCTCTTCCTTCTTAAGGAGACAGGCTTTTCCTCCTATCAATACCATCACTCCTCCCCAATATACACACACTTCAAAATCCCCTTCCCCACTTTATTTTTTCTTCTTAACATGTATCACTCTCTAACTTTTATCTTCACCAAACGAATCTAAAGGACTGTACATTCAATGTTCTAGTGACAACACACCAGTAGAGAAGGTTTAGGTGTAATGTTTAGGCTTGAATAATGGTTTTAATAATTGAGTAGGACATATTTTTCCAATATTGAAATCTCAATTATGAAGAAATATGTCTTCAACAAGTCTCATATGCTTATAAACTATGTGTGTAATCCTTGACCTTATTCCATTACCGAATAATCTAGACAGTTTCCATATTGCCTGAGGAAATATTTTAGGAGTATTAAAATTTTCTTGAGTTAAGTCTAGTACTCATCTGACACCATACATAGTTATTACAATATTAACCTGCGTGATCACTTTGAAAGTTACACACCTGAAACTAATATAGTATTGCATATCAACTGAAAATTTTTTTTAAAACTTCCTGACTTAGATTATGTTCACTACATCAAAATATATACAAGTTGTGTATCTGATTTACTTAAGAATCCTGGAGCAAATCGTATATTCCAAAGATGTCTTTTACCTCCTTCCCACATGCTCTTCTGGAACCTTCACATTCCCCCATCAAAAGATAGACTTAAATTCTTCTCCTGTGATTCTGGATGAGTCTGTGACTCTTAACCAATAGAATACGGTGGAAGTGGCAGTGACTATCTTTCTACAACAAGGTCATGAAAGGTGATGCAGCAGAGATAGAAGCTGGAATCCTAATACTTGGCTCCCTAAGCCATCCTGGCCCCTAAGGTGGTCATGCAGTGAGGAAGCCCAAACTAGCCTTATGGAGAGACCACGGAGAATCTCTGAGACTACACTGACAGGCGCAGAGAGATGTCCAACCACTCTCCAGCTGTTCAGCTCCAGCTACTGCCTACTGTAACCTCCTGAAAGCCCATGAACTCTCACAAACTGCCCAGCTGAACTTTAATAAACTTATTGACCCACAGAAATTCTGAGATATTACTGTTGCACATTAAGCTACTAAGTTTTGGGATGAATTGTTAAGCAGCAATAGTAATGGGAGCAAAGTGGTGAAGTGTCGGCAGCTATGGTTGGGGCCAGATCCAAGTTTTGTGGAGATAGAATCTTACATAAAGTGAGAGATTTTCTTTAAGAGAAGAAATATAAAACACACCAAAGAAAATAAACACTTATTTAGACTGAGATAAAAAAATCATAACAAGAATCCCAAATTTTGAAAAGCCAACAAATACCATGAACACAATATCTAGGAAAAATATTAACCGCCTGACACACATCTGTAATACATTTAAAACAAATTTTTATTGAATTTACTGGGGTGACATTGGTTAACAAAATTACACAGGTTTCAGGTATACGGTTCTGTAATACATCATCTGTATATGGCGTCATGAGTTCACCACCAAAGTCAATTCTCCTACTATATCCATTTATACCCTCTTTACCTTCTCCTACTTTCCCCAATCCTCTTTCATTCTAGTGATCACCATATTGTTATCTCTGTCTGTTTTTTGTTGTTTTGTTTTGTGTTTTTGCTTAGTACTTTCATCTTTTTCACCCAGCCTCCCAACCTCCCTCCCCTCTAATGGCTGTCAGTCTGTTCTCTGTATCTGTGAATCTGTTTCTATTTTGTTTGTTCATTTATTTTGTTCATTAGATTCCACATGTAAGTGAAATCATATGATATTTATCTTTCTCTGCCTGGCTTATTTCATTTAGCATAATACTCTCCAGGTCCATTTATGCTGTCCTAAAAGGTAAGATTTCCTTCCTTTTTATAGCCATGTATTATTCCATTGTGTAAATGTACCACAGCTATTTTATCCACTCATCTACTGATGGGAACTTGGGGTACTGTAATACTTTATAACTACATATTTTTAGCTGTTTTTAAACACTGATTACTACTTCATATGACAATTATAAAATATTTTCTATTGACTAAAAAGATATTTCCTCTAGCATGATTGATTAAACTTTATTATTATTAATAGTTTATAAAAGTTATATATGTTTAGAATCATATATACTACATTAGTGAATACACACACACACACATACACACACTGAGTGGCCAGGATATTATGATCACCTGATGTTTGTAGGCAAATTAGCTATAATTTCCCGCTGAAGTTGCTAGAGGGCCAAAATAATATAAATAGGGAAGCAGGTTGTTTACCACGACAGTAGAAGTGATTTTTTTCTGAAGATATGGATAAACAATGCGATTTAACAGCTTTTGAATGTGGGAAATATATATATATATATTGAGTGGCCAGATTATTATGACCACCCCATCAGTTCTTCGTTGGGCCACCTTTTGCCTTTAATACTGCGGCGATTCTTCTTGGCATTGACTCCACAAGATGTTGAAAGGTGATGCGAGGGATCTGACACCATGCCTGATGAATAGCACTGTCCAGTTCTGTGAGATTTGATGGTTGTGGAACCAGCTGCCTGATGGCTCTTTTAACTTCATCCCACAAATGCTCAATTGGATTGAGATCAGGTGATTATGGGGGCCACCTAAGCAAGGTAAAGTCTCCCTCATGTTCTTGAAACCACTCCTGCACAATACCAGCACCGTGGCATGGTGCATTGTCTTGTTGGAAGAAGCCATCTCCATTGGGATACGCCATCAACATGATAGGATGAACTTGATCAGCAATGATACTTAGGTATGTTGTGCTATTCAGACGTTGATCCACACGAATTAAAGGGCCCAAATCATGTCAGGAAAACATGCCCCAAACCATAACACTGTCCCCACCAGCTTGAAAGGTTGTACTCATGCATGTGGGGTGCATGCTTTCATGCTGTTTCCGCCAAATTCTCACTCTGCCATCTGCATGATGCAACTGGAAACGTGATTCATTGGACCACATGACTTTTTTGCAATGCTCGACTGTCCAATCCTTTTGTTTCTGTGCGAACTGGAGACGTTTTATCTTGGTAACTGCAGACACCAAAGGTGTTTGAATGAGCCTTTGGCTTCCATATCCCATATGATGCAGTATATGGCTAATTTGCCTATAAATGTCAGGTGGTCATAATAATCTGGCCACTCAGTGTGTGTGTGTGTGTGTGTGTGTGTGTGTGTGTGTATATATATATATATATATATATATATATATATATATATATCCCATGTTCAAAGGCTGTTAAATCACATTGTTTACCCATATCTTCAGAAAAAATCACTTCTACTGTTGTGGTAAACAACCTGCTTCTCTATAATGGTCTGTCCCTCTAACAACTTCATTGTGAAATTATAGTGTGTATGTATATATATATGTATGTATGTATATATATGTATATATATATACATACATATATATATATATGTATATATATATATACACTAATAAAAGGGTAATTTGCTAATTAGACCAGACATCTATCTACCTATCTTCTGGACATCTTTCTGAATGTCCTTCTGGACAAAGATACAGTGGCGGGGGCCAAGGCAGAGGCAGTTAGGGGCAGTCAGGCCGGGGGATGGGGAGAGCAGTTAGGAGTGATTAGGCCAGCAGGAGAGGGCAGTTAGGGGTGATCAGGCCTGCAAGGGGGGCTGTTAGGGGTAATCAGGCTGGCAGGGGAAGGCAGTTAAAGGCGATCAGGCTGGCAGGCAGAGTGGTTAAGTGTGATCAGGTAGGCAGGCAGGTGAGCGATTAGGAGCCAGCGGACCCAGATTGAGAGAGGGATTGCCGGGAGCCGGTCCATCCTTGCTGTTTCAAGGGACCTGGCATATATGACATACTGTTCTTAATATGTTTGCTCACCTTCTTGGCACTATGTGTTTTAACCAAGGTCACCTCTCTGAGAAAGGTTGTTTCCCCAGGTAGGGATTTTCCCCTGAAGTTAGGGAGGAAATAAAACCCCTTAACTAAGTGCCAGGTGGGTAATTAATCACTTTAACTACGAACATTCATGCTTAAGCTACATAATCTTTACTCCCTGGAATGGAGATAAGAAACTCCCTAACCTTTGGAATAGAGATTGATAGGATTGGAATCAACTGGTATAAATACAGATGTAACAAGACAACAGGACACAGAACCTAGACACAGAACCTAGACACAGAACCTAGACACAGAACCTACACAGAACCTAGAGACAGAAGAACTTCGCTGGAGAGAACATGGCAAAAGATCCTGGACAGAAACTGGCCACAGAACCTAGAGACAGAACCTAGCGAGAGAACATGGCAAAAGATCCTGGACAGAAACTGGCCACAGAACCTAGAGACAGAACCTAGCAAGAGAACCTGGCTGAAAAACCTAGAGACAGAACCTGGCTACAGAACCTGGATAGAACATGGCAAGAGAACCTGACTAGAACCTGGTGACTGAACCTGGCTGGAGAACCTAGTGAGGGAACATGGCTACAGAACCTGGCTGGAGAACTTGGAGAACCTGGCTGGAGAACCTAGCAAGAGAACATGGACACAGAACCTGGCTGGAGATCCTAACCAGAACTTTGCTGGAGATCCTGACCAGAACTTGGCTAGAGATCCTGACTAGGCTGCTGATCAACTGAACGCTGTCTCCGTGTCATTCCTTCTTCGCCGACTCCGTCCACACCTTTGAGGACCCCGGACCTGCTGGGGTTGGACCCCAGCAAGGGATGTCAGTCTGACATCCCCCGAGGGGTCTTGGATTAGAGAGGGTACAGGCTGGGCTGAGTGACCCTCCTCCCCATGCACAAATTTCATTCACTGGGCCTCTAGTATAATAATAAAAGCGTAGTATGCTAATTAAACCAGACAGCCAAACAACCTTCCGGACATCCTTCTGGATGATCTTCCAGACAACGCTGGGGCTGCAAGTGCCAAAGCAAACTGCCACGGCTGCGAGGGGCAAGCCCCTTGCACAAATTTTGTGCATTGGGCCTCTAGTATACATATATACATATATACATTTTTATACATATATACATATATATACATATATATATTTTAATCTTTATTGTTGAAATTATTACAAATGTTCCTCTTTTTTCCTCCCATTGTTCCCCTCTACCCAGTTCCCACCCTGCCCAGGCCTTTACCACCCTATTGTCTGCATCCATAGATAATGCATATATGCATATAAGATCTTTATTTAATCTCTTCCCACCCCCCTTCCTCCTAGAGTTGTCATTCTGTTCCATTTCTATTCCCCTGATTCTATTTTATTAACCAGTTTATTCTGTTCATTAGACTTCTTATTCATTTATTTTGATTTTTAGATTCAGTTGTTAATAGATATGTATTTGTTGCCATTTTGTTGTTCATATTTTTTATCTTTTTCTTTTTCTTCTTCATCCTCTTCTTAGAGAATTCCCTTCAACATTTCATATAATACTGGTTTGGTGGTGATGAAATCCTTTAGCTTTTTCTTGTCTGTGATGCTCTTTATCTGACCTTCAATTCTAAATTATAGCTTTGCTGGGTAGGGTAATCTTGGTTGTAGGTCCTTGCTGTTCATCACTGAATATTTCTTGACACTTCCTTCTGGTCTGCATAGTTTCTGTTGAGAAATTAGCTGACAGTCGTATGGGCAGTCCCTTGTAGCTGCTTTTCTTTTGCTGCTTTTAAGATTCTCGTTGTCTTTAGCCCTTGACATTTTAATTTTGATGTGTCTTGGTGTGGTCCTCTTTGGGTTCCTTTTGTTTGGAACTCTCTGTGCTTCCAGGACTTGTAAATCTATATCTTTCACCAGGTAAGGGAAGTTTTCTATCATTATTTCTTCAAATAGGTTTTCAATATCTTGCTCTCTCTCTTCTGGCACCCGCATAATGCAAAATTTTTGGATTCTTTTTTCTTTTTGCTCTTCTGATTGGGTGTTTTTTTGCTTCCTCATATTTCAAATCACTGATTTGATTCCCGGAATCCTCTACTCTACTATTGAATCCCTGTATATTATTCTTTATTTCAGTCACTGTATGCCTAATATCTGACTGGTCCTTTTTCATGTTTTCGTTTGTTTGTTTGTTTGTTTGTTTTTTGGCATTCTCACTAAAATTCTAGGAGGTTTCTAAAAGATTCTTGAGTAACCTTATAATTGTGGTTTTGAACTCTATATCCAGTAGTTTGCTGTCTTCCATTTCTTTTATTTGTGGCATGTTTCTTTGTCTCAGCATTTTGGCTGCTTCCCTGTGTTTGTTTCTATGTATTGGGTAGAGTTGCCATGTTTCCTTGAGTTGGTAGAGTGGCCTTGTGTAGTAGTTATCCTATAGGGCTCATTGGCTCAGCTTCCCCAGTCACCTGAGCTGGGCACTCTAGGTGCACCCCTTTGCAGGCTGTGAGCACAGTCTGTTGTAGTTGATACTTGATCGCTGTTGGTGTCAGTGGGAAGAATTGACCTCCAGGCCAATTGGTTGTGAGGACCAGCTGTGTCTACAATGGAAGAGCTGCTGCGCAGGAGACAACTTTATGGGGCAGGACTTGCTTCAGTGGAGCCTACCAAAGTGGAGTTCACTGAGTCTGCCCCTTGAGTGTGTAGTTTATGGATGTGTAGAGTTGTAATCTGGTATGGTCTGACACTGACCACTGTGTACACTGACTGTTGGGTCTCCAGGGAGGTGCAAAGTCAGCCACTGCCTAGGGCCACCCAGCAGGAGCTACAGAGAGATATGGAGATTCCTCCCCTTTGTATTGGGTTTGGACATGCACAGATGAAGCCTAGCTGTGAAGCAAGACAGACTGTTGCTGGTGCCAGGTCTTGGGCCTTTTATTTATTTATTTATTTATTTATTTATTTATTTATTTTTATTCAGATTATTACATTTGTTCCTCTTTTTCTCCCCCATAACTCCCCTCCTCCCAGTTCCCACCCCACCCTCCGCCCTCACTCCCCATCCACTGTCCTCATCCATAGGTGCACGATTTTTGTCCAGGCTCTTCCCGCATTCCCCACACCCCTTTCCCCCCGAAGAATAGTCTGTCCACTCCCTTTCAATGTCCCTGATTCTATTATAATCACCAGTTCATTCTGTTCATCAGATTATTTATTCACTTGATTCTTAGATTCACTTGTTGATAGATGCATATTTGTTGTTCATAATTTGTATCTTTACCTTTTTCTTCTTCTTCCTCTTCTTAAAGTTTACCTTTCAGCATTTCATATAATACTGGTTTGGTGGTGATGAACTCCTTTAGCTTTTCCTTATCTGTGAAGCTCTTTATCTGACCTTCAATTCTAAATGATAGCTTTGCTGGATAAAGTAATCTTGGTTGTAGGTTCTTGGTATTCATCACTTTGAATATTTCTTGCCACTCCCTTGTGGCCTGCAAAGTTTCTGTTGAGAAATCAGCTGACAGTCGGATGGGTACTCCCTTGTAGGTAACTGTGTTTCTTTCTCTTGCTGCTTTTAAGATTCTCTCTTTGTCTTTTGCTCTTGGCATTTTAATGATGATGTGTCTTGGTGTGGTCCTCTTTGGATTCCTTTTGTTTGGGGTTCTCCGCACTTCTTGGACCTGTAAGTCCATTTCTTTCACCAGGTGGGGGAAGTTTTCTGTCATTATTTCTTCAAATAGGTTTTCAATATCTTGCTCTCTCTCATCTTCTGGCACCCCTATAATTCTGATGTTGGTACGCTTGAAGCTGTCCCAGAGGCTCCTTACACTATCTTCGTATTTTCGGATTCTTTTTTCATTTTGCTTTTCTGGTTGGGTGTTTTTTGCTTCTTTGCATTTCAAATCTTTGACTTGATTCTTGCGCTCCTCTGGTCTGCTGTTGGGAGTCTGTATAATATTCCTTATTTCAGTCTGTGTATGCTTAATTTCTAGTTGGTTCTTTATCACAACATGGAGGGTCTCATTAGATTTCTTGCAGATCTCATTAAGTTTATCAGCAGTTTCTAGAAGATTATTAAAAGACCTTAAAAGTGTGGTTCTGAATTCTATATCCTCCATCGTCATTTGTGTCCTGTTTCTTTGTCTCCGCATTTTTTATGCTTTCTTGGTGCACCCCCTAGTGGTCTTTGTGCGCTGTCTTGTTGTAGTTAAGCCTTGATTGTTGTTGGAAATACTGGGGGTGATTTGACCTCCAGGCCAACTGGCTGTGAGAATCAGCTGTGTCTGCAGTGGGAGAACTTTTGTCCTCTAGGGAAGTGCTAATCTAGCCCTTGCCTGAGGCTATCCGGCAAATGGCTCTGTGCAGGGCTTGGGCGGGGCATGTCCCAGGGGATCAACAGGGTGGGCTCAGCGAGCAGTTATGGCTGCTCTCAGTCCCATCCCCAGGGGCTCTGCCTCTCAGAGTCCCAGCAACTGCTGCAAACCTCAGAGAGAAAACTGCCCTCGAGTTCTGACCGATGCCAGACAGTCCCGCTTCTCCCGTTTGAGTCTGGGTCCCTAGAGACTCGCCCAGAACTGGAGCTCAGAGCCTGAGATTCCCTCCCGATTGAAACAGACAACTGCGCCCTCAGCCTCCTGCCCCCTCCGCGCGCACCTCCACACCTTTGTATTTTTCGCACTGCGCCTCGTCTGAGTCTCGGTATGCTGTTCTCTTTCCTTCTAGTTGAAGAATTTCCCCTCAGCCAGCCTTCCTGTGGTTCTGGGTGATGTCCGTTCCGTCTTTTAGTTGTATTTTTGAAGTGGTTGTGCGAGGCAGCAATCTCTGGTGTTTACCTATGCCGCCATCTTGGTTCCTCCTTGGGCCTTTTATTGATAGGTTTGAGGATTCCTGACCCAGCTGCAGCTTGTTTGAGAGACTTTAACCTGAGCAAGGACAGGCCATTCATATGCAAAAGCCGCTGCACACAGCTTGAGTTGGATTGTAAATTGGACGAGGCGGAGTCTTATGGAATCTCCAGGGCAGAGCAAACAGAAATGGCTGCCAGTCAGCCCTGCAACCTGGGAGGTCCCAGCATAGGAACAATGACCACTGCAATCACCTGTATCTGGGAGAAAGCTGCTCCTGGGTTCCTTCTCCAATGCCAGACAATCCATTTCCTCCTGTATGTGTCTGTATTCCCCAAAGACTTGCCCTGGTGCTGGAGCTCAGAGGAAGTAGGACCTTGTAAGTTCAGTTCATGGTGCCGGGCTTTTAAGAGGAGCAGCTGGGTCTCCAGCAGCCTCTGTGTCACTGAGCCCCAATCTGCACTGGTTTTTACAGCCCATAGTTCTTATTGCCCGTAAGGACTTCTTTTCTCAGCTCTGGGACCCTGGGCTGGGGATCTGTTGTGGCACTGGGACCCCTTGCTCCTCCTGGTGGCCTCCACTGAGACAGCCTCCCTCCAGATTAAAAAAGCCACATATGTGGGTGCAGGACCAGCCTGCATACCTCCTACCAGTCTCAGTGTGCTTTCTTTTTTACTTCTTTATTGTAGGACTTCCATTCAGCCAGCTTTCCAGCAGTTCTGGATGATGGTTGTTCTGTATTTTAATTGTAATTTTGATGCAGTTGTGGGAGGCAGTGAGTACAGGTATTTACCTACACCGCCATCTTTAAATCCTTCAAAAATATTTATTTATTTATTTATTTCAGAGAGGAAAGGAGATGGAGAGAGAGCTAGAAACATCAGTAATAAGAGAGAACCATTGATGGGTTGCCTTCTGCACACCCCCTACTTGGGGATCAAGCCCTCAATCTGGGCATGTGCCCTGACGGGGAATCCAACTGTGACTTCCTGATTTATAGGTCGATGCTTAAATGCTGACCCACACTGGCCAGGCTTGTTAGAGTTCTTAAACTGAGACTTGTGGTAGAAAGGGATTTAATGGAGTACAAGAATAACAACTACAACTGTCATTTATTAAGAAATTATTATGAACAAGCATGCATCAGTGGGGTTCCATTTAATCTCATAAGAATCCCATGAAAAATTCAGGTTCCGGGGTCCCAGTGGAGGACTGTGGAAACAGAACCTAGTGCAGGCAGTGAGGGGAGGTATTTCTTGATAGAGCTATGAGGGGGAACACCAACATGAGCAGAACTGGTTATAACATAGTGGATGAAGGGAATCATAGTGCCAAAAGGGAAGAGAAGAAAATGTGAAGAGGTGGCCTCTACTCCCTCTCTGATTATTAGAAGGCTGCTGGGTACTGTGCCCAATTGGCCTTTGATGCCAACTAAAGGAGAACATATATGTGATGATATTGTGTATGGTTCATCCTAATGATCTACATTTGGTTTAGAATCTACCAGACCTTATTCTTCCTGAATATAATTTGCTATTCAAAAACGTGTAATGATTAACATCAGAGGATGGATTAGGTTTTAGCTATATAGACAGAGCCTAGAACTTCAAAGTGATTTATTTATTGGTACTAAAAAATTGTCTTGTCCATACAGTTAGGATTATTGCAGTTACTAAACTTGAATTATATAGTCCATGAATGGGCATCAATTTCCATTTTTCCTTTTGCAAAATTATATAACTATTGCACTTTTAATTAGGAGGGGAGTGATGCTGATATCAAGAAATTCAATGCAATGAACTTTTTATTATTAGAGATAAAAATTAATCCTCAATTCCTTTGGCCTTTTCATTGTTAACTGTAGAATCAGTCAAATGTGGAAGCTGAAGAAGCACCAAGGAATAATGTAATTGCAACTCTTCAAACAATTGTATCTGTCTGGAGAATGAAGATTGATGATCTGGAAAATAGATCTCATTGTTTCAGTAGTAGAATTATGGGCTTTGCCAGTGGCTATTAAGAGAGCTTCTCTGGGAAACTTTTACCAAAAGAAAAAAAAAGATACTTGTTGGATGAAGAAAATTTAATTCAGCCACTTTTCATTAGGTAAGGCCAGAAACTCCAATTCCCAAGTTCATAGTTGATGAGAGGCCCCAGAGCAGTAATTATCCATTTTTCAAGTTTCATGATAGAAAGCTCTTCAATTAGATATAGACAAGGGGGAAATTATGGTAAAAGGAAGGGTGTTTTGTCCTTTCTAAAGAGCACTAGGAAAATAGAGACTCTATAACATTGTTAAGAGATAATTATATTAAATGAATTAAGCAGTTTGAATTATCTTAAAAGATGTTAAATTACTTTCAGTATTGCTATTTCACTTAAAGTGCTTAAAATTTTAATTCAGAAAATAAACTTGCATTCAGTATTCAAGTTTCCTCAGTTCTCAGCAGGGAAAGGTTGCCTTGGGCCTCCTTGGCCATCCCTTGGGAAAATAGGTTATTCTGTGGATGAACTCGGTAGTGTTTTTGTTCCAAGTGCCAATGAATGTTTAAAATGTGATTCAGTATATTTGTCATGCTGTCTGGAAGATTGATTAGTGTCTCACTTGTTGATTATAATGTTATTTGACAAGCATCGTTTTCCATGACCATTATTTTTTCTACCTTCTCATTCATGTATGAGGTAGATGCAGGTATAAATGATTGACTTGGTAGGAGGCTATGGCAATTACGGAATAAAATAAGTAAGAGGAAATGCCTCTCTCTTTGTTCAACCACATAATGGTAGCACATGAATATTTTATTTCACCATTTTAAAGTGAAGGAAGCTTAGACGGTGCATTGAATGACTTCAGTCTCTCATTTCATTTATGATGTAGTGTTTGTTGTTATTTGCTGCTAAGCAGAGAGTGAAGGTGTAACTGTTTACCAAGGTAAATAGAAGCAGCTATACAACTATGGTCCACTAGGAAGCTGAATTCTGATTATGTATCTGTCTAGGAATTATTTCTAATCTAAGCACAAAGGGGATATACTAGTAGAACACACATTTAGAATGGTTCAAAATAGTCACTGGCATTTTGCCTGATTTTGATCTGCATTTGGAGGCTTCTGTTACCAGACTGTGAGTATAAATGTGAGGTTTTAGAAAACTTGGACTTGAAAACAAGATTATACATGATGATGAGGATGATAGTGGTGGTGATGATGGTGATAAGATTATAAGGTCCATGTTCTATAAATTTGCAAAACTATTTTTTCTTAAATCTGTAACATTTTTTATTTTAAAGTTAAAAATAAGAGAATGTCACATGAGAATGGTACTAAAAGATGAGGTTGGGCAATCAGAGAAAATGGAAAAAATAATTTAGACCTTTAACAGGGTTTATTTAGGGTGGTCAAGGTAAAGTAGCCATAATTTTTAAAAAAGAAAAGAACATGAATGTTCTCTAATGATAAAATATTACATGGGCTTTTTTCTGTGTAAACTGTTTAAAAATATAAATGAAAAGATAAATTAACTGCCTAGCTCCTCCCATCTTATTCTATGTGTGGCTATGGGGGGTAGTTTTTTTTTTTTTTAATACAAGAATGGGATCCTTTTTTACATACTATTTAGAAGGTACTTTTTGTCCCATTTAATTATTTCTCATTATTTGTTTGCATTATAAATCATTAGAAACCATTCAAAAAGAGAGAATAAGAAAAGAAAGCTGAGATTCTACAGCCTGAGCTGTGTTTCCACCATCCAGTTGCTCTCTACCCCTTTAGGGATGAATTTCCTTCCTGATCAGAGGCCTTTAGCCTACATTACCTGAGCTGTGATCTCAGCTATGAACTTCAGAGAAACAGTGTGTTGATTCAACCTCATGGGGCAGGGGAGTTAATAATCATAATAGGATTGGGGAACACAGCTAATGGAGGTGTATATTTTTTCTTGGGTTGAGGAAAAATGAAAACTCAGTGAAATTACCACAAACCCAAGGGGTACTAAGAAGGAGATTATTCAGGCCTGTGCCATAATCAATCTAAATTCTAGTAAATAGGTTTGTTCAAAGACAGAGGAGTAAACCACAGTGAAAAGGTAAAAAGGCTTCAGAATGTGGTGGATGAACGAGGAAACTATTGCTAGAATTTGGAATCCGAACATAGGGGATCAGAAATAAGTGATTTAAGAGATCAGTTTTAAGTATAAAAGGAAGTTACGTTGTAGTTACAAGAATAATAGGAAATATAAAAAATACACAGATCCAACAAATCATGTTATCGCTGCACATGGAAACAGAGGGTGGAAATCATCAAATAAGGCAGGGTGGAAACTCAAAAATTGTGTTCTAAACCTGCCTGAAGGGTGTAGGGTCACAAAAGAGGGAATGGGTAGGAAAGTGCACACTATAATAAGTAGAGCCAGATCTTGCTGGTGCAGGGAAAAATGTGTCAGAAAGAAATATTCCTGCTGACACTAAAGTATTAAAAGGAGCCTTAGCAAAATGTATTCCTTTGTCTGACCTGTCACATGCACATATGTGTCCTTCAATTGCATACAAGGTGAGAGGTGACTGGTTAAGGATAGGATTTGAATATTGGTTTGCCTGGCCAAATACCATCTCACAACAATTCTCCATTTGCAGTGTTATTTTTAATGGCCCCAAGTGCCCAATTTTTTATTATGCTTTGGATAATTTAATATTTTTTTTATTATTTGACATTTATTTACAGTTCAGTTTTTTACTATTATAAATTACTAGAGGCCTGGTGCACAACATTTGTGCACTTGGTGGGGGGTGTCCCTCAACCCGGCCTGTGCCCTTTCGCAGTCCCAAAGCCCTTGGGGGATGTCCGACTGACATCCTTAGCGCTGCCACAGAGGTGGGAGAGACTCCTGCCATCGCCGTTCCACTCACCAGTCATCAGCCTGGCTTTTGGCTGAGTGGTGCTCCCCCTGTGGGAGTGCACTGACCACCAGGGGGCAGCTCCTGCATTGAGCATCTGCCCCCTGGTGGTCATTGCACGTCATAGCGACCGGTTATTTCGCTGTTGGGTCAATTTGCATATTACCCTTTATTATATAGGATGCTACAGCAAATATCCTTGCAAGTAAATCTTTATATGTTGTTTCCTTTGAATAATTACTATTAATTGAGTTACAGAGTCTTAGGAAGTGTCCATTTTAGGCTGTTGATACCACTTCCCAAATTTTTTTCATAAAATTTGTACCCATGTACACTGCCATCAACAATGGAACAGCAAGTGTTTCCCACATCCAAAGGTGAATCATCACCAGGTTCACAAATATCTGAATTATGTTTTTCCCCAATAGTATAGATTATGTCAATTAAGTCATATGAACTCTTTTCTTGGTACCTATTGTTATTAAAGGTGTGCAATTTTAAAACATCTGGTGGAAGTTGGAGTATGTTCTATAGTGACCAAAGAATATTAAGTATACAGAGTAGTCATACGCTTTATTTTAGCAAAGTATCCTAATCTGTTTCTTTAGCCAGTCTAAAATATCTCTTTGCCTTTCATCCTTTGACGTGTATAACCACTAGATGGAAAAACCAATAATTCTTTCTTTCCTAAAATTAGAAAATCAACTAGAGAACTTCAAAACATAAGGTTCTTGAACAGCTCAGCAATATCAGTTTAGTTTTAAAGCATAATCCTCCCCATATTTGAAATTTATTGCTACATGTAAAAAAGTATTAAACATTGTTCATGCACATTATTTGATGTGGAAAAATATAAATAAGTGGCAGTGTTGTCCTTCTGTTAGTGACTTCAATAAATGCATTTATTTATTTATTTATTTTGCACATTTAGATATATTTTTAATATTATCTATAGACTAGAAGGCCTGTGCACAAAAATTTATACACTGGCAGGGGAGGAGGGTCCCTCAGCCCAACCTGTGCCCTCTCACAGTCTGGAACCCCCTCGGGAGATAATCACCTGCTGGTTTAGGGCCGCTCCCCAGGTGGCAGGTGGCACGCCCAATCCCGCAGTGTCTGCCCCATCTCCCCTGGTCCCAGTGGGGTGAGCAGCCGCTCAGATCGTGCTGCTGCCCACCCCGCCCACCCCTCCCAAGACACTGCAGGCCCAGATCCTGTGCTGGGGCAGGCGGCAGCTCAGATCACGCTGCTTCCCACCCCACCCTCCTCGCCTGCCCCTCCCCGCACAAGGCAGGCCAGGATCTCACTCTGGGGCAGTGCAGCGGGATCTGCCTGCAGTATGCAAATTAGATGCCATCTTTGTTGGTGGTTAATTTGCATAATGCACTGATTAGCCAATGGGAGGCGTAGCGAAGGTATGGTCAATTTCAATCTTTGCCTATTATTAGATAGGATATACTATTTCCAAAGGTAGCTTCAATAATAGATCCATTACAAATCATTTCATGGGGGATTTCAATAGTATCCATTCCTAAATGAACACTGCTATCCAGTTTGCCATCTCCAAGTTTTATTAACCATCCACTATAAGAAGAATCCTCTGATCTCATATTTGTTTCAAGAGACAACTTTCTGAAACATCCCTAAATACTACAGTGCTTTAAACCCGTTTGTACTATGGCTGGTCACATAGCATGCAGTACAATACTGAGACATTGTTGAAAATCCCCTCCGAGAAGGAGAACTTTTCCACCAAATACAGCATTCAGATTCATAATTTCTCTTAGTAATCTGCCTCTGGTCAATCCAGGCACTCTGAGGGCGGGTTCCTCCCACAGGCCTCACCCTCGCTGGAAACAGCTTGGGGAGGGGGCCTTAGGGCCAGTGGGACCGATGGAAGTGGGGAGGGGTGGCATGGAGATGGTGCCTGCTCTTCTGATCACTTGCACACTGTGTTTTATACCACAGCATGTGGCAGCGGCTGTGGGACTGACTTCCCAGCACTGACTGCAGGACTGACTTCCGGTTGGTCAAGCATCCGGTCAGGGTTTTTATATATTAGGACTAGAGGCCCGGTGCACAAAAATTTCTGCACTCGGGGGTAGGGGGTTCCTCAGCCCGGCCTGTGCCCTCTCTCAGTCTGGGACCGTTTGGGGGATGTCCACCTGCTGGGGGGATCGGGCCTAAGCTGGCAGTCAGACATCCCTCTGGCAGCCTGGGAGCCCTCAGAGAATGTCCAATTGCCAGCGGGAAGCAGGCCTAAGCTGCAGTCGGACATCCTTAGCACTGTTGAGGAGGCAGGAGAGGCTCCCGCCACCACCACTGTGCTGGCAGCCATCAGCCTGGCTTGTGGCTGAGCAGAGCTCCCCCTGTGGGAGCACACTGACCACCAGGGGGAAGCTCCTGCATTGAGCATCAGCCCCCTGGTGGTCAGTGTGTGCCATATGACCAGTCATTCCCAGTCGTTCTGCTGTTAGGGTCAATTTGCATATTACCCTTTTACTATATAGAATAGAGGCCTGGTGCACGGGTGGGGGCCGGCTGGTTTGCTCTGAAGGGTGTACTGGATCAGGGTGGGGGTCCCGCTAGGGTGCCTGGCCAGCCTGGGTGAGGGGATGATGGCATTTATTTTTAAAATAAAGAGGTTTGAAAGAAAATAGCAATGCACTTTTTTAAGAGTTACAATGAGTCTAGTCAGAATAAAACACATTCAGGTATTTGAAACATAGGTCATTTATTTAGCTACTTGTTATTTTAAATAGCTCCAATAGAAAAGTGCATTATGAAATCAAGAACTGAAGTCTTAGATTGAACTCTGCCACTTTGTAGATGTGTCAATTAGGGAACAAAATTTAACCATCTCTGAGTCTCAGTTTATACATCTATTTTTTTTAAAAAAACTTTCATTGCTTCTTATCTCTCACAGGGTTGTTATGAGTATTGAGATAATGTATGTGAAAATTTGTGAACTGCTCTATTGTAACAGTACTTCTTATTTTTAATAATTACAGTAATACATTTTCTCTCAAGATGGGGGGAAATGAAAGAAAAAATGATAATAGAGAATATTTCAAATAAGATTTATATTGAAGTATAACACAGCTCCAAAAAATTTATAAGTTATAAGTGTTTACCTTAATGAATTTATAACAAAGTTAATACACGTAAGAAACTACTAGCCAGTTCAAGAAATGGAAAATTACCAGCAACCCAGAAGGCCTCCTTGTGCCCATCTTAAACCAACAAAACCACAAACCTCCTTCCGAAGATAACCACCATCCTGACTTCTAATAGTACAGCTGTGTTGCCTGATTTTTAACTTTATAAATTGAATCCTTATATGTTTTGTATATTAGACCCTTATCAGCTATATGTTTTGCAGATATTTTCTCCATTTCCTTCAGTTGCCTTTTTATTTTGTTGATTTTTCCCCCTTTGCTGTATAAGAACTTGTGAATTTGATTTAGTCCCACTTATTCATTTTTTGCTTTTGTAACCTGTGCTTTTGGTGTCATTCAAAAAGTTATTGCCAAGACCAATATCAAGGAGAATTTTCCCTGTTTCCTATAGGTGTTTTATGGTTTTATATACAAATACATTTAAGCCTTTCATTCATTTTGAGTTGATTTTGTACACAATGTAAGATAAGGGTCCAATTTCATTCTTTTGCATGTGGGTATCCAGCTCTTCCAATACCATTTATTGAACAGACTACTTTTCCCCCACTGTGTATTCCTGGCACCGTTGTCATATATTACTTGACTGTATATGTGTGAGTTTATTTCTGGTCTCTCTACTCTGTTCCAATTGCCTTTGAGTCTATTTTTATGCCAGTACCATACTGTTTTGATTAAAAATAACCTTTTTAAAATTAAGGAACTTTCATTCTATTTATATTTTACTAAGATTTTTGGTCAGAATGGGTGTTTCATGTTTTAAAATATTCTTTCTATACTAAAATTATTCCAAGGTAATGAGCTTACTTTAAAAAAGAAAGGAAATTAAAGATAAGTTGGAGTTATTTCTTGTCAACCAGGGTTAATTGTAGCCAAAATTCACTTTAAAGTCATGAGTTTCAATCAAAATTAAAGCAAAATGGAGAGAAATCAGGAATCAGGTTTAGATTGGTGAGGTAGCCAAAAACATAAATAAGAAACATTATACAAAAAAATCAAAACCTTCAAGACTCAGAAGTTCAAAATCAATTAATAAGCTGTGACTAAGAAATCTGCATGCATAAGGGAATGTAGGCACTAATTTTGTTTCAAGCAAGTAGATAATTCTATTCTGGCAAATTCCATACTAAGACTGAGTTTCTTCATCTGTCAGCACCAGTGAGAACCTCTGTCCTAACTTGACTCTGGTTCGTAGATGGTTTCTTGCTTTTCTTCAGACTCAAGAGACAGTTTTAGATGGTAATCATTTTGGGCTTGTAGCAAAATTTAAGCCCTATCCAATTTCCTTTTTTATTAACAGGTGTTTTTTTTTGGCAAGGAAGAACAGCAGAGAGGTTTGAGGAGACTCTTATCTTCTAGACTCAAAAAGAGTTGTGTTAGGTTGAGTCATTTCTTACCCCAGAAAATTTCTACCCAATTATGCTTTTCAAAATGCTGTTCAGTAATGTTTAACAAATAAGCGCTTAAATAGATCTATAATGTCCCATTAAGGCCCACAGGTGAGAAAATGCAAATGTTTTTATTAAATACTAGGGGCCCGGTGCATGAATTTGTGCACCTTGAAAGGAACTGTGGGCTGCAAGACTGCGGTGGGCACAGGGGCCGGTCTCGGCCCATCCTCTGCACCCCCGCCCGGCCCCTCCCACCACGGCCCCTGGTCCCCTCTCTGCCAGCAGTCCTGCTCCTGCCACCATTGCTTCCACACACTGATGGTGCCGGCCTTGCTCACACCGGCTGATGGCGTGGAGCAATTGGGGCTGGTGCCAGCAGCGGGTGCAAGCAGGGCCAGCGCTGGCAGTGGGTGCAAGCGGTGGCTCCAGAGCCGGCAGCAGGTGTGAGTGCCGGGTGGGACTGCAGTGCGCAGGAGCATAGAATTTTCAGTAATCACCAGAGGCTCATCTGGATAACAGTGACTGGTGCCCCGTCTTGGTCTGGCACCCCACTCACCTGCTCCACCATCCCGCTGCGGCCAATGCCCGCCATGTTCTGTGCG
This sequence comes from Myotis nattereri, assembly GCF_964212035.1. Classification (NCBI taxonomy): domain Eukaryota; kingdom Metazoa; phylum Chordata; class Mammalia; order Chiroptera; family Vespertilionidae; genus Myotis; species Myotis nattereri. Next base: position 39,724,825 of record NC_138082.1, read on the forward strand.
CGCCCCCTGGTGGTCAGAGCACATCATAGTGACCAGTTGTTTGGTTGGTCGGTTATTTGGTTGTTCCGCCAGTCTATTTGCATAATAGGGTTTTATATATATGGATATTTTGAGGTAAAACATTATTACTGTGTTGCTTTTAATCATGTGTTGGACTGTCCTTCTTACTTTTTTTCCCTCTCTTTCTTTCCCCTCTTCTGTCTCTCCCTCCTTTCTTCTCTCTCTTTTCTTTCCTTTCCTTCCCCTTTCTGTATATTAAACAACTAAAGCATCTACAAACTCTTACAAAGTATTGGGAATACCAAGAGGTGGAATGCACAATTCCTAATCTTAAGGAATTTATCATCTAGTCATGGAGGCATAGGTTAAATTCAAATTCATACATTTTATACACAGTATTGTTAAAGTTCAAAATCAGGTGGAAATGTGTGGAAAGCAAGGCCTAGTTAATGCAGAGAGACATTTCTGTGGGAATGGGCAGTGGGAAGAGTTTCTAAAAACACATACCCTGAGCTACACCAAGACAGAAGACAGCGCAGGCCAGAAAAGTGAGGTTGGGAAGATATTCTTTTAGTGAGGATTGGAGTCATCTAAAGTGACAGAATCAACAAAATAACAGCAGTTTAAATAATAGAAATGGATTTCTTGTTCACTTAAACCTAGTTTGTAGCTCACCCATGTGTGGTATGGTATTCCATCGTGTCAGGGAACCCAGCTCCTCCTTTTGCTGTGACATCCTCCGCACACAGCTTGCACCACAGTGTCCTGTGTGGCTTCTTAGACGTCAGTCATGATAGGAAGAAGAAGCACACAGTAACTGCCTTTCCCTCTAAGGCAGTGGTTCTCAACCTGTGGAGCACGACCCCTTTGTGTGCCTCTTTTGCACACAATGCTAGATTTAGTCAGTGTGTATTTCTGTCAAACCAGGAATGCAGTTTACGACCCTTTCACAGGGGTCGCCATCGGAAAACACATATATAATTACATATTGTTTTTGTGATTAATCACTATGCTTCATTATGTTCAATTTTTAACAATGAAATTGGGGGTCACCACAACATGAGGAACTGTATTAAAGGGTCGCGGCATTAGGAAGGTTGAGAACCACTGCTCTAAGGAAACACTGGGAAACCTCATTTGTCCTGAATTTTGTCACATGACCACACCTCGCTGCAAGAGAGGCTGGGAAATGTAGTCTTTCTAGTAGCCATCTACCTAATTAAAGATTTATTTTTAGCCATAAGCACAGGAGTATAGGCATGAAGAGTGTAGCACAAGTGTGAGCAGACAGAATTACTGAAGCAAATACTTTTTGTATCTCATGTATCTAAGGAAAATAATCTGGCCATGAGGGGTGGAAATTATATGTATTCTATTTTAAAATATAACATTATTTAATTTGACTGTAACTATAAAGGTGATGATATATGATGATGATGATGATGATGGTTCATGGCTCCTTGATAGGAAAAAACAACACCTATTTATCATTCTTGCTTTAAGACATTAATTGTGAACTCCTCCTAGGTTCATTCTTCTTGGGATGATGTGTCTGCTTAGATGAATACAGAGTGCAACAATTGAGAGTACTTTACTAGGAGGAATACATCTTGAACTAAAATTTCATAAAACATAGCAATTTTTTCAAATCTCCAATTTTGAATACAAGAGAGATTAAATAGATAACTTAAGGCACCGAAATATAATCTTAATCTTTTCCCATTTTAGTAATAGGCCTGCTCAGCCCTTCCACAGTTCAACGTTTACTCAAGTCCCATGACAGGCAATTAGTAGACCTTATGTTTAAGTAAATAATATTTATTTGGTTTTCTAATTTACCACTGTAACCCTGGAACTTTGAGAGAAAGCATTTTAACTTTTCTAGTAAACGGTAAAAAAAAAGCCTCAAAAAACTTCTTACAAAACTTTGGAAGTTAAGATACGATATTTGTGTTGCCAATGATTTCATCTGGAATCATTGCTTTAACTCCATTTCCTGTTTTTGGGGAGAACATTGCAGATGACATGTTTTTAATAGGCTATAATCACACTAGCAACAGGGGTTTGGCAAATAGCTATGAGCAGTATAGACAGAAGTGTGGAGTGTGACGGTTTCAGACTTCTGAGCTTCTTGATGCTATTTTAATGCACTAAGAGTATAAACTAAATTTAGATCCTGCTGACTGTCACCAGAGTGAAGTGTGTGCCTCTTTTGCACACAATGCTAGATTTAGTCAGTGTGTATTTCTGTCAAACCAGGAATGCAGTTTACAGCTCCCATCCCTTCTAAGCATTTTAATAACTATACATATGCATTTAATGACTGCTTTGATTTGCACCTGTTCATTTACATTTGTTGTCCCTAAAGTAGTTACTGACACGTGTTGTTTTTCTTGTGTTCATTGCATTTTACTTTTGATAAGTCTGATGTCACATTGAAAGTTAATTTCTGACCTGAAGTTTATGTTACCTCCAGTGGTTTTCAGCCTTCTGGCCCTTTAAATACAGTTCCTCATGTGGTGACCCAACCATAAAATTATTTTCGTTGCTACTTCATAACTGTAATGTTGCTACTGTTATGAATCATAATGTAAATATCTGATATGCAGGATGGTCTTAGGTGACGGCTATGAAAGGTGACCCACTGCTCTAGTGCATTGTTTCTCAGCCTGAGCACGATCGGCATTTTGGGATCAGATAATTCTTTGCTATGTACATTGTAGGATGCTCAGCAGTATCCCTGGCCTCCACCCAAGTCTGACAACCACAAATATCTTCAAACATTGCCCAATGACCCAGTGGAGCAAAATCACCCCAGTTGTGACCACTATGCTAATCTATGTAACTGCTTTTCATCTTATTCACTCCTGCCCAGGCCAGGCGACTGTCATCACTCAGCAAAGCACTGCAGTCGTTTCCTGCTGGATCGTCAGGGGCACACCCCAGCTGTTCTCCAGTTCATTCTCCATATTGTAGCCAGAGTGATCTCTTCAAACCCCAATCTCATCATGTTACTCCCTTTTGAAATACCATCACTGCTCCCCAGTGACTTAGGACTAAGGGAGAACTCCTAAAAATAGCCTATAGGATTTATCCTAGTTGGACCTCCAGGAGCACCCCTTGCCTTCATCTCAACCTAATTTCTCTTGCCAGTCAGGGTCAGGCCTTTCTACCTGCCCTTCCCCTGCTCTTGCTTTGCTCTGCCTCCCTCTCCGCACTGATCAATGTGCACTCACCCTTCAGTTCTGGCTCCAGTCTAGCTTCAAGCTGCCAGAATATTCTTATCTAATTACTTAGGACCAAGTCAGATTGACCTGCTATAGGCAATTTTAGGCCAATTGGACTAAAGCCAATTATTTTACAAACTAATTTACCAAAGGATCAAATTACTGAACTTAGTCACCAAACCTACAAAACCTTGTTTTTTGTTTTACTACTTATAGTGTTTCCTACAATTAGTTTTGCCTGAGTTAGATTTAGAGAACTATGAAGGCTATAGTCAGTAATCGGGTATTATGATGTCTGCAGGCTCTCTCCCTACCTGTGAGCGCTGTCCAACAGTTCAAGTTTCCCTCACTGGGACTAAGAGACCAGTACCTACCCGCAGTGTGCTGGCCTTTGTCTCCATCTTTCTCTAGTAGGCAGTTAGATTCAGAATCAAATTAAATATTGCTTAAAATGTAATTATGATAACTCATTGAAACAGGAATTTTCAAAATCCATTAGAATATCCCATATAATCTGGATTGCTTTGTAAGTAGTTAAAGAAATAAAATTTTGTAAAATGTAGAAATTAATAAATTCAGCAATTTTCATTTGAGATTATAATGAAAGGATCCTAAACATTCTTAAATATTGGCAAAATTGATAATGACTTTAAGAAGATTCAGTGGAAATGAGTTTCAGGTTAACATTTCTCACATGAAATTTGGATTATATTTAAAAGAAGAATGTATTCATAATAAGAACAAATTACTTATTGCCCCTTGACTTTTGCAGCATTAAGTATCCCTTCAAAGATTCTTAAGACCCATGTATTTGTTAACTCTAGTCAGGAAGAATATGTCATAGCTGCCTGATTCCCATTCTACAATTATTTGGTCATTACTCTGGTAATAACCTGTCTCCCTCACTTGATTGTGGCTCTCCAAGAGCAGAGCTGTGACCACTTTTGCTCATTAATTATCCACAGGGCATATCACAGCATCAGGCACAAAGTAGATGTTTATTTAAATGTTTTTGAATAAATATGTATAAAAAATAGAATGCAGTATTAGCCTCTTAAGGCATAATAATGACACTGCAAGCAGCTCCTGGCCTTAAAAAGGCTGTTGATTGTTCTGGACCTAATTCTGTAAAAACAATAAGAACATACAACTGTGTTTGTGTACAGTATTTGTTTACAGTATTTGTATACAGTATTTGAAACACCTGCTTCTACAGCTGAGACAGTTCACTTCGTCTTTTGATAGTAATACCCAACAACATTTTATTTTTCAGATAAAAGTGTGTGTGGTTTCTATTTGAATGAAAAGCAGGTTTGGCCCTAACCGGTTTGGCTCAGTGGATAGAGCATCGGCCTGTGGACTGAAGGGTCCCAGGTTCAATTCCAGTCAAGGGCATATACCTTGGTTGCAGCCACATCCCCAGTAGGGGGTGTGGAGGAGGCAGCTGATCGATGTTTCTCTCTCATCGATGTTTCTAACTCTCTATTCCTCTCCCTTCCTCTCTGTAAAAAATCAATAAAATATATTTTTTTAAAAAAAAGAAAAGCAGGTTTGTAAATTTAAATTTTATTGACTACCATATTCAAATGAAATAGCACGGTCCTTTATCAAAATTTTTAAAATGCCATAATGGTATGTTTTTAAGTGAATATTGTATTATAATATCTTCAAATACAAGTAGAACATGAGTGATTGTTGGCAGTGATGCTTATGGAGCTAGTGTTGTCCTTAATCTGAGGTGAGTTGGTGAACATTCCCAGCCTCCTGAAGGGAATGGAGGAGAGGGGAGGCAATGAAGGAGGCAGAAGGAATACAGGCACCTGGTATGTTTGAAAGAAAAAATGCCTTTTCAGTCTATGCAGTCTTATTTTAAAACTTCCGTAATTCCAAACTTATGTTCTCAGAGTCTCTCTCCACATCCTAAATCCATATACAACATAAATGCCAGTCATTTGAATCCTTTAATGACCATTGTGGTATCTGCAGTCTATAACTTCAAATATTTCAGATATATTTCATATCCTGTATTGAATAACTACGAGATCCATGAAGAAGTCTAAAGTATGCTGCTTCTGTCACTGTCTCTTGCTCATGGTGACTTATTTCTCTGTGTATTTTACAATGTTTAGTTATGCGCTCTTGTTTCACTGGTCTTTCCCTGTTGGAGTGCTGCGAGGCCTGGGTTGAGGATGCATCCCTCCAGAGAGTACTGTTTTAGCTACTTCTAGACGCCCTAGGATGCAACCAATCCTGGACCATATACTTTTTGTGATTTGGGGTTTTCTGAGCCAGGCAGGCAATGAATGTCTACATCCTGAGTCCCTCATAATGGTAGGACTGTGATTATACATTCTCAGAAAGCCAACCTTTCTCCCCAGTCTTTGGACGAAACAGACAGGTTTCCTGGTGACGTCACTTTGCTGTCAAGTAGACTTTCTGAAAGGTTACTTTTCAAAGGACTTGGCTTTGAGTTTCATTTTCAGCTTTCCACTTTGCAGAGAAGCAAAGCCTTGATTTTTGCTCCCATTCAGTTGTCTGAACCCAGGACTCTACGGTGCCCACACGGCAAATGTCCCAGGGGCAGCCCTGGCAGTGGTGCCACCTCACAAAGCTGGTTTCCATGGTTGTCCTCTGTGGATTTCCTTTGCTTTCTTGCTAAGTATCGTAAGCATCTGAAAGAATTCTTAAAATAACTGTATCCATTATACAAGGGGAGGGTTTTTAGGCTATCTGTCAGCTCATTATATTGCTAGGAATGAAATGCAACAAAGATTCTATATTTAAAGAGATACTTCTTTTAAGGAAGGGATACTTAACTTCCCTTCCTTCCTCCCTCCCTTCCTTCTTCCCTTTAATCTATCTACATAAGGTAGTTAATTATTTAAATAAAATTTTAGAGCTACTCTGGAAGGAAGGAAAAGGGATTTTATGGTGTTACAGCTTCCTTTATTATACAAACAACATTAAATTGACAGAAGACACCAAAGTTATTCTTTTCCTAAACGTAGGATTTTCTAATAAATGAGAATGAAATACAGCAGACATTTACTGATCACCTGGTATGTACCTGAACCTGTGCTATGCGGGTCCTAATATATTAAACAAAATGCCGTTAAGATTCTGCCAGTAGGAAATAGAGGGAAGACACAGACTCGGAAGTATCGGTAACCTTTAACTTAAATAATTTTAACTTTAACACAATTTTTACTTTTGTACGTGCCCCGGACTTTAGGAACCAGACCTTTTGTGCACAGGCTTGTGTATGCGTAAGCAGTCAAGGTGGATGTTGAGCTATGACCCCGGAAGTTACTCATGGATATCCAAGTTCTGGTGAGAAGGGTTTGACCTGTGAGGAAGGAGGATGCTGGGAAACAGAAGCCCTCGCCCTACCTCATACTATGCATGCCTCTGCACATGGCCTTCAAATGTTAAACCTCAGAACATATTAAATACATGTTAAGAATAAATGTAGTATCTTCTTGGGGTGGGAGGCTATTGAATCATCCATAGTGCTGGTTAATCAGAGAAGCTTAAGAGAAATAACATTTTTGAGCTGAGCTTAAAAGACGTGGCAGCTCATCATATCAGGTAGCAAGAAGAGCGAGAGAGAAGGCAAGGGTGCTCAAAGCTCTTGGTGTGTTCAGGGAACTTTAAGACGCCATCTCAAATACGCGTAGTTTACGTACTTGAAGCCCTTTCGTGTGATAGTACTCACTAATGTTCACTGAGCATTCCCTGTGCTGTTTTCAGTGTTTTACGTGTAATAACTCACTTAATTGTGTCAACAATCCTGTGAGGTGAGAACTAGTGTCATCCCATTTTACAGATGGTCACACTTTTGAAGTAACATTCCTAAGGTCATAGGTGGGCAAGCCAGACCTCAAACTCAGGCATTCTGACCCCAGAACCCATGCTCTTAACCTTTATGCTCTGTTGCTCAAAATGAAGGCTGGATTTATCCTGGAGGAATTAATCAAGAGTTCTCATTCCCGAGAAAACCAAGTAAAAGAGGGTGGTTTGTTTTCTCCCAGGTAGATTCTATGTACCATGAAAATTGACTTATGGTTGGCAGTTTATTTACTCAAATATTGCCCTTCTCTAAGAAAAAATGTGTGATTGAATGAATGCAGAAACTGATTATTAAATTTTCAGGAATTTTACAAGCCAGTTATTAGATACAGTGTTGTTAAAAATTAAATTATATAAACATACATTAACAAAGGCAATAAATATTCAGAACCTATTACTCCCTAATTACTTAACTACATTCGAGTGTTACACATGCGCCTTGGAGTTTTTTGTGTCCTGTGTACATATGGTGGAAATACTTCGTGACGGTGTGCTTCTGAGCACCTCTTCCCAGCTGCACATGCAGTAATGTCGTCACATTGGTAACTTGTTGGCAGTGGTGGGAGTGTTTACCACAGCATGATTTCGTAAGCACTACAAATTGGGGCTCTTTTGTTCAGATTTGCGATTTGTTCAGTATGAACAGATATCACACACTGCCTTCATTCCTCCTTTAAAACATTTTGCCTTAAGTTGATTCTCAGGAGGGCTCTGTACTATATAGAGAGTTTAAATTGTATAGCAGGGACCTCTGGTGTCTCAATTATAGTAGTGCTACAACACTTAAGAAAGGGAATTTGGAAACCAGTTTCTCATTAACACACTTAATTATTTCAGAAAATTGAGAATTCATCTTAGTTTCAATCACCACCCAAAGTAACACCATCCTTGTGTTTTATGATCCTCAGCTTTTCAGTTGAAGGAACTGAGATTCATCACTCCGGAGTAAAAGTGTGTTTCATTTTCTCCCTCAGTTTGCTGAAAGTGGGAGTCATAATGTAGAGGAATTCTGCTTCTGGCAGGACCGCTAAAGAGCCAGGTGACCTGGGCATAGTGGTCTTGCCTCTCAGCACTTTAGAATCACCTGGGCATTTTTAAAAAAAATATACTGATAACAAGCCCCACCCAGACCCATAATACCATAATCTCTGGGGGTGGAACGTAGGAGCTGGCATGCTTTGAAATGCTCTTGAGTTGGCTCTCATGTACAACTGATTTTGAGACCTACAGTCAAAGCACTTACAGAGAGGGCAAACAGCCTATGATTAAGGGTTCCAGCTGGCAGGGCCAGAACTCCTCCTTTCCAATCCCCACTCTTAAATTGCCTAGCTGTGTGACCTCAGGTAAATTACTTACTGTCTCTGTGCTTCAGCTTCCTCACTTGTGAAAGTAGAGTAATCACATCAGTTGATACAGGTGAACATTTAGAGAAGGACCTGGCACTGAAGTATTTGTTGCTAGTGTTATTACTACTAAGGACACTTGCCTAGTAGTTCCATATGTCACCTCTATGCTTTGTATAATGGATACATACTTGAGGGCTACTTCTTGATGTTCTATTTACTATACTTTTTGTCTTTCCTACTGTGTTTTAGCTCATAATCATACCAATATCTCCCCTCCTTTTTTAAAAAATATGTTTTTATTGCTTTCAGAGAGAGAGAAAGGGAGAAGGATAGAGGGATAGAAACATTGATCAGCTGCCTTCTGCTGGACTGGAGCCCACAACCTGGGCATGTGCCCTTAGCAGGAATCGAACCAGGGACTTCTTGCTTCATGAGATGATGCTCAACCACTGAGCCATACTGGCTGAGCTTGATATTTCCCCTTTTAACTGTCCAAAATTTTTTCATTTTCTCTTAAGTTGGAAAACCCCAGAGCAGGTAAAGTGCTCCAGATGGCTCATTTATTAAATCTTAAAACTGCATGGTAAAAGCAGGTAAACTCATTCCCCAGGACAAGACAACATTCTTTACTTTTTCCTTATTAATATGGTTTAGAGTTTATATATGTGAATTACCTTGGAAAAGTATATTAATGCTAACCATATTTTATAGCTAATTTAACAATGTAGATAAGATGCGGGGTAGCTGCACCCATATGCCTCTAAAACTATATTCCAGCAGTTTTGACTCCAGTGAATTCACCTTTAGAGAATATTTTAAATGATTTCCAGTTTTGTTTTCAAGCACCTACTGTAACCAGCTCTTGAAAGAAAACAAAGCCCATTGATGACTTTTTAAATGGCTTAAAAAAAAAAAGATTTTATGGTAATGGAGAGCAAATGTTAAAATCCTTTTAGATTTTATCTCCCAGAGTTAAATGTACATAAACATTTTTGTTTGCTGAATATCATCTCACTACAAAATTTTCCAACTTGTCCAAAGTGTTATGGTCTCGTCCATCTCCCTCCAAGTATATGCCCTAGGCGAAGCAGAAAAAGCCCATTTCTCCCAGCTGGCCATCGTTCACTCGGGATAAACAGTGGCAGAGCATTTTGCTGCCCTAGGCAAACTCCACCTGAGAGGACAGGCTGGCATTGCATAAAAACAAGCAAGGTAGAGTGGATGCCTATTTGGCAGGTAGAGATTTTTAAAAGAAGAAAAAAAATGATAGCATTTCTAATGTAACCCAATCGAAAAGCTTGACAGAGCCGAGCATCAGTCGTAAGAAAACCTCCATTGCATTATTTCAACATCTGCTCTCCGGTGTAGGAGGGGAGCAGGTGCTCTATCTGGTAGCACCGTTGATGAGATAAGAGTTCTTTTGATGTGTCCCGCTGTGCACAGATCTGATGTGTATAAACCATGTTAATTATATGTCACGATGTTGTCATGGAAATTTTCTGAGGACACTGGTACCAAATAGTTTAGTGAGAGCCATGTTATACAAGGTTTCTGGGGAGCCATAGCTTCTCAGCATATAAATGATTTCCTCTGTGTAAGTTAAACACTTGGGTAGAAATGGCCATGCTACCATAGTGGTTCAAAAATTTAATGCCTTAAGAGAAATCAGGCACGTAAGCCTATCCATAGGCCGGATCCCCTGCATCACCTCTCTGCAGGCTCTCAACCGTCATCTATAGATGACAGGGGAAGAGACTGAGTCACAGAGTTTTAGGGATTGATGGCTGAAGCTCACTGTATTGCCATTATCCTAATTCCTTCTTATCTTGTTTATTTCACACTAAAGGCCTGGTACACGAAACTTATGCACAGGTAGGGTCCCTAGGCCTGGCAGGTGATCAGAGCTGATCGGGGCCTTCCAGCTGCTGGCTGGGGCCTTCCTTCATTCCGCACCTTCCCCTGGTGGTCAGCGCACGTCATAGCAAGCAGTCAAACTCTCAGTCTCCCTGTCAAACTCCCGAGGGGGCAATTTGCATATTAGGCTTTTATATATATATACAAGAGGCCCGGTGCACAAAAATTTGTGCACTCGAGGGGGAGGGGGGTCCCTCAGCCCGGCCTGTGCCCTCTCACAGTCTGGGACCCCTCGAGAGATAACAACCTGCTGGCTTAGGCCTGCTCCCGGGTGGCAGAGGGCAGGCCCAATCCCTAGGTGCAGCCCCTGGTCGGGCTCAGAGCAGGGCCAAGTGGGGAGTTGGGGCGCCGCCCCCTGTCATACACAGAGCAGGGCGATCGGGAGGTTGTGATTCCACCTTCAGTCACGCTCAGGGTAGGGCCGATTGGGGGGTTGGGGCACCATCCCCTGTCACACTCAAGGCCGGGTCGATGGGGAGGTTGCGGCGCCCCCCTTGTCACGCACAGAGCAGGGCCAATCAGGGGGGTTGGGACTCTGTACCCTGTCACGCACAGAGCAGGGCCAATCAGGGGGTTGGGGCGCTGCCCCCTGTCACGCACAGAGCAGGGCCCATCAGGGGGTTGGGACACTGCCCTCTATCACCCACAGAGCAGGGCTGATCAGGGGGTTGGGGTGCCACCACTCTCACGCTCAGGGCAGGGCCGATGGGGAGGTTATGGCTCTACCCAGTCACACACAGAGCAGGGCCTGTGGGGGGGGGGGAGGGTGTTGGGGCGCCGCACCCTGTCACACACAGAGCAGGGCTGATCAGGGGGTTGGGGCGCTACACCCCGTCACACACAGAGCCGCAGGGCGATCAGGGGGTTTGGGCGCTGCCCCCTGTCATGCTGATCCTGGTGCCAGGAGGCCTCGCGGCTCTGCTGATCCCGGTCCTGGGAGGCATATTACCCTTTTACTATATAGGGTAGAGGCCTGGTGCATGGGTGGGTGCCAGCTGGTTTGTCCTGAAGGGTGTCCTGGATCAGGGTTGGGGTCCCCACTGGGGTGCCTGGCCAGCCTGGGTGAGGGGATGATGGCTGTTTGTAGCTGGTCACACATCCTTCAGGGTGGGGGTCCCCACTGGGGTGCCTGGCCAGTCTGGGTGAGGAGCTGAGGGCTGTTTTCAAGGTGGGGGTGACTAAAGCTCCCAACCGCCCCTCTTTTTCTTTTTTTTTCTTTTTTATTCTGGGCCAGCTTTAGCTTTGAGGCTTGGCTCCAGCTCTTAGGCCTCCACTGCTGAAAGTAGGTTTCTGGCCTTTGCTTGCAATGTTGAGATCCTGCTGGCTGAAGCCCGGCAGGTTTCTGGGGTTTTGTTTAGCTTCTATGTTTGTTACATAGTTGCTTGCAGCTCAGAGGCAGGCGGGGGAATGTTGGAGTCCTCCGTCACTGAAGCAAGCAAGCCTCATGTTAGTTTCAAGCTGCCTGGCTGCCAGCTGCCATCTTGGCTGACAGTTAATTTGCATAGTGCCCTGATTAGCCAATGGGAAGGATAGCGGTCGTATGCCAATTACCATGTTTCTCTTTTATTAGGTAGGATAGATTACATACTATACCTTTGCGCTTTTGTTAGTGATCAATGTGAGTCTTTTGCCTGTGTTTACCCTACATACTTCTCAGGTCTATAACCTACTCCAGGCTAATCAGAGGATCACTAGGCCCAAAAGAAACCTGAGAACCTAGCTAGTTCTCAACATTTAGCTACTAAGGTTTTTACCTGAGATTATCTAAATTAGCTATACTACTTCCAGGTTTTTAATCAGTTAAATAAATTATCTTTTAAATAACCAAATCTCTCCCACTGCAAATTTTAAAATGTGGTGTGTGTTTTTTCAGCTTAGTCCAAAAAAAGTAACAATAAAGAAAAGAATAAAGAATAAAGTAACCTTTTATATGGAACTGCAATATTAATGAGGTTTGCATATTTTCTTCCAAATATGTTTTTGTAGATGTGCACATGTATAAACATTCACATAGGTATAGAACAGGCTTCTTTTACATATATGACTTCTATGGTCTATCCAGTTCTACATAGTTTCCCCTACTTGTCATATAAAGAATATTTGCTCATGTCATTAAATATATTTTATAATATTTCATAATATCGAACAACCATTCCTGGTCTGTTGAGCATTTAGCATGTTTCTTATGCCATCGAGCAGTTAGTATATAATGAATATCTTCACTCTTACAACAATTTTAACTCTTTTTATTCTTTCTCTTTTCTGGGTCCATTTGGATGTCAGACCAGGAACTAATATAACTCCCTAAATATTCACTGTATTCAAGTAAGTGGCAGCCTGGTTAGTGGTAAATTATCTTTCATCTATAGAGCACTGCACTCATAGAAAATTGAAAATCTGATTAGGCTACAATTTTTCCTCAGTTGAGCATAATTTACCAGAAATGATAATAGTTAATGCCTTAGGGGGTCTTAAGAAAAAACTAAGTACTAAGTATTAAGTATTAAAAATGAATGCTACTAAAGACTTTTGCATATATTTTAGACACTAAATATGAGGATTCTTGAATTAATATATAAGACGTGCTGCTAGAAGTTAATATTTAGCATGATAATGAAATCTGAGATAATGGTATAATTCAAAATACAGTGATTTACTCAAGTACCTGCATTCTCCGGTAAAATGAAAAAAAAAATAAAATAAAATCTCCCCTGAAGGGAAAAAGAGAGAGAAGGAAACACAAGATCATTTTCTTTTTTGAAACAAATTTTCTTTTACTTAAAAGTGATTTATATTTTCAATTCCAAAAAAAAGAAAGAAATATTTTACATTCTCTGGAAATCTCTACTGTCTCAATTCACTGGTTTTTATAAGGAGGGAGCGTGGATGGAGCACCGGGTTGGAAGATTTATGACCTTGAGCAATTTGCTTATTTTCTTTGAGCATCAGTCTCTTCATTTGGACAATAGTTGTGATGAGAATTGAATATAAAGCACATCAAAGAGTGCCTGACACATAACTGACTCCTGCTTATTAAATGTTAATGCTTTTAAATGATAATGACAGATTATTTTAAGAGGTAGGTTTTTAAAATATTTTTTCTCCTTGAATGGAAGTCAATGATTAAAACTGTGTTAGTAGGTAAATGGTTGCCATTTTACCATAAAATCATAAACATATAGACAATTGAAAGATGATTAATAATACACCAAAAAACAATTGAAAAGTTAAAACTCAAAAGGTAAGCAATTCTGATGTCTTCAGAAGTACCCTAATCTCTTTATGTATAGTTAATTGATCAAAAATAGTTAAAACAATGACTTAAACTTATAATAAACTAAATTAACACTAAAGACAGGATAAAATATATCTTGTTATTTTTATTTCTCAGTTCTTTCGACCATAAAGTAGAGAGAAAAGAGGAAAAAAATCAAAACTAAAATGATACATTATCTAAAAGTTAATGGGAAGGAAAGCCTTTTATCAAACACTGTGCTCTTAAGTGGTTTTAATATTAAAAAACAAAACTTGAAAATAAACGAGCCATGTATACGTCTTAAAAACTAGAAAAATGTATTAAAATTAATTAAAAGAAGTCAGGAAGCAGATGTTAATAAAGGTAAAATAGTATTAGTAGAGTAGAAAACACAAGAAACAAATAAAGTAGTATGACAAAAACCAACAGCAAGTTCTTTGAGTGTGGGTGAAATCTACTTAAGTAGGCAAATGCATGACCAACTTGACTAAGGAAAATTTTTAAAAACTACCAATATAACAAGTCTGAGTTTTAAGTGGCCTTCCAAAAATAGCTCCTCCTCCTGCTAGTCACACTTCTCAGAGAAAGAGTAAGTGGTGATCAACTCCCCAGTCCTTTTATGGAGTTAGCCTATGCTTAATATCAAGCATCTGATAAAGAAGCTGTATAAACTTGCTAGGGTTGCCATAACAAAGTACCACAAATGGGGTGGCTTCCCAGGAATTTATTGTCTGACAGTTCTGGAGGCTGGATATGCAAAATCAAGGTGTTGGCTGGGTTGGTTCCTCTGGAGAGAGGGTCTGTTCCCGGCCTCTTTCCTTAATTTGCAGATGGCCAGCTTCCCCTGGTGTCTCTTCCTGTGGTCTTCCCTCTGTACCTTATCTGTGTTCAATGTCTTTGTTTTCATAAAGACATCAGCCATATTGGATTAGGGCCTGACTATAATGACCTCATTTTAACTTGATTACCTCTGTGAAGACTCTATTTCCATATAAGGTCATATTCTGAGATACAAAACTTCAACATAGGAATTTTGGGAAACACAATTCAAACCATTAACAGATGCTTTCTCTCTGATTAATCAATCATTTGCTTTCATGAGGTTTACCCTAATAAAACTTTGAAAGAAACCACACCCTATCTACACTAATAAAAGAGAAACATGGTAATTGGCATACGACCGCTACCCTTTCATTGGCTAATCAGCGAGATATGCAAATTAACTGTCAGCCAAGATGGCGGCCGGCAGCCAGGCAGCTTGAAACTAATATGAGGCTTGCTTGCCTCAGTGACGGAGGACTCCAACTTTCCCCGCCTGCCTTGCCGGCCTCTGAGCCTGCAGTTTAAGAAACTCTGTAACAAATACCACTGGGCTTCAGCCAGCAGGATGGCAACATTGTAAGCAAAGGCCAGAAACCTAAGAGCTGGAGCCAAGCCTCAAGCTAAAGCTGGCCCAGAATAAAAAGAAAAAAAAGAAAAAAAGGAGCGGTTGGGAGCTTCAGTCACCCGCCAGCCTGAAAACAGCCCTCAGCCCCTCACTCAGGCTGGCCAGGCACCCCAGTGGGGACCCCCACCCTGAAGGGTGTGTGACCAGCTGCAAACAGCCATCATCCCCTCACCCAGGCTGGCCAGGCACCCCAGTGGGGACCCCTACCCTGATCCAGGACACCCTTCAGGGCAAACCAGCCGGCCCCCACCCATGCACCAGGCCTCTATTCTATATAGTAAACGGGTAATATGCCTCCCAGCACCAGGATCAGCGGAGCTGCGAGGCCTCCTGGCACCGGGATCAGTGTGACAGGGGGCAGTGCCCAAACCCCCTGATCGCCCTGCGGCTCTGTGTGTGACAGGGGGCGTGGCCACAACCTCCCTATCCACCCTGCTCTGTTCGTGACAGGGTGCAGCGCCCCAAACCCCTGATCAGCCCTGCTGCTCTGTGCCTGATAGGGGAGAGCTCCCCAACCCGCGCCCCCCCCCCCCCCACACACACGGGCTCTGCTCTGTGTGTGACGTGGTAGAGCCATAACCTCCCCATCGACCCTGCCTTGAGTGTGACAGGGGACGGTGCCCCAACCCCCCAATCAGCCCTACCCTGAGCGTGACTGAAGGTGGAATCACAACCTCCCGATCACCCTGCTCTGTGTATGACGGGGCGGCGCCCCAACTCCCCACTTGGCCCTGCTCTGAGCCCGACCAGGGGCTGCACCTAGGGATTGGGCCTGCCCTCTGCCACCTGGGAGCAGGCCTAAGCCAGCAGGTTGTTATCTCTCGAGGGGTCCCAGACTGTGAGAGGGCACAGGTCGGGCTGAGGGACCCCCCTCCCCCTCGAGTGCACAAATTTTTGTGCACCGGGCCTCTAGTTACTTTTATAAAAGTTTTTAAGCATTACCTACTTTTAGAGGTAGAATGGACCGTAGAATTTTACTCTGTTACTGAGAAAACAGACTCTGTGATATTGGGTGACTTTCCAGTCAGTCTGTCAGTCAGTTATACCTTGGCCTTCTATCATTATCTTCCAAATTCTTCACATCACTGGAGGGCCACGCCAGGGATCCAGTCCATGCTGGGCTGGTGCTGGAGTTGCAGACTTGGAGATGTGATGCTTCTACATACTTGTTCTTCCCAGCATCATGTCTTCTCATCCAGCACTGCTTGCCTTGGGCCTGGTCAGATGTACATCCACTATTGCCTCTCGCCTTTTCTCCTATATCTTCACCAAATTACATTGGAATGTTTATGCAGTTTGGTGTTTTGATTTTTAAAACTTCCTGTGGGAATAAGCTGCCTTAGAATTGTCCTTGTATAGTTTTATGTCATTTAGGCTGTACCAGTGGTTTATTGTAATTGATTTGAAATCAAAGGCAGTTTTTTTCGGATATATATTATTAAAATTAATATTTAGGAATCCTCCAGTGGTGCTATTTTTATTAAATTGATATTTACTTGAAGGTGAAATGGGCAGTGGTTCTCAAACTGAAGATATTGATTCAATAGGTCCCTGGTAGTCCCAGGCACCTGCTTTGAAGCAGGCATCCCAGCGATTCATTTTTTAAAAAATATATTTTTATTGATTTCAGAGAGGAAGGGAGAGGGAGAGAGAGAAAAAAAAATACATTAGAAACATCAATGATGAGAGAGAATCATTTATCGGCTGCCTCTTGCATGCCTCCTGCTGGAGATTGAGCTTGCAACCTGGGCATGTGCCCTTGACTGGAATCGAACCCAGGACCCTTCAGTCCGCAGGCTGACGCTCTATCCACTAAGCCAAACCAGGTAGGGCCATTCCAGCGATTCTTTACAATCTTCACACCACACTTTGAACAACAAAAACACCCTGCTTTAAATCAATACATTGATCATCAATTTTTAAATAGCTGTTACTAGGAATGATTGTTTTACTTCTCAATAACATCATAGCTTGTCAAATCTAATATTTTTTTGTTATTGTAAGTCACATTACTTTATGTATCACTAAGAAAGAAAAAGAATGCTCTCAATAAACAATTACACAGACCTGTGAATTATTCACACCAGCAACTCATCATTTTGAAATTTCTGTTCAGAGGACTTTAGCAATTTCTTCTGCCTTCAGTTGCATTACTGGGCCTGTGATAGACAAAACTGACACATGTACCACAGCTTCTTCTACTTATGGTTACCATTCTTTTATCCTATAAGGCAATAGAATGCTGCTTTCCAAGAAAACCTGACATTGCTGTCATTCCTCAAATAATGAACATCTGCTTCACTTATAACAGATACATACCCCACACGTTTTTATATGCCAGTTAATAGTAAAATGTGTATTAAATTATTAAAGAAAAATATTGGAGAAAGAAAGTAATTACATACTTTAAATATGGTTTTATGTTAATACTTGCATAAATTAAAAATAAATTTTTCTTTGTGAATTTGGTAGAAAATATTACTTGGAATTTTAACGAAACAGCATGATCAACTCAGAATTTACATTTCCAACTCCAGTGAAATAACCTACTTTTCCATAATTTAGTTTGGCTCTGTAGGCTGAGGAGGCAGTGTCTACTGACAGTCACTGTATTGTTTGTTAGTTTCAACAGAGGTACACAGTGAGGGAGTAGGGTTGGTCCAATACTCCAGCAGGCTTAGGAGACAAGGAAGAGTTTGTGAAGGCTCCCACTCTTTCTGTAATAAAACGTGTGACAGGTTACAGTACTTCTCAGCTCTTGATACCTTTGTGATACAGAAATTACAGACCGACTGAATTGACTATTGCTAAGAAACATGCTTCTAGGTAAGTAACATAACTTACAAATGTAGGTTTGTGCTGAAGTGTTTGAAAATATATACGGAGGTAAACTTAGCTTTGTCTGAAATTTTCCAGGTTTGTACAGATTTCACACAGTGCTGGGCAATGCCATAATTAGTATTATTTGTCCTACTGGGTTTTAAGTGATGAATTTGGGCCACTTGGAATGATCTCGGAAATGTGTGTGTAAGTTAAAGAGGCAGTCATGATTAGAGTAACTACGTTTTTCCTTCCATAAGAATGAGCTAACATTTTGGGATTTAATCAGTAGTTGTTATAGACAAGAGAAGTCTTCATGATCTAAATGTTAACATGACTTCTGGTTTAAAAATATGTTTGACTTTCATATGTTGTTAAAATTCTATGCTATGTCCTCTAAAAAGGCTCTTTCTATATTATCATTTTATTAATATTTAAAGTATATGGAAATACCCAGGTTGCCACTTTTAAACTAGTTTCTAATAATAGAGCACTGAAAGGGTAAAGTATCAGTATGCTGCATATTTTTAGTAATACTACAAGTATATCTCATATAATATAAGATCTTTTAAAATATATCATTTGCATTAGTCTTAATAGAAATCTGGCAAAACCATTCAAAGAAGATCTGATATAGGAAGCTTTTTCACTTCATAGAGGAGTATATTTAAATAAGAATTTCATTGGAAGCTACATAAACACTTTTAAAATGTTTTATTGATAAAATGCTTCTTTTACTCTTAAGTTAATATTGTGACACACTGGCTGAGTTTTATGCCATGGGTTATTTACTTGGAAAACAAACATTTGCCTAATAGAATATGTCAGTAAGTGCACGATGAGTTGAGGAATTTTCCAGTTAATAACGGCTAAACAAACATCTGAAATCTCCGGAAAATTAAGTGAAAACATCTTTTATTGCAATGGTTATACTTTGACCAGTTGTACACATTAGTTCCCCTGCAAGAACAATTTTAACCTTTATTTTTGAGTTATTCATAAAATCCCTACTTAGGAATGTTTGATAACCCATTTGGGACATAGTAAACATAACTATGTTAGTAGTTTAAGAGAAAAATTATGTTTTTACTTGTTTGTGTGTTTAAATAGTTTAAATAATAGGTCAGTTTGCACAGAGAAATCCCATAGTTGATTATATATTTTATGGGTCACTTTTTGCTCTAATTTCAAGCTTATTTATTATTCTACCTGGTAGCAATGTACTGTTATGAATAAAATACTGGTTTAGAAATTAGAAGACCCAAGTTTAGGTTCCAAATCCTCAACACTACTTCTAACCAATGGGTTACCTCAGCTATAAAATGATTTTTTGGAGTTTTACTTTATCTTTGCTGTTTCACTTCTGTCCTCTTAGGTTTCATTGTCTTGTTATGTTGGAGGTACAATATACATGTATAAAATACACTGGAAATTCCAAACAAGGGCCATCCTTTCATTTGGGAGCTCCCTTCAGGTCATAAGGCTCATTGCCATTGGTGGGGAATGGGTGATGTAGACAATTTGAGGCAGGGGCTCCCGGCCTCTGGAAAGTGTGCTTGTGTGCAGTAGCCACCATTTTGTTTATTATTTACCAAGATCCTCATACGCATGCATGCGTTTCACAACCTTCAAAGTCATAAAATTCTGACAAATACTCATCTTAAAGGCATTTACTTAAAAAGATATGTATCCTTCAATGGAAATCATCTACACAGTAACTTCTCACAGGCAAAACCTCAATATGCTACATACCATATCCATTAGCTCTACCTCCCCATTTGCCCAAGATTTCTTCATTTAATTGGAAATTAAGAGTTTGCAGACATGGGTCTAAGATAATTTCACTGTGGCTGAAGTGCCAAAGCATTGTGACAGGAGTTTGCATTTTTCTTCCTCTGGTTCTGAGAGGTTTTAAGAAAATCACCCATCCTTTCTGTACTTATTTCCTCTGTGAATGAAGATACAAGTATTTACCTCATAAGATTGCTGTAAGGATTAGATAGGGAATACTTATAAATGTCCACTGGTACTTGAGCATTTAAGTTGGTGACCAACAAATGGTAGACAATTGTTACTGTTGTATTATTAAATTATCAACTGATTTGTTTGGATTCATCATACTTTCCAGGATTGCTGAAACTATATGAGTTTTATGAAGCTATTTACTCCAGTGTTCCAATAAGATGAGTGACTTATTTTCCTGTGTGAATTTAAAGTCAACCAGAGCTAACTCTAAATTATAGTTGTGAGCTATAATTACTTAAATGGTTAAGACCATTTTGGCCTCTGGGAATGAAAAGTTATAGTTTACAGAGCATGTGAAAGAAGCATTTGTGAATTCATCTCTGTCTTCCATTCATACCTGGGTTAAAATGAGCCATGGTGTCCAGCAGTTTCTTTGGAACATTACACAAACTGACTTGTTCTTGGCCACGTAGCAGTTGGGAATATACAAACAGGACTGAAAGGAACCAAACAGCAAATTCTTCACAGGCAGGAAACCTAGTATTTACACATTAATCAGTAGGGTGATGTTCCCTAAGGTGGCTCATGGCTAAGATTTCTTATTCATCATGAATGGGAGCTAGCATCTCAAAGGACTTACTTCATGTCAACATGTTCAACAAGACTAGACTAAAGCACTATTGTGACAGCATTTCAGCTCTCTGTCCTTCCCCTTCTCTCTGCTCCAGTAGGAAGTGCCCTCACATTCTCCTTCTTTCCCCCATCAAACTAGCTTTCCAATCTCTATTCACACTAAGATATGAATACCTTATAGTGGTTCATCAACATTTTCCATGTATTTACATTTTAACATCCTGAAAAACTTAAAGTTAAATATCTAAAGCCCTAATCCCATGCAATTTTAAGTAATAGCCAGTGAGTTGATAGGTTTGGGAGTAATAATGAAAAACAGCTACATCCTCTAGGTCAGGGGTCCTCAAACTACGGCCCGCGGGCCACATGCAAATACAAATATTGTATTTGTTCTCGTTTTGTTTTTTTACTTCAAAATAAGATATGTGCAGTGTGCAGTGTTCATAGTTTTTTTTTTAAACTATAGTCCGGCCCTCCAACGGTCTGAGGGACAGTGAACTGGCCCCCTGTTTAAAAAGTTTGAGGACCTCTGCTCTAGGTTATGTATTCTCATTATTCTCCAATGGGCAAAAATTCATTCCAGGAGGCAAAAAATATACACATTAACTCTTTTTTACATATAGAGCACAGATACTCAAATAATATATAAGCAGACATATGGTATATTTATGGTATTAAACTTTAACTGCGGCAGGGGGTGATTAAGAAAAAAATGTCAAGAAGTCCCATTAGGGATGCCATAATGAAAAAAAAAAAAAAAGTGAGAAACTGCTCCAGATTAGGGACTTAAGAAACCTGTAGAGTGCAAATTTTGCTGAATTGTTTCTAAATGTTTTCAGTATGAAGCAACTTATGTCTGACTTAGTACTTATACTTGAAACCAGTATTTATGTCTTAATAAGTCAAGTATGGTCTTTTGTTGTACTTTTTTACTCTTTTTAATGATAAGAGGAAATGAGGAGAGACTTGAGAACAAGATGTACTTGGATTTGAATTATACCTCTCTCTCCTATTTGTTCTGTGAGCCTTGGCAAATGGTTTATTCTCTTTAAGCTTCAGTTTCCTTGTCTTTAGTTTACTCAGGGATCATAATGTTCACATTGTGGAATTCCAGTATCATAAGACTTAATTCAGATAACATACATAAAACCTCCTGCACATTGCCTAGTATGTGATAAATGCATGCCAATTAGTAACTGTAATTCTATGTGTTGTTCCTTTTGTGTCAGTTACTGTTTTTTAAAATTATTATAGAGCCGTAACCGGTTTGGCTCAGTGGATAGAGTGTCGGCCTGCAGACTGAAAGGTCCCAGGTTCAATTCCGGTCAAGGGCATGTACCTTGGTTGCAGGCACATATCCAGTAGGGAGTGTGCAGGAGGCAGCTGATTGATGTTTCTCTCTCATCGATGTTTCTAACTCTCTCTCTCTCTCCCTTCCTCTCTGTAAAAAAAAAAAAAAAAAAAAAAAAAAAAAAAATCAATAAAATTATTATAGAAAAAGATGTTTAAATTTGAGAGATAAAAGTATTATCCTATATAATAAAAGCTAATATGCTGGTGTCCAGTCATCCCTTCAACCAATCAAAGTGTAATATGCTAATGATATGCTAAGGATGCTCAACTGCTTGCTATGATTTGCATGACCACCAGGGGGCAGTCAACTGGTTGACCATTTTCTATGATATGCACTGACCACCAGGGGGCAGACGCTCCAACCAGTAGGTTAGCTTGCTGCTGGGGTCCAGCTGATCAGGACTGAGCAAGATGGGCCAGACACGCCCTGGAGCCTTCCCATGGTCCCTCCCTGGCTGGCCACACTCCCGAGTCCCTCCCTGGCCCCGATCATGCACCAGTGGGGTCTCTGTCTGGCCTGCACCCTCTCGCAATCTGGGATCCCTCAGGAGATGTTGGAGAACCAGTTTCGGCCTGATTCTTCAGGCCAGGACAACGGACCCCACTGGTGCATGAATTTGTGCACCGGGCCTCTAGTTTTCCATAAAATATAGAAGCCTCTCTGGGAAGAATGTTAATACTATCTTTAAAAAGAAACACTTCAGGTTATCCTTTAAACCAGTACCACCCCAACTGACATAAATCCAAAACATAAAATCTAAATTTTGTATTTGTTTGTTCTTTTTTTGCTTAGAGGCAATCCTCTGCTAAATTAGACTTTTGACATGTCTAGACACTAATGTAGTATATTAAATGTTAAATGTAGAAGGATTAATTTTCTGGCCATTCTGTTGAAATATGGTTTTCTTCAAATATGTTTTACTTTGGACTTAGCTGTAAAGTCATTGTTTGATTTCCCCTAGTACCATGAGAATACAATATCATTTGAAATTTACGTCTATTTGTGACATCACTTTTGCTTAGAATGTTAAGATGATATTTGCTTTTAGATATTCACCAACTTGCATGGAATCCTAGGGTAGAGAAATTAATGAAAGGAAATAGTGACAATCAGCCAATATTTCAAACTTGAGAATGCATGTGGAATTGGGTAAATTTTAGTATTGATACAATGCTGTGGAAGATTTTGTTTTCTTGAAAGGAGCGTTCACAATTCATGCTCGCTCTCTCCTTGCCGCCCTCTCCGCCCCCCCCCCCGCCCCCCCCGCAACTGATTGTTCTGTGTTTGTGATATACTATTAAAACTCTAACCTGCCAGCCTCATTCCCAGATTATTTTGCTTTCTTTGTAAGATTAAAAATCATCTCTACAGATGAAAATTCTATGAAGATGGAGGATGCTTTCATTATACTAATTGCAATGTGGCAAAATAGAGTAAATGAGCAACTCTGAAATGTGCAATATATTCTTCCTGCCTTTTCAGTTTATCTTCTTTTTCGGTAATTTATCTCATCAACAATATGCCTACATTTCTGTGATATAAAAATCCTTTAATAATGAATATCCATAAAGTAGTGTTCTCTATTCCAGCTTTGTAATTCTTGGCTTTGACAACAGAAAATAAAAGTTTGAGGAGCAGAGTGAAAAGAATGCTATAGTTAAGGAACACATTGATCCAAAAGAAATAGACCACAATTAGTGGAATTCAGAAAGCACCAATGACACAATTATTTAAGACTCTTCCTAGCTTTCCAGGGAGCTGAGGGAACAGAATTTCACAAGGTATACAAACATCACATTTCAAAAGCATATGAGAAATCAGAGAGCCTCATTTGGAATAAAATATATTGGCTCAGATTCTGTTTTCATATGCTTTAAAAATCATACTCCAAGAGGATTTTGGAAGAAGTTTTGTCTTTAAAAAACCAGTAAGCTGCAAAATTGGGTTAAGAATACATATTTGCTAAAAGACACCCTGGAAGTTCTGGTGCACAATAGGTATTTTCTGTTTCACACAGAATTGACTCAAGTCAATTACTGCATTACAGTGGAAAAATCAGTTTCAGAATAGTAGGAGACATATGTTTTGGCTGAATTGTTGAGATTTATAAGATAGCCCCTTTGAGGACTGACAAGTGAAATAATTTCCCAAACTTAAAATCTAATTGGTTAGAATAATCATCACCTAGTTTGAACCACAGTATCATGAGGAATTAATTAATATGGTATTTTTCATAACCCTTGTTTATCTCATTTATGATAGCCAAAGTGATTTAACAAGATGTCTCATCTAGGAAAATTAGAGTAAGAACCCAATCCAGCCCAGCTGGCATGGCTTAGTAGTTGATCATCGACCTATGAACCTCCAGCAGGTCATGGTTCGATTCCTGGTCAGGGCACATGCCCAGGTTACGGGCTCAATTCCCAGTGCAGGGAGTGCAGGAGGCAGCCAATCAATGATTCTTTCTCATCATTTCTCTCTCTCTCTCTCCTCTCTCTCTCTCTCTCTCTCTCTCTCTCTCTCTCTCTCTCTCTCTCTCTCTCCTTCCTCTCTGAAATCAATAAAAATATACTTTTTAAAAAATCCAGTACTTCCTTCCATTCATTACCTATGCTTTCCTCTCTTGCAGTCTTTCAGGTAGGGTGGACAAGAGCCCTTCCCCAGGTGATAGGCTCCTGCCAACCTGTGCAGAAGGTCATATAATGCCCTCTTCCATCCCTTAATAATTTTTGCATCTCTAGGTTGCCAAATACAAGTTCTTCCGTAGACTACTAGAAAATTAGTGGAGCCAGATCCCTAACCTTTCTCTGTTGAAACTGTTTTTGCCTCTTCTCACTCACATGCAGTTCTCTGTTTCTGTAGAAATCTTTAAAAATCATTTGGCGAAGCATTGCCAATTATTTGTCATCCCTTTAGAAAGATTAAAGTGGCCTTGGGAGAGGTGGGAAAAGCATTGGCCAATCTGGACTTGTTCACTAGTTCAGGTATTCCTGAAATGAGAGAATGCTTGTCACTACTGGTCATGTTCATAGTATCTCCGTCTTGTATTCTCTTGAGCCTGACAGGGTACTTTCATATGGTTGGAGGAAATAGAGGTAGTTCAGTTTAATAAGTGACTTCTGCCTAACATATTGGTTCTAAATCTATACAAAGTAAGAAGGACCTGAGTTTATTCCACGGTATATCAATCAAGGAGTCCTAATTGAACAAAGAAAGCATGATCAGCTGGAATTTTCCAAGAGAACTTAAGAAAGGACCTGCTTTTCAGAGGTGTGGTAAGGTGTAGGGCTGTGGTCGGCAAACTGCGGCTTGTGAGCCACATGCGGCTCTTTGGCCCCTTGACTGTGGCTCTTCCACAAAATACCACAAAATACCACATGCAGGCGCACACGTACAGTGCGAGTGAAACTTCGTGGCCCATGCGTGGAAGTCGGTATTTTGTGGAAGAGCCACACTCAAGGGGCCAAAGAGCCGCATGTGGCTTGCGAGCCACAGTTTGCCGACTGTTGGTTTAGGGGAATCAATACTAGATGTCAAGCTTCGTATTGACCAACCATAGGCCCCCCCATTCTTGAAGAAGGGGAGGTAATGGAGGTTAAGTTTGGTAAGAGCTGAACTTGGAAACTGAAAGGGAGGCTGCTCAATAGGAGCTGTTATCACTGAAAGATGCCACTGCCAGATTGCAGGCAAAGAGGGAAACCGAAAAAAATACTCCAGCTTCTCTTTTCTTCCCACACAGAACAGGAAAAGGGTAGAGAAAGGATTTGGGAGCAGAGCTCAACCTGCATACATGGTCGGTGAACTCATTTCTAAATGTCTTCCCCACCCAGCATTTAATTTGAACAATAATTGATGGAAGTGTTCCTTTAGAGCTCTGTATTCCTATGTGTTTTCTTTTTTCTTTTTTAAATATTTTTATTGATTTTTCACAGAGAGGAAGGGAGAGAGATAGAGAGTTAGAAACATCAATGGGAGAGAAACATCGATCAGCTGCCTCCTGCACACCTCCCACTGGGGATGTGCCCGCAACCCAGGTACATGCCCCTGACCGGAATCGAACCTGGGTCCCTTCAGTCCGCAGACCAACGCTCTATCCACTGAGCCAAACCGGCTTCGGCCTATGTGTTTTCTTTATTGTTCTAAACATGTATTGGTTTTTAAAATGTTATTTTGTCAGGACCCTTAATGCAAATTTTAATTGTTGTGCTGTGCAGTAACAGTGCACATTGTCTAGTGAGATACTGAGATGTTTGCTCTTAAAAGAAATGGTCCCAATTTGTCATACTTTCCATTTTTGCGTACTTTTTTATGGTCTGCTGGTGTTCTATGATATCAGCTGGCATGTGTACAGCTGTCCATGTCTATAGCAGCTATGCTTCCTACTTCTGTATTCAACTATTTTCATTATTCTATGCAAAATAGGCTAGAAAAGGCTATAGTCATTTACTAAACACATTTTTTTTATTGAGCATGTGTTATGCTCAATAAAGGCCCTGAAGATATCAAGGTGAGCAAAGCAGAAAGGCCTTTCACCCTTGGGAAGTTTCTGACTCAGTGTTTTTTCTAAACTACATATGTCTTTGAGACCTCAGAGACTGTCTTAAGAATCTTTAATCTTCTGATACTTTTGGGGGAATAGGGAGACATATGTTCTGGTGCTTTGCTGAATTCGGAACTGTTGAGGTTACCAAATAAATGTGTGATGTATTTGTTACTGTATTTAGTATCGTTCATGCATCCAAAAAATGATTTCTGAGCATCTACTATATGCTAGTATATGTAGCAGTTGAGAAATTAATAACATTTCTTAGTGTTCAGGCTTAGTTGGGAAGCAAATATGCAAATAACTACAGTGGCAGGATGTCAAGAGCTATGGGACTAGCAAACAATTCCACTGTTTTGGATGAGAGGGACTGTGAGAGTTGTGGTAATAACCATAATGCCCAAGTTTCTGGCTGCTCAGGCAAGCAATTTAAAGCCTCCCTGTTAGTAATATGTGCTTTTATTTAATAGGAGTCCCGTAAGTACTCACTTGTAAAAGCAGTGTTTCCCAGAATCCATTGGCACAAACTGTTCAACTCTTTGGAACACACATGAAACAGCTCCAAGCACACTGTTAACACTGTTTGGGGATAAACCGCATGACTCTGAATTAGGGGGCTCAGTAGAAACTATGGTTTTATAGATCCTTGAACATATATGTTATACTAATAGTGTAGACCTGTACTCTGAAACTGTTAGAATAATGAAACCACATAATTATGAAAAAGTCCTGTTAGCAGTTGTAACTATGGACTCCATAGCTATTTAGAGGTCATAGCCCTTGTCATGTTTGCAAATCCATACCTTACAATGCTTTATCTAGGTTAGTGTTAGCTCATCTGCTGACATCTTGGAAAGGAAGCTCAACATGCCTATTTTTAATCTGAGACTAGGACATTTCCCTGGCAGTACCGTTTGGGCATGCCCAATGAGTCCCTACCTATTTTTCTAAGTAATGACACTTCTATGGAATATATTTTTCATTTTTTCCTGAATCTTTTTTTCCTTTTTCTCTCCTCTCCTCTCCTCTCCTCTCCTCTCCTCTCCTCTCCTCCCCTCTCCTCCCCTCCCCTCCCCTCCCCTCCCCTCCCCTCCCCTCCCCTCCCCTCCCCTCTCCTCTCTCCTTTTCTTTTCTTTTCTTTTCTTTTTTGAGAAGAGTTGTTCCTGATAAAGAAAAGAGAAGCTATAGTGATAATATTCCATGAGGAGGACAATACTTTTTAGGTTTAATAACATATTGACAATGATGGAGCTCAGACCTTCGCACCTACCTTAACACCAGCCCACGCATGTGGTACCATACTGATGGTTTAGCGCCCAGACCTCGGAGCCCTCTACAGAGCAATAGTCACTTCCTCCTTTATCAACTTATATATCACATTTGGAGTTCTCATAAAAAATTCTTAGTCTCAGGGACTGTCTTATTGGGCTGGGACTTTGTTTTTGCATTTATTTATTTATGGTGAAAGAGGCTTGAATGATTTATGCACTATATAATAAAATATGTCCATGAGGCTGGAAAAGAGTATAAGCTATTTTTATACTGTATGTTAGCTTACATTTTAAAATACTATGCTTGGCGTACTTTTCTTTTATCCCCCAAACACATTTTTTAGGTGAAATACCTCTAGATATATAGCAACATATACAAATATCAATCTAAAGTACAACAAATACCTTATTTTCCCTGTGTTTCCAGACTTTTGGCCCAGTTAGTATATTTGTTAACTTTTTTTTTCCCCAGATTAACCATTAAATACATTACTTTATTTTAGAGATCCTTAACCTGAAAATACATATTAAACATATTATTTAAAAATATAACTTACATACTATTTAAAAATAAGCTTACCCTACAAATATCAAATGTTGTACACTTGAAACTAATATAATGTTGTATGTTAATTATATATCAATAATAATAATAATGATAATAATGTTTATTCCATGTTAGTTACCTAAATTTGCAGACAACCTGTGTAATTTGACTCATTTGCCAGATTTTCCTCCAATGGTAAAATGTCTTGGGAGAAAATATGCTTTCTAAAGAGATTAAAGTCAGATTTATTTCAACAAGTCTATGTGTCTCTTCTATATTATGCATTTGATTAATACAGAGGTCTTCAAACTTTTTAAACAGGGGACCAGTTCACTGTCCCTCAGACCGTTGGAGGGCCGGACTATAGTTTAAAAAAAACAAGAACTGTGAACAAATTCCTATGCGCACTGCACATATCTTATTTTGAAGTAAAAAAACAAAACGAGAACAAATACAATATTTGTATTTGCATGTGGCCCGCGGGCCATAGTTTGAGGACCCCTGGATTAATATATGTCTCTGTGTTTTCTTCCTTGAGTAATACCAATGGTAAAGGTGAAGCAATAGGCATTGTTTCCAAATGTTTGCCTTTTTGATTCTGAAGATAACTATTATGCTGCTCTTCTGCCTTAATCACTTCTCACCTGTATCAGGGTATGACTGTATCAATTGTCTAGTGGACTTAATGCCCCTTAGCTATCTACTACGATAGGGAATGGTTTAGCTATCATTCCACCAAGTCTTGTGCTGTGACTAATTGATTCAAAGGCAATTTATAATGTTATATAGATAACCACAAAAGACTTTTGTGTTTTGCTTTCTCACTTCCCTACCTTATCAATTTGCTTTTCTTCTACTTGTGATAAAGGCAATGAATTATCCGCTGTGTATGGAATAAATGTGAGTTACTGATATAGTCAAATGACTGAAAAAGGCACAGTGCCACTTTCAAAATGACAGCTTGTTACAGGATTCCTTTCACCAATAACCCCCACAACCTACGCACCAACCTCAAGCATGAGAGTCTCCTGTTATCCTGTCAGGATTTAGCAATATCTATTACCTTCATTTGCTTTCCAATGTTACTTATCTTGAAAATGTATGCCACCTCTCATATATGCCCATTTTTTTTCTGTGATTGCCCCTGAATATATAAACCCTATTTGTCAAGCAAAAATTTCCCATAGGCCAGTGTTCTAAATATGAGGCTTTGGTATAATGGAGCTACATGTGAATCAAAGTTTATTTCCTTTTCATACTTCAAACATGCTTTCTTCTTTGAAAACATTACTTACACACAATCCTTAGAAATGAAATCTCTCACTCTACTTCTTTGGTCTTCTAGAATCTTCATAGCAAGGCACTATGTTGAGTGCAGTCCGTTTTCTCTGGGGAATGTTTTAAACTATAGAAGTTCACAGCTGTTTAGTGTTCTGTTCTCAGATAGATAAAGTGCGATATGGGAAGTTCGTGCTGCTGGACTCCAGGATTGGTTATGTCAGCCTGACCTGGAGGGCAGGCAGTCCTTTCCTGTCTAAAAGTCAAAGCTATGACATATCACACTGATACCCAGGGAGAAAAAAATTGTATAAAAATTTAATCCCTAAAAGTTTTCTGCTCCTAGATCCAGATGACCACTTTGCTTATGCCTATGCTTACATACTAAGTAGTATGTTAAATAGTATATTCACTTCTGTAGTAGCTCTTTGAAATCTTCTCCACAAAGGAAGACATTCCCCACCGTTCTAAACAAGCTCAGTACCACGTGCCTACTAACCTAATGATAATCTGTTTATCTGTGACATTTAAACAAGAAATATATTTTTGTAATATACTTGCAGATTGTGATTTTAATTTAAAAGATTGGAGTATATTCTATTACCCCTAATCTAGTGCCAGATACAGAGCCTCAAAGATCTTAGTGTGTCCCAGAGAGCAGGTCAGGGAGGTTTATTTTGCAGTACTGGGCTGAGGACTCAGACTGTCAGCAGCAGTTCCTTTCTCCATTCATTTATTCAGTGATATTTATTGTGCACCTCTTGTGATAAACACACCATTAAGTATGTAATAAGATACAGAGTTGAATATGATACCTGGTTTATGTTTATGAAAAATCACTTTGGCAGACTTGTGGAGGCAAGGGTAAGGAGGGGGAGACATAAACAAGAGAGCAGGCCAGAAAACATTGCGGTATTTAGCGGGAAGATGCTGACATGAAGTGAAGGCAGTGGGATGAAACAGAGTGAACAGATTAGACCCAATGTGGTTATGATCCCTTTAATAATCACATGAAAACCTTTGACTTCTCCACAGAGAGAGCAATGCCCATGGGTGTGTATACAAGTTACAGGAACCCAAGGCCCATCTCTGCAGTCCTCTTCCAGAAGGTGGGGCGCAGATCTGGGGTCCTGCAATTTGTCCCTTGAAATTATAAGCTAAGGTACAGTTGCAAACAAACGTTATGTTTCAGTAAAAAAATAAATAACTGGTAGTCATCAAGAGGGTCTCAGAAATGAAACTGTGAACGTACCTTAGTCTGTACAGAGAGATATAGAGAAATATGCTCTCTTCCCGTTGTTTTGCCTCTAGAAAAAACTAACTGCTTGGAGAAGGTTGAAGAAAAACAAAAGTAAGTGAAGTGACTTCACATTGGCGGTAGCGAGATTGATTAAAAAGATTGGGATAGCATTTTTTTTTTCAGGCTGGTAAAACAAAGGAATGTGATTGAAGACTATAAAATATTGTAGCATATAAATAGGACCAAACACACGTGTTCATAAAATCCCTTAGAAGCACCACAAAAGAAAACCTTGGGAGTTCTAAAGAGGCAAATAAAATGAATCACCTTTTCACGCTAGTCACATTATGGAAATCATTGTCATAGTAGATGGTACAGACCTCTAAAATAAACATTCAGATGGGATTTCAGAAAATTCATGTTTAATAGAGCTCTAACAAAAGTTTAAGGAAATATCTATCTTTTGAGGGATAAAATGCATTCATAATTTTTGAAGTAGAAATTAGAGAATTTGGGACCAAAGGATCCATGAGTTTGACTGGCCTAAGGTGGTAGCCATCATATCCTTTTGTTCACAAATTAAAAGTGAAAACTTCAATTCCAATCAAGCTAATATTAAAATGTTATTTAAAATTTGTTTCCTAGTTGTAATTTTTTTCAATTTACCAATCATAATACCAAATAGGACCTCCTGAGTTTACTTGGCCAATTCAATGCTCACCCTAAGTTCTTCCTGCGAGGTACTTATCTATACTTCCACTATCTCCCTAGCCATACATTCTCTCCACTTAGCAATTTTCAGATCCTTATTTTTAAGTTGAACCTCATATCTCCAATTTACTTTTTACTCTGATCAATTTTAAACCACAACAAATTGCAGAAATAGTACCAGGAACACCCGTATACCCCCTCACCTAGCTTTGCTAACTATTAATTTTTACACATTGCATTAGCTCTCTTACTCTCTAAGGAATATAGAATATTGATTTATGTTTCACATACTTATGTTCAGACATTTGTATATTATTAATCTACATATATGTATATATTCTCATGCCGAAGCATTTGAGGATTATTGCAAAAATCAAGACACTTCACCCCTAAATATGTCTGCATAGATATTCTAAGAACCCCAAATATTCTCTGCAAAATAGGGAGTACAGGTAGAGCAGTATTGATAAAAGTACTATTATGTAACAAGCATTCTCTCATATTTCCCCTTGTCCTAATGATATCACCTATAGTCACTTTCTCATTCTTTTCAATCTGGGGTCCAAGTCAGGATTTTACATACTGCTAGTTGTCATCTCTCTTTAGTTTCCTTTAAATTTAACCGGTTTCCAGCTCTTTTTAATTTTTTGGTGATATTGTTCTCCATAATTTTGATATTTTTGAAAAGTTCAATGTAGTTATTTTTCAAAATGTCCTTCATTTTGGATTTGTTTTGACTGTCTCCTCATGATTAGATTCAGATTAAGGATTTTGGGCGGGGTATCTGCATATCTATATAGCTAATACTCTGTCCTTCCTGGTGTTCTTCTCAGGAAATGTAGGACATGAATGTATTCTATTACTGGTGATGTTAAGGTAAAGATAATGTCCATATGATTTTTCCATTGTAAAGCAAATTTTTCCCTTTTAAATTCAAATAGAATTGGTATGTAGGTAGGAGAGTGACACTTTGAGATTGTGTGATTTTCCTGTTCCCTAACTTTTTACCTGGTGGTTTTAATATCCATTGACAATTATTACCTGAATTGGTTATTATTGTGTGGTTGTAAAATTCTGGCTTACTATTTACTTTTATATTTATTAATTTATTTGCTTCTCTTTCTCCCCTTAAAAATATTTTAGTATCACTCTGTATTTGTAAATTTAATATTATTATAATCTACTAGCGGTCCGGTGCACAAAAATTCGTGCACTTGCCGGGGGGGGGGGGGGGGGAGGGGGCGGGGAGCCCTCAGCCTGGCCTGCACCTTCTCACAGTCTGGGACCCCTCAGGAGATGTCTGACTGACAGCTTAGGCCTGCTCCCCGGGGAATGGGTCCTCAGCTGGCAGTCAGACATCCCTCTGGCTGACCAGGAGCCCTCGGGGGATGTCCGACTATGGCTTAGGCCTGCTCCCCAGGGGATGCTGCTACCATCAATTTCATTCCAGCACTATTCTCTCCTTCCCCCATTCCATATTTGGATTTCTCTCCTCTCAAGTTTGAATCCTCATACCCTACAATATCAATATACAGGGTGGAGCAAAAAAGTAGGTTAACAGTTGTAGGTATGCAAAACACAGAGTTTATTCTTGTATTATTATTTATTTACTAGGGGCCCGGTGCACGAAATTCGTGCACTGGGTGTGTGTGTCTGGGGGGAGTGTCCCTCAGCCCAGCCTGCCCCCTCTCACATACTGGGAGCCCTCAGGCGTTGACCCCCATCACCCTCCAATCGCAGGATCGGCCCCTTGCCCAGGCCTGATGCCTCTGACAGAGGCGTCAGGCCCCAGCAGGGGACCCTCATTTCCCCCCATCACTGGTTCTGCCCCCAGCCCAGGCCTGATGCCTCTGGCCCAGGCGTCAGGCCTGGGCAAGGGACCCCCAGCCCCTCCGATTGCTGGCTCTGCCCCTTTCCCAGGCCTGATGCCTTGGCCAGAGGAGTAGACCCCCATCACCCTCCGATCGCCTGATCAGCCCCTTGCCCAGGGTTGGCGGCGTGAGTGGGGCGGACACCGCAGCCGCCCCGCCAGCTCGCGTCCAGGTCTGCCGGCCAGATCGGGTCTGGGCAACCACTGGCACTCACGCCCCCAACCTGCTCTGGTTGGGGGCATGAGTAGGGCGGACATCGCAGCCGCCCCGCTGGCCTGTGTCCTGGTCAGCCAGCGGGATCTGGTCCCCGGGGACCGCCAGCACTCCCGCCCCAAACGCGGGTTGGTGGCGTGAGTGCGGGCGGACGCCGCAGCCGCCCCGCCGGCCCGCATCCAGATCTGCCGGCTGGATCGGGTCCGGGCAACCGCTGGCACTCACGCCCCCTACCCACTCTCTGATGGCGCTGTACCATCCTGCCTGCAATATGCAAATTAACCGCCATCTTTTTTGGCGGTTAACTGCCAATCTTAGTTGGCAGTTAATTTGCATATCTCACTGATTAGCCAATAAAAAAGGTATCGTTCGTACGCCAATTACCATTTTTCTCTTTTATTAGTATAGGATTGTATTATTTAAATATCAACAATTATAAATCTACTTTGCCCCACCCTGTATTTACTCATTTCCTCAGTCCTACAGTGCATACAAAATATCTTCAGATCTGCCACACCAATATCGCTACCAACAACAATATTACTGTGCTAGGTTCAAGATTTTTTGCAATTCGTTTTGTCCTTAGAATATGTCTCTCTATATGCAGTTCCAAGATTTGTAAAAAAAAAACAACAAAAACAACCTGCTTATATGTGGATTCTTTTTTTTTATCAGCATGATCTAGGTTTAAGTTTACTTTTAAAAATATATGTAATTGATTTAAGCCCTGGCCAGTGTTGGTCAGTGATTAGAGTTTCAGCCAGTGCACGGAAGGGTCATAGGTTCAATTTCTGGTCAAAGGCAAGTAGCTGGTTTGCAGGTTGGATCCCAGCCCTAGCCGGGGTACATTTACGAGACAACCAATAATCGATGTGTCTCTCTCACATTTCTCTCTCTCTCTCTCTCTCTCTCTCTCTCTCTCTCTCTCTCTGCCTGCCCCCCCCCTTCTTCCCTCCCTCCCTCCCTCCCTTCCACTTTCTAAAAATCAATTGAAAAAATATTCTTGGGTAAGGATTAACAAAACAAAATTATACATATAATTGATTTAAGAATTTAATTCCACTGCTGTTCATCTGACTTTGAGTATGCAAAAACTACTATTTTTAAATGCTAAGAAATCTAAATGTTACATTACTAACTATGCAAAATCCAGTGTCATCATTGTATGCAAGATCTGTTTAGAAATTAAGGGAGCATGTGCTAATAAAGATTCAAAATTTTATTACTACTCCAAGTTCAGGATCAAGAGAAGTTTTTTCAAGCATACAAAAACATCAAGGCTGGGTAGTGAAGGAGATAACAAATTGTCCCTTGAATCAGATTGCCTGAGGGCAAATTGGTCCCCACTCCACCTACAGGTTACAGCCAGGTCCAGTTTACTATCTTTTCATTCTCTTGTCCTCCTCATGTGTAAACTTGGGTACTGAAAAGTTTAACATAAGCAGTTAGCTCAGTGCCTAAAGGATAGCAAGTACAAACTGAATCATACCTGTGATTTGGGTGGTGCTGGTGGTGATGCTGGTATTAAGTTTTAACAGTACATTCTGGATATCCACAGTTCCTAATTTTAAGGTTGGCATATGCTGATTTTCTTAGTAACAAGTTTTTTTGTGGGTTTTGTTGTTGTTTTTGTCTTTTATTTTTCTCTCTCAGTACTTTTGACACACAAGGAAAAGTTATGACTTAGCTAGAAGTTCTGGCATTGAGAATGACCTTGTCCTTGTTTTGAAGTATCTGAAAAATAAAAATAAAAATTCCTCCTGCAAAACCCTGGTCAGTTGCTGCTGCCAGTCCCGGAGAGGCTGTCTGTCAGGATGCCGAGCATTGCTGCTGCTGTAATCACCAAGGCATCTACCCAAAATCTCCAGGCTGAGAACTAGGTAGGAAAGTCCATATTATATCTAATAATAGCTCTGGAAATTTTCCTGAAATGCTTGCTGGCAACTCTCAGGCTTGACAGGAACAACATACTATAGTTAATAGTATGTTGTCATGCTTGCTAGTGAGTGGTTATAGTGCTATTTAGAATAAGACCTAATCATTTGCTCTGACTTTTAAAAATATTTTCACTTGTACTCTTGGGTTCTGCCAAGAGTGGCTAGATATATTAATACAGATGTCCTATATTTTTTTAAAATCCTTATTGGAGGATATTTTTTTCCATTGATCTTTAGAGAGAGTGGAAGGGGGGGAGAAGGGAAGAGAGAGAGAGAGAGAGAGAGAGAGAGAGACAGACAGACAGACAGACAGACATTGATGTGAGAGAGAGACATTGACTTGTTTCCTTCTGCATATGCCCTAACCGGGACAGGGGATCAAACCTGCAACTGAGGTACATGCCCTTGACCAGGAATCCAACCAGCGACCCTTTGGTCCACATGCCGATGGTAAAACACTGATCAAAAATATAAATGTCCTTTATTTTTAATCCACCACTTCGTATAAACTATGGGTTCCTATAAACTATTGATTCCACCAGTGAAGAGTTTGGAAAGAGAAATAAGGTTGCCGTATGTTGATAATTATTACATTTGATTGACGGAGACATGGGGATTTTTATCTTATTGCAACTACTTTTAGATGATGCTGATATATTTTTTCTTAATGATAGGCAAAGGTACATAGAAAATAAATATGGGGAGCACATACTGAGAGTTTACACCTCTACTTTTGTTGTTATGTTTTTGAAAATGAAAAAGAATTGACCATTAGAAACATCCAGTCATGACATTTGTGAAATATTTTTTAAAATGTTAAATATAGGTAGTGGTGTGCTGGCAGATGACTCTCTGAAGAAACACTGATATGTAATGTTGCCCATTTGCACAGTATGAATACTCCACCATGGCCACTTTCACCCTATTGATGTGGCATTACTGAGTGTGGAGCTGGGAGGAGCTGTGCACCCTCAGTTCTTCCTGCGCCTGTGCGGCTGGTGGCAGCCCACTGCTGGGAGAGGTAACAGAGACGTGTTAGGTTTTGGAGTCGGACTCTTAGGCAGATCCCAACTCTAACATGCACTTCAGGTCCTTGATCCACTTACTTAGTTTTTCTGAGCCTTAGTTTCCCCTCCATAAAATTGAGACAGTTCCTACTGCATTAAAATATAAGGATCATGCGAGATCGTATATGTAAAGGACCTACTATGGTTCGTTATAGATTGTTCCTGCTAACATCCTTTATTCTCTTCAAGATAAAATAGAAGCAAGAACTCTTGCTTTGGGGTGGTTTCAAAGTTTCATAAGGAAGGAATGAGGCCGATCATCTTTTCAGAGGGCTTCCTGCCCAGAATTTCTATAATTAGTTAAAATTGCACTTTTCAGGCACAGTCACAAACCTGCCTGAAGCTCACCAAGTTCTAATTGGTTGGATATTAATAGGTAGGCTGGGAAGTGATATGATGTGGCCACAAGAGAACTATCTGTTAAAGGTAGGGTTTCTCTCCAATAGATCTGGCACTGCAAATACACACTAAGAATTAAGTATTATCTCAGAGTTGACAAGGTGAAATACCTATAATTTACTTAATCTTTCCCTAGGGAATGTTATGACCCAGCTGAAATATTTTTGGCATGAATAAGCCTAAAGGTTATGTTGGCAAGTTGGAAATGTTTCCATTCACAATTTTGATTTTTTTTTTAGCAGAGTTATTAATAGTAATGTTTTACTTTCCAAATTTTTTGTTTAAGTTGGGTATTAATCATGATATCAGTAAATGTAGGAGGGGGTTTTCTCCTCCCCTTTTTTTTCCTGAACAATGTATTTTTTTCTGAGTAGAAATCTAAAATTAAGGTCATCATTGATTTATAATGATGCAGTTTTCAGAATTGGTGAATTGTATGCATACATAAAAATATTTTTAAAGTTCACTGTAACCAAGGCTAGAGAGAAGCTCAATTATAAGTTAAGCCCATGTTTTGAGTATGGAGACACTAATACTGAAGGCATTTGAAAATTGATTTACATGTGTGGGTTGATATATTCCTACTGGGAATATAAGTAGGGAGTGTATTTCCCTTTCTGAAGGAGTTTCATGAATCATAACTCTGCATATTTTTAATTTCTGACCAAATGCTTAGGAGATAAGAAGCAGTATGCTGTATCATCCACCTGAAATTGGCCCAATTGTCTTTGCTTTTAAAAGAATAGGTTTCTTTCAGAAAGTTAAAACATTTATCCCTTGGAAATTAGAACTGTTTCCTTAAAACAATGCTATTTATACTAATTTAATTTAACGGGCCATAATAAGAATGTTTTTAAGAAATGAAATGGAACAAAATAGAGAAGAAAATAGCATGTGTCATACATAGAAAGGGTCAGTAATATTCTGTGAAACATGTTTCAGTTTTGTGTGTGTGTGTGTGTGTGTACATTCTAAGTTGTGAAGTAAAATTCGTCACTAAGCCCACTAAAAGAAATAAAAATTTGGATATTTTAAAACATGCACTAACAAAGTCCATGAAAAGAAAACAACAACTCTCCCATTTGTGGTACACATCAAAATGATATCTGGATAGAAACCTTCTTGGAATGTTGTTTTAAACAAAATCACCCTGGATTTAGAGGGGTGGGGGAGCTATGCGTCTGCCTGAGCCTCACTGGGAACAGCAGAGATGAATTAGAGAGGGGATTTGGACTCTTAGGAAATGTGGTTGTAGAGATGCACTTTCTGTCTGTTTTAATTTCTTACTTTCTTAAGCAGGACAAATACTATTTGGCCTTGCACACACAATGTGTGAGTGTATATATATACACACATTATATATACTATCTAATCTAATAATAGACAAACAGGGTAATTGACGGTACCTTCACTACGCCTCCTATTGGCTAATCAGCGAGATATGCAAATTAACTGCCAACAAAGATGGCGGCTAATTTGCATACGTAGGCGCAAAGCCTAGCAGTGAAGGCGCTGAAGGCGGCTCCGGCCAGAGCGAAGGCCTGGGTGCTGGGTGCCGGAGGAAAACCAGTGCCGGCAGCCAGGGGAAGGGAAGGCCTATTGCACGAATCTTCTCGTGCAACAGGCCTCTAGTATATACTATAATAGGTTATAGTATAGTGCATTTATTATATTCTTATGTAGCAGCCCTATTATCTCAATTAGATTTCAGTACTTTTGGGGTTAGAAGCTTTGCCTTAGTCTTTCTTATCTTCTTGCACATCATGTACCTTGCACACATAGTAGTATGAGCTGAATAAGTAATTACTGTTAATAGTGGTAATGACTAAAGTTTATCCTAATGTACTGTTTGACCACATTTATTCACATGTTTATATATTCATTCATATTCCAACTTCCACAAAGGATTTATCACAGCTTATGGCATGAATATATAAGAAATAATGGCTGAATTATTAAGTTAAAAAATACTGACATATGTGTATACGTGCACATATCTAAACATATATTTATACACATACACATATACACATATACTTTATAATCAGGCAACAAGTTTCTTCACAGTTCTTTCTTGCATCTGTCCTTCTCAGTAGGCAAAGAAATAGCCACACAACTACTCCTGAAGAAACCGTGGTAGTGGATTTTATTTTTGTTATTCTGCCATCAAGTTCATCCTGTTGTTGGTGCTTATATTTTAAATGGAACAAGTGAACATGAATCTAATGTTTGGGAATTTAGCATGTGTCTGCCCTCTGAGGGTTCCCAGGGAAGCCTTGATAATGACGGTAATGCACAAACTGGCCCTTGTTGGCGCCAGCTGTGTGAGCGTGTCCCTTCACCAGGCGCTCTGCCAGCCACACCAGCCTTTGCACAGCTGCTGCTCTTCTGGGGTTCGCCCAGTCTGCTTTTTGTCTCTTGTCAGTTGACAGTGCTAGTTACAGAGAATCGTGCCAGACCACACTCTGGTGTGGCGGTTATACAAGTTGTGACTTAAATTTCTTGCATGCAGTTTAAAATGATACCAGGTTCTGAAAATGCAAAGTAAGAACATAAATAACTCCTGTAAGATTCTTAAATATAGAGCTGAAACCAAAATAATGCCTTTAAATCTTCCTTGTCGGATGCCCTCCTTAGCCATTCTAGCCTAAACTTAGAAAATAAGGTTTATTTTTAACTTTGGTACCTCTCTGAGTGATTCCAGGGAGATTTTCATAGGGATTTTCCAGTGTTGTTATGCGCCATAAAATATGTGCTGCAAAAAGTTGGATTTCATCTGCATGTTCTTCAAGGACACTTCATGGACTCGTTGTTTACACCAGCCCAAGCTAGGCTGAAAGATGTCAGGGTGATGATGCATCTGGTGGTGATGACCCTAAACAAGTTCTGGGGATGGGCTACTATATTACATTTTTATTAATTGTTGCACATCTTGAGATCTGATTCATTCCTAGCTCTGTGTCTTTGAGCCCTTACTAATTTGCATAAGTGCTCAGAACCATGCTAATTTTTTCATTTTACTTCAGCATATTTTGTGTTAAGAGAAAAAAGCATTAGATTTCTAATAAGCAAATGTTGGCTCAACTGATGAGCTATAACTTGTAGCTAGAAGCTTATAGCTTAATAGAACAGTGGAGAAGCTAAAAATCCTGACAATTCTGTAGCTTCAGTCTTTCTCTTGTATAATTTTATAGTTTCTGTCAGATTCAGAGAAGCTAAACTCACATCATGTTGTCAAGTTGAGAATAACATTTATCATGAAGCAAATCCTCCAACATATTCATCAGTGGCCAAACAGGAGATGGTAGGTTTTCATTTTATTTCCAAAGTGATTTCTGAATTTTCAGGTTGCAGTGAAAAAGGAGATGGAGGGTATAAATTGGGGGTGATCCATTGTCTCCAAAACACAATCCCAGAGGGGAAACAGAGGAGCAAAACTCCTGTTGGGGCCCTGTTCTTCTGCTGCCCTTTCCCCTGTCATTGGGAGGAAGGAAGGAAGGCAGGTGAGGAGGAAGGGAGCTGGCAGTGGTGTCATGGAACCAATTCTCACTGGTTGGGAGCACCAACTGTGTGCATCTCTTTCCAAACTTGCATTAAGCAGCTGATAGCTTAATATCAGCCATGGTGGGAATATTCCCACCGTAGAAATGGTCAGTGCTGCAAATCAGGGCTCCCTCTCCCTCAGAGCAGGTTGTTCACATTTATTAGCATTCCCCTGGTGACCTACTATTGAAAGGAACATTGTGCATCCCAACCTAACCATATTCCTAACTTGTCAGTATAGGTGACATTTCTAAACACCTTGACTCTAGTCTGCCTCGTGTAAACCTTTGTGTATTATAGATATGCAGGGTTGGAATATGTTCTCTATTTAAAAGTTATTCAGGATTCATTTGTTTTCCTGTGTAATTTTACCTTGTTAGAGTTCTCAATGCAACGTTATCTTTTCACCTTTCTTCTATTTTTTATGCCATTCTCTATTATCCTGTCTTGATTACTTCACATTCTCTTGGATTTTGACATTTTATGAAGAAGTGCTCAGAACCATGATAATTTTTTCATTTTATTTCAGCATATTTTGTGTTAAGAGAATTCCTGGTTAGCATGATCCAAGGCATCAAAGAATATACAGACTCAATTCAGCACACACTAATTGAGTACTCCTTTGCCTAAGACGTGCCACAGGAAGTGAGACATAGTGCCTTGTCTCAAGCAACATAAAACCTAGGGGGGAAATCAGACTTGTACACTATTCAAACTAATGTAGAGCTTAACGTGAAAGATAGTGTTAGAAAAGGTACAAGAAAATGCAAGCTGAACCACAGAGACGAGAGATTATTTCTGACTGCAGAAATTAGAGAAGGCTTTATGGGGATGGAGCCATCTCAAATAAGTCTGAAAGAATTATAACTCACCTCTATTTATAGTTTTTATGACTAAATGACTGTAAAGTTCACATTAAAATAGTTTGTGAGTTCATTCACACAGGGTGCGGCAAAAGTGGGGTTACAGTTGGTTGTATGGGAAATAATACAATAATTAATAAATAATAATACAAGACTAAACTCTGCATTTCTAGTACTCTCAATTATAAACCCACTTTCCCCCCACCTTGTATTGAGTAATGATCTGCTAAAATTAGCTTATTATCATGGGAATCAGGAAAATTTAACAAAAGTATGATTTTGATGTCATAAATGTATGGAATTACTAGATTCAGCAGATGCCAATGCAAAGGATGCCTTCTGCTCATCTCCATGCCCTCCATAGGTTATAATCGGAGCACCATTTATAGAAGGTCCTTCATAAAAACTTACAATTACTGAGGACCAATTGTGTGCCAGGCATTTGTACATATATGATATCAAAGACAAAAACCAGTAAAGATATTGATTTTATTCAGGTTATTGCTGTAGGAAGAGTACCCCAGATCTAAAGATCAGAGTGTGTCTCTACAGAATGGTTTTGCCTTAGTCTTTTATAGGAAGGAGTAGACAAATTACAGGTAGGGAATTTACAGTTGGGATTTTGCAATCAGGGGAAATCTCAGTCAGATGAACAGGAAATGTTCACTTCTGTGTCTTAGCTAGTTTCAAGGGGAAAGAAAGTTCTAATCCTAGCTAATCACTCACGAGACACAAAACAGGGAGTTGACTGGTCAATATCTGAACCTCACATTCACTCTGAAATGCACTATTATCAGCATTAAAACATTTAAAAAAAATCAGAAACAGACATTCAGAAAGGTTGAGAGACTTGCCAAGGCCTCATAGCAAATAACAGAACTGGAATTCCATCTCATATCTTTCTGACTCCGAGTCTCTTGATTATGCCACAATACTCACTTTGTGCTCAGAGAATGCTTTAATAGTAACTTTTAAGGTTAATGGAACTTTCACTTATTTTTATATGTATTTTTTCATTCACACTACCTATTTTGGAGAGAATAGCCTTCAAAGAACCAGGTTGAAATGTTTAGAATTAATAGAAATCTGTTTTCGGGCTGGTTTATAAAAAGACTGTGCCTCGCCCAGCTGATGTGGCTCAGTGGTTGAGAGTCAACCCATGAACCAGAAGGTCAAGGTTCGATTCCCTAGTTAGGACACATGCCTGGGTTTCAGGCTCTATCCCCAATGAGGGGAGTCCAGGAAGGAGCCTATCAATGATTCTCTCTCATGTTTCTGTCTCTCTCTCTCCCTCTCCCATCCTCTTTCTGGAAACAATAAACAATATATTTTTTAAAATCAAGTAATTAAATTTAAAAAAGTGTGTGCCTCCTTCCCCATAAATAAATCTATCTTTCAAGTGAATGAGTAGAGAAAAATCTGGAACTGTGTCCTAGTGTCTTAATATTCAGTGATTGCTCTTGCTGTCAATCAGTAAGGTATCATTGTTGCTTTTCCACCTCTGCTCTGTGGGTGGTAGAGGTCTGCAGGAGGTGCTTGGAGAAGTACTTGGCTGAGTACTTGGCTGAGTGGGACACAGGACAGAAATCAGACAGAGCTTGTTGACTCA
The DNA here is from genome assembly GCF_964212035.1 of Myotis nattereri. NCBI lineage: Eukaryota > Metazoa > Chordata > Mammalia > Chiroptera > Vespertilionidae > Myotis > Myotis nattereri. The sequence goes on from NC_138082.1 coordinate 39,767,728, forward strand.
GCTTCTGCATGTTGAACATCAAAGTTAAAAAAAAAAGTCACTAAAGATGGTGAAAATGTGAACACCACTGATCTAGTTGAATATATCATTTCCTAAAACAAATGCTGACTATATTTTGCTCCTGGAAGCCTGTGAGTCCCTGAGTTTATTGGCGGTTGCCATGTTCATGGGGCCCTTGCTGAGCTTTTGATAATCATAGTAATGCAGTGTTAAGGTGCACCTGAAGTGTTCATGTGCACAGCAGGGAAATCTAACTGGCTGGCCTGAGTCATTGGGCATCTATTCCACTCTCAAATTATTGTGGTAATTACGAGTGTGAGGTGATAATTTGTGGTTGAGTTTTGTCGTAAGGCCCAGTCATCCAGGTTTTTTTTTCCTAATTATGTTTAACTTTTATAATATTGTGTTAGCAAACAGACCAGGTGCTGTTTTACACTAGCTGCATAATATATTCTCAGAACAAAAGCAACCACTCTTCTGGCTGTGCTACCTTCGTAAGCATGGGAATTGTGTCTGTTCTACATGGAAGGGAAGAATGAGCACGTTGTACATAGGATCTGGAGACGCTGAAGCCAAGATGATGTGGGGCAATTTGTCTTTGCTGGTAGCGGGACTGTGGGCTTCTTAACTTGGAGGCAGGAAAGCCAGGTCTGCTGCTGTCCAGTTTCTCCGTGGTCTGCCATTCAGAGGTGGCCTGGCCGCCCCCGCTATCGCGTGCGTCATTAGTGGAGAAAGTCAGGCAATGAAAGGAGATTCTGTTGCTACTTCGTTTTGATTCCCTGTAATTTCCTGGTTTTAGGAGAAGAGTGCCATGGTCAGAGGAAGATAGCAAAATTAAAAATAAGACAAATTGGCCAGAAGATACTAGATAATACTAGAAAATGAAATATCGAACTGTTTTTACCCACTGGAAGCAAAGTGAATGATTTGTGTGAGTCAACATTTCTAAAGAAAGGCATTTTGGAGGCCTTGAATCTTAGGAAGCTATGTTTTAAAAGAAGTATGGGCTGGAATAGACAGGGAATAGAGTGCCATTTAGGGCAGGAGAAGCTATAAGTGCAAAAGCCTAAAGTGGGAATGAACCACAGATATTGACTATGGAAAGGTAAGTGAGATGTAAATCAGTAAAATACAGAGGTTATCAGTAGAGCTAAATTTTTATATTTTCTTGTTAAAATTATAATTAATGGTTAACTGGTATTCAAGGCAAGGCTTAAAATTTTCTTTTATTCTTCTTTGATGAAGCCCTCTGAAATTCACTGAGTATCGGAGTGATAGCTTTCTCAGATTAGAATAGAATTGGCAAATCTGGGTAATGTTCAATAAGCAGAAGAAAGAAAAGAGAGAGAGAGCAAGAAAAACAGAGGCAGGCGTGCGTGGAGGGCTCCTAGCATAGCAAAACATTAACCTCCCTCCTCTTTTAGGGGGACTAAGTACTCAAGATTCTTATGAATAGATTCTTTGAAGAGTAGTTCCCAACGTGAGGTTCCTGAGCTCGCAGCATCACTTCACCTGGGAACTTGTTAGAAATGGCATTTTCAGGCCTACTGAATCAGAAATTCTCAGGTAGGACCCAGCAAACTTTTATTAAGCCTTTGTCTAAGTCCATTTCTGCTGCTATAACAAAAAATACCATAAACTGGGTGACTTATAAACAACAGAAAATTATTTCTCACACGTCTGGAGACTGGGAAGTCCAAGTTCAGTGCTAGATTTGGTGTCTGGGGACCCAGGAGCTCAGTGAGGTCTCTTTTGTAAGGTACTACTTCCATTCATGGGACCCTGCCCTCATGACCTAATTACTTCCCAAAGGCCCCTCCTCTTAATGCTATTACCTTAGGGGCTAGTATTTCAAAATAGGAATAGGGGGCACACACAACATCCCACCTATAGTGTCCCTCCAGGGGATTCTTATGCATGTTAAAATCTGAAAATCACTGTCTTAAAAGTATTTGTTTTCAATATAAAAGTGTTCGAGCCCCCAGTCAGCATAGCTCAGTGGTTGAGCGTTGACCTTTGAACCAGGAGGTTGAAGTTTGATTCCGGTCAGGGCACATGCCTGGGTTGTGGGCTCAATCCCCAGTGTGGGGTGTGCAGGAGGCAGCCAATCAATGATTCTCTTTCATCATTGATGTTTCTATCTCTTTCCCTCTCTGAAATCAATAAGTAAATACATATTTAAAAGTACTCTAGCCGAAACCGGTTTGGCTCAGTGGATAGAGCGTCGGCTTGCGGACTGAAAGGTCCCAGGTTCGATTCTGGTCAAAGGCATGTACCTGGGTTATGGGCACATCCCCAGTAGGAGATGTGCAGGAGGCAGCTGATCGATGTTTCTCTCTCATCGATGTTTCTAACTATCTCTCTCCCTTCCTCTCTGTAAAAAATCAATAGAATACATTTTTAAAAAATAAAAATAAATAAATAAAAGTACTCCAGAAAGTAGAAAGTTGATAGATTTTTCTCCTGAACTCCTTTCTCAATGCTTTCAGTTCTCTGATTAAATCTGGGAGAGAGAAAAGAAATCTCAATCAGGTGCTCAGCCTTTGGCATATACAAATCTGTCTTTGAAAAAAAGAAGTGTGGCTGGGCTGCTGCCAGCCCTACAAACATTAGCTACAGGAGGACCCAGCGGGGCTGTACCAGGCACAGCATCAGGCCCTGCCCTGGATGTACAAACCCAGGAATAACTTTTTAAAAAATCAATTCTTAATCTCAGACTCAGAAGTGTTCTATTTAACAGGGCTTCAGAAACCCAAAACATTAATTATGTCCAAGATGAAAAAAGTAGCTGGTGACGCTGAACTTTCAACCTCAGAGAATTTAGCAAACATTTCAAAAATTCACAGAAATAACTGGCAGTTGCAACCTTTCCGGGGTCAAATAAATAAAGTAAAGGTAACAGACATAAAACTGAAAGGGCAAAGTGGGAAAACATGAAGGCATGGGGCAGGGGATGGAAAAAGCTAAGTTGTATCTTTTTGTCCAGAGGAGGGAGAGTTGAGTCATGGCAAGGACAGGAGTCAGGTCCACAGAGGAGTGAGGGTCCACAGTGAAGCAGAGGAGTTATTATTCAGGAAGAGAGACAGAAGGCTTCCACTTTGAGTCATGGCCAGTTTTTTAAGCTACAATTAAAACCAATGCTTCATTAATACATGACATAGAAAGTAGGGCTAAGAATAGCCATAAATCATAGCTAGCCTTATCTTACTAATTACTAATGTTTTGAGTTCTCATTGTGTGCTAAGCACTGCAGTAAGTACTCTCATTTGATTCTCATGACAACCTATGAAATAGACACCATTGAGGAAACTGATGCTTTTAGGAGGAAAGTTATACAGTTAGCAATTAAGCCTCTAGGATTTGAACCCAGGCAGTACTACTCCAGGGGCTCTTCACTCTGATACAAGTAACGTAAGGGAAATACACAAATCCCTTGTCTCCAAGATGATTTGATGCTATTCTGTCTGCTTTATCCTTTTAAAATAATTGCTTTGTTACTGTTTTTCTATTATAATAATAGTGTATGATCATTGCATCCAACTGAAAAATGTCATAAAGTACATGGAAAATAATATTTTTTTGCCCCATCACCCAGAGATAAGTGATGTTAACAGAAGCTATCATAATTAATGCCTCAGAACTATCTGGTGTGCCCTTTAAGAGGCAATCAGCCCCAACTCAGACACTGATTCCCTAGGTCTGGGTAAGGTTAAGACTTGCATATTTTAATAAGTATCTCTCCATGTTTATATATATATATATATATATATATATATATATATATATATATATATGGTTATATTATATTTCATGCCCAATTCTAAAAATGCTGCTCTATACCTTAGATTTTCAAACATCCTTATGGAGAACATCTGTATTCGGTGTATCGCTGGATTCTTGAATATTTTAATATTTCTCATCAAAACTATCTGTAGAGACAGGAAGATACCTAGGAGAGAAGTAGTTCTTACACTTTAGCATACACCATAATAACCTAGAGGACTTGTTAAATGCAGACTATAGAGTTTCTTAGGTAATGGACCTGGAATGGGGCCTCTATTAGTCAGGGTTCGCCACAGAAATAGAACTGAGAGGATAGATAGATAGATAGATAGATAGATAGATAGATAGATAGATATAGATGATGTATAGATATAGATAGATAGATAGATAGATAGATAGATAGAGAAATAGATAGATAAATGAGGATATTTATTATAGGAATTGGCTCACATGGTTATGGAGGCTGAAAAGTCCCACGATCTGTTCTCTGAAAGCTGGAGAGCCAGGAAAGCCAGTAGTATAATTCAACCAGAGTCTGAAGGGCTAAAAACCAGGAGCTCCAATGTGCACGGCAGGAGAAGATACACAGGCAGGAGAAGATGAATGTCCCAGCTCCAGGAGAGAGAATGCACCCTTCTTCCATCTTTTGTTCCGTGTGGGCCCTCAGTAAACTGGCTAATGTCTACCGACCCACGTTGGCAAGGGTGGATCTACTTTAAGTCTCCTTATTTAAATGCTATCTCTTCCAGAAATATTCTCACAAATACACCCAGAAAAAATGTTTGATCAGTAAACCATCACAGGACTCAGCAATTTGCGTATTTAATAAGTTGGTGGGTGATGCTGATGCTACTGGTACAAGGACCACACTCTAGAACCACTGTAAAAGTGAGTTTCTGGTAGAAATGCTTGTGGTTTTTGGAAATTCCTTAAAAATTCAAGGGGAAAGTCCTGACCTTGATGCAATCATCTAGAAACAAATTCAGTGACATGTAATACCATGGTCAGGAACACCATATATGAAAACTCTATTCAGCTGTTTCTGTGTCTCTATGACAACAGTAAAAGTGTAACAAGAATAGCTGCTGATGTTGTTAGCTGAAACGTCTTAAATGCCCAAATGATTGTTGGTAGCAAGGGAAGGGACAGTAGGACAAGGCCAGATACATTCAGTAATAGGCATAACACCCATCACAGAAGTCTAATGTGTCACATTTCTTAAGTAGAACAAACACCAAAGGAGGATGTTGATGCTACTGGCAGTCTTTATGAATTATACATGATGCACTCTGTTAAAATTCAACAGAAAGCTGCCATTTACCCTCTATAATAAAAGGTATTATATGAAAAATGAAGTGCTCGGTGAGTAAGCATGAGATGCTACCAATGTAGTGGATCTCAAGCTCACTTCTGTTTGCTCTCTGGCACCTATTTCAGAAGATAGGCAGGCTTTCAAAAGGAAGGTTGGCCTCTGGAAACAAGCTTTCCTGAACTGGATACCTCAGTACTGTCCATCTGTGCCTCCAACCAGCAACCAGTCTCTAAAATGGAACTCTTACATGTAATTGGCTTTTGGCTTTACTCTTTTGATGCTGGTCATATAAGTGTATAGATATCTTTGGTATTCAACATTCTCTTAGTCCATTTGGGCTGTTATAACAGAATGCTATAGACTGGGTGGCTTTTAAATAACAGATATTTATATATCACAATTTTGGGGAACATAAACATTCAGTCCATTGCTAACATTTATTTGCCAGTCATAAACAAATACAGAAAACTGCCCTGGCTGGTGTTGCTCAGTTTGTTGGGTGTCATCCTGTGCACAGAAGGCTGTCGGTTCAATTCCTGGTCAGGGACATGCCCGGGTTGTGGTTTAATCCCTGGTAGGGGGCATGCAGGAGGAAGCTGATCAATGTTTTGCTCTCACATCGATGTTTCTTTCTCTCTTTCTCACTCTCCCTCCCTTTCTCTCTAGAAATCAATAAAAAAAGTATTTTTAGAAACACAGAAAACCACCTCCAAGCAATGTAGTTCACCCTAGAATTTTAAAGGTTAAAATTAGAAATTTTCACCATGACTAGGAATTACTAGTCATGTAGGAGAATTGATTCATTTATTATTCAGTCAACAAATATCTACTGAATATTTTCCTATATTCTAGTTATTGTTGTATATTCAGAGGATAGAACAGTGGGAGGGAGGAGATACACACACACATAGTCTTGAACCCTAAAGAGCTTCCATGGAGGTAGTAATGAGGTCTCTCTTATGCTGTATCTTCTAGAACCTTGCTATGTGAGGGGCCAACACTGTGGATGTCACTTGGGAAGTTTTTAGAAATGTAGCATCCCAGGCTCCATTCCACATCTCCTGACACAGATTCTGCATTTTATTTTGCAAGATCCTCACATGAGTTGTGTCTGCACTACAATGTGAGAATCACTGCTTTAGAAAGTGTAACCTGGGCCAAAACCGGTTTGGCTCAGTGGATCGAGCGTTTGCCTGTGGACTGATAGGTCCCAGGTTCGATTCCGGTCAAGGGCATGTACCTGGGTTGCGGGCACATCCCCGGTGGGGGATGTGCAGGAGGCGGCTGGTCGATGTTTCTCTCTCATCGATGTTTCTGACTCTCTATCTCTCTCCCTTCCTCTCTGTATAAAATCAATAAAATATATTTAAAAAAAAAAAAAAAGGAAGTGTAACCTGGGGCAAGAATTAAAGTTCTGCTTTTATTTGTGAGTGTAGGCCTAGGAGAGTACCGGTAAGGGGGAAGGGGAAGTCAGACAAGGGGCGTTACAAAGCAGTGAGATGCAATGCCATCTGCAGTGTCCAAATGAGTCTGAAAAGGACAGGGCAGCTCAGTCAGCAGGTGGGTTTGCGAGGCATGGGGCTCCTCCTCAGACAGGTTGCAAGAAAGATTCACACGCGGGTCCTGCTCTCTGCTGATTGAGGTTCATACCCCTGGGAGATGCGACCCCTGAACTTCTGGGTCACAGTATCCAGGTCTGAAAGTGGAGGGCGCAAACCAAGAAAGAGAATCGAAATGGGAGCAGTTAAGGATTTCTGAGAAGGCACACAAAGTTCGTGTCTCAAGACAATGCGTATGGAAAATTCCATCCCCATAAGCTAGTAGAAGTGAATAGAAATGGCATTTGTCAGTCACCAGCAATGCAGAAACCCTTCTTCCAGACAAGTAATTCACACTAGACTTTTGAATATTAAATTTGTCATCATGACTAGTAGATACTGAAATCTTTTTTAACATTCGTTAGTCACTTCCTCACTCCCTGAATTATGACCTGCCGTTCCTTTGCGAGCAGTCAAGGTTTCCACCTATGTATTATTTTATTAGCTCCTCCCCATTCCTAGTTTTTGAGCCCATATTCCACACATTTATTATCTGTGGTGCATTTATTAATACTTTGAGTCTCAAATATTCAGGCCCATCCCTACTCACCCAGGTACTGGCCCACACCACACATATATCTGCTTATTAAATATGATCATGCCCACGTTCTCATCCTGCACAAGCCAGAAACAAGGTCCATAGGGAACCAAACAATCTGGTTCAGTGAATCTAGGTAAGCAAATAGTAAGAGATACCGAAGTAGAAGCCACAGAGGCGGACCTAGGACCCAGCAGATACCACCGCACAGACTCCCATGTGTGTGCCCTCCTAGAGTGCTTCAGTCTGAGAAAGTCTCCTTCGGGCCATCCACATTTCACTCTGTCTGGAATCTGTGGAAATTATGAAAATGCAACCAATACCTAAATGTCAAAAGTAGTTATTGCCAGGCGATAGAAATATCGATTTTCATTTTTATCATTTCCTGTGCTTTTCAAAATGTCTGCGATTAAGCTGTTCTGCTTTTACAATCAGAAAGAAGCACTTCAATTATTTTTATGAAATAATATGTTTTTCTGAGAACACTCTTTTAAGAACAGAAAAATGAAAACCTGGAATGGCACAGCAACCATTAAACTTAAATTATTTGCATATTTTATAGATGTTAATCTCCCTAAGCTCCCGTCTAGAGTTCAGGAAACTGTAGATTTCCACAGCTTCTAAAGCATAAAGGAGAATTTTTTTTCTCAGAGCAAAAGAGAAGAAATATACAGAGTATCAGAAAGTAGAAATTGTACTTTCTGAAAGCAATATTGTACTGCCAAATGTCTAATGAGGCATTTCAAGAACATCTGTGACTCCCATGTGCTGGTGAAACAGACACTCTACCGTCCAGCCCCACCGTAATGACAGAGCCTTAAAAATACGGGATTGTCGGTCAGCCCTCAACTCTAGACCCCTTTTAAGGAGGCGCTCAGGTCACGTGTCACAGGGTACTCTTAACCTTTCCTTCCTGCTGAACAAGGAGAGTCCTTTTCAAATTCTAGTTTCAACCTATATGCTGCACAACCAGCTGAAACATGATTTACTCTAGTTGATGGTTTGATCACCTCTGACCAGCAAGCACAGCAGAGATAATTTTGTATAAATGTGAACAGATATGTTTATTTCTACAAAGGTGTTGACTGCCAGCTACTACTTATACTTGTAATGTTATTACAAAAAATAATCATTTCTACTCAGTTTTCCAAAGTAATGGATCCTTGTTTTCCAGAGGTGGTTTACAAATCAGTTCAGAGTCATTGGTACTGAAAAGCCCTCCTCACCTAGATGTTGATGTTCTTGTCAGAAGATTTCATAGGTCTTGGTCTAAAGCAGCCGTGGGCAAACTATGGCCCGCGGGCCGGATCCGGCCCGTTTGAAATGAATAAAACTAAAAAAAAAGAAAAAAAAAAAGACCGTACCCTTTTATGTAATGATGTTTACTTTGAATTTATATTAGTTCACACAAACACTCCATCCATGCTTTTGTTCCGGCCCTCCGGTCCAGTTTAAGAACCCATTGTGGCCCTCGAGTCAAAAAGTTTGCCCACCCCTGGTCTAAAGTCTGGGTGAAGAGGAAGAGAAGTTGGCTTTATGATTTCCTGCCCTGATTTCCTGGGATACTGAGGCTTCAGACCACTGATTCCATTGATGTTTGCTGGGTAGGACCACCTCATTCACTTGAGAATACTATACTGAAGGACATGAATCAGCAATTAGTCCTTGTAATATTAAGCTTATTTGGTAATGTATGAAAATAAATTCATCTCAGTGATAAAGATTCCTTACCATTCACTTTTCACATTGGCTAAAATCACACAATAAGTATTCATTTAGGTGCCTGCCAATGCACACATTCCTAAACAGTTGTATATGATTATCACTTTGGTGATCCAGCATGAATGACTGCTTTTAAGTCCTACCCATGAATGACTGCTTTTAAGTCCTACCCACAAATACATTTCAAGTCCAATCACCTCCTAGTGTCTTCCATTTTAAAAAAAAGTAATTATTAATAGTGATTATTATGATGAAATGTCCAGTTATTTTATGTTTACAAAATTACTCTTCAATCGGTAGATAACTTGGACGGTCTATAAACCAGAGTATATGACATAGATGAAATAGCACAGGGAGCAATGTGTCTTGATGTCCTGTTTTAATCAGAAAGTAAACATCATAAGAAGGAAAATCATAAAATATTTCTAGTCAGACTAAGAATGGTAGGTAAAGTGGGATATGGTAGAATTTTAAAAATTCTATATTTAAAAGGTGTTTACTAACATTGAATATGTCCAAATACATTGTTATATGCATTTTTAAAAATCATACTTTATATTTGAAACATGTTTTAACATGTTTCCATTAGGTATTCAAAATCCTTGAGATGGGGGAATTGGCTTTGCTATATTAAAGATATTAGATACACTCTTTCAACAGATGTAGAGCCTGAAACACAATAACATCATGTGAGTACTTAAAATATGCATTGTGGAAAACAAATCACTTCACAATTATGTGCCTTGTATGAGAAGAAAATACTTACTATTCCCTGTGCTACTGAATATAAAACATTGTTGGATTAAGTGAGAAGGTATGTGTAGTCATAGTAATATTTTACCATTTTAAATGTTGCAGTACTCTTTGGAAGCATAGTTTAAGACATCCCCTCCAGAAGCCACTTTGACAAGAATATTATTTATAATTAGGCAAGAAAGTTCCTTAAAAACAGTCTTGCTGTTTCACTTTGCAAAAAATTAAAATCTGTACAGAATAAACCCTATAATATAGTTATGAATATTTACAATATGCAAAAATATTTACTTTTGGAAAACATTTTCAGATATTAAGACCTACTGGTATATTATTTGCATTTAATTTATATGATGAACAAAATTCAATAAAAATTATAAACATAAATATTTTTAAATTGTAGGAAGGGTTGGTGGGAGTTCTAAGTTCCAACTACAGTTATTTCTTATCAGTTAAATCAGAAGTTCCAGATAATAGGACAACTGTTTTATTGGAATAGAATTATTATTTTTTTATTTTAGTTCCACCACTTCTTGAGATAGCTGCTTTTACCGCTTTTACCTAATCACCATTAACCCTTTCTTGGGAATTCACTTTACTTTTTCTTTTCTGCAAAAAACTTTATTGTTTCATTTGGTCCAGTGCATGGGAGAAGGCATCATGGTTGTTAAAAGAATGACTAGTAGTTTCAGGGAGAGGCTCAGGAAAAAGCCAGACACCAGGGGAATGCACATGGGCCCTTCAAAGGCCTCTGTGCTCCAAAGGCTCCTAGCCATGCTTGAGGGTGAGCCTTTTGAAGCGATAGGGGACTGGCCAGCCTGTGGATGTTCCTCAGGGGTGGCCCATCTTCTTGATGAGTTTCACCTCCTCATCCAGGAAGTGGTTCTCCCAGCAGTCACAGAGGTGGGAGTCTGTGTGGGTAGAACCCAGGGCAGGCAGCTCCAAAAGGGCCTGGTTTAGGTTCCTCTCCAAGGCCAGGGCAGCCTCCATGGGTCCTGAGTTTTGCTCACTCATCTTGGGGAAGCTTCAGCATGTTCTGGAAGAGAATGTGGCCACCCCACTTGCTTTGTAACTTTAAGAGATGCTCAGCGCCCTCCAGCTTCTCTGCCAACTCATGAAGCAGCCCACACCCTCAAGAGACACATCTGGGCTTGTATTTCGACCTGGTTGAAATACAAGAGAGAGGTTGGTGTGGAGGCCCACAGATGCAGGGTGGCCAGGCAGGTGACCGCAGCCTCCACCTCGGTGGAATAATTCTGATGAGTTTGGGAGCTCATGGTTGTTTGGCAATAAGGAGTTAAGGTAGAAAAAACAAAACAAAAACGGTGTGTTGGCTGGTCCTTTCTGTTTGTTTGTTTTGTGTGTGTGTGTGTATGTGTGTGTGTATATGTGTGTGTATGTGTGTATGTGTGTGTGTGTGTGTGTGTGTGGTGGGTTTTTTTGCGGTTTTTTGTTGTTGTTGTTGTTAATCCTCACCCAAGAATATTTTTTCCATTGATTAGAGAAAGTAGGAGAGAGGGAGGGAGGAAGGAGGGAGACAGAGAGAGAAGCATAACTGTGAGAGAGACATATCAGTTGGTTGCTTCCCGCATGCACCCTGACTAGGGCCAGGGATCAAACCTACAACCTAGGTATGTGCCCCTGACCTTTCAGTGTGCAGGCGGATGCTCTAACCACTGACAAACACCAGTCAAGGCAAAATGTACACCTTTTTTATAGTCTGCCCTATACTTTTAGGTTATTTTCTTTTGAGGATTTTTCCAGTTAGATTTTAAACTTGTTGAACACAGCGTCTCTATGAACTCCCTTTGATAACTCCCACAATGCTAATCCTTAGAGAAGGCTTTTGATATAAGAGTTTTAAATGGGCATGGCTACAAAACTGATCACACATGACCACAGGCATGTTCTGAAGGGAGACTTTTGCTTAACTTGCAATAAATATTGGTGTATCATATGGCATTTTTCGACTCTTCCATAAATAAAGAATTAATGTGGTTCATGTGGAAGAAAGTGGGAAGCAGCACTGGACTGAGAAGTGCTGGAGTCTAGTGGGAGTGCCATTACTTGACTGGCCCTGTGAGCTTTTTCAAGTAACCAGCTGCTATCAGCCCACCTCCCGCCTTTCTCAAGGGTCAATTGGAGATACTATTTGCTTGCCCTGCTTCATAGAATTGTTGCGACAATTGCATGAAATAATGTATGAGATTTTCTGAGTACCATAAAATACCATTAAAATGTATGGTATGCATATTACTTCATGTATATGTGAAATCTAAAAACAAAATAAACAAAATTAAAACAGACTCAGACAGAGAGTGTACTGGTAGATGCCAGAGCAGGTCTGGGGGACTGGGTGAAAGAGGTGAAGGGATTAAGAAGTACAAATTGGTAGTGACAGAGTTGTCATGGGGATGTCAAGTACAGCAGAGGGAATATAGACAATAATGTTGCAGTGACTGCGTGGTGCCAGGTGGGTGTCGGAGGGAACACTGTGCTGCACACCTGAAACCAATATAGAAGAATCTTGAAGGTGTACTGTGGTCGGAAAAAAAGTACAGTATGATAATGCTCTGTGTTTACAATAATACACTGAATGTTACCAAATAAGATTGTGTTGTTCTAAGATCCTTGGCCGTTGCATTGTTGTTGCAATAGAAAACCATTTCTTTTGAAAAGTTGAGATTCCAGAAACCCTATTTTAAAAGATCCAAACTTGCCTGACCAGCATGGCTCAGTGGTTGAGTGAGCCAGGAGGTCACGGTTCAATTCCCACCCAGGTTGCTTGATCCCCAGTGTAGGGTGTGCAAGAGGCAGCTGATCAATGATTCTCTGTCATCATTGATGTTTCTATCTCTCTCTCCCTCTCCCTCTTTGAAATAAATAAAAATATATTTTGTAAAAAAAAGATCCATGCTTTACTGATCTAAACTTATACTCTGAACCAGGTCCCAACAGGATCAGATTGTTATTTTGGGGCGCCTTGGGAAGCTGTGCTAACACCAGCCTATATCGAGGGTGCATACTTTGCTCTGGGCACACTGTCTCACTTAATCCTCAATGCTGCCCTATAAAGGTGGGCAGTATTGGCATCACTGAGTAGGTGAAGAAAGTGTGGCTTACATAGACTAATGCAGTGGTTCTCAACCTTCTAGCCATTTAAATACAGTTCCTCATGTTGTGACCCAACCATAAAATTATTTTCGTTGCTACTTCATAACTGTCATGTTGCTACTGTTATGAATCGTAATGTAAATATCTGATATGCAGGATGGTCTTAGGCGACCCCTGTGAAAGGGTCGTTTGACCGCCAAAGGGGTCGCGACCCACAGGTTGAGAACCGCTGGACTAATGTGTCTAAGGCCACACAGATGAAAAGGGCAGAGTCAGATTTGAATCCACATTGTCTCACCCCAGCACCAATGCTCATTTCTTCTTTCCTTTCCTGACAATACAAAATCCCAACCGATTTTCTAGCAATCCAAATCCACAAGTTAAAAAATCAAATAGTAAGAATCACATTGTTTAATCTCACATTGGGTTGAAGATACCTGTGGAATCATGTTGATCGTTAGAGATAGTTAAGAAAAATGTTAGTATCTTTGCACATAAAGAATATTTAAAATGCTAATCAATGGTGGAAACTATATTAAAATACAATTCTTTAATGAGTTATTGCTTAAGACATGTCTGTTGGCAACACATGAATTTTCCAAATATGTAATTTATGTAATAACATCAGGATGTTATTCTCTATTGTAACATTTGAATTATGATAACTTCCACTTAAAAAAAATATTACTTCAGTTGAAAAATCATTTTGGTTTCCTAGACTCTTACTTGTTGGCAATATATAGGATATTTCCCCTTGAAAAATTGCAGGGTAGTTACCATTGCAGAAGGCAAAAAAAAAAAAAAGTAATTTATAACTAGATGGGCTAATAGAGAAATGCTGACATATTTTAAAAATTCAATTCCAATTTGGCAGCCTTAGGTAATTTGCTGATAGAATATTTATAATTATTATAACACTTTAGCAAAAGAAAAGAAAGTTTGAGTGTTGTATTTTGATTAATGAGATTCTGAACCTATAATTTTTCAGTGTGTTAAAAATAAGCTCATAGAAATAGTTTGATCCCACCTGTACATTTTACTAGTGGACAATATCCTATATATTGCCAACAAGTAAGAGTCTAGGAAATCAAAATGATTTTTCAACTGGAGTAATATTTTTTAAATGGAAGTTATCAATATCTTCATCAATATCTTCTCAGGGTATTTTCTAATGAAGTCTCAGGTAGTTTAGAGAATAAAATAACTACTTCTAGAGTGAGTCTAAGCAATATGCCAGTGGCCGATAATACTGAAAATCCTGATATATCTACTATTGTTATATTCTCTCCTTGTTGTAGAACCTACTACAAAGAGGCATTTAATTACATTTGATGCTATAAACTTTAAATAAATCTCACATCAATGTGATGAGAACTGTAGGTTCGCCATTAGATATTAAAAATTGAGTTATTTTGATCCTGCTCCTGAAATGTCTTTTTTTGTTGTGGACTCTTTGGATTTTCTCATAGTAAAGGATGAGCAGATGATAATTTTAAATGGAGAAACAGGCAATTGAAAAGTAAATTGTCATCATGGCATCTTTGGGAGGAAAGATGGTTAAGAACTAAAAATTCTTCTTTTGATCATGAAATGTTAGTATAACAATATCACTGGCTCTGTGAAGTCCAAGGAACTTTGTAGCTATTGTCCCCCAGGAATATTTATAATGGTTATATTTTAATTAATACAGAATTTCAAGTAACCCAAAAATATGTACAACTGTGTTATAATTTCAAGTAGTAAATGTGAGTTTGAAAGTGGAGGATCCTTCCAGTCCCTTGGACACAAGGCAAGATTCATTCTTTTATATCTGGTTCTATTTTTTCATAATGCCAGATCTGGAAGGGGCTGTGGCCAGCCTGCAAACAGCCATCAGCCCCTCTCCCAGGCTGGCCAGGCACCCCAGTGGGTACCCCCACCCTGAAGGGGCTGTGGCCAGCCTTTAAAACAGCCATCAGCCCCTCACCTAGGATGGCCACACCCTCATGGGGTGAGGGTCCACACTGGGGGCTTTGTCCAGCCTGCTAACAGCCATCAGCCCCTCACCCAGGCTGGCCAGGCACCCCAGTGGGGACCCCCACCTTGAAGGGGCTGTGGCCAGCCTGAAAACAGCCCTCAACCCTTCACCCAGGCTGGCCAGGCATCCCAGCAGGGACCCCCACCTTGAAGGGGGTGTGGCCAGTCTGAAAACGGTCATCAGCCACTCACTCAGGCTGGCCAGGCACCCCAGCGGGACCCCCACCCTGATCCGGGACACCTTTCAGGGCAAACCAGCCGGCCCCCACCCATGTACCAGGCCTCTATCCTATAATAAAATAGTAATATGTAAATTGACCCTAATGGCAGAGCAACTGGGAATCACTGGTCACTATGACACACACTGACCACCAGGAAGCAGATGCTCAATGCAGGAGCTACCCCATGGTGGTCAGTGTGCTCCCACAGGGGGAGCTCTGCTCAGCCACAAGCCAGACTGATGGCTGCCAGTACAGCGGTGGTGTTGGGAGCCTCTCCCACCTCCTCAGCAGTACTAAGGATGTCCGACTGCAGCTAGGCCTGTTCCCCGCTGGCAAGTGGACATCCCCCGAGGGTTCCCAGGCTGCCAGAGGGATGGCTGACTGCCAGCTTAGGCCCAATCCCCCGGGGAGCAGGCCTAAGCCAGCAGGTGGTCATTCCCCAAGGGGTCCCAGACTGCGAGAGGGCATAGGCTGGGCTGAGGGACCCTCCCGAGTGCACAAATTTTTTGTGCACCGGGCCTCTAGTCTATACTAATTAAAGGTTAATATGTTAAATTGACCAGACATCTTCCAGATGACCTTCCGGACGTCCTTCTGGACAAAGCTATGGTGGCAGGGCTGATGCAGAGGTGGTTAGGGGCAATCAGGCCAGCAGGGGAGAGCAGTTAGAAGGGTCAGGCCAGCAGGGGAGAGCAGTTAGGGGGATCAGGCCAGCAGGGGAGAGCAGTTAGGGGTGACCAGGCTGGCAGGCAGAGGTAGTTAGGGGCGATCAGGCAGGCAGGTAGATGAGCAGTTAGGAGTTCCCGAATTAGAGAGGGTGCAGGCTGGGCTGAGGGGGGTCCCCAGCCTGCACCCTCTCTAATTCGGGAACACTGGCTCCTAACTGCTCATCTACCTGCCTGCCCTCCCCCTCCCCCCCATGAATTTCATGCACTGGGCCTCTAGTGTAGTTATAATGTCACTTTTACCTTGCCCTTTGTTTTCTATCCACATATACCTATAAAACGTTTGAGATACTCAGCTGCACTTCACCATTCCCTTCTCCAGTGGGAGTTTAAATGCTGCTATTGTGTTTTTTTCCTAAATGAAATGTGGGTCTTTCTATGAGAGTTGGTATAACTCTGGGAACTTTTGCTTGGCGTTCAGGATGTTCTTGCTTCTATGATGGAGGAAGAAAGATAAATAATACAGGATTGGTTCTTGGCTTCAAGTATCTCCTAGTGTAGTAGTCAAGAGTGCTGTATAAATAAGCAGTGTCATACAAAATGAAATACAAGGCAGTCACTTTAGTTTTGTTAAGCAATTCAATGGCCCTACACCCTTCTGTAGAACCAACATAAGGAACTACATTATTCTTTCAATATAAAGGAGTAGACCTGCACAAAGATTTGAGAGATAAAATATTTGACCCAAAGACATAGAAATGGATACATGATAATTTCCCCAGATTACATATCCAAATAAATATTTTCTCACTCAGAGTGGCCACCTAGGAAGCTATGCAATGCTCCTTTGATTAGAATATTGTTAGATTTCCTCTGGTTGACTTGCCTACAGAAGTAATTTATTATATTGTCAAGCTTGTCAGTGTCCAATTTACATTTTTAGTTTCTCAGTCAAAATGCTAAACCCCCTTCTTTAATTGCATATTAAAATACTATTTTAAAGAAATGCCATTGCTTTTGAGTGTTGTCTTTGGTTTCCCAAATGCTGGAATTCGTTTCTTTTTTGAGACCATTATTGGAATCCAGATTTGATCTGTTATTTCGTAAGCCTTATCTTTGCAGACATTCACTATTGGTGATGGTCGGGCCTGTATAAGGCAGATCCCTGAATTTGGTCTGGGCTGGAAGATTGGCCCAAATGAAGGCTCAGTTTCCAGTTAGAATTGTTTCACTTTGGGTTAGTAATGAACCAACCAACAGCACAATAAGTGAAGTCAGTACAAGGTAGTGGACACATTTCCTGATGTCTCCCTTGTCCCTCAGGGAAGGCATAGTCAAAATGGTCATTGCAGCCCACGTACCATGAGGAATCCATGAGCAGCCCAGAACCGAATCAGTGGCTTAATCTCACAGCCCCATAGACTGGGGGAAGGGTGCTTGTCTGTCACCATAGAAAGAGTTTCTTCCTGAATCATCATTATATACTCTCTTTTTCACAAAGTCATCAAACCTGGGCATCACTAGTCTTCAGAATGGCATTTGAATTTGCAATAGACTGCTTTGCTCTCCCACATTTATCCTACCGAATCCCTTGGTGAATCTAATCTCTACTGGTATACTTGTTTGTGGTTTTTGAGAAATGCTCATGACCTGGTTTTGTCATCCAAAGTATTTATTGTGTACCTACTTTGGGGAAAATATTGTACTGACATGTAATGCCATAATATTTAAATAATGTAGAATCTCCTTTAATGGAAGTACTTTAACAGACAAAAGTTTAGAGAAAAATATTTTTATATAAACCTGTAAAAAGTATTCATATTTTTAATTGGGGGAAAATATTAAGTAAGGAAGTTTAAAGAGAATTTCTCTAAGTTTTGCTCATTATGTAGCTGCGACTGGGAAATTTCGGCAATTAGTTGAAATTAATCATTTGAATGTTCTTTTGTTGCTATGACCGTATACAACCGAAGTTTATCAGGAATTTTTACTCTGCTGCTATTAATTTTCATTATGTTAAATACTTTCCATCCACATGCATTTGGTGCTAAGATGTGCAAATGAATGGATACCTTGGGTGGGTTTTTGAAATTAGAGAATCTGAGTTGAATCTCAACTTGAAATTGAAACAGCATAATTTTGAGCAAGTCCCTGAGCCTTCCTGGAATTCAGTCTCTAAATCCATAAAGTGGGTATTTTTTGAACCACATGAAGTTTACTGTCATTAATTAGATCACCCAAGAGATACTACAGAAGATAGAAGTATAACAGCAGTCTGTTGGATAAGTCAGATATCATCTGTTACTCAAAAAGGTCTAATGTTCATTCCTGTAGAGCAGTGGTTCTCAACCTGTGGGTCGTGATCCCTTTGGGGGTTGAATGACCCTTTCACAGGGGTTGCCTAAGGCCATCGGAAAACACATATATAATTACGTATTGTTTTTATGATTAACCACTATGCTTTAATTATGCTCAATTTGTAACAATGAAATTGGGGGTCACCACAACATGAGGAACTGTATTAAAGGGTTTTGGCATTACCAAGGTTGAGAACCACTGCTATAGAGTGTTCGGTTACCTGTACACACACACACACACACACACACAATGTTTACAAATACAACCATCAAAACATTCTTTTACTCATTTATTATGTCAAATTATGTGCTTTCCCTATAAATGGATTGAAACCATAATTCCTAGCACATTTTAGAATTCTTTACAATGTGTCTTCAGGAATAATTTCCTTATTTACATTACAAATATCTGAAGCATTTAATATGGAAATGTTGCTTATAGTAAAGTGTCCCACTAATTTATTAAAAGAATGAGTACAAAATATTTTTTTCAAAATAAAGTTTCAGAATCATAAGAATTAGTGAACTCTTTTTAGAAGAATGAAAACTAATTCTAAGGCTAATTTTTCAAAATGCTAAACAACTAGGCATTATAAGATGTCAGAATTTTTTAAATTTGTTATGAAGACAAAAACCTTAATTACATGAACTTTATTATGATATTTAGTACAACTTTATGATATGTTCAGAACCCAAATTCAAAACTGTGATAAATGTGTAATATGTGATTTATGCTTTTAAGGCATCATGTGCAGATAGTCCATACATACAGGTTTTGTGTTTAATGAATACATACTAGAATAATACAGATTATGTTTATTGAAAATGGACTTTATCTTTGACATGCAGAAATCTATCAAAATGTATAGTCAACACAGAAAGACTTTAGCAAGTTTTGGACACTAACATGTTTCGGACACTTAAAACCAAAGTACATTAGAACCATGGCATGATGGGGAGACTATAGAACAAGAAAAATTCTGTGGTGAGTTCCATGATATAACAACTATTCATGCCACTCATGGAAAAACTCAGTCCATGCACCACTTAAGGTGGTATCTCTCACCACAGTGGAGCAAGATACAGACTACAAAGCACAGAAGCTAGAGCCCCAGAAACAGCCAGGCAGAGGAAGCAACTAAGTACTCTCAGGTATATCAGGAAAAGTAGCTCATGCTAATGGACTTTAGGTTTGGCTACACTTTTAAGGTATCTCATTGAAAGCGTTTCAAGATTTACTATTATTTTTGAGTTCTCAACATTTTGAATTTATGTCTTTTATCCTAAAGAATCTAATATAGAGGCACTTGACTCACCACATACTAGTTTGCAACAGGGTACACTGCAGTAACCATGGCAACTATACTATAAATCGTTCTTTTTGCTAACTTGGAATTTTTCTTTCTTTGGACTGACATTTCCAATGCTTGAGTTCTAGTAAAGATGATTTTTACTTCTTCACATTGTGAGAAGTTGAATTAATCTTTTCAAAGAGTTTTGTATGTTTTGATTTCTTTACATCAGGAAAGAAAAATTGAAGTCAAACTAAGAGGAAAAAAGCATATGAACCAATATTATCCAGTTTTTCTTCCTAACTATAAGACATGAACATAACATATATTTTGTATCGCATGAAAAATTCTAATGTTCCCAAGCCACATTAAAATGCAAAATAAGATGTAGTTTGTATCAATAGGACCAATGATTTGTAGGCACAAATAAGCTCAGATGGTGTGACCATGGGGAAAATGATGGAAGGAACATGAAAGGCTAATGGAAGCTTAATTTCAAGAATGAAGTACTGACTTTGGGGAGAAAACTGTGAAGGATACAAATGAACTTTGCATTTTCAGTCATTGACATTATGTTAAGCTATGCCTACATCCAAATATAAATGTTAATGTAAATATATTTTATCTGTAAAATACGAACAAAGCAATATATACTTTTTAGATGTTGGCTACTACTGCACTGTGTTAAAGTGTTTCTGCATGTATTAAGATAGCACTAAGTTCACCGTAGAAATATAAACACCAAATGTGCTTAAAAACATAAGAACTAAGAAAAGAACAAGAACCAAGGGAAATAGGATCTCTCTGAAGAAATGGAAGTGGGATACTGCCATAACAATAATTTAAAATGGAAGCTTGGCTTTGGAATCAAGAAGTGGGTAGAGGCTGGAAGACTTTTTTGAAGCACAATAGAAAAATCCTAGATTCCCTTGTACAGACTATTGGTGGAAAGATAAACATTACAGATGCTGCTGCTGGGGGTACACTACAAAGTGAAGCATGTGTTAATGGGAACTAGAATAATGGTGATCTTTCTTACTTAGTAGCAAAGATTAGATGAATTGTGTCCTTCAGTTATTTGGAAAACAGAACTCGTAAAAGATGAATTGGAATATCTTTCTAAGGAGATTTCCAAGCAAAGTATTTAAGATGTGGCCTGTTTCATGCTGCTTAGAGCAAATGTAAGAAGAGAGGTATCAATTAAAAGAAGAGCTGTTAAACAAAAAGGAACCAGGACAAGAAAGTGCCTCTGAAAGCCTATAGAAAATAAATGGCAAAGAGTATGGCTATACAACTCCTTGCTAAAATCTTCAAAAGATCAAAAGATCAGTGTTCAATCCTAAGAGATTAAGGTTGTGCCTCATAAAACTTCTCAATTAAGTTAGAGGGCTCTTGGGAATCTGTGTGGCCCTCAGCCATCTCAACAGGAGCCAGAGTTAGAGAAGGGATTATCTCAAAAAAGATTTGTAGATGTGACATATTTCTAATGGAGACCATTAGTGTACCATGCACAGAGACCCATAAAGTTCCTAAGAAAATTTTATCAGCAGAAACACCATCAGCTTGGACTGAAAGGAGCAAGAGAGAACTAAGTGAAAGGAGGCTGTTGGACTTCAACATTCTACTTAAAGGAAGAAGACTAAAAAAACTTCTCAGCTGCTAACATATGCAGCCATTCACAAAAAAAGGAAGGATGACTCAAGGCTACCCACTCTCATCACTTTTATTCAACACAGTATTAGAAGTTCTAGCCAGAGCAGTTAGGCAAGAAAAAGAAATAAAGGGCACCCAAATTGGAAACAAAGAAGTAAAACTGTCATTAATTGTGGATGACTTGATTTTACATATAGAAAACCCTAAAGACTCCACCAAAAAGTATTAGAAATAATAAATGAAAACAGTAAAGTTTCAGCATATAAAATCAATACAAAAATCTATTGTATATCTAAACATAAACAAAAAACTATCAGAAAGAGAAATGAAATACATAGGAGAAAACATAGGCAGTAAGATCCTTGATGTTGGTCTTAGGAATGTTTTTTGTGGACTTGACTCCAAGGGCAAGGGAAACAAAACAAAAATAAACAAATAGGATAACATCAAACTAAAATGCTTCTATACAGGAAAAGAAACCACCAACAACCAGAAAAGGTGACTAAATGAATGGGAAAATATATTTGCAAATGATACTTCTGATAAGGGGTTAATATCCAACATATATATAAAGAACTCATAAAAATCAACAACAAAACACAATTTAAAACTGGGCAGAGGATCTGAATAGACATTTTTCCAAGGAAGACTTGCAATGGCAAAGAGGTACATGAAAATATGTTTAAATTACTACTTATTAGAGAAGTGCAAATCAAAACCAGGAGATAATGCCTCACACCTGTTCGATGTGGCTATTGTAAAAAAGACAAGAAATACCAAATGTTGGAAAGGATGTGGAGAAAAGGTAAACTCATACACTATTGGTGGGATTGTACATTGGTACAGCCACTATGGAGAACAGTATGGAGGCTCCTCAAAAAATTAAAAATAGAACTATTGTATGATTCAGCTAATCCAATTCTTGGTATTTATCTGAAAAATACAAAATATTAATTTGAAAAGATATATACACCACTCTGTTCAGTGCAGCATAATTTACAATAGCCAAGATATGGAAACAATTTAAGTGTCTATTGACAGATGAATGGGTAAAGAAGATATAATACAAGTACACAGATAGATGATGGATGATAGATAGATAGATAGATAGATAGATAGATAGATAGATAGATAGAGATGTCTTAAACATATTTATATGTTTTAAACATATGTCAGTAGAGATGAGAGATTGGAAAAATTGCCAAACTAACACTACAGAGCATAACAACTTGAGTCATTTTTTTCTTTAAGAGTAGCAATAAAATGTATAGGGAAGTAGAAGAGTTGTATAGTGTGCTAAGAATTTGCTAAAATACTAGAGAAAGGTAAGATGTAGGCCAAGGTGAGAAGACCAAAGCTGTTAGAATAAATTTATCCCACTTTGGATAATGTATTGGTCGGGGTTCAACTGTAGAGAACAAATCCACATCAGCTATTTCAATAAGAAAGGAATTTATTAGTACATATTAAATGACTTCCAGAATATTTTGTATAGCTACAAAACAACCAACCTTTAGCTAGACTTTCTGGATCTGACTACTACAGCCCTGTCACAGAACTGGGCTTTGAGAGGAGCCTCTTTTGCTGCCAGGATTGGCTAGCATCACCACCTTGCACCTTTGTTCCAGCTAGATGCCTCTCCCCAGGTGACCCAGTTTAGCATTCCTAACTGGTGAAACCTAAATCATATCTGGAACCCTAGTCACAGAACACATAAGAAAGCTTTCCAGGAAGGAGTATTAGATGAAAGTTGACATAGGTGTTAACCCCCATCGAGCATAATTATTTTTAATGTATTTTATTTTTATTTTAAATTGATTTTAGAGAAGAAGAAAGAGATAGAAATATCAATGATGAGAAAGAATCATCCATTGATTACCTCCTGCAAGCCCCCTACTGGGGATGGAGCCTGCAACCTGGGCATGTGCCCTGACCAGGAATTGAACCTTAACTTCAACCATTGAGCCACACCGGCCGGCAAGCCTAATAATTTAAATTTAAAAGGCCTAGGAAAGCCATTTCACTTAGGAAAGCCAAAGTCTCTGTTTTGGATGCAGTAATAAAAAGATCAGATACTTAAAGAATCATTTTTTTTCTTTGAATCTTGGTAATTTTAGCTTTTAATAACATTTTAAATGTTATTTCACATACTGTTTTTTCACAGTATACATTCTCTGCTTAGTGATAAATATTAAATTAAATGAAGATAAAAATCACGCTATTTTCATTGACATTTATTTTATGTTAATATAAAATTTGCTTTATTAACACAGATCTGCAAAGTCTGCTAATCATCCCTAACTTACAGTAAGAGTTCACCTGTTATCACCTGAGGCAGTGGCTTTGTATCATGGTCTGTATACAGTATTGTCCCAGGGTAAGAGTCTTACTTAAACATATTTTGGCATTGCAGCTCCTCTTTATCTGAACTAGTTTCAAAACCACTAATGTCAAAAATAACATCAGTTTACAAAGGGCTTACAGCAGTGATGATAGTTTTAGTAACTGAGTCAACCTTAGGCAAGTGCCATCAGCTGGCTCTAGTCATGTTAGGGTATTGTTCTCGAGCTAACACTCGGAACGTCAGGGCTTGGATATAGGCAATCACAGAGAAGACTAGAAACCAGTAGTGGTGAACAGTCTCCTCCCTGCTGCAACACATGCAAAAAAGCGTAGGTATTTTAAAGTGTGTGTTCATGAGTTAATGACTAAATGAGCACAGCACCATTTGAGGGCACTGTACCTTTGAGCGTTGTTCATAAATGGAACCTGATGGAATTAACCTCTTCTTATTGTAATATTTATTTAGATTTATTTGTGTGACTGGCAAAGTAATTTGAAGTTAGAGCTGCTTAATAACAATAAAAATTAATCTAAAAACAAATTACTAACCTATCCTAGTAAGCTAAGGGTTGAAAAGAAAGCAAGAAGTAACTGGGCAGCAGAGTGAACTTTTAACCTTTGCCCTCCCTTAGTAACTGATCTTATTTTCTTTGGTCTTTCTTTTTGCCTGCGTTTCCTTTTCGGAGTTAAAAGAAATCTGCCTGGTAGTTTTTACTCCCCACTCTCTTTCCCATCATTGCTTGTGTTTACTAGAAGTGGAGATTTTAAGTTGAGGAAGGTGACTCTACACATGGGCTGTTTAACTGAATGACAGCAGAAAGATTAAGAAGGAAGATGACTGTAACTACGGTGACCATTTATCCAAGTTTACTTGGGACAGTCCCAACCTATGCCTATTAATAGCATCCCCTTCATTCTCAAAAATGTCCTGGCTTGGATGGTAAGTTGCATGGTCACCCTAGTTACAACTAAGATGGGCTAAAGGATGGTGTAGAAAAATGTAGACACTCTGAAAGATGTTGACAGCTGTTAAGGTTAAGTTAGTGTCTTATTAATTACAAGAAGGAAAGATTCACCTTTTCTGACACTGTGTCCTCTTTAGAACTTAAGCAGTTATTCTTGTTTACATGCATGAACATTGAACTACCCAGATTCTTGTAGAATTATAATAAATGAGAGGGCATTTTCAATTCAATAATTTAAAAAAGTATTCCTAGTAAAAATTCTTATTGAAATTATATTTTAGAAATAGAAATGGAGATTTAATAAAATGTATTCATGATGGATATTTTTAATTTCAAAGATTACATAACTCTACAATTGCTGATAATTTAGGTAGAGAAAGTATTAAATGGAAAATATTTGAAATGCTCAGCAAACAGAATAAAATTAATAGAGTGCTGTCTTTTTCAGGTACTTCAGTATTCTTTTTAAAATATAATTTCTGAGGGTAATTTGGTGTTATGTTTCAGTGTTTATTATAGTTTAAAGAAAAAGTTTCTTGCCCCAAACCAAGTTTTTATTCCCACTGATAGCAAGTAACTCATTTTTATCATAATGGAGAGTGGTATTAATATTTTAGAGAAATGTTATTGAATCCCAGGTAATGTACTTCCTTTGTCTTCCCTTCTAACTTTAACTTTTTATGGTGGGTTAGGAAAATAAAGCTCAATGGGAAGAGCTAGTTTTTAGACTTTCCAAGTAGATTGTAATAAATAGACAATAGTCTCACATGAATATTCAGTGTTCACTTCTAATATACTTAATGTAAGATTTCATGGATTTTTAAAAAGGCTTTAGAGCTTATTATCAATAAAAGAAAACAAAGAGGAATAAAATATCTGATGAAAGCTACTAAAAGCATTCCATACACTGTTTAGACATACAACTTTCAATTAGAGTTAACACAGTTTCAGTTTAATATCTTGTTACCTTGTTAATAATTAACATAAAGCAACGACCCCCATCTGGACTGTGATATAATAAAACACAATTTCAGAAATCTTTATAGTACTTTTTTTTTCTGTAAAAAACATTGTCCAAATATCGTATGGGGTACTTTTGTTCAGTATTCTTTTTCCCAATTACTATTAGCATTTCTACAGGGTGAAATTTGTTGTTCAGTTCTGCTATTGTAAAAGTAACCTGAGGTTAATCACAGTATCATGCTTTCATTCTGAGTTTTTTTTAATGAGATGTACTTATTGCTAAAAGAAAGCATTCTAGGAAAAAAAGTGGAGCCTGTGTCATAATTGTTATGATTGAATTGTGTATTTTTAGCCATCCACCTTACTGAGACTATTAAATTACAATGGTCAGCCCTACCCGGTTTGGCTCAGTGGATAGAGCATCAGCCTGCGGACTCAAGGGTCCCAGGTTCCATTCTGATCAAGGGCAATTTACCTTGGTTGCGGGCACATCCCCAGTAGGGGGTGTGCAGGAGGCAGCTGATGGATGTTTCTCTCTCATCGATGTTTCTAACTCTCTATCCCTCTCCCTTCCTCCCTGTAAAAAATGAATAAAATATTTTAAAAAATAAATTACAATGGTCAGTGCTATACTTAGGAATTAATAAAAATGGCAGTTGTTTAGGAAAACAGTTGCTGTTTTTCCAAGGAGACATTATGTTTGCCTTTGTGAAAAAGTAGAGGAAAGGGGTGTGGTGAGCTCTTAACTGCTTCAACGCTGGGAGATTTACCTAAAGAGCAGAGACAGAGAAATCTATCTTCCAGTCCCATGTTTGCCTCATTTTAAGGGGTGTCACAGCTATTTATTCTTCATAAATGGAATATACACAGGTTTCAGTGGTTTCATTCTTGAAAAAAATATTCCTGCTTAATTTGTTTTTTTTCTTTATTGATTAAGGTATTACCTATGTGTCCTTATACCCCCATTACATCCCCCCCCCACCTCCGCTCATGCCCTCATCCCCCAGTGTCTGTGTCCATTGGTTATGCTTATACGCATGCATACAAGTCCTTTGGTTGATCTCTCCCCCTTCCTCCCACCCTCCGCTGCCTTCCCTCTGAGGTTTGACGGTCCGATAGATGCTTCTCTGTCTCTGGATCTGTTTTTGTTCATCAGTTTATGTTCATTATATTCCACAAATGAGTGAGATCGTGTGATATTTATCTTTCTCTGACTGACTTATTTCGCTTAGCATAATGCTCTCCAGCTCCACCCATGCTGTTGCAAATGGTAGGAGTTCCTTCCTTTTTACCTCAGCATAGTATTCCATTGCATAGATGTACCACAGTTTTCTAATCCACTCATCTGCTGATGGGCACTGAGGCTGTTTCCAAATCTTAGCTATGGTAAATTGTGCTGCTATGAACATAGGGGTGCTTATATCCTTTCTGATTAGTGTTTCTAGTTTCTTGGGATATATTCCTAGAAGTAGGATTACTGGGTCAAATGGGAGTTCCATTTTTTAGTGTTTTGAGGAAACGCCATACTGTTCTCCACAGTGGCTGCACCAGTCTGCATTCCCACCAGCAGTGCAGGAGGGTTCCCTTTTCTTCGCATCCTTGCCAGTATTTGTCATTTGTTGATTTGTTGATGATAGCCATTCTGACAGGTGTGAGATGATACCTCATTGTTGTTTTGATTTGCATCTCTCAGATGATTAGTGACTTTGAGCATGTTTTCATATGTCTCTCAGCCTTCTTTATGTCTTCTTTTGAAAAGTATCTATTTAGGTCCTTTGCCCATTTTTTGATTGGATTGTTTATCTTCCTTTTGTTAAGTTGTATGAGTTTCCTGTTGTAATCATAAAACACCTAATCTCATTACTGCTAACAGGGAGACCTGAGGTTCAGCCTCCAGCTCTGACACTTGAGCAACTCCTGAAAGGTTACCTGAGCCTCAGCTTAGCCGTGAATGGGGACAAGTCACACATTCTGTCATACTCAATGTATGAGGACAGGAGTGAAAACCTATGTGAACCCCCAAGGAGAATCTGCACTTAGTGTCCAGTAGGCAGAGCAGAGTATAAGCCAAAGCAGAAAGAGAAGGGGCAGTTGCTTTATTCTCCACCCTAAATAGAGACCCACCAGGTGCTGAGGTCAACAATCTTCAGGTGCATTTGCAATTAGTCCTACTTAGAGGGCTTATGTTAAAGTTTCCCTAAGAGAGCAACTTTATGGGGATGATCATAACACAAAATCTTTTAAGAAAATCTTAAAAGAAGTATTAGCCAACCCAGCCCCCTTCCTTTCACTGGGTTCTAACCACCTGCTTTGGAGTCTTAACCCAGAAGCCCTTTAATTGCTATCGGTATTTTCTAGTTAACAAAATATATGTTCGCTCAAAGTAAAATATCTTTTAATAAAAATGTTCATATTTTGTCTTAATCTTTGAAACCACATAAAAGACTGTGATCATTTTTAATTATGTGGAACAAATAGAAAATAAGCAATGAAAAGAATTAAAAATACTAGCATAAAAGAATTTCATATTATTATAAACTTGAACATATATAAAAATATACTGCTTGCATTCCAATGACTAGACTGATGAAGTCTCAGTGACATTCTTCCTTCTATTCAGAAACACTCCCCAAAGTTAACTTAGTTTTGAAGAGGATACAGAGAGCCCAGTGTTAGGGAAGGCGATTCTTGCCCTGCTGTAATTAACATACTAACTTAAACTGGTTCTACCAAAATATCAACAACTGTCAACATTTGTAAAAGTTCCTACATTTTTCTATACCATGCTTTAGCCCATCTTAGTTGTAACTAG
Source organism: Myotis nattereri (assembly GCF_964212035.1). Taxonomy (NCBI): domain Eukaryota; kingdom Metazoa; phylum Chordata; class Mammalia; order Chiroptera; family Vespertilionidae; genus Myotis; species Myotis nattereri. The sequence continues at coordinate 39,795,835 of NC_138082.1, forward strand.
GGTGGCCATGTAATTTACCAGCCAAGCCAGGACAGTTTTGAGAATGAAGGGGATGCTATTAATAGCCATAGATTGGGACTGTCCCAAGAAAACTTGGATAAATGGTCACCGTAGTTACAGCCATCTTCCTTTGGTAATAGGGGTTGAGTCTTATGGAAAGCTATGCCTCTGGCCAATTTGAAAAACAAACAAGCAAAAAAAGGATTGCACTGTGATGTGAATACTTATTGCTAGTCTAAAACCTAGCATTGATCTGCTGATACTTGTTTTTGATGCAGATCTAATTATAGGCAGCTAATTCAACATTCATCATTAAACTATCACTACAAGGACAATGATTATAAAAGGAAAATATTAGCCTAGTATAGTGGAAAGTGCATGTTTAAAAAGGTCTGGGTTCAGTAATCCCACTTCTAGGAATATATCCCAAGAAAACAGAAACACCAATCAGAAAGGATATATGCACCCTATGTTCATAGCTGCACAGCTTACAATAGCTAAGATTTGGAAACAGCCTAAATGCCCATCAGCAATGAGTGGATTAGAAAACTGTGGTACATCTATGCAATGGAATACTACGCTGCTGTAAAAAGGAAGAAATTCTTACCATTTGTAACAGCATGGGTGGAACTGGAGAGCATTATGCTAAGCAAAATAAGCCAATTAGAGAAAGATAAATATCACATGATCTCACTCATTTGTGGAATATAATGAACAGCATAAACTGAGGAACCAAAATAGAACCAGAGTCATAGAAGCGTCGAACAGACTGTCCAACCTATGAGGGAAGGCGGAGGGTGAGGGAGTAAGAGATCAACCAAAGGACTTGTATGCATGCACATGAGCAAAACCAATGGACACAGACAGGGAGTGAGGGTGAGGGCATGTGCTGGAGGGTGGGGGTGGCCAGGGGGAGGTCAATGGGGGAAAAAGGAGACTTATGTACTAATGTAATACTTTAAACAATAAAGAATTTAAATTTAAAGAAAAAGGGCTGGGTTAACATTCCTGCATGTGATATCTGTGTGTAACCCTAGAAAAGTCACTTAACCTCCCCCTATATCGAGGAAACCATTAGCTACATTAACACATGACACAGGTCTTACATGGTGGCTCAGAACTGAGAGAGGGGCACATGCCCTGTAGCCAGACCACCGGAGTTTGAAGTCCTGCTCCATAACCTCAGTGAACTTGGGTAAGTGTGTGAATCTCTCTGTCGCACATCTGTCATTTGTAAGATGGGGATGATGTTAGAATACGTTTCACAGAATTACAGGACAGTGTACCCATGGGGTTCAAGCCCAAACCCTGGCAACTGGGACTTCCACTTGTACCCATTTCACCTATTTTACGTGTGACTGCAGTTCCTGTTACTATTATTATCACCTTTATTTTATCATCCAGAATGCGCAAGTGCTCAATAAGTAATGGCTTCATTTCTCCTTTTTATAGGACCTTTCTGCACCTGCTGAGGATTTTACATGTTTAATACTACATAAGTATTATTTGATTATTTCAGCTTTCCCTTCAGATACATGTTTTACTTGACTCGCACTTGCTTATGATGACAGATGGTAGCAGCGACCCCAGAAAGTTAAGGTTTATGAGATCTTAGAGATTCTCTAATTATCTAGCTGCTTGCTACAAAGATAAAGTGCTTCAGTCCCAGAGTGGCTCATTCCCTCCAAGAAACAAACTATAAGCATATACTTTATAATATTAGGTAAAGTGAGGCTTGATTAATTATTTCTAAATTCTGGGGCCCTACAGTAAAACATTCTTCGTATGGGAGGTTCAGTGTTAAAGGAAATATACAAATAGAAAATACACATGTAATCTGGGCTGTGAAGGGTGGGGGAGAACTGCCATTTCTCTCCCCTGTGGGGCAGGAAACAGCTGTGCATTGAAGGGGTAAAGATCAACCAAAGGACTTGCGTGCATGCATATAAGCATAACCAATGGACACAGACACCAGGGGGAGAGGCATGAACTGGAGTGGGGTGGGGGGCATTAGGGGGATAAGGACACATATGTAATACCTTAATCAAAAAAAAAAAATGTCTAAACAGCTTCCCAATGAGCCCACTATAGAAGTATGCTCTCTTTCTCAACCTTGTTTTGTTCTCTTCTTTGCTGCCTTCCTTTCCCTGGGAAAGGTGTGCATCTGGGCAGCTCTGCTTGGTTTGAATTTAATGGGAGAATGGACAGGCAGCTGGATCCTTCAGTCCCTGGCTCGCTGCTGATGTGGGCAGAAATTGGGCCAGTTAGACAGGAGTTAAGCAACCTATTCATTTCATGTATGCCATTGAGCAGCGAGAGGGTAATGATGATTTTTATTCCCTCCTGACTTTGAGTCTGAGAAACAAACTGACAAGTAACGAGAAAATTCAAAGCTAAAGCTGACATGCCTTTCTTAATTCTTCCCAATGTGCTTGAGTGTGATTATTATTTAATGCGTCTTTATCCTTATAAATATACCGGGTACCAGTTAATATATGAAATTGTTCCAGAAACTAGAAATCGGCCTAAAAACTAAGACCAAAATAGGAAAATACCAGAGAGGCTGGAGGTGTGGGGTTGGATGGAGCAGGTTTCTGCAAGCCTATGATACAAATACATGCAGAGCTCTCTCTGTGGTGCTGGACAAGATTTTTTGAGAGTTCTTGTCACTTTACGCCATTTTCTTTCTATGTGTAGCCCTCAAGCAAAGCTCTACTGTATGGTCACATTTTGCTTTTCTGATCTACCACCACTGCTGGTTGGACAGGAACATCATCTATGTACACAAAAGACGGTGCATGATAACATTTGAGGATGGAAAAGAAAAGATTCTTCAGTCACTAGGCAGGCTGACCTCAGGGCTGGCAAGCCAATTATGCTAGCCCAGGATGTCTGCTCAGAGAATCACTGTGGTGTGGCAGGTGAGGACTGATGGGTTTCATGGCCTCGGGCTCCTTTCCGAGAGAGGCTAAGTTGGAAGATGATTTTTAGCAAGCATGCTGGGTAGGTCTGACAGAACCCTACCGCTCTGCTTGCACGAGGACTGATGGCAGGACAAGGTCTTGGCTTGCGGGATGTTCAATATAAATCTTCCCTATTTATTGCCCACGCTTTGAAATGAAAAGTTGCCCAAGCAGAACAAAATTTCATTATATGAGAAGTTTTGCTGATCCATTGAGAAGGGTCTGCAAAATGCTCACCTTTCCGATGGAGTTTAGAAACGGAAGGTGACAAAATGGCTCTTGGTTTTCCCCGGCCCTGGTTTGTCAAGTCTTTTCCTGTTCAAACACCATCAACTCCTAAAGGAACACGAAAGACTATTTTATCTTCTGAGAGAATCTAAACGCAGGGCAAGTTTGTTTTACTTCATAGATTTAGAAATGGAATTTATTAGAAGAAACTAGGAGTTGACTATTCATTAGTATCCTTGAGCCTCTTTTGAGCAGAAGACTTGAAAGAAGCCAGGGTTTGGAGATATTTTTTTAATCTTTTCTTTTTCCTGGGCTTTTGGAGCTCATGTTAAGTTCTGCCATCTGTGGGACATATGTATATTAAACCTCTTTTACGTGTAAGCTTCAGCTCTTTCAGGAAATTGTTTTCTGCTTATGTTACCTAAGCGACAGAAATTAGCTTCTGTCTCACATAGTCTCTGCATTATTAAAATGCAGCTTGTTGTGCAGAGTTTTAATGGACTTTTTAGGGCCTTTACATATTAATGTTATATACTGAGGACTATTTAAGTATTCCAAATAAAAATATTCACCAGTTAAATGCTCCGTTTCATTTGTGATCATAAATGAAGAGGGCAAGCTAGTTATCTTCATGGTCATTTAGAAAAAATATCTTAACCTAATACAAAGTCAGTCTGCTCAAATCAGGCAACATAGTCACAGAGTTCTAAGGGAGCCTAGAATGTATTACGCTTTCTTTTTTGAGTCTTTATTTTTAAATGGCAAAACGAACAAAAATAGTTGTAACTTACTATTGATTATTTAAGTATGAAAATCTTATAGTAAATTCTTAATCTGAGACAGGTGTTATTGTTTTTCTTTCTGTCAATAAGAAGAATGTAATAGTTTGTCTTCAGTTGATATACACTTAGGGGTTTTGAACTCTGAAAATATCTAAGTAAATGCTACTTGGTGAGGTCAACCAGGTAGAAGGGACAGAGAGGATAGAAGAAAGTGAGAATAAAATCAAATAATGCATCATTTTAAAATTACCTAACTCATATTTCTCTCTACCAGAAAAAAAAACAGTAGTAGTTTCTAATCAAATGTATTCCCTGAAATATTTGATATTAAAATTTGTTCAACCGAGTCAGCAACCTACAATGTTGGGCCCTGGGTGACATCCTAGGATAGTGCTATGATCCCTAGTTTAAAGCCAGACAATACCTACAGCTTCTGTCTCCCACTCTGCCACTCATTAGGTGGGTGACCTTAGATAAGTGATTTAACTTCTGTGTCTTATTTCCTCACTGGTAATAACAGAGGCTTGGATTTGTTCCATTCAGCTGATATGTACTGAGCTTCTATTATGTGCCATGTTTCAGCAAGATATGGAAGTAAAAAGCAGCCCCTATCTCCAAGGAGCTGAAGGTTCAATAGAAACATCTGTAAGAATGAATGCATGCAATATAGAGGTTCTGAATTTCTTAAAGAAACTTATTTAATGTACGGGTAGGGTGGGGGGATCACCAAAAACAGGAGTGGACAGTTCTCTCTGGGTTTGGGTGGGAGAGAGAAGATTGACAAAAACTTTACAAAGAAGGTGCTTGAGCTGAGTGTGAATGTCATTCTCCAAATAAGAAGAGGATGGAGGGTGTAAGAGCACAGGCCTGTAGGAGTTAAGTCAGCACAAAGCCTCTGGACCTAATAGAGGTCACGTTTGGCTGTAAAATAAGTCTGATGAAATATGCAATGGATGGTTGGAACAAATGGAAAAGGCTTTGTGTGACATAAGGACTCTGGATTTTGTGAGAAGCCAAGTCATGGTTCCAAGCAGAGCTTGTGCACTGTTCACATATGTATTCTAGAAAAATCACCCTAGAAGAGTATGGCAAAGACTTGGCAAAGATTAGAAGCCAGGAAGCCAGGTAGGAGGCTATTACAGAGGCACATGGGAGAGATGATAGAGGTGACAGCAGCAGCTACAGAGTGGAAGGGAAAGTATTGTAAGATGTGAGGCCTGCTACTTCCTGCATATACATTGTTGACTAAGACACAATTCCTGTTCTCCAAAAGCTTACAGTTTAGTAGCAGAATCAAAATAATAAATATAAATATGCAATTACAATAGAGTAGGGTTTCTCAGGCTCAGCCCTAATGACGTTTTGTACTGCATAATTCTTTGTTGTGGGGGACTGTGCATTGTAGGATATTTGGCAGCATCTACTGACCTCTATTCAAAGATGGCAGTAGCCCTCAACCCTTTCTTATAAGCATATAGTAGATACTCAGTAAATGTGAATGCTTAAGTGAGTAGATAGATTGATGGATGGTTTGAATGGTTTCCCATTCGAGGTCAGAGAGAAAAGCTATAGTGACATGTGGATTGAGGGCAATACGTTCTGAGGTTATACTTCAAAAATGGCCCTATTACCACTTCTACTGTTTAATGTCCTGATTGTGGAGAGAAGTAGGACTCAAACTATGGATACATATGTCTGTTTTGTTTCATATTTAAATATGTATAAATTTATTTAAGTTTTTTCTGTATTACTTGTTAAGTGACGTATAACCGTGTATGTGTTTGTTCCCATTGCTAGTCTTCAGCATAGGTCTGGGTCCCTATTAAGCAAGTCATTTTAGCATGTTGTGATCGGAAAACAGGTTGAAATTCTGGTTTAGTTTCAATACTAAGCTTTGTTAACCTAAGCAAGAGTTTTAGTGTCACTAATCTTTAATTTTCTCAACTGTAAAGATAGTGTTGTAGCCCTAGCTGGCTTGGCTAAGTGGATAGAGCGTCAGCCTGCGGACTGAGGGGTCCCAGGTTTGATTCCGGCCAAAGGCATATGCCTGGGTTGCAGGCTCCATCCCCAGTAGGGGGTGTGCAGGAGGCAGCCGATCAATGATTCTCTCTCATCATTGATGTTTCTATCTCTCTCTCCTTCTCCCTTCCTCTCTGAAATCAGTAAAGAAATATATTTTTTTTAAAAAAAGATAGTGTTGTTTTGATGACTACATGAACTAAAAGGTATATAAATAAAATACTTTATATATAGTAGGTTCTCAGTAAATGCTACTTCCCTCTGCCTCTTCTCCAAACAAACTATATTGTTAGGAATTACATTTGACTCAGGCACAGAGCTCTGATAACAATAGCTTACACAGTTTATTTCTCTCCCACACAAAAGCAGTCGGGATGTCTGCAAACCAGGGTTCATATGATGGCTTTACAAAGTCATTAAGGAGTCCAGGTTCAATGCTTTACTGATCCTAAATGATGGTCCTCATACTCAAAATTCCTACTAAAGCACTAGTCACCACTGCTGTGTGCAAAGCAGCAGACTAGACAACAGGTTGAAGAAGGTTATGTCCTCTCTTTTTTTAAAATATGTTTTTTATTGGTTTTAGAGAGAGAAGAAGGGAGAGGGAGAAAGAGAGAGAAACATCGATTGGCTGCCCTGACTGGGAATCAAACCAGTGACCTTTTGGTGCATGAGATGATGCTCAACCAACTGAGCCACACCAGCCAGGGCTACCCTCTCTTTTTTAAGGATCCTTCCAAAATGCATTTCTGCTACAGTAAGTTTGCTCATACGTAAATTTCTTAAGATTTAGCATCTTAGAATATAAACAAAAATGTTGTTGCACTTAAAGAATTCTATACCTAATATTATTATACCACTTCTAAATTAGTGTGTACATGTGTATGTATGTATATATATGTATATATGTGTGTGTATACATATGCATGTGTGATGTATTGCAAAGTAAATTTGTGGTATTTTAATGTAGAGTTTAGAAGTGGAGTTCATTAGATCTGACATGCAAAATTATTTAATTTTTTTGAATTAAAGATTTTAATATTATATTTGAAACCATAAAAAATCCTAGAAGAAAACACAGGCAGTAAAGTCTTGGACATTTCCGGTAGCAGTGTTTTTTCTGATATATCTCATTAGACAAGGGAAACAGAAGAAAAATAAGCAAATGGGACTACGTCAAATAAAAAGGGTTTGCACAGCAAAGGAAACCATCAACAAAATGAAAAGACAACCCATTCAATGGGAGAACATATGGTACATCAGATAAGGGGTTAGTATCCAAAATTTATAAAGAATGTATAAAATTTAACACCAAAAATATCAAACAATCCAATTTAAAAAATGGGCAAGGGACCTGAATAACTGTTCTTCAAAGAGGTTATACAGATGGCTAATAGACATATGAAAAGATGCTCAACGTCACTAACCATCAGAGAAATGCAAATTAAAACCACAATGAGATATTACCTCACACCTGTCAAAGTGGCTATCATAAATAAATTAATAAACAGCAAGTGTTGGTGAGGATGTGGAGAAAAGAGAACCCTGTGTACTGTTGATAGGAATGCAGAATGGTGCAGCCACTGTGGAAAGCAGTATGGAGTTACCTCAAAAAATAAAAATTAGAATTGCCTTATGACCCAGCAATTCTACTTCTAGGAATATAGCTGAAGAAAACAGAACACTCATTTGAAAGAATATATGCACCCCTATGTTCATTGCAACATTATTTACAATAACCAAGATTTGGAAGCAGCCCAAGTGCCCATTGGTAGATGAGTGGATAAAAAAAATCTGTGGTACATTTACACAATGGAATACTATGTGGCTGTAAAAATAGAAGGACCTCTTACCCTTTGTGACAGCATGGACCTGGAGAGTATTATGCTAAGTGAAATAAGCCAGTTAGAGAAAGACAAATATCACATGATCTCACTTATAAGTGCAATCTAATGACAAAATAAACTAACAAAATAGAAACAGACTCATAGATACAGAGAATATTCTGACAGCCGTCAGAGGGGAGAGGTCTGGGGTCTGGGTGAAAAAGGTATAGAGATTAAGCAAAGAAAAAAAATCTAATAGACACACACACACACACACACACACACACACACAACAGTATGGTGATTACCAGAGGGAAAGGAAGATTAGGGAGGTAGAAGAGGGTAAAGGGAGAATAAATGGTGATGGAAGGAAACTTGACTTGGGGTAGTGAACACACAATAAAATATACAGATGATGTATCATAGAATTGTACAGTTGAAACCTATGTCATTTTATTAACCAATATCATCCCAATACATTCAATAATTTTTTAAAAAAGAATTCTTTCATTTTAAAAATCATGTTACTTACTGAGAGGGCATGGAAAATAACATCCCAATGGCAAGGAAGACATCCAATGCTCAGGTCTGTGTTTTAAATCCCATTCTCCAATAAACAGAACTAGGAGTCTTTGGAGATCAGTGTTAACATCACCAGTGATAAATCATTAGTATCATCTATCCCTTGGTATGAAGTGACGAAAAGGGAACTTTACCTCTGTGGTATTCTCTCCAAAAGCTCCTATCTCCGATCCGATCATGAGAAGAGCATTTAAAAACCTTGTTGAGGGACATATACACAGTATCTGAACAGTACGCCTTAAACTTGTCATGATCACCAGAAAAAAAAAGGAACCTTTGAGAAACCGTCACAGACTAAAGGATACTAAGGAAACAGGGTGAGTAAATGCGAACTGGAATTCTGGGTTTGGATCCTAGAGTGAGAAACAGCATTAGTGAAATCCGAATAAAGGCTGGAATTTACTTAATAGAAATGTGCCAATATTGATTTCATAATTTTGACAAACATACAGTGGTAATATAAGATGTTAACATCAGAGGAAACTGAGTGAGAAGTATATAGAAACTCTCTGTATTACCTCTGTAATTTTTCTCTAAAGGTAAAATTATTCTAAAACAAAGTTTATTCTAAAAATACAAACTACTGGCACACATTGAAAGCCTGCTTTGTTCATTTGTGTAGAGCATTACTTACCGTAGATGCATTTGATGCAGGGACTTTGTCTAGTTTATTTCCTGCTGTTTCCCCAATATCTAAAGAAGTACCGGAAATAGAGCAGGCGCTCAATAAATATTTGTCAAATGTTGAATGACTGCACATATGTTGCCCTCTAAAAACAAATGTATGTGTTTAGTTGAGGATGATACTAAGGAATAAAATATACACCAAAACCCCGCTTCTCTGTTCCTGGAGAATCAGCATCCTTTTTCTCTATAATTTTCCTAATGGAACATTTTAGGAGGGATGGATCCTGGAGGAGTAGGTAGCTGGCTCTCAGGCAATTTATTAGAAAAGTAGGAGTTTGTAGCACTGATTCTAATTCAAAGAAACTGAAGCCTTTTGTAATCCTATGAGATTATAGATCAGGGATTAGAAAGCTGCATGATACTAATTTTCTATAAATTGGTAATTTTTTCTCTCTATTAGTACAAAAAAGATCTAATGAGGAAAGGCATTTGATTAAAATCCCAGCCTTACCACTTACTATCAATGCGATTATACGGAAGTGCTTCAGTCTAGGTCTGTAAAAGGTATATGTACAGTCCTCTATTAATGCAAATGCAGGAAAGATTCCTATAATAAGAGCTCAAGAGTACAGTGGCTCTCGCAAAACAGAAACTTACTTCTGTTTCACCTAACAATCCAGGAATGGTGTGAGAGCTTTTGGGGAGCCCAAGCTACTCCATCTTGTTGCTTAGCCACCTCTGGTCTGCATTTCTTCTTTTACATGCTCAACTCCCCACCCCTTCCACAAGGCAGATCCCAGGGAGGAGGAAGTCTAGAGGAAGCATGACCCAGAAGTTATCACTTCCATTCATCTTTCATTGCACAGAACTAGTCTTGTGGCTCCAGCTCGCTGCAAGGGGAGCTGGGAAATGTTTTCTTTATCTGGGAAGCAATTTGCTAAACTAATACTTCTGATATCATGGAGTTTGGCAAGAAAACTAGCAGAGCTTGCCATAAGTACCTTGAGTAGTACCTCACATAGAATAAATGATCTCCAAATGATGTTCTCTTTAATTCATCTGGCAGATGATTAGCAAGAAAGGACAAGGTAGGTGGAAGAATTTTATCAACTGACTTTTGCTTTAGTCTGAATTTAGGATTAGACCTTGCTGGGAAGTTATATTTGCATTTGAAAACTTGCTTATCTTGTAACTTAAGTCCCAACCCCCAAGAAATAAGGTTTGTATTCATCCTAAGGATCACAAACTGCAGGAGTAGTATTTCCCAGAGTGTACTTGTTTTTATGTGCAATGGCTGCAGCTAGCTTCCTTCTAGCCCAGGAAGCTCTGGTAGATTCATTTAGAAGGACCTGTACTCTGTCAAAAAAGAGGGAAGATACAAAGTGAACTATGTTCCTTATTTCTAATGTAGAAATTCTTTTGCTGGTTCACTTGTAATTTTGTTAATCAGAATTTTTCTGCTATCTACTCTTTGCATGGAGTCAGTTTCAAGCTATTAGCAGTAATTTATATGCACAGATGTGGTACTGCATCATTCAGAATTTTTTTCTCATTCTTCTGCTGGGTTGGTTTGATTGTTTCCCTGAGGATATTTACTGTAACCTGTTGAGCTTGGACAGCTTAGTTCCAAGCAAAGCAGTTTATACTAAGCCTGATTTATGCTAAGCTTGCCTAGGACATTCTTACATTCATGGGCCCCAAATGCAGGTTGTCCACCCCTCATGTGATCCATTAGAACACACTGCTGACAGCTGGACAGGACGCAGTTGGCCCTGATCTTTGGGTGACATTGGCAGCATGAAGGGTGAACATGATACTGGTGTATTAGTCGGCTTAGGCTGCCATAACAAAATGCCATACGCCAGTTCACTTAAACAAGCAACTTTTATTTCTCACAGTTCTGGAGACTGGGAAGTCCAAGATCAAGGTTCCCAACAATTCAATTTCTGGTAAAAATTATTTTCGGTTTGCACTTAGTTTTGCCTTCTGTGTGTCCTTGCATGGCAGAGAAAGAACCCTCTGGTGTCTCTTCCCCTTCTTATAAAGGCATTGGCTCTATCATATTAGCCCCGCCCCACTTGTGGTGGCATTTAACTGTCACCTCCTCATAGGCCCTACCTACCGTTATAGTCACATTAAGGTTTAGGGCTTCAAGATATGAATTTTGGGAGAATACAAATATTCACCCCATAATACTGATCTCCCTTGTATGTGTCATGGTATCCCCAAAGGGTGAATGTTTGTCTAATACTTGCCCTGTGCCCTCCTGAGCAACCTGCCTAAAATTTCCTAGAATAGAAGAAAAGATTGCTCCAGTGGCTTCCTAAAATCTCTTTCTCTAATAAGATATTTGGTTTAATCTCATTGTTTGGCCCTACAAAATGCTTTCAGAGTTATAAAGTTTTAACATATTACAATGTAATTATACAATATTTGTGGAGCAGTGTACAGCTTTCTTACATTATGTCTTAAATCCTCATTGTAACTCTGAGAATGGTTAGGATGTTTGATGGGCTCTATTTTCTATATTGGATAATTGAAGTTTGGAGAAGTTCAGTGATTTTCCTAAGGTCTCAGGGCTAATAATTGACTGACACTGAGACTCCATTCCAGACCTTCTAATTTCTAATCCACTGTAGACCAACTATAAGCTGGAATTTGGCTCTGAAATCTCTGTTTGGTTTCAGTCCAAGTTCTGTCACTTATTAACAGTAAGTGGGCAAGTTACTTAACTCACTAAAATTTCTCAACCTTCTCTGTGACATGGAAATAATAGAGTCCACCTCATAGGGTTCTAATGAAAATTAAATTATATATGCATTTAAATCACTTATCATAGCACCTGCTGCATAAAAAGCTGCTCAAAATTTTTGGTTATTATTTTTAAGAACAGATCGAATCCTATTGCATTTAATTTAACTCTAAAACCAAATTTATACATTTTACTGGACTTTAGGATAAAATGTTATTCAAATATTGAAACTGTTGACCGATTTTTAAATATTTTACAAGTTATGTGTTAAAATTTATAATATGAATTTTACTGAGATATGAGCATTTTAAGTGTCATCTCAACCTCTGTCTCTGTGTGTGTATTTATTCTTGCTTGGTCAAGCAACAGATTAAAACAGTAACTAGCAGGTATTTAAAACTCTTCAAGTTATAATTTAAGCAAACCGGTAGGATTTTTTTTTAGTTATCTGGCTTTGGTTTATGGTCACTTAGTATTCTTTAATGAAAAACATCAAGTTTGGAATTCTCATTTTTCATTTTATACCAGTAACTAATAATAGTCAACATATGCTAAGAATTGTGATCAAAGAAGCATTAAAGAAGCAAAGATTTAACTGCTTAAAATTGCTGTACAGAAAAGTCAAATTATTTGTGATTGTTCTCCATATTATCCAGGGTTTAATCTTCATTGAAACACATATTTTTCTATTAGTGGGATTCTGCAAGCCTAAGATATGTCAACAATAATGACTGGGAGGTACTCTCCTAATGTGCCCAGATTTATCAGGTAATTTAATGTGTATGTCAGGGAAGTTAAACACATACTTTAATTTCTTTTACACATCAGTCCTGATGTTCATATGGAATAGGTAATTAGAAAATTTTATGCATTTCTAGATTTAATGTGCGTGGGTGGGTGTATGAGTGAGGGAATGTTCTTATTCAGATAATAGTTCTAATTTAAGTTTCATGCAAGAGGTCAAATAAACTTTCCTTAGGTAGAAGAAACTATTCCAAACCAGGAATGAACATCCATTCGAGCAAAGTCTATTAGCAATGTGAATGAAATTACCTTTGATTTGTGATCAGCTGAGCAAACAGTGGAGGGCCAGGCTTCAGGAACAGAGTCTAATGACTTTGCTGGGTAAAAGGACTGCTTCCCACTAGGTTTGTAGGTTAGTCAATTCTGAGTAATTTTGACTGGGTAGAATGATATTGATGATTTGAGTTCATCTTAAATAGTTCTCAGTATCTGGGGAGAGCATCTATGAATACATAGATAAGTTGGATAGTAACATAAAATTACCTTCTTCCTATGCCTCATAGATGGTCTCAGAGTGACTGTACACCTATAGACAGATACCCACTACCACAGCCTCCGATGGTGTTGATTTGAGAAAGCAAGTTAAATATACTTACTACATAGGTTTGTTTTTGTGTATTATTGTCATAGTTTTAAGCTATGGTTTAACTTGTGGTATGCCTTCAGAAAGGAGAGTTACACATTACCCTGTATATAACTCACTCATTGCCTTGTCACATATTCTTATTTTGTTTTCCCTTCTAGCTTCTGGAGAGCAGAGAACATGTCTTACTCAGGATGAACACAGGGCCTGGCCCATACTAGATGCTTAATAAGTATCTCAATGAATGATAAATGGATTTAAACTTATGAATGGATATCTACAGTACTTAAATGTACAACATACATAAATATAAACATGATATGAATAATTGATCTATGTGTATATGGATGCCAGCATACACATATCCCATATTTAGAGTACTGTTGTTAAGTAAATAATATCTAAGGAGACTAGCCAATAATAATATGTTAATATGTAATGAAATAATGAGTAATTGCTGAAACAGGAAAAATAACTAAACATTAATTTCTTAAGGGGAAAATGCATATATGTCAGTTTAAAAACATTATGAGGGTTAACCCTACTAGTGTGGTTGGAGTGTTGTCCCATAAACTGAAAGGTCACTGGTTCAATTCCCAGTCAGGGCATATACTCAGGTTGTGGGTTCAATCCCCGTGATGTTTCACACTCACATCAATGTTTTTTTTTCTCTCTCTCTCTCCCCCCTCTCCCTTCCTTTCTCTCTCTCTAAAATCAATAAAAGGATGTCCTGGGGTGAGGATTAAAAAAAACAAAAACAGCATTATGAGAGTTAAATATATAATCCCAAGAAAACTTACACAAATTCAACACACTCACATTTATTCATGACCAGCAGTTATTTGGGTGTTTTTATGAAAATATGGCAGACTGTCAGTACTAACCACAAAACAATTATTTTATTCGTTGTTTTCATTACTGTGGACATACCTAGCATTCATCTTAGTAATTTACTAAAAATACTGAAAGATAATTATCCAAACTGTAGTTTTAAAAGCAATAATTGTTGTTGTTTTTTCTAATATAAGAAGTTATACAACTTCCAAGGTTTTAATAAACCCTTAAATTAACCTGATTTTTCCCAAAATTGGTAATTATAAAAAAGCATAGGTTTGTTTGCCATATTTTCTACTAGAAATATACTGACATATACAATGTTTCTATTTAAAGTAGACACTAGCTCTTATATTACAGTAATAGGTCTTACAGATGGAAAGGAGTTATATTCATGTGCTTTTTGGCACATGTTATTAGAGAAAATTAAGTTTCACTGTGAATTTGTAGATCTGATATACAATCAACTTTATATTACCTAATCAAATTAAAACTAGAAGTTCCTTAAAATGGAAAAAAAAATTATTCCAAGATCTCATCTAAGGAGGTGGTTTTGTCTTACGCCCCACTATTCTTGGTCTTAACAAACAGCAGCCCTCAATCCAACTGGCCCTGGATAGCCAGCCTGCTGTCTCCCTGTTGTCCCTGTAGTGGTCTGCAAGTTTTGAGGAGAGACTTAGTTCTTTATTTATCTGTTATTTTTTTTAATTGATTAAGGTATTACATATGTGTCCTTGTCCCTCCATTGCCCTCCCATTCATGCCCTCCCCCCACCCTTTTGTCTTGTGTCCATTGATTAGGCTTATATGCATGCATACAAGTCCTTTGGTTGATCTCTCCCCCTGACCCTCACCCTCCCCTACCTTCCCTCTGAGGTTTGACGGTCCGATAGATGCTTCTCTGTCTCTGGATCTGTTTTTGTTCATCAGTTTATTTTGTTCATTATAATCCACAAATGAGTGAGATCATGTGATATTTATCTTTCTCTGACTGACTTATTTCGCTTAGCATAATGCTCTCCAGCTCCATCCATGCTGTTGCAAATGGTAGGAGTTCCTTCCTTTTTATAGCAGTGTAGTATTCCATTGTGTAGATGTTACCACAGTTTTCTAATCCACTCATCTGCTGATGGGCACTGAGGCTGTTTCCAAATCTTAGGTATTGTAAGTTGTGCTGCTATTAACATAGGGGTTCATATATCTTTTCTGATTAGTGTTTCTAGTTTCTTGGGGTATCTTTCCTAAAAGTGGGATCACTGGGTCAAATGGGAGTTCCATTTTTAGTTTTTTGAGGAAACGCCATACTGTTCTCCACAGTGGCTGCACCAGTCTGCATTCCCACCAGGAGGGTTCCCTTTTCTCCACATCCTCGCCAGCACTTGTCATTTGTTGACTAGTTGATGATAACCTTTCTGACAGGTGTGAGATGGCACCTCGTTGTCGTTTTGATTTGCTTCTCTCGGATGATTAGTGACTTTGAGCATGTTTTCATATGTCTCTTGGCCTTCCTTATGTCCTCTTTTGAAAAGTGTCTATTTAGATCTATTGCCCAATTTTTGATTGGGTTGTTTATCTTTCTTTCGTTAAGTTATATGAGTTCCCTGTAAATGCTGGAGATTAAACCCTTATCGGAGATAACATTGGCAAATATGTTCTCCCATGCAGTGGGCTTTCTTGTTGTTTTGTTGATGGTTTCTTTTGCTGTGCAGAAGCTTTATATTTTGATGTAGCCCCATTTGTTTATTTTCTCTTTGGTTTCCATTGCCCTAGGAGCTGTATCAGTAAATGGATTGGTAGAATCAACATAATTAAAATGTCCATACTACCCAAAGCAATCTATAGATTCAATGCACTCCCCGTTAAAATACCAATGGCATATTTCACAGACCTAGAATGAACTCTCCAAAAATTCATCTGGAATAAAAAAAAGACCCAGAATAGTGGCAGCAATCCTGAGAAAGAAGAACAAAGTAGGAGGGATCTCAATACCAGATATCAAGCTGTATTACAAAGCCACTGTTCTCAAAACTGCCTGGTACTGGCACAAGAACAGACATATAGACCAATGGAATAGAATAGAGAACCCAGAAATCGACCCAAACCACTATGCTCACTTAATATTTGACAAAGGAGGCAAGAGCATGCAATGGAGTCAAGACAGTCTCTTCAATAAATGGTGTTGGGCAAATTGGACAGATACATGCAAAAAAATGAAACTAGACCACCAACTTACACCACACACGAAAATAAACTCAAAATGGATAAAGGACTTAAACGTAAGACGGGAAACCATAAAAAATCTTAGAGGAATCCACAGGCAGCAAGATCTCAGACATATGCCAAAGCAATATCTTCACTGATACAGCTCCTAAGACTTAGTTCTTACTGCAGTACCCTGATGGTATGGAGCCTCTTCTCCATGTCATAATTACCATTTGCAGGTAATGATTACTTTCTACTGCCTCAGTATATTTTCATATCCAGTTCTCTCCTGGATCCTTTATATCCCATAGAAAGAATGCTTGAAGCCATCCATTAAGAGAGCTTTTCCTAATCCCCCAGTTCTAGCAAAAGGATCACCTTAATCACAACAATTATTAATGCTGCGACCAGGAAGGCAAACATACTAATGTAGCAGAGACTACCAGAACATTGTTGATATGGGATTAGAGCTGCTACCCAAACAATTTCTACCTCCTGTCCTCTTCCAGAAATTATAATTCTCTGTAATATCAGCATCCCTTTACCACTGAGTTTCTCTGAAATTATTATAGAATATATGAATCAGTATGTTGAGTTTGGCAGTTGTAAAATAAATATTTGTCTAGAATTGGTGTGCACAAATGATTATATGCACCCTACACACACAAATCACAGCACAATGTGGTAGGTCTGGTGATGGGAAATGTAGGTATTATAGGAACACAATAGAGGGATACTTCACATGTCTGGGCTGGTCAAAAGAGATTTCCTCTATTAAAGATGGATAGCAATAGGCAGATGAAAGTGGGGAGGAGATTAAGGGTCAGTGGGAGAAAATCACAGAGTTGAGAAATAGCACAATGTATACAGGAAATTAGAGATAGATGTGTGTTGCTGATACAACATTTGAGACAGGGATGGTGAGAAATGAAGTTCAGAGGATAGTTAGGGTTCTCTTTGTGGGAGGACCATATAAGCCAAAATAGTGTAAATCACATGGTGAAAGCAAAGCTCATGGGCCTGGAAACCCTGTTGGCTTGTTTATGCCACATTCCCAGTGCTGTATTGATCTGACAGATGGGTCCTGGACCTCAGCAGATATTTGTTGAATAAATGAAAAAAAAAAAGGAAAGAAAGAAAGATTTTCAGCAGAATAGTCATGTGGTTCAATTCAATTTTTGATATATTGTTCTGGCAGCAGCCTAAAAGGTGGATCTAAGGAAAATAAAAGTGGAAAATAAAAATAACAGCATTTCTATTTCTATTTCTCAATCTGGTTTTAACATTTATTGAGGGGCGAAACAAACCCAAGAGAACAAAGGGCCATCCTTTATTTGACTATAAAGTTCAAATAATGTTAAATTTAATTTGTATTCAGATGGTTAAAAGCATTGTTAAAATATATTCATTCTTGTTCACTGAAGATTTATAGAAAATACTGTGAACACTTTTCCTTTCTTACTCTTTGCCACTGGCTTTCTTCTTCTTCTAAATATATCTTCTATTATCTCAAGTAATTCCTTTAGGATAAGTAACTTCATTCCATCACATTTCAGAGTACAGTCTCTGAGTCCAAAGAAATTTGGTTCTAGACATGGTTATGGAGCATCCAGTTGGCAATGCCCAGCAGGTATGTGGATGTATAGATCTGGGGCTTGGGCAGAAGCCAGGTCTTCGAGTTGCAGTCGATCATCCAGGGAGAGGGTGTAAAGGACCATCAGCAGGAAACCAGTGTTGAAACCTGAACATCCACATGCACAGAACTGGAGGAGGAAGAGCGAGCCTCAAAGAGACAGAGAAACTTGGCCAAAGAGGCCAGAGGAGAACCTAGAGAGATATATCTTAGAAGGCAGGACTAAAGAGAGTTCAAGAAGGAACAAGGGAGAGAGCATGTGAAGCAAAGAGCTACTCAGGCAAAACCCACTTCTTTTTCATTAACCTGCCTCCTTAACTTGCCTCCCTCAAAATCCTCCATCATTACCCAACTCTTCTGAACTAAAAGGGAAGATGGTAGGTAGTTGTTTCTGTACTTATAAATGTTAATTATTTGTGCCATGTGAAGAATATAATTTCCTCTGTGTGAAAGTATATTTTAAATTAGTTTCTTTTAGCATCACTTTCATCTAGTTTATTTATAGGCTTTGTGGCTTTTAATGGTCTTTTCCTGTAACTAGCTACAATTAATTTGACTATAACGGGAGTGTTTTGATAGTCATTATTTTTGTGGCTACCCAGCAGATTTTATCATTGTTCACTAAGGGATATTTTTTAGTCCCCTGTGCTCCTTGCTCAGGAGAAAGGCAAACTGCTTGCATGGACTTTGGACTTTGTTATTTGTACTATAAGAACTCCTAACAATTTTGAGAAGGATAAACAGAAAAGTTCACTTTGTTGTATGGTGTTCTTGGTGAGGACAATGCTGCCTGTCTGATTCTTGGCAGTCCTGGTCCATATTTTATCAACAGAAAGGCACAGTTCCGTTTTCCTATGAATATATTGTACTGTATATTTGCCCCACTATTAATGAGCTGAAGATATAAGATTCAAACCCCCTAATCAAGGGATAGGTAACACTTCTCTAAAAATACCCTCTTTTTGTTAAATTATTTTGCCCATTTCTACTGGGGAAAGATATTGTAATCAATTTTAAAGGGCATTACAGTAAAGAAGTGATTTTTAAAAAAATCATTCCTTTTGGTTCAGAAGAATATAGGTCTGTATAAAGATAAAATAGAGTGAATCTAATAATAATGCTTTACTTATTATCAAGTGAATGTCAGAGCTCATTATAAACCTCAATTTCTATGGCATTTTAATGAGTTTGTTTTAACCCTGTTTCTTTTATTCACAAATAAACTGGGATATAAAGAAATTAAGAATTTTATCCAAAGCCACAAAGGCATTATATGTGAGTAACCTTGGCATTGCTGATGCAACATGACTTTTTCCTATCAGATTGCTTAAAATATTGATAGAGCCCTTGAAACCTTCTCATCTGTTTCTCTTTTTTCCTTACACAGTATTGATTTTTATTTTTTAAATTCAAAAATTCACACCATACAATTGTAAAAATTCAAAGTACTTTTCCTAAATTTTGTTTTTCACCTAAATTTTAGATTTTTTTTAAAAAAGAACCAACTGTAATACATATGATAATAGCTAGTGAATAGTACACTCAGTATTCATCAATATTGAGCAAAATGATACACTGTACGTTTGAAAAGTATGTTTTCAAGGACTGAATGCATCCTTTAGGGTTTTGTTTGTTTGTTTTTTGTTTTTGCTTTTTTTCTGGTAGCTGCTAACTTCACAAAGGCAGATGAAGTTTAGTCTGACAAAATAAAAATAAAAATCATATTATTTTTTGATCCAAAATTAAATTCTATTACTTAAAATTTTCATCCTGGTAATAGCACATGTGAAATTCTTGGAAGTTGAGAAAAGACTACCCAACTGAGATATGTTGATAAGGATTCATTTCTGATATAGATGTCCTATAAAATGCATGTGTAAAGTTTGAGGAGATATGTTAGAGAGGAATATGAATTAGACACTGTCTAACTTTCTTTACCTTGAAAGGATCAACATCTATTAGGTTAACATCAAATACTTGAGAGCAAAATCTTAATACATTGACTAAACCTGAATCTTTGCTGTAATATTTGAGACACCCGAAAATAAAATATAATTGTTGAAATTCAAACACATGGTCATTTATCAACCAGTCCTGGTAGCTTTTATGATAGCTACATATTTTACGCAAATGATTATATTTTACAGAGGAATTATAAAGGAGCCTCATTCAGGGAGTCCCTCTTTCATGGCTATTGTCTGTCCACCCTTCCTCCCTGTGGTAGAAAAGAAGCAGGACACGGTGGGAAGAGGAGTCTAGCACTAAGGCCCTGGACTCTCAGCCTCAGTGAGTGGTATTAAATGAAAACCCAAAGTCCTGACTTGCAGTGGTTAGGATGCAAGTCTCATCATGTCACGACCTTATTTAAAATCTGTTTTGACTCTTCACTACCTTTAGGTCACCTGAACACATTAACATGACTTATGAGACCTGCATTAGTCTGGTCTCTATTTACTTTTTCAGGAACATTTCGCACTCCAGAAACATGCTTCAGTCAGTACTGAAATTCTTGATCATGCTTGCTCTGGCTTCAGGCCTCGCCTCAGATGTAGTTCCCTCTACTTAAAACAAACCTGAAAAAAGCTCTTCTTGTTCTCTTACTTCATTCCCTTTTCTCTAGGTAAATCCTACTCTTAGGGTTTTCAGTTTGGACTTCACTTTTTTTAAAAAAAATCCTCACCTGAGGATATGTTTATATTGATTTGAGATATAGAGGAAGAGGGCGAGAGAGAACAAGAAAGGGAGAGAGAAAAACAACAATGTGAGAAAGAAACATAGATTGCTTACTTGCCTCCTATTTGTGCCCAAACTAGGGATGAAGCCTGCAACCTACTAGTACTAGGTAT
This sequence comes from Myotis nattereri, assembly GCF_964212035.1. Classification (NCBI taxonomy): domain Eukaryota; kingdom Metazoa; phylum Chordata; class Mammalia; order Chiroptera; family Vespertilionidae; genus Myotis; species Myotis nattereri. Next base: position 39,816,515 of record NC_138082.1, read on the forward strand.
GTGTCCTGACCGGGAATGGAACCCACAGATTTTTGGTATACATAGCGATACTTCAACCAACTAAGCCACCCGGCCAGGGCACACATATATCTCTTAAGTTAAAAAGCATGCCACTAAGTTGATAAATCCTCTTACATTGATACATACATAATCATAAAACAACAACAACAACAACAAGAAGGCCAGGTATTGTTTTAGAATTCCAGATATCACAAAATTCTGTGCCAGAATGTGGAATCAGTGTGGCTCCTGTCCCACCCCTTTTTCTTTCTGCCCAGCTCAGTCCTGTACTACAGGAGTGTGGCCCATGCCCCACTGGAAAGCTCCAGCTACATGTCCTGAAAACAGCCATCCAGAGGCCACTCCCTGGCCCACGCAGGTGTTGTCAACCTTAGTGGGACAGATCTGGAAAAGAGACCTTTGCAGGCCCTTGAGGTGCTTCTGGGGCTATTAAGACATGGACACATGGAATCCTATTACCCAGAATGTGATCTAGAAGTTGGGGAGGGAGAGCATAGACTCCGTGTAGGTCTATTCTCTTGACCTGCAGACTGATGAGAAGCCTGAGTAGAGAGGGTTGTATCTAAGAGTGATAATGCAAGCAGGAGACGACCTAGATTTATTCTAGAAGTTATACCCCAGTTATGCTCTTAGTAAATATCTGTGAGGGTGTAGCATCAGCAAGGACTGTCTAATATTGTATTTTTAAAAAAAAACAAAAACAAAACCATTCAAATAAACCTTAAATGTTGTACATACATCTTTTCTAACTAACCTCTTAATTGTTTATACTCAAGATCATGTGATCTCTGTTCTGTGGTATTCTGGGAAGCAGTTTAAACTAGTGAGTATAAGCACATTCTTTCAAGTTAAAACAGGGTTCTGAGTTGTTCGTTTAATGGCTGTGAAACACTGGACAGGGTGCTTCATCTGCTGAGTAGATGTAATAAAATCTTCTTCTAGAGCTGTAGTGAAAGTACAGGAGGTTAAAGTCTTTAACAGGCTTAGCTCAAGTAAATGCGCACTAGATCACAGTGCTGTCTGTCACCATCATCATAATCGCTGTCATGATTTTTACAGCTGTTATTGTCTGTAACTATTGCAATGACCTTGGGCAAGTCATGTAACCTCTCAGAACCTCAATTTCTTCATCCATAAAATGAGGTCTTTGGAGCAGAGGATAACTAAGGTTCTGTCCACATAAAAGCAGGGACTTTTTGGAGTTCCTTCTTTTTCAGTTTACATTAAACCTGAACTTGACCTCTAGGCTATGTTATAAATTTTTAGTAGAAGTTAGCCACTATTCCTCTGCTATCATGATGTGTTTTATTTTAGACAAGACTGATATTGAATCATCTGAATCTTTTGTAAAAACTGAAAAACTCAGGGTTACATCTGCAGTTTATAAAGCAAGTATTTGCTTTACAGAAAGATTCACTGTAGGTGTTCTTTATTCCCTGGCTCTTCTTGTACATTAAAAATCAAATTTGATTTACAGAAAGATATTCAGTTTGCATACAATTTTCAGAAACATATGCAGAGATTTTTAATCTCTTTGAATTACAGAATCCTTTGAGAAATGATTACATCTGATTCCATTATCCCCCAAATCAGCATTTGTTTGGGGGCTTTGTTTTTGTTTAGGCTTTATGCCAGAAGCATTTAAATTAGGATCTTCGACCCCTTTTCTCAAACAATTGCATGCAGATATTTGCCAGCCTCATGTTGACAGCTAATCCTCCTCCTATCCGGTGTTTTCATGTCATCTCTTTGGAGCTGGGATGACTTGCAGGAGTGCTATGATGCTGTTGGGACACGGGGCAGGCAGAGAGTTCAGGAATGATGGATTCTCTTGACTGGACGTGATTCAAAAGTTTTGATCCCCTACGTGCTCCAACGAAAGTTTGGCTGACATCTCTATAAGAGAGTTGTCAGCTGAAGAGCAGAGAAGTGGCCTGTCAGACTCAGAATGTCCCATTTGCCAAGTCTCACATGAGAAAAGTGAAGACAGCCCCATGTGGAAAGAAGACCTGCTTTCTGAAAGATTTATTATATAAGGGTCATGTTGCACAACATGTGCTAGGTCCAGTAGACTCAACTCCTCCTTGATTCATTCATGTTTCATAAGAAATCTAATTCATCTCTTTAAAAAGGAAGCAGTAGGTGGGGTTAGAATAAATGAAGGACCTTACATGAATGACAAACAACCTGAGTCTTATTGGCATTAGGCCTTGGTTCTATAAGCTGATATTGAACTTTTTTCATAAATAGCCTGATGCAATATTATGAAGAAATCTCGAAGGTTTGCACACTTAAAGACTTTATATATTAAGGGGATGTCTGAATCTCCATGTCCTAACCTGTCAGAATAGAACATTCTTGATGAGTTGGAAATAACACTAAGAAATCCATTTTTGGTTTCAAGTTATTTTAAGATATGCTATCTTATCATAGACTTCACAGTGTGTCCTTGAAACTCATGCTGTTTACACAGGGATATTAAAGGCACAATGAGATTTGGTATTTGATTTAGATTTTCCTCATGATTTCCCACATGATACAGAACTGCTTCATGAAGTCACTTGCTGCTAAGCATCTCAGACCTTTATTTGGCAGCAATGAGAAAAAAAAACTACTTAAAAATGTTTGGAAGCAGAATATGCATATTTAGAAGTAGCTGACATCTGATAACGTAATTTTTTAAAATATGCTACATATGGTGCAAGAGATTCTTTACCAGGGTAAAGACAGTCCCTTCTCTGAGCAAGGGTGCATAGCATAGCGGTTAAAGGATGGCATCTAGGGCCAGACAACATGCCTTTGAATCAGCTCTGCCACTTACCTGTTTTGTGACCTTGAGCAAGATAATCTCTGTGTGTCCTGTTTCCTCATCTACAAAATGCAGAAAAGAGCAAGTTTCCCTTACTGTGTTAATTTGAAAACTGAGTACATTAATATATGCGAAAAGTGCTTAGAACAGTGTTGACATAAAATAAATGTTATGTGTTAGCCATTGTTATACAGATGAGTAAAGATAACCAATAAAATCTACATTAGCATTAGAAGGTTCAAAAAATAAGTTAGTTTATCCTTAGTTTAGGATAAGGCTTCACACTGAGTATATTCTTATCTCTGTCTCGAGAAAGTTCTAACCTAACAAGGACAGCTTCCATTCCTTCTGCTCCCCTATGTCAAGTGTGCATAGCAGTGGGTCCCGTAACATCTGTGGGCTGCGGATCCTCATGCACCTATAAATGGAAATGTGCACCAAGGATTTGGTAGATTCAATGAACACCATGTTTCACACATACCCAACATACGCTTGCCAAATGTATGTCAGCCCTCCTATGATAATGAAATATCTTTATTTTAAATGGTACCAACTGCACGACCGCATTGTATGTAATCAGTGACTACCAAGGGCGGGCAGGGGAGGGAAGCAGTAATAACACATGAGGAGTTCTTCCAACCATTTAATCTTTAAAAAGTGTCTTCATACTTGAAAAGGCTGAGGAAGTATAGTTATTCATTCATTCATTTAAAGTACATATTGAGAGCTACCATAGGCCTGGCTTTGTTCAAGAAGCTGGGAATACAGCGCCTGAACTATAGAAGATCCCTGTCATTGTGGAGGTTATGTTCTCCTCGCCCATATTACTTCTCTGTCTGTGCCCATAATCCACACTAAGTTTTATGTCTTAGAATTAGTCGCAAATTGTTTCAGATATCTTATTTTTGTTCTCCAAATAGATAGTTACCTGCATAAGGACCAGGGATCCTTGTTTTCTGTTTACCATAATGTCGAGTACAGTGCTGGGGGGTCAGGGAGCAAAAGTAACAGTCTTTTTCACAGATAATGTCTTCTTTATGGACTTGCCTACTTTAAATAAGTAAATTTGTAAAAATCTAAATTGCTTATTCTAGTGAGAGGAGACAGTGAACAATTTAACGAAACAAGATACTTTTAGAGAAAGGTAAGTGGAGTAAATTAAACAGAGCAGTGTAATAGAGGAAAGGCCTTGCCGAAGGCCTCAACTGAGCTGAGACAAAAATGAATTGGGAGCCGAAACTGGTTTGGCTCAGTGGATAGAGCATCGGCCTGCAGACTGAAAGGTCCCAGGTTCAATTCCGGTCAAGGGCATGTACCTGGGTTGCAGGCATATCCCCAGTAGGAGATGTGCAGGAGGCAGCTGATCGATGTTTCTCTCTCGTCGATGTTTCTAACTATCTCTCTCCCTTCCTCTCTGTGAAAAATCAATAAAATATATTTTTAAAAAAATGAATTGGGGAAAGAGTTTCATGCTGAGGAAACAGCAAAGGCAAAAGCCTTGGCAAGAATGAATTTGACATGGTTGGGAAAGATAATGGAAGCTTAGATGTTGGTGGGGGATGGGAGACAAGGGGGTGGGGGTGATGGCTAGAAAGTGAGGCTCTGGAAGTAACAGGGACTTAATCATGTGTTAACTGTCGGCCATGGTAAGATTTTTTTCAAAGTGCAGTGTGAAACCATTAGGCACTGAAGTAACTTGATAAGATTTGTATTTTTAAACTGCTTGGCTGTTGTGTGGAGAACCAAGTATAGGGGCATATAAGTGCTCCCAGAAAGATCTGTTGAGAGCTGTTAGCTGTTAGATGTTGCTGGCTTAGACTAAAATGTGGCAAAGACATGGGGAGAAGCAGAAAGACGTGGAATATATATTGGAGGTAGAGACAACAGGACTTTCTAATCCTCTGGATGTAGGCGGTAAGCAAAAGGAGGAACCAAGGAATCACATATTTTATGGCCTCTGTCAAGTCCTGCCTTCCCAGTGAAACTGTCTCCAGCCATTCTAACCCACTGTTGTCTCTCATTTTGGTGCAGCCATTGTTTTTTTAGTTCACAGTACGTGCAAGGCACGGTTCTAAGTGCTTATGATACATTAATGAGCGAAGATCCTTGCTGTCATGGAGGTTATGTTCTCCTTGTCCATATTATTTCTCTATCTGTGCCCATAATCCACACTAGGTTTTCTGTCTTAGTATTAGTCACAAATGGTTTCCGATATCGTATTTTTATTCTCCAAATAGATACCTTCATAAGGACCAGGAATCCCTGATTTTTGTTTACTGTAATGTTGAGTACAGTGCTGGAGGTTGGGGGCAAAGTAACAGTCTTTTTTCACAGATAACTTCTTCTTTATGGGCTTGCCTACTTTAAATAAGTACATTTGTGAAATTCTAAAACTGCAGTTCAGATCATTGCAAAGGCAATCATTTTTCCATTAAAAAATAATTATTTACTCACTCAAGAGTTACTTTAAAACAACAGACTTCCCTAATGAATGTAATTAAAAGTTTATTAACAGGTCATTATGTATTTGTCAGGGGATATGGGTAAAGGAACTGAAGTTAGAGTATCAGTCATCATAGTCAATTTAAAATTATCCAGAATGCAGACAAAGGAGCTGAAATTTAGAATTGTAAGTAAAAAGAAAACAAGTTCTGATTTCTAAAAATTTAAACATATAGACAATTTCATAGATGGCCTTTATTTTCTAAATTTACAACTTGTAAATGACAATTTAAATTCATTTTTTAACTAGATCACATTCATCCTAACAATGAAAAGTAATCATTGGAATACACAAGAAAATTGGCTTCTGGTTATGGCTTTTGGAGTATGTCTTAAAGTACATAGAAGAATTGAAAAGTCATGCTTTTATGCTTTGCTAAGAAGATGGAACATCTTCACGAACATTGATAGGATATTGATTCCTTTTCCAGACCCCGTGTAATGTCAGCATCGAGGTGCTATTGCTAGTGTAATGTTCTATCTGATACACCTCTCCTGTGGTTTAATTAAGCTTTTAAGAACTGCCCCCAGTAATCCAATGACCATTTATGATTTTGTTTTTATGGAAAATGCTACTGAGTTCTAGAATGCTAACTTTAACCCCAAGGTTAGGAACATACCCCATTTATAAGGGTTCTTATTAAACTTGTTTATTTAATTCTCATAAACCATTCACTCTTTGAAGACCATCATGTTATTAATGGAAGAGAAAACTTTTAATCAGGTAGTATGCAGCGGCACAGTTCTTATAATAAGAGTGTACATGTTGTTCCCTTTACCTCATTCGTCTCTCAACACATTCATTAAGTGTTTACTCTGAGTAAGGCACTAGGCAAACAGCAATAAATCAAGTCTGGTCTCTAACCCAGAGGAGCTTAACCATTTGTACGCCATAAGCATCTATAGACGCAAACTGCAGACCTTTTTCAATTAAATTCAATATTCTGTGGCAGTTAACTGGTTAAAACTTCTTGGGGGTGGGGAGTTAGAGTCACATACCCAAATAGAATGTCCTAAGTACCATAAATTAAATGCATTGTGGGTTCAGAGGAGAACAAGATACTTCTGATGGAAATGGGAAGACTTCCTGGGAGAGATGACATTTAAAGTGCCACTTGAAAATGGAGAGAATTTGAAAGGGGACAGAAAGGAAGGGCATCCTGGGAAGCATGCACAAAGTGATAGAATTAAGAAAATGTGTATGTGCAAGAACCTGCCAGTGCTTCATACAGTGAACAGGTCTGCAATGCACTGCCTAAGGAGCCCAAGACAGAAAAGTAAGATTTGGTCCTTGTCCTTAAGGGATAATTCAGTTTAGCGTGTTTTAGAAAGTGTGAGCGAGAAAATAGTTTTCAGTTAAGTTTGAGGAGGGTGATAGTGAAATAAGGTGTTAGAAGTGTAGTCTATGGTGATGGCTTTGGTGATAGTGATAGCAATATTTATTATTTTCTAACTCTTTCAATGTTCTCTGCATTTTAGTTAGAATTTAAATGTATTCATTCCTTCAGGTCTCCTCGTTAGATATGGTTACTGTTTTATTCCTACCTGTCAGCTGAGAAAACTGGGGCTTAACAAGTCAATTCATTTAATGTTGTCCAGATGGTAAGTAGCGGAGTGGGGAGCTGAACAGGTGTATTGGATTTCAGAATCTATAAGTCACTAAGGGAAGTCATCGGAGACATTTGAGTAGGAAAATGATTGAGTCAAGATATTTTTATTAAGAATTCATTTGACTACAGGGGGGAATACAGTGATTAAAGGATTATGCTAGTGAACAGCTAATGAAAACCTAAATAAAGGAAATGGCAATGGGTATGAAAAGGGGAAGGAGGTGAACGATGTCATAAAGATAACTAACTTGATTCAGGGACAAGGAAGAGGGAGAAGTCAAATACTGCTTCAAGATTTAGAGTCTGTGTAACTGGGAGACTCCTGGTTCCAGGCAGTGGAAAAAGGACCACAGGGTAGGAATGTCTCTTGGGGCTGGGATGACTAATGTAATTTTGTGTAAATTGAAGTGTAGGTGCTAATGGGATGGATACATGTGGGCTGGGTACAGCAGGTGGTTGGAAATACAAAGGTTGAACTTGGAAAAGAGGTAATTTACACATGGAATCATATTCTACCAATGGTTTCAAGGTCAAGAAGGATTGATAATGAGCTTCAAAACTATAGTACTATTAGGCTGGAGAAATCAGAAGCCAGGTCACTGGATTTATTAAGTGAAATGATAGTAAAAAGTGAAAAAGAAAGTATAGCCTATTTTAAAAGGAATTAAAAGGTAAGGGAAAAAAGAGAGTTGTTGGCAGACAAAGAAGCTAACAGGAATGAGATGTCTTCTTTGTTTTCCTTCAAAATGGAATGATTGAAGAAAGATGATGACTGATGGAGTAAAATCTTAGAATTGTTGGGCCTTGTGATGCGTTTGACAAATGGGGGATGTCTAGTGCCTCTTTCCAATTCATCCAGACCTTTTCCATTTTTTTGAGGACCACTTACATGGCACTGCTCTGCTCAGCCTTATCTCTCCTGTAGTTCTCCCCATAGAGGCTAACTGTCCCTTACCCCATTCTCCTACTGCTCTTAGTATATACATGACAGTAGACCAGTGGTTCTCAAACACCAGTGTGCTTCAAGCCACCTAGAGGGCTTGTTAAAACATAGATTGTTGGGTCCCACCCGTAGAGTTTGTGATTCTGCAGGTTTGGGATGGAATTTTGCTGCTGGTCTGGGGACCACACTTTCATACAATTGAACTAAGCTAAGCCTCTATGATAGGTATAAATAAAGGGTTTGGGGGTTTGAGAATGGACTAGTGTGCCAGACCTGAAAATGTTCTAGAAAAAAATACTCTGAAAAGAAAAAAAAAAAGGAATGTTTTGCCTAGCTCCATGAAAGAAAAATACCTCAAAGGAAGCATCAACATAATCCCTACTGAACGAAGAGTTTTCTTAAAAGAGTACTATCATAGTTATAGATTTTTAAAAAATAAAATAAAAAATTGAGAACCACAGCAGTGACTATGATTTTATTTTAATCATGAAGAACTAAATAAATATTAGGTGAGTAAGAAGTGCACAATTGTTATTTTGGGGGAAATTAAGTATAGCGCTAACATGCTATGTCCCATTTAGAATGCTATTTTGTTATAACAACTGCGATCATTGGCCCTGGAGATATGCCCCTTTTTCTAAGAGCTGGTTTTATAATTACCATTTTGATTGCTGCATCTAATTATTCCCTTAGGTTTACCTGTCCCTGATAGTTACCGTGCATATCTGACATAAACAGATATACCAAATTGCTGAATTTGTGTGGGTGTAGTTAGTTCTGTATGTCACTAAAGTGTTGGCTGTGGTTAGCAAATGTGCTAGGTTGCACAAAGGTGTAAAATTCTTCCTGACATTTGCAAACATCAGTCATTTCAAGTTTTGTTTTGTTTTTATTTAGTCAGATGCCCACTAAGTTAACTCATCAGTATCAATGACAGTAAGCTTAGCATAAGCAAAACAGTCAGTCATAGCCCCTGGGTGTAACATGGATATATCAGAAGCCCTATTCTGATCACGTGGTCAGATGTCACTAAGCTGGAGACTGAAATTACATAGTTACATATATAAGTAAATGGTGTATCATTTAGTTCCAAGCCTGCACAATTGCTACTTTCACCATGATTATTCCCTATATAACTGAAATCAGGTTTTTTAATTTAAATGCCGAGACATCCCCATTAATCAAATTATCAAATTAAACATCCCATTATCTGCTTTTTGAAATATGCTGTGAATCTTTACTTAAAACCTAAAAATCCACAGGAAAGGAAACAAATTCTTTATGCCTAACAGTATGCAAATTATTCTTCATTAACAATACAAATAAAGTCCATAGTTGGAGAACACATTTCTTTTTGAATTAAAAACCATTTTAAGATAAAGATTTAGTTGCCTGCCTAGAAAAGAAAAAAAAAATCCCCTAAATGATACCAAAAAAATCCAAATTGTTAAAATACATAAATATTTTTGAGAGAATTGAATGGCTTTTCTGGGAAAGAGAAGTGGGTGTTAGCTAGATTTCATTCTTACTCTGGCAAAGTGGTAGTTTCTGGGAGATAATCAGAAAAATTACCTGAAAGAAAGTGACTTGCCAGTCTTTTAGGATATATTTGGTTTGGAGTTGTGGGGCCCTAGTCTGCCCTCTCCCTGGAATCAAGTTGCAAACACCATCCTCAATAGTAATTAGAGCTAAGCGGCAATTAGAGGACCTATGATTTGTTCAGATGCACTGCCTGTCGCTGTTTCCTAGCACCACATTTCACAGGAGCACCAGGTTGAAATCATGGAATTATTTAGCTCTCAATGTAATACCTCATAAAGTACTCAAATGCAGAAGTGACCACGGACATACCTTAAAAATGAAGGTAAGCTTTGCAAATTGATTAGCATTTACACCTCAGGGAACTTTTTCATGACAAAATTGTAAAACAATTAAAATCAATTTCAGAAGAAGAAGAAGAAATATCAGAATTTGCTAATTTCACAACTTCCTTGCCCAATGTCATCTTGGTTTTCCAAACTTGTTTTTACTCAGATTGTATTATTGGGTCACTTTGCTGAATATAATGAAGATGCGACTGCTTTCCCACATTTCCTGTCTTTATGAACTACTGTGGTTTCGTTTTCTTTTGAAGATTGTCTCTGAATAACTACTAGGTAAAAATGAGGTTCACGTTTAATCCAAGTACTTAGAACCCTCCCTCTCTTTTCTCCTCTCTTCAGGAAGTATAATTAAAGTGATGAATGTGCGTGTTCAAGAATGGACATTCAGACTGACAGAATAGTGGCTGGTAGCCTATAATAACATTGAGTGACGTGGGCTGTTTGCACTCCTGTCACGTGATTTTTATGATAGGCAAGTTTCAAGTTTTTAAGCTTCCATCTAGTTCAAGTCAAAACTCAATGACTTCATGTTTATTTAGACCCTTGGGCATAGAAATCTCTCTGGAAACCAGGTAAGTTTAACTCCTCAAGAGGGAGTATTGTCTGTTATGCAGATAGACGTATTTTGTTTGTATGCAATAGGTATTTATGAAATTCTAGTTTCTATTTTTATATTATCACTTTAGTTTTCTCCTAGCTAAAATATCCTTTTTCTTTCAGTTTTGCCATTTTTTAAACATGACTAGATATTACTGTTAGGAAAGAGCTTAGAAACTCTTGGCACTAGGAAGATGTTTTTATCTCGTAGTCCCTAGTGGGATTTCAGGTGGTTTGGAAAAGATTGAAAGAGCATCAGCTTCTTTTATTCTACTCATTGGTGGATTAGAAGGGTAAACACAGAGGGTTCCGTGTATTCTGGCAAATAATGAATAGATGAAAGCCCATGCAAGGTCCTAGAGAATGTGATGCGGGAACTCTTAGCAGACACTGTTGCTCAGTGTGGTTACCATTCGAATTTTTGTATGTTTGCTTAGTCATGGAATTGTATTTTCTTTATTAGAAAAACATGGGGTGATAGTAAGCCATGTAATAGTTTAGAAGTGGACTTAATATATGGAAAAGTACCTGTGCTCCCCAATGAAAAGTTATAGTATTTTTTCTCTTTTTAAGAAATAATTCTTTATTATTGGAATTAATACATATGTCCCCTTTTGTCCCCCAATGACTCCCTCCAGTCCTCCCCCACTCTCCACTCCCACTCCCACCCCAGCCCCAGGCCCTCACCACCCCTTTGTCTGTGGCCATGAGCCATGCATATATGCATACAACGTCCTTGGTTGATTACTTCCCACCCATCCACCCTCCCCTATTTATACAACTCAGGTCAGTGATGACAAATTTCTATAAAAATATACCATTACATTCTATGGTGGATTTAAATGTTTGAAACTGACGTGACTACTTGAGACATTACCAGAGATATGGCCTTAACTGTTTTCTCTTGTCACAGGGACAAACTTATTCTGATATTATCAAAATCATACCATTAATCTTTTGATTTATAGATGCAAATATTGAAAACAAAATTAATATAATACAGCTTTCAAAGCAAGGTAAATGACCAATTTTTTTTAAAATATATTTTATTGATTTTTTACAGAGAGAAAGGGAGAGAGATAGTTAGAAACATCAATGAGAGAGAAACATCGATTAGCTGCCTCTTGCACATCTCCTACTGGGGATGTGCCCGCAACCCAGGTTCATGCCCTTGACCGGAATCGAACCTGGGACCTTTCAGTCTGCAGGCCGACGCTCTATCCACTGAGCCAAACCGGTTTTGGCAATGACCAATTTTGAGTGCTTTCTAGTTCACTGCCAGTATTATGGCGAGAGAGACAGAGACCAAGACAAAAAGTTGAAACAGACAGACAGGCAAACACACAAAAAGAGATAAAAAAGACGGAGATAGAATTGCCACAGACTGGAGAGAGATGAGAGAGGCCGAAAAGGCAGACAGGTGAGATGGAGAACTCCTGAGACGGGTGTAGGACAGAGACAGAGAAAGGGAGTGTTAAAGAAAAAAATACACAGTCACAAGTCGATCAACGTTTGGAAATAGGGATTGTACAATTTTGGAAATTTGGATACTCTTTTTGGACTGTAAGTGGAAATACACTTTGTCAAATTAAATACATTGAGTACAAGGTCCTTTCTTATGAATTGTTTATTCTCCATTTGTGTCCTTTAAAACAAAGAGCTTAAAAGGCTGTTTGAAGTTCAAAAGAGACCAAGAGTCAAAATAAATGTTTGTCTAGAAAATGTTTCCATTCCTTTGTTGCCTTATAAAGCAATTCACTGAAAAGGAAAGTGATGGGTACTATGATTAAATTCTCTATTTTCCATGTGGCTCCTTATTAAAATACCATTGTCTTTGATGTTTGGGGATCATTGGGCGAGTGAGGGGTCATTTTGGAAGCCCAAAGGAAATTCCACAGAAGAAAAACTGGTACAAAGTCAGTATAATGGTACAAGGATAAACATGATACACAGGGACAGGGACAGGGACAGTCATTTATGATGAATCACTTCCAATACAGAAAATCCTTGTGCATTCTTCAGAGGGCCTTATCTGATGCTGTACTGCCTATCACTCGTGCCCCAGAAGCTGCCTGCGTGACTGAAACAAGTAACATCAATTTCTAGGCTGTCAGGACAATGGCAGAATTCCAGGAAGGCAGGCCCGGGATTGGCCATTCTGTTCAATACCTACTAAAGACGCTATGTAGTACTAGCATCCCCTGGGTCACAGGACACTCTGTTTCTCAGGATAAGGGTGATATTACATTGTCTCCCAGGTGTCCCTCTGTTTGAAGGTGTTAGATGTCCTGCTTCACTAGATTGTTCCTGCTCATATAGTTTTTGTTCGGCAATCCTTCATTCTATACAGATTTCACACACACACACACACACACACACACACATAAAAGGGAAGGAGATTATTTTGGGAGTGACCTGTTAGGAAATTCCAAATAAGGAGTCGGTGCTAATTCTAGTCCACTCTGCAAAAGTATGCCAAACTGACCACTCCCCCTTCCCTCTCCAAACCCCCCTCACCTTTCCCCCATCCTAACTCCTCCGTTTCTCTGTTACTTACACTCTCTGCTCACCCCATCCCTGGCATGGCTGGATTGGTCACCTCACACCAGTTTTCCACTGGGTTGCATGGTGGTTCTCATGCTGCTTGCACAGCAGCCCTGCTGGGTGGGTGTCGTCTCTCTGCTCCTGGATGAAAATAGTCTCCTGACCCATGGAGGGCCAAGAGTGTCTTCTTCTGCGACGGTCACCGTGATTATAATACTCCACTAGAATTTGGTGTCTATGGCATATACTTACAAAAAGAAAAAAGGGTTACAACACAATTTTTACCATTTCTATTTATTCTTGAACTAGAGGCCCAGTGCATGAAAATCATGCACTGGGGTGGGGGGTGGGGCGTCCCTCAGCCTGGCCTGCACCCTCTCACAGTCCGGGACCCCTCAAGGGATGTTCACCTGCTGGCTTAGGCTGGGGATCGGGCCTAAGCTGGAAGTCAGACATCCCTCTCACAGTCTGGGGCTCTTGCAGTCTGGGACCTCTCGCTCCTTACTGCCCGCCTACAGTGGAGACGAGAGCTCCCACCACTGCCGCTGTGCTAGCCAGCCATGAGCCTGGCTTCTGGCTGAGCTGTGCTCCCCCTGTGGGAGCGCACTGATCACCAGGGGGCAGCTCCTGCTTTGAGTGTCTGCCCCCTGGTGGTCAGTGCATGTCATAGCAACTGATTGTGCCACTGTTCAGTCAATTTGCATATTAGGGTTTTATTATATAGGATGGTGCTTTCTATTTAGAAGTTTATTACTTTTTTTAAAACATGGGCAACAGCTTTTGAATTGTTTGGTTAATATTTAAGCTAGGGAAATCTCTTTTCTCTACGAAGGTGGGAGTAAAGAGCACTGGCAGAACAAATATTAACTCTGTTTCTTTACGTTGAGCAAGCTTCTGGGGGAAAATATCTTTTTAAAAGGACCATTAAGTAAACCACTGTAACTTTTCTTTTTCCTTTTTGGTTCTTAAATGCAAATAGCCTAGACACTGAATGCAAGAAATAAAATCCTCTGAAACTAGGGAGCAAAATTTTTCATGTCCTAGAGCCGATGAGCTGACCTCCTGAGTTGCTGAATGCAGCCCCTATAGCAAAGCCCTTTGTGAGAGCTGCACAGGAGAGGCCTAAAGGCAGCCAGGGGCCTCAAAGGCCCTGCAGCTTCCATCTGCTCCAAGGAAGCTCAGTTGCCATTGCTTTAAAAAAAACAGAAAGTGTCTGATGGGCTTATTTTGCTTAGTGATCTCACTTATATGTGGAGTCAAATGAACAGAATAAACTGATAAACAAAATTGGCCCAGCAAAATGGAAGCATGGAACAGAGTGATGAACTTCATAGGTAAGTGGAGGGGACAGGGTATGAGCGGAAAGAGGTTAACCAAAAAAACGTATATGCATATATGCATAACCCATGGACCATGGACACAGACAATAGTGTGGTGAAGGCCTGGGGAGGCTTTGGGAGGGGGTAGGAGGTGACCAATGTGGGGAGTGAGGAGTGGGATATCTAATATTTTCAACAACAAAGATAATAAAAGAAATGTGTCTTTGCAGATAGCATTTTGCTTGCAGTTTTGATAGAAGCTCAGTGTAAAAGCCACCAACAGAAATGTGAGTGTGCATCCTACTATGAGGCTATTTGAATTAGTTATATTGATCCACACAGTATGGTTAAAAGTGTAGTGGGAATATTAGAAGAATTATTTAAAGTGAGATGTCGCAATCAATCTTCAGCCATTCTATAATAGGGAAAGAAATGTTGCCTCTTGACCGCTGGGGCTTTTCTCTTTCATTTAATTTCTTTTATTAATCATATTATAAAAATATTAAAATTAAAATCTCATTTGAAAATAAATACTTCTAAATTTCAGACAAAATATAAATAGAGCCCAGCCAGTGTGTCTGAGTAGTTGAGTGTCGATCTATAAACCTGCAGATTATGATTGGGTTTGATTCCCAGTCAGGGCACATGCCCAAGTTGCCAGCTGGATCCCCAGTAAGGGGTGTGTAGGAGGCAGCCAATCAACAATTCTCTCTCATCATTGATGTTTCTACCTTCTTCTCCCTCTCTGAAATCAATATATATATCAGACCAAACACCAGTCTACTTAAATTTTTTAAAAAGATGACTATAATATATCATTCTTACATACCTTTGATCTTATAGACAAGTGTCCCTGAGCAAGAAATTCTAGGTTTGATTCTATCATGTTGCTGGTGGAAATAGGCTTCTTTCACAGAATCACAAGAAAAGCATTTTGGGGACCCACTCATAGGAAGATGAGGTGCAGTTGTCAGATTTATTGGAGTGATAACATAGTACTGCCCCGGGTGCCCTGTGTCTCATCCATGACCCGATGACTCAGCTCTGTCTCACTATGGAGCCATAAGCCCACACTTGTCCTCACCTCACTCGGAAGGACAAGGGCCCAGAGATGCAGAACTTCTCTGAGTCTCATTTTTCCATCTGCATGTCCTCTGCCAGGGCTGCACTTGAGCTACGGCACTTGGACCCATGCTTGGACCCACAGAGCTGCTACAAAGAGAGTGGTCTCAACAGCAGAACTTTTGTTAAGCTTTAATTATATATCCTTGGGTTTGGGAAGGAGTGAGCTCTATCCAGTCTCTCTCCTGGCTTTTCCTGGGCTTGTGCTGGAGCCTCCCACTAACCAGTCTCTTTTCTGGATCTTCTGTGTTTCATGTCCCTTACCCAATCCAAACCTTTCCCCAGGCTAGACTCCGCCCCTTTATGCCACCATATTGCCTTCTACTGCACATGCCTTAAAGTTTTGCCTTGTCATCTGGTTTCTACTCCATATGCACCATCTTGGTTTCTACTGGGCATGTGCCCAGCAGAGGAATTTCCCCTTTATTGTTTATTCCTTCCACACATAGTCTGGGTGAGTGGTCCAGTTATCCTCCAGGAATATTGGGAACCTAGTCCTTCCTCCCTACACAGGGGGGTCGAAGTGGAAGGAAGTTGTTAATCCCCTTGTCAGGGAATTGGCTAGCCCCTGGGGTGTCTGGCTGCTCTAGCTTCTTAATCTGGCTTAATGTCTGATTCCATTTGCTTTCCTCCTTTATTAATATTAACTAGCTACCTACCCCAACAGACAGATACCAAACTGGGTTAAGTTCTCCAAAATACACTTTTCTTACATAAAATGAAGGGTAAATTCCTAAATTATGTTCGCCTCTAAAATTTTATGAAGTATAATTCCTCTAGAAGTATTCAGTGGTTTGGGAAACATAGCTATTGCTTTTCCTAAGAAAGCCTGTATTTTTAGGAAGATTTCTTAAAAAAATAGTCCTAGTTCTACGCTGCCATGAGGTCCCTAGCATGCTGTACGGGAGAGCAAATAGCTTCTCTGTATGTAACAGAAGGAGGCTTCAGACTTCAGAAAAGTGTCTTGGTGCCACAGACAGGAATCACTGGGCAGATGCAGCTCAGGACCATCTCCCTGGGTCTTTTTGCCAGAAAGTTTCGTCAGGCTGCTGTGACCTCCCACTCCACTCTCGACCTCAGACAATTTTAGTAAATCCCTGTCTGGAGATAATTTTGGCTTCTTTAAAGGCTTAGTAATTTAGAAACTAAGCACATGACATTCCCTTTTGATAAGTCAGGTGTATTAAAAACAATTTTAAAAGACTTGACAAAGCATTTGTCAGAACCTCGTTTCTTTCTTTTTAGAGTTTCCGTTCTTGTGCGGTCATACTTAATACTATCAGGTCACAAGTGGAAAAGCTATAACAAAGCAAAATATTTTAAATTCAGTTTAAAAGAAGACAGTTGGGCCTGAAGACTTTTTTAAAAAACCAACTATCTTCTTAAATTCTGAAACTTTCAGATTTTGCAATGTACCTTTAAAAAAACGATTGCAACTGATGAAGTCTGTCACATGTTTAACCAAACTATATCTGGTAATATATAGTAAGTAAATCTTACCCGCTTTTTTCAAGATTTAAATGTAAGAAACTCAGTGCACGGGCAAAGTATTCCGATATAAATGAATCACCGCTTGGCTGTATGCATTTTGCTGCCAGCATTGGAAAAGCTATCCACTGCATCTTAGTGAAAGATTCATCATTTTGTGTACAAGCTGGCATATTACTAAACCCAAAGGACACTGTGGCTTCAAATCTATCATGATGTGGTTTCACTGCTGTTTTTACATATAGCATTTCATTTTTACTTATAAACTTCAGTGTGGTACTCAAAAGGATTTATTTTTAAATGCAGTGTTCTGCCAAGATTCTGCTGTTGGAGCTCTTTGGAGGGAACCCTGACCTATCCCAAGGGAGATGCGGGCACAAAACTGGCAATTGCTAAGATTTTGTAGATTCAGAGTTTTAGACACACATTTTTCTTTTTGACATCACTGAATTCTGTATCAGTCTTCTCTATCCACGTCTGAAATTCAGCAAGGAAGCATCAGCATTAAAGAGAACTTTTATTTACTCACAAATCATTCAGAATTAAAATCAAGCTGGCAGTGGAAAAAAGAACTCAGAAAACACATCCACCTTAAAACTATACAAACTTGACAGTATTTGGAGAGGTTCTTATGGGGAATTTTGCCTATATTTGTCAAAATTGTTTACTAAAATCATGACTTTTCAGAAAATTTTATTGGGGTATAACATATACAAAAGTGCACATATCATAAGTGTAAAGTTGAATGAATGTGCACAAACATACATGCCTGTGCAGCTGGCACTAACATAAGTAGAAGAAGATTCCCATCACCATAGAAGCCCCTCCAGTCACTCCACCTCCACCCCATCTCATTCTTCCTGCAAGGACAGCTACAGTCCTCACAACATGGACTCATTCTGCCTGATTTTGTACTCTCCATAAATGGTCTCACACAGCATGTCGACATGCTACTTTAGGTCTTTTTCTCAACATTACATTTGCAGGGTCTGTTTGTTCTTGCATGTACTTATACAGGGTGTGGCAAAAATACGTTCACAGTTGTGAGTATGCAGAACAGAGTTTATTCTTGTACTATCATTTATTAATTACTAGAGGCACAAAGCACGAAATTCGTGCAAGAGTAGGCCTTCCTTCCTCCGGCTGCTGGCACCAGCTTCCCTCTGGCACCTGGGGCCCAGGCTTACTTCCCTCCTGCCTCTGGCAGGTAACCCAGACCCAGGCTGGCTTCCCTACAGTGCTGGCTTCGTCCAGAAGGACGTCCGGCCTAATGAGCATATTACCCTTTTATTATTATAGATTATATTTTCAATACAAAGAACTATAAACCTACTTTTGTCCCACCCCGTATATCATTTTTTCTCATTGCTATATTTCCTTATGTGACTGTTTTATTGCGTGATGATACCAAAAACATTTATGTATTATTTTACTGTTGATGTGTTACTTGGCTAATTTCCACTTTGGGGCTATTGAAAATAGTACTGCTATTGAACATTCAAGTATATAACATTTCTGTTAGGTATATACTTAGAAGTGAAATTGTTGAGTCAGGTTATGTATAGATTCAGATTTAGTAGATATTGTGGAATAGCTTTTAAAAATGGTAACAGTACTTTAGATAAGAATTCTTGCCAACATTTGATAATCTGTCTTTCTTCATTGTTGCCATTCTTGTGGCATGTAATGTTATCTCATTGTAATTTTAATTCAGATATTCCTAATGACTAATTAAGTTAAACATGTTTTTGTATGTTTACAGGCCATTTTAGTACCTACTTTTGTGAAATATCCATTCAAGCCTTTTGCCCAATTTTCCTATTATATTGCCATTTTCTTATTGACTTGAAGGATTTCTTTATTCTAGATTCAAGCCCTTTGTATATATAATAAATACCATCTCCCACTCTGTGGATGGCCTTTCCATTCCCTTGATAGTATTTTATTCTTACAATTTTATTCTTAATAATAGAGTATGCTTACTAATTTTTATTAGCATCCTTTGTTTCCTATTTAAGAAATCTTTGCCTACTTCAAAGTCACAAAGATGTTCTGATGGATGAGGTTGGACTTAACTACTTTGTGCTTCAGTTTTTCAGTAAAAATTAGGCTAATAATAGTACCTTGTTTAATGCTTTATTGTGAGTATATATGTATATATACTTATATATAATTATATATACACTTATATGTGTGCATGCATATATACAGTTATGTAACATGTTGAGGATAGTATAAATGTACACATATGTAATATGCTTAAGGTAGTGCTGGCACATAGTATACACTTTGAAAATATTATTGTCTGGCCTTTTCAGAAGCAAAACCCTTTATCGGTCACATCCCTATCACATAATCCCCTCCTACTTGCCATGTTTTATGGTTTCTTGGTGAATTTGTTTTCCTCACATGCAGACTGAAAAAATAATAGAAATAATGAGAGAAGGGGTGAAGGAGATGATGGTTGAAGATTTTACTGATAAGAGGGAAAGTTACTTAGTATAAGGGGCAACAAAGCTGGGAAAGCAATAAAAAGAGAAAACTGTTTGGTAGAAAATCTGAAATGCCACTTATTTACTTCCTTTAAAGAAATCTTTGGTAGTCCGATAATTGACATCATATCTGACTAATAGATATTTATATATTAAGTTTTTTTATTTCAGTAGTCACTAATGCAGACATATATAATTATGGTATAAGAAGAAACTACTTCTGCAGAATATAGAATATATACATATTTGATCTGATTCTATAAATGCTTCTCCACATAGACTTTCTGTGATTTTGGCATACTCTCCTTAAGAATGAGGTGTGTTTTTCGTTTGTGTTACGGCATAGAAAGAAGAGCCACTAGGAATCCTCACAGCTATAATCTAAATAGGCCTTCAGAATTATATTTCTAAAGGTCAAAGACTAAGTCAATAATTTCAAGTGTCACCTTGTCCTCAAATAAGGTTTTATTGTGACATAATCTGTTGATACAATAAGGCGCCTATTATGTTACAGAGACAGTTGGCTGAAATAATAGTTTTCTTTATGATCATAGCAATGAATTGTCTTTCAGATATTATTGATTTCCTAGCTATGATGACTACAACTTGGATTTCACCATCAAAATAAAATTTATGAGAGAGAGGGTTAATTACATTCTTATGGGAGACTATAAGGACATGTGTCATTTCCATGTTAGATGTTTGATGTATGCATGCCTGTATGTTGTATTTAATTTTCATACAGGGAGTTTGATATAAATGTATATACATCAACTAGTATAAAAAGCCTTATTATCAAATAAGGTGGAGCCCTATTATTACTTGATTCAGTATGATATATATATGCAATTATATCCTATGCATTCAGACTGAGCTACATAGAGGAGGTGTCTCATATCATATTGCCAAATAGTTTAAACAACAAAGGTTGGTCCTGTTTCATGAGAATAACGATGTAAAGGATACATTACACCAGCCTTTGTGTTGAAATACCTGCTCATTTTATTTTCAACTTTTTTCCCCCCTCAGTGAGTCTGAGTTTTACAGAAATTAAGCATTTTCTTGTGGGGTGCAATGCATTTTGGCCAAATTTCTTCTTGTATTTCCCAATGACTTTTGGGTATCTCAACGTGAAGAGAAATGTTTCCCAAAAGTAGCTGCAGCAGCAAAATCTGGAATAAGGTGACACAGTGTTGAAAAACTGCAGAAAATGCACTCTGTCCCATTCATTTCCCATTTGCAAAAACTTGCTTTGAAGCAATCAACCTTGGTGAGGCAATATTAAAAGCAGGTTTAAAAGTAAAAACAGCAAGGTTAAGGTGAGGGAATTGATGAAAACATAGTTTATATTTATTCAGAAGTACTTTAAAACAATCTGTGTTTAACATGGCAAATTGTCTGTCATTAAAATGCTAATGAAATGGTAAACAGCTGCTAAGTTTTTTATGCTAATGAAGGGTGGCAGTTTAGTAGCTCTCAAGCCTTGAGTTTATTAGCATAGAAATTTGATTGGATAAGGGGATCATTGTACATTCTGACCTTTGTTGATGGAGCAATCTGTTTGTCAAGTTCCATGTTCCGTTCTGTTTGATTTTAGTTTGTTAGTACTCTTGCCAGGCCCTCAGGGGCCTTGTATTACATAGTTGTTATCCAGCCACCATCATGAGCTTAGAATTTTCTTTTGTGGGAGGGAGACCTACCATGGCAAAATAATTATACATTTGTTCATGAGGCAGCTTTAAATAGAATAATTCTGTAAAATGATTATACTTTAGACTTTAACAACAATAATAATTGTAAATTGTAAAAGGCTGTTGATCTAATAAATCTGTTTTTAACTTAGCTAAGATTTTGCAGCAAAGCTTTTAAAATAAATATTTTAATAAGTGCCTTTGCAACATTTGACATATTATTATAATTGTCTTGTATCTACAAGTTCTGAAAGTTAGCAATGAATATAATGTTATCTACATAGAAGAATAAGTATAATTAAATACAGGTGGCTTACGTGGGTGCCAGGCTGAGATCAGAGTACTTACTTTGGCATCAGGAAAACACCCATTACTGTTTGATCTATACTTTTGGCTGATTCTCTTTTTTTTTTCCTAATGGTTGGGGTTAACCTGAATGAAGACTTGTCATTACAGATAAATGCTTCAGGTGCCTTTCTCTTTTTTTCTGTTTTTAGGTTCAATGTAAATGAGGTATGACAGTCTATTAAACACCATTGCCAATAATGTTCTGGGATGATTCAAAATATGATGCAGAGTTCATTAAGGAAATTCATTACCAAAAATATCATTGAAATAGGAATTTTAATTATTTTGGGACACTGTATAAGAACATTGGTGGAAATTTTAATAGTTGGGAGCATTTTCCCATACTGTTCATTTCTTCTTGAAGTAAGAAGGGGATTATATGCATATAATAATTTGGGGTCCAATATATGCATACAGGAGAAATTGGAATCCTTCCAGGGGTGGGGAACATTTTTCTGCCAAGGGCCATTTGGATATTTATAATATCATTTGTGGGCCATACAAAATTATCAGTTGAAAAATAGCCTGCTATATATGGTCAAACAATTAACTCACCCTTGATGCCTTGGCAGGGCCAGACCAAATGATTTCACAGGCCTTCTATGGCCCGTGGGCTAGAGGTTCCCCACCCCTGTATACATGGCTGGTGGTAACGTAAAATAGTCCAGCTGTTTTGGAAAATAATCTGGAAGTTCTCAAAAGGTTAAACCACGTGGTTACCATATGATCTAACAATCCCCAATTCCACTTTTAGGTAAATACCTAAAGAACTAAAAACATATGTACATATGAAAACTTAGGAACAAGTGTTCATAGCAGTTTTATTAAAAGAATAGCTAAAAAGTAGAAACAACCCAAATGCCCATCAACTGATGAATGAATAAGCAAAAGGTGGTACATCTACAGTGGAATATTAGCAAGCCTTAAAAAGGAATGAAATTCAGATATATCAGACAACATGGAAGAACTTTGAACACATTATGCCAAGTGAAAGAAGACAGTCACAAAAGACCTCATACTGTATGATGTCATTTACATCAAATGCCAAGAATAGACAAATCTATAGAGGCAGAAAGTAGATTAGTGGCTGCCAGGAACTGGGGGTGTTGGGAGGAAATGGGGAGTGACTGCTAATGGGTATATAGTTTCTTTTAGGAATTATGAAATGTTCTAAAATTGTGGTGATGGTTGCAGAACTCTGAACATGCTAAATAAACCATTGAATTATATACTTGAAGAGGCTGAATTGTCTGGTATGTGAAATAGATCTCAAAAAAACTGTTACATATTTTTTAAAAGGCATGCAGTGCCAGAGCCTGTCTGGCAGAGCACCGCCTACACCAGCAGTAGCTTACCTGCAGTATGTGGAGGCCACCAGGTAAAGAAGAATGCTTGCTACCGGAGAGGAGTGCTTTAAATCTTCTACACATGGGTTAGGCCATATATCTAAAAAGGTCATAGCTAATATCATTGTTAAAAGGGATAGTTGCTAAAATAATACAAGGTTCATTAGAAACAAAAGTTGAAGATAAAAATTTGAGTTCCTGTCCCAACTCCTCTCTGTGGGACAGACGCAGGTTGTAATAACCCCTTTAACCCCTCACTACCCATTTCCCACAAAGTGAGGGCAATTTTCAGTTTGTTTTTCTAGAGAACAAATTGTTTGCATCATAACTTTCTTAGGAGCAGACAGTAACTATAAGAATCCAATATTCCTTCCCCTTGTAAAAACCCTATAATTATCTCTGATTTGCCTAAAACATGCCCACTAGTCACCCAATAACTGTATAGTGAAGAGCATCTGGCTTCAAGAGGCTCCTCCCGCTTCTCCTACATTTTTGGCTAATCAGAGACAATGGTTAGACAACAGGATGATCTCATCCTGCCCCACCTGCCAGCAGGATCAGTGTCCTGTTTATCTCAGGGGAGACTGAGCAGCCTGGGCTCTTGCCATAGGGAAGCATTTTGCATCACTCTCTTAGACAATGAGCAAGAAGACCCATTTTAACTGTATTTCCTCCTCTTGTGCCATTTTCTTACTTCTAGAGTAACGTTCTTGCTTGCAGGTTGCAGCTCAGCGGTCTTATTTTTGCACCCTAGGTTGGAGAAGGAGATGGACGTGAGCTAAAGATTGAATTTATTTTTGTTTTGTTCTTGGCAGGCAGTACATGCCACACTACTACCCTTCCTGCTCTTGTGCGCACACCTACTCTGATGATGCAGCCTTCACTGGATATCAAACCATTTATGTCTTTTCCAGTGGACAGTAGTTCTGCTGTTGGACTCTTTCCAAATTTTAACACAGTGAGTAAATGCATTTTTATTATGTGTCGTCCTCTATTTCTTTTGTGAATAGGCAATTGGTATGGCCTGTTTCTAAAGTTTGTAATTTTAGACCATATATTGGTTATACTGTTCAGCTGTATTATAGAAGATAAATGTGTCTCCCATGGGAATTAATCCAGATAATAGCTAGCATATTTATTTTACAAATATTTCCACAGACAGATTTTCACTTGTTGCTTTGAACAATTTTGATAAACTTTTCAGTGGTGTGAGAATCCATATTATTTCTGGGATGCTGTTCACATGCTCAAGAACACAATTTAGAGCTATGAGCCACATTGATTTTTCCCTTCTACTACAAAGAAAAAAATGTATAAAGTGTATGCTTTATCTCCCTGGGTATATTTTTATTTGGGAGATATTTTAGATAAGCACTCTTACACAAACAGAATTTTTATTTGGAGCCTTTTGTGGATTATGAGAATCTGACTCTATTAGTAAAAAGAAAAATTCATTTAAATCTGCATATGCGTTGTCTGGATGACACCTTAACATCCCATTTAAAATGTAAGATAGCCCGGCTGGCATGGCTCAGTGGTTGAGCGGACCTGTGAACCAGGAGGTCACAGTTTGATTCCTGGTCAGGGCACTTGCCTTGGTTGTGGACTCAACCCCCAATGTGGGGCATGCAAGAGGCAACCAATCAATGATTCTCTCTCATCATTGATGTTTCTCTCTCTCTTTCCCTCTCCCTTCCTCTCTGAAATCAATAAAAATATATTAAAAATAAAATGTATGATAAATATTAGAGAATTATCTGTTATTACCAATGTTCTTTATTCAGGTCAGCTGACCTTCAATCTGAATAAAAGACATTTTGCAGGTTAGAGAAGTACAGCATTCTTCTGTACTTCTGCCAACAATAGAATTTAGCATAAAATCAGTCCATAATCAGATTACAAATGTATAGTAAGAGAAAAGATTAAAACCAGTTGAGGTGGTTGCATGAGTTATGTCTGGTTTGTCAATAAATACAATCAGTTGGGCATGATGGTTGACATAAATAATACAGCATTATAGAAGCTGCTGTAATCAAGAAAAAGAATTACATTATCAACACCACCAGACCTCGAGCATCTGCGGTACTGCCAAATGTTTCCTTTTGCAAACTTAGCTTTTGTATGAAATGAAAACAGCAAGAGGATGATTTCTCAGGGGCTGTAAATAAAATCTGCTGACAGGCCTTCTGTTGTGGCTTTGCATTGGTAAGGTAATTAGAAGTTAGGGGAGCAGCCAACTTTTTAAGGAGAACTGGCCTTGACTTACCGAGTAAACAGTTGAATGTATTTTTCTTCCTTGGGTTTTTCAGGGACAAGTCAGACAGTACTTTTAAAAAGGCATTAAAAGGTGAGCATCATTTGTAGTGCCATGGAACAGCTCGGTAAGATAGATGACACCTGCCCTGGTCACATTATTCCATCAGAAGTGACCCCAAAGATGGTGCCATTTCAGGGAGCTTGAACTCAACCATGACTGCTGTAGACTCCATTGAAACACAGGTAGCATATTCCAAACATTACTAAATTCAGTTATTTACTTCTTAAAACATTTAGCTGGTATTAGTATTTTGATTAATGCATCTTTGGAAGACAGCGTTTGTAACTATTGCACAAGTCCAGTTGCTGTCAGGAGATAGCATTGATGATGTGGGTAGGCACAAGTAGCTCCTCCTGTAGTTCACTTCTGTATTTTTTTTAATACAAGTAATACATAGATACTTATTTCTAAGATTCAAATAAAACATTAACATCCAAAGAGCAAATACATATATACATAACCCATGGACACAGACAATTGTGCTGTGAAGGCTTGGGGAGGGAGTGGAGCAGGGTGGAGGCAGTCAATGGAGGTTTAAGGGGGCATCTGTAATACTTTCAACAATAAAGATTAAAAAATTTTCTTAAAGAGCAAAATATGACGTTCACCATTCCCTACTCCTGCAAACAAACTTACTCCCTTCCAGAAGTATGTTATGTACATACCTAAAAGGAACACAATCACAGTTGTCTTTTTACAATTGTGATCAAATTAACACTATTCTCTAAGTCACTTTTTTCAGTTATCAAAGTGCCTTACATATACCTCTAAGTTCTTAAGGATTGTAAAACAAAAAAGTGG
The DNA here is from genome assembly GCF_964212035.1 of Myotis nattereri. Taxonomy (NCBI): domain Eukaryota; kingdom Metazoa; phylum Chordata; class Mammalia; order Chiroptera; family Vespertilionidae; genus Myotis; species Myotis nattereri. Next base: position 39,842,348 of record NC_138082.1, read on the forward strand.
AAAGAATATGTTCATAAAGGGTTTTTTTTAAAAGATAAAAATAGTGTTATTATGGCTTATAATATGTGTAGGGCTTACTCATGTACTAATTTGTCTTTTGTTTGTTTCTGTATTATACATAGTAATTAACGTTATGATACATTTGAGAATATCCAAGGAATAATTCTAGTAATAGAAGTTCTTTTTTTCTTTCCTTTCTTGGAATAAAATAAACTTGTAATTTTCCAATGAAAATACTTTTTGGTTAAGGTGAAGAATATAGCAAAGAACTATATTAATAATTTTCTCTATATATTACATCAAAGGCATTTATTAGACAGAGAGCCCTTTTGATAGTATGTTAAAAATTAAGTCATCACAGGGGACCCTCTATCATCTTGTAACAAAATGAATTTCTAGGATCATAGGAATTTCCTATGATTTTTTTTCACTAAGCTGCAGTTTTAATTACTCTAACCTTTTCTCTAGAGGTTTTTCCATTCTAGTGCTAAACTTCTCCCAACTGATTTCCTATGGTAATTTCATAAAAGTTTTTGTTAACATTTTCCTAGAAAACCATTTACATCACTAATAATAATGATACTAGATTATTACATATTTGTGATGGGTTATATTCTTCAAAGGACCCAGACTTTAGAATATTTGGGTAGACCATGATTATTATCTCTATTGTCTAGAGGAGGAAAGAGAGTTAGTAAAGGAAGAACTGAGATTTGAATTAGAATCTTCTAACTTTGAAACTCTTCTGTGTCATTAGCTCTCTGGTCCATGTCACTTCCCACCTCATTCATTGTGAACAAAGCTCAATCAGAAACCTTTTGTGTTCTTTTCTGGAAGCATGGTAGACAATTTTCACTGGAATCAAAAGGAGAAAGAGGAAAGGATTTTTTTTTCCCATCACCACTTATCCCCCCATACCCTCTTGTTTGAATGCATAATGTGGGCCTCTCTACAAACAATATCTATGAAGCAGAAGATATTTTTAAAACAATTATAATTTCTTATTAGCCAATTTTCGTGTCTGCCATGACGAAGTAACGGCTTGAGCTAAAGCAGACCCATTATTAGCCAATTTTAAAAGTATATTCTACTAAATATACTTTTATATATTCTATTAAATACACTTTCAGTAATCCACTTATTCTTTGAAAACCGAAGTGAACACTACTTTAATCACTTTATTTTCAAACAAGGATATTAGTAAATATAAGAATTATTTTTAACTCATAGTTATCAATAGAATGAAAACAGTGTACTTTGTGAACATAGCTAAAAGTTGAGAAATTCAAATTTTGCTATTTTTTTAAATTTTATTAAATTTATTGGGGTGACATAGGTTAATAGGGTCATATAGGTTTCAAGTGTACATGTCTATGATACATTATCTATATATTGCACTATGTGACCACCTCTCAAAGTCAAATCATCTCCTGCCACCATATATTTGGTCCCCTTTTTCTTTTCCTCTCCCCACCCCCTTCCCTCTAGCAACCACCTTATTGTTGTCCGTGTCTATGAATTTCAGTTTTATATCCCACATATGAGTGAAATCATATGGCTCTTAGCTTTTTCTGACTGATGTACTTTGCTTAGTATAATATTCTCAAGGTCCATTCAAGTTGTAACAAATGGCAGTATTTTGTCTTTTCTTATGGCTGAGTAGTAGTCCATATTATATACGTGCCATATCTTCTTTATCTAATCCTCTATTGAACGACACTTTGGTTTTCTGTATGTCTTTGTCACCATGTTTATGGAGCAAATAATTTTTGACAAAGGAGCCAAAAAACACATGGAGAAAAGAAAGCATCATTATTAAATGATGCTGGGAAAATGGGAAAGCCACATGCAAAAGAATGAATCTAGACTACAGTTTGTCCCTATATTCAAAAATTAATTCAATATGTATCAAAGACCTATGTATAAGATATGAAACAATAAATTACATAGAAAAAACCATAGGTACTAAACTTATAGACCTTACTCGTAGAGAACCTTTTTAATGAATTTGACCCCAAAGGCAAGGGAAGTAAGTGAAGGCAAAAATAAATAAATGGACTATATAAAAATAAAAATCTTCTGCACAGCAAAAGAAACTGCCAACAAAACAAAAAGGCATCCAACCAAATGGGAGATATTTGCAAACAACAGCTCTGACAAGGGGTTAATATACAAAATATATGAAGAACTCATATGGCTCAATACCAAACAAACTATCCAACTAAAAAATGTGCAGAGTACCTTTGCAAACACCTCTCCCAAGAAGATCTACAAATGGCCAACAAATATATGAAAAGATGTTCAACTTCACCAGCTGTTAGGGAAATGCAAATCAAAACTACAATGAGATACCACCTCCCACCGTTTAGAATGGCTGTTATCAAGTCTGGTAATAACAAGTGTTGGAGAGATCGTGGAGAAAGAGGAACCCTCACTCACTGCTGGTGGGAATGGAAACTGGTACAACCACTGTGGAAAACAGTATGGCAGCGCCTCAAAAATTAAGAATAGGGTTACCCTGTGACCCAGAAACCCCCCTCTGGGTATCTACCGAAAAACTCAAAAACATTTATTCACAAAGACATGTGCATCCCTAAGTTCATTGCAGCATTATTCATGGTGCTATTTTCTTTATGTGGATTTAATGTATAGATGGAAATCACTGATAATTTATGATATATATGCAGAGTGTCTCAAAAAACGTATACACACTGTAACAGCTGGTAGCTCAATTTTGAAATTTAAATGTATTTTAATAAACACTGCCTTTATAATTATTCAAAGTGTGTGTATGCATTTATATATAAAAGTATATATACTTCTCTCTCTCATTACGTAGATATATGTAAAGTAATGGTTTCCTCTTGTTTTTACAGTGGAGTATGATAATGTTACATCAGAAACATAGCAAGAATGAAATGGAATTCTGTCAGATTCCAAAACAGAATAGGTGCCTGTTCTATAGTACAGTGTACACAATTAATTAAGAGATGTGCGTCAGAACATTTGTTTAGTGGCTATCTTGCCTTATGCTCCACGACTGACATAATCTCTCTCAGTGTTTATATGTGAAGAGTAAGGAAGTGATTCAAGACAGTGACCAAGCAGAGTTATGAAGAGCCATGCGAGGGACAATGGCCATCACTGATAATTTATGATGGGTTGTATGTCAAGGATGCATGTCTGGAGAACGATGATGTTAACGTGGCACTTCAGCAGCAGTGCTTTAGAGAGGCGCTGTGTTGAACCACTTATAGGTAAAAGACTGTGCAAACAAAAACAAATTTTCAAAGATCTGGACCTTTATATCTAAAGCCTAATAGGCTTCTCTGCCTGGCTACCCACTAATGTTCACCTCCAACCCTGCCACTGCACCTTCAATTATTGGTTGTTCGGGACTCAACTTAGCTATCACCTCCTTCGCAGGAAATCTGTGACTCTTCATGTCTGAATTAAGTGTCCACTCTCCGTATTTTCAAAGTACCCCCAGATGACCTCCATTATTGTAGTTGGTCCACCACAGTCTAATGACCTGATTATCTTGCTCACCAGAATGTCAGGTCCTTGAGAACAGGAGCTATATCTCATTTACCTGTGTATGCTTGTTGTCTGGCTCACATGCATAATAACACCTTTTTTGAAGGAAGAAGGAGAGGATCTGAGGAGAGAGAAAAGGTCCCCAGTTCCTTGGTTTTGAATGTTCATGTTTCCCCATCCAGCAAAGGGAATACCAACATTTCTGCACTCCCAAGTGCGGAGTGATGGGCTCAGGTGTTTACTTTTATTTTCCTGAGAACTGTCTTTTTTAATCTAAAGGCATAATTAGTTACAAACTTTTCCCCAGCTATAGTTCCAGCTTTCTCTGTATGGGTGGTATGGAAACTTTGCAAGTATCTACTAAGTTCCTGTACTAAACCCCAGTTTCAAGAGCATTTAGTGAGAAAACAAACTCATTAGTTACTAAATTTTATTGAAAACAGTCTATACACTAAAGAGTTCTGGGTTTTGGAGAGAAGATAAATAAAAATTGCGGTAGGGCCTAAGAAACTTGTAAGAAATAGAATAAATACACTACAAAAGACAAGATAATAAAACCCAAGAAATATAGACAGGATGAAAATAGTTACTGAACTACTATAATGTTCAAGAGATAATAATTTTTGTATGCTAGTAGAGCTATTTTCATTATTTTTTTTGTTCACTGTACTTTAAATGCCAAATGCTCCATGGTCATCCTCTGGTTATTATACATAATGTTTTGGTAGCTTCCAAAATATATACACTTATTTCTCTTATTAGATTTAGAATCTACCATTTAGTGTGAATCCAATTTTTATCTTTGTTCAACTGGGATAGTACTTGATGTTTAACAATTGAGATAACACTTAATGGTAAATTCTCCTTGACAAGATACTTCTTCATCCCTGGCCAGTGTGGCTCAGTTGGTTGGATCATCATCCATCATCCCACACACTGAAAGGTTGCAGTTTCAATAGCAGTCAGAGCACATACCCGGGTTTCGGGTTGCACCCCTGGCACATGCAGAGAGCAGTCGATCAAAGTTTCACATTGGTCTCTCTCTCTCTCTCTCTCTCTCTCTCTCTCTCTCTCTCTCTCCCCACCCCTTTTCCTCTTTCCCTCTCTCTAAAATCAGTAAAACAGCCTTGGGTGAGGGGTGGAAAAAAAAGATACTCTTCAGAACTCTTCAGAATTGAAATAAATTGCATATTTACCACAATGGATATTATCAATTTAGTATAATAAAATAAGTATACCAGAAGACACATATACACACATGCTGTAATGTACTGAATGCTTGTATCCTCCTCTCTAAATGCATATATTGAAGTCCTAACACTCTTGTGAAGATATTTAGAGAAGTGATTAAAGTTAGATGAGGTCATAAGGGTGGGACCCTCATAATGAATTAGTACCCTTCTAAGAAGAGAACTCAGAGAGCTTTACCCCCTTTCACCATGTAAGTACATTGTGAGAATACAGCCATTTGTAAGCCAACGAGAGACTTCTCACCAGACTATGTCCATGCAGGAACCCTGATCTTGGACTTCCCTCCCCCAGAACTACGATAAAATAAATTTCCGTTATATACGCCACCCAGTCTGTGGTATTTTGTATGGTAGCCCAACCAGACTAAGACACATGTCCAATGTGTATATTGTATGTGACGATGTGTAGATCAAGTTTCTTTTAACAGCCATATATAGGGAACATGTACAGATGTATTTGTTGGACTCCCCAGAGCTATAGTTATAGTCAAGAGCTGCCTCGAGACCACAGTCACCTGTCAGTTTCTCGGCAGATTGGCAGGTGTGTTCCATGCTTATTTTAAATGTCTTTGTCAGTTCTGTCATGTTTTTGCAATTGCTGCAGGAAAGCACAAGTACAATGGAGGTCACTACTGCTTTATTGCAAGAGACTCAACAATCATATTTTTGTGAAAAATAATCTGATTTTTACTTCCACCTTGAAGTTATTTTTTTTCCTGATGCATGAACAAATATATGGAACAGAGTAAATATTATTTCTAAAAGTGTAAAGTCCCAAATTGCTATACGATTTTTTGAATCATTCATGACAGGCTGTGAAATGATCTGTATGTTTACCATTTACTTTATCATTCTAGATTCTTTGAAATTATGGGTCATTCATAACTTGGCAATAGCAATAATTTTTAATTTTTTTCTTTCTTGTAATAGAATTAATAATATATTTATCCAGGAGATCTAAAGTAAAGAAATTGGGAGTCAAAAGTCACATTTTGCTGTTAATTCATGCCATGCTTCCTATGAAGTGTTCTTACTGGAAGTAAGCCAGAACATTTACATTTTTATCTGCTTTTAATGCCTTTATCTACTTAATTAAGTCCTTATTTAAATACTTAGATACATATTTTTTCTTTTATTTGAATTTCTTGTTTAATTTGATTTAAGTAAAATACTCTCCCTCTGCAAATGCAACCTAAATGTGAATTTTTGCTGTGGAGTCTTCTTTTTTATTCTAGTAATGCTTTACTGTCACTAAAAAGCTATATATTCCATTTTTACTACTAGTATGTCTAACTACTTGAAATGACACATTCGTCTCAGTCATATATATAAAAAAAGAGAGAATATGGTTGATTTTTTACTTTTAGGGTGTGTTTAAAATACATTGAAGGATAATATTATTTTATATGTTGTAAAGAAATATATAGTATTAATATATACCAAGTTGAAATTTTCATGGTTACTCAAATTTGCTAGAAAAGGAAGACGAGAATGGCCTAATATGGCACTTAGACAAGTGAACAGCAGTACTACCCAGATCATTAGAAAAAAAAGATGGTTCTAGAAAATCTTTGAAATGTGGTACGAAACTAATGAAGATTTAGTACACATATTTAAGCATAGATTCCTGACTAGAAAATTTTATATCCCTGTTAAATGTGACAGAGCGAAAAGTTATGAAAACATGACCACTAGAAGATAAAATACTGCATCTTCATTATTGTCTCCCTTTCCCCTTGAAACCACAAACATGTCCTTTTTAAATGTAACTCATGTCCCTTGCCTTATTCAAAAGTTTCAAGATTTATCTACTAAAGACTGTGTTCACATCTACCTTTCTCTGCTGACTCTTGAAACGCTTTTAGAAAAAGCCAGTATTATTTGTATGTTTTGTATGTATATGTACATGTATGTTTATGTAATGTGTGGTTATAGGGGTTTTTTCTCCCTAATTAAATTACTTGTTCAGGGCACCTGAACAAAGCATTCATTCGTAACCACCTACTGAATGTGTACATGTGCCAGTCATCGTGCTAAGGAGGAGTTATAGCAAATAAGACAGAAGCTATTCACTGTCTGATAGAAATTACTTCCTTCTCTTGTATCATTCACCATAGCATAATAGAGGAGTCTGCTCACAGAGAAAAACAGTCAATTCAGTTCATTAAAGCTGCCTGAAAACAACAGAGTAAGACTTTGATGGGCCTTCATGGGGTATGAGAACACGGGTTTCAGGAGCTCAAGAAAAGAGGCATCCGTAGTCTCACCGTGCTCTGGCCTCTTGCATGTCCCTTTCATTATCCTAGTCTCAACCTCACACGGCTCTGGGGCTGCATCTTTAGTGCTAGAGTTTCAAGGATTATGTGTACTTGGAGGGTACATCAGATTTTCTGGCAAGACAGGTCTTCGGTCTTGGTGCTGTTCCAGCTCAGCATTTTTCAAGAGTAGAGTCAACCTGGAAAAAGTGTCTATGTCAGGCCCTCTTCTTAAAAAAAATTATTCTTAACAAATCGTCAGTTAATATAAAAAGGTAAAACCAGCAACAACCTTATTCTTAAGGTCTCTCAATGAACGAGCTTTTCTGTGCCTGTGGTAAAGTAGGAGAGTTAAATAAATATGAAAAGTAGCAAAATATTATTGGGCATTCCCTCCAGCCCAGAAAATGTATTTCTAAATTGGTTGCTCTATAAACAGCAATTGATGGTGGTGTTCCCTGAGAAACTTTTATCAAAAGCTGGGGAACCCAACCAATAGCACAGAGCATCTTTTTTCCTTCCTCTCTCTCGATTCTTGTATTCAAAATTAAGTCTCAAATCTCTTTTGGAAAGAGAAAAGCATCTTTTGGGATATTCCAGTCCCTTTACTTTTATAGTTGCCGTTGAGGGTGCTAATGATGAATTGAAGTGCTACTTTGCAATCTGTGAAGTTTCAACATCTTAGTGGAGCTCAGTAGGAATCTTGGGAAAATACCTTTTTCAGAGAGCTAGCTGTCAATTTGGGTTTTCTTGCCCTTCTTTTTATGTCCTGATGCTTGAAATAAGATGAAAAACAAAAAAACACCCATAAATTATATAAACAAGACCTAATTTTTATGGAATTCTAGTATCAGGGGGCTTTAGCATATTTTTTTAAATATGTTTTTTATTGATTTTCAGAGAGAGGAAGGGAGAGGGGGAGAGAGAGAGAGAGAGAGAGAGAGAGAGAGAGAGAGAGAGAGAGACATCAATGATGAGACAGAACCATCAGTTGGTTGCCTCCTGCACACCTCCTACTGGGGACAGAGCCTGCAACCCGGGCATGTGCCCTGACCAGGAATCAAACTGTGATCTCTTGGTTCATAGGTCAATACTCAACCACTGAGCCACAGCAGCCAGGCAGGCTTTAGTGTCATTCTACAATTAGTTTTTAAAAATTCATCCGTATAAGAAATAGGCTATATGTGTCATTGTTGTACCCTTTTTTGCAAATCAGAAGATTGAAAAATATATAATTTCTTCCGGCAGGCAGCTCTGCCATTGAAAGGGGAAAGGTTAAATATTAGACAAGAGCTGGTCTCCACCCTACCATTTCCTAAATTTAAATGTGTGTATTACTCATGTGAGACATAGTTTTTAAAGTACCCAATAAATCCTGTGGCTCCTAAAGTCAGGTTGAAATACTGTCCTTTGCAGTATATTCTATAGAAGATGGGGGGTTTTTCTTGTCCATCTTAATACTTGTTTTCCCTTGTTGTGAACAGTTTCTAGAGCCAGGATCTGAGTGGTATAATAGAACATACTAGTATATCTCTTTTACAGTCTTAGGATTTATATATATATAATTAGAGGTGTACAGAAAGTCTCCAACAATTAAAAACATGTATCTGGGTCTAATTTCTTTGTTTTCTTCGTGTAGACACCAAACTTCCATAATATATAAAATGGTCCATTGTAATAATAATATAAGCCACAAAATCTCTATTTCCCCAAAACGAGCTGAAGCTATTAGATGCTAAAATAATTCCTAATAGCCACTATCACATGGCATATACTTAAGTTTTAACTTTTGAAATTCTTATCTTCTAAAGGAAATTGTAACATTCGTTTATTTAGTCAGCCGCTCATTCATCGGGTATATCCCACCTCTTTCCAAAAGCAACGTGGAGCATTACCTCTCAGAGAAGTAACGCTGCTTGACTTGTTCCAAAGTAAGCTTCTAACAGTCCTACTTGACCTTGACTCTGCTTTATGCCCTCTGGGGTAGCAGGAACCCAAGTGGAGGGTAGAGGTGGGTAGAGCCACCGACTTCATTGCATAAGGGATGAGCACTGAACTCAGAGACTTGTATCTAGACTAGTTTTCTTTTATCTTGAGAAAGCCACTTTACTCCGCTTTTCCTCATTTGAAAACTAGGGATGATGTAACCTATACTATTACCTCATTAAAATTTGGGTTATATTTATGGAGAATTGAGGATATGACTTAATATCTAGAAAATTTCTGGAATTTAATGAGGGCTTAGAAAAAATTATAACTGTATAACATATCACCATACTATTTTTAGTAATTTAAAATACCCATGAATATAAAGTGAGATAATGTTTATTAAAACAACTCTTAAAACAGCAAAATCATTTCTTATAAATGATATTAAGATTTTTGTGGCTATTTCTATCACTTTGAGCTCTTCTTTCTTAACAACTACTTTAAATAAACCAAATTATGTTTATCACTGGGGCTCCTGAGTCTACTAGCTGTGTGCATTAGAGCAATCCTAATTAAGTAAATGCTAAGGATATACATATGGCCAAGACATGGTTCTGGAATTAAGAAATTTACACTCAGTTTAAGGTAGCCATGCCTAGAACTAAGCAGGTGCTCATTTGATGTTAGCCGCATGAGACAATAGTAGGGCATTCTTAAAGATCAGTATCACCTGACCGCCTGAAAACAATGAAGAGGGGCTACAACTGAATTTGGAGCAGGACTGAGGAGAGGATACATTGTGTGGAGGCTTGGAATAACTGCAATTGTTTTGGTTGGATTACATTTTTCCTTGTTTACCTTCAATGATGTTTAGATTTTAAAGACAATGTATAAAGGTATTTTGAACATGAGAGCTGTGTAGCTATGACACATTGTCAGTGAGTCCTAAGACGTAATGATGTTTTCTGTTATACTTTTAAAATATTGCTGATTTCCAAACATAGAACTGTTCTTCTCAAATTATGCATTAATCAAATTGATATTAGTTAAAATGGCAATTTTTAAAAATATTTTAAACTCGTCATAGTAGTCAACGTATTGTGTTATCTTTCCTGTAGTGATAGTGAAAATTTATTCTAAACATTTTTTTTTGCTTTTTGACTGTTACAGATCTCCCCTTTCTGCTCCTACCCCTTTTTTTCCTGAATTTAAATCACCAATCATATCAGAAGTACCCACTTAACCTCTGCCCTGAACAGTGACATCTAACTCTAAATTTGATGCTTACTCAAAAGAGATTAGCAGTTTTATATCCTATTCTAAAATATTGTATAGATCCTAAGGCCATGTACATATGTAGGTAAACTTTATTTTTTCAGAATATCAGTATCAGCCTAAGTGAAATTTTAAAAATTATATAAGCCAAGACAGTCATAGCTCCATAGCTATTAGGAAAAGCAGAGAAATGTATCAATCTTTAGACTTTTTGCCTTTGGCGGTAGGGGGAGGAGAGGTTTAAAATAGGTACTTTTAAAATCAGTTCTTTCGTAAAAGAACTTTCCAGAAAGACAGCCTGTAGCACATACCTCATTACTCCTTGTGCAATCAGGCCTTCTATTGTCTTCTGAGAGACAGACCTGGCCCCTTTGAAAGGTGAGTAGCTTCTGCAGAAGCACTGTGACACCCAGATTCTGGGGAACCATCATTGTGTTACAGAGCAAGAATAATATCAGAATTTCCTGGAAATCAGTCATCACAGGAAGTTAGCAGCAGTTCATCGACTCCTTTTTGTGTTTGCTTCAGCCTCAGGGGTAATCACAGAAGATTATAGTCTCCATTTCAGCCCTGCTATCACTGAAATACTCTTGTCTGCCGAGAACACGTTTGATTTCCAGAGGCCAGCTTTTTTTTAAAATATATTTTTTGAATATATATTTATTGATTTCAGAGAGGAAGGGAGAGAGATACAAACATCAATGATGAGAGAGAATCATTGATCAGCCATCTCCTGCATGCCTCTTACTGGGGATCGTGCCCTGACCAGAATCTAACCGTGACCTCCTGTTCATAGGTTGACATTCAACCACTGAGCCATGCTGGCCAGAGCTCCAGAGGCCAGCCTTTAACTACAGCTATGGGAGACCATTCCCACTGCAAAGGGTTAATAACTGTCAACAATTGTTATTGTAATATTGTTGAGGCAGGAATTTTGTGATTCATGACTAATTACATGAAATCTTTTAAATTAAAATAACATAATTTCTCATGTTGTTAGATATAGGTACTTGTCCAATTTTAGTGAAAGTGTGAGAGGTTGGAGATTGGGAAAGACAGAGGGGTGAATAAAAATTTCAAATGAGTATTGTGAAGACTTTAAGTGCCAAGCGTCCTGATATTCTGCATTTCAGAAACATTTCTGAAAAATCTTCATAATGAATAGGTAGATTGTAAACACAAATGATTTTTGCTTCATAACATTAAAACTGTAAAAACTTTCATGAATGTTACTGAGGGATTTTGTGTTTCATGACAACTTGCTATATGGTTCATGCAGTTTTTTCTCTGTTGCTTGGTTAGGAAATCTTGATGCCATATCCATGACCAAAATGTATTTGAAATATAAGTACGTTGTTTTTGTTAACCCTCACCCAAGGAAATTTTCCATTGATTTTAGAGAGAGTGGAAGGGAGGGGGAGAGACAGAGTAGAGAAAAACATCAATGTGAGAGAGACACATTGATTGTTTGCCTCCCACATGTGCCTGGACCAGTGCTGAGGATCAAGCCTGCAACCAACATACATGCCCTTGATGGGAATGGAACCCACAACCCTTCAGTCCACTGGTCAAAGCTCTAACCACTGAACAACTGGCCAGGGCAACATTTTTAACTTGATGATGCTACTTGCTGTATTCATTTTTATCTTACATGTGTCACTCTATTCAAAATATGTAGATGCAGAGAGGACTTTATGTACATTTGAAATAAATTTTGTGGATAAAGTAGTTTTACCCAGCAGTGACTCCATTTCCTTACAAATTTTTAAGAAAAGAAAGACCATTCAGTTTGAACTACTTTGGGTTTGAACTATAGCCTCCTTGCAAATGATGAAAATGATTATAAATCAGATAGATAAATGTAAAATGTCAAGGTGTTCCATTAACAGAGCCTTATTCAATAAAGCAGTTATTACTGCAGAGAACAGAGGAAGGCACTTTATTCAAGTTCTTTATTTTACTTTACAAGTATGGTATATTTTGCTGAGGAGAGTTAAGTGTGTACACATATACATTCATATAAAATGGCAATAGCGAAATGAATAAATGACAAAGTATTTTTATATTACCTGCCCACAAAACCACTTGGATTACTTTTCTAATCAAAGTCCTAAAATAGTAAATGTGATAGTGAGCCTGCAAGAGGAAGGAGGACAAGCAGAAACAATATGGGTATAGCTGTGACATCCTTGAATGGGAACCAGAGAGAGGGCTCAGATAAAATGCAAGATGCCTAGTCAGACTTGAATTTCAGAGAAATAAGCATATCCTATGCAATATTTGGCATATATTTATACTTAAAAATGATTTTTATTTGCAAATCTGGAACTGTAATAGGAGATTTGGGGTCCAGTCTTAGCTGAAGAGGCTCAAAAGCAGGTTATTAAAATTCTCCAAATCTGTTCCCATTTTCAAGTGAGGAAGTTGAACCAAAGGCATGCTGGTGGGTCTGGGGCCTGGCCTATCTGCTTTAACCAGAAGCACTTTCAGTGTTTCATTTTACTGTGTTTTTAGTAGGAGCCTGTTTTGGGGTAGGGTGAAGGGAAGATTTGGGGTCTCGAACTAAAACAAACTAAAAAGTAGTTTGAAGATGGAGATGTTCTCTGACACTTAGCCCATGTAAGGAGAGTGGATGGGGAGTAGAGCCCATGGTGCTCACACTTGGAGCATTGCAGTTCTGCTGCTTTGCATGGAGACTTGTCAGTCCTCAACTATCAGGTTTCTTCTCAGTGCAAGAGTAAGAAATGTGTTGTTGCCAAAACCGGTTTGGCTCAGTGGATAGAGCGTCGGTCTGCGGACTGAAGGGTCCCAGGTTCGATTCCGGTCAAGGGCATGTACCTTGCTTGCAGGCACATCCCCAGTAGGAGGTGTGCAGGAGGCAGCTGATCGATGTTTCTCTCTCATTGATGTTTCTAACTCTCTATCTCTCTCCCTTCCTCTCTGTAAAAAATCAATAAAATATATTTTAAAAAAAAAAGAAATGTGTTGTCTTCCATTTGAGGGGGGAAATACTTCACTTCTGCTTTGCTTTGCAGAATGAAGAATCCTTCCCAACAGGCCCAGGTTTCTGATTTTCACTTCTGCCTGTCTGGTGGGGTTGTCCTTTCATCACACACCTTTTAATCGTGTCAAGACCTGTTTTGCCTCCGTATCAGGATATATCTGATTAGTTACTGAGCAGCCTTTCAAACTTAGCTTTGACAGAATGGTTTTGAAAGAATGTCAGTTAATGCATTTGGCCATTCAGGAAGTGTATTGATTTTTAAATCAAGAAAGCTCATTACTTCCCTAGTCCCTTAGAAAGCCCTTGAACATTTTTTTTAGCCTGTTTACCAGAACATATTTTTACTTCCTTAGATTTGGAAACTTAGCACCAATAACTTTTTAAAAAATAACTTTTAAAGCTACCGTCATAAGTATGGGCAAGTAATCTAGTTACTTGTATGCCATGTTTTTCTCCTAAAAAATAATTAAAAATAATATTTAAAAATATATTTCTCAGAATTATTTTTGGCAATGAATTTTATGTTGTGGAAATTTAATCTTGGAGGCAGTTTTGGGGGTTGTTTTAAAGTCTCTATTTAAAAGAGAAACTCGGCAACAGGAAAGGGCAAGAACTAGGTGACTGACTGTCTTCTAGGTCAGATATTAGTCTGTCCTTGCAAACTTCAGCATGGATGCTTCCTTCCACTGTGCTGTAGAATAATCACTAAAATGAATATCTTATTTAGTATTTTTCACACCTATTGAAAAAATATTCTTTAGTCCAGTAAAATTTTTTTTGGTTATATTTTACCCTGAGGAGACACAGTACTAAGTAACATAGGAAACATCTCACTCATTTATCTTAAATTTTCTTGGTGAATCCTGCTCCTGTTCCTGTCACTCTGAATAGTGTACTTGAACTAACTTCGTTGGCGTTTTTCTGTGGGCAATATAGTTTATTGTCAACTATATATACCTTGGGATGTTTGGGGTTTTTTTTCAAATATGAATATACCTCATTGAGAAATACAAGCTATAAATATTTTGAGGATAGTAACTTTTCCACAGAAAAAATATTAATAGTATTTGTCATCATTTCACTTCTTCTGTGCTATTAAAACTCACTATAGAATACCTTATTAATTCTCTTAAAGATTCTGGTAGTTTTTTACTTTTCTTAAAAAATTTGCAACTTTTCTCATACTGCTTCTAAAGGGCATCTAATATTTTTTTTTATGAATGCTATTGTTACCTTATCTTTAACAGATGTTATAGACCTTTCATATGTATGCACATCCATTGGCCAAAAATTATTTTAGTTATAGGACCATCAAATCTTAATAAAATGGAAACCCTTTCAAGAACTTTTCTTGTGTCCTCATGGAAAAATACTTCTTGTTCCTAATGGTTTCTAGTCATATCTAAGTATTTGCTTCTTCACGAATGGAAACAAACAAGGAAAGTACTTAGGAGACATAATCCATAATTACCATCTTGCTTTTTACCTGCATTGAAAGGAGAAATTGCAATTGGGTTGAGCGCGGTCTGCTCTCCCTTGATACATCACATCAACCAATTAGACCTTTCTAAAGATATTTTTTAAACCTGACTATGGATGCATATGCAATTGAATTTCAGTTCTTAAGTTTACACATCTAATGTTTGCATAGGAACATCAGCACCCAGAACATTGCTGGGTGTGTGTGTGTCCATGCAATGAGGTATGAGTGGACCTTCAATTAAGCCTCATAACCATTGCTGACATAGCTGAAAGTCTTATTTGTTAAACTGAACTTTTTGAAATGCTCTTTGATGTGGCTTCTTAAATTACCCAGTGGCATAACTACAGCTTTGCTGCATCACCCCTGATCCCTGGCAGCATGGAAAATCACCAGGCATGTGGAGCCAGCCAAGAAAATGGAACATTTTACATTTGTACTGACCATATTTATTACATAAAAGAATCTACTGTCAGAGTTAGACATTCAGTTTCAGTAAAGCCCACAGGTCTAATCTTACGGCAGCTCCCATTTACAAAATAACTACTGACTGAAAAAGAACTTTAAAAAGTATTCCTTTTACCCAGAACAATTTAAAAATTATCTGTCAAAAGTGTTAAACTAGTGTTCCACTAAAGAGAGTGAGGTGGTGAAACTCCCATTCATTTGCTTTTAGCTTTTTTGCTTTTACCATTTGGTAACTCTTTAAAGTTCTAAAAGCGCTACAAAGGAAAAACATTATTTTCTTGTAATATCGTCACAAAACAACTCAGATATTAGACAAAAATATGTACTTATTTAAAAACCAAAAGAAGTAGCTCATGGTCATTTTTCTGTTCACTAAGTCCCAGGCCAATCACACTGTACAGAAACCCACTAGAAGGGTCTCCAGGTGAGATGCGTCTGGCACGTAGAGAACTTCCAACATGCAGAACACTTGGGTTTCCCTTTCTCCTCGGGGAGATGATGACAGCGGTGGCTCTAACATTCAGTGGTTCTCTTGGGACTTGGGATGTGAATAAAATCTTCTGCAAAGGTCTCGCAGACCACTTTGAAAGCTGAAGAACATGGCCCTTACTCTACAGTTGTTACAAGTTGTATGCATTTGCATTATGTATCAACTGTCCTAATTCATCAAATAATGTTCTTATTTTTATATATTTAGTATGGTTTTATATATAACAGTATCTGCACCCCAATTATATCAAGACAACCAAAATGTTTACAGGAATTATTCATAGCAAAATATTGTTTCATTATCCTGTTGTAATTTTTTTCATGGTACTTACACTGTTGAAATAACTTGTCACTTTAGATATGTCCCCCAAACTAGAATATTGTGTTTTTGAAGGCTGTTCTCTACTCTATATTCAGCTCCTAAAGGAGTACATGATAGCCACTTAATAAACTTTTGTTAAATAAATTAATTTTCAAGAAGCTTAGTTTTTGTGCAAAACTGAAAGTAATTTATAAATGTATGATATGTTGGAAAGCAGCAAAACTTCCCAAGGACAGAACTAAGTTGGTATGAAATACTCACCCACTAAAAAGGTTGCATCATTTACTATCAGAGCAGTCTAGAAAGAGGATATTATTTTATGACAAAACACAAATCTCTTAGCATCCCACCCTATATTTCTTTTTATTCTTACACACACACACACACACACACACACACACACACACACACACACAAATGGAATTTATCAAAAACAACAACAAAAAACACAACTGGAAATGCAGTTTAGTTTTATTTTCCAAATAGATCTTCAAAGTAGATCACAGTGTTTTTGCCTTATACTAGTTACCCATTTTGTCAATGGAATATACAACTTGTTTGATGAATCCCAGAACTTCATCTGACTATATGGAATCTGAGTGAAAGATATCAAGCTTTCTAAATCCATTTACAGAACAAGGGGGGGGGGGCAGGGGAAGTAAATTCTAATCTGTGCTCTCCACTGATTGTTTCAAATAAGTGGGCCAACTCCCACTTATATTTTCTACTGTGCTGGGGTCCAACCACAGCAGGTCCAGGGGTCCCCAAAGGTGTGGACGGAGTTAGTGAAGAAGGAATGACACGGAGACAGCGTGGGGAGCTGAAGTGGGCAGCATGAGTGACCTGGTGGAATGCTTGCTTCATTGCCACGGTGATGAGGCAAGCGTTCCACACCGCCCACAGAGGGCCTCTGGGCAGCGGGCACGGAGTGGGGGAGCAAAACACTTGTGTCATCGCCCTGACTGCGGATGGGCCTCTGGGCCACGGAGAGCCTCTGGGCAGCGGGTGTGGAGCAGCCAGGCCCCACAGAGAGCTACTGGTGCACGGATTCGTGCACAGGGCTACTAGTTTAAATATAAAAGGCAAAGCCTTTTTTGAAGTAACTTAAGAGAAATATTGCTCTTCCGTGATGTAACTATCACTTTTATATGTGTCACTTCACAAATATGTGAAGTTCTAATGAGACCCTATTATCATATTCTTTTCTATAAATCCAGTATTGAAAAAAGGTAGGGATGAAAAGTTGTCATTCTTTTTGTACTACTGTAATTGCATAATATCTCAGTTACAAAAAACTGATACTTTGCCAAACTTCCAGAAAGCCCAAAATCACAAGGGTTTAGTAAGTGAAGTCCTCTTTGTAGTAAAACCAGGACAGGTGCAAAATATGACTGTCAACTGCTATGTGTAATCTCCAAGTATTCCCAGAAATTTCTCTGTGTGTGTGTGTGTGTGCACACGACGTGTGCGTAAACCCAACAGTTACATTGGGGGAAGAGGCCTGGACAGCTCCTTCTTTATTTATGACTTTCCTGAAGTTGCACAAAGAAAAATTAGTTTATCCTAAGAAGGGCATAAATAGGTCAAAAAGAGAAAAGCAAGACACTTTTCTAGGAAATCTCTATTTAGGCACCAAGTAGGCCCTATGTGTAGTTCCACTAGGCAGCTGCCTTCCAGGCTCCAAAAATTCTAGGTACAGCCATCCTTTTGTCCCAAACCTCACGCCCTATGGGAGTGCCATGCACAATACCCATCTTCCCTGCTCAGTGTTCCATTAGGGAACACGGTGAGGAGAGACTCCTGCCCGAGTCTGAATCCTGGCTTCAGGCCTACAAACTTGAGGGAGACAAGTTACTAAGCCCCTCAAAGCCTCAGATGCCTCATTTGTAAAAGGAGGATAATAATGGTCTCTCCCTTGTGATGGTGGAGACTACACAGATAATCCCTTAGGATAGTTTCTGGCACTTAGTAAGAGCTCTATAAAGCTAAGCTGCTGTTATTATAATGTTTAATAGTATTATTACACAACTGGAAGAGGAATTAAAAGGCAGATATTCCTGGGAGGATAACACACTTATGTCACTCCTAAAGGGAGGATCCTGAGTGCTTACAGTTGAAAAATCAGAAAAGGAGAGAAAGCTCAAAATAGGGGTGGGGCAGAGGAGAAAGATTTCTATGTAACTTCTTGTGCCACTTTTTTTACTGAGTAGTCCCTTCTTGTCTCACCTTCAAATTTAATAGAGTTTATTAAATTTTTCACTTTTCAATTTTTATAATTAGGTCCTTTCTAGTGTTTGACTCACCCTACCCCATCTAGTCTGGGACAGCATCAAAAACATATTAGGCTCCCAGAAATGTTTGTTGGATGATTGATTTTTACATTTTAAAAGCCAAAAACCTGGTATCTACTTCTGTTTAGTGGAAAAGCTAGTATTGTCTACTATAATCTTAATAATAAAAGCATAATATGCTAATTAGACCAGACATCCTTCCGGACGTCCTTCTGAATGACCTTCTGGATGAAGGCCAAGGCGGCCACCGCAGCAGGCGGGGGCCGAGAGAGAGGAAGCAGCTGAGCCCCTTGCAAAAATTTCGTGCATCGGGCCTCTAGTTATACAATAAGTGCTTATCAAATGATTTTTAGAACACTGGTTAAAGTAGATGTCTAAATTTAAGATGAAATTTTCCCATCTTTAATAATAGTATGGGTATCCAGCCATTTAACCCCATAAAAAAAGCCTTGTACAATTCCTTGTACAATTTGTTCATTTAAAAGTAATATAAACATTTTTGCTTTTTAGTTGGGCAGTGTTCAATTTACCCCCAGACCCAGTCCCACTTGATGGCTAGTGAAATCATAAGACTCTTACAATACAATTTAAACTTCAAGCCTATGGAAAAATATTGAAGTCGTTGAAAAGCTTGTAATTCTGTTTTTGATGCCTAAAGCTTCCTCTGGCAATGCTGTCTAGAATCTAGATATCACCCAGTAGGAAGTCCTTTGGTCATGTAGCCCCTCCCTCAGTTTCTCTCCCCTCCCACAGTGCTCACCCTGCCCTTAGTGAAGTGCTGCAGTGTTTCTTTTCCCTGCGGCTGGGTTTTTATTGGAGCTGCATATGTGTATATGATGGCTTGTACTGTGTAGACATACATTACTTTCTTGGTACACTCAGTGAAAGTCATGATCTTTTAAAAAAAATCACACACATTTATGGTTCCATAATCTGGTGAATATACCAAAGATACCTATTTGTTCTTATTTTGATACTGAAAATAGAATAGATAGTATAATAAGGTCAGCTTCATTAGTTTCATTTTTGTAATAGTTAAATTTTCCTGACATAGCCTCCAGTTATCTCCTTGATACTTGGTAACAGCCATAACCCCATTTTTCATTTTTATTACCTACCAGTTAATTGCACTAATAGGTTTTGCTTTCATTTCTACATGATTTTCATTAGACAAAGGGGCAAATGTTAACTCTTGCTGCTTTTTAGTTAGTAAGCATTTCAGGCTTTTAAAGCAGAGATTATTAACAAAGTAAATAGATTTTTAAAATTTTTATATAAATGTGCTTCTAGTCTCAAAAGTGCAGATTACTTCTAACTTTTACTCTTTTAGAAAAGAATGGGCTTATTTTAGGACCAATAAATTGTGTCAGGTAAGGAATACTAATAACTAGAACTATATGGTAGACAGGGGTTTTTCCTTTTTAAAAAAAAAAAAGTGTTTTCAGCATTATTTATCAATTAATCTCAATCTTCTCAGTCCACAGACCACTTTCTTGTGCAATGTGAACTAACATGAGCTAATTTAAGTATTTAAGAAGGAATTTGTTCATTTAAAAGTGAAATAAACATTTTAATAAAGATGTTAGAAGACACGTGCTCATCTATAATAATAAAAATGTAATATGCTAATTAGACCAGACGTCCTTCTGTACGTCCTTCCTTCCGGACAAAGCCACAGTGGGCGGGGCCGAGGCAGAGGTGGCAGTGGCCCCTGGCCATGGCTGCCGGGCAGGGGCAGGGGCCAAGGCCCTTGCACGAATTTCATGCATCGGGCCTCTAGTTTTTAATAATCAAATGTCTATTGAATGTCAGTTGAATCTTTAGAAATAAGTTTGTCATATAATTGCTATGCCTCCAATAATTTTCCCAAGTATTCTATATATGAAATTATTATGATATATACATATAGTTTGATGACACTAAATTGAATCACTTACATGTATCACGTTTTAGGATTTATGAGAATGTTTTAATTCATCTTGATTGTTTTATTCATCCTAAAAATTGGTGATTGAATAAAATTATTACCATTGATTTAGTTACACATATCTCATTATGAGAACTTACATTGGATTAATGGGAGGAAAATTTAAGTTAGTATAAGTTTATATCATAGGTATTTTCATCTAACTTTTAGAATATTGTAAGAATAAGAAAATGATCAGATTTTTATGACTTTATAACTTTTAAAAAGGAGAGAGAGATCTAAAAACATTTTCTATGTTCCTGACAAGTCTGGACCTCACTGAAATTTCTCAGGTATTTGTAATTATGACATCAGATGGAAAATACACAAAATATAATAGAAACAGTTTCAGTTTCAAGGTATCAGATGATTTGGCAAATGGAGCATTCTTTTTTCTCCCACTTCAAGTTTTATTTCAATATAATCATGTTCCTCAATTGATGAATAAGAAATATAAGTGTAGAATTCTGTGATAAGTAGCAGAGAAAGATAAAAGAGATTTAGGCAGGGAAAAAACAAGTGGATCTTTTCCTGAAATACTACCTATAAGAAAATAGAGAATCAAGTGGGAAGTGGAAACTATCTCTTCCAAGTGACAAACATGGAGGATGAAATTTTTATGACAGGTGATGAGGGTCAGGGTAAAAGGGCTGTTTATTTAATTGATTTTATAGGTACAAGTAGGATTATGTATATAAAGTACAGAAGCTGATTCTGGTTAGAGTTTCTTAAAGGAACTGCCTTAGTTGGCTTTTCAGGGAGTAGGTGGCTGGGAACACATCTGCCTTCGTAATGAATATATTCTGTTTTAAAGTATACCATATAAATGTGTATGTATGTATATGTATATATATTGTGTGTATATATATATGCATATATATTGATTTCAGAGAGGAAGGGAGATAGATAAATAGATATAGATATCTATATATACAAATATCTATATATCTATATCTGTATCTATCTATATCTATACCTATATCTATATCTATCAGTGATGAGAGAAAATTATTGATCAGCTGTCTCTTGCATACCCCACACCAGGGATTGAGCTTCCAACCTGGGCATGTGCCCTGACGGGGAATCGAACCGGGACCTCCTGGTTCATAGTTCAATGCTCAACCACTGAGCCATGTCGGCCGGGCATGCCTTTGTATTTGGAGTGCTCAGCCACAATTCACCTGTCAGGACAGAGAGCTTTCTACCTTGGGAATATACATGGAAAATTTTAGGCTGATGCACAAACATGAGATTGGAGTAGGATAAATTTGTACCAGGAATTATTTTTTAAATTATGTAGGTTGATAATTTCAAAAATGTAAAGGGGACGTTTATATTCAAGGGTCATGTCGGACCTGTCAGCAAATATCTTGGTTTACTAAAAACTTAGGGCTAGATTTTTATAGCTGTATCTTTTGTCTGTGTTTCTATACTGTGGTATGGGAACAACTGGGATATGTGTATTTATTTCATATGATGAAAGTTTTCATTTTTAATGTTGAGTAATAGGAAAGCACGTACATTAAAACTGTGGTTTTAATTATTACTGTGTGTTTTAAAAAGTCTATTTTACTTTGATTTAAAGAAAAAACTTGAATAATAACAAAATAGTACATGGATATGGCAAAAATAATGAAAGTGGCATGTGAAAACTAGTGTTTGAGAATACTCACATAGTTTTATTCCGTGCAGTTTACGCATCACCAGATGTAGTTTTAGAGCCTGAGAGCAGAAAGTATCTCAATAAAATGCTTTCATTTTTTTAACTTTGCAAAACAGTGTAGTTTTTTATTCTATCAACATAGGTATGGCATTTTATTTTCCTGTCCAAACTAATTTTCTATTTCTGGTAACAATCAGAAAGTATAGTTTCATGTTTTAAAAATGGATAGATGAAACTTAACTGTGTGCACTTGTGTGCACTTAACTGTGTAAACTAAGAAAGTGAACATTGAGATTTTAATGCCCATGGATACTTGTTTTTTTATTCTCATTAAATAAAATTTAATATAATCAATTTTTGCCTTGAACATATCAAATCCCCAGAGTTCCCAGTAATTCTATTTTACACTTAGTAGTTAAGCATAATCCTATAAAACTTTTTTTCTTTTACTTTGTAAATTATTATACATAAAATGGGCTTTGGGGGAGTGTGTATAGTTTTATGAATGTGAACACATGTATAAATTGTGTGACCACCACTGCAATCAGATTACAGAATCGTTCTATTACTCCAGAAAACTCCCCTCTTTGAAATTTTAATTGTCCCAAACAACATAACTGTTTTTATCGTAGCAATGCAGTTAGTAATCTCACTTAAACTTGTAGCAAAAATGGGTTACTTTACTATTCAATAATTGTGTAATCCATCCTTCTTTCTAATGTACTTAAGTTTTTCTAGTTGCTAATTTTACATTTAGTTGATTTATACTCCTGCCCAGGGATAGTCTTAATTTCTCCTCCCTACCAAATATCATCAACTAATCCAACCCTAAGCTCTAACCTCAGGAGATTTCCTAGATGAGGGTGTGTCAGTTTGTGTTACATCTGTTTATCAGTAATGCTTTGTTTATCATCTGCATTGTTGTTTGAACTGCCAGTTGTCCAATGTTAATGCTGGAGATTATTATCTGGAGTACACAAGAGAATCACTGCTGTATCTCTCTTTTTATAGGCTCTGCAAATAGTGTTCTTTCTTTCTCCAAGTGTTTGTGTAGCTTTGTGCCATACTTTTGCTGTCATTGAGTACTTTCATCACTCTATGTTTTTCTGAATGTGTATGATATATGCAAACCAAAGGGAGGAAAGTCACACGTTATAAGTCAAAAACTTGCTCAATATGTAAACAAGGGTTGCATATTAACCTATCTGTTATGGACATTTCCAGTAGAATGAATTTAATCTATAGTATATGAAAAGTAATAAATTATTTTAAAATAAAGATCAACATTTTCTGGGCTGTGAGACAAGCCTGTAACTTATGACTTTGCCATAAATCAAAATTTAAGAAACTGAAATATATCTGTAATAATTGTCATTGAGGCCATTTCAGACTATCATAAATACTATCACCTCATATAGGGAAAATATTAATGTTAATTTTAACTTTGACCTTTGGATTTTAAATATCCTTGTTTTATGATTCTTTTAAGGTTTTTCAAGACTCCTTATATGAATATGATTTCTTGGGATGTTGGATTCTCCTCTGATTTGTGCTATGATTTCAAACCAGTTTATTATTTTTGGTTTTGTTCAAGTCCTGGAAACAGTACATTATTATTGAATGGGAGTCTTTATTATCATTGTTTGGGAATGAAGATAAAGCCTTAAGGAATAATACAGCTATTTTTACTTGCTCACACTATTTTCTATCCTTTGAAGTTATAAAATGATTATTTTATCATTTGCTCTTCAGATGGATCCTGTGCAAAAAGCAGTTATTAACCACACGTTCGGAGTGTCCATTCCCCCAAAGAAGAAACAAGTTATTTCTTGTAATGTCTGTCAGCTTCGCTTTAATTCGGATGTGAGTATCACCTTTTCCCTGCTCTCTGTAGTCTGTCAAGCTGGAAGTCTGATTGTTCTGGGTATATACATCTCTTCATATTTACATATCGTCTAGCAGCCACTCCTCTTGGTGGCCCACTTACTTCAGTGTGCCAGATTTTCCAGGGATTTGGATTCAACACTAGAAACTTGAGCAATAGAGGGGCTAATATAAAAAAAAATCAAGGCTTTCTGTAAGTAATCAATCTCATCGATACCATTTTACACTTAACCTCACCAATTATGTTTACTTTTGAAAAATACTTAAATAGCAGAAAATATTTTTTAAAGTTTACAATGCAATGAAGGTATGAAAAAAATGTAATACATGCTAAAGAAAATCAGTTACTACTCTTGCTCCCAGGTGTTATGTTTCATGTGTGTGTGCCAAATCATATTAAACACCTGAGAAAGTAATTTACTACGTAATTTATATTTTCTCAGACATGAAAATATAGGGAAAGGTTAGTAAATTATTTTATCTAACCACTTTAATTATCCTGCTAAAAAGGGATAACAAGAAAAAGTATAAATTAATATTTATCAAAGTTGATTTTCAAATTAGACATAAAATAACATGAAATCAAAATAAATAATATTAGAATGTTTATAATGAAACCCAATTACCAAGTAAAGCCAATGACCAATGCAAATCTGAATCTGGAGATTCATATCTATGTGATATTCCTTGAGTTACTCTACCCGAGAAGCCATTTTATAAAACATTGTTATAGGATTAATGTTTATTGGAAATACTAAAATAATAAATACTGTATATACTATTATATAATTGCACTTACATAACTTTCTGAAAAGGAAAACTATGGAGACAGAAATCAGATCAGTAGGGACTGATGGTGGGGTTAGGGAATTGAATACAAAAGGGCATGAAAGAAGTTTTTAGGGTGTCTGTCTTAATTGGTATGGTGATTATACAACTGTTTTTATTTCTCAAAACTCATAAAACTTAATACCTAAAAAGGAATTTTACTGTCTGCAAAGTGTAACTCAGTAAACCTGACTGGGGGAAAAATCAATGTGATAGGAATAGAAATATGTTGTAAATAGAAGAGTAATTAATTATAGAGACATAACTACTAGAGATATATTAAAGTACAATATTACTATGGGACTTCAGGTGTAATAATTAAAGGACTTTTGCAAGAAAAGACAGAATAATGAATACTGAAATAGATCCAAGTATATTTAACAGCTTTGCATAGATATTTTACAAATGTCTACAGTCACATAGGGAAATTAAAATATCCGTCACTGTATGAATATACAATTAAAATGTTCACTACTTAACTGACTCCTTACAAAAGGAAGGCCCACCGGAGGACGTGCTTCATGTTTAGCCTTAGCATTCCCAGTGCGGCAAGGCTAGATACTGAAAACATCTGAATACAATGCAATAAATTGCCAAGCGAATCTATATAAATATTGCTAAAGAGGCAGATTTCCATGAAGTCTGTGAATGTCATGTTAGAGAACTGCTCGACACCAAGCCACTGGCAATGAGGATGTCAGAAACGGTAACGTGACAGAACAATAACAAGGTTGGTGACAGACTCTTCAGAACGTAAGGCTTGGCTATCAAGTGAATAACAGGGTCTTCAGGCAGTTATGAGTTCCTTGAATTAAAACATAATAATAACAATATATTTACCTGGTTCAAAAAGCAAATTAATTTTAAGAGATACAATGAAAAATCTTGTTCCGTCGCATTCCCCATCCTCCCATGTTCCATGCTGTTCCCGTCTATCTGTAACCACTTTAATATTTCTTGTATATATTTCCTGGGTCTGTTTATGGAAAGAAAACCAAGTATGAATATATACTCTTATTTCATCCCTTTTCTACATAAAAGGTAGTGTACTTTTCTTTGCCTTGCATTTTTTACATAAAAATATATCCTGGAAAATTTTCCTCTATCAAAATGTAGAGAGCTTCCTCACAGGTTTCATACAGATAGGCTAGGCCAGCAGTTCTCAACCTATGGGTCGCGACCCCTTTGAGGGTTGAATGACCCTTTCACAGGGGTCGCCTAAGACCATCGGAAAACACATATATAATTACATATTGTTTTTGTGATTAATCACTATGCTTTGATTATGTTCAATTTGTAACAATGAAATTGGGGGTCACCACAACATGAGGAACTGTATTAAAGGGTCGCGGCATTAGGAAGGTTGAGAACCACTGTGCTAGGCAAAGATGTTTACATCCTCATCTCTGGAACCTTTTACTATGTAACCTTATATCAGAGGGGAATTAAAGTAATAAATAAAATTAAGGTGCCAATCAGTTGACCATAAAATATTTTATCCTGGATTATCCTATGGGCCCAAGGGTCCTTAAATGTAGAAAAGGGAGGCAAAGGAAAAGGTTAGAGTGATATGATGTGAGGACAACTCTACTGGCCCTTGTGGTCTTTGAAGGTGAAAGAAGGGGCTACAAACCAAGGAATGTGGGCAGCCTTTAGAACCTGGAAATCAAGAAATTGATTTTCCCCTAGAACCTCCAAAGGAATATGATCCCTCAGAATTATTAAGATAATAAATGCGTGTTGTTTTAAGCCAGTAAGATTGGGATCATTTGCTACAACAGCAACAGAAAACTAATACAGTAGTCTACATGTGGATGTTCCAGCTTATTTAACTAGTCCCTTATTGGTGGATACTTAAAGTCATTTTCAGTCTTTAGGAATTAGATAAATTTTCATAGTCAACAAATGTCAGAGCAAGGACATAAATTCAGGTCTGTTGCTTCTAAATCCACAGCTTTTTCTATGTTATTATGTTGCCTCACATATTAACTTTGCTCATTTTCTTTCTATTTATTGAGCTTTTATTTTATGCCAAATACCATACTATTTTCCAGAGACCAGCAGCAAATTTACTAACAGTGTGAATGAAAGCATCTAAGGTTTAACCTGATCGGATCCTCCCAGAACCTGTTCCCGATCTTCAGCTCTGTATTTTTTATTACTCCACACACAGAGAGGCCACATGATGTGGAGCTCTAGGTTAGGAGTATTTGAATGTGATTTAAGTTCTAAGTTTTGCCTTGGTAAGTCCCTTCACCACTGTGGGCCTCAGTTTCCGCTTCTGTGATATAACTTAAAGTAGACTACTTGATCTTCAGAAGGACCTTTCCAGTTCCATGATTAAAAATCATTTCCATGGCATTTCTGTTAGAAGAGCAGGGGATAAACACCCTCATTTATGGGTGGGACAGTTAAGACCAAGAAAGAATGACTACAGGTTTTGGTTTTGGTTTGTGTCGTGGGTTGGGTGTGGGCGGTGGATGAGGGCCAGTCTTCTTTCTACACCCCAGAATGGCTCTGTGAGTAGGTGCACCTTTGACTTGCGCTTCATTCCATGGCAGGAATTGTCTTTGTATTCACTAACAGGGACATGGACAAATGCACATGCGTGAGCATGTGACCACCCCCTTCCTTGTCACCACTCAAAAGCTCTGTTGATAATAGAGAAAGAAATAAAATTTCCGAGTCATACTTAGACTCTGGGTGGTAACCCCACATAGTGTGGATGGCAAATTCACAAGTATCACATATCCATGCTCTCTGTGTTTAGTAATGGTGCTGTAATCTGCATAACTGAGCTCTGAAACGGAGCATTTTTTTTATTTGGGGGAGAATTTATTATTTTATAATTACCCTGTTTACATCTTAATGTAAGAATTAAGAAGATGCTCATCCTTATTTTCTTTAATAACATTTCTAAATCAGCCTGAGACTGAATTGCCTTCGTTCTTCAGTGTAGAAAATATGGTTATTGAACAATCTGGAAGGCAGATTTACACAGTAAACAGACTGCATTCTGCATTTTCCCATTACCCATATAAAATGTACCAGAGCAGGATTCATGCATTAAAATTCAATGTGACCTAGTTTAAGTATCCCATAGTAGCCCCCTTTGTCCAGTTTTTATCGTCTCAGTAGCACTCCACTGTTGGAAAGCAAAAGGCTACAGCTTTATTTACACAATACAGTGTTATGCAAATGAGCAAGCATTAATCACAAGCATTTCCCAAATGAACCTTTACAAATTAATACTATTAACTTTGCCAGAGGGCAAGCAATTGCATTTCAGAAATAATATGTCTTTCCAACTGAGTCCCAGACATTTGCACAAATGTGTACAGCACACGAATCCCTAGTTTCTCCTAGACAGCCTTCCCTCCCCGCCACCCCACCCCTACCCCGCAACATGGCTTAAGCTGAGCACGGAATGAGGTTATCCTAAGTCTGAATGCACCTTTCTAGTGAAGGAATGAGTGTACTGCAACTGCAGTAGGGTCATAAATTGATAAGCCTAAATCTTAATCTTTACCCTTTAGCTGGAAAATAACATTTCTAGAGGTAAGCCTTTCCAGGAAAATAGTTCTATACTTTTCTGTAGTTGGTTTTAAATAAGACTCAAATTTATTAGATTTTTGTTTTTCATACAAAAATACTGAAAACTAGTCCCTAACATAGGCTTCTAAAATATTTTTAAGGCTAACATTTCTCTTTTTGGCTAGGTTGTAAATTGGCAATAATTTTTCCAAATAATTTCTAATTTGCATATGAATTTCAATTCATTGGAGAATAGTAGCAGAAGCATAAAGGAAACTGATTCTCATACAGATTCTTACACAAAATCAAGCAATTTGACTCTCTTAAATGTTTGAAAACAGAGATGATCTTTTATTATTATTACTAGTAGCCCAGTGCACGAAATTCGTGCATATTAAAAGGGAATTAATTAGCAGAGATATTTTAATGTTGCTATTTGCCCTTTCTCTATAATAGAAGTGTGAGAGATGAAAGGAAATTAGTAAAATGTATATGAAAATAATATATAAATTTATTAATAAATAAACAGTAACAAAAGGATATAACAACAGAGGCATGATATAAAAACGACAAAAACATGATATGAAAACAACAAAAACATGATATGAAAACAACAAAAACATGATATAAAAACAACAGTGATGCAAACAATGACTGATAAAGTGATTCAACTTATTCTGATATCTCCCTGTACACCACATTAAGAGTGAAAACACTTTCAGAGTGCTTGACTAATTTCCCTTGGGATGAAGTATTTAGAACTTTAACTGTAACGTCACATGCTGTTCAAACTCGAGAGAAAGCAACATATAACTGACCATGTGCAAAAAGGGGTTCAGGTAGGAATATGCTTACTCTGTCTAGAGTTTGTCCTTGTGATTTATTAATAGTCATCACAAATGCTGGCATCACCGGAAACCATCATAGAATCAATTTAAATGGGAGGCCAGTGCCAGATGGGGACAAATTAATTATTGGGATCAGAACAACCTTTCCCTGTGCAGATCCTGTTAATACTTCAGCTTCGATAATGTTAGGTCGTAATCTTTTGATAATAAATCTGGTACCGTTACAAAGACCCCATTTACTATTGAGATTTCTCAATAGCATGATGATTGCACCCACTTTCAATTTTAATTTATGACACGGCATTCCTGAAGGAGTAATACTATTAAGAAATTCGATGGGAAAATTTTCCTTTTCAGCATCATCTGTAGAATCAATGGAATCATCACTCAAATATGTGTGAAAATCCCCATCGAGTATACCCAAAATTTCTTCATTTAATTTTTGAACATGCTCATTTTTTGGACAAAGAATTGCATGTTTAGATATATTTTTAATATTATCTATAGATATAGTATTTCCAAAGGTAGCTTCAATAATAGAGCCATTACAAATCATTTCAGAGGGGATTTCAATAATATCCATTCCTAAATGAAAACTGCTATCAAGTTTGCCATCTCCAAGTTCTACTAACCATCCACTATAAGCAGAATCCTTTCTGATCTCATATTTGTTGTAAGAGACAACTTTCTGAAACATCCCCAAACATTGCAGTACTTTAAACTCATTTGTACTGTGGCCGATCACATAGCATGCGGTACAATACTGAGACATTGTCAAAAATCCCCTCCAAGAAGGAGAACTTTCCCACCAAATACAACATTCAGACTCATAATTTATCTTAATAATCTGTCTATGGCATTTATAGTATGACTGGATGCCATGGCTCATTCATCAATAATGAGCAGTTGGGCCTTTTTAATAGTTTTAGCAACTTCACTCTTTATATTGAGTCTAGAAATTGTTTTATTTAATGGAATCAGTAATTTATATTGGGAATGAAAGGTGCTTCCACCGAGAAGTAAATTTGCAGCAATTCCTGTAGATGCTGTGAGTAAAACAGTACCACCAGGACCTCTAATATAATGTATTAAAACTTTATACAGATATGCAGGTGAATAGGATTCCTAGCTGGCAGGCCGCTGACAGCAACCTGGCCACCTGTGGATTCCGTGAGGAATGGGGCTCCCTCCTCCCTCATGTCAGAGTCCGGGGTGCAGGTGAATGGGGTTCCTGGCTTGCAGGCCACTGACAGCAAGCTATCCAACAGCAGATTCTGTGAGGTATGGGGGCTGCGTCCTCCCTACTGTCAGGGTCTGGTTTGAAGGCTGTCCATGCCCCCTGTTGGGCCAGACCCAGAGTTCTACTACAGTGTGGCCTCTGCCTCAGCAACCCAGGACTGACTGCTGCTGGGGCTCCTGGCGCTCCAAGGGTGGGTTCTTCCCTCAGACCTCGTGGGAAACAGCTCAGGGAGGGCACAGCCCTTGGCAAAGCAACCCAGGACTCAGTACTTCCACACTTCGCTCTGAGGGCAGGTTCCTGCCTGAAACCTCGCCCTCTGGGGAAACAGCTGGGGGAGAGCACAGCCATTTCCAAGATGACCCCTGCAGGACTGACTTCCTTCCGGTTGGTTGAGCTTTGGGACGTGATGTTACACCCAGGGTTTTTATATAAGTAGATGATGATGATGATGATGATTATTATTATTATTGCAAACAGTTAATTATAAATACCCTTAATACATGACTGGGTTCTTTATACTTTATAGGCAAATCAAGAAGAAAGCATAATGAGCTTTTAAATCAAGTTTTATAAACTCTAATATAGGAACCGACCCTGAAATTTTGACAGTATTAATACCACAATTTATTAAGCATGAAATTCAGCGTCCTTAATTGCTGACCCCACAGGTTTAATCAGATTTACAGTATTACCATTCAGATGGCATTAGAAACTTCAGATCACTTGTAGTTCACATTTTCTTTTACTTTTTGGTTTCTCTAGGTCTTTAATGTTGTGTTGTTCTCTGTCTTTGTTTTGGTTTTTGGTTATTCATTATCTCCGGCTCTCATCTTAGCACACTGTTCTTTTTGCTGTGTTCTATTCCTCATGTCTCAAGACAAGGTGATGACCTCATGCCATTTCATTGATTTATGTTAGACTGATTGCACATGGACAAGAAACTCAAGGTTTGCTTAGAAGAAAGTGGCAAGGCGACCAACCATTTGTATGAACCTTCTATGGGTGACCTGACTCTCTTATTCTTTACTTTAAATCTCTCTGAAATTTTGAATTTTAGAAAGTAAAACTATTCAGTGTTCACCTTCAGTTCCCATGTGACTGCATTAGTGTGTAGTTGAATGCTGCAATGCCAGTTCCTGCCGGGGTCCAACCCCAGCAGGTCCAGGGGTCCCCAAAGGTGTAGACGGAGTCGGCGAAGACTATCCACCCTCTTCCTACGGTGGAGTCCTATCCGTCCCGAGTGCGGGGCGCTTACCTAAGCGTCCCTGTTCGGGTGCCAGATGCTGGGGTCCAACCCCAGCAGGTCCAGGGGTCCCCAAAGGTGTGGACGGAGTCGGCAAAGAAGGAATGACACGGAGACAGAGTTCAGTTGACCAGCAGCCTAGCCAGGATCTCTAGCCAAGTTCTGGGCAGAATCTCCAGCCAGGTTCTGTGTCCATGTTCTCTTGCTAGCTTCTCCAGCCAGGTTCTCCAGGTTCTCCAGCCAGGTTCTGTAGCCATGTTCCCTCGCTAGGTTCTCCAGCCAGGTTCTGTCCAGGTTCTCCAGCCAGGTTAAGTCACCAGGTTCTAGTCAGGTTCTCTTGCCATGTTCTATCCAGGTTCTGTAGCCAGGTTCTGTCTCTAGGTTCTTCAGCCAGGTTCTCTCGCTAGGTTCTGTCTTTAGGTTCTGTGGCCAGTTTCTGTCCAGGATCTTTTGCCATGTTCTCTCCAGCGAAGTTCTTCTGTCTCTAGAGAACGTTCTGTGTAGGTTCTGTGCCAATTTCTGTCTCTCTTAGTTCTGTCTTCTTACATCTGTATTTATACCAGTTGATTCCAATCCTATCAATCTCTATTACAAAGGTTAGGGTGTTTCTTATCTCCATTCCAGGGAGTAAAGATTATGTAGCTTAAGCATGATTGTTCATAGTTAAAGTGATTAAATTACCCGCCTGGCACTTAGTTAAGAGGTTTTATTCCCTCCCTAACTTCAGGGGAAAATCCCTACCTGGGGAAACAACCTTTCTCAGAGAGGTGACCTTGGTTAAAACACAGCGCCAAGAAGGTGAGCAAACATATTAAGAACAGTATGCCATATATGCCAGGTCCCTTGAAACAGCAAGGATGGACCGGCTCCCGGAAAATTCCCCCTTTTTTATTTTATAAAAGCAGGCATTAAAAAGAAAAACCTGAAATGCTCTCTTGTATCCATTTTAAGAGTAGGATTGGCGCTTTCCGCTATTACCTGAGTCCTGATCTATCACCCCAGGGAGAACTTGCCAATTCTGCACTTTCCCAGGGTGGAAAGGCTGCAGTGGAGTTAAGGATAAGGCTCCTTGGGCCTACCTTCTCCCATGCCATTACATTTACCTTTCCTTCCTTAGAAAAGCATGGACATACTTCTTGTATAAAACGTTCTGTCTGACTGGGAGTAACCTTAATTCCTCTGCTAGCAAGCATATGTGTTAAAAGATCAATACAGAGTCTTATTTCTTTAGACTCAGTATGGCACATCTTCTTAATCTAAAGATCAATACAGAGTCTTCTTTCTTTTGACTCAGTATGGCACATCTTCTCAATCTAAGAATCAATACAAAGTCTTCTTTCTTTGGACTCAGTATGGCACATCTTCTCAATCTAAGTTCTGTACTATCCACCTTCTTACCCTACTTATCCTCTATAGGGGGGTCTGAAGTACCCTGGTGGAGTCCTATCCATCCCGAATGTGGGGGTTCTCAATGGGGGGGGCTTACCTAGGGGAATCCTGTTCCAGGGGTTCCCAAAGGTGTGGACGGAGTCGGCGAAGACTATCCACCCTCTTCCTACGGTGGAGTCCTATCCATCCCGAGAGTGGGGCTTACCTAGGGGTCCCTGTTCGGGCGCCAGATGCCGGGGTCCAACCCCAGCAGGTCCAGGGGTCCCCAAAGGTGTAGACGGAGTCAGCGAAGACTATCCACCCTCTTCCTACGGTGGAGTCCTATCCGTCCCGAGTGCGGGGCGCTTACCTAAGGGTCCCTGTTCGGGCGCCAGATGCTGGGGTCCAACCCCAGCAGGTCCAGGGGTCCCCAAAGGTGTGGACGGAGTCGGTGAAGAAGGAATGACACGGAGACAGAGTTCAGTTGACCAGCAGCCTAGCCAGGATCTCTAGCCAAGTTCTGGGCAGGATCTCCAGCCAGGTTCTGTGTCCACGTTCTCTGGCTAGCTTCTCCAGCCAGTTTCTCCAGGTTCTCCAGCCAGGTTCAGTCACCAGGTTCTAGTCAGGTTCTCTTGCCATGTTCTATCCAGGTTCTGTAGCCAGGTTCTGTCTCTAGGTTCTTCAGCCAGGTTCTCTCGCTAGGTTCTGTCTTTAGGTTCTGTGGCCAGTTTCTGTCCAGGATCTTTTGCCATGTTCTCTCCAGCGAAGTTCTTCTGTCTCTAGAGAACGTTCTGTGTAGGTTCTGTACCAATTTCTGTCTCTCTTAGTTCTGTCTTCTTACATCTGTATTTATACCAGTTGATTCTAATCCTATCAATCTCTATTACAAAGGTTAGGGTGTTTCTTATCTCCATTCCAGGGAGTAAAGATTATGTAGCTTAAGCATGATTGTTCATAGTTAAAGTGATTAATTACCCGCCTGGCACTTAGTTAAGAGGTTTTATTCCCTCCCTAACTTCAGGGGAAAATCCCTACCTGGGGAAACAACCTTTCTCAGAGAGGGGACCTTGGTTAAAACACAGCGCCAAGAAGGTGAGCAAACATATTAAGAACAGTATGCCATATATGCCAGGTCCCTTGAAACAGCAAGGATGGACCGGCTCCCGGCAAGTTCTCTCTGCATTTTGCATCTTTGTCATCTTAGCAGTTTTCATTTGGAAAAGGCTATTTAAGTATTCCCTCCTTGGTGTTTCTCTCTCTCTCATTTTTTTTTTGTTTTGTTTTAAACTTATGTCTACTTCCTGAGTTCTTTAAGCAGTTCATATAATACAAATTCTCTGTATTGTATAAACAAACTGGCCCATCCACCGTCTGCCATTTAAGAGGCATTAGTGCAGTTTCTGCTAGGGGCCCTGGCATTCTCTGTCATCCTGCAGAGAGCGCGTCATCATGAGATTAGAGAAAAAGCCACAACTTTGGGTCCCACATCAATGTTCTTTCCCATGCTCTTGGCTGACCCTCCTTTTCCTTTGGCCACCATGCCTCCCTCACTCCACCTCTCCACCATCTGCCGTGAGGCAGCAAGTCCCTGCAGCAGCTGTGTTTCCTTCTCTGGGAAATCAGAACGGCCGGAAAAGGGGAACCATTGGACACCACATTTGAAGTTATCCCTTGCAGCCAAAGTAGGAGAGGCACTCAGCCACAGGGGCACCTCCTTGCATTTCTGAAGGATCAGTTCTTCTAAGAGAGTCCATGTTTTGCTATTGGCTGCCTCAGGCTTGCTTTTAACTCTAGAAATTCTGTCATTTGGTTATCAGTGTTTCTCTTTCCATGTTAAACTTATTCTCTTTACTAGGCCATCAGGTTGCTCCTTCTGTCTTGTCTTTCTCTTCCCTTCTCCTCTAGTTCTTTCTTAGATATTCACAGTGTCTTTATTACATTTTTTTTGTTTTTGGGTTTTGGGGTTTTTTAGGTTAATGACTAGATTCATTGCTTTAAATTCAGAGACACTTCCCTTGGTGGGGAAAAAAACATATTAAGCATATTGTTTGAAACTCTAACACACCGTTTTAAAAAATGAGTTTATCTTATACTAGAGACCTGATGCATGAAGCTCATGCAAGAATAGGCCTCCCTTCCCCCAGCTGCCAGCACCGGCTTCCCTCTAGCACCCGGGACCCAGGCTTCCCTTGCAGCCCCAGCTTCGTCTGGAAGGTTGTCCAGAAGGATGTCCAGTCTAATTAGCATATTATGCTTTTATTATTATTGATTTCCTGAATTTTCAGACACCACATTTGATAACTAATATGTCAAGGAAAACTCTGAATGTTTGTTTTCAATATTTGACCCTCCCTACATCACCCTATCAAATATGTTCAACAGATATCTCTCTACACATGTTCACCCTACAGATTACATGTTGCCTCCTCTCATATGCAATCACTGCCGGCCACTCATAAACATCTACTCTATTTCTCCTGAGGCCTTTGAGATAGAGAGTGTCTCCTTCAGGATCCTCTCTAATAATTTATAATATATTTATATAATTTATATTAATTATGTGTATGCAATTATAGATATGTATGTAATTTGGTGGGTTTTGGATTTTTTTAAGAATTGGTGCTGATAAAATGTGAGAGGCAGAGTTTTAAGAACACTGGTACCTAGCCAGCCAGGTCTCACCTATGCTGATAGTGATTTCCCCTTCAGAAACGAAATGAGCCATGAAAGTGGGTCCTCACTGAAAAGTGAGTTGATGATGGAGGGGCTTGGAGAAAACCACAGTTAAACTGAATTCTGCAGCTGATGATTAAATAGAGAGATACCAACCACAGTGATACTAATCTCATTGGTGGGTTTGGAACTCCAAAGCGAGTTGTAAAGTTTATACCTACTGTTAAGCAACACAAATGATACGATAAATGAATAATTTCATAAGTTTGAAAAACTAACTGCTTCTGTCAAGAAAAAAAGTATGGAAGAAAGAAGGAATCGATAGCATCAAATGGAAATCTAGAAAGTGATAGCATGCTTCTGTCAAACTTTTTACATTTTTCCCATAAATAAGACTATTTATATTGATTCTTAGGTATGGAAGGTAGTGAAGCAGATAGGAGGTAATTAAAAGCATAAATCTCAGGAGCTTGGGAAGGTAATTCTCTGCTTTGCAGACAGAGATGACAAAATGATGAACATTTTTTGCTTTGAAATGACAGAAATACAGCATGGTTACAGAGAGGAGGAACACATTGTGCTACAAGTTTTCTTCTGTAGCTGCTGTTTAACAGAGTTCTTAAAAAGTTTAGTCATGTTTTTTGAAGCATATATTAGTTACTTATTAAATTAAAAAATTAAAAAACAACTTGCCTCCAAAGCAGTACTGTAATATTACAAAATTGTCAGTCTTTCTCAGCACTACCTTATTTGGCATGGACATTTGGATAATTTGTGGCTGGTTTTTAATTCATCACTGAAAGAAAGAGAAGATTAAAAGTGAAGTTTTTTAAAAAGTGAGCATTATGACTTATAAAGACTCACATAGATGTTTATATGACGTGTTCCTCTAGCTATTTCTATGTGTTTAATAATATTCAAAGTTAGGATGAACAGCCTAATATGATGTTGTAAAGAACAGTAAATGTGGATGTTACAAGGATAGTACCCAAACCCATCCCCACATATCAGGAAAATCATTAAGTATGGTATCTTCAATTCACCACCACTACTGCAAACTTTGGTATGTTTCCATTCAATATTGCTTTGCTGATCAAGCATTAATAACACCTTTAAAAATACTATGGGTCTTCTTTTTTCCTATGTAAAATTTCTGTAGCTCTTTTAGGAGGATGTAGAAGATTATTGTTGAAAGTATTACATAAGTCTTCCTCTTCCCCCCATTTTTTTCAAGCCATTTTGTTGGTGATTTTGTCATCTAAAAGTTGTCTTGCCCCTTGTGGGTAGGGAAAGACTGTTGAAAGCTTGTTGATTTTCCTCCTTTGCTTAGTATGCATTGCTTTAGTTAAGATTGGCTGTGGAATACTTAATAAGATAAAGTTTCATTCAATTTTTGTGGTTTAGGATTCTTTAGCTAAAAATTTATTCAACATATAATTAGATATCAGGTAGGATTTCTAGGCTGAACACCTATAGGTTTCCTAAATGATTAGTTGCTGATTTAAAGCTTATATTCAGACTTTATTAGGACATGTTTGGTTTCCCATAGGTTGTATTTTATTCTAATGCTTGAGTGAACAATTGACTATAATTTTCATAACTTTTACAACCCCAAAAAAAGTTATTACTTATGTGAGACAGAAGCAAAACAAAACATAAAAACCTACATGCAACAAAAAGTAATCTTGTCTATTCCATTGCTTTCAAGTAAGTAGTTGGTTGAATACAGTACAGAACAATCTGCAAAAGATGTACGTTTAGCTACTTTCATCTCTCAGGCAGTTCTTTGAAATATTGACAGCATTTGCCCTGGAGGCCAGAGAACTATAGATATAGTGGGTCAGCTAAAGAGCAGTTCTTTTGGAAAACCTAACTGGCCATAAGAAACAATGATACATCACTGGGATGGGAGTGGAAGGATAGCTTATGAGGAAGTATTTATTACTATTGTCAATTTTTAAAATTTCAAGCTAGGAAGACTTTGTAGAAAAATAGTTTTACAGGTTAATAGGAGTTCTTCAAGGGAGTAAAGAAGCAGTGAACTTGATCAGAGACAGAAGAGTGTCAAAATAGTTCCTGCCAAGAAAGGAAAATTCAAGAAATATAAGACAAGTTCCCTACTCTCACAGACCTAATTACCTAGGGAAACAAAACTAATGCACATAGAAACACTGCTGAACTGTATGATGTTAGCTATAGGCTAATATAAATTGGGGAAAGAAGACAGCACACAAGCTAGAAGAATAATCGCAAGTGGAAAGCTAGCCGTTGATGGGTGCCTGTTCTTCTTCCAGGCTCCACTAGACACTCACCACCTATCTCTGTAGTTTCAGAGGCCCATGGAGGAGGTGAAACTAGGGGAGAGGCTTGAGAGATGATCAGGATTTGAAGGAGAGGATATTGAAGAATTATTAAATACTGGAGCTAAAATAGATAGGGTTTCATTAAGGATGTTGTCCATGAACAGGCTGCAGGAGGGGTCCATGAACTTCCCAAAATCATTTGCTTATCTGCATACCTGATACCATGGTCACTTAAGATGATCTCTTAAAGGTGATTGACTCTTCCCTTCTCACAAAGTGTATGTTCCACAGCTTCCACTGGTAACGTTGCAGGATTTAGCCATTTAGTAATGAGTATTTCATCTTACCAAAATCAGGGAGAGAGAGAGAGAGAGAGAGAAAGGGAAGGGAAGGGAAGGGAAGAAGGGGAAGAAGGAGGAGGAGGAGGAGAAGATGAAGGAAGAGGAGGAGGAGGAGGAAAGGAGGGAGAGAGAGAGGGAAGGAAGGAAGGAAGGAAGGAAGGAAGGAAGGAAGGAAGGAAGGAAGGAAGGAAGGAAAGGAGGAACAGAGGGAAGGAAGGAAAGGGAAAGAAACGTACTTGTTTTTCTCACTCTAGTTCTGTCTTCTAGGGTACCTGGAGAGCAAATGTGTGTTCACCACTCAGAAAACAAATCTGATGAACAAGAACTCCCAAGAATATATCACTTTGTTAAGGTTCTGTTCTTGGGGGCTGAGAATATGATTTACTCTTATTAATTTGTGTTTCCTTTAGATACAATGTATTTTAGCTCTTATAAATAATAATTATATTCCTGTATCAGTGATATACCTAACATAGCTGATTCCAAAACTAGATCATATTTAACATCCCCTCTCAAGGACAAAGCCACTTTCAGAAAAATTGTGAAATTACATGTATAATAATAATGGCCAGAAAAGAAACTCAGACATTGTTTTAAATATTTAAATATATTACTATACCACTTAATCCTATATAATAAAGAGCTAATATGCAAATTGACCAAACTGAGGAACAACCAGTCGCTATGACATGCACTGACCACCAGGGGGCAGACGCTCAATGCAGGAGCTGCCCCTTGGTGGTCAGTGCACTCCCACAGGGGGACCGCCACTCAGCCGGAAGCCGGGCTCATGGCTGGTGGGTGCAGCAATGGTGGCGGGAGCCTCTCCTGCCTCCACAGCAGCGCTAAGGATGCCTGACTGACAGCATGGGGAGCA
Source organism: Myotis nattereri (assembly GCF_964212035.1). NCBI lineage: Eukaryota > Metazoa > Chordata > Mammalia > Chiroptera > Vespertilionidae > Myotis > Myotis nattereri. Next base: position 39,881,416 of record NC_138082.1, read on the forward strand.
AGTCTAAGCTATCAGTCAGACATCCCCTGAGGGCTCCTGGATTGTGAGAGGGCGCAGACCAGGCTGAGGGAACCAACCGCCCCCTCCCCACCCGCGTGTACGAATTTCATGCAGCGAGCCTCTAGTTATACTATAAAGTAGGGGGGAAAGTAAGGTTAAGTCCTTTTATTACATTATATTAATTACATTAACATATTTATAAATGAGAAAAACTTAAACCTATATATTATTCTATTGCAGTAATGAATAATTACATTATAGTAACAAATAAGTGAATTTTAATGAAATCAAAATTACACAAGAGATACAGTTTACATAGCTACTAAATTGTACCACTGATATTTTCTTTTTTGTTCCTTAGTTTTAAAACACATAATAAATTACAAAGAAGAATAAATTATCACTTTAAAGATATTAGCCAAAGTCAATGAAATATGTTATATGTAACTTCAAATTTATATTCACCGAGCAAAAATAATACACCTCACAGTTGTCACTGTCTCACTCTTAAATTTCAAACACGGATAAAAATTCTAGGCAGTCATGTAAAACGAGAGAATTGCAGTACTTCAAGTTCTGTTTCTTTGTCTATACAGTCACTATGATATCATTGCCTATTTCAAATCCACAACAAAATGCTAGAATATGAGTGACACAAGGTTTGCATACTAAAACTGCATCTGAAAGGAGCTTGAGTGATTCTTAACAACTAGGAACTTATTTTCTAAGTAAATGATGTAGCAGAGTCATTGTGGATTCGGAGTTTATTGATATCACTGCAATTCCTCTGTATGAACTTTCATGTAGTTAATGAAAAGAAAAGCAACAGTCCTGCCACTGTGGCTCAGTGGTTGAGCATTGACTAACAGACCAGTAAGTCACTGTTAGATTCTAGTCAGGGCACTGCCTGGGTTGCGGCTCGATCCCCAATGTGGGGTGTGCAGGAGGCAGGCAGTCAATTATTCCCTCTCATCATTGATGTTTCTATTTCTCTCTCCTTTTCCCTTCCTCTCTGAAATCAATAAAATATTTTTTTAAAAGATAAGTAATAAAAATGTGCTACTTTTAAGTTTAAACATATTACTAAAATTCAACTGTAACCACAGCAATGGTTTAGAATGTAGTCTTAGACTAACAATTTTTTTCAAGTAGAAATATTTTATTACAAAGTTAAAAATTGCCAGATTATAAGAATAATAAAAAGCAAACTGATTGTTCATCAATTTTATTATTGTTTTTAAATTATTTGCAGACAGTAAGACTCATTTCCTGAAGGTGGACTGGACTGCCCCACCTTCAGTATACCACCGATACTTGTAAATGTTTGTTAACAGAATTCTAGTTCTGCTTTCAATGGGTGTTACATTTAGCATGGGGGATGTGTAGTGCTGATTTATACTACAAATAGTTTCCTTTTTATCACTGATAATGCCCACTGAATGTCCTCTGAAATGTAGCTTTCATTATCTCTGAACTGTGAGCTTGAAGTGATTACCTGCTTTTTGCTCTGGAAAGATGCAACATTATTATTTTGAGATACATCGATGGAATCCTTTTATATGATGATTTATTTGTTTATGTCATGAATTTTATTGGCTTTTTCTTATATCATTGGAGAAGAATAGAAAAGTATAGATTCACTAAAGGGGTAGTTAGGTTATTTGTTATAGTTCATAATTTAAAATGTTTAAGCCAACAAAATGTTCACTGTGCTTTTTTAAACTAAAAATACTAACAATCTCTTTTTAAAATTTAATTTATACATTTACACAGATGGTCATATAAGGGGTATTCATTAACATCTGTAAATGTTGGGGAAATGATGGATGTCTATATTTGTAAAATGCCAGAATAGAATCACAGAATTTGCAGATGTAGATTTAAAAATACAAAGCTTGAATATCTGAAAGACATGCTCTTCAAGCTGGTTTTCTAAAGATTTAGACATTGAATGAATGCCTTTTGAATAAATTTTCATAAATGCAGGAAATTCTTGTTAATTTGGACTTCCATCGTTAAGGGTTTGTGATAATTCAGGTATAGGCTAAATTGGACTTTTTTCTGGCCCAAATGTTTTCTTCAAAGAAAATACAGTTGGATGTTGCAAAGGAGATTAGAGTACAGAGATTTAGAATACCAACAGAACCATTTTTTTTCAAGCTTACTTAAGCACTTTAAAGACATTCATTAAAATACAAGAAATGATATAATCCTATATAATAAAAAGCTAATATGCAAATAGACCAAATGGTGGAACAACCAGAACAACCAAACAACCAGTCGCTATGATGTGCGCTGACCACCAGGGGGCATGTGAGGAACATGGTGGGCATTGGCCACAGCGGGATGCTGGAGCAGGTGAGCAGGGTCACCAGACCAAGGTGCCTGTCACCGTCATCAGGGCGAGCCTCTGGTGGTTACTGAAAAGTCTTTGCTCCTGCGCTCCACAGTCCCACCCGCGTTCGCACCTTCTGCCAGTGCTGGCCCCGCTCACACCTGCAGCCGGCACCAGCGCTGCTGCTTGCACCTGCTGCCCGTGCCTGGTGCTGATCCCAATCACTTGGTACCATCAGCGGGTGCGAGCAGCAGCTGCTGGCCTGATTGCCCCCTGAGGGCTTCTCCACCTGCTCCTGCTCCTGCTCCTGAGAGGCGATCGGGGAAGCAGCCACCACTTGCACCAGCTGACGGTGACAGCCCCACTCACACCTGCTGCTGGCACTAGCTCCAATCGATCTGCGCCATCATTGGTTGTGAGCAGGGACAGCACCATTAGCACGTGAGAGTGGCGGTGATGGGAGTGGGGCTGCTGACAGACAAGGGACTGGGGGGGGGGCACTGCAGGGGGTGTTGGGCGGGGGCGTGGAGGATGGGCTGAGACCAACCACTGTGCCTACTGCAGCCTCACGGCCCACAATTCCTTTCAACAAGCATGAATTCGTGCACTGGGCCCCTAGTTTAAAAATAATTCTTACATATTTTGATACATCACCTAAGAATCTCTGTTAACTAACAGTTACCAACTAACAGCATTTTCTCAAAAATGTTCTACTTTCTAACTTTTTTTTTTTTTACCATTTCATTATGCCTTTCATCCAAATTAGTCTACATTAATGAGGTTTTTCTGAAATTATAATCATTTAGTAATTTATAATACTATCCCTTTTTTAAAGCACATATTTCTGTGACTTGGTTAGAATGTTTCTGAAAATATTTTGAGTCAAGTGTTTTAACTTAGATAATATATAGAATTTATATTGCAGGCCAAATAGACAATGTTTTGAGAGATGTTTAAACCAATTTATTTATCTGTACTATCAAATTAACTGAATGAACAATAATTCACTGATTCTGTGTTCTGACCTGGGCCTTTATTTTTTTAAGATTTTTTAAAAAATATATTTTATTGATTTTTTACAGAGAGGAAGGGAGAGGGATAGAGAGTTAGAAACATCGAAGAGAGAGAAACATCAATCAGCTGCCTCCTGCACACCCCCTACTGGGGATGTGCCCGCAACCAAGGTACATGCCCTTGACCTGAATCGAACCCGGGACCTTTCAGTCCGCAGGCTGACGCTCTATCCACTGAGCCAAACAGGTTAGGCCTTTTTTTTGTTTTAATACTCACCCAACAATATGTTTTTTTTATTGATTTTAGAGAGAGAGGTCAGAAGAGAGAGAGAGAGAGAGAAACATCGATCAATTGCCTCCCCTTCACACCCCAATTGGGGTTGGAACCCATAACCTAGATATGTGCCCTGACCGGGATTCGAACCCTCAACCTTTTGGTGCACAGGATGACATTATAATCAACTGTACCACCTGGCCAGGGCTGACCTGGAGTTATCTTAATAGACAAGTGAATGAACCATTGTATTTAAGAATTGTTTTTTCCTCCGAAACTGGTTTGGCTCAGTGGATAGAGCGTCGGCATGCGGACTGAAAGGTCCCAGGTTCGATTCCGGTCAAGGGCATGTACCTGGGTTGCGGGCATATCCCCAGTAGGAGATGTGCAGGAGGCAGCTGATCGATGTTTCTCTCTCATCGATGTTTCTAACTCTCTATCTCTCTCCCTTCCTCTCTGTAAAAAATCAATAAAATATATTTTAAAAAAAAGAATTGTTTTTTCCAATAAGTGGGCAATTGATCAGTTATGACTGATCAAGCCCCAGGCCCCAAAAATCATACCAACTGGTGACCCTGACTCCAATCCACTGCTTCTGATCATAGACAGAAATAAGTTGAGACTCTAGAGCAGTGATTGTCAGTGTTTTTCATCCCATGGAACACATAGACTAATTACTAAAATTCTTCAGCACGCCAACAAATATAATTTTTGCCAATCTGACCCAAAAAATAGCTATAATTTTGATTCATTCACACAAGATGGCTATTGTGTTGGCTGTTGTCATTTGTTTTTATTTGACAATTTAAGGGAAAAGAGATCAGGGCCCCTGACTAAATAGTCAGGTATTGCATGTTTTAAAAATTCTTGCAGCACACTTGTTGAAATTGCTGATCTAGAGGAAGTAAGAGGTATTAATTTGATTTTGGCTGATTTTGATACCAAAATCTTCGCTCTATTAGTTACGTAGCATCCTCCCAATTCAGGTTTCTAACCAGCTGTGCACATCTCCAGTCAGTTCTTGCCACTGACCCCATTGTTTGCAGACTCCGCTCACTATGGCTTTCTTTTACTTCAGTCAACCTGCCAAGCTGCTTCTGTCCCTCCCACTTTTGGTCTAGTCCGCACTTCTCCTTCAGGTCTCACCTTAAATGTCTCTGCCTGAAGAGCTTTTCTAGAGTCCCCAGTCTAAACTCGCCCCACTTCCAATAATTTTTACCACCCAGTGTTTTTCTTCTATGACATGTATCACGGTTTGTAATGATATCTTTATGCAACTCTTTGTTTAATATGTGTTTCCAGCACAGACACGCAGGCACACACACACGCACACAGTTGATGGCTCCATAATCACAGGACTGAGTACGTTTTGTGCATTGCTGTCTCTCTGGTGCCTAGCACAGTACATATATTTTCTTGAATAAATGGTCTTAAGGGGATTTTTTAAAAAAATCTTTACTTTATGACAACCCAAGGGTTGTCTGAGAATTACTGAATCCATACTCTACAATGAACACTATCCTTTACATGACCTTGAAGGTCACATTCCCAGACCTCTTTTTACTTCCAGATCATTCACTCCAAGGAAATGAAAATCCTCTTTTACCAGGGTGGCTAAGGGAGAGTCTTCCGTTTTGGATCTCTCCCGGTGGAGGCTGTTTGGATCCTGGGCTTGGGGCTTGCTTCAGTGGTGTAGTGGCTAAGAGCCTAACCTTTTAATCCTGGGTTTGAATTCAGGGTCTTCCGTTTCTGGCAGTGTAATATTGCATAACTGCCTAACTCTTCAGAGTCTTCATAAACTTGGGCTAATTATATTTGCCTCAAATGTTTTCATGAGGATTAAAAGAGATGCTGTCTTTTAAGTTCATAACATAGTGCCTGGTACATAGCAAACAATTAATAGTGATTTGTCAGTGTTTTTATTTTTGAATTCAGAGTAGATTTTGTAACCTGACATTGTGTTTTTAGTCTTTCTGGCTGCTGTGTTCTCGCTATGGCTCTGCATTCCTCAGCTCTTTGAAGTGATGGGTGAGGCGCTGTAATTTTCCTGGGAGCAGTAGCTATAAATAAGCCCTTTTTTCACACCAACATGGCCACCACTGCACTTCTTGTGCAGCGTTACCAAATGTTCTTCCAGCACATAAAGACCTCCTGTTATTTTCCACTTATTTTCTGAGGTTGTTTTGAAGTTACAGACAAGTATTTTAGCATTAAAGGTGTTATTGTTCCTCAGTAAGGTTATACTAGTAATTCCTTTTGGAGAGTTGCATGTAAGTATTTTTAATTATTTTTCCTCTGGAATTTTTCCTTCCCTTGACCTCTATTTCATTACTCTCTGGTACATCCAGCTTTTCTGGTGGCCTAGTTGCTTTATCCTGTGCTGACTTTTCTTCCTCATCTTACCTGTTAAATATAGCTCTTTCTCAAGATTCTTTCTTCAAAATGGGTTTTCTCCTCTCTGGACTTAATTCCTCAGGAATCTTATATATCCCCAGAGTTTTATTTATCATCTTATCACGTCATTCTCAAATGGATGTCTCCAGCCCCAGCCTCTTTCCTCAACTACAAATTTTATTTCCAGTTCTTTGTTGGACCTCTCCACTGTGTATCTCTTAAGCAGTCTTAATTTATGTACAAACTGAATTCTCCTTTTCCTCTGCAAAATTTTCATCCCATCATAACTGCATATTTTTAATGGTTTCCACCATTTTCCTATTCATTTAGACCTGAAACTTGTAGAGTAAGCTCCAATTATCTTTTCTTCCTCTACCATTACTTTAATTCTATTGTCAAGTAGTAGAGTCTTTCTCCATTCATTTATTCATTCATTCATCCCTGTAATCAGTATTAATCAAACATCAAGAATGTTTTAGGCAGTGTGCTAAGTGCAAAAGATTGAGTGAAAAGCAAAAATCTTATAGGTACAGGCCCTATCAGCCATGTAGGTCTTGAATCAGCCACTTAGGTCTTGAATATGATGATTTTAGATTTAAAACCAAAAACAGTGAAAAGGCATTGAGTATTTTAAGCTGAGGAATGACATGATCAGATTTGCATTTTGACAATATCACTTTGGCCCCTGTGTGGAGAACAGATAGTAAGAGAGCAAGAGGAGCCCTTGGGTTATCCCTAAAGAGGTTATACTGTAGTCTAGGCAAAAGATGATGGCAGTTCAGACCAGGATGGCTATGGTTGAGATGTAAAGAATTGGCTTGATTAGAAAAATATTTAGGAGGTAAAATCTATAGGACTTGGGGATTGATTGAATCTAGAATGTAAGCAGAGTGTAACAATGAGGTTGATTCCTGGATTTGGCTCTTACAGCCAATGTAGAGTGATGCTATTGGCAGAAAAGGAAGGCTAGAAGAGGACTAGGCAGAGACAAGTGATAACAAAAGTTTGGTTTTGAACTTATGTTTAAGGTGCTTTGAGATCCTGAAGTAGATCTGGAGCCCAGAAGAAAGATCTGGACCAGAGAAACCAGGAAATTATTGCTGTAGAGAGAGTTGGGAGGATGTAGTGTGGAGTAGACTGGGAAGTTTGGAGTGAGAAGACAAGAAGGCCTAAAACTGAGTCTTGGGATATATCAACATTCAATGACTGGGCTGGGAAGGATGAGCCTGCAAATGGTTCTGAAATGAAGGTGGAAGGACACCAACCTAAGAAAGAGTAAAGCCTGGTAAAGAGTGCTTTTCTAGGAAGCAAGAGATCAGCAGGTTCAGGTGTACCCAATTGGTCAAACAAGATGAGACATAAAAGATTAGGATTTAGGGCATTGGTGTCTTGGTGATGTCTGTTTTAGTGGACTGGAGTGGACTGATTAGGGAAGACAAAATGGAGATGTGCCTAAAATGAATTTAACAAATCAGTCTGATAAAGGGAGAGAGTGATGGGGTAGGGGTGAAGGTAGGTTGAGGGATGGTTTATTTGGGGTTGGGAAGATCTGAGCTTCTTTAAGCACTGATGATAAGGAAGTATTGGGGAATAGGGGTTGAATATATATGTAAAAAAGAGAAAGGATAACAGACACTGGGATGGCAAAAAGTAACAGCATCTTTAGTGAGAGACTTAACGGGAGGAATAGCTCCTTTTCTATAAAAGCTCTGATTTTTGGTTTACAATGCCCCTGCAATTTGAAATCTACATATTTAAGAGCACCATTACTCCCTAACTCACTGTGGTAAGAATCTTCTCCTCATGCTCCTCTTTCCTCTCCTCCTAGTAGGCCTTTGCTGGGATTCGACTATGCCATGACAGAAGGCCTCAGTGGCTTCTCATTACTTATGTAATTAAGTATGCTATTTGTTAACTACCACCCACTACCTAGTATTTAAGGCCTAAATAATCTGGCACTTGCTTTTCTAATCTTTTCTTCCACTCCTACTCTACACTCACCCACATTCATGTTTTTCTAACCATAAATTGTTTTTTCCAGGCATTTTTTTTCTTATCAGTCTTCTCTTCTTTTGAGAATATGTGCCTCTTGCCTTCAAATTCCTTTTTATTATTGAAGACCCATCTCCAGACCCTGTCTTTTCTTCAGTGTTCAGATCATTTTATTAAGCCTGGGGCAGGAGGTGCACATTTTGTTGCCTGATTTCAAGAAATATGCTTAGGAGAACATATAACTACAATACATCCATAATTATAAATTAGGGTATAGAAACTAATTAGGAAAAGACTTAATATCTGCTTTAATTCAATTAAAGCACTTAAAATTATTTCTAGTTGTGAAAGAAGAAAATAATCATTTAAAGTATCTAATGCCTATTTTGTATCATGGACAACAGAACAACCTTGGATACAACCCACATGTCCATCAATAAGGTACTGTTGAAATAAACGATAGTTCATTCATATAATGAAATAAATATACACAACCATTTAAAAAATCAGAAAACTTTCTAATTACTCATTTTTAAAAATCTCTAAGCTCTATTGCTAAATAGAAAAAGCAAACTGCAGAACAACATATGTGGTATGTAGGCATTTGTCTAAAAATGGAGGAAAGGAAAAATACAGACATATGTATATATTTGCTTGGTAGGCATCTAAATGATCTCTGGCAGGATACACAAAAAGTAACAACTAGTTGCTGAGTCTGAAAGGTAGACTTTTCACTGTTATACTTTTTTAAATACTTTTAAATTGTATAATTATATTACCTAGACTAAAAGGAATATAATGCAGCCCTGGCCAGTGTGGCTCAGTTGGTTGGAGTGTTGTCCCACACCAACATGTGGCAGGTTTGATTACTGGTCAGGGCACATAACTAGACTGTGGGCGTGATCCCTGGATATATGGGAGGCAACTGTTTCTCTCTCACATCGATGTTTCTCTTTCTCTTTCTCTCTATCTCTCGTCCTCTCTCTAAAAAAAAATAATTAAAATAGAATACAATGTAAACTTAAAAGAACACAAAAGTAATGGTTAGCAATGGTTATACAAATAAAATCCTATAGAAATCATGAATGATTCAAGTCCAAAGATTGTAGATCTGCCAAAGTGGCTAAGAAAATTATTATTCTTTTGAAGCCTTTCTGCTCATGCAGTGGGCTTTAATTTTGAACTCTTTACACCACTTTTCTAGATGATTGTGATGGCCTGTCTTCTACTTTGCCTCACCCCAAACTCCCCATGATACACATTAGCTGTTCTCTATACAGTAACCAGAGTGATCACTGTATAAACAGAAGCCAAACAAGGTTACTCCTCTGTTCAAAGCACTACTGGGATTTTCCATCTACTCAGAATAAAAGTCAAAATCCTTATAATAGCCATTTGCTGTCCCCTGGACTGGAAAGGTTCTTCTCCCAGATATCTAACTGGTCAACTCCTTCACTTCATTCAGGTCTCTGTGCAAATTCCTCCTCAAAAGAAAGACTTTTGTTGATACCTAAAATGACACCCCATTCCACATAGTCTATACTACTTACCTTTTCTCATTTTTTTGTAGCACCGCTTAACATATTCATAAGGTATCACTTATCACTGAGAACTTAATATATAAAATATACTAGAGGCCCGGTGCACAAAATTTGTATCCTCTTGCAGTCCGGGACCCCTTGGGGGGATGTCTGACTGCCAGCTTAGGCCCGATCCCCCAACACTAGGATATCCCTCTCAAAATCTGGGATCCCTTGTTCCTTACTGCCCACCTGCTCACTTTTTACCACTTGGCTTGCTGCTCCTTAGCACTGCCGCAGAGGCGGAAGAGGTTCCCACCACTGCCGCTGTGCTCACCAGCCATGAGCCCAGCTTCTGGCTGAGTGGTACTCCCCCTGTGGAAGTGCACTGATCACCAGGGAGCAGCTCTTGCATTGAGCATCTTACCCCTGGTGGTCAGTGTGCATCATAGTGATTGATTGTTCTGGTCATTCCACTGTAACAGTTGCTTAAGCTTTTATTATATAGATATATAAATTGCCCAGCCGGCATGGCTCAGTGGTTAAGTATCAACCTATGAACCAGGAGATCAGGGTTCAATTCTGGGTCAGGGCACATGCCCAGGTTCAGGCTCACTTTCATCATTGATGTTTCTCTCTCTCTCTCCTTCTGCCTTTCTCTCTGAAGTCAATAAAAAAATATATATTTATATTTTATTATTTCTCTCCCCATACCAGAATGTAAGTTTTACTAGACCTACTTCCCACAACACATAGGATGATGCCAGGTATTTGTTGAATGAAAGAATAAATGGACAAAACCCCAACGTTAAATTTCTGCTTCTAGATGATTCCTATTCTGTCCCATATATATTATATTCAATGCAACAAGTCTTTATTTAGTGTGTACCATGTAGCAGGTGTTATAGAAGACTCAAAGATGAGTAAGACAGCACTCACATTGATCATATTATATATTATATGGACAATCTTTGTTGTGATTATTATTGAGTAGAACTTTTAGGTAATATCATCAGAATCAGATACTAGAAGTCCACTTAGCATTTTACTGATTATATTAAAATAGGTTGTTATTTTTGGGTGAATAAAAGTTATAGGCATTTTTATTTTAGTTTTGCCTCCACTAGACCAATCTCTTATATGTGAAATTAATCTGGATTTAAAACTTCTAATTTAATCTGGTACTTTAGTGTAGACATGACCACATGTTGGTTAGGTGACTGGTATAAATGTAGTTTCTTTATTTTCTGTTATTTATATTTGCATGTTTTGAAAGGATATTGTACTAATCTTTGCTTTTATATAATTCACTTAATTTTGAATGATCAAATATCTGCTGAGTTTTAAAAATTGGTTTAGGGCTATAGAGTATGAATTTTACAAAAACCTAATTGTTAAAGAGGTTTACAAATGAATAATGAGACATAAATAATATATTAAACATATATAAAATCTTACTAAAGCCTGTTTTAGCCAATTTTCTAAGCATTGCACTTTTAAAGTTCCTTTGGCACTTTGGTCAACACTAAGGGTATTACATATCAAATATTTGGAGACACAATGCAAACTCTAATTTTAGATTTGTTTTGTATCATTCATGTAAATTTTTTAATATGGAAATGGAAGGAAATGTACTACTTTCTAGCCTGATTAAAAATTAATATGTAGAAGCCTGGGAGCCTAATTTAAAAGACCATCAGAAGACTTGAATTAGTTAGATGTAGAGTCACAGCTTTAATGCGTGGACTTGAATTATATTGCATTACTTATCACTGAGTAACAAAAATTGCTCTTATACAGCACACAATGGCAATCCATTTCCCCACTGAAAGATAGCAGCACTCTTGAACACATTAGAAATTTAGGATATACCTGTGAAATTGCTATAAACTCTGAAATAATTGGGAATTATTAACTAAAATTTCCCAGTTTAATATAAAATGTGAAATTAATTTAAGAATGGTAAATAATTTTTACTTTTAATTACTTTGGGGTGGGGAAATCATAAAATAAATGGCAGGAAAATCAAGTAATTATTTAAAAATTCTTTCTCTTTTGTAATGAATCATAAAAATAAAAGATGATATCATATGCTTCATAAAAATTCTAAGACTTAGAAGTTCAAACAGGTTACATTCCCAAATGTATAATTCTTTGAGGAAAAATATATATTTTAATAAATTATAAATGCTCCCATTATTTCATAGTCAAGATTATGTTATTGTACAGAGCATTAATTTTCCCACTTTTGGCATGTTAACTTAGAGAATCTGATTTGTCAAGTCATTCTGTGTGGAGTTCATGATTACTCTTCCTTATGAATTGGGAGGAAGATTTAAGGGCATATTTCTCTAGGTTCATTTGCTTCACTTTGCCTCAGTTAAATTCTAGTGTACATATTAGGACTTTATCATTAAATTAACACAGATATTGACCCCTACTCCAAAAGACAAAGTAAACATATCTTTCAAAAATATATAATGTAATGTAAAATGAAGCAGTAAGCAGTCTTATTTCTTAGGATAAGCATGTCAGATAGTTTTTGCTGCATTCTTAACTATATTGTGGTAATGTTAAAGAAATTACATTAAATAAAACTCATTATCTATTACCTATATCGAAAAAAACTACATAAGCCTATTTTTATTAAGTTAGAAGGAGGAAAACTGTTTTCAAAATGCAATCTTTATAACTTATAGAATTCATAAATAGAATTAAGAAATTAATATTCTGGGATGAACTTTACCTTGATATATATAAAATTTGTTTTTAAAAGGATATAATTTTAAATTATGGCCTAATTTGCACTGGCCAGGTAGCTTGGTTGCTTAGAGCATCATTTCGGTATACCAAGGTTGCAAGTTTGATCCCCGGTCAGAGCACATACAAGAAGCAACCAATGAATGCATAAATAAGTAAAACAACAAACTGAACAACCTCTCTCTCTCTCTCTCTCTCTCTCTCTCTCTCTCTCTCTCTCTTTCTCCCCCCCTCCCATCTTTCACTCTCTAAAAATCAATACATAATTTTTTTAAAAAATATTATGGCCTAATTTGAAAATGAAAGAACAGGAAGAGAGAGCAGAGTTGAACAAATGAAAGAATTTGTGGCTCAAATCAAAGCCAAGTTCAAATAACTCTCTTTTATGCCTTGCCCTGCTCTACTCAATTCTAAACGGGAAACATAGGGTATATGTTTGAATAGCTAAGGAAAGAATCTTAGATTGTTGGAAATCTCCTAAAATTAAGATTCCACCTTCACATAATTGAAATATAAAACTCATTGGGGAAATGAGATAAAATTGTGATCACTTAGAATTCAACAAGAAACCATTTTATTTTTTAAAAGGACTTTTTAAAAAGCCACTCTTTGCTGTATTCCATATGATTTTAAATTCAAGCTTCAGTGTTTTATTAATTCATCATGTAAATTCTGTCATAGTTGTTAGGTCCATTTATAGTTTCTCCATGTTTCCATGTGTAGAGTGCTTTCACCAGTGAATCATGCACCAGAAACATGAGCATCAGGACTCTTAGCTGATTAATAGGCTGCACTGGAAAAATTAACTGGAAGCCCACTTAAAGATCTTAGTGTTTTAAGAAATGAGTTAATTTGCCTACATGGAAAAGCTGTATAATGTGAACTAATAGAATATAATGCTCAGGTATTCAAATAGTGGCGTTATAAATCATCTCCAGGCCGAAACCGGTTTGGTTCAGTGGATAGAGCGTCGGCCTGTGGACTGAAAGGTCCCAGGTTCGATTCCGGTCAAGGGCATGTACCTGGGTTGCGGGCATATCCCCAGTAGGAGATGTGCAGGAGGCAGCTGATCGATGTTTCTCTCTCATCGATGTTTCTAACTCTCTATCTCTCTCTCCCTTACTCTCTGTAAAAAATCAATAAAATATATTTAAAAATAAATAAGTAAATAAAAATAAATCATCTCCAACCCATGAACGCTACTTCTGTCTTGTGATATTTGATAGAATCTAAAGAAGGCCAAAATTAGTAGTCTAGAGTGCACATAATTTTCTTCCTAGATGCTACCACTTTTGTCTTTAGTGATATAGAAATATTTGGAGTTGATGGGATTTTTTTGCATATATATTATAAAGCCAGTAAATATGACATGCCATAGCCAGAACTATGGCCTTGCAGGAATCAGAGGACACCATCCACACTGAATTATACATGTGAGTGCCCTCCACCCCCAGAGAGTTATGTAATATAGTGGCCCCGGACAAGCCATTGTAACCTGGAGTGTTTCACTTAGCTAGAAATTAGAAATTAGCAAAGAAAATTGTATCTTTTTAAGCTATAAATCTCATAATGGTTATAATTTTTTTCTAGACTTTGTTTTCAACAGGTCATAGTAGATGAAGATTGAATAAAGTGAATATCAAAGCCCGTAGTATGTCATTACTGATATTGCAGGTCTTGTTTTAAGTATCAGCAGAAAGACTTACCTGCAGGCTTTGGATTACATAAGCTTTCCTTCTGAGTGCATCTTATGATGTAGCTTCATCTCTGAGAGTGTGTGTGATCTTGTCAGTGCAACAAGTATATGCAAAGAGCATTTTAATAGTTAAAAATAGTCTTATATTAAAGCAAAGATTCAGGTAATCATCTAGCTATTACTCAGTAATCTTTAGTTGGTTTCTTAATAGGTTTAACTATAGTATTTCAAATGCCATGCTTTTATCTCAAATAATTATGAAAGCTTCAATATAAATAATTTTTTCTTTTAATATATGCTTATAGTTTGGAGGATAAAATCTGTGACATAAAAGCAACATCTTCATAACCATCTATACGAGGTGCCTACCAATAGAACTTCTTTAAAAAAATTTTAGACAGCTATTGTGTTTTTTCTTTTACAGCAGATAATTTTTGAGGTAGCACAACGTGGCAGCCCTTCCCTGCTGTTCCTTTTATCTCTGTGCTCTCGTGACACGGAAAGGTGCATTGCTTAAGAAACATTGCATAGTTCACAGAACTTCACTGCCCGGCACCTGCTGTTCCCTTTGCCTGACGTACCTCCCCGTTCACACTGCCACTTCGGAACTCTGTCCCGGAGCAGGACACAGCTCTCACGTCCCTTTTTCATGAAGTTTTGGTGATCCCCTGCAATCCGAAGAGATGTACCTCTCCTCTGCTGCCCATAAGCCTCTGTTGCTCTTTACCTCCCATTTACACTTCCACCCTCTGCTTCGGGTTCTAGTTATTTGTATGCATGTCTTTTCTTAACAATCTTGCAAGTAGGGGTCTTTGCTTTTAAACTTTCACAATGTCTAGCACAAGATAGGTGCTACATAATTCCTTGTGGAATAAATAATCAGGTTTTCCCCTTGTTAGTTTAGCCTCTTTTTATGCCAGTTCATTTGACATCTGTTATGTTTGGCATTTTAGTGTATAGAGTTTTTCTGAAAATTAACTGGCCTCTGCTATTTCCCATATAACACTGCTTAACACATTGAAATTTGCCTCAGAAAAAAAGAAGATGCCAATAGTTTTAATGATGATTTTTTTTTTAAATTAAGGGAATAGTTCAAATTGCTTTTTGAAATGCAAAACAAATGGTTTAATTGGTAAATAAATAGTTGAGGACTTTCTCCTGTGATATCGTCCTTTCCCAGACACTTTGTGAGTTTCTTTAGGAAGTGAACACATTCAAGACATCATGTTTCAACATCCTAGCCACTTCTCTGAAGCACAAATTAGAAATAAGTTAAAAACTAAAATGAGAGCACAGTGAATTTTAGAATTTCTATTTTAATTTTTAAAGCAATACATTTTCTTGTTATTCATCATTTTTTTGCACCAGTAGGGTCCCAAGAATTGTAGAGGATTCGGGAAAGTGAATGGCTTTAGCAACAAAAATGGATATGAATGAAAGAAAAAAATCATTTCCTGTTTCTCTACCAGTGGGTGGTCAGGTGGCTACCAGAGTGACCTCTGAGAGGAGACGCTAGATACCAATGAATTCTTGCATGGAGATCAGAATGGTGGTTTAGACAACTCTCTAATTCTGGCAGTTCTTGGCAAGAGGTTTTTTTGATCACTCGAGTCGGGAGCACAGTATCGCTTTTGGAGTGGAAGCAGAAAACAAGCCATTAGTGCTAGACAAATATGTGTCTGCTGGTTAGTCATTAAAGTGTAAAGTACAAGTCAGTTTGGTCAACCAGGTCTCTTAGAAGTGATACAAGAGCCATTGCTGATTGAGCTTGATTGTGTTGCCTAGTTCATGGGTTTTCTGGCTCTTGTCCTTATTTCTTTCACTTCTCAAATAAGGAGATTCCTAGATAATTAAGTCAGGTTAATCATGTTACTAATTAATGGTGTCTCAGTTTCACTTGAAGATTTGCCAAGGATTTAGATGCTGTTGACACTACCTCAGATACAGAAGTGGGGATAGCAAAGTGCTAATACCGAGAATACCACTGGGGCATTGAAAGGATGCCTAATGTGAGTGAGTGGTGCCTGCCACTGTCTTTATTCCAGGAAATTTCCCAAACAATGATCAGTAGAAGCTAAGAATCCTTGTACTTCTCTCCATAAGCAGAACTCAAAAGGAAAGTGAATCATGGCTATGGACAGTTCTTTCCATCTTGGCATCCAGTGAGGTGTCATTTAGCTGGATCTTTATCCCAAGTGCTAACTGATGCTGTTAACTTTCTGCATTGATGCCAGTAATGAGGAAATGACACTCTGCTTCTCTTGTGCGAGGAGGTTTTATTTTGAGAACCGTATGTTTCTTTAGCCAAAGGACACTAAAGTAAACATCTCACTATTCAGTATACTTGGAAAGAGGAGGAGGTCTGCTAATATCCATAGAAATTATTATATACCTAAAAAGTGGGACTTTTTTTTAGCTACTTACCACAAGGATCAGGCCTAATATGTTATGCTAGTACATTTCTCACGAATTAAGTAGGCATTCCGTACTCAAAGTAACTTCTATTAAAATATAATCTTTTACTAAGTGATTAAAAGTGTGTTTTGTTTGTATAATTTTTCACTCCTTATAAAATTATAATGTTACACCAGTGTGAGTATGTATATGTATAGTGTATGGGTATATAATGAAATAGGGATACACATGTAAGCATTTCAATATGCAAAATGGCTTCTACACCTACCTTTGTGAATTTTGATAAGTTATTTAACTTTTCTATGCTATATGCTATTTTTTATTTGTAATGTACTGGCTAATAATCCTACCTTACAAAGTATTATGAGAATTAAATGAGCTAATACATGTAATACATTTAGAACTATGTTTGGCAAAGGCTTTATAATATTATTCATTATTATTATAACTTCACATTATCAATTTTTAAATGTGTATTTGTATGTTTTCTTAGTTTATACCTACCCAGCTATATTAGCTGGATTTAACCATTCTTGGTTGGTAATAAATCAGACTTAAATAATATTACACTTTTCTCCTCCCTTGGGATTTTTCCAGCTCAACAGAATACATAACGAGAAGTCCCTGAGCAAACCAACAAAGAGCAATGATAAGTCAATGATGATCTAAAACAACACTTATGGATAGATATTCAGGAAGTTAGGGACTGTGTACAGTTAATACAAGGTCACTGACCTTGGGTGATTGGGGTTATACACTAGAAAAATGACTTATATATCTGTTGTTGAAACATAGAATTATAACCTGGCTCATTCTGTCTATTGTCAGTTCTACCTACCTACCTACACAGATACACACACACACACACACACACACACACACACACACACACCACTTATATCCTGCTTGCTGAGGAAAATGAATGAAAGCTTTGGTATAGTAATCTTCAAACACATAAAGTTATATAAGGAGAACTGATGTAAAAGTGTTATTACTTTAGAAATCCTCTCACAAAAACTAATTTTATCTGATAGTTTTATTATTCATTTCACTTTTATAAGTAAGCTAATATGTCATATAATGTATGTTTAATTTTTTCACCAAATGGATATTTATATTTTCAGGGTCTATTCAAAATGAAATCAAAGTGAATATACATATTCATTTTTTAGTCTCTACATTAGTACTTGATGCCAAAAAATAAAATCCTTGTTCTTCAGTCAGAGGGGAATTTTCCAAATGTCAGTAAATTGACTAAATGTTTTCTTGTTTTGCTGTAATTTGTTTTTGTCTTTTTAAGGTTTTTAATAGTCACTTGTCTTTATCTCTTTTCTTCCTTTTGATCCAATATTGAAGTCACAGTTCTATCCATGCTTCATGTATATGTGAATGTAACAATAACTGCTTAGACTTCAGAATCACATCAGAAATCATAAACAAGGACTGTCCCTACCCCCTTTGTGGCTTACATCACCTATTTCAGAACTGAAATCATCAAAATGTTATATGAAACACATGTAGGTGACGCCAAAATGCAGTGCCATCTTCACTCACTAGCAAGTTGCTTTGTTACATCACTTGCTCTCAGAGCAGAGTCCAGAAGAAACTAGATTCAGGGCAGACAGGTTTTTAGCTGAAGGAGGAAACAAAATGAAATGGTTGTGGAAGAATATGCATGGGTAGGACACTCAAAGCACCTTGCTATCAGCTAAATGTTTGAAAAGTAACCCCATCGGACAGTGTAGAAGGCACTGCTATCAAAGCTTACCTTTGTCACAATTTTGTGCTGGCCCTGTTGTCCTCTGGTTCTCAAAGACACAGGTCTTCCGTGTTATAGAGAAGGTTTCAATATGCAAAAACCTCTTAGATACTGTTCTACCACTTCATTAAATGCCAAAACGTAGCCAAGTTCTGAGTGGTAAATGTCCATGTTGCATAGGATTGAATGTATATTTTCCTGCATGATCATCCATTGTGGTGTTTGTAAATAGCCAAAAAAAATGAGCCTGATTTGTTCTCCTTTGTAGAGCCAGGCCGAGGCCCACTACAAAGGAAGTAAACATGCCAAGAAGGTCAAAGCACTAGAGGCAACGAAAACTAAACCCAAAATGGTTTCTTCCAAGGACAGCGCAAAGGCTAACCCCAGCTGCTCCATCACTCCACTCACAGGCAACAGCTCTGACAAATCAGGTCAATGACACTTTTTGTTCTTTACATTCTTTGTGTTCCTCTGGTCCCTTGCCCCAACCCCATTCTCCTCCGCTCAGCTGTTGCATGTTTTCTCCATGATTTGTTTTTAAAATATTAATATGTTTCCTTCACAGGAGGTTATGTGTTTGCATGGAATCTAAGCATTTGATATGTTACCATTCCATGTTGTTAAATATATACATTTAAGTATATATGTGTGCATAAATATGTATATATAAATATGTATATATGGTCTGCTTGGTCACAGTGTGTTTAGACAAAAATCAAGAAATGGACCTAAAATACTGACTTGACTTTATGATTCCTTTCTATTCATTTTATGTTTGATTTTTACTCTAGATTTTTGTCAGTGAAGGAATTTTTAAACTTATCTACTAATATATGTTTTTGTATTCTTCTACCACAATGAAGGGGAATGGAGGAGCAAAATGGCAAAGTTTTCTGAGAGAGTGGCATTATTAAATGAATCTGAAAACATGCTCTATATTTAATTTTTTAAGATCTCTGAGAGTTCCACTCAGAGTTACAAATGAACTCTAGGAGTTTAAGGGAACTATGTACAAAGCAATGAATTAACTAACAGCAGAGCTTTGGTACTTGGAGATGGGCCACTAGTAGAAGTACGTTTTAAGAAGAGCCCATATTTCACAGTCCCAGTGAATCAGCAATTTTTCTGAGTCAGTTAAAACTAAATGATTCAGAGAGAAGAGGAAAAATTCATTTTTCTAGCATGTACACCATGAAACAGGATGTTTACTAGGCTTTCACACACACACATCTACCCTCAGGGCCCAAGATGGATGAGTCATCTTCAGGGCCCAAGATGGATGAGTCATCTTGTTTTAGTGGCTAGTTGAGGACCAGTGTCTATTAAAGGAGACAAAAAGAATATATCCCTTTCTCTGTTTGCCTCTCCCTTCAGAAACCTCTCTGTTGTTAGAAACACACACACACACGCACACACACACATGCACATGCACACACGCGCACACACACTTCTCTTCTGCTCTTCACATCACTGTATGTTTTGAGGAAGAGACTCCAGAATGCTTTCCTGGGGCTGCCCAGGGCCATTGGAGAATCATTTCATTACTGTAAGAGGAAAGTTTACAAAAGCCCCTTTAGCTAAAAGAGACTGTGTAGGACAAGACTTTTGTTAGTTCGGCCCCATAAATACTGGTTCCAGAGCTCTGCAGTCTAGGAGGAAGCTACCCCAAACTGGTAATAAAGACTTTTTTGTTCTTTATGTCATAGAATCACTGAATTGTGTTATCTAATGAATAGGTAATAAATAGTGGATTATTTTATCACACTCTTTTAAAAGAACAGAATACATATATATAATCTAATTAATTTTAACCCAGGTCGATCAGGAATTAAGGTCAAATATTATCTCAAGTTTACAAAGCAGCAAACTGAGACCAGGTCCCTGCTGCGGCAGTTATTTGCTGGAGGTTACCCAGTGTTTGGAAGAACAAGATTCATCATCTCCGGACTTCCTGCCTGGTTTTATTTTTTTATAGGATATTGTTGCTTCTATGAAACAATACTCTGTCAAAGATTGTATTATCTGGATTATATACTTGATTAGAAAAAAATATGTTTCATTAAAGGCAGTTAAGTAAGAATAGCTGTCCTGTTCGCATTTTAGAAGTTGGCGTAGAATTAAGTGTAAAATCCAAAGAGATGTCTTTTATGGTCTCCGAGGATCTATCCCAACTTTTAATGACACATTAATGGGAGTTCAAACCATAGTAGGAAGGAGGAGAAATGTGCTTTGGGAGAATTGGGGTCAAAACACAGCAAGCATTAGGCAGCTTTAGGAAGATGGTGAGAACATATTGGCCAGACACTTTACCCAAATTTCTCCCTGGAGTTCAAGTGCCATAATGCCATATGACAATACACCTCCCTGTGATAATATGCCCCATATATCAAATTGAATGTTCTTTTGTGACAGCATTTAACCACTCATAGCAGGTTCAAAAAAAAAGAGCCTTTGAAAAACCTTATTTCTTGAAAATAATAAAATATTGTGATAATCAACCTAATGATAAAATATTTTGATAGTGAACCTAATGGTCCATATGTCTAGTCTTTAGCAATAGATATCAATTAGATATCAAGATTGAGAAAATACATTTCTAGTTCTCCAAAGTATGTAAAGCTATTTAGAGCTAAACAGCCTTTAGTCGGTTGCTGTCTAAATAGATGAATGCCAATGGAATGACTTAAAATGCTACAGATACTTTTATAAATGCAATTAAGAGCAAAGATGATGGAACCAGCATGTTATGCTTGAAATATAACAATAGGAACACCTTAAATTTATTCCGTTTATAAGATTCAGTCACATATAAGTTTTCATATGACCCTCTCAACAACCCTGTAATTGGTAGGGCTGAAATTAGTATTCATCTTTCATTGATTCATACAAGAAACTTCATATCCATTTACTCACTCAACAAATATATATTACTGTACTATGGAGTATATAGTACATCTGTATATTTTGCCAGGTGCTGGAATGCAACAGTGAACAGAAAGAAATTTTCTTGCCCTAAAAGAATTTCTAACCTAGCATGTGTGTTTTTTATTGTGTTGGATATTTGGACTACAAAGAAAAATAATAGTTACCACCTTGAGCTGCTACCAAGGTAACAATGAAGAACCTGGGGTCTTAGAAGGGTTAAATGGTCTGTGTGAGGTCCACAACTCATATCCCAGTTGTTAGAGCAGGAACTAGGGGCTCCTTGCCCCTTGCATATTCTGTTATTCCCATTACTTCTAAATGTCTCTCTCTTACTTGGGGGAGAAAATACAAGTATCCCAATGGGCAAAGTCAGATCACTAAAACACTTTTTAAAGAATTAGTGGGAAGGACCATATGTTACTTTTAAATTGCTTGCTGACTGTTGATATTTTTTAGTAGGAGCTATGGTATTGAAAGGGCCATTAAGGCATTGTTTTATTGATAATCTTTCCTATGCAGTATGTTGTTTGTAGCATTTAACCATAATAGAGCAAAGCTTTAGAACTTACAGATCTTTTCAAGGACATGTTTGAATGAAAACACTCATTTCAGGTAAATTACAAATGTTCTCAAAGCTCCAGCTTGACAATTGTAGACTTTATGTGTCTAAGCCAAATATACTGACTGAGAGAGAGATCAACATTGGGAAGGGCATCGCCAGTATGGCAGGAGCCTTGAACTGCCTCCTAGGGTGTCCAGTTGAGTTGTTCTGAACACTATCCAAATGTTCAATAACATTTGGAATCATTCCATCTAAAATATTTCCACTGAGGAGATGGAGATTATTTTATTTATCCCATACCCATGACCATACCATGCAGACTATGAGATGACAATGTCAGAAAAGACATAAGAAGGAAGGAAAGAAGATAGGATATCTCAAAACAGCTCCTTTCAGTTTTCAGCATGTTGTCCTTCTGCATGGTGCAATCTCTTGGGTGTGAATCCAGAGCAGTTATCAACCAATAGATCCATGTGATTTGCCTGCAAAGGCTGCAGTTCAGCTTTTTATGATCACCCTGTTGCCTTATGAAAGAGCATTTTCAATTTTGTCCAAGAGTTTTTCTGCCAAGGATACAAATACAGACCCTCGCCTCGTCATTTTTATGGGTTCCCCTGTGTGTTCCACAGTTTTTATGTGTTGTTACAAATGAGGCCAGGTTTTCCAAATGACAACTTCTCATTTCCGCTGACTGCCGCAGGACTCCATCGATTAGCTAGCAAGGTCTTCGTAACTGCCTCTTCCCCCCTGTCTGTCTCCAGCAACAGGACCTTGTGGTGTTGAGTAGGAAGAAAAATGATAGTTTTCTGCTTTGGCAGCATCTGTCATTTATAGATGAGCACCATCATAAATTTGGCATACATCTATCCAAATCCAGGAGGCTGAGATTTAGTATCCCTCATAAAATAATAGATTAACTATATTTATGACAAACATCTTAAGTATGAAATTCTGGGGTACAATCATGTAGAACATAAATTGAGTCCCATCTGTCTAAGGAGAACAGACCATTATACTAGGGCTCATATTTTCATGAAATGTACATATATCATTAAGACTTTCAAAGTCAATTTGAAAAATGAAGCTGCCTCCGTCTTTGCCTATGCACCTTGACTTTGACACAGCAACCTGCCAGGCAAGGCTAAAGACGCTTAGGTAGTTAAGAGTGTGTAGTCTGTCATAATCTGAAAACTAACTTCTGAAACTTTTGAGCATTTTCTTTTTCTTTTCTTCCAAATAATAATGAGCATTTACTAGTATTGTTTGGTTCCCCACTTCTGAGAGAAGTGCCCACTGTTGCTCTAATAAAGTAAACCAAAAGTTAAGACTGACATATGATTTACTAAGGATCTATTAACTTATGATGTACTAGGGATATGTTATAAAATATTCTAAAAAACGAAATCTTGGATATCTCCTTGAGGGTTATATCACCATGAAAAAACTTGTCTGCATGTAAATTATATTGGAATATATAAAAGGACTTTGTATGCACATTGAATGATTTTGTAAATGCACAACCATTGGTGACCTTGAAATCTTAACAAAGGTCATTACTTACATTTTTTATGACATTTCACATTTTTGCTTCAGGAAGAATTCTCTTAAAATGACATATTTTTCTGGAAAGGTGGGTGATCAAATAGAACTAACTACTCAATCAGTATTTGTAGATTCTGTGTGCAAGGGCACTGGTACTAGGCACTTTAGAGGATTCTGAGCCAGATTCTGATTATGCTTAGAGTCTAGTGTCTTACAAATTTAGCTTTATAGTATAAAGCTTAAAGTGTTTTTATAGAAACATTTCTATAGTATTTTCATCTTTCCTGACTTCTGTCTCTGAAAATCAGGTTCACAGTTATAGACATCGGGCATAGTATTATGCAGTACTGGTTTGGTGCTCCCATTTCTATAGACAGCACTATCCAATTAAACATTCTGAGGTGGTAAAAATGGTGTGTTTTCCAACATGAGTGCCATTAGCCACACATAGCTATTCAGCACAGGAAATGTGGCTTGTGCTACTGAAGAGCTGAATATTTAATTTTAAGTAGCCACTCCTAGCTATGGTATTGGACAGCAAACACACCTGTAGACTGTGGTACTGTTTGCTCTTTTGACTAGCTATGACTCCAGAGAAGGCGTTGAACTCTTGAGCCTCTCTTTTTTCATCTGCAAAGGACAAATAATGCCCTTGCAACATCACAGCAGTGTTGGATGGAGCAAATGAAATAATCATGAGAGAGCTTTTCAAATGTAAAACCTAATAAATATTCCTATGATTGATGTAATTAGTTTCTTGGATTTTTTTTTGTCATCCTATGGTATCTTATTTCAGCTGTCTCTTTTTGGCTGCAATCAGTGAGAGGTGATCAGCTATCATCTTCCATTATGCTGCACCTAATAGAGCATATTCTAGAAAAACAGATCCAAGCTTATTAGGCTTATAAGCAAAATATAATCTTAACAGCAGTACTAGTAATAATTAATGTGTAACTGAATGATCATTATGTGCCTGATACTGATACTAATGTGCTAAATATTTTATATGTACTATCTTATTTAATGATCATAACAATCCTCGGGTGAATGCTAGAAACTGAAAGTTAGAGAGGGAAAATAGTGGCTGAGAGTCATTCAGATAGAAAGTAGTTTCAAGACCAGAGTCTCCCTGGGGCAGTCCTTCAAATTCACTACCATGATATGTTACCTTTGGATGAGGGTTCGTGGACTGTACTGCAAATGCTTTTTGAAGGCTGTTTGGGATTATTTTTCAATCGGTAATACTGCTAGAAGTCTCAAAACTCAGAAAGCGTTATCCCTTTCCATATATCCTATTTTACAACTGGTTTTGTTTGTTGTTGTTTTTAAGTTTTGAGTAGTTTGAATGGGGATATATTAATTAACCAAGGTATAATTCTTGAGTGTTATTTACCTACTTTGCATGTATAGCATAGTAAAAAGAACATGAGCTTGAGGTCAGATTAGCTCCACCTCTCACTGACCCTCTAACCTTGACCAAGTCATGTTCACTGACCTTCTATTTCCCCATCTATAAAATGGGAGGACTAATACTTAACTCCCCAGTTTGCTGTCAGGATTAATGAACTAATAAATGTGCCTGGATCCATGCCTATCACTTAAAAGACACTCAATAAATGGGAGCCATAAAAAGCAACCATTTGTTCAAAGAAATTCCCAGACCCTGTCCTTATCTTGACTCCAGGATCATTTCATGCCATCCTGCCATGCAACAGTGATCTGCAGTTACACTCTTCTTTATGTGCTTCCTTTATTGTCTCATAGTAATTACTGCACTTGTGTTTTCATTCCAGGACATTAAGGCTCGATGAGCCTGACTTTCCCAGTGGGACGTTTAAAGATGTAGAAGGACCTTCTTGGTCTTCCTCACATTTCTGTATAATGGACGAAATGTCTTTTTACTCATTCTTAATACATCTCATCCATTATGTCCCCTGCAGCTCCTGGTACTTCATCCTATACACAGCAGTTTAATATATGGTTAGCATATATTAAATGAATATCATTAAGTGGAATTGAATGGGGGAAGCTCTGGTGTCCCCCCTCTACATGGACAGGGCAAAAAGTCATGGGTTAGCTCTTTTTCTTCGTATTCAATAAGATAGATGACCCATCTGATAGGTTGGCGATCTGCTCTATGTATAGCTACAGAAGGGACAATTTAGCACATCCCCCTTTGTTGAAGGAGAAAATTGGGTCCTTCATGTGGAGAAGTGGCCCTCCTGAAGCCAGAGTTGGCTACTGAGATCGAAGGAGTGGGAGGAGGGGAGAGGTTGTAATCAGAATGAGAAACACACCCCTGCCTGATAAGTTCCTGCTAGCATTTATATCAGAAAAATAGGAGAAACTAGTCATTCCATACATTGTATTCCTAGCTTCTTGCAAACATTTTTCTTAGTGTACAATTCTTTTTGTACACTGTTAATTATTTCACCTCTAAAAAATATTTGCTTTAATTTCTTTCAAATATGAAATGACATAGTACTAGAAATTCTTGTCACAATAGAGATAATTTTGTCCCTGGATCCCCAATATTTGAACTTCTGTCAGAGTTTTATGATGATTTTTGCCCATTTAACTGCAAAATTCATATCTAAGTTAAAATAATTTGTCTTCTGCTTGACCATTGTGGCTTAGTGGTTGAGCATTGACCCATGAACCAGGAGGTCACAGTTCTATTCCAGTTCAGGGCACATGCCTGTGTTGCAGGCTTGATCCTTAGGGGGCATGCAGGAGGCAGATGATCAATAATTTTCTTTCATCATTGATCTTTCTATCTCCCTCTCCTTTCCTATCTCTGAAATCAATTTAAAAATAATAGTTTGTCTTTCCTAGCACATCTTAGTTCTTACTTCTCTATTAACAAATATTTTTACTCAATGTGAAAATTAGTGCACCACATTTTGAGTTTAGGAAAAGTTACTTATTTCATTCTTTTCAACCAAAATTTTACCCAATCCTTTGACTCATCCATAAGACATAAAGATTCACATCTAGCAAAAGTTTTTTAAAGTACTTTGAAAAATCTTGAGTAGATGTTCTGTTTCTATTAAAAAAATTCAAAACTGAGAAAACCCTTTTGGAAAGCAATGTCATAGGATAAATCAAGAAACCCCAAAAAATGTTTATTCCATTTGACCAATTAATTAATACCAAGGAAATAATCCTAATGCAAAACAAAACAACAAAAAACGTTATGAATGAAGATGTCCATTGTAGCACTATTTGTGTTAATGAAAACTGTCAATAAGATGATCAGTATGAGAAAAATTATTTAAAGTTCTTGTATCCAGTAGAATATTATGCAGCTTTAAAGTAAATAAAATAACAACATGAAAAATGTATGTAATACATTAAATCAAAAAATTTCAAATTATATCAAATTGAAAGTTTAAAATTGTTTACTCATGTGCGCAGTGTATTTTCATATATTTATTGAGCCCCATGGAATATCCAGCATCACGCTAGGACTGGGTATACGGCAGGGAGTCAGGCAGACTTGGGCCTTGCCCACATGAAAGCATGTCTAGAAGAGTAGAAACTGAACAGGTGATGACAAGCTTGATGCATGAAGAGAAAGGGATGCTGACCTTGTCTGGGAAGGAAGGGGAGGCCTAAGCAGAGGAAGTAAGCATCTGTGCCTGGTGGGTGAGAAGTTAGCTACGCAAACAGGGACCCTGGCTTGGGAATGGAAGTGAAGAGGGCGAAAATCCTCTCATCAGAGGGACCAGTACTCCACAGGAGTTGACATGTGAAAGGCTATCCTGTTTAAAGAACTTGGGGATATGGAAGGGTAATTAGGATATGTAGAATGTGGTTAAAATGGTGGCTAAGGACAGAAATGAAGGCAGAATGAAATGATAGTAAATATGGAGATTCTTAACCTCTTTTATGGCCAACCAATGAAGCCTAGTCCCAGAATAAATGTTTTAAATCCATAAAAGAAAACTTGTAATTTTACAAAGAAAAACAATTACATTGAAATATAGTTTTCAATTTCTTGTTATGATATAGTGGCACAGTAATTAATACAATGCATTCATTAAGATACAGCAATAGGTCTAATATCTATCATAATTTTGAAGGGTTGATGAGCATAAATGGTATTTTAAGCTTCCTATGACCATTATAATATCCAATGAAAATATCTGATTTCTCTTGCTGACAAAGTTATAGGTACTGCTACAGCTGCTATAATTTGTTGTCTTCACTTATAATTGAAAGAAATGCTACATTTCAGTTAGAGATAAGTGAACATAAAGATATATTTGTCATTCAAGTTCATGGATCCTGTGAACTCATTGGCCCCATAGGAGTCCACAGACCCAGGTTAAAAACTTCTGTTCAGTGTGATAGGATTTTGGTTGTCATTTTTCTCCCCTATTCTCCACATGGTATTTGCAAGATAACTTCTTCTGATGACTTGATGAGGTTTATGTATCTTGGGCCACAGATAAGATGGGAAACAGCCTCTGAGTCTTTTGCTTTGTATTATAGTTGGGAGGTTCCTATCTCTTCCTTGCTCAATTCTCTATGGTCACGGTTATAAGTGCCCATGTTGCAAAATTCCTAAGGGACTTAGCATGATGAAAAACCCCAGACAAACCCCTTTGGGGATGTAGGCCTGTTAAATTAATATCACTTTCTTTGGCCAGCAAACTTTCTCCTGCATCCTCTAGGTCTTCAATATGCAGCTGGCTTTGACAACTTGGTAATAAGTCAGCAGACTGAGTCTAGGCACAAATGCTAGATTTAAAATGTAAAAATATGATTAGCTTTTAGCAATATATATTTTTAAAGGATTGGTAGCCTTCTGATGCCTGGGCAGTCCAGCCCCTGAATGTCTGCACAGCCCCTTAGGGCAGGCAGTACCCATTTAGGTCCAGAAGGAGTGAGGGCTGACCCCTATCTCCCTCAAACAGCCTGAAGCAATGAGCTTGTTTGCTGACTGTAAATTTTTTATATTTTCTGTATTAAACAAAGATACACTTTTTAGATGAAGAAAAACTCAGTTTCCTCATCATCTCTCAGACTGACGTTCCCATTGTCAGTGTGCATTTCCCCATACCCGGAGTATCAAAGCTGAACCCTAAACTCTTCATCTAGAGATGAAGGAGGTGGGAAGAGCAGAATTCAAACATTTTCCTTGTACCTTGAGAACCTATGCTTCCTTTTTAAAGGGCCGTTCAGTTAGAAGAAAAAGAACCTGCTCCTCATTCGACCTAGAAAATTCATTTTTAATCTTATTCCTGGCTTTTGAATCGTTACTGGACCTACTCCCTGAGGGACTTGATTTGAGTGGCATGAGTTAGTTATTCTATTTTCCATAATAAAGCTGCCTCAGAAATAACTGTTTCACATCTCTTAGTGACAAATCGGAAAGGGGGCAATTTTTCACCCTGAAGAAGTTGAAATGTGACTTTTCTATTGTACAAGTCAAATGGCTGGAAAACTACATAAAATAGGAGAAAGCTGTTCATTAGATTCAAACACTAGCAAACAAGCCCTCTTTTGTGCTCCCTTAGAAAAGTGACAAGTGCAGGCATATCCTCTGTTTGGCTCAAATAAACTCTCAGAAAAGTTCCAAAAAAAAAAAAAAAAGAACTAAAAGTGACAAGTTCATTACTATCAGTGCCAGCTTTCAACATGGAAATATCTGGAGGTGCCACTGTTTTATCTGAGTGTGGCACTGACAACTTCTGCTCCCCAACAAAGTGGCACAGGGGACAGTGGGACAGTTGTCATGCAGACCTCAGACAAGGAGGGCAATGACTGCCATGTTGTTGGGCCACAAAGTCACTGCAGGGTGTAGTCCAATGGCCAGGGCCCAATTGACATAGGCTTTCAAATGGAGAGAGCAGGGCTATCCTAAGTCAGGATTGTAGCCTGGCAGAAAATTGCAGCCCTGGACTGTTTTGAACTTAAGAAATTAGTGGCCTGGCTTAAGTTATTTAAAATGCATAAGTTTCTTTGCTTTTTTAAGGTAAAGACATACAGATTCTGACTCAGTGAAGAGTCACTTTAATTTATATACAACGTTCACTGCTTCCAGGATTAGTCTAAAAGCCAAGATGTAAAAATTAGATAGAAATGTAGTTCATTAGGAATTAGCAAGCTTCCCAGTGATCAACTGTGCTTGAAGACACTAAGTCTCTGGAATGTGGCTTTAGGTGTGATGACGTGGCATTGTACGTGAAGGGCTCACCGGCATCAGACTGGCCCAATATGTAATATTTGGCATGTTCTTTTCATTTCTGTGTTAGGATATTCTGTGTTAGGATGGTTCATTTTCTCTGAGGTTGTATTTCAGTCATATAGTGCTCAGTTTTATTGAATAGGTGGGTTAATTTGAGTAAAAAATATTGAAAGCTGATTTCCTTCACATGGTTTATCAACTGGATATGAAAACAGCTCCCAAAAAGAGGTTTGAAAATGTTGAGAGCTTTGGAAAATAAGTAAATTAATGTGGAACCTCCCAAGGAGGCTACTTTGAAGAAATAAATTCACTTGGCTGCATAAATTATGGATATCTGTTACAAAGGGCAATTCTGATGTAGCTGAGCAAATTTTGCTTCAAAATCCTGGAGGATAAAACCTTTGAAAAGGTGTTTGAGTAATCAGGAAATAATTAAGACAGTCAGAGCCCTGCTTTATGTGAGGGAATACTTGAAAGTGGAATTCATATTAACCAGAAGTTGCCAATGACATGCCTCTTATTTTAAAAAAAGGAAGTAAACAGTATATTAATTAAATTTTCTAATACACAAATTAAGGAGGCTTTAAAATGCCAGTAAGGAAAGAGAAATAATATAATGGGATTTGATAAAAATATCAAGCAATTAAAATGAGGAATAACGAAGTTAGGCATTGTTGTCATCATCTATGATGATACCAGATATTCATCAGGCAAACCCCACTTTCTAACACCTAAGCATTCTCTCATGCTTCCACTTATTCCACCCATTCACCTCCCACTCCTTTTCATCCCATTCTATGCTTATCTAACTCTGACCTTCAAAACCCAGCCAAAATGCCACTTTCTTCATGAAAAATGTCTCCTTTTTCCTAGGCCAGGAGTAATCATTTCCCCGCTCCATGCTCCCATGCCTCTTACTGGAAACTATTCCATCATAAATTAGACATCTCTGAATGACTGTCTCATTTCCCGTGCTAAACTGTCCCTTTCTTAAGTCTATAACTGCTTTATTTACTATTTTCTTCAGTCTAGCACATTGTCAGCAACTAGCATATTGTTAATATGCCTCTGTTAATGAATAAATGACCGCTTTTGAAAAAGAGATATGAAAAGGAAATGTTATATTTTTCTTAAATAAATAGAGATACAGAGAAAAGATGTAGTTTTGTTCACCTTTTCAGTGTTACCTGAATTGGATAATTGTTGAATATGGTAAATATTGACATTTAAGGAAAATAAGCTTTAAAACTAAACTTCAATTTTAAAACAAAGTAACAGCTTTTTCACCTTGCTGGGTGGCTGTTGTATGTCTTTTATCATGTTAGTGCCATATGAACTCCTCCCTTTGTGCAGGAAGATTAATTCACTACCACTCATGAATAGCTAGAGAAAGCATCATGCTCATTTATGCCACCTACTAACCTGTGGGACATTATTTAATCTATATGAGCCCT
Source organism: Myotis nattereri (assembly GCF_964212035.1). Taxonomy (NCBI): domain Eukaryota; kingdom Metazoa; phylum Chordata; class Mammalia; order Chiroptera; family Vespertilionidae; genus Myotis; species Myotis nattereri. The sequence goes on from NC_138082.1 coordinate 39,912,253, forward strand.
AGTTTTCTCATCTTTAAGAAAGGGATAATCATTTGCTGCCTTACCTGTTTCACAAGTTTGCTGTGAGAGATAAGAAGACAATGTAAGTGATAGTACTTTGTAAATTGTAAAATTCTTTGTTAATGTAGAAATATATGGAGGAGATCAATATAAGGGACATTAAAATAGTAATATGAAAAAGAGAGAGAATAAGTATGTGACTAAAACAGGTCAGATTCTTTAGGTCAAATTTATATGAAATATTTTATGAAATGTTTGAAGGAAAGATTTTGCTATGCAATAACTTAGGTTTCCGTCAAAGAAAACAGTAATGCCATAAGGGCAAATGTTAAGATTACTGAATAATTTCACTTGGTGTGTTCTATAATATTGCAGTTTTACTCTGAGGGGTCCTTATAGATAAAAGAGTTCCAGGCCTGAAATAATAATCTTCAATCTAATTTACTCACTATTATCATTTAGGTAGGATGATTCCATTTCCTTCTCTACTACTGTTGAGGTCAGTTTAGTGAACATCGAAAATATTTTCCATCATACTTCATGGCATCCTAAAGTTTTAATAAAGTTGCTGGAAAGGAATATAGATTGTGGAATCCAAGGATAAAAAGGGACCTGAGCATTCACTAATTCTAAATACCATCCAGACTTGGAATTCATCTGTAGAATCCCTCCTCTATCTGGTCTTGACCTGGATGGATCCAAGGCAGAAAAAGGGATGGGAGTCAACGGCTGATCAATCAATTAAGTAGAGATGTGATCTCCTTTTAGTTTGATGTGTGTGAAAGCTTTGGTTTGCCTGGTATGCAGAACAGACATACTGTCATGTTGCTGTTCCCTTGGTCACACCTGGCCTCTTGGTCATCACACAGGTCCCATGGTACACAGGCCCATGGTACAGAGTTCCAAGTTAGCTGGGCAATGAACAAATATATCTTCAGGTTTAATTCCCTTTCTCTCTTAATGAGAGTTTATTAGCATATCTATGGCCATTTTCTAAGAGCACCAGCTCTAGTAGGATTAAACCTGTGATGGATTTCTCTGTTGCTTAAGAAGTTCCCTTTTCTTTCCCAAATGAGCCACTGAACAGAGCGTCTTGAATAGCAAATGAACCCTGAAGAGTTAAAGTCGCTCTGGCCCATCATACAGACTGCATATGGGCCTTAAGGATTATAATCATTTAGTAGCTGCATGGTCAAAATGCCAGATGTCTGTAACTTATTTGGTTAAACCTCATATTGTGCCTATGGTTAATGTCATTATGAGGCTCTGGGTGGGGAGAGATTAACCAAAGAATTTATATGCATAACCCATAGACACAGACAATAGTATGGTGAAGGCCTGGAGGGGGGACAGGTAAGGAGTGGAGGGGGTCAATGGAGAAAAAAAGGGACATCTGTACTACTCTCAAAAACAAGGTTAAATTTTTTTAAAAAGAATTAAGGGAAGCAGAAAACAGTTTACAGAAAAAGAATAATAAAATGGGTTTGATAAGAATAGAATATTATACAGAAATGTATAGAAATATTTGATTAATATAATTAAATTTATGCAATATTATACAAAAATAGAAATTTATAACTTAGAGTGGCAGTAGTTAATACGTATAATGGAATATTTGCATCCTATATTTTAGATAAATCATTTCCATTCAAAGAGCAGCAAAAACTTAACTAATCATAACCAAAATAAACCATGTTTCTTTCCTCCTCTCTGCCACACATGCCAAACTTGAAATGTTTAACTTGGTCTAAAAGTTGAATTTTAACTTTATATTCATGTCCTAATTAAAACATGAGTAGTCGAATGAAACTCCCATTGCCTAATGACTTATTTCATGTTACTATCACATAATGCCATCATATTGGAGGGTATCTGGTTTCCCTATATATTAAAGACATCCTGGAGCAAAATTTACAATTCAAGGGTATTAGGTAGAAAGTTACTGGATTCAAGTGGGAGAATGAGTCATTTCTTATGTCATCATGACCTTGGGGTGACCTGATATGGAAACTGATGGCATGGGATTCTGTTTTAATCAGACTTATGGACTAAACTCTGTGCTGGGGTAAAACCAAATATAGAAATCAAATTCTTATTTTTAACTCCTGTATGTCCATTTATCTGTGTTGATATGATACATGAAGCTTTAATACCATTTCTCTGTGTCTCTCTTAGAAGACAGAGGGAAGCTAAAAATCAGCAGTTCCAGCCAGCCGTCAAACTCTGAAGGTGGCTCCTTTCTCCTCAAATCTGGCACAACAGCCCTGCCACTGGGCGCAGACACTGCTCCCTCCAAGAGCACAAATGGGGCTCCTGGTACTGTCTCTGAATCAGAAGAAGAAAAAGCCAAAAAATTGCTTTATTGTTCGCTATGCAAAGTGGCTGTGAACTCCCTGTCACAGCTGGAGGCACACAACACAGGTTAGTGGCTATTGTTGGGATTTAAATAATGTGCATAACAAAATCCAACTTTTCCCTTCAGAATACATTGGGTGTTCAAAGATTAGGTTTGTTCCGTGTCTTCTCTGCTTTTTTGATTCAGATGTATGATTTTGAGAAAAGTCTGATCAGCAAGGCAAAAGCAGATTGGAGATAAAACTTGTTCTGTTCTATATTTTCTAAATGTACCTAATACCTCCCCAAACTCACTACAAGTGACGAGGATGAAGACATATATCTATGCACAATATTTACTGCAATACATTTACAAGAGAAAAAAATAGAAACAACCTAAAAGTCCCTCAGTAAGGAAATATTGAATAATTATAGTAACTCAATATGACAGATTATATTATTCAGTCATTAAAATGTAATTATAGACTGCCGGTGTGGCTCAGTGGATTGTGGTAGTCCTATGCACCAGACAGGATACATGCCTGGGTTTCAGGCTCAGTAGGGGGCATGCAGGAGGCAGCCAATCAATGTTTCTCATTGATGTTTCTATCTCGCTGCCTCTTCCTACAGTTCTCTCTAAAATCAATAAAAACGTATTTTTTTTAAAAAAGTTAAAATCAATAAAGACAAAAGTGGTTTTAAAAAATATATAATTATAAGAAAATATGTTTATAAGTTGATATGTGAAATTTTCAGAATATTTAATTAGTATGATCCCAATTTTCAAAAAAATATATTTTATGCTGATTTTTAAAGTTTAAGTATAGTTGGTATACAACAGTATATTAGTTATATTAGTTTAGGGTATACAATATAGAGATTTGACATTTTTATACCTTACGATTGTTGTTTTAATAATTATCTTTCACGTTGCAAATTTCTCAAAACATTATTGGCTATATTTATTTTTTATATACTATAAACTAAACTAAAAAGAAATGCACTAAAATGATAACTTTGATTATGTCTGGGTCTTGAAAACATAATCTTTATTTCTGTTTTACTGTTTTTTTACAATGAAAACGTGTTAAATTTATAAGAATTAAAATGGTCATTAAACAATAAAAGCATTGGGAAATTCAACCTGAAGATAACCTCTCAAGAATAAGAAAACAAAGAGCTTCATATAGTTCTTAAATCTCTATTTAATATGTGTCTCTTTCTAATTTAGGATCTAAACACAAGACCATGGTTGAAGCTCGTAATGGGGCTGGTCCAATTAAGTCCTATCCTAGACCTGGATCAAGATTAAAGATGCAGAATGGTAGTAAAGGGTCAGGACTACAGAACAAGACATTTCATTGTGAAATCTGTGATGTCCATGTTAATTCAGAAATTCAACTCAAACAGGTAATGTATTCTGAATTAGTAGTCACTGTTGTTTGGGGTCACCACTTGACTGTATATCTCCTTATCTGATGGTTCTCACTGTGCTCACAGTTAAATTAACTAACCTTTATATGATGCATGCAATATGCAAAATACAGTTGCTTTGTGGAAGAAAAAGTCACTACCAAATATTTGCATACCTATTGTTACTATATGTCAGATTCCAGACTAGGTGTTAGAGACAGATGAGTACAGCAGTCATCTAGAGCTCACAGTCAAGCAGGAACTTCTGGAAGACAAGTGGGCCATTCAGCTGATCATCCAAAGACCCAAAATCTGGTTAGGGGGACAGACGCCACAGTCACAGGGGTAATACCAGGCAAAGTTTAATAAGATCTATAGAGAAAGAGGAAAGGGCGAGAGGCATTACAATGGAGTGGGGAGCAAGTCTTAACCCACACACTACCTTGGAATTTGTACCTAGAACTGGGTCCAGCTACCGCTGGTATGAAAGCCTCAAATCATGGTGAAACCAGCTACCTCTATCTGGAAATATATTTTACATGAAATAGAACTCACATTTAGATTCAGCTAATGCAGCAAACTTTTTTTCAGCACATTTCTAGCCGAAGGCATAAGGATCGAGTTGCAGGGAAACCACTGAAGCCGAAATACAGCCCCTACAACAAACTCCAGCGGAGCCCAAGCCTCTTAGCAGTAAGTTCACCTTGCCTGCTCACCTGTTTTGTGGGGCAGCCTTGCTGGGTTGGGCAGATTCTGTGGGTAAGGAGTGCCTAGGGATAATTAATTAGTCCTGAAAGGTTTGGAACTTAAACAGCCCTCATAGACAGAAATTTTAGAATGAACTGCTTAGTTCCGGCCATAGGACACCTTGAAGAAAGCTTCCTTAGAGAAGAGAAGCTGAACCTCTTCAAGAGCTAATACCTCACCCTTTTAGGAGGACCTTTTGAAAAGATGATCTTCTTTAGCATATAAAGAAAAGAAAAGGCTCAGGAACAAGGACAAGTGATGACTGTTGAACCTGGGAAAAGGGATTGCTTTCAGAAAACTAAAATTCACCCATTTAGCATCCTAGCATCCTCCTCCCTTCTCTGTCTTCCTCTCTTTCTCTCTCTCTCTCTCTCTCTCTCTCTCTCTCTCTCTCTCTCTCTGTCCCTCTCTTCTCCCCCTCTATCTCCTTCCCTCTTTCCCTCTGCCTCCCCCTCAACCCCTCTGCCCCCGGTAAGTAAAGTAGGTGTGTGTGCTGCCCTCTTTCTGTGTCTAGTAGGCATGTTGGTAATGGGCCTGTTTCACCTGCTCTCAGTATGTGCTGTTGTCAGTTTCTTTGCAAAACTACCCAAGGAGCCCAGCTGGTTTGGCTCAGTGTATGGAGCATTGGCCTGCGGACAGTCAGGGCACGTGCCTGGGTTGTGGGCTCAATCCCCAGTAGGGGGCGTGCAGGAGGCAGCCGATCGATGATTCTCTCTCATCACTGATGTTTCTATCTCTCTCTCCCTCTCCCTTCCTCTCTGAAATCAATAAAAATATATTAAAAAAAAATAAACTACCCAAGGACTTCAGCGATAGGTGCCATGTAAATACCCAGACGACTGGATTTCATAATTTCCCTGGGACCCAGGCTGACACTCCATCTGAGGGTGAAGCTGGGAGTGGCCAGCTGGAGGCCTTGCTCAGGTTACCCTCCAACCGCGCTATAGCCTCCCTCTGATGCTGAGCAGTGTAACCTGCACTAAGCAAATCCAGCCTCAGAACTCTTCCAGATGGCAAAAGAGAGAAATTAAGGATCAATGTCTTACTTCACAGGAAGATTCCACCCTGGGATTCCTTTCCAGAGAAGCTGCTCGCCCACTTACAGTGATTCCCAATGAAGGAAATTTGAGTTAGCTGCAGTTTTTCAAGGAATGCCTTTTAACTGGCCAGAGAGAGGAGTGTACACTGACTTCGTTTTCATGACGCTTCATGGGTCCCCCATGTCCGGAACATCAGTCACCTACCCCAGTGCAGCTTTTGGAAGAGAAGTGAGGTAAAGGGTCATGAACACTCTTTAAAAATTTTTTAAATAATAAAATACCTCTTCAAGGCTGCACTGTGGATTATGACAAGTCAGAATTTTGAATTGAGTTCCATTGTCTAAGCAGGAACCCTTGGGGATGATTGCTTTTCTTTCTGAGCAGCTGTACGAAACCACTTTAGGATCTGTCTGTTCAGAGGGGCTTTCCTAAGCTGTAGTGTCTGCGGGCAAAGACCACCAAAAAGAGTTGAAATGGAAACAAATCAAAATAAAGGTATCCATGGAACCTTTGAAACCAGTTTTGTGAAAATGGTCATTTCTTGACTTATGAGAATAAAGATTTTTTTAAATATATATATTTTTATTGATTTCAGAGAGGAAGGGAAAGAGAGAGAGATAAAAAAACATCAATGATGAGTGAGAATCATTGATCAGCTGTTTCCTTCACGCCCTCCCCCCCCCCACTGGGGTTCGAGCCCACAATCTGGACATGTGCCCTGATAAGGTATCGCATGGTGACCTCCTGGTTCATAGGTCCACACTCATCCACTCAGCCACGTGGGCTGGGCAAGAGTAAAGGTTTTTTAAATTTGACTTCTTAATGTCCATGCTTAACTTATAAAAATATATCTGTGTTGCTTATTCAAAACAATCCCCCCACCCCCTTCCTGGTTCTCTCCTTCCTTTAGGCAAAACTTGCATTCCAGAAAGATATGATGAAGCCTTTGGCCCCAGCCTTCCTGTCCTCGCCCCTGGCAGCGGCAGCTGCGGTGTCCTCCGCGCTGTCACTGCCACCCCGGCCTTCCGCCTCGCTCTTCCAGGCGCCAGCCATACCTCCCGCCCTCCTGAGGCCGGGCCATGGGCCCATCCGTGCCACACCTGCCTCCATCCTCTTTGCTCCCTACTAAGTCTGCAAGCCCCGAGTCGGTTGAGGCCAGTAAGTAGGAACGTTGAGAAGAAAAGCCAAAAGGATTCAGCAAGTCAAGCATTTTGTGTTGCAGTGCCCTCACCCAGCCACAAGATGTGAGCCCGACTCCAAAGAACAACCCATCACTAGATTCAAGCGTGCTTTTAGGGCCCGCTCCTGTCATTTGGGAATCCCAGCAGCACAAGCTTTATCTCCCTATCCCCTCCCCCTGCCCTGCCCCATTCAATCTGTGTATCTGAGATATTTGGTTTCTTGCGACTGTATGGGTCAGAAAAAAACATAGACATATATCATTCTCTGACTATTTTTCCATGAGTGTGATCTGGCTTAGAAACAATATGGAATATTTTCCTGACAGACTTGAAAAGTAGGGTCTTCCTCACATGTCTGTAAATAACTCTGGAATCAAATTGGGCACATTCTAGTGTGGAACACAAACAGATGAACACAAGTGCTTACTTGTGGACCCCATCCTACCAATGGATCACAACGTTTTCTTTCTGGTGTACTATCGTTGACAGGGATTGTGTACTGTTTTAGACCCAAGTACTGTTGTACCCGGTGTAGTACTAGATCTGTATCTCTTGTCTGAATTAAACACTTTTTTAGTTGCTGTGTAAATGTTAGGAAGCAAATAGCTTTGAATTTTCTCGTTAAGAGAACAAACGATAAAGTAATGTATTGTTTTTTCATTTTCCATTTTATTGGGTGATACTTAAATGAAATAGAAAGCCATATAACATAGCTATAATTACTACCTGTTTGCTATTTTTGTTTAACTTATTTTGTAGCTTCCTCACCAGTTTGAGTTGCTAAGCAAATGTATACAAACAGAAAAGAGCTTCCTAAATTGCACATTTTTGCACCTCCTGTGCATTCTGCAAGAAGACAATGAATCCATGTACTTCTACGTAATTATCTTCTTCGTTTTTAACCTGTTTTCATTTGTAATGATGCTACATAATCTTGTGGCTCCCTAATGCAATAATGTACAGAAGATAAAAAATTTATAATTGAACAATTTGTCTTTCTGTTCACTGAATATGTTGCAGGTCATGCTGCCATGCTCCCTTTCTAAGCTGGTATCAACAAAACTGGAATGTTTGTGATATCAGGGGTAAGAAGTATCATAACACAACAAACCAGAGTGAACTCTTTTTGAGCATCTGTATCTGCAATCTGTAAATGGTAAAATGTCTGTGTATTTTTTTAAATGTACCTTTTCAATAAAAGTACAAAATATAAAAATATGTTTGTATTTTCAAAGTGATTTTCTCCTGAGATACCTTCAATTTGAAATCATCTGATGAAAGATTTTCAGTAGATGCAAAGATTGCTTTTTACATATTTAGCATTTCCAGCATATTTATTTGTCATGTTTATTCATTGCTGTTCACAGCATCTGTATGAGGCGAGACTTTGCTGCTGTTTTCCCTCTGAATCTCAGAGAAATTGGGCCAAAGTTGTGAGTGTGACCCAAAATAATGGTAGCAGCCTGCCAAAAAATTGGGACTGAATTTTTTAAACTTACTGTGTGTCTTCTAAATCCGTAGACCATCTTTTACTCACATCCATGGCAATTACACTCTCTTTTTAGAGGATTTTATTTCACTCCTCCCCCTTTACCTTCTCTAATCAGCCCACCCCTCTTTACTTCCACCTCGTTTTGTTCTCAAGTGTAAAGGTTAATACATCCCTTTTGTTATGATTATCGCTGCTCAAAGAACGACACCAAAATTTAAAGGCTTAAAATAACAATCATTTTGTTATGTTACAGTTTCAGGAGTCAGGAATTCCCACAGAGCTAGGCTGGGCTGTTCTTCCTTTCCTTGGGGAACTACGAGGTCCCTTGGTCATAGTCAGCTGGTTGGTGGGCTGGTCTACAGGCTCAACATGGCTTCACTTCTATGTCTGCCTGGATGAAGATGGCTGGAAGGCTGACCTCTACTGGAGTAGTTGTCAAGAGCCATGTGGTCTCAGATAGTTACCTAGTAACTCTGGACTCTCGAAGATTTCAAGGGTCCTAAGTGGAAGTCAAAAGGCTTGTTGTAAAACTGTCTCAAAACTTACGGTGCATTCTATTGATCAAGCAAGTCGCTGAGGCCAAATAAGTGCAAGAAAAAGGAAATTATTCACTTTTCAATGTGAAGAAGAGCAAAGAATTTGTAGTCATCTTTACCACTCCATTGTAAAATTTTGAGGCAAGTGCTAACAAAGTTATTATTAATTCCCTTTTCCCCTACCATAAGCCCAAACCGTGTAAGTTTTTTAAAATGAGAAGAATTGGAGTGGGAGTAGGACCTAAATTCTCATTTCTGAAAATTAAGGCGAATGGATGGCAGTGCAGCTGTGATACATGGCAACAGGCTTCCTCTACCAAAGAGTTTATCCAACTATTTGAAAAGTGTTCCCTTTAATATTCTAGACTTACAATCAGGTTACTTTTAGAGTCTATTAGGATTTCAGTTTGGCATTCAGAATTTGGTTGATTTTTTTTTTTTTTTTTAATATGACTAATTTGAACTCTAACCAATACCAATTACACTAAACTTTGGTTGGACCTTCAGACATGGCTTATAGACATGAAAAAGTTGTGTTTGTTTAACACTTTGGAGAATTTTTGTTTGTTTGTTTTTTGTTGTTTTTATGGACTCCAATGGCAATTATATTTCATTTTTCTTGTATCATCATCTATTCCATTAAAGATTACTGCAATACTGAAAAATTTTAATGTCAATATTTAAATAGACTCAGGAATGTACTGATTAGATTCATAGAGTTTAAGATTTTTTTTTAAATCACCTAAGGGAGGAAGTAAAAAATAATAGCAATTCATTTAAATGAATACTTCCAAAAATAAGTCAGGAGTAGCTTCAAACAATCATTTGTAAACATTATTAAACAGACATATCATCCACACTGATTCTGAGGCAGCAGAGTGGGTCAATCCTAAGGGGTTATACATATCTGAACTAATACCCCTTCCTATGTCAGTTTGTTTTTTTTATTTATTAATCTTTTTTAGAGAGAAAAAGGGGAGGCATGGAGAGAGAGAAACATCACTGTGAGAGAGAAACATTAATTGCTTGCCTCCTGTACACTCCCCAACCAGGGATCAAACACAATCTAGCTATGTGCCCTGACCAGAAATCACCTGCAACCTTCTGAACCACCACTCTACCCCCTCTACTTATTTGGAAAGTTTTAAAATGTGCTGCTCACTCTGACATAGCCCAGCTCTGGTCTCTGAAGAATCTGAAAATTGCTCTATTGTGGGATAGCCAGAAAATTAAAAAACAGCCAGTTAAACTTGAATTTCAGATATACAATGGATAATTTTTAATATAGCATTCTAATAACATTTAGTATGATATTGCATATAGTATAAGTATGTTCCATAAATAAGAATACAATATTTGGGACGTACTTATATTAAAAGAATATTTGTTGCCCTGGCTAGTGTGTCTCGGTTGGTTGAGCATCACCCCATATACTGAAAGGCCACTGGTTCAGTCAGGGCACAAGCCCAGCCTGCTGGTTCAGTCCCCAGTCAGGATGTGTCCACAATCAATCAATGTTTCTCTTTCTCTCCCTCTCCCTTCCTCTCTCTCTAAAAATATAATCAATAAAAACTATTTTTGAAAAAAAGAATATTTGTTGTCTATCTGAAATTCAAATTTAAATGGATAGACTGCATATTTTTCTAAGTCTGGCAACCCTGTCTCAGGAGCATTTCTGTTCATCTCAAGTACCATTATTCTTTGGGAGAGAAACAACCTCTTGGGTATTAAAAACTAAATAATGAGATTTTAAAGGCACATTGTGAAATGCACTCATAAATAGGAAGAGGAAGGGATCTGCAATAAATGAGTCAATGATATATTAACAGGGAAATGCAGCTACAAAGGCAAATTACTTAAAGCTGTACAGATACCTATCTAACAATATTAAACTACTAGAGGCCCAGTGCATGAATTCATGCACGGGTGAGGTCCGACTGTGGGTGGTTGGCAGGACAGCCCCGCCCCCGATCTGGGGGGTGGGATTGGAGGTGGGGCTGACTGGGGGGAGGGGCTGCAGGAGCTTGGCCAGCTGGCCCTACCCCCTGGTCAAACTCCTGGTTGAGGGGACAATTTGCATATTAGCCTTTTATTATATAAGAGGATTCTAAGAGCAAAACGCCGCCATAATTTTCATTCGTATCATGCACCAAACACATCAGCCCCTGATTTGTTCCTTCTCTGCTCTAAGGTAATTCTTACTTTCTGGAACAGAAATTGTTGTGGTGTTGCAGAATTTTTCTCTAAGAAACTGCTCTAAGAAAAACTACCCTACAGTAATATAGTTGAGGAAGAGAATCAAGGGATTCCCATTGAGGGGGAAGGGGCAGAACAAAGGAGAAAGAGCTGACAGAGCATCAGGTGGAAATATTGTGCTAAGTAAGACTCACTTTAGGAGTCTAAGGAGACTCAGTGAGGAGATTGAGTTTGGGGATGTTTTGAGAAATAAGAACCCACACCCAGGGGTGCCATGGGAGAGAGGATTATTGTGGGAGGGAGAGATGGCCAGAGACTATTTGTTAGTTAAAGATTAAGTTAGCATCCAGGAATACACCCTTGATAAGCACAAGCATCTTCAGATAACAGGTGGCAGAAATTCATTTCACCTCTGTAGGTCTGCTGTGTGGATTCTGGCCTCTCTTACAGTGTTACTTCCATCAGATACTTGTTTTGTTAATATGATGTCCCTCAATATCAAAGGTGACATGACCTCTTTGGGAAAATGCCAGTGTCTGGTACCCAGGTGGGCTGAGGAGAAGGTGTGTAGACCAAGAACAAATTCCATAGGGGATGCTCATCTTTGCCTCCTACCTTCCTCCAAGTAATTAGCTCCGTGGGGAAATTCAGGGACATGGTACAGGTTCTCGGTAGCTATGCAGTGTGACTGTAGGGAATTGCTCAGGTTTCTTTGGCTACAATTTCTAAAGCCAGAGTGACAATAAAATGTATTATTCTACTCCACACTAGGTGCTCAAACTGCATCAAACTTCTGGCTGTCAGATGGAATGCATTCTGTAGGTAGAATGAAAGTATCTTCATGTCAATTATTCCTATAAAAAGTCACTTATGTACAGATGATTAGACAAGTTTGTTATTAAGCACCTGCATTTCATTTTTATTACAGTGAACAAATAAAATTAGGATAGAGAATAAATAAATGATAATAATACATAATTTGCTCTCAAAAGATCAGAATTCAAATCCTGGCCATGTTATATACTTACTAGTTTTGTGATTTTATGTCAGAAAATGGATGTTATGTCATATTCCCAGAGTCTCAGTTCTTCACATATATGGTATAAAATAGATATAATAGTATCCAAGACACAAGGTGGTTCTGAGAGCAAATAAAATTGAACATGTAAAAAAGCTTTTGTAAATTATAGCTTGCTATACAGATTTTCACAAGTGGAAAGTAAACTCAATTTTCTCATTTAAATTTCTAAATTTTAAGTAAGATTTTCTCAAATTAGTCAGTTTTGAATTTTTAACCTAGAGTCAAAGAAAAATGCATCTGTGTGTAAGGTAAAGAAGAAATAGCAAATTCATTAGTTGTAATGTTCCTGTTTTCAAAGATATGCTTCAAATAGAAGTAATACTAAAATAATTGAGCCGAAGTAAATGCAAAGTGTTTGCATATTATAATTATGTTTGAATTTTATATCTTATAGTCCATATAACAAAAACAGAATTTCAAATTGAAAATATCAAAACTTTTTATGATGTAAAAATATTACAAATACTGTTATAAAAAAATAAAACTTCTTTCTGATATAAAACTTAATTATAAAGGTACCAGACAACCTAAGGAAAATATTTATAAGTGATGTGACATAGGTAGTTTTATATTCTTATTATACCACAAACTCTTAAAATAAGGTGGGGGAACTCTTTCAGAAAAGAAAGACAATCCAATATTTTAAAAAGGCAATCCAGAAAAGACAAAATACAAAAAGACAAAGTATGTATACATTTTTCTGGAACACCCTGTATATACAAATGCTTAATAAATGTGAAAAAAAGTCTGTCGTCACTAAATAATAAAAATTAAAAAAAAAACAATTTTGATGTAGCATATTAGCAAAAAAATTATAAAATTTCTGAACTTTGTATTAGTGAGAGTGGAGAAATATACACATTCATGCACTGTTGGTAGTAATGAAAACTACTTTGACTTTCCGGAGAATGATTGGTCCCATGTATCATCATGTCAATTATCCATAACCTTTGGCCTTGGAACTCTGTGTCCAATGCTTTATCCTAATATATAATGCTGTAAATTTCAAAAGATTTACACTAAAAAATAAAGTGATTTACACTCAAATATGTTTCAAAATAGTGAAAAATATTTACGCATAAAGAATGAGTAAATAAATTATGGAACCCATAGCCAGCGGTTCTCAACCTGTGGGTCGCGAACAATGAAAATACATCCTGCGTATCAGATATTTATATTACGATTCATAACAGTAGCAAAATTACAGTTATGAAGTAGCAACGAAAATAATTTTATGGTTGGGGGTCACCACACACAACATGAGGAACTGTATTAAAGGGTCGCGGCATGAGGAAGGTTGAGAACCACTGCAGGCAGTGGGAAACAGCACAGCCATTTAAAATGTGACATAATGCTGTAATTATTTACATACGAAGATGTTCATGGTATGTGTCCAAGGAGGGGAAATAACGGTTACCGAACATGTTCAGTATGATCACATTCGTACTAAATTTTAAAACCATATCTGTATGTTTGTATATATACATGGAGAGACAGCTCACAAAACTTGTCATCTGGACTGATGAAAGAAGTGACTCCTGAGTTGTAGATTTTTATATGGCTTTACATTTTATTTATAATATTTGGTGTAGTTTGACTTTTTTACAAAACACATGTCACTGTTTCAGAATCTTGTATAATCAGTGGCCCTATTACTGTCTAACCAAAACAGATTATCTCCACTATAGAATGACAGGCAGTTTCAAAAGACTCCATGAAATTATAATTGGGTAATAAATTTATAATAAGTATCAAATAAGGATAATTCATTTTTAAAATAAAAAGCAAGGAGTTCTAGTTTTATTAAAAAAATTTTCTGCTTTGAAAACATCTGAATTTTTGAGAAACTATAATAAGCTTACTCTGAAAAAGGATACACACAATTGCTTAAATAATGTAAATAGCATCTTGATGGCTATGATTCTCAATGCTTCTCACATGGGTTCTGTCCGCCTCTCTCCCCTATTCTGGACTCTTCTAGTGTTCAACCAGTTCTGTGTCTCTTACTACTAAACGCCAATTCTATGGGAACTGCATTGCCAGTGCATAGAGACATATGGCTGCATTATTTAAACTGAGAAATTGTGCCTATTTATTCTAGAAATTACATTATTATAGGATCAAATACATCTGTCTTTCACTGTTGGTTGGAAGTGCATTTATACTATAAAATATAGTTTGATGATTAGACCACCAACTGAAAGAAAAGGTGCCCTCCTTTTTGCCTCTATAAGATGACCATCATCTTAGGCATATTCGGCTGATGTTTTATTCTCTGCGATTTAGGCAGTGGGGAAGGATTTCATGAAAAAAGCACTGGCTGTTTAAGTACAAATAGCTAGTAAACTTTCCTTGAGGAGCAGCTGACAGCATTTAACCTACAAGGCCCAGAAGTTTCAGATCAGAAAAGGGTGATGCAAGAACTCTTTCCTGTTGAGGAGTCCGGAATACCATCCAAACACTCCCTAAGAGAACTCATTTTGGATAACAACGACTGTTTCACTTTCCACTAAATATAAACATGGCATGTATGGGACTGAACATTAAAATGGAAGTTTGTATGATAAATAGGAAGACTCTATAGTGAAGAAACACTTTGCACTTTGGTTTCTGGCTCTCCAAGATAAAGATTAGTAGGCTTGCCCTGGCCGGTGTGGCTCAGTTGGTTGGAGCATTGTCCCCTATACAGAAAGGTCTCAGGTTTGATTCCGACCAGGCCATGTACCCAGGTTGCGGTTTTGATTCCCTGGTCAGGGCACCTTTGGGCAACCGATCAATGTTTCTCGTTCTCTCTCTCCCTCTCCCTGCCTCTCTCTCTAAAATCAATTTTTAAAAATTAAAAAAAAAAATCAGTAGGCTCTTCCTGTAGCTCCTGGTAGGAGATGCAGTATCTTTATGATCACTGGTAGTTCGTGCCTTTGTTGAGACAAAATATAGCTTTTACTCAACATAATACACTAAAGAGTCAAGCACTGAAATTGATTTGGAAGTGGAACACGAAGCAAAGGGAGAAAAGTGCCACTAGCCTCGAGCCATAAAGCAGGGCGTTCTAATAAGTGGTTGCTTAGCTGTGTCTATAGGCAAAACACAAACTGGCCACTCCGTCTTCACCGAGGTGCAAAGTGCAATCTGGAGCACAGATTCTCAAAGAGCAGTGTGTAGAAGAATCATCTGGAAAGGTTTTTAAAATTCATATTCCTGGGCCCCACCCCCAGAGATTATTAATTATTCAGGAGGGAAGAAGTAATGCCCAGAAATCTGTCTTACCAGTTGCCTCTCCGCCCACTCAGTTTAACAGGAAGAAGACAAAGAATAGTCTGGCTCATGAAACTGAAGAAAGTTTTATTGGCCCCAGAATGCTTGTGAGACTCCGGGGTCTAGGCAGTGCTGCATATCAAATCCAGATTAAAGCAATAAACACTTCCAAAGATGATCCTGAATAGACCAAACTACAGACTGTGACTTGAAGGAGGCTATCTCCAAACAACCAAATGCTTTTCGGCAAACAATAAAGATTTTTAAGTGCTCTAGGAATAAATCCAGTTTCCCCCCCGACAAACAAAATCCTACATATAACCTTTACTTAAAAACAAAACAAACAAACGAATCAGAAATAGTTTGTAATATGGAAGAAGACCTAGTGATTCAACATAAAGAGAGGAGCAAGGTGGACTACATAAAGAAGAGTCCAAGGCCCACATCCTGGGGAAGCCATTGTGGAAACATAGAGCGTTAGAACTACCACAGAGGTTCCTGCTGAGACATGACATCTGAGTAATAAAACGGGCAAATGAATGGGAAAGAGCTATCAGTTTAGTCCTTCAACAGCCACTTCTTGCTGACGTCAGACCCTGGAAAGACAGTAAATGGATAAGAATGGCTCCTGCCTTCTAGTTGCTTAAAATGCTGGAAAGAGGGAGGGGAGGGAGCAAGTGGCTGTGAAGACAACACATATGAATATTTCAATCTCTAATAAGCAAAGAAAAAAACAAACCAGGCCAATCGGTGGGGCTGGCACAGATGCAGTGAGCAGATGCCAAGGAAAACTTCCTGGAGAACAGGATCGCTAAACTGGCAAGGAAAAAAAAAGCATTCGAAAGAGAAGGAATGGCATGAGCAGAGGCACAGAAGCGTGAATTACAGTGTACGGAGGGGGCGCATACAATTCATAAAGCTTAAAATGAGAAGCAGGAGGGGTAGGAGTAGGCTGAGAGGTAGAAGTGGTTCAGTCATGGAGAATCTCACAGAGAAGTCTGGACGAATCCTCAATTGGGGATTTTAATTGGAATAGTATGATCAGATTCGCATTGAGGAAGATCTTATTTTGTAGAAATAAGAAGGAGGGATTATAGACGGTTAAGTAGACCAGAGAGATAGTTATGAGGTCACAAGGATGACTGAACTGGGGCCATGGTAATAAAAACGATGAAATGCTTTGGACAGCAGAAACCACAATACAAAACCAAGCAGCCGCAGCAGCATGATTTAAGCAGCAGCACTTTAAACAACTCAAAAGCAAGAAAAGAATAAGAGGCTCACTGATACTCATTGAAAGGGTCCATCTTTGTAATCTCCACACATCCTGCATGGAGCCTTACTCCAGTGAATCCTGATGTGAATGAATGATGAGGCACAGAGTCAGAGTGGCTGGGTGTGTAGAATGTTTGCCCGTATGCTAAAAAGTCCCAGACTATAATAATCTCTAAGTACCACGATTTACTTTCTTGATGTGCCATTTTCCTTTTGTGTCCAATTGCAAAGCAGTCACTCCTTCCCCTGGAAGTTTTTGTGGACAGAGAACCAGAGAGGCAAGGCTGTTAGAACTGTGTGCAAAATAAGAACAGAGCTCCCAGAGAAGCCTGAGGGATGCTTCCAGGAGTAAAGCATACTAGAATCATTCTTAGGCTTTTTGACATTTATTTCAGCTGCTTGAATGCAGCATTTTTTCCTTTCTTACCTTCAGGTGTTCCGTAGTGTTTGCAAATTGAAGATGTAATACAAATGACTTCTGGACCTATATTATGAATCACTGTTAAGTAAATAATCACTTTCTTAGTTCATTCTACAAACCATGACATCCAGAGGACTTAAACTCAGTGAGGACCACTTAAGGAGCTCTCAAAAAATATCAAAGCCGTGGCCTTAACATCCCACGAACTGAATCAGAGTCTCAGGTGGTGAGCCCCTGGCATTGATAGGAAAACAAACAGACGAACTGTCCAGGTGATCTTAATGAAAAGTCAGGTTGAGGTCCACTAATCATTCAGAGCTGAAAAGAGACCACAGATAGGAAGGCAAGAAAAATATGGTGCCTCTGATGACTATTACTTGAGGGCAAAGTACATCTCCCAGCCCAAGGAACAAAACAAAGAAACTGGCTTTCCAGAGATGATTGGTAGGAGAGGGAGGACATTTTAGTTAAAAGAAGTCTTTCTTCTCTCAAACCATCATCTAATCCTCCCATATGTAGACCTCCAAACCATTTGAACGATCATCTGACACTGTTCATGGAGAGCAGAGGAGAAAAATGCTATCGTTGATTACTAAAATTCTGATGGAAAAGAATAAAGTCTGGAAGAAGATCTAAAATTACACATCTAAATGTGAAATTCCTACATCACAGAGTAATCTGTTAGACCACCAATGCTAGATCAAGATAATTTTAATCATTTAACTGCCTATAATCTATACAAATTCTTGTATGGTTGGCCCCAAAAATCACCATAGGAAATTGTCATGTATTAAATTCAGATCAGGGTGGTTTTCAGATCAAATAGCAGTATTTGGGTGCATTAGACATGTTTGCTATATCATGATGATAATAAGGTTAGATAAATATAACCCCACAACTTAATAGATTATAATAATAATAAATGATGGGTAGAGGTACTAGTTCTAAAAATTCCTGAATGCTTCTGAACCATGACATATGTTGAACAGTCCCAAGCTGGTTCAATGACCTTTATCTGCATTGAGTGTGAATTTTGCCAGCCTCCATGTGATAATATCATCTCATCTCCTCTGAGACCTCATGGCATCATCATCAGCTTCTATAACATGAGCCACAGGGGGGACCTCACACAGAGTCATCCATCCTTGCAAACGCTGGAGACAACAGAATCATATTTTCTGCAACCGAGAGAGATCATATTTGATGAGACAGAAAGAGAAGAGGGGGCCTACTTTCTCTTTCCATCTTTTGAATTCAGCCCCATTTTGCTAGCCAGATACAAATCCTTAGGCTAAGGGCTTCCTCATCCAGGGGAGCCGCTGATAACTAATATCTCGTGCTCTGACCCTGACTATCTCAGAGAAAAGTAGAGCGGCTCCCTTTTCTGTCTCTGTTCCAATGCTTACTAAAGCAAAACTGAAAAACACGCATTACAGGCAGAAAAGCAATCACGTTCACCAAGGACTCTCAGGCCTGACTCCCCTTCGGCAGCTCTGCCCCAGTGAAACGCTGAAGAGAGAAACCACAGGTAGTGGGCCGGGAGGCTAAGATGGATCCCCTGTGCGTGCAGGCGTGTGGAGGAGGTGCGCAGGTTTGCGTGGCTAATGAAGCGGGTGGAGGGAGAGGCCTCTGCGTCCCAGGGCAGGCGGGGCCGCTGCTGTGGGGCTCACTTCCAGGACTGCGCCCCGAGGCCATCACCCGCAGGCCTGCCCACTCAAGGCGTGATTCCCAGCCCTGCTCGCCCACTCTCGCTGTCTCAAAAGCAGATAAAATCGTGTTTGTTCCCAACAAATGCAGGTAGTGGGGCTCAGCTCTCAGGTAATGCTGAAACTTGACAACATCGGATGAGTCAAAATCCTTCGGGGCAGGAGCAATGTGACATTTAGGATCAGAATTATTTTCGATGAGTGGGGCACTGCTTGAGCTGCAGAGGTAAAGGGAGGGCTCTGAAGCGATTGCGCATGCGCTTGGCTCTATTCACAGCAGCCGTGGGAAACCTGGATCCAGCACGTGTGGAAGGCAATGCAGCGTTCATTTCCTTCCTGGGGAGCCCGGGGGACCCTTACAGCAAACGTTGCCCAAAGAGGAGGAAAGCCTGTGGTTTTGCTGCCCCCACAGGTAAGTGGGGACCGTTTTCTGCTGTCCCCAAAGACACTTGAAAGGAAATGGAATGTTCCAGGAAAAGATAAACAAGCCATGTGTTAATTAATGGAGCCATTTGGGGGAAAAGAAAAAGAAAGAGGATGGAGTTAAGAATGAAACAATACATATTAAAGAAATATGAGGCTCCTATGAAGATAATGCCTCCATCCAAAGTTTATACTGGCCCCCCTCCCTCTCCCACCAGCACTGGTAATATAGGGGTGCCCTCTGCCAGGCAAGGACCATCCCCTTGTTTTTTCAGTTCCTCCACCATTGCTGGAGCTCAGATTCAGAGGGCCCATGGTAGGTGGGCCTGTGATCCCAGGGTCTCAAAATCTCATTCCTATTCTTTGACCTGTGCTTTGCACAGTGGCTTCCTCAGTAAAGCCCTCCCGACTTTAAAGTGGGGATCATGAAGATGAAATGTTATTTTATTTAGTCATTTTACCTGTTCCCAGGCTATGCAGGCAGCCAGTAAAACTAATTAAATCAACACTCTCCATTACCACTCCTATTTCCCCAGAATAAATTGTCCCTCTCTCTCAAAAAAAAGAGGATTTTCCCCCTAAAGGCTGTTTAAAAATGGTAACACAACCTCTGTTACAAAAGCAGGAGGACTGGCAATAAAATGTGCGAAATTATCTTTTCTAAATTTAATTAAACTCACATTGCAAGGATGTCTTTTGCAGCTACCGTCTTGGGGCTCGGGCATTTTGGAGCATATTTGGAGAGCTTGGGGAAGGAGGGTGGTGAGAAAATCTATTTGCTGAAACACAGTGAAAAGACTTCTCTCACTGTCACCTGCCCCAAGTGAAGGAGGCTGAAGAGCCCACAGGGAGGGGAGACAGTTATGGGTTGAGGAGCTTACCCTGATAGCAATGTCTTCAGAGGGAGACAGTTCTTAATCTTTACGGCTCAAAGACCCCTGTCAGAATCTGCTAAAAGTATCAAACCCTTTCCATAGAAAAATTTACATATGTACCTGCCATACTCATTTTTTTTACACAATTTCAGGGGCTTTCTCAGACTCTGGAAGCGCACCCGTGGATTATGTGGGCCCGGGGAGGCACTTCCCTTAAAGTCCCTTCTCCTTGAGAATTGACTAAGAACAGCATGGCACCCCTAAGTGCAGGCCTGGTACTGAGCAGTAAAGAGACTACTGTGCTTGATTTTGTAACACACTGGCCACCAAGTGACACTGATTTGACATCCTGTTTCTGAATTTCATTTTAAGAGGAAAGATAGTCTCATCACTCCACCCCAGGCACTTGATCAGCCAGCAGCACTGGGAACCTGTGCCCAGCAGAGCACAGATGCCACAGAAGTGCCACACATGTGCAATACTCATGGCAGAGCCCATCAAGGCCTTGGGAGCTGGGGGCATGACCAAGCAAGGGCACCAGCACCTAGTGAAAACTGGGTGTAAACCCTTCAATGATATTTGTTCCAACAGGCTGGTGAGGCCCAGGAACATTCAAATTGCATCTAATAAGTACATTCTTCAAATCATTATTTGGTACTAGAAATGTTAGTAAGATATGGAGGCATTTCTGGAGTAAAGAAAGTTTAGCACCTCTCCATGGTTAAGATAAAGCCTTTGCAGTCGATATCTCTGAACACAGCAGCTCTTAGAAAGGTGTGTGGCCAGGTGGGTGGATGTTTTTCCAATATGGGAGCTCTGCAAGGGGCTGGGCATATAAGTCAGTGATAGAGGTGAAAGTAGAGGCAGCCATTTAATGTGCGTATATGCTCACCCCAGCCCACCATGTCAGGAAGCCACACAGACTTGCTGAATCTCAGGAATAAATTTGTTTCAAGAAGCAGGCTCAGTAATTGAAAGATTGTTGTCTTATTCGTTTATTTACTTCCCCACTCCAGTTTACCTGCTCTTTCTTTCAATGCACTGAACTATGATAGCATTGGCAGGAAACAGAATCACAACACAATTGTTATTAGAATTTATGCTCTCAATATAATGGGGGCGGGTGCACCCAGGTGCTAAAAATATTGATGCCTAAAATACAGCAAATTTAGATTCTGCTGAAGCTCACCTATAAACTTGAGCAGGTTGGTTAACCAATCCTGTTCTCTTAGAGGCAAGATGAGGGGTTCTGATGACCTCTAATGTACCTTCTAATCATAATCATGGCCATCATACCTTGATTTTGTATGGATCTCTGCTATTCACAGACCACTTTCTCTCATTTAATCTAGCCTACTGGTGAAGAGCACAGCTCCAGAGTGAGACTGCCTGCCTAGGTTCAACTCCTGGCTCTACCTCTTACTGAGAAAGAAAGAATTTTGCCAAAAGACTGCCTTTGAACTTGGACTGCAGCTCTTTCTTGGGTCTTCAGCCTACCCTAAAGATTCTGGACTTCCCAATGACTGAAAGCCTCTACAATCATGTAAGCCAAGTCCATAAATACATATATTTATGTGTGATATATATATATATATATATATATATATATATATATATATATATCCCCCCTATCTAATAAAAGACAAAAAGGGTAATTGACCATACCTTCACTACGCTTCCCATTGGCTAATCAGGGCGATATGCAAATTAATGCCAAGAAAGATGGCAGTTAACCACCAACAAAGATGGCAGTTAATTTGCATATGTAGGCACCAAGCAACGAGCGAAGCCGGCTGGCCCTGGGCAGGAGCAGCGAGTGAAGGCCGGCGTGATGAGTGAAGTGCAAAGAGGGAAGCCCGCCGTGCTGGCCTTGGCCAAGCCTCCGGGGCCCGCACTTGGCGAGTGAATCTGGGTGAGAAGTTAATTCTGTGGTTTGGTTTCCTGGCTCTCCTGGGGCCAGGGATGGGCAAAACAGGAATCCCTGCTCTGAGAGTTCAGGGTCATGGGGAGCACACTGCCCCCTGGTGGAGCACATGAGTGGTGCCGGTGGCAGGGACCCTCTCAGACCAAATGCTGGTCAGAGACCAGGGTGGCTGGTGGGGTTGGAGAGCCCCCCTGATGGGGACACTCCGCCACACCCCCGGGGCCCCTCGCCAGCCACGCTGGCCTCCGCCATGCCCCTGGGGCCCGGGGTCCGGGCCCCTCCCGGCGAAGAGCGAAGGCCTCAGTTCCAGGCGCAGGGGGAAAACTAGTGCCAGCAGCCAGGGGAAGGGGCCCCCGAGGGGCCCCAGACTGCGAGAGGGCACAGGCCCGGCTGAGGGACCCAACCGAGTGCACAAATTTTTGTGCACTGGGCCTCTAGTGTGTATATATATATATATACATATATATATATATATACACACACACACACTCACATTTATATACATCCTATTGGTTCTAAACAGTTCTACACATTTCAAAGCAAAATGACTGGTTTCTCTGCCACCACTAAGCTCCAATATATTTAACAATACAAGACCTGTTATGTTGAAAGGCAGTGTCATGTGATGAGTAAGAACATGGGCACTGCCTAGTTTGAATCCTGGTTCTATCACTTACTGTAAATTGACATCAAGTAACATAACCTCTCTGGTCTTCAGCTGTTCCATCTGACAGTAATAGCTACTACAGACTAGGATTCGTTTTTTAGTATATGTGCTGCTGAGGCCGGCACCCATAGAATTCTTAAAGGTGCAAATGTCCTAACACCTATAAAGGATTTAGTACAGAGCATCTGATGAACTCTCAGTAATATTAGTTATTATGTTTCTTGCTCCCTGTATCTGGTGGATTCATACCAAGTGAGGAAAAAGCAGGCTGAGTGCTTAGAATTTGAAGAATTCCCCATTAAGCTACTGTACTGACATACTGTGTGATTTCCGTGGCGTCTCCATTTCTCTGCTGTAAAATGGAGCAAAACAGATGGGCTGTGAGTTAAAGCACTGTGAAATCCTTAGGTAAAAGGTGCCCCTGAGCATTGTTATCATACGACAGGCGATTGGGTGTTATTTTAGGGAAGATTTTATATTTTTAATATATTTTAAATGTTTTTTCAGTCAATACATGGGGTGAGGTAAATAAAGTGTTGTTAGAACAGAAATTCATAAACAGTGGTATTTGCACTCCCCTGCTATATTCAACTCACTGCACAGTTTGAAAATTTTTTTAAAAAAATCCTAAGTTTTCTGGGGTTTGCACTTTCTGGAATCTAGTTCTGATAAACAAGGCCATGTCAAGTCTATTTTGTTGACTTGGACAAACTCAAGCATTTGTGAATAAATCATAGGACATCTAGTTATTCATTTTTTAAATAAGCAGCAAGCCAGAATCAGTATCTTTTCTCAACCAGGTTGTTTTTATTGTATTTCAAAATTCCATAATACTTCCAAGATGACCAAACTCATCTGCTCTATGAGTTGCAAAGATTATCTCCTTTCAGTGTTTAAAGGGAATATAATAAAAATAGCCACAATTATGTCCATTGCATAATAGACATTTCCAGAGACAGCATGGTTTAAAATTGGACCTGATTTTTATTCTGTTTCTGACAATTATTAGCTATGTGACTTTGACAAATTACTAACTTTGTTATTATTTTTTAAACAAGGTAATATGTAACTATTAAGCTACTATGTGAAAAGTACCTAACCCAATGCCTAGCACATAATAAATATTCCCTCTCCTGTGGCCCGGTGGTGAAAAATTCTATCATCTTGGTGTGACTTCAGAGCCCTCAGGTTTTCAGGTCATTCTCTTGAGGGTTAAGCTGAGTTAACAGAATATAACAGTTATTTTGCTTACTGCTCCCCAGGCCTCCTACCAGAATTAACAGCAACCCCTGGAATTATTTCCTCCCTCAAATTCCCCAGCTCAGAATTCTATGCAGTGATTCATATCAATGGGACTGCAATCAGGACCCAGGTAGCCTGCTATTTCTACACCTGCTATCAAGGTCAGCAGGCCAGGGCTTGAGGCCAGCAAACCCACAGCCTCTGGTGCTCCCTGGAGGCTGCCAGAACTGGTCTTCATGCAAGGAACTCCAGCCTCTAAAGGGGCATAAAGGGAAATTTGGAGCCTCACTCTTTTGTGTGTTTAAGATATATATATATATATATATATATATATATATATATATATATATGAATCTATCTATCTATAAATGTGAAATCTATATATCTATCTATCTATAAATGTGAAATCTTTTTCACATTTAAGATATATCTATCTATCTATCTATCTATCTATCTATCTATAGATAGATAGATAGATAGATAGATATATCTTAAACCTCAAGTTTTCACCATCAGGCACTAACATCCATTTTTAATTTCTGATATAGAGGGGTTATTTTTCTTTCTATGTTCATTAACTTTCTATGTCTAGAGATGACTCTTTTAGAAGCAGTAATATAAACATTGAAAGAGGTCATAAAAGCCAGCATATCAGGGAAATGCAAATCAAGACCACAATGAGATACCACTTCTCAGGGTTAGGATGGCTATTATTTTACAAAAAGCATACACACAGAAAATAATAAGTGTTGACAAGAATAAGGAGAAACTGGAACTCTTGTGCATTGCTGGTGGGATGTAAACTTGTGCAGCCACTATGGAAAATAGTTTGACTCTTCCTCAAAAAATTAAATCCATATGATCCAGCAATTACACTTCTGGGTAGCCCCCCAAAGAACTGAAAGCAGGAACTTATGCAGATAAATGGGTACCCATGTTTATAGCAGCATTATTTACAATAGCCAAAAGGTAAAAACAATCCAAGTATCCACTAATAAATAGATAAACAAAATGTGAGAATATATATATATATATATATATATATATATATATATATATATATATATATACACATACATATATATATATATATATGATGGAATATTAGTCAGCCTTAAAAAATAATGAAATTCTAACACGTGGATGAATCTTTACAACATGGATGAATCTTTACAACATGAATGACTCTTTAGACATTATGCAAAGTGAAATAAGTCAGTCACAAAGAACAAATACTCTATGATTCCACTCATATGTGGTTCTTAGAGTAGTTAAATTCATAGAGACAGAAAGTAGAATGGTGATTGGAGAGGATGGGGAAGGGAAAATGGGGAGTTATTGTATAATGGATATAGAGTTTCAGTTTTTCAAGATAAAAAAAAAACTTTGGTGATAGGTAGTATTGACAGTTGCACAACAATGTGAATGTACTTAATGTCATTTTGTTATGTATTTTACCATAATTTCTAAAAATTAGTTTGAAGTAGTTTTTATGAAACAAGCATACCAAAAAGAACTAGATTTTTTTTTCTCAAAGAGTACTTTTTAACAAAATAATAGATTTTAAATCTAGGAGAAATGAATATTCTGTCCTTTGGGCAAATGTGTGGGCATATACTGAGTGTGACAATATGCACTCTCCTTCTACTTTTTTCTGTTTCATTTTTAACAAGAAGATTGGGACCAGTCCCTCAGCTGAAGTGTAGGTAGGCATTGATCATCTTTAGCAGATTCCTTCACATCCTAAGACTTCCTCTGCTTCTTTTTCCATTCAAACAAGCTCCCTGCAATGATAAGAAATCAATCTATACTGGGGTGAAATAACTCATTACAGCTTCAAGTGGCACGCTCCTCTTGGGAAGAGGTATATTTGGTATAGCCTCAAAGCCCTAGCAATAGCATAGTTACAACTGAAATTTGAAACTCTAGCCAGAGGAGAAGGAAGAAACTAGGAGTTTTATTTCATAAGACACTTGAAGTCATACCATGCTACTATTCAGTATGGGTAGTCAAGACTTGAGTCATGGACAATTTATTTTAATGCTACATCAATTGTATACCCTTAGTAAACTGAGATTAAAAACAATGGGCTTTACATGGTTTTTGCAAATAGACCACATTAAGTTCATACACCTATTATGTGCCAACAATGTACTCAAAAGCACGCAGGGCAGTGTACATTCAAATTGATGCGACATAGTCCTTGTCCAAAAGGAACAGGAAAGTTAGTTCAAAACAAGATTATGAATAACTCTATATGTGGCTAACACTTTTTTCCCTCCACCAGGATTAACTTGGATGAGTCTCACAGTATTATTGTGCATGGTTTTCTTATACTACTAGAGGCCCGATGCACGAAATTCGTGCAATAGTAGGCCTTTTTTCCCCTGGTTGCCGGCACCAGCTTCCCTCTGGCACCTAGGACCCGGGCTTTCCTCGCAGCCTTGGCTTCGTCCGGAAGGACATCTGGTCTAATTAGCATATTACGCTTCTATTATTATAGATTTACTAAATCTTATTTTAATTATATATGTTCGTTTGTCTTTTCAATTATACTGTGGGTATAAGATGCATCAAAAACATAATATGTTATATTTGCATGTAAAGAAGACCCTTCATGTTTTTTGGCAAATAGCACTATCTCATTATCTGTTGTAAAACAAATTACCTTACATTTTAATGGGTTAAAACAAAATTTATTATTTCTCATGATTCTGCAAGTCAAGAATTTGGCATGGCTTAGCTGATTTGTCCTGCTTCACATGATGTCAGTTAGAGTTACTAATATACCTGCATTTAGCTCTAAGTGGGGCTGTGGTTTGGAACATTCAAAGATGCCCACTCATAAGCCAGGAATTCTCTTCCTGTGGTCACTAATAATTCATTAGTCTACCCTAAATTTCCTTATAGCATGGTGGCTGGATGCCAAGGGGATAAAAGCAAAAGTTGCCAGAACTCTTTAGACGGTGGCTCATCAGTCCCAGAATGTTATTCCCACCACATTCTATTCATAAGACTCAAGGGGAGAGAAAATAGAGTCTATATATATATTTTAAATTGATTTCAGAGAGGAAGGGAGAGGGAAAGAGAAATGGAAACATCAATGATGAGAGGATCTGATTGGCTGCCTCCTGCACACCCTCTACTGTAGATTGAGCCTGCAACCTGGGCATATGCCCTGACCAGGAATCAAACAATGACCTCCTGGTTTATCTGTCGATGCTCAACCACTGAGCCACGCCAGCTGGGCTAGATTCCTTTTCTTGACGAGAGGAGCAGCATGAGCATAAAAGAATGGGAGGTACTGTTGGCTGCTGTATTTGAAGGCTGTGTACCACAATAACATTTTTAATAAAGCCTCCTAATTACCATAAATACCTAGAAATATAGAGTAAGTCATAATAAACATGTCTTTAAATGAAGATCTGAGCTCTCAACAAGTATTGAAATCCCTAGAGGCCTAAAGAGAAGAAGAAATTGAAAACCAGTGTAATGATTCAACAGCTGATGATTCACTTCTCCGTCCTTTTTGAGGTTACTTATGGCTATATGACTTGCTCTGAACAAAAAAAAAGTATGTAAAAGAAAAGTGATAAATGTCATTTCAGGGGGAATTTTTATAGCCTGTGTTCAACTGTCCTGCCTCATTATCATGGAAGAGCATGTTGAGATGGAGTCCCATCAGCCTTCATCTCTGAATGACTACCATAAGTAGAACTCTCCTCTAACTTCTGTTGAACATGATTTTGACCAAGAAATGAATCCTTGTTGTACTAAATCCATGTTGGAATTACGTCATCATAACCTTGTCTACTCCAACGGATACATGAGCCTTCATTGATATACTGCAGTAAAGAAGAAGTAGAATAAAAAAGGGAGGAATTAGATGCAAGAAGGACCTAACTGGGGGGAGAGGGGAAAGAAGGGGTACATTAGATTAATTCTACAGAATGTTGTATTATAAGGGCCACCTAAATCCAAATGTCTCTTCACATCCTCCAAAAACCAACCAGAAAAGGAAATAAAAATCACCTATAACCCATGCCTACAGCATAACTGTGAGGCAAAGAATATTGCAGGCATTAATATATGTGTAATTAGGGAATAAACATTCAAAACTATCAAAGTCAGCTCCAGAGCCCATCTCATAATACAGGCACAGATTGTAGAGGAAAGAAGCCTAGAGGAGGCAGAGCACGGATGATATCTACCCCAGAAAGAGTCTTATCCTTAACAGGGAATGCAAAGAACAGGTGCAGGTCCTGGTGAATCACATCACTGGCCACCAGATAATATAAAAACAAATAATTGGACCTGCATGGGGAGAGACAACCAGTCATTATCTGCCTCCTAAAGGAACCAGAAAATTCCACCTTTGAAATGTTCTGCACCCAGAAAATTTTGATATAAATCTCTTATCTCCACCTGATCAAGCCTTGAGAAAGCAATCAACTTGCAAAAGAAAGAGAACAGAAGAAAATATTATAATATACCATGAAGTTGCAATTAGCAAAAGCCAAACTGTGAGAAACTTTATTTTATTTTATTAATTTTCCAGTTACAGTTGGCATACAATATTATATTAGTTTCAGCTACATAGCAGAATAATTAGACATTTGCATATCTCACCAAGTGATCACCCCATTTTCTTAAAATGATAATTATCTTTATTACGTCTTATAGGAAATAAAATAGTTTTAAAGAGAAGCTTTATACAGCCGTTCTTTTTAATGACACTTTTTCTTGCTTTCTGAACCAAGAACCTACATTTTCATGTTGTACGAGGCCTCACAAATCATGTAGTTTTCTTCCTATCCTGTGATAAAAGTTTTCCTTATTTATTTACCAACATAAAGCTTTTTATCCTTCCATAACCACCAAGTTTCACCTTGTTATGAGGAATTGAAAAAGATAGAAGAAAAAGCAACCAAGAGACATGGGTAAGCATTACTTTAGAACAAAAAATTAGTGCTCCAATGCTAAAGTAATTGATTTGTTTTTTAAAAGTGAGTAGGTTAAATACTTTCAAATTTACATTTTAGGATTATTCTAACAAGGATATGAACATCCCACCCCATCAATATCTTCCTGTCCTGCCTCAGGACTTAGTATAGAAATCAACAGAGAACCAACCTTCACTCCCAGCTTAAACCTCTACCAGTGAATTAAATACTCTGTGTCCCAATTACATCTTCCTGGTTCTTTTCAGAGAAGGAAGTTCACTCTGTTTGTTCTCTCCTTTTTCTTTCTTTGAGCAGAATTCTTCTCAGGTATCCACAGCCCACCCTACTCATAAACTTTGGAGTTGGGAGGAAGGGAACTTCCCAGGAAGCAATCATGAGGATTCAATCCTAGTGCCCTACAGGTCCTGTTTAGAAAGTGATTGGGTTGTTTCCTTACCGTTGGAGGCGATATATCTCTTCACAATCGAAACAAATGGAGATATTTCCCATCTCTAAACTTCTGTGCAGCCTGAGAGTGATTCATTAATCATTCCACCCCATACAAGAGTTTGAACGATGCCCAGTAATGAGTGTTAAAAATTTGTGATCCTATTGTGATACATCCTGACACACCGTCAGCTTGAACAGGGGCAGAGGTGGTCATCTGGAGCCCCATGTCAAGCAGAAGGGAAGAACACCTGTCTTAGTTGTGCTCAAGGTGGCACCATTGCTTGAATCCCAACTTCATTTTCAGCACTACTATTTAGGAACTTCAGGGCTCCAGGCATCACATTATTGCCCCCTGGTGGATGGCATGATGTCATAGCTTGTCCATCCTGAACACCTAGGTGAAGTATTTCTCCAAGCTTGGTTATTAATTTGATGTGTGAATCCCAGTAACTGACAATTTTAACATATATGCCTTCTCTAGAGCAGTGAAATATTTTTCCATAAACTTGGAAGTTTAGACACTCATTTAGCTGACAGTGTCTCTCAATTATCAGTGGTTTTCACCACTATGTTATTTATTGATAGCTTCATTGTTCTTAAAGTCCATTTCTCTAGTCCCTGGCATACTATTTCTTGCAAAAAATTCTGAATAGCCATTACTCAGCTACTAAGCATCTAGGGGACCCGGTCACTAGCAGGGGTACTGGCCAGAAACTTCAAATTATAAGAGCAGTTCAATCACTGACTTCTTTTTCCCTTCCAGGAATGACACCCGTTTCTTAAGAACTGGGTGAGTGTGATGTTGGATATAAAAAATGAATGTCCAAGCATTTTGGCTAAAGCTCCTCATCCCTCACTACAATACAACTAGGTACTAGAAAAGTCATGAAAAAAAAAAGTGTACTTCCTTATCTGATAAGGGTATCTACCAAAAACTACTGCAGTATCATTCTTAATGGAGAAATTTTGGAAATTTTCCATTCAAAAATCAGTATTGAGAAATATAACTACTATAAATACTTGTATTCAAGATGGTACTTCTCACATTAAGATACCTCTTCCTAGTCCATCTATATTTTCCTCTCCAAGTTAGCACAATGAGAGAATAAAATAAGTAAAAAGGTACAAGGATTGAAAAGGAACAAATTGAATTCTATTTATTCATAGAAAACATTAAAATACCATTTGTAATTAAATTAATAAATTGTAGCAAAGTGACTGGATATAAAAATCAATATTCAAAAATCAATTGTATTTCTGTACACCAGTAAAAAAAAAGAAAAGAAAAAGAAAACCATACTTTTTAAGAAGAGGTTAATTTCTATAGCAATAAAAACATTAGGTACCTAGAAATTAATCTAATAAAATATGTTTAAAATTTTTATAGGGAAAATCATAAAATTTTGTTGCAAGCCATGAAAGAACATCTAAATAAATAAAGAAGATACCTTAGTGGATAGGAAAATCAAATCTTGAGTCCTAACTCTTTCTGAATTAATGCATAGATTCCATGCATTACAATCAAATTTCCCTCAGGGCTTTTCTAGGAATTTGACAAATGCTTAAATTCTTATAGAAAGGCCACAACCAAGAATTGTCAAGATTTTCCCAGAGAGGGGATGAGAAGAGAGAGAGAGAGAGAGAGAGAGAGAGAGAGAGAGAGAGAGAGTAGAAGACAAGTTCTATTGAGATTTATTATAACAAAATGCCGATTATCAAAACAGTCACGGGGTGTAGAGCACAGCATAGGGAACATCGTGAGTAATCCTCTAATAACTGTGTATGGTATCAGACGGGTACTAGGCTGATCAGGGTCATCACTTGGTAATTATATAAATGCCTAATCACTATGTTGTACACCTGAAACTCATATATTACATGTCAACTGTAATTTTAAAAAATTATTTTAAGACTTACAATAAAAGCAAAGAGTGACTGGCACATTGACAATGTAACACCTAAGAGAGCTCAGAAACCGGCTATAACATATTTGGAAATGATGTGTCAGAATTAGTATTGTAGACAACTGCAGAAAGAATAAACCATTCAATGCGTATACTGGGATGACTAGATACCCATTTTTAAGTAAAAGAAATTTTATCTCTACCTCACAGAGCACACAAAAATCCATTAAAATGAATTAAAGACTTGAATGTGAAAGGTAATTAAAATATACATGGTAAAATTTTATTCTTGGTTTGGGACTAGATAGTGATTTTAATCCAAAGGGCAGTCTAAATCCAAAATCTCAGAGGAGAGTTTTAAAATTTTTTTAAATTTATCTTTATTGTTGAAAGAATTACAGATGTCCCCTTTTTTCCTTCCAATGACTTCTTCCACTCCACTTCCACCCCTCCCCAGGCCTTCATCGCACTGTTGTGTGTCCATGGGTTCTGCATAAATGCATATAAGTTTCTGGGTTAATCTCTTCTTGCCCCCTCTTCATCAGTCTGTTGCATGCTTCAGTGTCTCTGGATCTATTTTGTTTGTCAGTTTATTTTGCTCATTAGATTCTAGTATATATGAGTGAGATCATGTGATACCAATCTTTCTCTGACTGGCTTATTTCACTTAGCATAATACTCTCCAGGTCCCTCCATGCTGTCTCAAAGCATAAGAGATCCTTCTTTCTTACAGCTGCATAGT
The DNA here is from genome assembly GCF_964212035.1 of Myotis nattereri. Taxonomy (NCBI): domain Eukaryota; kingdom Metazoa; phylum Chordata; class Mammalia; order Chiroptera; family Vespertilionidae; genus Myotis; species Myotis nattereri. The sequence goes on from NC_138082.1 coordinate 39,944,100, forward strand.
ATGCCATTGTGTAAATATACCACAGCTTTTCTATCCACTCAACTACTGATGGGAAGTTGGGCTGTTTCCAGATCTTAGTTATTATAAATAGTGCTGTTATAAACATAGGGGTGCATATGTTCTTTCTGATCGGTGTTTCAAGATTCTTAGGATATATTCCTGTAAGTGGGATCACTGGGTCAAATGGCAGTTCTATTTTCAATTTTTTGAGGAAACTCCATACTGTTTTCCATAATGGTTGCACCAGTCTGCATTCCCACCAGCAGTGTACTAGTGTTCCTTTTTCTCCACATCCTTGCCAGCATTTGTCATTTGTTGATTTGTTGATAGTAGCCATTCTGGCTGGTGTGAAGTGTTACCTCATTGTTGTTTTAATTTGCATCTATATGATAATTAGTGACTTTGAGCATTTTTTCATATGTCTCTTGGCCATCTATATATCTATGTCTTTTTTGGAGAAGTATCTATTTAGGTCCTTTGCCCATTTTTTAATTTAATGAAAGGTTTGTCTTCCTTTCATTAAGTTATATAAGTTTTTATATATTTTGGAAATTAACCCCTTGTCAGGTGTATCATAGGCAAATATGTTCTCCCATACAGTGGGCTCCCTTTTCATTTTGTTGATTTTTTTTGTTGTTGTTGTTGTCGTGCAGAAGCTTTTTATTACAAATAAATCAAGAAGCCTAATGAAAAGTAACCATGATGCAATGTCTCATTCAAATAAATATTCAACAAATAAAAAGTAATTAAACATCCTAAAAATCTTCATTAAATCTGTGAAAATGATACAAAAGTAGAGAGGCATTCTTAGGTGCATACTGTCTTAGACATCTTATAACTTCTTGTCAAACATTCCTTTTGTCATTAAAGAGTAAACCCACTTTAGTAGATCTTAAGTTTCCTCACTGCGCGCTCGCACACACACACACACACACACACATACAACTAATAGTTGAGTTGACAAATGTGTTAATTACCTTGATTGTGGTAATCATTAAGTTTTCTTTTAAAAAAAATTAATGCAGGCATAAAAGAACAAAAACTAATACAACAAACACAGATATACCCAGTACTCACCTTAAGAAAAAAAGTGCTAATAGAGTTGAAGCCACCTGTGTACTCATCTCTGATAGAAAACTCTCCCCACCCTCCCAGACATAACCCCTTTCATTAATTTGATTTTGATTGTTTCCATGCATTTATTTGTTCTCTTACTGAATACTTAAATATTTCTAATGGTTTGGTTATGCATTTTTAAACTTTATGTGTGTTTGTATATATAATATATTAAATTGCTTACTTTTACTCAACATATTTTTAATTGCATCATGTTAATATATGTAACTCTGGTTCAGTAATTCTTACTGGTGTGTAGTGTTTCTCTTTGTGACCATTTCACAATGTATTTATTCTCATATTAATGCTCATATAAATATCATTTTCATATTTCCTAATTTTTGCTACTATTTACAATGCTGCTATAAACATTTCTCTGTAGATATGTATGAGTTCTATTGGAGTAGATATGCTGAGTAGTAGAGCATTTGCATTTTTAGGTTTATTGAAAATTAGCAAATTTATTCAAAGTTGTTACATAAAATATTCAGGTATTGCCTCCTTTATACACAGCAAACACCTTACAATTTTTCTCTTCCATTTGCTTCATTTCCTCACAATGTCTTCCACATAAATTGCAAATAACTTTTACCAAATAATATCTCCTGCTCTCAAGTCCCAACCACCAAACCTTCACACAATCTTATCACTATCCTTCTCCAGGTCATCTTCTCCCACAGACTGAAACCCTCTGCAGTGGTTCTCAACCTTCTGGCCCTTTAAATACAGTTCCTCATGTTGTGACCCAACCATAAAATCATTTTCGTTGCTACTTCATAACTGTAATGTTGCTACTGTTATGAATCATAATGTAAATATCTGATATGCAAGATGGTCTTAGGCGACCTCTGTGAAAGGGTCCTTCGACCGCCAAAGGGGTCGCGACCCACAGGTTGAGAACCGCTTCTCTAGGGCAGCAGAGTACTTGGTTGGCTATACCACTTTCCGTTTTCCCTTGACTCAGTGGCGGTAAGAAATGCCTCACCTAATGAGTGTAGTTTTTCTCCTTTCCTAGTTCCTTTTAGTAAAGCAAATTCTCCTGTGAATAAAATTCTTCAAATTTTCACACAAGTGGCTTCCCAAATTAAAGCAATGCATTAATCTGTCTTGTTTTACATGTTCATTTCAACTCTTATATCCTAGAGGAAATATCTATTTCTCTCTATATAAAAGAACTTAGTCTGGTCCAAAGAATCTGGATTTTATAGCTGATCTTCAGAAATTACATATACAATGTGTCTATGTGAGTATGAAATTTTACCAGGGGTTAGGTCTGTGACATCCATCATATTCTCAAAAAAGTTTATGACCCCATAATAATGTATAATCAACTTTTGTTATGGAATTAACTTCAGTACATATGGGTGAGGTCAGCCTCACTAGAGCCTTATGGGAAGGAGGGGTTCCTTGACTCCTCCCTCTCACTGCAGACAGCCTCTTTGCATGGTCTGTTTATTCCAGGAAACAACTACAAACTATAGGCTACAATTATTTTTCTTTCTGATCTATAATTTTAAAATACAACTTATAAATCAGAAACCTTGTCTGGCTATGTAAGTATTCTCAAGTTGAAGCCCCATGTATATAAAACATCTAATAAGTAGGCACTTCTGTATATTTGTTCTAGTCAACTGAAGTGATAATAAACAGTTAAACTTAACTCCTTTAAATATAATATCCTGGAAATTCTTTTAAAACTTCATCTACTGTATATTTCTATGGGACTTCAAAGAAATTATTGTTCATAACTATAAAAAAATAAGAAAATCATTTCTTCAGCTGATCGCTAAGAATATTCCTTTCTTAATCTCCCATAGAGAATGCATTTATGAAAATCCAGCTAATATATTCATGGAATATGAGGATGTAGCCACCCATTTTTACAACTAAATCTCTCACATGAAAGAGTACATTGCTGACAACAGTAACGTTTGTATTGGCCAAGCACTGTGGTTTGATTAACTTTGCTCATTTATTTTATAAATCTGTTATAAAGCCATTAGAAGAGTTTTATTACTCGAATTATGAGGCTGAGTCAGAGTGGCCTTTTAAATCTATAAATTAATTAGGACTCTATTTCCAGAGCACTGAAAATATCCACTCTTCTTTCAATGAATATATTTTCCTACTTTATTACAAATAAATTGTGATTTAGTTCACAATTTCCCCAGTTGGCCATCATTCATATGTATGCTACTTGAATAGATCAGCAAATATAATTATAAATTTCCTTCCCTAGCCATTTCTGAGAAGATGAGAGAAGTATCATATAGAAGAAATTAACTTCAATAAAAACATTGTCTATATTCAACATATGGTCTAAACCTATATTCTTTATTTAAAAAAATACTTCTTGCTGTCTTTATAAATTTAACATGAGAATTGTCTCAGCTCAGTATTTTTTTTTTTTTGCCATTTGTTTTTTTCTACTACTTTATCAAGAGTCACTCCTCAGTTCATCCTTATTAAGTTTTATTTTCCATGTCTAACCATTTTATGCCAGATTTGGCTTGTGCTTTTTTTCTAACTACATTCAAAATCATATCTGATTGTGTCCATGAGGTTTGGGCAGGCCTGACTCCACTACCATCACCACCCCCACTTTGGTCACAGTGATTGGTCCAGGGATAAGTTCAAGATCCAGGCTGAGTCAATCTGGAAAAAGATTTCTCTCAGGGTTTTCTAGGCTGATAGGGTTTAAGATTAGAGCTGATGGGACCTTAGCACCACACAGGAAGAGATTGTCTGAGGACAGTGAAGCCACAGAAAGCAGAGCAAGAGAGATCATCTAAAGACATTTTTTGAACACCTAAATCCAGCTGTGCCTGGTCAATCCCTTAACTTTTTTTTTCAATAAAAGTAATGATTTGCTTAAAGCAGTTTGAGCCATGTTTGTATTATAAAAAAATAAGAGCTCCAATGCCTTGCTTTAAAATGTCTTATATCCATTCAGGAAAAAAAAATAAAGTTATTACTACAAAAATCCTAAATATGCCCCATAGAACAACATTGCATTAGTCAGGACACATTAGATTATGAGGAATTGAAAGCAATTTTAATTTTGTATAAGTTAAATGGACTGTCTCATTATTTGCTCATCTCTATAAAGTTTCCGAGGTGAAGCCAGCTTGGGCCTGACTGGTTCCCAGAACTCAAACACTATCTTTACCACATTAATTCTCCATTAATCCCTCATTTCAGTTGGACATCATTTTCTCTTGCCTCAAACAGGTGTTCTCCATGTGGAGATAATGTGACCACTAGCAGTTCAGAATGGCATCCAGATCACATTTCTATGATCATTCAAAGGAAGGCTATGATTCCTCCAGCTCTGTGTCATCTGATTGTCCCTTCCTGGGTCATATCTATACCTGCAGAAAAAAATCACACGGCAATTGTAGAGAGTCTGTAACTAACCAGCCCTGAGTAACAGCTCACCTCTGTGATCAGATGGAAGTCTCTTATGATTGATGATCCCAGTAGAACCACATAAAATTGGAGCAGAGAGAAAGGGTGGGGATTAATTGACAGGTGCTTAGGTCACCCATTACATCTTTGTGTACAACACTGGCAACTTGAATATCTGGTCCCAAGAACAAGATGGAGGCTTCTATGAGAGAAACCATGTTGATCAGTGGTTCTCAACCTTTCTAATGCCATGACTCTTTAATACAGTTCCTCATGGTGTGGTGATCCCCAACGATAAAATTATTTTCGTTGCTACTTCATAACTATAATTTTGCTACTGTTATGAATCATAATGTAAATATGTGATATGCAGGATGTATTTTCATTGTTCGCGACCCACAGGTTGAGAACCGCTGATGTAGATCAAGAGGCCTGGCACTTTGAGGTTCCCTAGTCAAATGGCTAGATCTCTACTCAAACAAATATAATAAAACTTGCCAAAAGTTAGACCCACATTTTTAGAACCTTTTAATCTGCTTTTGTAATGTGGGCTTTCAGTCAAGATGGCAGTATGGGTATATGTGGTATTCGGAACCTCCCACAACCACATCAAAATTACAATAAATTATATAACAGCCATCATTCAAAATGCCTGAAATCAAGGAACTGAAGTCCTATAACCAATGATATAAAGAAGAAGCCACATCAATACTGGTAGGAGGGGATGGAGACTCAAAACAGGCTAGTCCCACACCCATGTGTGGCTTAAAACCAGGTGGGATATCTCAGCTGCAGAGGTCTCCCCTAAGAAGGAAGGGTTTCAGACCCACACCAAGCTCCCCAGCCCAAGGTTCCAGTGCCAGGAAGAGAAGTCCCTATAACTTAATAAATGGCATTGTAAGTTAAAAGGCAATGGAACAATACCTTCAAAAGGATGAAGCATTCATTCTCAAATTATTCAGAGATGAGCAAAGAATAAGGACATATTCAGATATACAAAGGATAAGATATTTTCCTTCCATTCATTATTTCAAGAGAAGCCACAGAAGAATGGGCTCCAGCAAACTCAGGGAGTAAAATGAAAAGAAAAAATTTAAAATGTGAGAAAATGGAACCAGCCCAATAAAGCAACAAAGAGGACTCCAAGGTAACTGGCTGTGCAGCCCATATTGGAGTAAGAGAACAGAAAGACCATCATCAGATGTCTTCAGGAAAACTATTCAAAAGTTCACTTTATTTTATGGAGCATTTTGGTTGGGCACAGGTGAGGAGAGGATATGTAGATAGCAAGCACTACACGTGAAAAAAAATTGACTAGGTAAACAACTGCTGCAAAGGGAGGAGTGTATCCTAGCATACAGCATGTGCTTTAGCTCTACTGTGACTAATACTTACAAGGCGGTAATGATTTTACACTAAGTATTGATTTAAAATAGTTGTATATAATAGGAGATGGATAGGAGAAAATATAAGATAGTATAACATCATAACAAGATGCCTAAAATTAATAACTTGAAGAAATAGTAGTACCAGGTCGTTATTTAGAAATATGGACTTAATAGAGAAGGCAGATTAGAAAGTCAAGAGATTCTATTTGGGTAGCAAGACATGAAGGTTGGTCAGGGACTTATTTTTCCTTTTAAGCTTAATGGGACTTCAATTTTTCAACCAGTTGCATAATTATTGATTTTTTTACTTCCCAAGTATATCTTTTAAAAGCAACAACATTTAAAAATCAAGAGATATCCAAATCTTTGGATACCTAGCTCACTAACCTGGGCTGTATTTATTTATTACAGCTCGGAAGACAAGCCATGTTGACTGACTCCTTTGGTTTATATCTACAAGACAAATTCTAAATATTTAAGGACAAAACGCTTTTGTTGATTCCATCAGTGTAATCTACTATTATTTGAGCATCCCACTTAATTTCACCTGGTCCATTTCTGCGTTTTATGACGGATTCTAATGTAAGATTTGTACAGCTGCCGGCTCTGTTAGAGAAGCACTTGGCCATCTCACAGTTAAGAGGCTCTGAGAATTTGTTAGCTCCTTGAAGTCTTGTGGATTTTTAGACATACAAATCCTAAGTTTAAGAAATTGTCAAAGTAATCTCCAATAGGAATTTGGTCAGAAAACACTCCAAATCCCTCAGACAGAAAAAGCTGTGAGTCCTTTAGATATCTTTGGAGGTCTGAAGAGAGGTCATGTGTTCAAATCTGCTAATTACGTGGCAAATCAGATTAGTTTGGCAAATTCCTGCCATGGTGCTATACACTGAGGGAGAGCAAGTCAGTGCCTGCTACATTACGTCCCTGGGAAAACTGCTGATTCCTTTTAACTACCCCGGTCCTCCCAATCCCCAAAGCCTCTGCAGAAATATCCAGTTGCCCTCTGGGTAGAATGATCAGACCAAAAATAGATGATCAAAAAGTTGTTATAATCAAAACTTTTCATGTTTTTACTTTCAACTCTTCAGTTCCTTCTTACTATGCCAACCCAATTGCTCTCAAAACAGAACTTTTCTTTAATCCAACGCTGATTTTTTTGTTTGTTTGTTTTATCTATATGATTGGCTTTTTCCCTTCAACTTAATTGACTTTTTATTTGATTAAGGCAAGTAAATCAATTGATTGATTTGGTTACCTGCTTACCTAATCTTTATAACAAACAAATGAGACCTTAATTCAATTAACATTTTATAAGCTTTACTAGAGCCAAAATATTTGCCTAAGCATTCTATAATGGTTACATTTAGTTTCCTGGTCATGTTTGCAAATAAATGATCAGTTTTGAGTATTCCAATTACATAATTTAAATTTCCTCACTTTTAGATATGTAAAACGTAGTTTTTTAAATTATATAATTTGTGTGTATAAACTTCTCTTGGCATGAAATATCTAGTTTTAAACTAACACCAAAAGCATAAATCCCTGGTATCTCCTCAAACAGTTGAATTACATGGATTGCTGAAGAAAAGAGACATATTTTAATGCAATCTTTCCTAGATCCTTCAAAAGTTAATCTCAGTAGTGTTTGTTCCGATTGTTCACCCTGACCTGTCAGATTTCAAAGGACTACCCTGGGTGAAAATAATTTGGCACTGACAACGAGCCAACATGCAAATCAAAAATATATATTCTCTGCCTAGATGTCTAGCTAGAAAATTCATATTTATTTTTAAGTCTCAGCACAAATGCTGCCTCCATTCTGAAACCTCCAGCACCTGGCAAATTTCATGGGTTGTAAAGGATAGAAATGGATTGTGACTAAAGAATGGAAAGAGAAGAATTATTGGGAAAATTCTGAATGACTCCCAGAACCTCAGGAAGAGCTAAACAACTCAACCTTGAGGTGAACAGAAACCAGGACAACCTCAAAGATCTGTACAGAAGAGCTTTTGGATTTTCCCTCCAACGTCCTACCCAAAAGTGACTTATGACCAATAGCTTTATATTCATATCAAATTCCAGGGAGAGAGAGCATGGCTAGATGAGATGGCCGATAGATCAAGGTCGGCCACTATGGGAACCAGGAACTGTTGTCATCCCAGTTTGTGTCTCCTGTCACCTTTGACTTGGATGCAACTTCTCCTGTATTTCAAATGCACTTTTACAACCTTGTAAGACCAATAGTACTTTTGAAATACTTTAAAGCGCAGAGACTTTTTCCATATTTTAATCCTTAGTATAGAGCACAGTGACCGATATGTCATAAGCACAGAAAAAAAATTTTTGTATGAGTTAAATTATATTTTATGTGTCCACAAGAAAGTCAGAGTAAGCTTGTGTCAACCATCTCCCAAAATACTCTGTGCAACCTCTTTAGTATGTGTTAAACTAGAAAGGAGTCTGATTTAGAATACAGATGTGCAGGGTTAGGGAATTGAACTGAATCATTTTGCCCTTCTGAGTACCCTTTACTCAAGGTGCTGGCATGTTTTTCCCGAAGGAATTATTTTTTTAAAATATATTTTTATTGATTTCAGAGAAAGGAAGGGAGAGGGAGAGAGAGATAGAAACATCAATGATGAGAGAGAAACATTGACCAGCTGCCTCCTGCACCCCCTACACAGGGGATCGAGCCCACAACCCTGGCATATACCCTGACTGGGAATCGAACCATGACCTCCTGGTTCATAGGTCAATATTCAACCACTGAGTCACACCAGCCGAGCCCAAAGGAATTAATCTTATTATTTTATGTTTTATTATGTAATATTTGATACAGTCATAAGATATATATAATACATAAGTTATAAAGGATAATAAATTATGAAGAAAAGAAATACTATGAGCCCGATATTTAGTCTAAGAACAAGATAATTACTAATACCAGTGTATCTATGAGATCTTTCTCTTTGTCATCCTCCTGACTCCCCCTCGCTAAGGATGATCACTAACCTAAATTTTACTTTCCCTCAATAAAAAAAAAATATAGTTTTATAACATATGTATTTATCACTAAACAATATATTTTCATCATTACTAAATCTCTATGGAATATATGTTATAAGCCATGTTCCTTTGTAGAAATAGGAACTTAGGTAACTCTATATTACTTACCCAAGGCCAAGCAGCCCACTGAACCAGAGCCCGATGTAGCTACCTCTTCTTGATTCAGAACATGAGCCATGTTAATACTTGAGGTAATACTGGAATAAAAAGCAACTGGGTAAGTCATTCTTTTCAGCTTAGTTCAAACACAGTCTCAGAATTCTTCCACCGACAATAGATCAGACAGTCACTACCAATTTCTTGGAATGTTTAAAGGAGCAAACTGTTTTTGATCAGAAAATCCTATTAGTTGAATAACACAAACATAACTATTAATCCCAGTGCTTTTTCACCAAGAATAACAAGATTTCTATTTCATTTGAATGTTGGGAATACTTTTTAATACAGAGATCCAAACAATTTGATATTAGTAAGCTTATCTTAAAAGACATCTAGGAGTGATGGTTCCTCTAATTTGAAAATTGGTAAAAAAAAAAAAAAATCATCTTGAGAGTGTATGTACCAGGGCCATTTTGCTAATGACAGCATTCTTTCTATATTACATTGTAATATAATCATAGACTCTCGGTATTTAAAATGCAATGTGTTATCCCTGCTCTCACAGTATCTTATTTTTATAGATGGAATTACCCGATCTCAATTAGTAGACTTCATCACACCCAAAATTCTTTGACCAAGCTGTTCTCAGTCCAAGAGATTTTGGCTTTTGTTTAATAGTTCATCAGACACATTCAACTTGAGGTAAGTCTTCTTAATTTTCTGCATCAGATGTGCTACTGAGTTCCTGCACTTCTGAAACTGAGATCCTATTTTATGCACCATGTCTAATATGTACATTTTGTTTTGAACAAAAACGTATTTCTTTCTTCTGATAATTGAACCCTACTTTCCCATGCATACCCCATTCCATCTGACTCAGGAGGGCACATGATCAGTCCCTGGGCCTGAGTGATTATATCTAAAATGGTCATGTGATCCCGAACTGGCTAATCTGACCCTACATGAGGATTTTTATATAAGTGCTATCAGAAAACACATCTTTTTCCTTTGAGGCATTTTAAATTGATAAGAGATGTGTCTTGAGGTAGTTAACTGTTAGGATGTTAACTGCTAGGTTGTAAGTCGTATAGTGCCAACAGAAATCTAGGCTGCCATGTAAGAAAACATTTCCAAAAAAGGTATTAAAATTATCCAAACTGATCTTCTAAACATGAATAACACAATGGCAGAGATTACATATACCTGAAGAAACTCCAACTCAAAGAGACCTGACAAAGACTTTTGTTTGGAATCAAGTTTCACCATTTTCCATTTATTTCCATTTCCTCATTTGTAAATACAAATAATATAGTGTCCACTATATTGGAGTGTTATGAGGATTAAATGAACTAACAAGTATAACTCAGAACAACCCTTAGCATATAAAAAGAATTCATGAATATTAGCTACTGCTAATACTAACATATCTTATTTACATATTTAACCCAGTTGCTCTGCTGTATTCCAACTCTTTCTTGATTTCTCTGCTGCTGTCTGCTTAGTCTAACCAATTACCTATCATCGTTCTTGTTAACATTTTCAGTTTGACTAAACTTCCTTTTGTCATCTGCAGGTGGATATGACAAAAATGCTCATCCCTCTAAATTCTGCTTCTTTTCCCACTTGGTTTAGTCTGTCCTGCTGTTTATGAAATTCATTGTTCTCTTTCTGACAACAGGGAATCTTGAAAGTCATCCAGTCCAATCACTGAAACTCCTGCTGTGATAGGTATTATGAATAATTTATTTTTCTAGATTTAGAAGTTGATTTCAGGCAAGATATATTATACCAGTTTTGCAAAATTTTTATTACTGAAATGGCAAGTTTGACTAAATAATATAAGCCATTATATTTTAGTTTATAAACTATAATATACACGATGTATTATAAATCATAATAATGCATAAAATAGTATGTTATAAATATAATATTATATAATATTTTATTTTCATCCTAGATTGAGAAATGCCATTTCTGCTAATGAAAAATAATGATCTAATTACATTAATAACAGCTATAACTTTTGAGCAATTTATGTGCAGGGGAAGAGATTTTTATATGCTATTTCATTTCACTCTTACCATAATTCTATCAGGTATTTATTATTGATATGTCTATTTTACACATTAAAAATTTAAGATTGAGAAAGATTAAGTGACTTCAGGAATTTGATAAGCCTGGATTCCAATCCATGTCTTTCTAATGCAAAAACTTAGTTTTTAACAACTCTGCTCTACTGCACAAAAATGGGATAAGTGCCTTGAATAGAACTAGCATTTTTATTCCACTTTAAATAATATGTTACTAAAGCACAAAACAGGAAAATCCAAAAGATTAAAGTTGAGGAGGCTCTGGAAATCTATAGATAAAATAAGTTCTGGAGAGAGAGGATAACTATACTACACCTTGACTCATCCATGAAGTCAGAACAAGTATGAGGTCTAACTGTAGTTAGAAACCAATTTTCTTTCTACTTTTTTATAGCTTCTCTTTCCCCATACTTTAAACTGTCCTAATCTGCTTTCCTACTGTGACTTATTTCCGGGAATGTATAGTTGGCATAACAGCATCTTCACACCTAGTGAGCAGTGTAGCTATGCATGCTGGGAATGGTAAGGATCATGAAGAACTGTACAGGTACAATACAAGACATTGCCACTTCAGAAACAAAGACATAAGCTCTGCTGAAGGTGGGAACTGGCCAAAGGCAATCACATCCAAACCACAGGAGCACCTTCACATGTAAAAGCAAACTCAGTCAGTAGCAGACTCGCAGAACACTCTGATGAGAAAAATACATGGGTTTTTTTTGAGAGCAGCTTCTTCTATCTATTGAAGTATGTGCCTTCAATCACAAGATACCCATTCATCCAGTTGTTCTACAAACACATACTCATTATATAGTCAGGCACTATGCTTGGTACAGGGAGTGCCAAAATGAATGAATGAATAAATGGCCCAGGTCTCAAAATCTTCATAGTCTAGTAAAAAGATCAAATATGTAAATGCTTTGATGCCCAACAGAAAAAAAAAAGAAAAAAACCCACCAGAAATATACCTGCATTCAAAGGTGGCTTTATTATTTACTGCAGCGAAGGAGACCTTACACCATGGGGAATAAAAGGGAATCTCAGAGCCTGTTGGGGGGACTTACAGAACTTGGGCTCATGTTGGATAATTTTAGGGAAGGTTCAAGGAAGCAGAGGTTTGCTTTGGGTTAGGTATTGTCAAAAAGTGGGGACAATTCTATGATTGGATATCTTAACAGTTTTTCTGTAGGAGAAAGGAAGAATGGAATGGGGTTAAACTTGTCATTGTAAAGAACCAGCAGCCTCTATGTTAGCAGGGGAAGGGCTGTGTGTGGCTATTCTTTGTAATTAGTACAGTATCCTTGTTTTTGTCTATGCTCAGATGTGATTATGGAGGGTTCTTGTTTATGTTATAATTCATTATGTGCATAAGTCACACAGTAACCTCTTATCATTTTGATATTCTGTGAAAATGTTATTTTCAGCAGGATAACACCATGGCCTAGCAGGGAGCTAGGGTGGCTTTTTCTTCCTCAATACTGAGTTACGCTATACCCTGGCAATTGCTAAATTATAAGAATATACAAATATTGTGGGAGTTTGAGAGACTGATAAACTGATCAATTCTACCTATGAATGGTGATTTTAGAAGGGATTTTCATGTGAATGGTAGCTTTAAGAATGCACAGAAATGTATTGGGTGAAGGAGAGCTCAAAGGTCATTTCCAAGCAGAAACAAAGTATACATAAGTAGATGTGAGCACACAGCATGATGAGGAACTTTGAGTTGGACAGTACGCTAGAATAAATGAGGGAAGTGAGTTAGTGAAATTAAGGTTGAGTTCGCAGATAGCGGTCAAGTCATGAAGAGAACTTGGACTTCATTCAGCTGGGAATATGAGCCCACCAAAATGATCTGAATAAGAGAATACCATAATCAGATATATGTTTTAGAAGATTTTGGAAGCTCTATGGAGAACAAACTAGTCTGAGAAGAGAAAAAAGAGAGATACCAATTAGAAAATTACTTTGGGCAAGATATGACAAATTTTTAAACAGAATCAGTAAAATGGGAATGGAGAACTGAGAAGATATGAGGCATTTCATTGACCAGACTTGGAGACCATATTCTCCACTAAAATGTAAAATATATAAGGGAAGGAATCAAGTACATTTTCCCACCACTTGGCACTTAATAACTAGTACAATGTCTGACATATAGTAGTTGCTCAGTGAATATTTGTTGAAGTAATAAACAAATTTTGAGGTTGGGTTGAGGAAGAAGATATCAATGAAAAAGTAGTATGTTTCTAGACCATGGTTCTGGGTGAGTGATTTAGTAAATTGAGATAAAGGAGCATATTTGTAGAGGAAGAAATAGTTTTCATTTTGGATGAATACGCAAAGCAAAACAGACATTGTTGGCTATATATATTAAAGCTCTTCAAGATGTCTTTTAAAAATAAAAATAACTTGAAATGTATTGATTAACTGAGTAAGAACCCATAATCCCAAAAGTATTACCTTATGTTAAAAGAGGTTAATACATTCCTTCCATGCTGAAAACTATCCTATAATGAATAAGTCTCAGACTTATTAATTATAATTAAGGACTAAAGAGACAGAGCTAAAAAATAAAGTTCTAGAAAATATAATTAGCATATGAACTTAGGAAATTCTTGTCTTTACCATAATGTTTTCAGCCTTATTGAAGTATAATTGACATACAGTCAATTCCACATTTTTAAAACCTGCACTTTGATGAGTTTGACATATTTGCATATCTCTAAAGTTGTCACAACAAGATAATGAGTATATCCATCACCTCCCAAAGTTTCTTTGTGTTCCTTTGAAATCCCTCCCTCTTCCTTTCACCAGTCCCCAGACAGCCACCGATCTACTTTCTCTGCATATACCTTAGTGTGCAGTTTTTAGAATTTTATATAAATAAAATCTTTCAGTATGTTTGTCTGACTGCTTTCACTTAGCATGATTATTCTGAGATTTATCCATGTCATGTGTGTATCAAAATTGTATTAGTTTTTATTACTAGGTGGTATTCATTGTATGATATCCAAACAATTTCTTTATGGAGTCTTCTGTTGATGGACAGTTAGGTTGTATGGTGGTTTTAAAATATGTCCACAAGGTTTTTGATGCCACTTCATTTAAGAAATGGAGCCTAATTCCCCTTTCCTTTGCAATGTGGGCTAAACTCTTTCCTAGTGGATACAACAGAAATGATGGCATGCAACTTTTGGGACTAGGTTCCATAGGATTTGGGACTTCCTTCTTGCTCTCTTCTGGATCACCCACTGTGGGGGAAGTTATTACCATGATGTGAGGAAACCCAATGGCATTGAGCCCTATGGAGAAGCCCGTGCAATGAGAAACTGCCCATAGCCATGCAAGTGAGCCATGTTGGAAGCAAAGCTTCCCATTTCAGTCCAGACTTCAGAGCCAGAATAACCCAGCTGAACTGCTCCCAAACTCCTGATCCACAGAAACTGTGAGATAATAAATGTGTGTTGGTTGAAGTCACTAAATTTTTAGGAAATGTGTTATACAACAATGGGACATTAATATAGGTTGCTTCCAGTTTGGGGATATTGTGAGTAAAACTGTTATAAACATTTGTTTACAAACCTTTGTATAGATATATGCTTCCATTTCTTCTGGTTTACTGTATATTTTGGCACAATTTTTATTTTGCTTTATATTATTTTCCATTCAGGTGTCAAGTTGACCCAACAAGGTTATAAGCTCCAGGGACTTATTTAATATTCCACTCAGTGCTCAGACCCATGCTAATTACCTAGTAAATGATCAATATGTTGAATTGAGATAAATTGAAAACAGTAAGCACTCCAATGACTTTCCGTGTACACCTGAGAGAGGAAGAGAGGTGATTCAATGTTGTTGGGGGACATACTGACTGGCCTCCCCTGCCTCCACCTTGTAAAAGATGAATTGATGCTTTAGGTCCAGGAAAAGAATGTAGTTTGGAGTCCATAAATAAAGTTCCCCCCCAGGTGATAGGAGTTCTAATTTGAATACTGCACATAACTGGGAAGAATTAATCCAGGGTCATCCTGGTGAAAAACTAAAGCGACACACTTCTCAAAATAGAAATAAAATGTACTTTATGACATTGCTAGACAGTGTCTTCTCTTTCAGCTGCTTTTCAACGAGTCCAAGTTGTGCTTAGGGAAGCTGACAATGACATTGAGAATTTGAGTAAGATATATATTTCAGCTCTCAGAAATGGCTGGAGAGAGGCATGTTTGTAGAAATACATACAGGAATGTCTTGGTTTTGTTTAATAGGTTTCCATGTGTTCCGTTGCTTTATCTGGCATGAAGGACACTGAGATTTCTAAAGGGGTAGGGATATAGGGTTTGAAATAGCCAGCTACCTCAAAGAAACTTTCTACACAAAGGGGTGCTACCCAACCACTATGCACTGATCAGTTCTACAGATTAGTGAGAGAGAGGAGTTACTCCATGTAGTCCTTGAGAGCTAGTAATAATGGGTACTTTTAAAAAATATTCATGAGATTTTCTGTTTTGCATTTTTCTGATCTTGATTCTATTCTGTGAATAAAACTTGCTTAGGGGAGATTTAGAATTTTTAAAACAGAAATGCAAAAAGGAAAAAATAGTGTTAACGCTTTGCGGTCCAATTTTATTTTTGGAATTCAAATAGTCTGGTCCAAATTAATTGACGGGATTGAATGTTGAGTTATCTGTCTCACTAGACCTCAGCTTGACATTGGACCTGCTCCTAGCGCCTGGTCTGTCGAGTCAGCCTCCACGTTGGACCAAAAAGGGTTAATATTCAGCTTCTAACACCAAAATTCAGCAAACTTTTATGGAGAAAAGACCAAAAGAATTTTCTAAACTCCTTTGTCTTCTCCTTTAAGAGAGCCAAGACTGGGGATCCTAATTATGATGTTTTCCTTAAGGGATTTGCTATGAACACAGTAGAGGAATTAGGAACACAAGCTTATTCTAGGCCTGGTGGGTTATGAAGGGCAGTAGACAGAGTAGAAGGGAGCAGAGTGAGTGGGAGAAATATTGAGGCTGCTGACACCCTCCCTGCCTCCCGCACCAAATTCACAGCGCAGACTCCTGATCAGAAACAAAGGACTTATTCATCATGGCAATAGCGGTGCTCAGCGTGGCAGCCTTTTCTGAAACCTGAATGTCCGCAGGTTGCAGGAAGAAGGCCACCTCACTCCTGCATGCTAGTTAATCGCAGTACAGGAAACTGAGCTTAGGAAACCTGAATCTTTGATAATGGACAGGAAGCCTATCTGAACTTTGCCCCATCAGTAGATATTGTCGTAATATCATGATTAGGAAATACATCTGCCTTCTGTCGCAGAGGGAGTCACTTTCCTCCAAAGCTGCTCGCTATACATTCAACCTTGAAAAGATAGTCTGGAGGAAAGGTAGTCAGTGTCTCCAAGATGTGTGAAATGATGAGACCCGAAGAGGACTGTGTCCCAACAGTCAATGCCTGATAAAAACCTTAAGAGCACCTTAAGCATATTTCATTCACTTTGCAGAGAAGAGAAATGAGGGTCAGAGGATTAAGGCACTTACACTAAAACCCCAATGAGATTTACACCCAGCCTGTCTCCTTCCATACCCTCTCCTCACTAAACCGTTCCCAAGACCCATGTGTGTTTACGGTTTATCTTTATGACAAGCCAAAAATCATGACTGGACCCTTCTAGGGAAAAACTTTCTCTTAGCTTACTGTGCCCCCAAGAATAACAAATCGTATTTTCTAAAAAATATCCCAGAAAAACTAAAACAAATCTTTATTAATGAGCTTAGATACATCCCCCCAAATGAGATGTCACATAACCTAAAGAACTGTCCTGATCATTCTAGTCCCAGCAGATGCAACATGGAAAAAACAAAAAACAAACAAAAAAACAGAGAAATTTAACCGACCAGCAGAACCAAGGTCTCACAATTGGCCCAGGTAAGCTGTCTTAGGCATCTCCAGCTACCACTACTATACTCCACTCAAATTTCTCACTCACATAATCATGCAGATAACAAAATGGTTTTTGTTTTATACTATAATGTTTAGAGGTGTTTTGTTAAGAAGCAATAGATAACTGCAACAATAGGTATAATTGAAATACATGTTGAAAAGCTGGTTAAAAAATATAAAATTTAGGGTAAATACTAAAGAGAAATTATGTTTATATTGTGAGCTAACTGAAAGTCTAAAAGGGCAATTAAAACATTTAAATGAGTTTTTTGCAGTTAATAGGATTAGATTTCTAATGATCTTTGAAATTTCTTTCTAGGGTTGGATATCTCAATCAGGCACAATTTTTCCCTCCAGAGTATATTTGGCAATGTCTAGAGTCATGGTTGGTTGTCAAAACTGGGGTTAGGGGTGCTACTAGCATCTCATGGGTGGACGCCAAAGACCCTGATGATGAACAGGTCAGACTCCTCACAACACAGAATTATCCAGTCGAAATTGTCAATAGTGCCAAGGTTGAGAGACCACGTTTTAGGATTCCAGAGACAACTGTATTTAAATGCTAGTAAAAGGTTTGATAACACATTTCTCCAGTAAATTAAAGACTTCTGCCCAGCCGGAGTAGTTCAGTTGGTTGAGCATCCTCCTGTGCACCCAGAGGTTGCTGGTTGAATTCCTGGTCATGGAACATACCTGAGTTGTGGATTCAATCTCCAATCAGGGAGCTTATGGAAGACAACTGGTCTCTCTCTCTCTCTCTCTCTCTCTCTCTCTCTTCCCCCCCCCCCCCCACTTCCACTCTCTAAGAATGTCCTTGGGTGAGGATTTAAAAAAACACATTTGAAGAGAAGTTTTTCTTGTTCACATTTCCTTGTCCAAAATAAAAATTTAAATGTTTATGTAAATCACAGCATATGGTTTTGAGTCTAAGATATATACAGTTCCTCACATGTTTATTTGCAGTAGACAATGCACTAGCCACTCTGGATTTCAAAATAAGTTCCCTGCCTGCCATGAGCATCTAACAAGGAGATAGGTTAACAGTCATATTACCATAGGATAATTTAGGACCAGGCATTGGAAAACAGGACAAAGAACACCAAAATAAGCAGAAGATCCTCAGGAAAAGCTTTCAAAGGAAGGAGCTCTGGGCTGAGACTATGTAAATAAGTAGAAATATTTCAGACTGGAGGCTGGAAAAGAAACAGCTTTATATCAGGGACACCATGAAAAAGCACACCTGGTGTACAAGTCTAATTAGTTTAGAAAATGTGCTTTGCTTTAATAGTATAAGGAGCAATTAGGAGTTAAATCAGAGCTAAAATCATTGGAGGCTTTTGAAAATTTGATTGGAAAAGTGTAATGGCTGATAAAATAAATCCCCAAGGAGAAAATCAGAAAAAATAAACCAGTTTCCAGAATCTAACTTTCTTCATGGTCCAGAGATTAAAGACAAGTTCAGCCACAGCTAAGAAGAGACTTAAAACAGAAAAAAAAAAGCTTTTTTAGGACCCACGGCCAGCATCAAACCTAAGGTTAAAGAACAAAGGGGGTTATAAACAGCATGCAGGAAGTATTAGCTGTAAAAACACAGATTAAACTTTGGAACATGCATTTTATAATTTTGTTTTCTAAATTCCTTTTCAGATTGGTACAATCATATTTTGAAATTCCATTGAAAACCCAGGAGATCGTTATGATAGATCACCTAAAGTCTCACATGCCTTCAATTTTCCTACATTTTCCCTTTAGGGACAGGAAAAAAAACACCTTGTGGGCTCTAGGATATCTGAAGTTCTTTAGTCATACAATATTCAGTTTGAGCTGATATTACTTGTAAGTTTTTATGATTGAAAACAATCATATGGTAGGACTTTTTAAAATAGCCCCAAAGACCATCATAACATTTCTGTAATCATTTGCTACAATGATATATTCTAACACCCAAGAAAATATACCTGATTTCAAAAGACACATTTCTCTTGGGAAAAAAACCTGTTTCAAAGTGGAACAAAGCTTCTTACTTCATAGCGTCCTCTGAAAGCACAGAATATCAGCATAGTGATGTATGTTAAAGGATTGTGGTCTAACACAAAACCAACACCAGAATCCCCCTGCACCAGGTCGGCCGACTTAGGCTTAACTAGGTAGAGTCCTGGCTCTCTCCCTCGGCACAGCGAAATCCTGTTTCCAAAGAGCAGTTATTATATAATGATTTCAAAGGAGGTAATTGGGACTTACGCTGGTATATCTAGAGCATGAGTCTCCCAAATGTAAAGTACATGACGTGATGACCCCTTTTCAGAAAGCAGAAACCAGATCACCCCCAGAGGAGTTTAACGTACATGTCTTATTTTGAGAGTCCAGCAAAATTTTGCATAAGTTACTTATTTTGTGCTGAATTCACCCAGTATTTGAAATTATACTGAAAATATAAAATTTCACCTCTTTAATGAGTGGTATTGAGCATATTTAGTCTATGTCTGCATGATGGGGTATCAACATTTCAGGGGAAATAACTACTGATTCTCTGCTTAAGAAACAAAATATTTTATCACAACATTGTCATAGCTAGTGAGCTATCACATAAGTGTTAATACTGTTTCTTTAGTTTCCACTTTAGAAGGGTTTGGTGAAGCTATGTTCCTCCAGACATAGGAGTCAGATTCCTGAATCTAATTTCTCTGAAAAGGTTATGTGTGTGTGTGTGTGTGTGTGTGTGTGTGTGTGTGTGTGTGTGTGTGTTTAAATTAAAAGTATGAATGTGGTCTAACCCAAGAAAGGATTGTAGATTTAACTTGAGAGCCAAAACCACAGTAATAACAATGTTAAAAGAATAAAGTATGTTGTACAGACAGGATATTTTTCAGACATATGACGTATCATAAAAAAGTAAAACAACCTTAAAATCATGTGTTTCTATTGATCTTCAGTTTGCCTCACAAAACCTAACAAAATGTTATTAATACCTTGGGAGGAAGGGATGGGTAGCGGAAAAAATTTATATATTCATAGCTGAGTAAATGAAGTGCATCTCCCCTCCCTTCACAGCTCATTGTTCCTGAAGTGGATTCCCTAAGGAGGCCATCCATTGGTTAGCCAGGGACATCTGGCTTCATGGAAATGTACAAGCTGGACCAGATTTCTCTAACTGCCGTTTTGGAGTCATGAGAAAGATGAATGAGCAAAAAAAACTGTGATGAGAAACGGCCCCAAACGAGCAGAAACACGACAAAGACAGAGCAGAGACCAGGTTGCCTCTGGAAGACAGGTTGGTTTTCCAATTCTAGTTGACATGAGACCTAGCTGAATGCCATTAGGTGTCCTTCTATTCATTCCATGTGATCTCTGAGTACCTACGATACCCCAACTCCCCTTTGGCGTGGGCCTTTGTTCACAGCCTTGAAAAGGACAATAGGGTTCCCAAGAGAGTGTGATAAGTAATTGTGTGACCTTCCATACAAAGCATTTACAATGGAGATCTGCCTCCTCACTTGGTTTCATCAATAAAATAGCCTGGCCTCTGAAATGGCTTCTGTGTCTGTTATCAGAATTTTGTTGCATGTCATGTGGATAAGAATTTCACAGAGAAGAAAGTATTGGGAATCAAATCATACTGTCCTAAGTTGAGTAAACATAGTCTTTAATCAGTTGAATTCCCTTTAAGGGATGGAACCTAACATTTCAGGACATTGCAGGTGCAAAGACCTTTCCGTCATTGTCTCTTTAATCCTCACAGCATTATAGGGTTCATGCTCAGGGAAGTCAACTGACTTGCTCAGTGATCAAAGCTTGAAAATGGTCATGTTCAGACCATAATCCAGGCCTCTACCTCTTAGCTCAGAACTCTTTCTACTAGACAGTATCTCACAAAATATGGTGCACATAGCATTTATGATTTCCATGATGACTTTAAATGGATGATTAAAAGATATTTTAAAAGTTTAAAGTTACAAATTTATTTTAATATATTCTTGAAAAATAATAAGAAACAAGTTTTTTTTATGAATGTATACATATACATGTATATAGTAAATAATAGAACAGATGACATATAGATATGGCAAAAATATTGAAGATAAATGATAGAGGTTTGAAACCCTGCCCACTTCTAGTTCATGTAAAATTATAATCAACATCTTGGAAATTCTTTGAAAAGTGGTCCAGTGGGAATTCAAGGTTGGGATTTAAATTAAATATTTTTAGGAAAAAATATGTCTATAGTAGTCTATCTCCATATCATTTAAAATGATTAGGGTGTTGAAGACATTACTGCATTTTTTATTGTTTTGTAATCCTCATCTAGTGCTATTTCTGTTCAAGATATTAAAATATAAAATACTAGAGGCCAAGTGCACACAATTCATGCATGGGAAAGGTCCATAGGCCTGGCCAGTGATCAGGGCCAATCTGTGGGCAACTAGTGAGTCGATTGGGGAGGCCCCTGCTGGCACCCACCTTGGCTGGCCTGGGGCCTGTAGGCTGGGGGCAGCTCCAGCACGGAGTGTCTGCCCCTTAGTGGTCAGTGCATGTCATAGTGACCGGTTATTCCACAGGTCATTCTGCCGTTTGGTCAATTTGCATATTAGGCTTTTATTATATAGGATAAGTATTTTTTAACATTCAATATATATGCATTAAAATTGATGAGTACATAATAGCTTATAGTGTGTATGTATATGTATATAAACACTGTAACCTATTCTAAATGCTTTAACAAATGCTAAGGAGATTTTGGCATATACTCAACAACTTTGTACATTTTGAGAATGTTTTCCAGGTAATCAATAAAATAAGACAGGGCAATGTTATAAGGAAGGCCAAAGTACTTCAACCACTGGAGAAATATAGTAATCCTTTGGTGATATATTGTCTGGGCTCTCATACCCAGATGATGAAATGGACCTGGGAAACTAAAATGACTGAGAAATCGAAATGGTTAGTAACTAGGCATTCTAGACACAAACACAAGAACATTCACAGACAAATAGAAAATTCTTCTCTTAGTAAGACTAAAGTACTTTCAGAGAGATTTAAATGTGCCATTAGAAGGATTTCTGACTCTGATTCACTGTAGCTGCATGGGCACCACAGTATAGTAGCAATAGGACTAGATAAAGGAATCCAAAATTCCTTCTTTCCACCTCCATCCTCTACTAACTGAGAGACTTTGGGGAAGGCCTCTCACTGCTGCAGGTCTCTGTTTTGTCACTTAGAAACTGTGGATAAAAATACAGACCTGGCTAGATCAAAAGGTTATTATAAAGTTACCTTACATACTGTAAATCTCTATGTACCTGTTAAGCAACATTATGCTTTAAAAAGTAGTTAATAAAGGAAGGCTTAAATTTTTCCTTCTTATAATGAGGTTTTCTTACCTTATTATCTCTTATATTGTGAAGTTCAGTGTGTTTCTTTTAAATACAATTATTCTGGAACACAGACTAAATGTGAAGGTTGGAAGCATGTTTATAATGGGAGATAGTGGAAATCATGTATTAAGGAAAGGACTTTTATTTTCAGGGACCATTACAAAAGATTAGGTGATGCGTTAGGTGAGATGGTCCAACTTAAGCAAACAAAAAACTGCTCTTAGAATTCTAATGAGGAATGTGTTTATTTTCACAGCACGGGCTCCACTAGTCGGGTAAAATATCTGAAATGAGGAATTCATACCCTCTGCCTCTCTCTCACGCCAGTCGTCACTAGCTGGTTTGAGAATGTTGTCTCTCTTTTACTGCCAACATGGCTCTTGCTGAAGTTCTGAAAGCCTACGTCATCATTGTGTTTTCTAAGCCCTCATGGAATTTATCTTTCCAGAGAAAAAAACATTTCAGGAGCTTTAAACAACAGGCTTGCTGAGCTAGGTGGATGGGCAGTTCCGTGTTAAGTTTAACAGGCTTATTTATTTCTGTTTTAATAACTTTAGAAACATTTTGGTATGCCTTGATAAACTCACTTTCCTTTTATCGAAGTCAAACTCTGCCCTTGAAAATCATTTGATACCCTCTGCCCTTGGTTAGATGTCAAGTCTGATGAACGTTTCCCAAAAACCATTTCTCTTCCAGATGACCTGTGGAGGTTGTTGCAAGTACTGTGATTCTAAATTGCCTTTTATTTCTCAGTCATATTCTTCTTCTCAGATAGCTGGAAGAAAGGTTGCTTATTGTACCCTCTAGTGGTGATTGTGACAGTCTTTGAAAAAATATTTTCATTCCATTCTTTGGCCTTTTACTGTAAACTCACTGTATGTTTACTTTAAAATGTATTTATTTCATTCTTTGGACTTGTACTGTAAAGTGCACAGTACAAAGGAATTTTATCAATCTTTCTAGAGATGTAAATAATGAAAATCATTTATATTACACTACGGTGTTTATAAAGGAAGGCATCAAAAATATTCTTATGGGAGCTTGACTTATTTCCCTCACATTTTATTAACCGAAATTGCATTCCACTTTTTTGAAATGTTTTAATTTTTCTTTCCAAAATAAAATAAATTTTGGAATATTGCCAGGAGGTAGTTATTCACGCTACTGGAGGAAGTATATACAGCACTCTGAATATCCCAAAATATCTATATTTGTCTTTAGAGGCACTTTTTATTCATTTTGGGTCATCAGTACATCTTATTTTCTAGAATTTACAACATTTGAAATAAAATAAAGAAGCTGCACTTGAAAATCCTGATTCTGTAGGAAGTAGGAATTTATCCACTATTCCTTCCTTTCTTACTGTGCCTCTCTCTCTCCACTCTCTCTCCCCACCTCAAGAGAGGGCTTGGCACATCTTTAAACTAAAGGCAAGCATGCCGTCTGGGAGAGCTGCTGCCAAGGGTATTGCTATCTCTGTCTACATTCTTCTCAGGTACAAATTTAATTAGATATGTGTATTCTAAAGTTTTTGCTTTCAAATTCCTAATGAGTTACAGTTTCAATATAGATGATGAGAATAAAAGCAGTTAAGAAAAACAAAGGAGTTAATCAAACAGAACAGGTGGTTCTCAACAAAACTTGAAATTAGGACTTATTGTCACAGGCAGTAATCAAGAGATAACCATAAATTAAAATGACTTTAATAAATAGGTAAAAATGTCTTGTTCCTAAATAAAAAGACTCAGTATTATAAGATATCAATTTCCTAAATTAACCCAGAAATTCAGTGACATCTGATGGAATTTTAATAAACTTAACCAAATGTTTCTAAAATTTATCTGAAAGGATGTAAGTGAAAATAGCTAACAACAACAAAATTAAAATAAGGGCAATAGAGGAAGGAATAGATTTAATAAATGTTTAAAGGTGCTATGAAGCCATAATGAATAAAACTGTATGTTTTCAGCACAGTAAAAAAGAGGTACATCAATAGAATGGAAAAACAAACAAGCAGTAATATGTGGGATTTTAGCAAATGCCAATGTTGATATTTGAATTAGTGAAGAAAAAGGGATCTAAACAACTAATTAACCTTTTGGAGAAAATACACAAAGTCCTACTTCCCTTCTCAAACCAAAATATATTCCAGTAAGATCCATGAATTAAATTTTAAAAGACAGTAAAATACTGAAAATAAATCATAATTAGGATTTTAATATATCCTAAGTATTTATGAGCATAAAATGAAACCCAGAGACCATAAAGAAAAATAACTATTAATGCAATACTACACAGATTTAAACTTTGAAATTATTTATAAAAGTCTTACACAATTATGGTAGAAAGGCAGAACCTCAAAAGATATGCATAGTATTTGTGAGGACAAAGTACTAAGTTTCTAATTTGCAAAGAGCTGTCTGCAGTCACTAAGAAAAAGATAACCCAATGAAAATTGGCAAAGCACGTAAATCGGTAAACCACAGATGAGCAAACGCACATGGGCCGAAAGCGATGAAAACATGCTCAACATCACTAATGATTACAGAAACACAAATTTAAACAAGCTAATAATTTCACTCATTATCTTGGCAAATATTAAAAATTTATCATGTGAAATTTTTGAAAGTATGATGAAATAGAGTGTTTCAGTATTCAGGTAAGAATGTCAATTAATACAATCTTTTGGGAAGTTTGGCAATATTTATTTAAATGTTTTGACTCAGTAATTTTACTTCTGCACTCTTAGGACCTAATCCTACATAAGTACTTTGCATGAATGTGCAGAGATATATGCATAGGGCTATTTTTATATTATTAAAAGTGATTCAAATGTCCACTGTAAAAAAAAAATATGTGGGAGTTTCTCATGACATTCAACAAAACATGGTAATTCTATATGACCCAGCAATTTCACATCTGGATATAGACCCAGAATAACTGAAATCAGGGACTTGACCAGATTTTGTGCATCCATGTTCATTGCAGCATTATTCACATTGGTTAAATGTGGAAGCAATCAGTGTCTATTGACAGATGAAAGGATAAGCAAAATGTATAAACATACAATTGAATATTATTCAGCCTTAAAAAGAAGGAAATTCTAATACATGCTACATCGTGGATGAGCTTTGAAAATATTATGCTAAGAGAAATGAGCTGGTCACAAAAAAATAAATATATGAATCCACTTATATGAGTTCCTGGAATAGTCAAATTCATAGAAACAGAAAGAAGAATGATGGTTTCCAGTAGCTGAGAGAAAGGGGGATGGAGAGTTAATGTTTAATGGATACAGTGTTTCAATTGGGGAAGATGAAAAAGTTCTGAAGATGGGTGGTGGTGGTGGTGGTTCCTGGACAATGTGAATGTCCTTAATGAAAACTGTATACTTAACAATGGTCAAAATGTAAATTTTATGTTATGAATATTTGACCACAACTTTAAAAGTATTGGATAGTAAATGGTAGGGTATACATTCCACTTACATTATTTATTAAAGTATTTTAAAATAAATGCTTGCAATATGTTAAAAATTACCAAAATGTCCATCAATAAACTATTGCACAATCACTTAATGGAGTAGCATATGCAGCTATTAAACAGAATGCTGTGAATATGTACTTACGTGGATTGATAAATAAGATACATTGTCAAGTGAAATGAGGAAATGGAAATAGAATATTGTATTACAGTTCTTTTACATATAGTCCCTTATAAAAATAATATTACACCATTAACCAAGAGTAAGGCCATCTGACCCAGATGACGGAAAAGCATCATCTCTGTGATTTTCTTCTTAGGGACACAAAGTCAGATCTCACTTGTAAATATGAGTCGGGTTTTGATATAAGAGATGGATGTTCTCCACTGCCAGTCACACTAGGAAGATATTAGATTCATTCTAGGATACAAAGTGAGGATTTAGTGAGCAGGAACTAGACTGAGGTAAGAAAAAACTTTTCCTTCTTTCTCTGGATTTCAGACTTAGAGATTGTGAGAGGCCAGGAGCCCTGGTCTGTGTCCGACCACAAGGAGACAAACCAATGACACGTCAGGAAGATGGCTCGGCCCATAGAGGATCCAAAGCAGGCTGGACTTGAGCTGCAGCGGAAATTTATTTTCCATGTTGAACTTCCCTTCCATTGGTTCCTGTCCTTTTGTAAGCTCTTAGGTGTGTTGAGGGGAAATTACTGGAGAGCCTGTTTCCATGTTGGTGGGCAGCTGTCACTGTCAAAAGCTGTCATGTTCTATAGACTAAAGATGGTCAAGGGAATCACTTTGATAGAAAGAGGGGACCAGAGGGAAGAATCTCAGGGGCATGTTCCTGAGCAAAACCATGAGAAATATCTAAAAGACATTCTTTGTAGGGAAGTTCATCTTAGTTCATAAAGAAGATTGGTGAAAGGCCTCTCCATTATGGTTTGGACTGCAGTGGTTCTCAACCTTCTGGCCCTTTAAATACAGTTCCTCATGTTGTGACCCAACCATAAAATTATTTTTGTTGCTACTTCATAACTGTAATGTTGCTACTGTTATGAATCGTAATGTAAATATCTGATATGCAGGATGGTCTTAGGCAACCTCTGTGAAAGGGTCGTTCGACCGCCAAAGGGGTCGCGACCCACAGGTTGAGAACCGCTGGATTAGAGTAATATAACTCTCAAAGGCAAAGGCGGTTAAACACCAGATTCCAATTTCAATTCTTATAGATTCTAAAGCCTCCCCCAGTGTTCTGTGAATTCAAGGAGTTCTGGGAGCAAAGGAAGGAATTTATGTCTCACAGTCTCCTCTGGTGTGGTCTCTGTTCATATAGCTTCAAGAAAAGCTCACTCACACCCAAAATGTTGTGGCTATAACAGTCTTTACTAAACCACTGAGGGCCTGGAAATTAACCAAATGGCACGAAGCCTCCATGAGACAATGCTGGTGTCCACACACTTCTTAACACCCCAGAAGCATGAATTCTTGTTACTCCTCCTCCATGCAGTGTCCTGTCTCACACAATTCTCATTTATTTCTTCTGGTTATTTATTCTCAGCTCTGCCCTCTTCCCATTTTTGGAAGAAAAAAGAAAAAAGAAAAAAAAAAAACTCCTCTCCCTGTCTCACACAAAGCAATTCGGCCCTATTTTCTGAAATTTAGTTATCAACCTACACCCTGGCCAGCATCTCTAAGACCTCACCTTTTTTAAAAAATATTTTTTATTGATTTTTAGAGAGAGGAAGGGAGAGATAGATAGAAACATTGATGAGAAACATCATTAATTGGCTGCCTCCTGCACGCCCCCTACTGGGGATAAAGCCTGAAACCCGGGCATGTGCCCTGACCAGGAATCTAACTGGTTTCTGGATCAAAACTCAACCACTTAGCCACACCAGCCAGGCTTAGGCCTCACCTTTTAATCAATTATTTATTAAGGTATTTTACTAGCCTCATTGTATGATGACTTTTCAGGTCAGCAATTAAGATAAAAATATTTCTACCTTGTTTTCTAAAATAGAAAGGTAAATCATAGATATAGCTAGCCCCTGAAAAGATTACAAAACAAACTACCGAACTGTCAACAATAAATTATCTTTGCCCTAGCTGGTTTGGCTCAGTGGATAGAGCCTCAGCCTGCGGACTGAAGGGTCCCAGGTTTTATTCCAGTCAAGGGCACGTGCTTGCGTTGCGGGCTCAATCCCCAGTAGGCGGTGTGCAAGAGGCAGCTGATCAATGATTCTCTCTCATCATTGATGTTTCTCTCTTTCCCTCCTCCTTCCTCTCTGAAATCAATAAAAATATTAAAAATATATATTTTAAAAAAACACAATAAATTATCTCTAAGGAAATAACCATAGATTACTTTCATTTCCTTCATTGGATATTTCCAGTGACACTTGAATTTTTACCATAAGCATATACCGTTTTTTTCCCTTGGGACTTCGAAAGTGAGTAGATGTATGCCCGGCTCTTGGGGAGCTCAGTACACACCCAGGTGCCAACTCCAGAGGGATAGGGTTGGTCCATATGGCTTGTCCCTGACCATCCAAAGAACTCAAATGTCTAACTGAATTATCTGTGATTGTTGAGTTTATTTTATATTTCTGTGAAACATTTTCTGAGTGGCAGTAGACCCACTTTCTGTCTCCCAGAACCGCAAGTTGCCATGAAGTCTTAGTTTTAATGGAGCTCTCTAATGGGTTCCTTCTAATAAAGTTGGAATTTGATTTTTCTCTGTCATTCACTCTGCAATTTATCTTTTGTTGGGTTTTAATTAAAAATATTTCCAAATATTTCAACTGGAACTATAAAGCCAAGGAACCAGGGATGTGGTTGGGCATACTTTCCTGTTTCTCCCGATAAGAAAGCCAGGGAATTCTAATTCTACCAGTTTCCCCCCCTAGGTTTGGAATTTAAATTATTTCAATATGTTTATAAAATGAGACAAGTTGATAGCAAGAGCAGTACTCAGTAATTGGAAAGTCAGTTACCTTTTATCTCTTGGTTAAAAAGAAGAAGTAGGTCAGTTTCTTGTTAATGTAAGCAAATATTATTTATAGCATGGTATAAATGACTGGGGGAAAGACATCCTAATTTTCATTTTCAAACAGGAGGCAATAGCTAACTCATTTTTATTCTTAAGTATATTAAGAATTCGGTGACCAATTTTTCAGGAATCAAAGTCCTTGCTACCTTACCAAAAACAACAACAGTATAATTAAATTAAATCCCTAAGCCATTTTCCTTACCCATACCAAGTATCTGTTAGGAAGGTTGTTACAGACACATATTTCAGCCATATGTCACAAGTCTTTGTGATGGAGAGAGAAGTATAAACTTGAGAATAAAATATTTATGACATGGAGTTACTCGTGACCTTTTATTTATATACCCTTCTTTGTGCATTTCTATCACAACTGTAAAGCTAAAATTTGGGCAGATCCCTCTGCATTTAAGTTTTCCGGTAAGGAGGTGTAAATTACCCATTCACTAGAGAGCATTTGAAAGAAATCATGAATTAATTACAAATATCAACGTTTCAAAGGCCAGGGAATAATGCCTCTGCATTTAACTTCTTACTAAACCAAGAGGAAGATTCCTAAACAGCCTCGCTGTTTGCACACGTCAGAACTGATGGCAATTTGGAAGCAAGCTACAGAAGCAAACATTTCTCAGAAAGCAGTACGATTTCCTGCTGTCCAATTCTATCTAACTCTGGTGAAATATTACCAAAAGCCTGCTCTGTCTTGCTCCTAAATTACCTGTGGCATCATTGTTTGATGTTTTAAAAAGGAGGAAACCATATTTCAACTAGAAAGGCTAGGAAACATTAAAACTCCTCAAAGTGGAAGTTTCCACAACATCTGATAACATACACAAAGCCACTGGGACGAACGTGCTTCTAAGTGCTGTCCTACTTTCAGTTTCCTCTCCTTTCTGAACATTCTTTAGTCTCAGCCCCACTTCTGGAGGAATGCTGGCCAGCACTGGAGGTAAAATGGCCCCTGAGTAAGGCTTCATGCCGAACTCCTGCACAAACCAGGGAGATCCTAGGCAATCCTGTGAGCAGTTGCTCCGAGGGAAGTCAAAAGTCAAATCTGAAGGAGGGGCCTTTGAATCTGTGAGGCTCCAGGGTGCCACAGGATCAGTTTTCAGCCTTTTGATTGGACCTTAGAGCAAGCACACCAGAGCTTGAGTCCCTGCCTTGTATAAGGTTTTGAAATTTAGAACAATCTTCAAAGACACAAGACTTTGAGTTATAATTTTGTCAGTAGTTCTTTGCTTGCCACTTTCACAGTTAATGCCTCTTCAAGTCCTGCATCTCAGTAAATCTATGAATGATTAACTTGAATCATGATTCTATTACTTGGTTGTAAGAAAAATGACCATGGATAGAATAGGCTCTATTGAATCTCCATCTCCCCTCCCAAGGATATTTGCTCTCAGTTATTGCTGATCCATTAGGTTTCCATTGCCTTGAACATTCAGTTCAATATATTGAGCCCTACATATGATCTATTTCTACAATGCTTATTTCCTTCAGCCAATTAAATGTATAGTTACCTATCAGCTTATTGTTTGAGTTTTGAATTGTAGGAAATAAATCATTTTCTCCATGATTTTCTACTATCTGCTTAAGCCATTGTTTGGTCACATTAGAAGTTCAATTTTGTTCTCTGATTTTTATCAAGGATGTGAGGTCCCTTTAGACTTGAAACAGTATTAAGTTGCATGCTACGGTATAATGCACGTCTTGTAAAATGTTCAGGTGCTAACTTAAGAATATAATGCTTCAGCAAGAATTGAAGAATTGCTTGATGAAGAGACAGACCATTTGAGTGGTAGAATTTGACAAAATGGCCCTGCAGACCTCTCTATTATCTAGTCCAGGTCTTTTCCCCACATCCTCCCCTTCACCAGCTGCCACGGCTGTCAGAGAGAGCTTATAGTGCACGCACATGCTTTTGATGCTACTGTGGGCCATTTAAAAAGTTAGAACAGGTATGGTTCCTGTCTTTCTTGATGAAGTGATTTTCTTCCAAAGAGGATAGTAACATGGAGCTCACTTTGGAGCCTATTAAGAGTGTGTGTCCCTCCTAAACTCCTATGTTGAAGTCCCCCGCCTCCAGGACCTCAGAATGTGACCTTATTAGTAGGTAGGGTCTTTATAGAGGTAATCAAGTTAAAAGGAGGTCACTAAAGTGGGTCTTCACCCACTATGACTGGTGTCTGTATAAAAAGGAAAATTTGGCCGAAACTGGTTTGGCTCAGTGGATAGGGCATCGGCCTGCGGACTGGAAGGTCCCGGGTTCGATTCCGGTCAAGGGCATGTACCTGGGTTGCAGGCACATCCCCAGTAAGAGGTGTGCAGGAGGCGGCTGATTGATGTTTCTCTCTCATCGATGTTTCTAACTCTCTATCTCTCTCCCTTCCTCTCTGTAAAATATCAATAAAATATTTTTAAAAAAAGGAAAATTTCTACACAGAGACACACACAGAGGGAAGGTGATGTGAGGAGACACAGGGAGAAGTTGGTCATCTACAAGCCAAAGAGAGAGGACCAAACAGATCCTTTCCTCACGGCCCTCAGAAGAAACCAATCCTGCTGGCACCTTGATTTTTGGACTTCCAGCCTGCAGAACTGTGAGATGATACATTTCAAAAAGCTGGGATACAATTATTCAGTTTGTGGTGTTTTGTATGGCACCCCTAACAAACTAATATACTAGTAGGACTTCAATGTATTTCATTGCTTTCCTCTTTACCTTTATTTTAAATAGAAATGTTCATTGCAATGGCTACCTTCTTCCCTTCCTCCTGAAGCTTCCAGTTCTCTTAGAAGCAGCCTGCAACACTTGGGATCTGACACCTAAGACCAGAACTTGGATTTTTGATGTCACAACTCTGGATAGGCTCCCTAGAAGGTAATCATAATAATAGCTATCACTTGGTTCACCATCCTATGTGATAGCTCTTTTACAGACAACATCTGCAATAAAAACTTAGGAGACAGGCTCCAGTATTATTCCCACTATGCAGATGAAACACTGAGAATCAGAGAGGTTAAGTAACTTTCCCAAGGTCACACAGTGGTTAAACTGAGATTTGAACCCAAGCAGTCTGACTGTAGAGATTGTATCTTTGCAGAAGCCAAGTGAGGGGTAGGTCCCCTGACCAGAATGTTTGTTTAAAAAAACAAACAAATAAAAAAGCAATATGCCCAAAATAGTGAAATGACTAAGTTATGGTTAGCCCATGCAATGAAATAGCAAGTAATAATAAAACATAATAACGATTTTTAAATACTTAATGATATGGGAAATGTAATATGAGATGAAAAAATGCTACACAGTAAAATCCAAATTTTGTACTTTTAAAAAATATATAGAAAATAAAATGTCAATGCTGATGCTCTCCAGTGGTTGGATGAAAGAACATTTTATGTTTTTTGTCTTTATGTTTCTCTGTATTTTCTAAATTTTTGTAATAGCCAGTTAGTACCTTTGAATTCCAAAAATTAGGGCAAAGTAAAGCATAAAAATTCCTAAAATAGCCCTAATGGGTTTGGCTCAGTGGATAGAGTGTTGGCCTGCGGACTGAAGGGTCCCGGGTTTGATTCTGGTCGGGGGCATGTACCTTGGTTGTGGGCACATCCCCGGGGTAGGGGGGGAGGGCGGGGGGAGGGTGTGCAGGAGGCGGCTGATCGATGTTTCTCTCTCATCGATGTTTCTAACTCTCTATCCCTCTCCTTCCTCTCTGTAAAAAATCAATAAAATATATATTTTTAAAAATTCCTAAAATAAACTTCTCCTAATCTCCAGCACTGAAGCAAAAGGCGCCTGTTTTGTTTCTGTCTGAAACAATCAGAGGCACCTCTACCCAGAGGCAGGGGTCTCCACTCCGGCCCTTTCTCTGGATTAGACTCCTTAGCTTTCATAAGAAAATGCCAATTCTTCTACCAGCTCAACTGACTCTGATAGATGTGCCCTTCATTGTCGTCATAGATTATCTATACTTGAGCATCTCTCCACAGAGCATAACCTTGAACTCCGCTGTCCAAACCAGTTAAAAACCTTGACTGTAAAAAAAAAAAAAAGTTTATTTTTGAGATAAAACTCGCAGATGGCCATACAGTCTTATCATTTCTCTGGGACTTGATGTTTTACCACCAAATCTTACTGCTGTGTCCTAGAACCGCATTGTTGAGCTCCTTACAGAATTACTGAGCTGAATTTGGCCATGAGAGCACTAGCTTGCATTGAGGGGAATTATAAGTAAAGCTCCTATGAAACTTATCATTGCATTCTATATAGAAGTGCTGCTGAAACAGTTGTTCACCACACTGTTACAATATAGGAAACATCTTTTTCTCAGATCAAAAATCACCATGATCTTTCTATGCAAGGAGTTTGTTGTAATCTTCTGGACACTGTAATTTATATTATCAATTTAAAACTACAGGCCACACACACCCCTCTGTCTTAGCTGCTGTAAATTTCTGGGCCAAATATATGGTGTTCCTCCAGCAAGTGTATGAATGTATGTTCAGTGTACTGATCTCTGATTTTATTCAGGCATTTATTTCCTCCTTTTTTATTTTTATATACTCCTTCAAAGCATGGAAGGAAAGGGGAGGGGGAAGTGAATGAATGAATAAATAAATAAAAGCAAAGTTGTGATGGGAAGTTATGACTATAATTTCAAGTGAACACAGTGAAGAGGAGAGGTTTATTGCTTCATTCTGTTTTACCAGAACAATCTACAGTGATTCAAAGGTTGCTGACTTGATGAAAACATGACTTCCCCCACAAATGGAAGACTTTCCCCCACTACTTGTCTTCAAGAAGAATAACAGAGTTTGAGTTCCAGGTACAGGGACAGCTCTGACAAAATCCACTGTGACAAGAGACAACCGGAAATGGACAATTTTTCAGGGCATAGGCCAGCTGCTTTGGTTTTGAGTGGCTGAATCAGGCAGGCAGGTAAGAGTGACTTTTTCTGTTTCTTTGCAATTTTCCAAGTTTAAATTCTACGTTGAATCCACTCATGACACACACTCCTCTACCTACAAACTTTCAACTTCAGCAAAAGGAAAGCAAAGCCAGGAACCCGAACAAAGAAGGCTCTGCATACCCCCCACAACAGGGAGGGCAGTGACCTGGGCCCCTTGGTTCACAGTGCCTGCCCTGTTCATCCCTCAGAGGATGTCCCGCGGTTTCGTTCTCCTTCACCTGTCCTTACCGGATTTCCATCATCTGTTGTTTTTCCCTAATCTTTATGTCTGGTGTTTCCGCTTTCCCTGAAGGCGGCATTTGATCGCTTTCTCTCCTGTAACAGCAGTGTGGCCTGTCTGAACATTCCCTCCACAACAATTTTTCTCTCTAAGGTGCTGAGTCACTGAAGGGAGCTAGAGACTCTGTGGGCAGCAGCAGTCAATTGAGAAAACAATCATTTCCCAGGACTTAAAAGTTCACTTTCAAGAGTGAGCAAATTCAGGAGGATCAGGAACCTGGGAGAGAAGTTCATGCAGGGTAAAAGGCTCATAGTCCATTTCACACAGTTTGTGGAAGATCATATTTCATAAATGAAAAAAATGGCATGAGTGGAAAATTCCTTCATTTAGCAGCAGGAAGGTAGTGTCTCAGCCCTGGGCTGGGACTGCAGAGAGTTCTGTTGAGTTCTCATCTTTTCTACTGGCCTCAGCCTTAGTTAGGGCTTTTCACCTGTGAAACAGGCAGATGACTTCTGCTCCTGTTACAGCAGAGTTCCCAGAAGATGAATGGGAAAGAGTTCTGAGCTTTTGGACGCCTTGATTTAGCCACTGATCTCTAAATATCTACTGCTTCAAAATCAAAATCTAGGTACATTTGAATTTTCCATTTTCTATTTCTCAAAGGACACTGAATTGAAAGTAAGCTTTTTAAGCAAAAAAATGATGTGTAACAGGATATACAAGTAAAGCTTGACACCTTAAAAATGGGTACCGGTGGCAACTTCTTGTGAATCAACAATATTTCTTAAAGTTTTTCTGCTCTCTTTTAAAAATATTTTTTACTTTTATTATTTTAGAGAAAGGAAGGGAGAGAGAGAAAGAAAGAGAAACATCAATGTGAGAGAGAAACATTGACCGATTGCCCCAACTAGGGATCAAACCCTCAACCCAGGTGGGTGACCTGAACGGAAATCGAACCTGCCACCTTTTGGTGTACAAAATGATGCTCCCACCAGCTGGACCACACTGGCCAGGGTTCAACAATATTTCTTTAAAAATGGACATTGGTTCTACCCAAACACAGAGACACTTCCCATAAAACCCTCTTCAAACCCTTCCCATAATGTCAATCATACAAACATCAGCTACCATTTGGGTAGCATGGTCTCATAACTATATCATCTTACCTGTTCTTGCAAAAACCATATGAAGTAGGTATAATTATTGCATACTTTAAACAAAAAAAACCTGAGACTCAGCGAAATTAGGTCATCTCTCTGAGATTATACTACATAAGAAGCAGAGGCCTAGTCTACTAACCTCAAAGCCACTCTTATTTCCACTGTTTGGCCAGCTCATCTGCTACTGACTTCTACCCAACTTTCTACTCTCAGCCATCCCACAGAAAGGCACAAAATTCGCAATCACATTCTCACCTCACTAACTGTGTAACTGGTCACAGTACACAGTTGTCTGAGCCTTTATTTCCTCAGCAATGAAACTGGGATAACAATGTCTACCTACTGTGTTAAAATCATTAGATGAGAAAATGTATGTAAAACATGGGGCACAGTGCTTGGCTCTTACTAGGTGCTTAAATATGTATCAGACTATGACCATACAATTCTTGATTTATACTGAAATGCATGCTATTTCACTTTTTTTTCTGTTATCGTTTCCCCAGCTAAATTAAAAACCCTATGACTCCTACTTCGTTTGTATCTTTCTTGTCAGTTAGAATGTTATTGATTACATGCTCTGGAAGCCAAATTTATGCTGGGCTGAGCACACAAGAAATCAACTACCTCACACAGGAGGATGGCCTGGCCAGGCCCGAGAGGTGGTTGATTCTGCAATCCACAATGTCAGTAAGGACCTGGATTCTTTCTGTCTGATCCACCATCCACAGGATCTGCTTCACTCAAAGGCTTAATGCCCTTACTGGTGGAGGAGGGCTATGTGATCTGCAGTAACCTGCAGCATCACACTTCATTGGTGTCTGAAAGGAGAGGAAAGCCATCTCCCAGTAGTTCTATCAAAGACAACAAAAGCTTGTGTCCTACAGCCAGCTAGTCTCTGTGCACCTCATTGGCCCACCCTGAACCATTCACTAGTAAAGGGAAATGTATTTTCAGGATTGATCTGATTAATCATCTGAAGGGAAGTGGAGTTCATCTACTACCCTCCTCAGAGCTTTGTACTTTTGAGTTCCATTACTACCTTTTGAATGAATGAGAACAAGCTTATTTATGACTCCAGGTAGAAATTCTTGTAACATTCAGAAAGCTGACGGTGAATTGGTACAGAAATAAACCATGTTTGCCTCATAAAGAACCCACAGTGCCTCCAAGCCATTGGTTACACTCACACATACTTTTGCTTTAGATCAATACTGTTGTGATAGTGATTAAGTTTGATATATAAGTACACTTCAAGTGCAAATACATGAATATGCAGAACAATGAGAACCTTAACCCGTTATCTACAGCACGTTTCCCAAGAGATGATTAGGAGGTGCATATCCACTGCATTAAATAACACTGAGTTGCATGACAACACTTAATCTGTATTCAGCTCCTTTCAATCCTCCTGATATCATCAAAGCTAAAGCCAGTTTAGTGATCTGAGTCTTTAACTCTCTCTGCCACTTAGTAATCTCCCTGTAACAAAGATTTAGGCGGGGAGCTTTGGAGGACATCCACGTGGACTTGTGAGCATTGTTCTGTTGTCCTTTCAGTTATTTTTACAGTTACCTTGTAACTCTGAAAAATGATATTGCTCTTTTCATTTGAAGTAATGATATAAAGTTTCCTTTGGAAAACAAATCTATTTAAGGAAAAGAAAGCTAATTAAAATAATTAGTTTAGAGAAGAAATTAGATACAGGTATGTTAGAAATGATGAAGACATATGTAGTGATATGTGGATATGGAAAAATATGAAAGTGGTATGAGGAGACTAAAGTTTGAAAAGCAGTTACCTGGGGTAATTTGAGAATGATTGCAGATGTTTAATTCAAGAATAAAAATGCTAGCACAGGGGGCAATTACTTCAGGAGCCACACGAGGGC
This sequence comes from Myotis nattereri, assembly GCF_964212035.1. Lineage (NCBI taxonomy): Eukaryota > Metazoa > Chordata > Mammalia > Chiroptera > Vespertilionidae > Myotis > Myotis nattereri. Next base: position 39,981,358 of record NC_138082.1, read on the forward strand.
AGCGTATCAGGGACTATAAAGCCAATTTGGTCAGCGAGGATCTTCCTTACCTAAACCATAGTTCCTCAAAACATGATCCACAGACCAGCAGTAGCATTAGCACCTAAGAGTGTGTTAGAAAAGCAGCGGCTCTGGCCTCACCCTGACCTTCTGAATCGGAATTTACATTCTAACAGAATTCCGTAAGTTACTTCTTATGCACATTAAAGTTTGAGAAGCACTGGCTCCATAACTTTGGGGTCCTCTTTGGCTACTTTCCCTTTTGGGGAGCAGGGCTGACATATTATACATTTGAAGAAGTATATTTGCTCAGAGATTCTACAGTCACACTAGTTTCCTCAGTTCATCCTCTAACAGTATGACTTAGGCAAAAAAACTGCATTTCTAACTCTTAGAACATTACTTTGATAAATAGATGATCAATAAATGGATGACTAAATGAATTATTCAGATACAGAGAAATCATATGCCTTGACAATATTTCTATGTTCTCACCATCCTTTATTTGGTTGGTTGAATGGAATGTGAGAGCTATTTATCCCTGTTATTATCAACTGCTCTAAATCTTTTTGTATTAAGACAGGGGATAAATATTTTCACACATACACATTCAAGAATTCCTGCCACATCCAGGTGAGCTTTCCCAGGGTCTTCCTCCATAGTCTGGTGTCTGTTCCTACTAACATAAGTTCCTGGGTGTGCAAAGCATGTGCAGGCAGGGAGAAGTAGAGTTTGAGAAAGAAAGGGTTCACATTCTGATCCTGTCATTGGTTTCAGAAAATCTAAGACTTAGGGAAATCGAGGCAAAAGAACAAAACACACTTCTGTTTTGTTCCCTAAAAATCAATAGATTATTCCAGACAATTGTTAAAAATGAATGTACACTTCAAGGAGTAGTGCTAACACCTAACACCCAAAAGAACACTTCAGTGTTTTCCCTTTTAATAGGTACAAGTGCAGGAGATTGAAAAAGCAGCATAATGCTCTCAAAAGTCTGAAATAGAAGGCCTCCTGCCTCTGTAGGCTTTGTGTGTTTTCTGATCATTCACTCACTACAAATCGATTTATGGTTGAGTGGTCCCTCCATCAGTTCTGGTGCCAGAATATATTGAGGGAAAGAGAAATCTATTTGATGGGGTTATTCCTCGGCTGAGGTGAATCTTTCAGGCTCCATCCTCAAAAAAGGGCACTGGCCAATAACTCAAGAAGGCAGCGTTGGGAGAGAAGGGGGTTCTTATAACCCTCCCCATAAAAACAGTTCACGAAGCCTTTTGTGGGGACGCCCCTTCCTCCTTTCTAAAGATGCACTTTTGTGATTTTTATCTTCTTAATTTTCTTTTTACCTTCATTCATTCACTCATTCTTTTTCATTCATTCAACAAATATTTTCAAGTACATTTTAAAAGCTAGGGATATAAAAGGAAAAAGAGAAACAAGGTCTCTGCTCTGGGAAAATTGGCTTTGCTCTAGAATGTGAACAAGAAGACAATAATTAGACAAATAAAGATTATCTTGGCTGGTTATAGAAAAAGAAAAAACAGGATAATGTGATTGTGAGTGGGAAACATGAGCAACCTTACCATGACTCATCGGGCAAAGGCTCTGAGAATGTGACATTTGCTCTGAGACCTGAACGGGAGTTAACTATACAAGCCTTGCAGGAAGAGTCTGCCAGGAGAGGACAGTCACCAGAAGCCCTCAGGGGAGGAACAAAAAGAATATCAGTGTCTGTAACAAACTGAGCAAGATAGAGAGTAGTGTGAATAAAAGTATTTGGCAAAGATTCAATGAATGGATATATGTCTGTGTGGTGGAGGGTGTGGGAAAGGTGGAGATGACGTGAGAGCACACTGTAATTAGCCTGGAAGCCCCAAGCTCTGGAGTAATTCCATTTGTTTTCACAGCCTATGGTTGTAAGGAAAGGAAGGTTCTTTGCGTATTGGGCTGGGTTGACTTGAGTTCTGTTGATGCTCCCAAGTGGACCTATTGGCATGATCTTCACCATGAGCAGAAATGGTATCTGAAACTATCACTTTATGTTGCATGTTGCACATTGAGTTATCTTGGAAGCTGCCCAGTCATGGTGGCTCTTGAAGAGAAAATGACAATGTTAAAATCTGACCCACTCGTGAAAAGTTTTAGATATTAAAAATTTTAGACTTACCAGTAACTGTTATAATTATCTCCAGCTTAGAATCTATTTTTCAGAGCATCATTACTCTTTATAATTAGTTCTATAATTTCCCCATAGAATGTGATCCATTTTATCTGAAGTACTAAAACCAAGCACTAGTAGTTGATCACTGTCTGCCTGTAATTTGCATTGTTCTTTATCCAAGAAAATACTCGTTCTTATTAGCCAGATAGAGATGTATTATGAATGTCAATGTAACTTAATTAAAGCATAATATTAATCATAATGCTCTCTTCCAGACTCAAATACTTCCCCAATGATGTTTACTTGCCTAGACCTTCCCTGATGAAATGCAACAATAAATCAGATGAAAGCACTTTTGATGAGTAAGGAGATTTAAGCAAAGCCTTTCTTAATGAAAAAATAATGTAATAGAAAGTATAGAAAGGATTGTATCTGCTAAATTACATCCAAAAGAGGATGCCAATAAAATAAAAAATTTGTTTTACTGATTTTATACCTGAGCATTAAGTAATATTTATTGAACTTCTGAGTATTCATTGTACTGTGCTATGTTAGTCAACAAGACAGTTCATACCCTCTATTCATTTTCTCAAATTTTACTCATTATTATTCAAAATGCAGAAATCAATGTTAGGCATTAGAAAAAGGTCAGCCATAATCACAGTTTCTTGCCTAGTATTTACATAAGCAGCAGCATAAAAAAACTGAAGTGTGTTCTGTATTAATGGAGATGGCTGCACTTCTTTAGGGAAAATTAACCATTTCTTGGAAAAAATATTTTAACGAATTTTTGGTTAGTCAGAATAAAGCCCAAGACTTGGTACTAAAGTAGTGTTTGGGGGTGGGAGTGGGAGTGCAGTATTCAGGCAATGAGGTGTTACAGAGAGACCAGAATTCTCTCCATAACTAAATAAAAAGGCTGCCTTCCCCAAATGTAGAGATTGTTATAGTAACTGATTTGAAAGAGCAGAGTTGTCATCCTGAAACCAAAGAGAGAAAGAAGAAGAGAACTGATTAAGAGTAGGTCCAGTCACAATAGAAAAGGTGACAAGAGAACTAGAGAACAACCCTGGCCATTTGAGAGAACTTGGAAAGCTCCAGGTACTTCTAGCAGTCTCCCAGGATGAGGGCCGGAATTATAGCATTAAAATAAAGAATTACCACAGAAGGCCTGAGAAATGTGTGGATACAGGTTGCACCTTAATTTATGTCAGCTGAAATTCTTTTGGAAGCAAGAAGCAAAAAACTTAACCCAAACTGAATTAAACAATACATGGGAATTTGGGGTTCATATTTCCACCAACTGTGTGGGGGTGGAGACGAGATTCAGCCAGGTACAGGCTCTGTAGGAAATGGTTCTTGAGTCTACATTCCTCTGTACATCAGCTCTGCCCTCAGGTTGGTTCCGCACCATGGTTGCCAACATCACCTGGGGCCACTCACTCCTTATTCACATCCAAATGAGAGAAGAGACAGGCTTCCTCCAACCACTTAACAAGGAGAGTTTCATGTGCTAATTATTTTGGCTGAAGTCACCTGATAAAAGTGTCAAGAGTATAGGATTACCCTGATTGGCTCCCATATATCATGGCTAAATCCTGGACCTGGAATGAAGTCAAGACTACTCAGACAGAATAGTGTGAGGGGTTTAGAGAGGATGTTTGGAAGACAATTTTTTAAAATATTTTTATTGATTTCAGGGAGGAAGGGGAAGCGAGAGAGAAATAGAAACATCAATGTTGAGAAGGTATCATTGATCGGCTGCCTCCTGCACACTGGGATTGAGCCCACAACCTGGGCATGTGCCCTGACCCAGAATGATCTCCTGGTTCACAGGGTGATGCTCAACCACTGAGCTATGCTGGCCGGGCTGGAAGACAATTTTGATGTCCTTTATAAAATCTAACTTCCTGAACTTTGACATCAGGAAAAGTTTTAGGAATGAGTTTAAAGTCCACTAAAATTTCAGTGGAATGCTCAAGAAAATCCAACTGTAATTATCTTTTCATAGTTGCTACGTAATAACATTATTTTAAATTTAATGCCATTTTCTGAGTTAGACACTACCCGTTTAATCCACCGTATTTTTTAGTGAAAACCTACCAAATTGAGGACTGAGCATTAATGAATTGCTAGCAATGTGAAAGCTTTTCAGAACCAATCAACTCAAGATTTCTTCTCCTAAAGGCAACAGCTGGCGAGTGGGAGAAATTGAAGGTGTTCAGACAGCACGGGGAGGGGGGGGCGGGGCTCTCCATCGGCACGGACGGACGGACGGAAGCTAGGGCACGCTGCCCACACAGGATGCCAGCTGTGCAGCCTGAAAAGAGAGCCCAGCTGGGAAGCTCAAAGGATTTTCCAGGACCACCCCCCGCCCCCCCCCCGCCCCCGGGCATCCCTGCACCAGCATGCGGGGCTCTCCCAATAAATACCAGAGGTCTGAGCAGCAGGAATTCCTGCCAACGGCGCACAGTTGGAGTGATGCTTTAAGTAGCAAATACTCTCCAGATGTAGAGACTCAGTTTGCTGGGAGATAGATCTACTTCTGGAGTGCGAGGTACCTGTTCGTCCCTGCTGCCTGAAGAGGGCTTGTGGCTGGTGCCCTACTAGACAGGAAGTAAGAGAATTCAATTGTATTGTTTTTAGCACAATGAAGGCAGACCTAGAGAATAATGAAGGTGAAGGTTTTAGAACTTAAGAGATCCTGGGGTTCAGCTACAGACTGAAATTGAGAGTACCTGTCACTTTTCCTGAACGATTTGGCCATTTGCTTATTTCTGCTTTGCCTGCATGCAGGAGATGAAGGACCACACCAGTGAACATTGGGTTAGCACGTTCAAAGATCTTGGAGTACCTATGGAGACGTAGGAGTCGTTCTCTTTATGATCTCCTTTTGACTGACGCTGAAATTTGTCAGTCAGAAGCTTTCCATCTAAAACCTTTCATGAACTGCACCTGGTAGAACTTTATTATTTTTTTTATTTAGCAAGGTCTTCAAAGATTAAAAGCAGGTAGATTTGCATTTTAAAGAACATTATGAACTCCCTTGATTATGAACCCTGCCAGGAAAACAACAAAGTTGGGTGACGAATGCATTATGTATGTGTTTGTTTTTAATTGATTGATTTGAATAATTTTCATCGTGCTGGTTTGGATTGACAGCATATGCTGTTCTGTAGCTGCTGCTACAGATATTAGCCTTTGCTAACGGAGGGCAGTTTTCATGTGGCCACACTGACCCTGGACAGGAGAACAGACTGTGTGTGATATAAACTCGTCTCAGCTGTTGCAAAGATTCTCTGCTTCAAAATTATCTACCTTGCAGGTGCTGGAATTTCTACTCCTCCCCGTACCTTACAGCTTAGAAGAATTTATCTCAAGGAGTCGCCTCCTAAAATGTAAATATTACTGGGAAAAGAAAGCCTTATATTTAGCCAGCTCACATCTGGTTTATATAGAAACTCTCCTTGAGTTTAATTTTTTGTCTTGCACAGTCTAGTTGAGGGTGGTACCTATGGTTTTCTCCACCCTCCCTACAATACAATCTAAATTCTTTATATTTTAGTTATTCCTTTTCCTATAGATGTGGTTATAAAATTATAATACATACACACACAGACCTATTTGTGCAACCAATCCCCTGAAACATGTACCACAAATCCCCATTTTATATTGACATTGCTATGAATGCAATTGATAATAGTCATGCATTTTAGGCCTCCTGAGCTCAGTATTGCATCCTATTCTTGCTATTCTATTTTGTCATTTTCTAACAACAACAAAAAAAGTTATCCTGTTGCCAGGTAACCTCAGCAGTATTGTAAGTAACCCACTGCTTTCTGCATTCTTCTATCTTCCTTCTTGTAGACTAATTATAATTTTTATTCTTCTGAAGACTTTCTCCCCATTCATGGTTGCCATTGTCATTGGATAACTGTCATCATATTATCGTCACTATTGAATTCTTTGATGAGAAGCCACAATTTGTTCATCCTTCCACACAATAGAAAATTGATGCGTTCTTACGATGCACTAGAGAAATAGTGTGCTTTTGGAGAAATAGTTCCTCTCTTCAAGGTTACATTCCCAAAGAAGATTTGCAACATTTGGCAACCCCACTCCCTTAATTTGTCTCATTCTGTTATACCCCTATCATAACCCCTTTCTCTCAAATTAGGCTTATGACTGAAATATGGTCGTATTTTGTGTATAATGATAAAATTCTGATAGAAAGTATTTTGTAGCTGATTCATCATGAAGGATGCTCAGCCTGTGAACTGGTAAACATCAGAAGCAACACAAATGACTATGACTACATTTAGCTGTGGGCCTACTGTGTGCCAGGTACTGCTAATAATTTACATACACTACCTCGTTTAATGTTAATAATTCTATGAGGTACTGTCATTCCCATTTTATAGATGAGGAAGCTGAGTTGAGACTCAGAGAGCCCAGATTCAATAGTCAGTGGGTAACAGAACCAGGTTTCTTTATCTAAGATGTCATTGATTATAAGAAATAACTTCAGTTTAATAACAGCTTCTATATTAAGTGTAAATGTTTATTGTAAGATGACTCTTGAATTCAGAAATATTAAACTATAAACAAATATGCACCTTAGAAGCAAGAAAATAGTATATGTACCAGTATATGCCTACTGCCATTTTTGGCTTACAAATTGTAAACATTCCCTAATCATCACTCTAAGTAAATAAGGTAACTGGAGCAATGTCTTCTAATTCCATTGTTTCCCTCTTCCACACCCTAACTCCCATCTCCCCTCTCCTATGTAATGGGACTCTTTCCAATACATGCCTAATGAGTATTTTGTGGTTTGTGAAGACATGAGAAAACCACTTGCCACCTGCCCCATAAGTCATATTGAGCAAGATGATCCTCTGACCCCACTATTCTGCTTATATTTTGTTTACCTTTATTACATTTTTTATGTAGAGACAGATTTATATAAATGTCCAAGCCCCCACTCTCCTGTGACTTCTTTGATGACAAAATCTGTCTTTTGTTTATCCTGGTAATTCTCAGGTGATCAAGAGGGAGGGGTTGATATTGTATATAGTGGATTTTATTAAATAATTAAACCAAGAACTAAAATTCCAGATTGTTGAAAGAGTAAATAATAATTCCATTTTAGTTTGCTATCTTGAAACTTGTCAATACACACATTCAGTCAAGAATACATTTGCCTATGAGAAACCTTCAACTTTAAATTTTACTCGGCTGTGATTTTGACCTTAGGAATCCTAGTGATGCAATTCTGTTGCACACCTAAGTGAACTGGAAAAAAAGAGGACCATGTACCACTGAAAATAACAGATGCAATTTTAAATATTAGGTTTAAAATGTGATGCCTTTTGCAATAGGACCTCACTATGTATTAATACTACATGCATGAGTGAGAAGTGAGAAAGGAAAGGGCTATTGTGATATTAGTGAAATATGTTCTGGAGGATGTACTTTGTTTTTTCTTTTTAAACTAGAGGCCTGGTGCATGAAATTCGTGCACGGGGGTGGGGTGGGGGTGATGTCCCTCAGCCCAGCCTGCACCCTCTCCAACCTGGGACCCCTCGGGAGATGTCCGACTGCCAGTTTAGGTTAAACAGGCAATCGGACATCCTTCTCACAATCCAGGACTGCTGGTTCCCAACCACTCGCCTGCCTGCCTACCTGTCTGCCTGATTGCCCCTAACCACTTCTGCCTGCCAGCCTGATCACCCCCTAAACACTCCCCTGCCAGCCTGATCGATGCCTAACTGCTCCGCTGTTGGCCCAGTCGCTCCCAACTGCCCTCCCCTGCTGGCCTGATTGCCCACAACTGCCCTCCCCTGTCGGCCATCTTGTGGCTGTGGGCACTGCCATCTTTGAGGGCATGGCAGTCAATTAGCATATTCCCTCCTTATTGGCTGTGGGCGCTGCCATCTTTGAGGGTGTGGCAGCAATTAGCATATTCCCTCCTTATTGGCTGTGGGCACTGCCATCTTTGAGGGTGTGGCAGCAATTAGCATATTCCCTCCTTATTGGCTGTGGGCACTGCCATCTTTGCAGTCTGCTGCTCAGTCATTTGGCCATCCTTCACTAATCCCCCTGCCAGCCTGGTTGCCCCACGCAGCCTGGTGTTCAGTCGTTTGGTTGTCCCTCACTAACCCCCCTGTTTGGTCGTCTGTTCGGTTGTCCCTCACTAACCCACACAGCCTGTTTGGTCGTCCGTTTGGTTGTGATGTTCGCTTAGGCTTTTATATATATAGATAAGTATCAAGATATCATATTAGATAGTCTTGTAACCTGAAATAATTGGAAACATTTCAGGGATTCAGGAACTTCCTGATGCAAAATGAATTTACCTTATCCTAGTAATTCTCTACAGTACTTAGCCTGGAACCTTGCACATACTGAGGTAAATGTTCAATCAGTATTTTAAATCACATTTAATACACCTTTTCCTATATGTTTAGGTACAGTGTGCTCACATGACAAGAACTAATCAAGTAATTCGGGGAGACCTCTGAGAAACATCTCAGAGTTGAGCTTTCATTTGCTCCTTGAGGCTTTGTTTCAAGGCTTATATTCTGTCATACTTTGCCCAACAAAACTGTAACTTCTCAAAAGTTATTTGTGTCTCCCTTCTTCGAGGGAGAAGATGAATGATGAATGATGTAGGGAGAAGACTGAGCACAGAGGTAATTTTACTAAGCTTAAAGAGCTCCTAATCTTTAGTAAATGGACTTTAAAAAAAATTTCACGAGATGAATAGAACAAATTTTGTCTGAATCCTAGAGATGATTTGATTTTTTTTTTCATCATACATGGCATAATGTGCATGTACTTTTATAATCTACCCCTCTTAAGAAACAAGTGCATAAATTAAGCCAGAAAATGTGGTAAGAGGCATCTGTTTTCTAAATGCTTTTATTTAGCTTGCTGTGAAACAGATGAAGCTTCATTGGGGCACTTTGGTTTTGCCAAGCATGCTGAACTCTTCATAAATGCATAGATGTTAGCCAACTAGAAGAAAGGAAGAAAGGAGATAAACCTCTAATTTAATTAGTGATTAGTCATTTCATTTCCTTTGTCTTTTCTTTGTTTCCTATAATATCTCATCTCAGAATTGTTTTATAAAAGAAATTAAACTGAAAGTGAAAGGGAGAGAAATACCCTGATTGGCAAGTTATGAAAACAAAAGCTGTACTTGGAATCAGCATAAAAACAAAGTAGAAAAAGAGCCTGGGCATTAGAGAGCCGTTTAAACTTCGGGTTTATATCATGTTTGCATCCAAGGTTGTGAATCTTGGATTTAGTGGAACTAATCAGTGATGTTTGGGCTGCACATCTCTGGATAATAGGAGTGCGCACGTTCCCTGTTTTGATTTACAGGTATCCCACTACTTATTTGATAATTAGCCTCGTATAGCATGCTATTTGAACTATATCAAAGTTTACAGATTCCAAAGTTTCTGTTGAGAAATCAGCTGACAGTCGGATGGGTACTCCCTTGTAGGTAACTGACTGTCTTTCTCTTGCTGCTTTTAAGATTCTCTCTTTGTCTTTTGCTCTTAGCATTTTAATTATGTTGTGTCTTGGTGTGGTCCTCTTAGGATTCCTTTTGTTTGGGGTTCTCCGCACTCCCTGGACCTGTAAGTCTATTTCTTTCACCAAGTAGGGGAAGTTTTCTGTCATTATTTCTTCAAATAGGTTTTCAATATCTTGGTCTCTCTCATCTTCTGGCACCCCTATAATTCTGATGTTGATACGCTTGAAGCTGTCCCAGAGGCTCCTTACACTATCTTCGTATTTTCGGATTCTTTTTTCATTTTGCTTTTCTGGTTGGATGTGTTTTGCTTCTTCGCACTTCAAATCTTTGCCTTGATTCTTGCGCTCCTCTGGTCTGCTGTTGGGAGTCTGCATAATATTCCTTATTTCAGTCCGTGTATGCTTAATTTCTAGTTGGTTCTTTATCATAACATCGAGGGTCTCATTAGTTTTCTTGAGGATCTCAGTAACTTTATCGGCGGCTTCTAGACAGTTCTTGAGAGACCTTAAAAGTGTGGTTCTGAACTCAATATCCTCCATTGACAGTTTTGTCCTGTTTCTTTGTCTCCGCATTTTTTATGCTTTCTTGGTGCACCCCCTAGTGGTCTTTGTGCGCAGCCTTGTTGTAGTTAAGCCTTGATTGTTATAGTTAATACTAGGGGGATTTGACCTCCAGGCCAACTGGCTGTGAGAATCAGCTGTGTCTGCAGTGGGAAAACTTCTGTCCTCTAGGGAGGTGCTAATCTAGCCTTTGCCTGAGGCTATCGGGCAAATGGCTCTGTGCAGGGCTGGGCGGTCGCACGGGATCAACAGGGCGGGTGGAGGGAGCAGTTATGGCTGCTCTAGGGTGAAAAATTTCCTTCAAGAACTAGTAATTATCTCTTCCCATAATAGACCTTGCCTTTTCTTTAACCAATGTTTCACAGATTTTATAGGTGCTGGATGATGGGTTTTTCTTTCCATTTTCAGAAATCACGTTTACATATTCCACTCCAGGCTGCACTCCAGAGTCTGTTTTGGCATGACATGACTATCCTGACACTCAGGTCGGCACACACATTGTGTGGGGCCATCATTCCCCACCTACACAACCAAGGCAAATATCACTCATCGATCTTTCCTGTTTAGCCTGAACTTAAACTTGAAATCCAATGCCCATATCACATTGGCTCTTTCTGTCTTTTGTGTGCACCTGCTTCATGCATTCTTAGAACATTTTTAAATCAATCAATTTAGTATTTGTTATCTTTGATGTCCAGAAAATATCCTTTCTCGTGTTGCTTAAAAAAGAAATCAGCCAGTCAGAAGTGATCAGCTTCCAGAGGCAGAATGTGAATTTTGGGTTCTTACAATAGCACAGCAGCAGCCCTTTGAAATTTTTTTTCTAACGTGCTCATTTGCTTCAGGTTGGAATATAGAAATGTCTTGAAGAGTTTGTTTAGCAACAATGCAGAGCACATCAATTTTCATAAACAATAAATTTTGTTGGAAAAAGGACAGATATTTCTAACACTTAATTTGGAGCTATGTCCCTATATGTTCTTTTCTTCTAGATTAATTTCATCAAAATTCTCACTGATTTAAATAATGTTGGCAGAATCAAGCAGGCCCTGATGGAGGTGTTAGAGGCAGAAGATAAAGGACCCAGCACAACACTGTGACTGTTGTGGATTCTTAATAAGCATCTGCTGATTAGTTTGATGGCAGTGATTGAAACTGGTATCTCCAGGCAAATCTCAGATGTGGTATGCAAATAGTGCTTTGGGAACCTCATCACATGGTAAGCAGATCTCTCCTATAACCATGTCTGGTTAGAAATACAAATGTGAAGTTCAGATGAAATGTGGGAGCTGAAAATATAGCCATTATCACCTTCACATCACTATACGAAATATGGATCCTACCTACAGGTGTTATGCAAAGATATGAAATGGATGAGGTTTCCTAGGGAGAGAGATTTAAACATTAGAAAAATACTGGAATGAAACCCCAGAGTGAAACACTGTAAGGGGTAGATAAGCTCAGTGAAGAAGTCTGAGATGTGGTCTGAGAGGTAATAAGAAAAGCAGAAGGTAATGGTGACAGAGACCTCAAGGGGAAAGAGTTCCAAGAAGGAGAAAGGGGACTTACCTCATCAAAGCATTTTTAATAGAATTTTTAATTTATATCAGGCTCAGAAAAATAGGAGAAGAATCAAAGAAAGTAAAGGGAGGTTTATGATTAGGCTTGTGAGAAGTTGAGAAACTATTAATCAGGTCACTTCAGTTTTCATGAGAAGTTGAAGATAGAGTCATTTAATCAATATAAATGAGTGAATTATAAAAGTTTGGTACAGCTGATATACAGGTGGAAAAGAAAGGCAAGTAAGAATAAGCAAGAATATTTTACAGAACCCAGGTGAGGCTGGAAGATATGAATTATAATGACACCAATTTATGTCACTATATATAAAGTTCCTCTGGGAGCCCAGGTGTATAAGACAGCAGGGGAAGATAAGAATGAATCCATTATTACCTATAACATGACTTCAAAGATGGATTAGAAACCACTGGTAGCCAAAGTTATACCTGAAATCTTATGCAAACATACTGAAGAAGTATAGAGTATATTTTAAAACTGGAGCTGGGACTCAAATGATCTGAATTCTACCATTGGCTCTGCCATTAACTAGGTTAATTAGCAGCTAGCTTATCTGTCCTTTACCTTTCTGGAACGTAGCCCATCTATACAATGAGAAAGAAGAAATAGTTAATCTTAATGACTCATAAAGCTCTACAATCTGAAGTCTATGATTGTTTCCTTGCAATATTCATTTATTTACTAGACAAGTGTTTATTGATTATCAATATGTGCCAAGAACTATTTAAAATATAAGTTATAGTAATGAATAAATAAGATGAGTTACTTTCCTACATTCTAGAGAGAAAAACTGACAATAAACAAGATTATATATATACTAGAGGCCCAGCACTCAAAATTGCACATGGTTACACTCACACATACTTTTGCCCGCTGCTGCTCACAGCCCCACCCACCCACCCACTGCTGCTCATCGCATTCACTGCCCCGTCAACCTGCCCTCATGGTGACCGGTCATTTGGTTGTCACAGTCATCACAGACACTGGCTTTTTATATATATAGATAATTTATATATAATTTCAAATAGTAATAGGTATGGTAAAAGAAAAAGATAATGTAATAGAGAAGGACTAAAAGGGAGGTAATCTTAAACAGAAAAGAATTCTCTTAGGAGATGACATTTGAGCTGTTATGTGAATGACAAGCAAGAGCAAGTCATGCAAATATTTAAGGGAATAAATACACCAGGCTGAAGAAACAGCTAGTACAAAAGCCTTGAGGTAGAACTGAGCATGGTATGTTTGAAGAACAGAAAGACGAGTATAGCTGGATCACAATGATTAAGAGGGAGAGTACAGCAAGAAGCAGTTGACAAAGTAAGTAGGAGCCAAGTCCTGAGTGCAGAGCCTTGTACACCATGGTAAGAAGTTTGAATTTTATTTTATGTGTGGTAGGGAGCCATTATAGGCATCATTATAAAGCAAAAATCATGCCTTATTCATAGTTTTAAAAGATAATTTACAGTGCAATGAGAAGGGCACTTCAACACAGATAATAGTGCAGTGAAGGCCTGGAGAGGGTGTGGGAGTGGAGTGGAGGGGGTCAAAGGGGGTAAAAGGAGGACATCTATAATACTTTCAATAATAAAGATAAAAGAAGAAGGGCAGTACACCGCTGTGGTATTTCTTACCCCAAATCCATAATTCTAGTCTAATCATGAGGAAACATGAGACAAACTAAAATTGAGGGGCTTGGGACATTCGACCAAATGCTTGATCATTACTCCTCAGAGTGTCAAAGTCATGGAAACTAAGGCAAGACTGAGAAACTGTGAGAGATTTGAGGAGACTACAAAGACATGAAGACTCCAATGTGGTATTTATTCTAGATGCGATCCGGAGACAGAAAAAAGACATTAGTGGCAAAACCTGAATAAAGTCTCTACTTCAGTTAATAGTCTTGCACCAGCGTTAATTTCTTAGTTTTGGCAAATGTACTGAGGTTGTATATAAGATGCTAACTTTTAGGGAAGCTGAGTGAAGGGTATATGGGAACTCTGTACTCTCTTTGCAGCTCATCTGTAAATCAAAAATTACTTCAAAATATGTTTTTAAAAGATGACTTGTAACTTATTTCTTGATAATAAGGCATGGAGGAATTAAAATATAATTGAGTATAAATTGCAAATCAAAAAACAAATACAAATTTAACCTTTTCAGTAAAAAAAATAATGTGGATTCATAAGAGTAGAAGCAAAGAAGACCATTTAGATTATTCAATTACCTGTGCAAACTATGTGGTGGCTTCAGAGTGGATGTGGTGGAAAGGAAGTCAATGGATTTAGGATACATTTTGGAGGTTAGGTTGGCAGGACTAGTCAAAAGATTGGATGGTAGGGTAAAAGTGAGGACGGAGGATAAGAGAAAGAAAAATAACAATTGTGCTTGAGTTTTGAGCTTAGCAATAAGAGGTTTATGGGTATCATTTGCTAATATAGGGAAGCCTGAGTGAGGAACAACTTTCCTAGAAATGGTGATAGATGATCATTTCCATCATTTTCTTTAGACATGTTGAGTCTAATAAACTTATTGACATCCAAGAGGAAATAGTAGGTGTGCAGTGAACATTACAAATATGGAATTTGGGGGAGGTCAAGGTATAAAGATAAATATTGGGAAGTCATTAGAACATAAATGCTTTATAAAGCCATGGGGCAAATAAGATCATGTAGGAACCTAGAGAGTTGTATAGTTAGAGAATCTTGAATTCTATCACACTCCAACTTTTAGAGAACCAGCAGAGGAGAAGTAGCTATAGATGGGAACTGCAAAGGGTTAATGGTGAGGCAGGCAGAAATCAGGAAAGTCGGGCTCAAGGGGACCAGAAGAGGACAGGGGGAGTTGTTGACTGTCACTCCTGGTGAGAAGAGGAGGACAAAGAATTGATCCCTGGGTTTGGTAAATAGGAAGCGCAGTTGACTTTAAAAGAGCCTTTTAGTGGAGTAAAAGGTCAAAAACCCAATGACATTATAGAGCTAGTGAATCAAGACCACTCTTTTCAGTACATTTGCTGTGAATAGGAGGCAAGGAAATGGGGTTGGGACAGGAGAGGATACGGAGTCAAAAGAGTTTTGTTTTGTTATGAAGCATGTCCTACAAATTCAACTCAAGCATGCTCCAGTTAGGGATTGCTATGAATGTTTGCTGTCTGGCTCCTAAGCCTCGGGAACAAACATTCTTCCTTTCTGTGCTGTTCCCTTTCTTCCTAGTTATCATAGTTTCCTGGTCATTTTAGCTATAGAACCTGCAATTGCTCAATTTATATCAGCCTTGGTATCTGGTGAATAAACCAACTTCTCATTTTTAAATTCTTGGAATACAGGGTGGGGCAAAAGTAGGTTTATAATTGTGAGAATTCGAAGCAGAGGTTATTTTTGTATTACTACTTATTAGCTATGGTGTTATTTTCCATGTGAACAACTGTAAGCCTACTTTTACCCCACCCTGTATATTGAATTAAACCTAGAAAGGGGTTTTAGAGATTTAATCCAAGTGTCTTATTTTATAGATGAGAAAACTGAAGCGCCAAGAGGACAAGTAGAATGCTTCAGTGATAAATCCAAAAATA
The DNA here is from genome assembly GCF_964212035.1 of Myotis nattereri. NCBI lineage: Eukaryota > Metazoa > Chordata > Mammalia > Chiroptera > Vespertilionidae > Myotis > Myotis nattereri. The sequence continues at coordinate 39,996,768 of NC_138082.1, forward strand.
AAGTCAATATTTTTACTGTATGACAAGATACACATTTCTCTTCCTCGAGTTTATCTCAATATGTCTGAACACTTTTCTAATCTCAGATCCAGCAGCCTGCACATCTGAATGCAATAAAGCATCTTACCTTTAATCACTGGAACCTGAAAGTTAAGCCATTTCATACCACAGTCAAAGCAATTTCTATGGCATTTGTATACCTTTGCTAATGTAGTTAAGACATCCTTTGAATTTTGAATTGGGCAACGGGGAGTAATTCATTACAAATGGTAAGAGGTGCTTTGTTCTTACAGATGAGGAGCTCTACAGTGAAATCCTGAGTTCGCAGAGGGCAGGAGCCTGACCGAATTTCTAGTGTGTGATTCAATGCCTTGATCATAGTGAATGTCCAAGAAATCCTTATTTATTGTTAGAAAGAATGAATGAAATACTGTAGTTGCTTCTTAGTCTACTAATGAGGACTCACAATTCTGGTTTTGGCCTGCCTTTCTTTGGTTTAGTTTTCTGATTAACAATAACCTTCATATTCTAGATAGTGTTGTGCGTCTTCATGTTTTTTCAGGCACTGCTGTATAGCCAGTTTCCATTCTTCCTTAAACATTTGTAAAGCGCCCTAGCTGGTTTGGCTCGGTGAATAGAGTACCAGCCTGTGGACTGAAGGGTCCCAGGTTCGATTCCAGTGAAGGGCACATGCCTGGGTTGCAGGCTCGATCCCCAGTAGGGGGCGTGCAGGAGGCGGCCATGATTCTCTCTCATCATTGATGTTTCTTTCTTTCTCTCTCTTTCTCTCTGAAATCAATAAAAATATATATTTTTGAAAAAATTGTACAGCTAAATATCTGTGTATTATCTTTTCTAGTTCTTGATCTAGTAAAAGTCTCAATATTTAATCATTTTATAAATCTAGAGGTCTATGTAGGATGTTAATACTAGTGTTAACTTATGAATTAAAAATTGAGAACCTAGTCTTTCTTACTGGCACTAGAGAAGCATACAAAAGTATTTACCTAAAGGAAATAATATTACTATGTACATCATTTCTTATATGCTTTACAGAGAGTGTACGGTTCAGTGATCTAAGCCTTGAATATAAGAACTGACTTTTATGTCTGTTTCTGAAGTTCACTCTATAGAAGTGATTTCATCTGGAAAATGAAAAGTGAGTCCTGTTGAATAGTTGATGTCATAGTGAACCTTTCCAAAACCATCTGAAATACCATTTTAAATAGAATATAGGGGGGAAAGGCCTCAAATTCCAATCAGGGAAGCATATTTAAGAGGCTATTTTATGTTTTAAAATAAAAGCAGAAATTCGGTATCGAAATTTCAAGAGAAAAAAGTTGAGCTATATTTATGTGTGTTTTTAATGTTCTGTAATGTCCAAAGAAATTTGACTCAGCCTTAAGGAAAATCTATTTAACTTAACACCACTTTAAGGTGATTTTAAAAATCTATGATGGGCAGTAATTCAAAAGGATAAGCAAAATATTCAAATTCAAGGAATCCAGGATTCCCTGACAACTTTTAGAAAAGTTACTCTATTTGCTTGTGGTACTTTCCACATCTGTAAAATCATTTGCCAATAAGGACTTTAATAACGGTAAGCTTTAATGTCAGACAAAGTACTTTGTGGAAAACTATGTAAATCTGGAATTTTAAAATCTAATTTTCTTTTAGAAAGTAAATTAATATTCCACTTGAGACTAGGTCAGTTTTATGTTGGCATGATCTAGTTATAGTTAAGCCAGAAGTGAAGAGAATTGAAGGTCAACAGAGCAAATAAAAAATATTTAATGGAAGCATGGAAGGAGATTTATGAAGCTTGAGATTTTTCCACCAGAATTAAACTCTTACAATATGTGGCCAGGTTTGACTCCAAAACCACCAAGTCACACCTGAAGACTCCTCCACCACATAGCAACAAGTGGAATCCAGCCCAAATTCAGATGAGTCACTTTATACTCACATTTGATATGTGTAGGATTTTCCACTTTGCAATTTATGTTAAAATATAAGAGAAGAGCAAAGGTTTTGCCACCCATGAGAAAGCATCTAGTTCATAGCAAGCACCCACATATGGTATCTAGAAGCGGCTGCAAGCCTCACGTTTCCAAAGGCAAAGGTAGCAAATTGTCCATGGCCAGTGCAGTCCCTGGCTTGTATTTTAAGCCTTACTCAAAAGCCTTGAGAGGGACTGAAGCAGAGTACAGACAATAGGAAAGGCGGATCAGGAAGGCAGACTTAGGAAGTGATGGAGCTAAAAGGATTATTTCTAGCCATTTGGAATTTCCTAAATGTAACAATTCTCTGCTCTGTGTATACCAAAAGTCTTCTTTGAAGCATGGAGAAACATCTTTGTAGGGTAACAGCTACAGGCCTTCAGGCCTCTGCTGATCACCCTCAAGTAAGAACCAGATAATATATCCTTTTAAATTTCAATTTGTGCTTTTCATGTGCATGGTAGAAAGTGGGTGGGTGAAAATTTTGTAGATATTTTTGTGATATTTTACAATTCTTCATTTTATACGATAGATAAATTATGGAAAAGCTGTGTGCAAACCAAATTATATTTCAAATGTACTCAGTGAGCTTGCTGAATAGAGATACAAGCATGTGCTCGCCAGTAAAGTCAGCAATAAGCCTGTACTCTCCTTTGTGTAAACCTAGACATTCATAATTAGGTTTGATTAAAACCAGGTCCACATACCTTATTAAATCCCACATTTATATAGCAATTTTACTTCTTATATGATGTAAAAATTACTAATTACTTCTTCTAATTCTCCTTTGAGGATGAGAAGGAAGCATTATTAATCTAATTTTATTTCTATATATGATTAAACCACTTTGACTGAAATGAAAGCTAGTTATTTTCTCCCTATCATCTTGATAACACAGTACTGGAATATTTAAATGAATACAGAGCTGTCAGAGTTTACCTATAAAACTGGATTTCTGGCTACTACTAACTAATATTGTAATGTTCATGCCTAACCAGTAAAAGTGGAGAGAAACATCATGTGAAAAATATTATAACACATATGGATCTGGTACAGTACATGGGTTGTCAAACTATGACCTATTGGTCAAATCCAGCCCACTATTTGTTTTTGTGTGGCCCAAAAATGTGGGTCTTGCATTTCTAAATGCTTGAAAAAATTCAACAGAAGAATAATATTTTTGTGATACATAAAAAGTATATGAATTTAAATTTCAGCTTTCATGAATAGAGTTTTATTGAAATATGGCCATTCTCCTTCATTTGTATATTATCTACAGCCATTTTTATGTGACAAAGAAGAGTTGAATAATTTAGACAAAAACTGTATGACCCACCAAGCTTAAACTATTTACTAGCTGACCCTTTACAGAAGTGTGATGAAATCTTACGTACAGTGTATGAGATCATTTGCATCGCAACAGTAAATAGTCTAACAATGAAGAATTGCATTTATGATTAAAATGAAATGCTAAAATATAATAAAGTTGCCTGAGGTTGAAATATGTATAAGTTATGTGGACATATAAACACTAACATTCCAAAAGGAAAATAGTCATGTTGAGATAGTGGATACAAGGGTGATTTTAAAGTGAAGTTAATTGCCCTTTCAATAAAAGAAAAAAAAATTATAAATAGAGGTAGAAATGAATTTACACATCATTTTCATTTTAGGGCACTTTGGTCTATGATACAAAATTTCTCTTGGCTGTAACTTGACAAAACAAGGAACAGAAAAATTGAGTAAAGAAATAACTATTCAAATTATGGAGAGAGAAATGATAACACAATTAGTAACACATTTGAATAACTTATAATAGAAGTTGTTAAATGTTTCCTGAATTCCGTACAACTGCACACTTTTCAGTGTTTAGTTCTGTTTTAGGAATGTTGGCTTTCTTTCTGATAATGACTTCAGACCAAATATAATTTTATATTCTAAGTGTAGTGGGCATTTTATAGTGCTACCTGGAAAATCAGCATGATTCCTTAGCCTGTTTAACAATTCTTACATCAGGCGGAGGCCAGACCTAGGCTTATGAGGTAGTGGAATATTCTGAGATAGTAAGCCTAGGATTATACAGTATTTTAATGTAAATAAAGCCATTCAATCAAGAGGGGAAATAAAATCATTCCTTGTTCATGGATTATACCTACTTGAAAGTAAATACTAATGCTCTTCAATCACACCCTGATTGACAATTTAATTCAGCATTTTTCAACCTTTTTCATCTCATAGCACCCATAAACTAATCACTAACATTCTGCAGCACATCAAAAATAATTTTTTTACCGATCTGACAAAAAATAGGTATCATTTTGATTCATTTACACGGGATGGCTATTGTTGTGTCAGCTGTTGTCATTTTTTATTTGAAAATCTAAGGGAAAAGAGGTTAGTGCCCCTGACTAAATAGTCAGGTACTGCATATTTTAAAAATTCTTGTGGCACACCAGTTGAAAATTGTCACTTTTTCTAAATTTCTGTGCATGTTAGGGTCTTTTGATATGCTCAGATTACCTTCAGTAATTTATAGTAATGTGACATGTGGCAATAAAGAGAACAGGATTCTCATTGAAGGAGAAGAAGTGTATTATATGCAGGAAAGAGGCTTGACTAACTAGAACACTCACAGCAACTCCAGGGATAAGGCAAGATTCATGCGTGTGCAGTAGTAGTCTCTTTGCCTCTCACCTTGATTGTGGCGTATCTCCTTCTGTCACTGTTTCTATGGCTCTTCCATGACCTTCTTAGTCCTTAATCATTAGGATGCAAAAGTAAGAAATCAGAATTCCTGAAAATTCCTACATATTCCTGAAATCTCAAGTTTTCTATATTTTCCACAACAGTATTTATTTGTTATTCAATAATAATAAATTATCATAATAATCTATCATAATTCATTTTTCTATGAATTATACAACATTTTTGGAGGCTTTTCTACAAAAGTAATATAATAATAAATCATAGTTATTATTATTATAGTCCTAATGTATTAATATATAAATATATATAATGTGTAAATATATAAAAACATGTAAATATCACTTTTATAATATAAATATGCATAAACAATATATTAACATGTAAGTATATAAATATGTTATAAATATATAAATAAACATGTAAACATATATAACAAGTAAAAATAATCCCTACCTGATCATTATAAAACACTAAAAGAAGGGAAGGATAACACAAAATAAATGTCAAATAAAAACAGTTTCAAAAATTATAGTAGCATGCCATAAATATTTAATATATTTTTTCTTAACATTTTTCACTCTAGCTTATTTTATTGTAAGAATATAGTATATAATACATATAACGTGTAAAATGTGTTCATTGGCTGTTTATGTTATCAGTTTTGGTTAACAGTAGGCTATTAGTAAAGCTATTGGAGAGTCAAAAGTTATATGTGGATTTTTTTAAGTCAAGTTTATATTTGTTTTGATTTTGTGTTTTGTTTTGGGATGTGTGTGTGTGTATGTGTGTGTGTGTTTTAAAGTCTTTATTTTTTAAAGTATTACATATGTGTCCTTTTCCCCCCCCCATTGACCTCTCCCCAGCTGTTCCCACCCCCTCAGCACATGCGGTTACCCCCCTATTGTCTGTGTCCATAGGTTATGATTATGTGCATGCATACAAGTCCTTTGGTTGATCTCTTAACCAGGCCCCCTCCCCTGCCTTCCCTCTGAAGTTGTACGGTCTGTTCAATGCTTCTATGTCTCTGGCTCTATTTTTGTTGATCAGTTTATGTTCTTCGTTATATTCCACAAATGAGTGAGATCATGTGATATTTATCTTTTGCCAACTGGCTTATTTCACTTAGCATAATGCTCTCCAGGTCCATCCATGCTGTTGCAAATGGTAAGACTTCTATCTTTTTTACAACAATGTAGTATTTCATTATGTAGATGTACCACAGTTTTCTAATCCACTCATCTGCTGATGGGCACTTAGGCTGTTTCCAATTCTTAGCTATGGTAAATTGTGCTGCTATGAACATAGGAGTGCATATATCCTGTCTATCCTTTCTGATTGGTGTTTCTGATTTCTTGGGATATATTCCTAGAAGTGGGACTACTGGGTCAAATGGGAGTTCCATTTTTAATTTTTTGAGGAAACACCATACTGTCTTCCAAATAAATATTTAATATTTAAAATTATCATTGTTAAAGTAAAACTTCAAAATGCACCTAGAATTAATTGCTTGTTCAACATATAAATTTTTTTTTATTTTGCATTTATGTTGGTCAAATTGCTAAAAGTGTGTCCAAAAGCATACTCAAGTTGAACATTAGGGCACATGTTATTTAATAAAGTTCATGTCTTTGTTTAATGAGAAAATATTATGTCTGGTTGCCTTGATTTTGGTTTTGCTGTTGAAATCAATCTTCTTTTGATAATTCAGATCTTGGATATTTTTCTGACTTCATATAGTAATATTCTACAGCATACATATCTTTTTCTCTCTGTGTTTTTCTGTTATAGTATTTACAAAGATCTGTAGCCTATAGTGAACATTCAAACACTGAAAATACCAGTAATCATTATTAGGAAGTATTGAAATTATCTAACATTCTGATCCCCCAGCAAGTTAGCAAGTTTTATAGAATCATGCATGAAAATTACCAATTAAGGACTCATTTTCCTTCCAAAACATATGTCTTAGAACACGACTCATAGGATTTGTATGACATGTACTCTTCCTATAAACTTACTAATTTATTTCAATTTTCAAGAATAACTTATTATTAACAAAAGTTGGGGGCCACAGAAATACACTTATAACATGACCATAGCCACAAGCACATGGTTGGATTGTGACCACTCGATTCTACGTGTTCCTGACCTGTTCCCAGAAACGTCAGCCTTAATATTTGACTCTATCTGTTAGCATTTCCTACACTTGCTTTTGACTCGACATCAGGAGCTTCCATGAATCCCGTGATGTCTCCAGTTGATTGTTGGGCTTTAATTCTCACAGGAGAATTTTGGCAAATTGTCCCTGTTTTCTCAGTTTCTCAACTGATTTTTCTATGGATTCAGAATTCATAAAAAAGCACAAATTTCCTGAGAAAATGCTGGGAAGAAATTTCCACATGGAAATGCTATGATCAACCAATCCTCCCCCCCTTCCCCCTTCACCCCCCCCCCCCAATACTTCTTACTACAGCTTTCTGCTTATCTTTTCTGTTTATCTTCAAAATACTGTGTTCTCTAATTGGCCCAGCTCACCTCCATTGTCACTTTATAGCGGTTCTCAACCTGTGGGTCGAGACCCCTTTGGGGGTCGAATGACCCTTTCACAGGGGTCGCCTAAATACATCCTGCATATCAGATATTTACATTACTATTCATAGCAGTAGAAAAATTACAGGTATGAAGTAGCAACGAAAATAATTTTATGGTTGGGGGTCACCACAACATGAGGAACTGTATTAAAGGGTCGCGGCATTAGGAAGGTTGAGAACCTGAAGAGAATCTCCAGGCTCTTCTTGGTTCAGATGCTTATCTCTGGTCCAAACAGCTGTGGCTTAGAGAAAATGAGGTCAAGCCTGTAGCCTGCTGCCTCAGCGCTAATTTAAGAGTAGGGCAACTTTTGCTCAGTTTGTGGGCAAGCTGGGCACCGTGGTGTAGTACTCACTACAGCTTCCGCTGGGGGAAAATATCTGTGAACTGATCTAACAAAATATCATTGCCTTGTGCAGTGGATCCCCTAACCCTCTAGGGTTTTTTGTTGCTCAGCACCTGTATACATACTGAAGACTAAAACCCAGGTAGAGCCAGACTGCTCTGCATATCAAAGAGAGGGGAAGGCATATAGAATTTGGGTATTTGGGGAGGGAAACCCAGAAAACAGGGCCAGGGAAGGTGAGGACAATGTTAAGAGAAGAGGCCAGGAAAAAAGAACTCCTGTTGGAAGCACAACCAAGGAAGGGACTTTAAATCAACAGAAGAAACATGAAAGTAGGAATTGTGTGTCTTTCCTTCCAGTGACATATTCTCTTCCTTTGGTTTATTTTTTCCATTCTTTTCCCTCTTTGCTTTTTTTACAAAGTTATAAAATGATGTTAAAACAGTCTTTTGGGTCTCCTCCAAAATGTCTACCTACTACTCCCTTCTTCTATGCGGATAAGAGCTCCTGACTTTTCCATACGCAGGGCCATCCAGACTGGAAATTACATTTCCCAGCATTCTTGCAGTTAGGAGTGGCCTCTTGACTGAGTGAGACCAGAGGTATCTATGCAAGAGGGTCATGTGGCAATTTCTGAGACTTGTCCTTCATAGACAGTACCAGTGCTCATTGACATTTTTTGTTAATCTCTTCCTCCATCCGACTGCCTGAAACACAGGCACCTCCATCTTCAGCTTTGAGGCTGAGTCCATGTAGAGTAGAACAACAAGATTAATGTCTGTGTGCTATCAGCATCCCAGCCCTGGACAGCCAAATGGACTTTCATTTAACAGAGAAATAAACTTCTGTCTACCTTAACCCACTGCTATGAGATTTTCTTCACACATATTTGTAGTTAATCTTGAGTAATATAGGTGCATGAATTTTGCTATAATCCACCCTTTTTGCTTAATACTATATAGCACATTTTTATTGCCAAATATCCTCTCTCTCTCTCTCTCTCTCTCTCTCTCTCTCTCTCTCTCTCTCTTTCTCTCTCATTTTTTTTTATTTCAGAGAGGAAGGGAGAGTAAAAGAGTGATAGAAACATTGAGAAAGAATCATTGATCAGCTGCCTCCTGCAAAACCCCTGCTGGGGATAGAGCCCCCAGCCTGGGCATGTGCCCTGACCAGGAGTTGAACCGTGACCTCCTTCCTTGTTCATAGGTTGATGCTCAACCATTGAGCCACACTGGCTAGGCTTGCCAAATATTTCTTGTAACTGAATGTTTGTGTTTTCCAAGATTCATAGGTTGAAATCCTAACCCCTAATATGATGGTATTAAGAGATAGGGCCTTGGGAGGTAAGTCATGAGGAGCCCCCATGAATGGAATTAGTACCTTTCTAAAAGAGACTCTAGCAAGCTCTCTCACCCCTTACACCATGTGAGGACACGGTGAGAAGACAGCCATCTATGAACTAGGAAGCAGGCGCCAGACACAGAGACACTGCTGGTGCCTTGATCTTGGCAGCATCTGGAATTATGAGAATAATTTCTGTTGTTTATAAACCACCCAATCTCTGGTATGCTGTTATAGCAGCCTGAATGAATTAAGACAGTAATCATAATTTTTAATGGCTCTTTGCAATTTCATCTCATAAACATGCCACAATTTGCATAAGCAATTCCTATTATTGAATGTTTAAGTTGGCATTTATTTATTTAGCTCTAAAAGCTTTCTAGTTTTAATATACCCATCTCTATTAGAAGCACTAGTACAAGACGGGGATCATTATCTTTGTGGCTATCCAGTTACCATGACTATTTACTCAGAAACATTCTTATCTCCTTTTGATTTGTGCTGCTCTCTGATATTAAATTCTTATACTATTGTTTTCTGGTTTGTTTATTCTATTCCATTAATCCATTAATCTAGCTATTATTAGGCCAATATCTTATTTTAAATATTACACCTATAAAATGGCCTATCTACAAATAATATGTTAAAATACTTATAACTTTTTTGGAGGGCTTGGGTCAGTCTATGTTTCCCATATATCTTATAACCACACTTTCCTTTTTTAGAGCTGCGTCTGTTACTTTTTAAAACACGCTAATAATAATTATACCTTGTTTTCTCTCTAAACAGTATTTACTTCACAGCTCCTTCAAGTGTATTGTTTCATTTGAATTCTAAATGGAGTTGTTATGACATTACTCAGATTAGCCACATTTAACCACTCAATCTTCCAAAATTTGAAACCAAAGGATTTTAAAAGGAGGTTACAGGCAGGCTCGCTGAAATTGTTCTGAAATGCTCCTAAGGAGACAGCTGTCAACTCTCTTGGCTACAGCCCGCAGTGCTCACTGCAGATTATTGATGGTTCCACAGTAGGGTCAGAGCCTGTTAGCCTCTTGCTAACTTTGGTTGCAGCTGTCTGCAGTCACGCTGAGCATGTGAGGTCCAGCCACACAGCCATCCACCTACTGCTCTCCACCTGCTTTAAAAATAAATCCCTATAAAGTAGGACAAGTGATTGAAGCTTTGTAATGTTTCAGCTCGGGGCCTCCACTCTGATCTTAAATTGATGAAGCATTAGTAGATGTGCTTAGAAAAGAGGTGAGAAGCTGTTGTTTGAATAATAAAACATGAGAGAGACATTTTACAGATTTTCAGTTTGTACTGCTGACAGCAGGATAATATACCATAGTCAGAGTTCATTCAACCCACTTCTCAGAATAGCATCTATTATGTGCAAAGGGATATGGAAGGAATATATTCTTCTGTGCTTTAAGCGCTTTAGCTACCAATAAGATGTGGTTCAAGCATGAGAAAAAAGAAATTCAAGCAATTTTTAAGATAATGTACTTCTTAGAAAACCTTAAGTGCCCAATAGATTTGCTGGAAACGCTCTATACCTACATATCTCTAAAAAGTTTTTAGATGTTATAAAGAAAAGGTCATAGCCACTGTCATCAGTAGAATGAAAGTAAAATGGAAGTTTATAAGGTGGAATTTAAGAAATTACATTTTACATTCAGGCAGTCTAAAGATGCATTAGGTAGAGATAACGATCAGTTGGAAAGGAATGGTCAAGGGCACTTATCAAGCCAAAAAAATAGTCCTAGCATAAGTCAATCTGCAAATACAAGGGATTTTATGAACAAGAAAATGAAAGGGAAGAGTAGAAGGTTGCTCTAAATCAGTTTCCCAAGTTGGTGCCATCTGAACAAATTGCCACAGGATAGGAATACATGTGCCATGAAGAAAGTGTTCCGTGCTCACGTCGGTTAGGGAGATGCTGGATTAAGCACATTTCTACACGACAGGGCTTCCTGAGCCTTCAGTAGACCAAAATAGATTCTGCACCTCCAAAAAGGGCTTTAGGACACAGCAATTTCCCAAACTTACTTGACCTCGACTGAGGTGAGCTATTTCCATCTCCTGGAACACTGGCTTGGAAAATACCACTCAAAAGAAACATGCAGTCATTCAGACATATTTTGCTAAGAGTCAGGCTTGCCAAGCGAGCAAATTAACACTTTCTTTGATATCTTGCAGAGAGAAAACTCAACACTGCTGTGGTGCCACCCTTAGTTATTAAACTGGTCCTCGGGAACTGTGGAATTGCTTTTTAACATTCAGAGAGTACATGAAAATTGTCTCAAAACAGAAGTTTAAATTGAACTCCTTTAAATTAAATTGTCTTTTTAAAAGAGAAGCGTTCCATTGCAGAGTTGTATATTTGTTCCTTTTGTAAAACAGTAGAATTTTAGACTTGGGAAAGATCTTAAAAGAAAAATACGTTTAGCCAACCCTCTGATTTTACAGATGGGGAAACTGAAGCCCAGATCAGTTAAGTGGTCTGTCCAGGATTACTCAGTTAGTTAGGAGTCTAATGTAAGGCAAGCCCCCGGTTCCGCTAACTCTCATACCACCCTCTCTTAGTCTCATAAGTCCCATACAGCAAGCCAGTTATTTTTTTTTTTTAGAAAATTAAGCACATAAAGAGAAAAATGAAAATTAATTTACTCAGTGCTTCACCTCACAACTCCCTCCAGAATGAATAGTTTGTTATCTTTTTATTTCATGTCCAGACATCTGTACTTCTCTAATTTTATTCAAAACTGAATTCTTCATCTGTTAATTTATTCTATCAATGTTAAATGAGCACTGCCTCTGTGTCTGTCATACACAATGTGAGTCTCTGCTCTCACATTGCTCAGTCCGGAGGGAGAGAAAGAAGATTCTGTGACAAGTGCCATGACAGAAGTTAGGGAACTCAAGGGCCGTATTTTTTTAAATATATTTTTATTATTTCAGAGAGGAAGAGAAAGGGAAGAGAAAGGGAGAGATAGAAGTATCACTGATGAGAGAGAATCATTGATAGGCTGCCTCCTGCAAGCCCCACACTGGGGATCCAGCCCGCAACTCGGGCATGTGTCCCAATCAGGATTCCAACTGTGACCTCCTGGTTCATAGGTCTCATAGGTTGACACTCAACCCCTGAGCCACACTGGTGAGGCATATTTCTTGATTGTGAGAAATCAAGAGTGGTTTTCTAGAAGGGTGAAAAATCTTAACTGAGTCTCTTAAGGGGCAAATAAGAGTAAGGCAAACGTATAATGTGCGGTTGTCATGACAACAGCACAAAGCATAAAAGTGGCCAAAGTATTTAGCATGTATGAGAGGTGACAGGGAGCAAGGCAGGCAAATAAGTTTGGAGACATAGAGAAACACCGGATCATAAAGGCTTTGTATGCAATGCTAGAGATTCTGGATCGCACATGAAAAGGTCCAAAGACAGCAATGTGGAGAAGGAATTAGAGTGAAGGAAGGCAAGAGGCTATGGCAGTGGTCCAAGGGAAAAGTGATGAGGGCCTGAAATATGACATGAGAGCAAGAATGGAAGCAGGGAATCTCTTCCCTGAAGAGAGACAAATGTGGCCTAGAAGTAGGAGGTAAAGTGAAGACAGAGAGTGGATTGGTTTGGTATTTCTTTTAGAGGTAATAATATCACAGGACTTGCTATTAGACTAGACAGTATAGGTGTAGACATTAAGGAGAGAAAGTAACTAAAGATAACTTCCAGATTTCTGGCGTAAACATCTAGGTACATGAAGGTGCCCCGTTGAGCTACAGAGCTAAGAGACAAGCTATATTAGGAGAAAACATGTTTGGACATGTTAAGTGAGACATTCAAGAGAATGGCAAGTTAACAATTAGATACACAAGAGTTGAGTGCAGAAGAGAGGTTTGGACTACAGATGTTAATCTGGAAATCCTCAGCATATAACACAGATTCTATGTTTAAAGTCATGAAATAGATGGTATTCTCTCTGGAGAACATGTGCAGAAAGAAGAGCAGGCTCAAGGCACAGACTATCAAGGTCAGGAAGAGAAGAGAGTGCCAAACCAGAAGACCCAAGAATGGTCCAAGAGGTGGGAGTAAAGTAAGATAGGACCTGAAATGTCTATCAGACTTATGAACTAGGAGCTCAGGGTTAGAGGAATGAACAGAAGAAGAAAAAAAAATAAGATTTAGGAAATAGAAGAGAAAAAGGTGGAACTGTGCATTGGCAAGGAAATAAGGAAAGATTGGAGGTGGGTAGGGTCACAAACTTGACATGGAAGGGCAGGAAATTGAAGGATTTTTGTTCCCCTGAAACTCTTCTTTTCTCTTTAAAATAGAAGCAAGATTGTCTTCTGAGACAAAGAGAGAGGTAGTGTAATTCAGGAGGTTTAACTAGACTTGTGAAGATAAATAAATAAGCGTTGTGGGTAAAGAATGAGGGAGTTATCAACAGTGGACTCATAGAATGATTGTTGAGCACCATTGAAGGCCCAGCTAAAATGGGACTTCAAGATGCTGAGAGGGCACTGGTCCATTCTTTATAAATGTATACAAGGGAAACTGTGGTGTGTAGACTGAGCTAATTGTTATAGGGAACTGATGAGCATCTAGGCTTGTCTTCCTTTTGGTTAATGACGCATATCTCAGGTAGACCTCTGAAGTAGAGATAAGCAATCATAACTCAAAACAACACTGTTCACCTGGTACTGCTGGTACCTGGACTGCAGTTTGTGTGCAGAGAAGGAAATCAGCATTGTAATCCTATGAACCTGAAGATCAAAATTACCCAAGGGTCTGTGACCTCCCCTCTCGTGGATCCAAAAAGAGTTGATGATTTGAATGTCCAGCGTTTTGCTTTTGTTAGGGTAGAGTGGTGACTTCCCAGCTTCTTACATGTGTGAGCAGAAACCAGAAGTCTATAAATTTTAGATGTGAGATCTATGTGGCTTGTCTTTTTATTCTTAATAACATTTGATAAAGAAAAGTTTATCACTTTAATGTTATCCTATTTATAACTTGTTTCTTTATGGTTACCATTTTTTACACTTCTTTAAGGAAATTTTTGCCTATCCCAAGCTTAAGGAGATACTGTCCTAAGTTTTCTTATAAAACTTGTAGAAGGATTAGATCTTTAATGCATTTGGAGTTGAGTTCTGTGTATGATGGAGGTCAGAGAGTCAGGATTCATGTTTTTCCACATCAGCAATCCACCTGAAACAGCATAGTTTATGGAAAAGACTACCTTTCCCCACTGCAGTCATGTCACCTGTGTCATAAACACATGACAGACGTGACTAGACCCAGGATGTGAGTTCCTTTTCTGTTCTCTCCAGTACCTGTACAGAGTGGGCCTTTTGTAGGCACTATATGGCTGGATGGATATTTGAACAAACTCAGTACAACTGAGCAGAAAATGCTCGGGACCCTTCAGACACTCACTGGGCAACCAGAGGCCACTGAGCAGTAGTCCTACTGCCCATGACCTCATTCCCCTGCTCTGTCCTGACCTCATTGCCAATCACAAAACCATCCTAAAGTTGATGACTTAAAGTTTTATGATGTAGGTCTCAATTGTCCTCAAAAGCCAAAACAAAACAAACAAAAAAACAAAACCTACTCAAGGGTCATAGTCTCAATAGTATAGATTTCATTGCCTTGTGACTTTATCACAATAGATGATTGATATGTTTACCTTCCTTGTTGAACACTGTAAACCTAAAATTTACTCATACAAAAATTCTTTTCTGATAGTCAAGTTTCTCTTTGTTTTTTAGGTGAACTGTACTCCAAAATATAAAGTGGAGACATCAAAGAGAGTGATAATGTTATTAGGCATAACATGGAGTGGGGAGTACGTAATTAAGAGTGAGAAAGTGCATTTCAAAGATAAATTTGAGCTAAATAAAAGGAATTTTTCAATTGTATTCCCATCAAAATAAAAATCTGTAGTTTATTATGTATTTGTATAAACTACCTATGAATATATGTTGATATACTTACACCTCCTAATTTGTAAGTGCTCAATAAATGCTATCATGACCTTTGAATATTTATTTTCTCCAGTGTCTGGATTAGGCAATACAGAAGTCCCCCTTGCAAATGGACACCTTCATAGTGTCCTCACAGGGTCTTTCCTCTGTGCTTCTGTGTCCAAATTTCCTCTTTTTATAAGGACACAATTTAGCCCATAACATTGGACACAATTTAGCCCAATTTAAATTTATTTTTTAAAAAGTTCTTCACATATTCCTTGAGTCCATGTTGGAGTTTAATGTATAACTTTAAAGAGAATGCAAACCTACTAATGGGACATAAAGTAAAATATATTTGTCTTTAGTAGAATTGTAACAAAGCTACAATAAACATTATTTGAAGTTGCTGCCTTTTCAATATTAGAAAACAAAAGTTTGATTAGCAAAGAGAGCCTTTGAGCCCTGTGTTGCAACCACAGGCCTTTTCAGATAAAGCACTTAGGTTAATTAGCTCCTTCTATTGTTCTGTAAATAGAACAAAGATACAGGATCTATTTTAACTCCATTATATTGTGTATGAATCTATGTATAAATCATGGGGAGCAAAATATATGATTCCTATTCATGGTATAAATATATTCAGTTTGGTTTCACTTATTACATTTTGTTAGGATAACATATTTCAGATATAAGATTAAAGGATAGGTTTCTATTTTTGGCTTGAGAATGATAATTATTTGTCTGTAATAAAGGTCAGATGATGAATGGGTTTGGAGGAATTTTAATTCTCTACTAAAACCCAAAGCAAAAAAATTCATTTAAAATATCATGAAAGAGTACTTCATATTTCTTATTTTTTTTAATTATATTTTTATTGACTTCAGAGAGGAAGAGAGAGGGAGAGTTAGAAACATCAGTGATGAGAGAGAATCTTTGGTTGGCTGCCTCCTGCATGCCCGCCAGCTGCAACCCGGGCATGTGCCCTTGACTGGAACTGAACCTGGGACCCTTGAGTCCACAGGCCGAGGCTCTATCCACTGAACCAAACCAACTAGGCCCATGTTTCTTATTGTATTTCACATTTTGTGGAGCAAAGGAAACTATAGTTTGGGCTAACTTCTTAAGCATTTAGTACATTTTATAAAAATTGGAATGTGTGTTTGAATATCTGTTATGTTTTCTAAAAATATTTCTCAAGTACAAATTAATATTTATCTCTCCAAATAATACTTGTCCTCTTCCTCTGCCCCACCCCCATTTTTTAAAGAAAATACAGATCACGTAAGATAAAGCAAAACCAAATGATTTGACTTTATGGCTGGTAAAATTTCAGTCTCAGAGCTGTCCTGTGCTCCTGTTTAAATATCTTATCTAATAAAAGATAAACATGGTAATTAGCATACAACCGCTACCCTTCCCATTGGCTAATCAGGGCGATATGCAAATTAACTGCCAGCCAAGATGGTGGCCGGCAGCCAGGCAGCTTGAAACTAACATGAGGCTTGCTTGCTTCAGTGACAGAGGAAACAAACGTTCCCTGCCTGCCGCTGCAGGCCTCTAACCTGCAACTCTAAGCAACTATGTAACAAATACAGAAGCTAAACAAAACCCCAGAAACCTACTTTAGTCCACCAGGCTTCAGCCAGCAGGATCGCAACATTGTAAACAAAGGCCAGAAACCACTTTCAGCAGTGGAGGCCTAAGAGCTGGAGCCAAGCCTCAAAGCTAAAGCTGGCCCAGAATAAAAAAAAAAAAAAAAAAGTAAAAAAGGAGCGGTTGGGAGCTTCCATCACCCGCCAGCCCGAAAACAGCCCTCAGCCCCTCATCCAGACTGGCCAGGCACCCCAGTGGGGACCCCCACCCTGAAGGGTGTGTGACCAGCTGTAAACAGCCATCATCCCCTCACCCAGGCTGGCCAGGGACCCCAGTGGGGACGCCCACCCTGATCCAGGACACCCTTCAGGGCAAACCAGCCAGCCCCACCCATGCACCAGGCTTCTATCCTATATAGTAAAAGGGTAATATACCTCCCAGCACCGGGATCAGCGGAGCTGTGAGGCCTCCCGGCACCGAGATCAGTGTGACGGGGGCAGCACCCAAACCCCCTGATTGCCCTGCAGCTCTGTGTGTGACAGGGGGCGGGGCCACAACCTCCCTATCCGCCCTGCTCTGTTCTGACAGGGGAAGGCGCCCCAACCCCCTGATCAGCCCTGCTCTGTGCCTGATAGGGGGCAGCTCCCCAACCCCCTGATCGGCCCTGCTCTGTGTGTGACAGGGTGCGGCGCCCCAACCCCCCCTCCCCACAGGCCCTGCTCTGTGTGTGACGTGGTAGAGCCATAACCTCCCCATCGGCCCTGCCCTGAGTGTGACAGTGGCGGCGCCCCAACCCCATGATCGGCCCTGCTCTGTGGGTGATCGAGGGCGGTGCCCCAACCCCCTGATGGGCCCTGCTCTGTGCATAACAGGGGGTGGCGCCGCAACCTCCCCATCGACCCTGCCTTGAGTGTGACAGGGGATGGTGCCCCAACCCCCCAATCGGCCCTACCCTGAGCGTGACTGAGGGTGGCATCGCAACCTCCCAATCCGCCCTGCTCTGTGCATGACAGGGGGCAGCGCCCCAACTCCCCAGTTGGCCCTGCTCTGAGCCCGACCAGGGGCTGCACCTAGGGATTGGGCCTGCCCTCTGCCACCCGGGAGCAGGCCTAAGCCAGCAGGTCGTTATCTCCCGAGGGGTCCCAGACTGCGAGAGGGCACAGGCCGGGCTGAGGGACCACCCTCCCCCACTAGTGCACATATTTTTGTGCACTGGGCCTCTATTTTGCTTATAAAGATGCATTTAGGAAATGTCTGCTACCATGTATTAATTTCACAGCGGGCAATACTGTCAGTCAATTAGATTGTCCCATTTTTTCCAGCCTATTTTTTCAAGTTGCAAATTCTAAAATAGCATGTCATTACCATCAACTACCAAGTAGAATGATTTAATTTTAAATCCTTTCTCCATTCACTTACTGAAGAAATGATTCTGTGATAAATTTGACCTTTTATCAGCATAATTGCCAAATAATTACCAGTGATAAATGACTATCATCTGAAATATTATATCTAATCATTGAATGCATACACTTCATATGAACCAGGAAGTATATATTTTGTATAAAATATTAGAAATATTTTTTTCATCTATTCAACATATACTTAGCAAGTGCCTACTATGTGCCAGAAACTGCCATCATGAAGTTTATGTTCCTAAGCTAAATAAAACAAATAAGTGATGTAGTATATTAGAAGGTATTAAGGGCTAAGGGGAAAAAAATAAAAGCAGGGAAAAGGAATTGAGAATATGTGTGTGTGAGGGTAAGAGTGCAATTTTAAATAGGATGGTCAGAGAAGGTGCCATCTATGCAAAGGAGGTGAGGAAGGGAGTGAAGCATGTAGCTATCAGGAGGAGGTCAAGGTGACCAACCATCCTAGCTTGTCCGAGACTAAGAGGTTCCCAGGATGCATCCTGCTGCTAAAACCAAGGCAGTCCCAGCCCAGGCAAACCAGATAGCGGATCACCTCAGCAATGTTCCAGATACAGGAAAGAGGCAGAACAAAGGCTTTGAGTTGGGAGCATGCCTGGCAGTTCAAGGAACTAATAAGGCCAAGCAGTGAAAGAGGGGATGAGGTCAGTAAAATGAAAGGTCATATCAATTAGGACCTTGTTGTGGATGGGCACTCCACCCCAATCCTCTCCCCAGGGTTGATGCACCCAGCCCTAGCAGCTGCCTGTGGGTTCACGGTGTGTCTTTCCATGGTCCTTGCCCTTGGCTGCAGAGAACTGCCTCCCAAAAAGTTGTGTGCCTTTCAGGGAGCAGCCCATGACTAATGAAGAGCTAATGTGGGATGAAATGGCCTAGCCTCCTTCTCTCAATTCGGTCCACCTTTGTATGTGTTATGTGCCATTGAGTCAACTCTGACTCCTGGTGGCTCTATGAATGAGTGATGTCCATGTCCGGTCCTCGGCAGCCCTGCTCAGCCACTCATGCCGACTTTTATGGCATCAGTCCATCTCATCTTTAGTCTTTCTCATTTCCTGCTGCCTTCTATTTGTCCCAGCATTATTGTCTTTTCCAAAGAACTCTGCCTTCTCCTGATATGCTGAAAGTAGGGCAGTCCCAGTGTTGTCATTTTTACTTCCAACGATGTTTCAGGCTGAATTTGCATCACCTTGAGCACTTTACTCGTGTGGGAAATTAAGGGATGGTCCTATGGTTACTATACTCCGTGGCATCTCCTTTCTTGAAGAGCGGGACATTTACTGAGTGTTTCCAATCTGTAAGCTTTTGTTTTATTTTCCATTTTTGTTAACATATTCTTGTTAGGATTTTGACAGATTTGGTCTCTGTGGCTTGAAATAATTCTATTGCTGTCCCATCTCCCTCTGGTAATTTATTTATTTCCAGTACTTTTAGGTCTCAGCTTTTACTTCATTTTCTAGAACTACGGGTTCTTCTTCTTAAGAATCATCTTCAAAGGTATCTGTCATCCTTTTGTCTCTGCAGTATAGATTTTCAATATACTGTCTGCATCTTCCGTTCATATTCTCCTCATCAGATAATGAGCATTTTTGTTGGTCATTCAACATTCCTGTCTAGATTTAAATTTCCCTTTTTTTCTTGAATCTTCTGATAAAAATGTTTTTTCTTTTTTTGTTGTTCTCTTCTATCCTTATACTGACTATTGTAAATAGTTCTCTTTACCTATACATGATAGTCGTTGAAAAACTGTGTTAAGGATTCTAACCCACTTTTGACACCTTTATCTTTTGCCTATCTTTAATAACTTTTCATGTTTCTTTGGTCATCCATCTCGATTTTTCTTTCCTTCTTACTTCTGGCATTATCTTTTTACATTCTTCCCTAATAATATTTCTAGTTGCAGGCTATAGTTCTGGTTCTTGTTCAATTAAGTTTAACAATTCAAATCTATATTTTACGAGGACTTCAAATCCACCAGGAATGTAATATATGTTCTATTTTGTTTCTACAATTCTTGCAGAGCTCTTCCTCAGAATTACTCGAATGTTTGATATCAGCAGTTCATGGTTAGCACAGTCTGCTCCAGGTCTTGTTTTGGCAAAGAGAATACAGCCTCTTCATCTCCTGCTTCCAATGACATAGTCTACTTGATTTCTATATTGGCCATCTGGTGATGTCCTTGTATACAATCATTTTGTTCAAAGCATGTGATTTTGATGGACAAGTTGCTGGCTTCAAAGAGATCCATGAGCCAATCTTCTGCTTAATTTCTGACCGCTAGTCTAAAATTTCCAATGATTCTGTTTTATTCCCTACTTTTGTGTTCCACTCATCTGTATTTGTCAGCGTGTCTTGTTTTGGTGCGTGATTAATTTCTTCTTGGATACTTGCATAAAAGCTTTCAATTTCATCTTCTTCAGCTTCTGCAGTTGGCACATAGACTTGAATGGTGGCTATGTTACTAGGTTTTCCTAGAAGTCTGACTGACATTATTTGGTCAGACCTTGCATTGTAGCCCCTGGCTGTCTGTGTTTTGCTTCAGCAGTCAAGTCACTCTGTTTCCTCTGAGTTTGTCATTTCAAGAGTAAAACACTTTGCAGAGGTTTCTGAAAATGTCCCATTTCAGTACATTTTTGTTCACAAACACCAAGCACTGCATTATTTAGACATTCCATTTCTTGCATTACACTTTCCAGTTTACCTTGGCTCATGCTTCATACGTTCTGTGTTCTGATTGTATGCGTTGTGCAGTATTATACTTGCCTTTCGCCTTTGTGCACATCGGCCACTTCGGACAAGTTGTGTCACTAGCAATAATGCTATTCACACTCTCTGCTCTTGCCTAGTAACCGGGAGCCTGCTGACCTGGGAGTCTCATCTTTCAGCACTAGCTCATGTTTCATTGCGGATTGTCCCATCATAGGGTTTTCAGAATAAAAATGAAAAGAAAAACAAAAAAAAACCTAAAAGGAGCTTAGATGTCCCCTTAAAATTGGCTGAGGCCTCCTTTGTAACCAACTGCAGTTCAGCTTTTTCCCTTTGCCTCACTTTTTTACAGATCTATTTTCTAAGTGCATTCCCCAATAAACTTTCCAGATGCATCTGTGTTTAGAGAACCCAAGCTAAGACAGGCCTTGAAAGTGATTATGAGAGATGTGAAGCCTTTGAAGACTTTTGAAAGAAACTGAAACCTGAGATAATTTCTCCCTCTCTCTCTCTCTCTCTCTCTCTCTCTCTCTCTCTCTCCAGAAAAATATACAAAACTTTCTTAATTGTCTATTTCTGTTTATTTTTCTTAACTTCACTGAGATTATTGCATATGATGAAAGAATTGGGCCATAACCCAATTGGAAATTTTAAATCTATTGAATAGTTGGCATTTCCCTTCGTGTCTCAAAATATGAGGAATGGGTAGACCAACTTTTAAACATATGCAGAGAAGTTCATTTGTTCCTGGATAGATTACATCTTACATTGAATTCCATTGTGTTGTTGGGACTCCAGTAGTTGTTTTAAGTAAAGTAGGTACATCAAAATGCAACAAGTAAAAGGGAAGTAAGTGCCCTCAAGGATTTTATTTTATTCTTCTATGAGCCATTGCATTAAAAATGTTCAATGATAAATGGCTTATTCCAGCCTATCTCAGGACCTTAATTTCCTGTGGGACCAGTGTTTGTAAGTAATGGTAAAAGAGATGATGAAACCTCAGATGGAAAAACAACTATCTCCTTCTTTCCAGTTACACACACCAACTCAAATATCCAGCTACCCAGTCTTCACTGTAGAGTTTCTAGGCAAATAGTGGACTCCAAATTCATATGACCTAAGAAAATAGTAAATAGGAAAATGTTAAGTAAGCTCATCTTATTATGTGCATGAGGAGGTCTTTTGTCCCTCAGTTCAAAATGTTGCTTGTATGGTTTCAGTGGAAAAGTCTCCCTACATATGAGTTTTTTCTAAGCATTTATGAAATTTCCATGTAATTAACCATTTCTAGAGACTAATATGGTTAATTATACATATGGTAAAATCCAAGCTAATCATTAATTTTTTTGTACTTTTTCTTTACATAGGATGGCATTAAATATCAAGTAAAAACACCATGACAAGTTGAAGAGAGACCACAGAAGGAAGGAAAAAGCTTTACATTTTAGTACCTTTAATAGCACTATTTTCCTGCTTTTTCAACAAGGGCTCTTCCTATTTATATTGTACCAGGCCCCATAAATTAAGTATTCGGCCCTCAGTATTTGTGTGAGAGGGAGAGGTGGATAAGAAAAGAGAGAGAAGGCACACATCCAAGTGTTTCAACTCAGGAGATAAATATAAACTGATTATGTGTGTGCCAGGCACACAGCCCTGTACTAGGCCTGGATACCAATCTGAAGACAGAGTGCACTTTGGCTAGCAGAGAATGGTGAGTCATATCTAAAACTTGTTGAGTTTAAAATAACAGCAGAACTTTCAAGTAAAAATATCTAAAAAAAACAGCTTATTTTGTGTTGTGCAACTAAAAAACATTAAGTTGGAAATATCAATTTGAAAGTAATTTGCATAGAGTAATAGATGTTATCATAGCAACACAAAAATGAACTATGTAAGACTAAACTATAAATATGTATCATTTATACAAAGCAAAACCAAAAGCACTACTGAAGGACACTGGAACAGAAGACGCAAACAAATCAAAAACACATTATGTTCTTGGATTGGAAGACTCAGCACCATAAATATATCAGTTCTCAAATTAATCTGTAAGTTTAACCTGATCCCAATCAATATAACAATAAGAACTTTTAAAATTTAGAACTGGACATGATGATTCTAAATTTATGTGTAAAATTTCATATGCAAGAATATCTTGGAAAATTTCAGAAAAAAAAGAAAAATGAGAAGAGACTTTCTACTATATAAAATATAATATGGTAGTTAAAATAGGCTTGAGCATGTTCATCAATAAAACACCACACACAAAAATAAACTCAAAATGGATAAAGGACTTAAATGTAAGACGGGAAACCATAAAAATACTAGAGGAATTCAAAGGCAACAAAATTTCAGACATATGCAGAAGCAATTTCTTCACCGATACAGCTCCTAGGGCATTGGAAACTAAAGAGAAAATAAACAAATGGGACTACATCAAAATAAAAAGTTTCTGCACAGCAAAAGAAACCATCAACAAAACAACAAGAAAGCCCACTGCATGGGAGAACATATTTGCCAATGTTATCACCAATAAGGGTTTAATCTCCAACATTTATAGGGAACTCATACAACTTAACAAAAGGAAGATAAACAATCCAATCAAAAAATGGGCAAAGGACCTAAATAGATACCTTTCAAAAGAGGACATTCAGAAAGCCAAGAGACATATGAAAACATGCTCAAAGTCACTAATCATCTTAGAAATGCAAATCAAAACAACGAGGTACCATCTCACACCTGTCAGAATGGCTATCATCAACAAATCAACAAATGACAAGTGCTGGAGAGAATGTGGAGAATGCAGACTGGTGCAGCCACTATGAAAGACAGTATGGAGTTTCCTCAAAAAGTTAAAAATGGAACTCCCATTTGACCCAGTGATCCCACTTCTAAGAATATAGCCCAAGAAACCAGAAACACAATCAGAAAGGATATATGCATCCCTATGTTCATAGCAGCATAATTTGCCATAGCTAAGATTTCAAAACAGCCTACGTGCCCATCAGCAGATGAATAGATTAGACTACTGTGGTACATCTACACGATGGAATACTATGCTGCTGTAAAAAAAGAAGGAATTCTTACCATTTGCAACAGCATGGATGGAACTGGAGAGCATTATGCTAAGTGAAATAAGCCAGTCAATGAAGGAAAAACACCACATGATCTCACTCATTTATGGATAATAAAGACCATTATAAAGTGATTAACAAAAATAGATACAGAGGCAGAGCAGCATCGAACAGACTGTCAAACTACAGTGGGAAGGCCAGGGAGGGTTGGGAGAGGGGAGGGGGGCGGGGAGGTAAGAGATCAACCGAAGGACTTGTATGCATGCATATAAGCATAACCAATGGACACAAGACACTGGGGGGTAGGGGAGACTGGGGGAAGGTCAAGGGGGGATAAAAGGAGACATATGTAATACTCTTTGTAATACTTTAAGCAATAAAACAAAATTTTAAAAAATAAATTTTAAAAAACATAACAGAAGCATCTTGAAATAGAACACAAGAGTTGATAAAAATGGCACTTAAGCCGAGACCGGTTTGGCTCAGTGGATAGAGCGTCAGCCTGCGGACTGAGGGGTCCCGGGTTCGATTCCGGTCGAGGGCATGTGCCTGGGTTGCGGGCACATCCCCAGTGGGGGATGTGCAGGAGGCAGCTGATCCATGTTTCTCTCTCATTGATGTTTCTAGCTCTATCTCTCTCCCTTCCTCTCTGTGAAAAATCAATAAAATATATTAAAAAAAAAATGGCACTTAAAAATGAACAGGAAAGTAAAATTATTCAACAAATAGTGTTGTAGCAAGTGGATAACAATTAGAAAAAAAATAGGGTTCTGACTTTACACTTTGCATGTAAGTGAATTTCAGATAGATCGAAGATCTAGGCATAAAAACAAACCCATAAAAGTACAAGAATAAAAATGGAAAAATGTTGTTTTAAATAATATCAGCATGGCCAGGGTTTTCAAAGTATAACATAAAGCTCAGACACCATAGGGAAGTGATATGTAAATATGTTTATGCTAGAGGCCTGGTGTACGAATTCGTGCACGGGTGGGGTTCCTCGGCCTGTCCGGCGATCTGGCGAATCAGGGCCATCTCACCCAGTCCCAATCAGGGCCGGCCAGCGGGGAGCAGGGATTGCAGGAGGTTGGCTGGCCTCAGGAGGTTGGCTATGGGAGCACACTGACCACCAGGGGGCAGCTCCTGCATTGAGTGTCTGCCCCCTGGTGGTCATTGTGCATCATAACGATCAGTCAACCAGTCATAATGGTCACTTAGGCTTTTATATATATAGAGATAATAATCACAGAAATTCTGAAGGAAACAAAACCATACTATGTAAACTAAAAAATTGAGAACTAATTTATACAACATATATCAGAATCAAATTCCAATAAATTAACAAGAGAAAAGACCAATTATTCAATATAATATCAAAGTGAGGACAGAAATTGATATAAAAAATAGTAAAAAGGAATAGATTGCTTTTGAACCAGTAAAAAAGATGCCAGTCCTCACCCAATTATATATTACAATACTATCTTTCACTTCCCAGACTGGTAAAAGCCAAAACAATTTAGATAGATAGATAGATAGATAGATAGATAGATAGATGATAGATAGATAGATTAGATAGATGATAGATAGATAGATAGATAGATAGATAGATAGATAGATAGATAGATACTGATTTCAGAGAGGAAGGGAGAGAGAATGAGAGAGAGAGAGAAACATCAATGATGAGAGAGAATCATTGATCGGCTGCCTCCTACATGTCCCCCTCTGGGGAATCAAGCCTGCAACCCAGGCATGTACCCTGACCAGGAATCAAAACATGACCTCCTAGCATGCATATAAGCATAACCAATGGACATAAGACACTGGGGGGTAGGGGAGGCCAGGGGACTGTCAAGGGTGGGGAAAAAAAGGAGACATATGTAATACTCTTTGTAATACTTTCAGCAATAAAACAGTAAAAAACAAAAACAAACAAACAAAAAAAACATGACCTCCTACTTCATAGGTTGATGCTCAATCACAGCCACACCAGCCAGGCCCAAAGAAATTTTTAACAAGCATTTTATACCAAGTGTGCTGGAGGGGTATAAATTGGTACAACCTCAATGAAAGGCAATTTCACAATAATCATTCCAAATAACAAGTGCACATACTTTCTTACCTAGCAATTCTAGTCCTAAGTACTTATCTTACTAGTACAAAATGATGTTTATAATAGATTGTAATAGACTTAAAGGAAATGTTTAGCGTTAGAAGACTACTTTAAAAAGTTATGATATATTCAAATAATGAAATACAATGTTGTCTCATGTGTACTGGTAGGAAGAAATCGCCATAATCTGTTATTCAAGTGAAAAAGTAATGTGTAGAATAGCATACACAGCATGCTAATATTTTGGGGAATATTATATATATAATTTATATTTATATATTATCGTATGAACTCATATATTTGTAAATGCATAGAATATTCTTAGAAGACTCTGCAGGAGCCTGTGATAGTGAGTGCCTTCCTGGAGAGAAGCTGGATGGCTGGGTGTCAGTAGGAAAAGAGACTTATTTTTCCATGTATATAATCTGTACTTTTAAATTTGATACTGTGTAACTACATTACTCAGAAAAAGTATTTTTAGATTAAGAGGATCAGTCTTTAATGGCATTGAAATATTTGGAATAGATTAGATCTCTGAGTGTAAGGACATTGGCATAAAAAGGCCAATGACCATGACAAATGTCTCTATTTGAAGGAGAAAGAAGTGTCAGTTAGACACCATGGAGAAATTAATTGAGAAATAGTAAATAGGATAAAACAGCATCACAGACATTGAAAGAGAAGTGTTTAATAAGGAAATCAAGTTTTCTAAAGGAAAAGATAAATACATTTATAAAATAATTGTAAATCTTTGTATATCTATCTTTGTAAAAAAAAACATGGCAGACAAAAAAGATCAATATACTTAATACTGTATAAAGGAAGAATACAAACTTTAAAATATGCTAATAGAAAATGATCAAAAACACAAAGGGGCATTCATAAAAGAAAGAACTTCAATTTTTTAATATATGTATTAACTTGTAATTCAGAATATTCAAATTAAAAGAAGACATTTTTGCCCATACACTTAGAAAATAAAAACATTTTAATGCAATCCTCAGTGCTAATGGGACCATCAATTATGACAGTATATTTAGAAAGCAGTTTGTCAATATGTATCAAGAAACTTTATAAATGTTCATATATTTGACAGCATAATTTCCACTTCCAGGAATTTCTATTAAGGAACTAATCAGAGTGATGTAATGTTATATATGAGAGGATGTTCATTACAACATATGATAGCAAAACAAAAGTCAATCTCAGCGTTCATCATTGGGTAATTAAAGTAAGTATAGTTCATTCATAGTATCAAACACTATGTAGTCATTAAAATTATATATTCAAAGTTTATTTCATTATGAAGAACTGTGCTCACAGTTAATTGTGAAAAGCAGGATATAAAGCCCTAGGCCATGGTTGGCAAACTGGGGCTCTCGAGCCACATGCAGCTCTTTGGCCCCTTGAGTGTGGCTCTTCCTAAGCCTTAGGAGTACCCTAATTAAGTTAATAACAATGTACCTACCTATATAATTTAAGTTTAAAGAATTTGGCTCTCAAAAGAAATTTCAATCGTTGTACTGTTGATATTTGGCTCTGTTGACTAATGAGTTTGCCGACCACTGCCCTAGCTTGTTTGGCTCAGTGGATAGAGCGTCGGCCCACAGACTGAAGGGTCCTGGGTTCAGTTCCGGTCAAGGGCACGTACGTTGGTTGCAGGTTATCCCGGCCCTGGTTGGGGTGCATGCAGGAGGCAACCAATCAATGTGTCTCTCTCACATTGATGTTTCTCTCTGTTTTTCTCCCTTCCACTATTTCTCTAAAAAAAAAAGCAGGATATAAATAACATTCTATATAGGGTATAAAAAAAATTTCCAAAAATATGCACATATGCATAGCTCATGCATTTTTAATTTTATTTTTTTAAATTATAGTTGACATTCAATATTATTTTATACTAGAGGCCCGGTGCACAAAATTTGTGCACTTTGGGGGGGGGGGCGTCCCTCAGCCCGGCCTGTGCCCTCTCGCAATCCCGGAGCCCTCAAGGGATGTCCAACTGCTGCAGAGGCCAGAGAGGCTCCCACCACTGCCGCTGCAGTTGCCATCCATAAGGCTGGCTTCTGGATGAGCGACACTCCCCCTGTGGGAGCGCACTGACCACCAGAGACAGCTCCTGCATTGAGCATCTACCCCCTGGTGGTCAGGGCATGTCATAACAACTGGTTGACTTTGCCCCTTGGTAGTCAGTGCTCGTCATACCAAGCAGTTGAGCACCCTTAGCATATCATTAGTATATTACATTTTGATTGGTTGAACAGACGACTGGTCATCCGGGCACATAGCATATTAGGCTTTTATTATATAGAACTAGAGGCCCGGTGCACAAAAATTTGTGCACTCGGAGGGATGGGGGGTCCCTCAGCCCAGCCTGTGCCCTCTCACAGTCTGGGACCCCTCAGAGGATGATCACCTGCTGGCTTAGGCCTGCTCCCCGAGGGATTGGGCCTAAGATGGCAATCAGACATCCCTCTGGCAGCTCGGCAGCCC
The DNA here is from genome assembly GCF_964212035.1 of Myotis nattereri. Lineage (NCBI taxonomy): Eukaryota > Metazoa > Chordata > Mammalia > Chiroptera > Vespertilionidae > Myotis > Myotis nattereri. The sequence continues at coordinate 40,025,123 of NC_138082.1, forward strand.
TCGGGGGATGTCCACTTGCCAGCGGGGAGCAGACCTAAGCTGCAGTTGGACATCCTTAGCGCTACTGAGGTGGCAGAAGACGCTCCCATCACCACTGCTCTACTGGCAGCCATCAGCCTGGCTTGTGGCTGAGCAGAGCTTCCCCATGTGGGAGCGCACTGACCACCAGAGGGCAGCTCCTGCATTGAGCGTCTGCCCCCTGGTGGTCAGTGTATGTCATAGTGACCAGTCATTCCCAGTCTTTCTGCTGTTAAGGTCAGTTTTCATATTACCCTTTTACTATATAAGATAGAGGCTTGGTGCACAGGTGGGGGCCAGCTGGTTTGCCCTGAAGGGTGTCCCGGATCAGGGTGGGGGTCCCACTGGGGTGCCTGGCCAGTCTGGATGAGGGGCTGATGGCTATTTGCAGCTAGTCACACCCCCTTCAGGGTGAGGGTCCCCATTGGGGTGCCTGGCCAGCCTGGGTGAGGGGCTGAGGGCCGTTTTCAGGCTGCCCATCGACTGAAGCTCCCAGCCTCTCCTTTTTTTCTTTTTTCTTTTGTTTTATTCTGGGATTTATTTACCTTCTATGGCTGTCACTGGAGCTGAGAGCCGGCTTTAGCTCTGAGGCTCAGCTCCAGCTCTGAGACCTCGGCTGCTGGAAGCAGGTATCTGGGTTTGTTTGGGTTCTATAATTGTAACACTGTTGCAGTCCTGCTCGCTCCAGCTCTGACAGCTGAAAGCAGGTTTCTGGGGATTGTTTAACTTCTATAATTGCAACACAGTTGCTTAGAGTGCAAGCTCAGAGGCTGGCAGCGGCAGGCGGGGAACCTTGGCTTCCTATATCACTGGAGCAAGCAAGCCTCCTGTTTCGCTTCAACTGCCTGGCTGCCGGCCGCCATCTTGGTTGGCAGTTAATTTGCATATCTCACTGATTAGCCAATGGGAAGGGTAGCAAAGTTACGGTTAATTACCATGTTTCTCTATTATTAAATAGGATTACGTGTTGATTGGTTGAACAGTCAACTGGTCACTAGACTACCGGACACATAGCATATTAGGCTTTTATTATATAGGATTCCCTATGCTGTTCTTTACATCCTTGTGACTATTTTATAACTATCCATCTGTACTTCTCAATCCCTTTCCCTTTTTCACCCAGCCCCTCCACAACCCTCTCTTCTGGCAATCATCAGTTTGCTTGCTGTATCTATCAGTCTGTTTCTGTTTTCTTTGTTCACTTATTTTATTCCTTATATTGCACATATAAGTGAAATCATCTGATAGTTGTCTTTTTCTGACTTATTTCACTTAGCATAGTATCTTCTCGGTCCATCCATGTTGTCACAAAGGTAAGATTTCATTCTGTTTATGGCAAAGTAATATTCTATTGTATACAGTCATAGGCAAAAGTGGGTTTACAGTTGTTCATATGGAAAGTAATACAAAAAATCTACACTAATAAAAGAGAAAAATGGTAATTGGCGTACGGCGATACCGTTTTCATTGGCTAATCAGGGCTATATGCAAATTAACTGCCAACTAAGATTGGCAGTTAACTGCCAACAAGATGGCGGCTAATTTGCATATGTAGGCACAATGCAGGGAGGCGAAAGGGAAAGCAGGAAGAAGCCCCCTGCCACTGACAGTGATCGGAAACCCAGGGGGGAGCTAAGAGCCAGGGGGCAGGGCAAAGGCGGCCCTGGGGCCGCCTTTGCCCTGCCCCCCAGCCATGATTGGAGAATCAGGCGCCTTTGCCGCCCTGGCCAGTGATAGCAGGAAGTAGGGGTGGAGCCAGCGATGGGAGCTGGGCACGGTCGAAGCTGGCAGTCCCGGGAGCTAGGGGTCCCTTGCCTGGGCCTAAAGCGGAGCCCACGATCGCGGCGCCCCCCGCTGCCACTGCAGGTCCCCGCTGCCCCGGCCGGACGCCTAGGCTAGAGGCGTTAGAGCTGGGCAGGAGCGGAGCCTGCAACCACGGGGAGCTGGGGGTCCCCTGCCCAGGCCTGACACCTCTGCCGGAGGCCTCAGGCCTGGTCAAGGGGCCGATCCGGTGATTGGTGATCAGAGGGTGATGAGGGTCAACTCCTCTGGCCGAGACATCAGGCCTGGGTGGGGGGCGGAGCCGGGGTTTGGGGGGATATGATGGTCCCCTTGCCCAGGCCTGAAGCCTGGGTCAGAGGGGTCAGGCTTGGGCGGGGGGTGGAGCAAGCGATCAGAGGGAGACGGGGGTCCCCTGCCCAGGCATGATTCCTGGGCCAGAGGCCTCAGGCCTCGGCGGGGGCCAGAGCCAGCGATCAGGGGGAGATGGGGATCCCCTGTCCAAGCCTGACACCTCTGGCGGAGGCATCAGGCCTGGGCAAGGGGCCGATCAGGCGATCGGAGGGTGATGGGGGTCAACGCCTGAGGGCTCCCAGTATGTGAGAGGGGGCAGGCTGGGCTGAGGGACACTCTCCCCCCCACCCCCCACCCAGTGCACGAATTTCGTGCACCGGGCCCCTAGTTAATAAATAATAATTTATTCACAACTGTAAACCTACTTTTGCCCACCCCTGTATATATACCACTTCTTCTTAATCCAATGTATATCAATTGGGCCCTTAGGTTGCTTCCATATCTGGGCTATTGTAAATAACACTGCAATAAATACTGTTTTGGATTAATTCTGATAAATACCCAGAAGTGGAATGCTGGGTCATATGATAGTTCTATTTTTAATTTTTTGAGAAACCTCCATATTGTTTTTCTCAGTGGCTGAACCCATTTGCAATCCCACCAAAACAACACTGGGGTTCCCTTTACGACAAATCCTGGCCAACACTTGTTGTTTGTTGATTTTTTTATGATAGCCATTCTGACAGGTGTAAAGTGATATATCATTTCAGTTTTAAATTGCATTTCTTTGATGTTCAGTGATGTTGAGCATCTTTTTATAATCTACTAAAGGCCCAGTGCATGAATTTGTGCACCAGTGGGGTCCCTTGGCATGGCCTGTGGGGATTGTGTCAAAACCAGCAGTCCAGCGCAGCCCGCCTCTCCTGCCTGCCACCCCTGCTCATCCCAGCCCTACTGCACCTGCTGTGGGCTCACACCCAGTCAGTTCTGTTCAGGAGAGGCTCATGCTGCCGTAGCAGTGCCCGCCAGCTGTAAGCCTTGCATCTGGCACCCATCCTGAGGGGTTGGGAGTGGGGTCCAGGAAGCAATCAGCTTCCCAGGTGGGCAGGGGGATGCCCTTGCCACCCCAGGATCCAGATCCAACTGCTGACATTCACGCTGGTTGTCGGGAGCCACCTGGTGGCCACTTTTATATCATTTCTTCCTTGTGGAGTAGCTAGGAAGGGGAAGTCAGTCCTGAGACTGACTTCCAGGAGGCCGGCAGCACTGTTGGGATTGTGCTGGTGGCACTGGTCCATCAGTGCTTGGCCCATTCTTTGGAGATTGGACCTGCAGGACTATTGAGGCAGTGAGTGGCTGCCGCCAGGCTGGTGGTCTGCCTGGATGGGTTGGTCAGCCAAGCGGCACTCCCGCTGTGGGAGCGCATTGAGTGTCTGCCCCCTGGTGGTCAGTGAACATCATAGTGACCAGTCGACTGGTGGTTCAGTGCTTAGGCTTTTATATATATAGATTGGCCATCTGTATGTCCTCTTTGGAGAAGTACCTATTCAGGGCCTCTGCCCACTTTTTAATTGGATTGTATTTTTGTGTTTGTTTTTGGTTGTATAAATTCTTTATGAATTTTGATGAAAATCTCCCATTCAGAGGTTGTCTTTTAGTTTTATTGATGGTTTCCTTTGCTGTTCAAAAATTTTTAGTTTGATGTAGTCCCATTTGTTTATTTTTTCTTTTATTTACCTTGTCTGAGGAGATATATAAACAAAAATATTTCTCTAAAAGCAATGTCAGAGAGTTTACCGCCTATTTTTTTTTCTAGAAGTTTTATGGTTTCGAGTCTTACATTTAAGACTTTAATCCATTTTCAGTTTATTCTTGTATATGCCCCGTCCCTCTTCTCCCACACAATTTTCCCCATAGTAAATGGAATATTACTGTTCTAATAGCTCAGACCAAAAACCCAGAGTTATCCCTGCATTCCTCTTTTTTTCCTGATACCCACATCTAATCTGTCTGGAAATGATGGTGCTTTATCTTTAACATACAATCAGAATCTAAGCACTTCCTACCACCCCCATTGCCCCCATGTTGGTCCAAGCCACCATCGTGTCTGTCCTAAATAGTAGCTCTCATCTCTCAGTGGGTCTCTGTGCTTCTACCCTCCACCCACCATCCTGCCAGGCATTCAGAGCAGTCACAGTGAGTCTTTACAAATACAAACCCACCTATCACTCCTCTGCTCCAAACCATTTAAAGCTTTTTCAGTTTGCTCAGAGCAAAAGCCTGAGTCTTTATAATTCCCTAAAAGACCTTACACAATTTCTTTCTCCTTCATCCCCTTCCCCTTAACCTCTCTGCCCTGACAGGTAGGATTTCACCTCAGGGCCTTTGATTTGTTGATTCCTCTGCTTAAAATGCTCATCCCACTGGTTGCCAGGGCTGACCAGCAGACCCTGAGTGAAGGATGAATGATTACTCTGACACAGGATTGCTGTGAAATAGAGGGCTAAGGGACTGCCTGTCTAAAGGAGCCAGACATCCTAGATCGCCTGCCTTAGCAGTTTGAGATAAAATTTATCTTTTAGACACAATCTGTAGGGTAAGTAATCTTGGGAGGACACAAGTGTCTGTAATGTCCTTTAAGCAAGGACACCTAAAGATTAAGCATTAAGATTCTAGTAAACACCCAAGGGTCTGCACATGCACAGACTTGTTTGGAAAGGTCAAGGAACAATTAGGGGCAGCCACCTTTAGCCAAACTCCCCTAAATCAGAATTTTGATAAACAGGGCAGGCTGCCTTCAGCCCACTCCTTTTTTCGGAATGTCTTCCTTACAAACTTTCCAACCAAGTCTCCTGTGCTCCCCCACAACTGGTGTCTCACAGCTCCCTTGTTCACACCCCCTGCCTTTGTTCCACGGTTACCTTGGTGAGGCCTTCCTGATTATCTAAAATCCAACCTGTCTCCCCTTCTCCATTGGTTGTCCTTTATTTTTTTCCATAGCATTTATCTGACAACATCTTCCGTCTTTATCTATTTTGTCTGTCTCCCTCACTGGAATGCAAGTTCCAGAAGGGTAGGGATTTTTGTTTTATCCACTGCTATATCCTCAATTCCTAATGCAAATATCTCACAATAGAAGGCACTCAATACATATTTATTTAATGAATGAACAATATTACTGACAGTACCTATTCTTGACAAGGGTGTGGGAAAAGAATCCAGCTCTACCATTTGGGAGGTAAGCATAATTAGGTGCAATATAGTTAGAGGTTCTTGCTCCTTCTCACGGCGAATGCATTTGCACTTAGACCTGCTCAGTTTCACTCATGCACATTACCTGCCTTCCCTCTGCAGGATGTTGAATTTTCTGGCCCACAGGTTCTTCTCTTTTGGATCCTCACTTAAAATGGCCCCCTCTATGCTCATGTACCCACAGCAAGAGTACTCAAAATTATCCTCCAAGTAGCATGTTTTTTAGTGCCTCTCAACCACTGTATACAATCTTTAGTGTGTTTTTTGCTCCCCTTTTCTAACCTATATAATCCTGACTCTTTCTTCTGGACTCAGTTTTAGTGGCAAAGCCTCCAGGAAGCCTTCACTAGACAACTCGGCAGTGACTCTTCTCAGGGTCTCAATAGCATTTTGTGTAGAATTTAATGACAACCCTAGCAGTGGGTTCCATGCTCCATTGGAGAGTTTGGTTGGATTCCTGTCTCCCAATTAGACTGAGAGCAAACATAATATCCTCTTCACTGTCCAGGCCTCTAATGCAGCACCAACACTACATTTTTGGTTGCACAAACAAATAAGTCATTGAACATCTTTTCCCATGTTTGTGTTCTCTCTCACCTTTTCCAAGTAAAACGCTCCAAAGTTGGTCATATGACATGAAAATGACACACCTTCCTGCACACACCCAGGAACACAGCATCTCCAAAAACTGTTCCAGAGCAAGATATTCTTCCTTGGAAGACTGTAGACATAATTTTTGTAAAGACACGACTTTCAGGATTGTTTCTCGAGAAGGTAAGCTGAGCAGCTGCAACAGTTCTTGTCCCAGATTTGCTGCCATCATTTAAATGGAAACGTCTCTAGGCTGTAATTTTTCTCTTTGTCAGGAATGCTGATAGAATATGTTTCTTGGTTTATTTGCATAATATCTGTACAAAAACTTTTGGAATAAAATGGTCAACTCGGGCCCACTCTGTGGTTGCCTTTCTTCAAGTCCCCAAACAGAGACATGCTCTTCATTCCCTCCCCCTTCCCCACATCTAAGATAGTATCAGTGAGGCCGGGACCTAGCTTGTGTCACATGTTTTGAGTACACTGATCCACAGGGCCGGAATCAAGTAACTCCACACCCTGAGAAGTGGCTCTAGGCCAGGATGACACAATCTGTATTTGTCAAATCTCCAGTTGAAATAAGAAAGCAATTGTTTAAAGGCTCTTTGTTGCATAATAATGTTTTATTCAGAAGGAGAGGAAAAGTTAGACTGATACAAAAGGCCAATTCTTGCCTTTTTCTACTTTATCCCACAACCAAATCAATTCTTTACTTTTGTGTTGCTGGTGCCTCCCCCGAGTTCATGCAATGGGATTTCTCCTGAGTGGCCTGCTGTTCGGCGGCTGGAGTCACAGCTGAGTTTCACACACATCTCCAAGCAGCTGGAGAGAGTGACAGAGCGGAAGGGACCTGGCAATGGGTGGATATTATTTTTAAATGCGGTTTGTCTCTATTTTGTTCAAGAACACAGAGCTGTTGTTTTCCTCACATGTAGATCAACAAGAGCGCCGTTTCTGACCATGAGAGAATTGAAGCTAGCAAGAAACATTTCAGCCTCTGGCCCCGATTTTGAGCCTAGAGCAGGACGTATCGCTTGATCTCGGAGGTAACTGTTCTTGACCTTCGTGTTCAGGCTGTGGCTGGAGCATGTTAGAAAAACAAAAGGCAACTTGTGACTTGGACCAAGCTTGTTTTTCACATTCTTTTCTGTCTTACTAATGACTGGGACCTAGCCCTGCACTAAAATACCGTGCAGCAGAGACTGAGGAACTTCCTCCACAACTAATACGTTCTCAATGAGACCTGAATATTTCACTAGGCAGGTGGAATTGGACAGTTAAGTGCTTTTGTATCTTAAACTTTGAATAAAATATTTTTAGATCTAAATTTTCAAAACTATGATGCATGTAATAAGTAAAAATGCTCTGGTCAAGCAAAATTGTATTTTTCTGCCATAATCATAAATAAATCGAAGGACTTTTCTAGGGTAGGGTTTTTTTTTTTTGTTTGTTTGTTTTTTTGTTTTTGTTTTTTTTTAAAAATATATTTTATTGATCTTTTTACAGAGGAAGGGAGAGGGATAGAGAGCTAGAAGCATCAACGAGAGAGAAACATCGATCAGCTGCCTCCTGCACACCCTCCACTGGGGATGTGCCCACAACCAAGGTACATGCCCCTGACCTGAATCGAACCTGGGACCCTTTAGTCCGCAGGCCGACGCTCTATCCACTGAGCCAAACCGGTTAGGGCTCTAGGGTAGGGTTTTAAAGATGCGTTAACAAACTAGAAAAAAAGGTACTTGAGTGTAGGGTTTGAATATAAAATGAGACTAGAAATAATTTACATTCTAATGTTCATATCTGAGTGGGTAAAACAAAATTCACAAAAATTTCCTTTTAGTGTGAGGTTTGGTTTTCTAAACCTATCTTGCACATATCTGATGAGTAGTGTTTTTTGTCGGCCTGATGATCCTTTTCCCCCTTTTCCTGATGTTCCCCTAACTCCTTCAAAGGGAACTTCCTTCCATGATGGAAGCTTCTGGTTATGATACGGAACTCTCCTTCCCCTCCCCTTCCCCCCATACCCCTGGCCAATCTTGTTCTGCTGGCCCAGGTGTTTGAACATTCATGTGACCCAACATACCAGCCACCCCTGATACTTTTCTACATGAGCTATCCATAAGCTAGAGGATGTACACCCAGTGCCACCCAGGACTTGTCTTCTTGTAGTAAAACAGACGGGTTTGCTGCTGTTGGACAGATTGAAGATGAGTCAGAGAGGAACAAGAAGGTACTGAGAAAGATGCTGACTTTACTTGGGTCTCTGAAGTCCCCCCAAATGCAGTTCTTTCTTCAATGCTCTTGAGCTACTTCAGTATTATTCCAGGAAATCCAGAGCATTGTTCCAGAAAAATCTATCATCCCTTTACTCCAATCCAGTTCAAATTGGCTTTGGTTCTTGCAACCAAAGAGTTCTGACTCAACAATACCTATTTGAACATATATAGTATTGACATATAATGGTATTTTCTGAAATAAAATTTATTGGTGAGAACTATGAAAATTGGCAATGCTTTACTCTATTATGTAATGTATTATACATTGCCAGAAGTATTTAAAACAATTTTCCTGGACAATTTGCTTTTAACTTGGCATGTGTTAAACTCTATTACAAAGCTTATACTAATAAGAGTGACAGTAAATTAATGCTGAAATTAGGAACCTTTCCTTAGTCTGAAATGTTGTTTCATTTTTCTATTATTCAGAACTAGAGGCCCAGTGCATGAAAATTCATGCACTGGATGGGGGGTCCCTCAGCCTTGCCTGCTCACAGTCTGGGAGCCTACAGGGGCAGGAGACAACCTGGCCATTAGGGGAAGGCGACGCCCCCATCACACCTCTGCTGCTGCCACTGCCAGCAGCACAAGCCTTGGCTGGCCCTGGTTACCTGAGCCTCGGGCAGCCCTGGGCTGCTGGGCAACTGCCATCTGAGGCTTGCCTGTGCCTTGGGCCAGCACTGGGCAGCTGGGGGACTGAGGGTGGGTCCGGCCGCACCATGGGTCTGCCACCCCCAGTAGGGCTGAAAGGACTGGGGAACTCCAGAGGGGCTGAGGAGACTGGGTGCTTCCATCTTGTGGCTATGGGCGCTGCCATCTTTGTGATGGTGCCATGGTCAATTTGCATATTTTATCTTTATTAGGTAGGATACTTTTTAAAAATGTATTTTTATTGATTTCAGAGAGGACAGGAGGAGAGATAGAAACATCAATGATGAGAGAGAATCATTGATTGTCTGCCTCCTGCCTGCACACCCCCTACTGGGGATCAAGCCCACAACCCTGGCATGTGCCCTCGACAAGCACTGAACCTGGGACCCCTCAGTCTGCAGGCCAACACTCTATCCACTGAGCCAAACCAGCTAGGGCTATTCAGAATACTTTAAAAATACTATTGATGTTTAAGAGATAAATTTGTACTACTGCCTAAATTATGTAACATCTACTTATATACATACAGTTGGTATTGCAAATATTCAAATTCTTTCAGCTTATATTAATGAGCAGTCAGGAGACCTGGATATCATCTTTGATGTTTTGTTAACTAACTCTAGAGTTGGGTGTGTTGCTTGATATCTCAGGGTCACAGGAAAATGAGGATGTTGAAATAGATAGGATATGTTCCAGCTTTAAAATCCTATGGTTCCACAACTAGAAGTTAGTTTTGTTAGAAAAAGGTTTTGCTGATTTTACAAAAAAATTCAAACACAGCTTTTTACTCTTTGGCCTGTTTACAAAAAAAAAAAAACAAACTTGTAAAAGTGATTGAAGGTGGGGGTGAGGTGGAGGAGAGGGAGGAGAACTAAAACAAAAACACACACCATAAAAGTATATTTTTAAAATATATTAGATATTTTTAACCGCTTCAGTGAAAGAGAAAAATTTTGATCTTAGAATTAAAATGTCAAATGGAAAAACTGACACACTGACTATTCAAAGTAATTTTTATTTTTTTAAATTTTTTAAAAAATATATTTTATTGATTTTTTACAGAGAGGAAGGGAGAGGAATAGAGTTAGAAACATCGATGAGAGAGAAACATCGATCGGCTGCCTCCTGTACACTCCCTACTGGGGATGTGCCTACAACCAAGGTACATGCCCTTGACTGGAATCAAACCTGGGACCCTTCAGTTTGCAGGCCGACGCTCTATCCACTGAGCCAAACCGGTTAGGGCCAAAGTAATTTTTAAATAAAATTATTAAGTATTTTCTTAAGAAGCTGATCATGTATTAAATGTACATTATGAAATGAATGTTATACACCTTTAGATTTTAAAATACAAAACTTGAACAACTTTTCAGAAATTGATTTTGAAAGGCTAAAGAAAGAACCACAGATTGTCTTTTTTGTTTTGTCCCTAAAGGCAACAAGTGCAGAATGAACACCAGCCTAGTGTTGCAGTTCTGGAGCTGGCATCTCATCGCGTAGTGAGTGTGGTATGTTAGGCAAATTTGGTTGCAAGAAACTCAAACATGTGTCCTCAGGGAATAGGGTGTTGGAGTTTGGTTCCTGTTTGTTCAGTTTAGAAGTATACATGTGCAAATTAGAAAAACTGAGATCTCAGCCATGATAATAGGCTTCCCAGGAATAACAGAAAAGTTGAACAATCAAGCCTCCTAGGTCCTAGGAGGAGAGAAATGCGAATTGAGTTTGGCTTTCTGGAACACAGAATCTGATGGATGTGCAGATCCCTAGGTATCAGAAGGAATTGGTGGATCTTTTCTTTAGATCGGGGTTCTCATCCCAATCATTTGGGGAATGTTTTAAAAATACAGATTTTGATGCCCCATTAGCAAAGATTTTTATGCAGTGAGTCTGGGGAAGTACTGGGGTCACTTTGTTTTTAAAATCTCCCAGTTAGATTTTGAATACCCCGCTTTCTGTGTGGCCTGATTTTGCTTTTTCTCTTGATGTCTGCTTTGCGATTAGCCCACTACCCACCCTTTGGCTCCCTCAGCTTTTACTATTATGTGTCTTTTCTGGACTACGGACTCACTACCTCACCTTCTTCAAGCCTTAGCTCAGATGACACCTTCTCAGTGAGGCCTTCTCTGTTCCTATTATACTCCACAACACGCCCCCCCCCCCCCCCCCCCCCCCGGCTTGGCAGTTCTAGTCCTCTTCCCTGCATTATTTTTATCCAACACGTATCACCTTCTAAGATTTTGTTTGCCTTATTTATTGTTTATTGCCTTTCTCATCCACCAGAATGCAAGTTCCATGTGGCAGAATTTAGTGGATTTTGCTCATATTGCATTCTCAGCCCCTAAACCAGAGAAGATGCTTAATAAATATCTATTGAATGGGTGAGTGAATGGATGTGTGAAGGGATGTTTTCTGCTCATCATTGGCTGGTATTAACATCTGCTCACTGGTGAGGTCACCCATGGCCACCACCCTCTGTGCCTCCTTTTGTTTTCAGCTTCCCCAGTTGATTGTCTGATGGGACCAGCTTTTGGAATTGAGTTTTTCCCCCAGGTCATTTCTGAATAGATATGACTTGACTATTTATAGGTCAGGTGCCCTCCCAGAGCTGAAGAGTACTGCCTGGGGCCACCAGTTCAGCAGGGGCTGTGTGGAGGCAGTTTCTCCAAGAAGTAGGTTTTGGTGCAGAGTGAGTGTTCAGTAAATTACCTAACCCTGCTGAGTTCAGGAAAATGGCATTGCAGTACCTGTTTGTCGTAGCTTAGTGAGTTTTTCAGAAGTTCCAGGGAGCAATGTACACTATAAAGCAAACTGTGTGTGAGAAGCGACACGATTTTAGATGATATTTAAATGTAGTACTTAATAAAAAGCCTAAGAGAAGTTGTAGGGGAGAAATTAGGAATTGAGGAACTTGTTGCTTCAAGAAACTTTGGAATTCTTCCTCCCACCCCTGAATATTTTTTAAATGTTATTCTCATTTCACTGCTTTCTATTTGATAGGGGCTCCTGGTACATAAACTTCCAAAACAGTATTTAAGAAGAGTAAATGCAAAGATCTGCACGCAGTCTCCAAAACTAAACTGCACAAGTACAGATGGGAGGGGATAGAGTTTTCTAGCTGTTTGCATGCTAAAGACTGAACAAATATTTTGGGGATATCTTTGTTTGTTTTTAGTTGGCAAAAACAATGTTTATAAAAATAGCATGGGATGGTAGAAAAATATTAATCAAACTGAATTTTGAAATATCATTCAAAGAATGCAGAAAATTGTACTTCTCTACTCCTCCCTTTATAGCTGGAATGTTGGAGCCAGTTCCATATGCCACATTTGAGGAGCTATTTAGGGTCTCGTTAGATGAGTGTTTGGAGGAGATAAATGGGGTATTTAAGTGAAGGGTGGTTTGAGAAGGCACATGCTATGGTTGCTGACTTCAAATGTTCAAAGGCTATGTACAGAAGGGGAAATGGGCTGTTCGGGACTCAGTACTCATTAGTACTAGCTTCAGATTCACTGGACATCTTAATACACATTGTATTCATATTTATAATAATGATTTAAAGTCTTATTTCTTTCCCCCCTTTTAGAGTTGAGCAAACTCATACCTGGAGCTGTTTTGCAATTGTTCAAGGTCATACAGCTAGGTAGACATAAACCATACCATTTTGTGTTTAAGTTCAATGGTGTTTCTACCAATACCATAGCTACCTACTAAATGTATAGTGAGACACATTTCAGTTCAATGTAGCAACTAGCAGGACTGTTCAAAGATGAATACTATTGTGAGGTCGTGAGTGGTTCCCTGCACTCAGAGTTCAAGCATATGCTGGACAGCTGTTTTGCCAGGATCTGGTAGTCCCTTCAATTTACACATATAGAATGATATGCTTATCTTACTAAACAAAATATTAAAAACGAATGCTAACCATAGAGCCAAAGGACCTCCAGAAGTGAGGCCAAGTGCATTTAAGTGACTGAACTATGGGCATTCTCTGTGGTTATTAGAAGATAACTACAGCACCCAAAGTTCATTCTCTGCACTTACAATCTAACATTTTTTTCTGCTGCAGCAGTTACCCTTATCTAATATCTGGGTAATAAAGTGTGGAACTAGAGGGTATGGAAAGAGGAAGGGCAGGGATGTTTTGTGAATTCCTAATATGAGTTATTTGGCATGCTCTTGCTTTATTAAAACAAGCAAAGAATGTGAGTGGCAGTAGGAGAGGGTTTAAAATGATAAGCAGAGAAAGCTATCTAGCAAAAGAGAACAGAATGCTGTGGAAGGCTAAGGAGGGCAGGGACTATGGCTTGTGCTGTATTTCCCTCTTGCTGAGTAGATGCCCAACATGTATGTGTTGAAATGAATAACGACATCAACACTTCAACAAATATTTAAAAAGAACCTTCTTAGAGCTGAGCTGTGTGCACAGTCTGGGAGCCAAACATGAAGTATTCAAAAATCTCTATCCTTTTAAGGAACTCACAGTCTAGTAAGAAAAGACCACCAGGCAAAACAATGGGCCAAAAGGGAGTGCTAATGATTGTCACAGAGAATAGATACAAAGCTCTCTGAAAACAGAAAGGAAAGCATATGTAATTCAGCCTAAGTGTATAGGGTGAGGATGTGGGTGTGGTGAAAGGAGGGGAAGTCAGGGAAGATTCCAAAGAGGAAATGCTGCGCTATCTTTTGAATGATGGTAGGAGGAGGTTCACCTGGTTAAATGAGGGATGGATTTCAGATGGGGAAAATATACTCAGGCGCAGAGACAGAGCCTGTGCACTTGGTGTGTGACATGTGGTGGGAGTGAGAGCTGGAGCTCAAGAGGTCTAGGGATCGGATCACAAAAGGACCTGTACATCGTAGTAATTAACTTGATTCTAGTTGTCCGGGTGGAGAGCCTCCGAAAGATGTTCAAGAGGCAGCCTCTGTTTTTGGAGCATTCTCTCCCAGTGATATGCGACAGAAGCAGAAGTGAAATTAGAAAGGCTTGACCAACTGAAGACTGGCAAAGAGGCTGAAGTAGTGGAGACAGCTTATTAGTCACAGAATTACAAGAGGAAGAATCCATCCATGATATTTTAAATTAGAGAACTTTAGTAGAGATAAATTTCGTGGCCTGGTTGTTGGAATGGCGAGATTTCCGTCATGGAATTAGGTGACAGTGAAGTGAGTAGCAGAGTGAGTAATATGGAATGCCCGGAATTGGGAACACAGGGCTGCCCTGAGTTTGTATTAGTTGATGACTCTTTTGAACCGAATTCAGGAAATGACATAAAAATGACTTGCGCAATAAAATTAGAAGAATAGAGACCATGAAGACAGTGTTGTGCCCAGATTTCAAAGTTCCCAAGACCTTCAGGGAGCCAGTCAATCCGATGCAAAAGCAAAGAGTCATTTATTTTCAAACCTAGGTTTGGCTCCCCTGCCACACTCACCGATGCAACGGTAAGCTCCAGTGGCCGAGAGAGAGCGAGACCTGATGGGACAGGGGGTTTTAAAGGGGGGTGGAGTGAGGGCAGGAGAGGGGACTATGGGTCCCGCCGATTGGCCAGGTGCGAGTCAGTCATAGTGATGGCGTGTACTTCCCTTGATTATTATTGGTCAGTCCAGAGAAATCCTGGGTGTGGCTAGCAGCGGTGTCTTCCGGGAAGAAGCACATGGCACCGTCCCAAAATGGAGGACCCAAGGCAAGACGGAGGGCACACGTGGCTCTGTCCCAAGATGGAGGACCCAAGGCAAGATGGAGGGCGCAGTCCTTGCCCGGCTCCTGCTGCTGCCGCTCGAACGCGCCACAAGGCAGGATGGCCCTCCCGCATAGCACCTGCAGCTGGCCCGCGGGCAGACTGGGACTCCAGCGCGTCTGGGCGGCCCAGCCCGGGAGGAGCGGCATCCGCCCGGAGCAGGCCCGGCCATGGGGCCGGTGCACTGCAGCATGGCGGCCTCCCGGAGCTAGGGCACGCGCCCCACTCCGCTACCGCCGCTGCACCGGCCCGGTCCGGGGGGCAGCGGGCAGGTGGCAGCCTGCGCCGGGCTCCCGCCGTGGGCCGGGGAGCCAACGCCCCCCCCCCCCCCCATGGGGCCCGGTGGCCGGCCCACGCAGGCCCTGGTCCCCCTGACCGGGCCCCGAGGGCCGCATGGACCCTCAGCCCCAGCATGGGCAAGCGGGGAGCCGACCACGGGGGGAGGGAGGAAAGAGCCAAGCGGTGAGGCTTGACCATGACCGCTCCCATGACCTCCCCCGTGGTCGGTCGCTGCCCGGCCCCCACCCCTCGGCCCGCCGCCGGCCACCACGCAGCCGGTCCGGACACCCGGATCCGCTCCGGGGAGGCCAGGCCCCATGGCGGGCGCGGAGGGATCCCAGAGCCAGCAGCCAGACTCTTCCTCCCGCACCGCCCGGAGAGGCGGGCGGCGCGCCTTTCAACAGTACCTTGGAGAAAAAAATAACCGGAGTTGGTGGAGATGGGGAAGTAGCCCGTGTCAGAGGGCCATTTTGGACTGTCCAGTGGGAGGATCCTCAAGGAAAAACAAAGGCCTCAACCCATTCTGTGCCCACCTTGCCAGGTGCCTTCACCCTTCAGCACATCACAGGCAGGGTTAGGTGGGGGGGACCCTCTCCAGGCATTTCCTGGCGGTAGGTACTTGGGAGAAAAGGAATTCCCCCCCAACCCCCCAAAAAAGGAGAATGTCAATGTTAGAATTTTGAAAAACTGCACCCCACATACTTGAGCCGACTGCACATTGCAGGATGAGGAGAGAAAACACATGCCAAGGGGTCAAGTAGACGGGTCCTTCCTGACTCTGAGTCCAGTGCTCCTCCCAGGACCCGCATTGCCGGCTCGGCCGCTCCCACCTGGACGCACGGTCCTGGGGTGCACAGCGGCCCCCTCCTCGCGCCGCCCCCAACCCCCACCCGCCCAGGCGCTCCCGGCCCCGCCCCCTGCCCAGCTGGGCGGGGTCTCCGCGCAGCCGCTACCCCGGCGCGTGCGGGGTCGGGCGGACGCGGGTCGGACCGCGGGTCTCGGAGGTCGCCGGGCCGCCTGCGCCGCCGCCCCTCGCCTGACGCACGCAGGGGCTGGACACGCTTTGCCACGAGCGGCTGGAGCCCTGCGCGCCGCCGCCGCCCGCGCCCGCCCCGCCCCCAGCCCGCCTCCTCCCGCCTCGCCCTCCTCCCTCCGGTGTCCCGTCGGCGTCCCCGCGTCCTCTCCCGCCGCCGGGGAGAGCCGGTCCGCAGCGCCAGCGCCGGCCAGGTGAGTGTGGCCGCCGTGTGGCCCGGGCGGCCCGGGCGGGGGGAGGGTGCAGGCCCTGCGGCGGCGGCGGCGGCGGCGGCGGGCGCGGGCGGGTGGAGGCGGCGGCGGGCCCGGCTTTCTCCCCCCGCGGGCCGCGCGGCGCAGGGAAGGGCGCCCCCGCCCGCAGCCCCCGCCGCCGCCGCTGCCGCAGACAAAGCGCCCGAGGTGGGCAGCCGGGCGGGCGGTCCCCGCCACCGCCTCCGCGCCGCCTGCGGGGTGCGGCTGCGGCCCGCCAAGCCCCGGCCGCCGGCGCCTCCCCTGCTGAGCGCCCTTCTTCGTGTCTGGGTGTCAGGGACCCGAATCGTGCAACAGGTCTAGGCGTCCATCCGTATTTTCCGGTGTGCGGGGCCCGAGGTGGCGCCCGCTCCGGGGCGAGTCCCCGCGCCCAGCGCCCGCCGCTGGCTCCTTTGTGTGGCCGGCGACCGGCCCGCCCGGTGGGTGGGGGACGCCGGCTCCGGGTCCCCGGGCTGCGCGAGGCTCCGGACGCCTCCCTCGCGGAGAGCGGCTCGGCTTCCGCCGGCCTGCAGCAGGCTGACATCCCTCAGCCTTTGGGGGAGCCACAAAGGGAGGGGGCCAGGCTCTCCAGCCAGGACCTCCTGTTATGTGTTTGTTTTCTGTGTGTCAGGTGGGCGCATGCTGGACCCGCGGTGTGGTCGGGCGGCCCCTGAGGGTGCGGGAGGGATCCCGCCCTGGGATGCACGGCTTGGACAGCCCCCGGTTCCCTTGGCGCTTTGACATCTCTCTGGTACACAGACCTCACCCTGCAAGTTGGAAGTGCTGGCGAGGGAGTAACTTGATAGCGGCGATTTGACAGGTCACCTCTCCCTTCACATTCTGTCTGTGCCAACCATACCCACCACGCATTCTAGCAAAGGTTGGCAAACCTTCCGTTAAAATCGCCACTCAGAATACCCCCTGTGTTGGAAAATATGAATCCATATGGTTTTCTTTGGCTTAACGAACCTTATTTTCTTAGGTGCGAGAAACTTTTTTCAGCCTCCCCAAGGTAGAATACATAATAAAGGAGGTTTATCTTTGTTTACGCACCTTGGGTCATGCTCTCACCTATCTGGTTTCACTGGTGTGCTATTTTGGTATCACAATACTAAATAGAAGGAAGGTATCTTCCTTTTGCTGTGAGCAATAAAATACTTCTTTGTTCTAGAACCAGGAAGCTTTATGTGGACAGAAGTTGGTGACTTGCTTTTCACCCCATGACCAAATACATTAAAATATTCCCAAAGGACTTAAGAAAGCATTACACAACTCTGTAGATTGTTTGTGCATCCAAAATTCCAGGAAATAATTTTGCTGTATGTTTATTCAAACAATCTAACCTTGAAAAGTGGGCCTGCTCTGTAAATACCCACACATTAGGGGGTGCATTGATTGGATTTAAAGAGTTTGCCAAGCACCCCTGTGAATAATAGCTGGAAGGAATCATTGGTGGATGAGATTAGGAGCTGATGATGGATGGACCTAGAAGTCTGACAGCAAAATGCAGAACATGTGAAGTGGTAGAGGTTGCAAATTCATTTATTTGGGTTTTTGTTTGACAGGCATATCTGAAAACTAAATGTCTACTAATTTAAAAAGCAGAAAAGATTACATTTTGTCCTGTTTTTCATGTGCTTAATAAAGACTCCTTGAAGCTCTTTTCTACTTCCTAAAAACACACTTGATATTAATAAGGACTTTTCTTTTGAAGAAATAAAATTATACCAAATTAATATGATCTGGAGAAAGTTTCTCTGGCATAATTAGTAGTTTGACTTCACTAAGGATACCATTTATCCGTGTAACATTGAACTTCAAAGAGCTTTCCTAGCTGTTATTAGCAATAGGAACAGTCTCTTGAGAAAAGTAGGATATTTACTAATGAAAAGTAACAGAAACTTAAATTTATGAAATCATTTTCTTTTTTAAAAAAAATGTATTTTATTGATTTTTTAGAGAGGAAGGGAGAGGGATAGAGAGTTAGAAACATTGATGACAGAGAAACATTGATCAGCTGCCTCCTGCACACCCCCTACTGGGGATGTGCTGGCAACCAAGGTACATGGCCTTGACCAGAATTGAACCTGGCCAACGCTCTATCCACTGAGCCAAACCGGTTAGGGCGAAATCATTTTCTTTTATCGAGATAAAACTCATATACTTTAGACTCCACTTAGTGTTCAGTGGCGTTATTATATTCATAAAGTAGGACAAACATCTCTAATTCAAGAATATTTTCATGATCCCGAAAAGACACCCCCAAACCAATTGGCTATTATTCCTATTCTCTCTCTCCTGCATTTGGCAATCACTTATCTACTTCAGTATCTGTGGATTTGCCTTTTCTGGACATTTCATATAAACGGAATCATAAAGTATGTGGCTCTCTGTATTACGCATATATCAATACGTCATTCCTTTTCATGGATGAATAATATTCCATTATATGGATATACCACATTTCCACTTTTTTACTATTATGAGTAATGCTTCTATGAACACTTATTTATAAGTGTGTGTGGACATAGGTTTTCTGTTCTGTTGGGTGAATACTTCGATGTGGTATTACTGAGTCATGGTAGCTCTGTTTAACCTCTTGAGGAACTGCTAAGCTTTTTCATAGCTGCCGTACCGTTTTGCAATCTCACCAACGAAGTTTGAGGGTTCCATTTTCTCCAACACTTGTTAAACGTTGTCTAGAATAGTCATTCTACTGGGAGGGGGTATCTGGTTTTCATTTGCATTGCCCTAATGCCCTAATGGTTAATGATGTTGAACATCTGTTCCTGTTCTCATTGGCCATTTGTGTATCTTCTTTGGAAAAATGTCTATTTGATTTATAATAATTTCTGCTTGTTTTCACATGTATTTTCTTATTTAGTCTTCGAAATAATACTGTAAGATAGATTTGTTTCTGTTTTACTGCTAGGAAAGTAAGGTGCAAAGAGGTTAAGTAATTTGCTCCTTCTTGAAAACCTTATAAAGTTAGTAAGAATAATGGTGTGAATATAAACTTAGGTCTTCTGACTCCACTTCCTGCATTCTTTCCACTTTGTGGGGCACATACAGAACTCAAATTGTCTTTGCAGATTTGCTTGGCTAATCATTGCCAAAGTGGGGGCATAATAAATAAATAAATCAACAACAAAAAGCAGGTGTTAACGGCCACAGTGCCTCATATTCACCAGATTTTGTTATGCTTTCTCAACTAAATTTTTTCTCTCTGTCCTAATAAGGTGGATATGATTTGCATATTTCCTGTGGGGAAACAGAGCAGTTAAACCTAGTCCCAGCTTCTTAGTGTCATAGCTAATCCTAGAACCCACTAATCACTGGGACATGGGGCTTTCTTTCTCTTCTCCGGCAGCTTCATGTTCTCTGTTTTCTCCCTTTAATATTAAAGTGATTGGACAGGTTCACATTTTTCATAAACATTAACGTTTTTCTGGATTAAACTGAAATTAGCTTTTATTTTTGAACTAAGTGTCTTGCCAGTTTCACTTTGAAGTGCAGGATCACTAGGGTATATGCTTCAGTTTTTGTGTACTAGTTTGGATCAGACATATGCAGAATTCTCAACTCCCAGAGGGTAGAGTCCACAAGTTATGTATTCATCTTTGCATGTTCATTGTCCAACATAGTGCCTGTCACATACCAGGGACTCTAACCTTTGTTTAATGAATAAATACAAATACATTTTTTTTATTGGAAAAAAAATACACAAAACAATACAAATTATCTGTTACACTCTTTTAGAATAAAGGTAGTCTAAATTCCAGAAAAAGAAAGTATTTCTTAACCCTGGCATATGACCTAAAAACTAATATGTTAAAAATTAGAACTTGATTTAAAACTCAACACTGTATGTTATGGAAGGAAGTAAGTGTTGTTCCATCCTGGGTTTAAAAAAGTAGGTTCCTAGCCAGTTTGACTCAGTGGTTGGAGCGTGGGCCCGTGGACTGAAGGTTCCCGGGTTCGATTCCGGTCAAGGGCATGTACCTAGCTTGCAGGCTCGATCCCTGGTGCTGGTCGGGGCTCATTCGGGAGGCAGCAGTGGATGTGTCTCTCTCATGTCAATGTTTTCTCTCTGTCTCATCCCCTCCCTTCCACTCTCTCTAAAAATCAGTGGAAAAATATCCTCGGGTGAGGATGAACAACAACAACAACAACAAAAATAGGTTCTAAGTACCTGCTGGCACAAGCACTTACTCTAAGCTCAATGTCCAAACAAGAGTTGTACTCTGAGTATTTGTTAAATAAAGGAATGCCCAATGAGTGGGTAAAAGAATTAATTTTTGCTATAACAAGTAGAGGAGATAACAGCAAGTTAATATTTAGGCCCTGTTACTCATTTATGTATTTTAATTGTCAAACATATATGTTAGTTATAAAAATTCAAATAATGTATCGGTATGTAGAGTTAAAGTTGAAAATCTCCCATTTACTTGTCCTCTTTATTTCTTTCACTCCAAGGTAATCATTATTAACAGTTTGAGATTTATATTACAAACCTATATCTTTGCATTTATGTGTACATAAGTACAAATATACATTTATATATCCAGCCATACCCACATACATGTGTGTGTATACACAATAGTTTTTCTTTTACAGATGGGGTCATTCTACATATATCCTTTGTTTTTCACTCAAATATATTAAGACTTTTGCATCTATAATCAGAAAAGATAAGCATAATATTTGTTTGCTTTTTAGTTTGCTATTCTTGCCTGGTTTTGGTGTCAAAATTAAGCCAGCTATTAAGAATGAATTGGTAAACTATCCCCATTTTCTCTGTTGTCTGGAGTAGTTGAAAATATCTGCCCTGTAAACATCTTTTAGAAATCATCTGAAAACCTTGGTGAAGGAAGAAATCCATGACAACGTTTCTCATTTTTCCTGTTTTTATTGTTATATCATGTTTTAGACCTTATTTTCTATTACATATTTGGTGAAGGAATCCTTCCATACACACTTCTCTCAGCTCTGATAAGGTGACAAATGCAAATGATTAAATGAGCCAATGGATGCAGAAGTATGTGCACTTTTCTCTTAGAGAGATCCAGAGTAAAGTCCTACACTTACTAGTTGTATACTTTTGGCAAATTACCCTCTTCAAACGTCTGTTTTCTATTCTGTAAAATGGTAATGGTTCCAACCTCACAGGAATCTTGGAAATATTAGAGATGTGAGACAATATATGAAGTTGCATCTAATAAAAGTGAAAAAATAACACTAAACTATAAATGTAAATTTGTCACCTTAATTACTATAAATTGTTTCATCTACCAAGAACAAATTTAAGGAGAAAGAATGGTGGAGCTATAGGGATGATTCTACTAATAAGTTGGAAGAATCTATAAACATTTCCAGGCTATTTAAAACTTAATTTTGGAAAACAGTGATTTCTAAATACCTGCATGTTTTTGGGGCAGGATAGTGGGGAAAAGTACTGGAGTAAACAGACCTGGATTAATCTTGGATTATCACTTGTTAGCCTTGTGACTTTGGACAAGTTAATCTCTCTCTGTAAAATTGGATAAATGCACTTACTTTATAGGGTAAGTATGAGGAAAGATATTAGTATAATGCCTGGTATTTAATAGGTATTCAGATTGTTAAAAAACATTTTTTTTGCATGTGTTGAGTGCCTAACATTGATGAGCATGAGGTGTTGGGTTCTGCTATTTCAAGACTGCATGGTGTAGTAGAAAGGACATTAGGCCCTAAATCAGACATTTAGCCTGTGTATTGCACTTACTTGCCATTGGCCTTGGACAAGATGCCTGCTCACCTTCTTCTATTTCCTTACCTGTAAAAAGAGAGTAAGAGAACCACCGCTTATTGAGAATCTATTTTATATGCATTTATTAGGCATATAAAAGATTTAACAAATCTTCATTTAATCTTCCCAATAATCCTCCCACGTACAGATAATTTGTCATTTCCCATTTTAATAGATGAAGAAACAGGTGCAGGAATTCGATTTTCTGAAGTCCACTGGGTGTCCACCCTCTTCTCCTGCCCCCCAGTCCCGTCCATGTTCTTTTATTCATTATAGCACTCCCCTCCTGGGATGATAGGATGTGTCTACATACAGCGAATACCAAATGGAGAGAACACTGCAAACTGAAACACTAAGTGTATAAAAGAGCTAAACCAATGTATGATTAGGCTACTAATTTATTAATGATTTCCATTAATCAAATACAAATAGAGGATTGTTAATGTGTCCTAATGCCTGTGCTTAAGAGTAGTAATTTAAGTTTTTTAATATGTATGTTTCTTATAACCACTTTACTTAAATAATTTATGAGTCTTCATTGCATTTCTGCTTTGACCAGGTGAAGGAGAGGGAGTAGGTAGTTGTCATAAAGGGAAATACGAGCTTGTTTGATGGGTGTGTGTGTGTGTGTGTGTGTGTGTGTGAGAGAGAGAGAGAGAGAGAGAGAGAGAGAGAGAGAGAGAGAGAATGTGTGTATGGAAGAGGTGAGAAGTACAGTTCTATGGCAGTTTGGCATTTACTGAAACTATAGACTCTTGGAAAGAAGTAGGGGAAAATCTACATTATAATTCATTATCCACTAGCAGACTTGCAGAGTTGTTTAAAAAAATGAACCTGCCTTTGTCAGCTGGTTTGTAAAGAGCTATTGATTGATTATATTCTTGAAAGATAGTGATATTGTCTTTCCTTTGATAGGGGTTGCCAAAGCTATTACTATGGGTTTTATTTTATTTGATCAGATTCTGTGATATTGATTTTGCATTTTCTGCAAGCCTTGTGCTAGAGATATGCAACCCCCCCCCCCCAAAAAAAAATGCCTTGGGATATTGCAAAATAAATTGTGATTCAGTAATAGTATAGAAGGTTTAGTAGTTCTGTTAAGGCTTCAGTTATCATTTTTATTCTGTTGATTAGAAGTGGGAATTCCTATGTTTAGGATAGAGAATTTTTACCAGAGTGACTGGAATTGCACTGTGGAAATTCTCACTGGTATTGAAGACTACTTTTTTTTTTTTTTTTACAGAATACAAAGTGTGGTGAGTTATATGTAAGAGGTAGAAAACATGATTCTTGTCTTCAAAGAGTATATTTTTAGTTTGGGAGGCAATGAAGGAGAACACAAGTGAAAGGACACAGAGATTTTTAAAACTTGCACTTGCTCTTTGTACAATCACTTTAACTGCATTGGGCTTTGTTAAATACCATAGGTCTCTCCTGATGGATACTGTCAGAGTAACCCAGCCCTTTGAAAACTGGCAGTTGTGTGTCTTGTATATCTTGTTCATTCTATAGTGTTCTCTTTGCTGTACAAAAAAGGACTGTTTGGAATAAATACCAAGAATAGTTCCTCTTTTCTGTACTTTGCTGTTTATCTCCTGGATTATGGACTGGGTTCTTCTTTTTGTGATGGCTGTTAGAAAGCCAGAGCCAGGCTTGTGGAACACCCCAGAGTGGGCATACAGGCTTTATGCTTTGCATTTTGCTTATCCTTGGCTTGGCATCATTGTTGGGGTCTTCTTTATTCTTTTGCTTTTATTGTTTAATTTATTAACTTTTATGGTTCATGTAATCTTACAAGTCTCATTAATCCTTTTCAGGACAAGATAGGGGTATATATAAATAATTATACATGAAATTCATGGAGGAACATATCAAGGCAAACAGATTAATATAGGAGAGACCATATATGGCAATGGGTTTATTTCATGGGCCAGCTTTGATTGATAATGATGGCTGAATGGAACACTGTCTTAAGAAGTAGTTAGAGGCACCGTGTGGATTTAGTGGGAAGGGCTAGTGTGATCATTGAGCAATGTTGTTGTCATGGGTGTAGGAATATTGATGGCCAGTGTTTGCCATCCCAATTACAGATAAAATATACAGGATACTGGATAGTACAATGGGTGAGTGACTTTTTAAGTTTAGAGTTAGGTTTTGCCAGGTGAGATGTGGATTTGGGAAACAAGCTGGTTATTTCGGGGGGTTGGCAGTCAGATTGGTTCAGCTGCAGTGAAATGTCTGCAGTGTGTTAAGCAGAAATGAAGTCGGTGGGAAAAGTGAAGAAGGAGGTGTGGGCAGCCTTCCTCCACAATCCCATCCAGAATACCACATTTGTGTTTAGTTGTCCTGTCTCCTTAGTCCCCTCTGATAGTTTCCCAATCTGTTCAGATTATTTTTATGACCTTGACAGTTTTGAGAAGTCCTGGTCAGATATTCTGTAGGACATCTCTGAACTTGGGTTTGTCTGATGATTAGAATGGGGCTATGGATTTTTGGAAGTAAGTTGAATTGCCCTTCTCATCATGTCATGTGAGGGAGTGCCGGATATATTAATGACATTACTGGTGATGTTAACTTAGATCACTTGGTCAAGGTCGTGTTTGTGAGGTTTCTCCACTGTAAGGTTACTATTTTTCCTTTTACATACTTTATTTTGTGAAGTGATTTACTAAGTTCATCCTATCCTCAAAGTGGAAGGGGGAATTAAAGGAACTTTCTTTTTAAAAAATGTAATATTCCTTTAGATGGGTGTACTATTTATTTTATTCAAGCACTCTCTTATCGTATGTAATAAAGAAGGAATATGCAAATTGACCATCACACCATCACAAAGATGGTGGTGCCCATAGCCACAAGATGGCGGCGCCCAGTCCCCTCAGCCCTGCTGGAGTCCCCCAGTCCTTTCAGTCCCACCAGGGGGGTGGTAGGCGCGTGGTGTGGCTGGACCCATCCTCAGGCAGGTCAGGCCGCTCCTTGCACCTGCTGCTGGAGTCCCATAGTCCTATCAGCCCAGCCAGGGGGGCGGCATCGCATGGTGTGGCCAGACCCGCCCTCAGCCCCCCAGCCGCACAGGGCCGGCCTGAGGCGCATGTTGGCTGCCCAGCCGCCTAGGGCCGCCCAAAGCTCAGGTAACCAGGGCCAGCTGAGGCTTGTGCTGCTGGCAGTGGCAGCTGCAGAGGTCTGCAGAGGTGTTGCCTTCCCCTGATTGCCGGGTTGCCTCCCGCCCCTGAGGGCTCCCGGACTGTGAGAGGGGGCAGGCCAGGTTGAGGGACCCCCCCCCCCCTCCAGTGCATGAATTTTCATGCACTGGGCCTTTAGTTGATATGTATTTAGATGGTTTAGTACATCCTAACAGGTAAGGAAATAGGCTCTGGAACTACAGTACCTAGATTCACATCCTGGCTCCACACTAGTTCTGTGATCTTGGGCTACACTCACTTGACCTCTTAGTTTCTCAATCTGTACAACAGGGCTGTTGATAGTAACTACCTCCTAGGATTGTTTGTTGGGAGGATCAAATGAGAAAATGTATGTGTAAAGTGTTTAGAACAGTGTCACTATACTAAGTGCTAAGTAGGTGTTTGTTATTATTATTATGACTAGAGGCCCGGTGCATGAAATTCGTGCAAGGGGGGGGGGGTTATGTGTGTGTGCCTCAGCCCAGTCTGTACCCTCTCCAGTCTGGGACCCCTCGGGAGATGTCCAACTGCCGGTTTACCCTCTCACAATCCAGGACTGCTGGCTCCCAACCGCTTGCCTGCCTGCCTGCCTGATTGCCCCTAACCGCTTCTGCCTGCCAGCCTGATCACCCCCTAACCACTCCCCTGCCAGCCTGACCATTGCCTAACTGCTCCCCTGCCAGCCCGATTGCCCCCAACTGCCCTCCTCTGCTGGCCTGCGTCCCCCCCAACTGTCCTCCTCTGCCGGCTTGGTCACCCCTAACTTCCCTCCCTTGCCAGGCTGGTCACTCCTAACTGCTTTCTCTACAGGCCTGATTGTCCCCAACTGCCCTCCCTTTCAGGCCTGGTCCCTCCCAAATGCCCTCCCCTGCTGGCCTGATCGCCCACAACTGCCCTCCCCTGCCGGCCATCTTGTGTCCACATGGGGGCGGCCATATTGTGTGTTGGAGTGATGGGCAATTTGCATATTACCTCTTTATTATATAGGATGATTTTGACTTTACTATGATACTGCAATGAATAACTTTGTATATATTACTAGAGGCCTGGTGGGGTCCCTTGGCCTGGCCAGCAATCAGGGTGGATCAGGGCTGTAGGAGGTTGTGTGGAGGGAGGGACCATAGGAGGTTGGCTCTGGGAGCGCACTGACCACCAGGGGCAGCTCCTGCGTTGAGCATCTGCCCTCTGGTGGTCCGTGTGCATCATAGCGACCGGTCGTTCTGCTGTTTGCATATTAGCCTTTTATTATACAGGATACTGTTTAATGTCTGTTACCATTAAACTACCCCCTTCCAACCCTCTTCTCAGCCACACTGTAAAAAACAAAAATGCTGAATCTTACTTTTACATTAGCTGGTTGGGGTGTAGTGGGCATGATGGTCTTTTGTTTGGATTTCACTTTGGAGGAGTCCATGAGCTCAGCCTAGCCACTCATGAATTATATGCACCCTGTTCCCTCACATGCCAGAGGCTTCAAGAACTCCGGGGCATGAGAATAGCCTGCTGGGGGTTGGAGGGGAGGAGGAGATACACAATGTCCCCATTCTGAAAGAAGGAAGGGGATATTAAACCAGGAAAAGGAAGTAGACACCATGAACATGGAATCTGGATCAGTGGAATATGAGATTCTTAGCTTCCTAACAATAAAGTTAAGAGAGGAGAAGGCAAAGGAGAGCTCAAGTAACCTACCTATTAGTCAACTCTTTTGACCCAGCTCTCCTAGTCTTATCATTACTAAAACAATTTCCTAGTGGACTCAGCAAAATAAAAACAAAGCTCGTACACCCTCAGTTAAACCAAGTCAAAACAAAAGGTGAACATTTCTTCTAGGTGCCTTCAACCACAAAGCAAGTCTGTTAAAAGACTGAGTGCAGTTCTTGTTTAAGTTCTTTTCTGTTTTGATAGGGGAAACTGGAAGACTGTGGCCTCTTGGGGGCAGGAGGTATGAAAGGTAACCTGGGGTGGTAGAGAACTTAGAAGGCGGGAGAAAGGGAAGCTTAGAGGCAGCTAAAATGACAAATACAGGTTTTTACAATTATTACCAGATCATGGATTATCTTTACTCACAAATAAAAGCTCTATTTCAAATATTTCAAATAGAATAGGCAGCTAACCAGACACATATCTTGAGTTGTGGTGAGATGGAGCTGATACTAGTATCGTAACAACACTTGGATTGCAGTTTAATTCTATTTTAAACATATTATTTCTGTTAAAATGCCATTTTTGTTAACCTGCTTTTGTACATTGTTGAAAATATTTAAGCCTATCAGTTACCTACACCTTAAATGTGAATCATTTAAGTAGATAGTTATTCCTTTTCTCCTTACTACTTGGCTGAGATCAGATAGTAAGGAAATAAGAATGTTGGTAGAAGAGAGGTAGTTTTATAATTTACATCTGTTGTGCAGGCTCATACTGGACACCATGGTTAACTTTAGGTGACAATTAAAAATTGAATCTGGTTTGCAAAGAGAAGACTTTTTTTGTCTTTTTTTAAAAATATATTTTTATTGATTTCAGAGAGGAAGGGAGAGGGAGAGAGAGATAGAAACACCAGTGATGAGAGAGAACCATTGATCAGCTGCCTCCTGCACACCCCCTTCTGGGGGATCGCACACCCTCAATCGGGGATTGGGCCTGCAACCTGGGCATGTGCCCCCGGCTGGAATTGAACCGGCAACTCTTCAGTCTGCAGGCTGACACTCTATCCACTGAGCCAAGCCAGCGAGGGCGAGAAGACGTTTTATGAAAATAATATTTCTTTAGGCCACTTAAAATTACTGAGTCGAAGAATATTCTTTTAAAGATTTATTTTAATTATCAATTTTTTAAATAAGATGGTTGCAGGAACAGTGCAGATAATATAGCATTTTATTATACAGTCCACGTAGAGTTTTTAAAAATTAAATTAATGCTGTTTGACTGAACATTTGCATTTTGTCAAGCACTGAGATACAGAGTAAGGATACAGTATACTAACTACTTGTGAAAAAAGACTTTGCTACTATAGCAGAGAAATCAGACATTGGTAGTGATTAGTAAACACAGTGCTCTGGAATGTTTTATAAAACTAGTGCCCCGGTGCACAGATTCATGCACATTGAAAGGAAATTAATTAGAAGGTGGCCAGAGGGCAGGATTGGGGGAGATGGGCCGGACATGCCCTGGAGCTAACCTCCCCACCTGGCCGCACCTGGGGCAGTGCCTTGGCTTGAAGGACATCTGCAGAGTGTGCGGGGTCCCTCTGGCATGTGGGGACACTTAGCCTGGCCTGTGGGGATCGGGCTGAAACCAGCTGACATCCCCCGAGGGTTCCCAGATTGTGAGAGGATGGTTCTCAGGTGACACACCCGGAATTGGGCTCCCTCCTCTCTGGTTCTGCGGTGCATCACCTGACAACTGCCGCTGCCAAGTCACTGCACCTTGGTGGCTCCTGCGTTGAGCATCTGCCCCTTGGTGGTCAGTGCGCATCATAGCTACCGGTCTGATGGTTGCTTAGCCTTTTATATATATACTAGGGGCCCGGTGCATGAAATTCGTGCACTGGGTGTGTGTGTGTGTGTGTGTGTGTGTGTGTGTGTGTGTTGGGGGGAGTGTCCCTCAGCCCAGCCTGCCCCCTCTCACATACTGGGAGCCCTCAGGCGTTGACCCCCATCACCCTCCAATCGCAGGATCGGCCCCTTGCCCAGGCCTGACGCCTCTGACAGAGGTGTCAGGCCTGGGCAGGGGACCCTCATTTCCCCCCATCACTGGTTCTGCCCCCAGCCCAGGCCTGAAGCCTCTGGCCCAGGAATCATGCCTGGGCAGGGGACCCCCATCTCCCTCTGATCACTTGCTCCACCCCCCCGCCCAAGCCTGACGCCTCTGACCCAGGCTTCAGGCCTGGGCAAGGGGACCATCATATCCCCCCAATCCCTGGCTCAGCCCCCCGCCCAGGCCTGATGCCTCGGCCAGAGGAGTTGACCCTCATCACCCTCCGATCACCAATCACCGGATCGGCCTCTTGACCAGGCCTGAGGCCTCCGGCAGAGGTGTCAGGCCTGGGCAGGGGACCCCCAGCTCCCCGCGGTTGCAGGCTCCGCCCCTGCCCAGGCCTAACGCCTCTGGCCTAGGCGTCCGGCTCGGGCAGCGGGGACCCGCAGCTGCAGCGGCCCCGCGATCGTGGGCTCCGCTTTAGGCCCAGGCAAGGGACCCCTAGCTCCCGGGACTGCCAGCTTTGACCGTGCCCAGCTCCCATCGCTGGCTCCACCCCTACTTCCTGCTATCACTGGCCAGGGCGGCAAAGGCGCCTGATTCTCCGATCATGGCTGGGGGGCAGGGCAAATGTGTCCCCAGGGCCACCTTTGCCCTGCCCCCCAGCTCTTAGCTCCCCCCTGGGTTTCCGATTACTGTCAGTGGCAGGGGGCTTCTTCCTGCTTTCCCTTTCGCCTCCCTGCATTGTGCCTACATATGCAAATTAGCCGCCATCTTGTTGGCAGTTAACTGCCAATCATAGTTGGCAGTTAATTTGCATATAGCCCTGATTAGCCAATGAAAAGGGTATCGTCGTACGCCAATTACCATTTTTCTCTTTTATTAGTGTAGATAGATTGGTAGACATTTGGCATCAAGTAGGTAGTGTATTCAACTTAAGAGCTTGACAGGACTCTTAGTTTCAATAATAAAAGTTGTTAGGGCTAAGGAAAGAAGGGCATGTTAGAGGACGAGGCAAGAGAAAAGAGGTCAGTTGATAGAGAACAGAGAAAAAAGGGATCAAAGACAAGAATTCAATTAACTTTTGTGAGAACAAAGTCTTTCCTCTGAGGAAGAAGAAATAAGGTGTTCTAGTTCCTTCTTTATTTTAGGAACACTTCTTCAGTTTGGTTTGTTATATGTGACTTCTATAAGCAAAATACACTAAGAATTATAAAATGACACTGACTTTTTTTTTCTTGCAGTTAGTCATTTACTAAGTGATAAGTTTCCAGTTTCTATAGAAACTGCCATGACTGAAACTATCAAAAGAGCTGATACTTTTAAGTTAATTTTAATGAATGATGGGGAGAGTTAGTGGATTATTATCAAATTGCTTGTCAGATTTTCCTAAATGTAGCATATACTGTAAGTATAATGCTTTATTTAATATATATTTTTAAGGAATCTAAGAATTTTGAAGGAATTTAATTAATGGTCATAAAAGTTTTAAGGGAAGATCAAGATAAAGCATTCTTTTTCATCATGCCAATAGTTTTCTAGGGACTTATTAGTATCATTATACTTAGGGAATATTTTAAAAATATATATATTTATATTGATTTCAGTGAAGAAGGGAGAGGGAGAGAGATATAGAAACATCAATGATGAGAGAGAATCATTGATCAGCTGCCTCCTGCACGCCCCCTGCTGGGGATCCAGCCCACAACCCAGGCATGTGCCCTTGACCAGAATCGAACCTGGGACCCTTCAGTCTGCAGGCCAAGGCTCTATCCACTGAGCCAAACCAGCTAGGGCTGGAATAATTTTAAAATTTGTATGCATGGTTGTATCCCTGTCCTTCTGGCTAGAGAGTAAAAGTGTCAACTCCCAGGGACTCTTGTCTCTGGGGAGCAGGGCTTAGGAGGAAGTTTCTGTACCCCCCCAGACATGAAAGCAAGTGTATAGCACACATGTCTGATTATCACTACTTATTCCGGAAAATAATTACTTTCCTATTCCTAAAGAAAATAAATTTGTATAAAATTTACCACTTAAAATACCTCCAAACGAACTCAGGCAGTCGTACTTGGCACTTGTAGGAAAGGGACAGACATACAATAGAAAGTAAAATTGACTCAGTCCCTGACCTTCCATAGCATATACTTTTTAAAAAAATATATTTTATTGATTTTTTACAGAGAGGAAGGGAGAGGGACAGAGAGCTAGAAACATCGATGAGAGAGAAACATCGATCAGCTGCCTCCTGCACACTCCCCACTGGGGATGTGCCCGCAACAAGGTACATGCCCTTGACTGGAATCGAACCCGGGACCCTTGAGTCCGCAGGCTGACGCTCTATCCACTGAGCCAAACCGGTCAGGGCCATAGCATATACTTTTAACATATGCTAAAGTTTATGCTTAGAAATATAGTCTATAATAATCAAAATTGAAACATACTCAGACACAGCGAGCCCAGTGGTGGTTGCCAGAGAAGGGGAGGGGATTTGGGGGACTGGGTGAAAGAGTTGAAGGGATTAAGAAATACAAATTGGTAGTTATAAGATAGTCATGGGAGTGTAAATACAGCATAGGGAATATAGTCAGTTATATTGGAATAATTATGTATGGTGCCAGTGGGTACTGGAAATATCAGGGGGAATACTTTGTAAAGTATATGTTGCTTAACTACTGTGTGTACACCTGAGACCAATACAAAATAATATTGAAAGTAAGCTATACTTGAAAAAAAAAAGTAATTAACAAATATGTAAAAATAACACAAGTAAATATGACTTGGCTCATTCTATCAATGAATCCCCGCTCAGCTAAGTTATATACTGAGTGGTAAGTGTAATAGAGATAGTGTAAGATAAAATAGGAGGACTAAGAAGGAAGAGACAAAGAGTGTTGTGTCAGGGAAGGTTTCACAGAGAAGGTGAAGCTAAGCTACAGTTCAAAGACTAAGGAATTTCTTTGACTAGCTAACCAGAGATAGCAGGATATGCTAGAACACAAACAATGCAAAGCATTGTAGGTTGAGAGAACTGCACTTGTTTTTGTTTTTGTTTTTTGTTTTTTGTTTTTGTTTTTTTTTGTTTTTTTTTGGTTTTTTTTTGATGAGAAGGACATGAAATAGACAACTCTTGCAGAACAGGTGGCCATGGAGGACCATTCAGGATTTTAGACTAGTGAGGTAGTTAATTTTGCAAGTATGTGAAAGAGGGGTGTCTGGAATAGGGAAAACTTTTAGAGGTTTTACAGCAAGCATGTCAAACTCAAAGGCTAACACGGGCCAAATAAGTTTATTTGGGCCGCAAAAGTTTATGTGGGCTGCAAAAAAACAAGAGCTTCAATTTTCATAGAAACATAGGTTTATTTTGATTGAGACATGCTGAATTCAAAGGGCTGAAATAAATGAGTAATTGTTAACCTAAAATAATAGAATATTTTAATAAAAATTAATATTTTTTCTTGAACATGAACTTACCAGACACTGAATAACTGCACAAATTAATAAGCGTAATGCAAATAAACCTTTTTTTTTTTTTGTTCTCTGAAAGCGAAATATTTCCTGTTGCGCACACCAAACAAGTCAGTCCAAGACTAATGATGTGGCAATTGGCTACTAAAATAGTCCCTGCTAGTATTAGTGGAGAGAAATGGTGCGCCTGCGCGTAAGGGAAATGAATGCAACACGATTATAGTAATCAGTCATTAGTGAACATTGTAGTTTGTTATTAATAATTGTGTATAACAGGATATTATAAAAATTAAGTTATGAAATTTTTATTAAAACGTTTCTTACATACTGTTATATTTGCTGGGATGCAAAAATATTCATTGTGGGGCCACATGTGGCCCACAACCCGCGAGTTTGACATACTTGTTATACAGTAATGGAGGCAATAGTGCTGTGGAAGAGAAAAGGATAGAGTCGGCATTCTGTGGCATTTATACTGATACAGAGGGTATAGGAAAAGGATAACTTCAACGTCTCTCTTAGGTTTTTCGCTTTGGTTTTTATAATGTGTGTGGGTACATGTCATGCTGGGGATTAATGTAGCAAAGCTTATCAAATACTATCATTTTACCAAATTTTAAGTTGAAATAATTGCAGACTTATGAAAAAGTTATTAAAATAATTCAAAGAATTCTTAATACTTTCATCTCATTTTAGCCAAATGTTAACTTTTTACCACATTTGCTTTTCATGAAGTAATAAATATTATTTTATTTCTGAACCATTTGAGAGTAATTTGTAGACATTATGTCCCTTTGTCCCTAAATACTTCATTG
Organism: Myotis nattereri; assembly: GCF_964212035.1. Lineage (NCBI taxonomy): Eukaryota > Metazoa > Chordata > Mammalia > Chiroptera > Vespertilionidae > Myotis > Myotis nattereri. The sequence goes on from NC_138082.1 coordinate 40,058,204, forward strand.
TGCATTTCTCCCAAATCAAGCATATTTTCTTATATAGTCAAAGTATAATCATCAAAGTTAGGATATTAACATTGATGCAATACTGTATCACCTTTATCCAAATTTTCTAAATTTTCTGATGCCGTTTGATTAAATGAGAATCTTCTTGCCTGGGATAGTATCTAGTCTAGGACCATGCATTACTTTTATTTGTCCTACTTCTTTATTCTTCTTTAATCTGGAACATGTCCTTTGTCTTTCTTTATGTTTCATGATATGACATTTTTGGAGAATGCAGGTGAGCTGTTTTTTAGAAGTATTGCACCATTTGAGTTTGTCTGATGTTTCCTCCTGATTAGATTCAGATCATGCATTTTTGGCTGGAATACTACAGCAATGTATCAGTGAGTCATGTCTGGAGGTTCATGCTATTGTTGTTGCAATACTAGTGATGTAAATTTTTATCACTTGGTAATGATGGTGTCCTCCAGGTCTCCCTACTGTAAAATTACTTACTTTTCTTTTATAATTAATACTAGAGGCCCGTTGCATGAAGAGATTCATGCAATAGGCCTTCCCTTCCCCTGGCTGCCGGCTGTTTTCCTCCGGCACCCGGGACCCAGGCCTTTGCTCTGGCCGCAGCCTTCAGTTGTCGCTGCTCCAGCTGGAGCCTTCAGTCGTTTGCTCTGCCACTTTGGCGTACGTATGCAAATTAACCGCCATCTTTGTTGGGTTAATTTACATGCTCTCCTGATTGTCTGGTGAGCGTATTGGAGGGACGGTCAATTTACATGTTTGTTATTAGGTAAGAAGTATCTTTTCGGAAGATACTTTGAGACTCTTGATATCCTATTTTTCATAATTTCTTTATCCATTAGTTTTAACATATGATCTTATATTATTCTGTGTCCTTTTGACATGTACTTATACATTTTTCAGCACTGCCTTATATTCTGGCAAAAGATGGTCAAGAGTCATCTTCTGCTTTCCCCACCCAACTTGGAATACCAGTTTTTCAAGCAGCCCTCATTCTTTTTAATGGGAATAGTATTTAGAAATATAGATCAAGGCACATATGCTCATTGCTGCTAAGAGGTCATTGAATTTAAGCCATTTTATTAGTCAGGGTTCTTCAGAGAAGTAGAACCAATCGGCTATATTAAGGAGATTTATCATAAGGAATTGGCTCATGTGGTTGTGGAGGCTGGCAAGTATAGTCTGTAGGGTGGGCCGGAGGCAGTAGACCCTGGGGGTAACGTGGTCCAGCTCTTAGAATATCAGACAGGATGAGCTTGAGGGCAGTCTACTAGAGAACTCTCTTACCAGGGGAGGGTCAATGTTTTTGTTCTTCAACTGATTGGATGAGGCTCGTGCACAGTATGGAGAGTAATCTGCTTTACTCTACTGATTAAAATATTAATCTCATTCAAAAACACCCTTGAAGAAACCTTCAGAATAATTTTAATAAAATATCTGGCATTCTGGCCTATTGACATATAAAATTAACCATCAGCACCTTCTTAGAGGACAGAGATAGGGGACACACAAACATATCCATATCTATATGTACTAAAAACTATGAGTACATATTAATTTTTTCTCTTTCAACTATCATTATGCGTTCATTCTAGCCTCTCCTTATACAGGGTGGGGCAAGTAGGGCAAAAGTAGATTTACAGTTGTGAGTATGCAAAACAGTTTATTCTTGTATTATTATTTAGTTATTGTATTATTTTCCATATGAGCAACTGTAACCTACATTTGTCTCATCCTGTATTAGTAACTCCCTTCTTTACAGAAGTCTGGCTCCCATGATTCACTTTATTTACTTACTTGCTGAATATCAGAATACACAGAAAGCACTGTAATTCAGAAGCGCTAATCCCTTAACACTATTAAAAAACACAAACCCATTTATTGGAATTCTGTATTTACTTATGCTTTTTACTTTTTGCTTACAGCCTGAGAGTACGAACTAAAAATACTGTGCTCAAAAGCCACTTGGGTTTGTTCTCTCTTCCTACCTCATCCTTTAGTGTAGTTATGGTTGTCATTTGAAATTCCATTAGAGACATTTCTTTCTGTTTGATTTCTGTTTTAGGTTTTTTTACCCTTTCATCCTTGTTATAAATCTTTGAGTATGTGAAACATTATCATGGTTACAAAAGTGAGAACTACACAGAAAGCTATACTCAGAGAAGTGTTAGTCATCCCTCCATCTCTTCTACTCCTTTTCCAATCCCCGATGCTTTTCACCATTTTCCCATACTTCCTCTAGGCAGTTAGTCTAGTTTCTGATTTATCTATCTTTTGTTTCTCTGCACAGAATGAGCAGATGAATGTCTCTCTCTCTCTCTCTCTCTCTCTCTCTCTCTCTCTCTCTATATATATATATATATATATATATAATTTTTTTTCCTCTTTACTGCATAGAAAGTAGACCACTGCAAGCGTTCTTTTGCAGTTTGCTTTTTTCACTTAACAAATCATATTATCTCATAGAGATCTTCATTAATTTTTATAGCTGCATGGTACTCCATTGGGTGGATACACCAATTCTTTATTCAGCTACTCTTATCTATGGACATGCAGGTTATTTCCAATTCCTGTTATACCACCATAAATAATCTTGTGTAACAAGGATTTATATATTGTTGAAAGTATATCTTTCTTCTTATTCTGTATATTTGTGCTTTCTCCTTTTGTTTTTTCTTCACTAACCATGTCTGTTTTCTTAATTAAAAAAATCAGATGTTTATGAATTAGATATACTGTTTTGTTTTACTTTAATTCTCCACCTCATTAATTTTTTTAGATCTATTTTTCCATCCTTCTGTTTTCTTTGGTTTACTTTGTTCTTTTTGAATTAGAAACTTACTTTTATTACTTACATAACTATTACAGGTTTTTCCCTTTTCAGTGCATTAAATGTTATCTTAATATCATTTGTTTTAGAAAATGTAATTTTGTGTTTTTTTTCCCTTTTACTGGAGTTTAATAGATGTTTTAAAATTTTGAGGAAGAGTGCTTTATTTTTTATTTTGTTTGTAATGTTTATTTTTATTAGAATTATGATCAGTGTTTGTTTTATTTCTGCTTCATGAAATTTACTGTTGTTTTCTTTAAGAACTACATACGATCACTTTTTTTTGGTTAGTATTCAAATCTACTTTTTTTTTTTTTTTAATATATTTTATTGATTTTTTACAGAGAGGAAGTGAGAGAGATAGAGAGTTAGAAACATCGATGAGCGAGAAACATCGATCAGCTGCCTCCTGCACATCTCCCACTGGGGATGTGCCCGCAACCCAGGTACATGCCCTTGACCGGAATCGAACCTGGGACCTTTCAGTCTGCAGGCCGACGCTCTATCCACTGAGCCAAACCGGTTTTGGCTCAAATCTACTTTTGGTTAGTATTCAAATCTACTTTAGAAGAAGGTATGGTTTTAATTATCGGTATAAAGTTTGATATAATCTATAAGATCTACCTTAATTATATTTGTGTCTGTTAGTCTTATAGTAGAAGCTCATAATACACCACACCTTCCTGATCCCACCAAATGCAGAGCATAGTCTTCTTTCCGAAGCGATTTGGCCTTGCAGTCGATGTTGATGGTTGACCTGGATCAACCCATGATTTTGTGCATTTGGGATTCTCAAAATAAACCGCACTTTTCATCGCCAGTCACAATTCAGTGCGAAAAAGACTTTTTTTCGTGCCGTTGAAGCAACATTTTACTGATGACTTTTTGGTTTTCCATTTGTCTTTCGTTCAGTTGATGTGGCACCCATTTTCCTTCCTTAAAATCTTTCCCATTGCTTGTAAACAATCGGAAGTTGTTTGCTGAGCAATGTTTAATCTTTCTGCAAGTTGTTTTTGAGTTTGACATGCATCTTCATCCAATAATGCTTGTCGTTGGTCTGCAAACTTCTCGGTTGGCCTGGACGTTCTTTGTCTTTCACATAGAAATTATCACTTTTAAAGCGTTTAAACCAGCGTTCACAACTATCTTGAGATGGAGCATGTTCACCATAAGCTTCCCGAAGTATACGATAACTTTCAGCAGCACTTTTCTTCAAAATAAAGTAATGAATTAAAACTTCCCACAAATGCTTTTTTGGCACAAAATTTGACATTTTTAAGCAAAATGTAAAAATATCTATGATGTCAACACCTTCAGAAAATTTGACATATGAAGTTTTGTTGTCAATACAACAAAATAGCATACATACCAAGTCGCATATATATCAACATATGTGTAACTCCATCTATTGAAAAAATCCGCATTGTTAACCAGTACACCTGGTATGTATAAAGTTGTTTTTCTGTGTCTTTTTGCATTCCTTGTAGTTTCTGCTTTTTAAAGGTAGTTGTGTTATTTGATAAGTCGGTATTCCTGTTATCTTCATTGTGTATTGTAGCTTTTAACATTAAACAGTGTTTCTCTTTGCCACTTTCAGTGCTTTTTGACTGTGATTCTTTAGTACCAGCATGACTATCCTTGCTTCCCTTTATTTCTATTTGCTTGATATGCCTTTGCTTATCCCTTTGTTTTTTAGCCTTTCTGATTTACTTTGTTGTAGGTTATCCCTTGTATATAGCATTTAGTTAGATTATTTCTTATGAGCCATATTGAAAATCATTTTTGTTTAATGACTTGAATTTGATCTCAATTTCATATTTTTATGTTATAAATATTATGTGAATAAAGTTATATTTTCTTTTGTTTTTGATGTGTTTTCATTTAAAATAATTTCTTTGGATATTTTAGATTTGTTGTTTTTTTGTTATTGGTTTAGTAGCTACTTGTATACGTAAGCCTTTTCAAAATAGCCTCATTTCCTTGTTTTCTTATTTAACTCTTTCCTTTCCTTTATGTTAGTTTTAATGGTGTGCTTGATTCTTTCCTATTGCTATTTCAACTATCAATGAGTTTATTCTTTTTTTTTCTCTCTTCTCCCAGTTTTAGTTGCATTACACACACACACACACACACACTAGAGGCCCAGTGCACAAATTTGTGCATGAGTGGGGTCCCTAGGGCCTGGCTGGCCATCAGGGACAATCAGGGCCTTCTGGCTGCCGACCTGGGCCTTCCTGCTGGCTGTTGGCTGCTGGCCAGGGCCAGCCAGATGGGGGGAGGGATCACAGGAGGTTGGCCGGCGTGGGGAGGGACCAGGGGAGGTTGGCTGGGCGCAGGAGGTTGGCTGTGGGAGTGCACTGACCACGAGGGGGCAGCTCCTTCATTGAGCGTCTGCCCCCTGGTGGTCAGTTCATGTCATAGCTACTGGTCATTCTGGTCATTCTGGCATTCTGGTCGCGTAGGCTTTTATAGATAGTCTTCAAACTTGAACTGCAACTTTGTCTTGCTTTTAGTTCTACAGCTGAGTATACTGAATCCTTTTGATCAGTTCTTTGCTGAAGTTTCCCAGTCATCTACTAGTTAGCTATAGCTCAGTTTATTAAACATTTCTTAAGAAGAGCTCATGGCCACAACTTTCCAAGTTCTTGCATATTTAAGGTTGTTTTTCTATAGCCATATTACTGGAAAGACAGCTTGGCCAGAAATGAAATCCTTGGTTCACACTTTTTTCCTAGTTTATAATGTGGCCTTGCTTTATATGTTGTTTTTGAAAAGTCTGATACCAGTGTTTATTTTCTTGCCTTTGTAAGTTATTTGATCCTTTTGCTTAGAAATTTTTATTTTATTTCCCCCTTTATTTTTAAAGTCTAATAATTTTACTTAGAGTTTATTGTAGCAGGTCAATTTTCCCTGCTACCTAGTAGATCCTTTTAATATATAGAATTGGATCTTTTTTTAATTATAGTTTTAAATACTAGTTTATTTTCCAGTTTTGTTTTTTTATAGGCATGCCAGTTATGCATAATTATATCTTTGTTTATCATTGATTACAGAAACTTTCTAACTATTTTTACTTCATTATGTCATTTTCATTCTCTTGGTTCTTTTATGTTTCCTTCAGTGCCTTTTATTTTTTACTTGAATTCTTGACCACCTTGTAATTTAGTCTTCAATTTTGATATGATTTTGTCTTTTCTATTTTTTTCCTGAGTTAAGTCACCTCTTCTTTCATTTCTCTTTGCTTTTGTCAATTCTGTTTTTAGGTTTTAAATTCTGATCCAGGGTGGTTTTTTTTTTTTGTTTGTTTGTTTGTTTGTTTTAATCCTCACCTGTTAATTGAATTTTTAGAGAGGAAGAGGGTGAGGGAGAGAGAAACATCCATTGGTTGCCTCCTGTACCCCCCTACCCCTCATCAGGGACTGAGCCACTACCTAGGAATATGCCTTGGCGTGAATCGAACCCACAATTTTTTGGTGAATGGGATGATGCTCCAACCAATGTGTTTTTTTTTTTAATATCCCAAATATTTGTTTAAAAAGATAAAATTAAGTTTGAATGTTACCTTAAGTTTTTTGCTTTGTTGTTTTTTAGGGTGTACTTTTCATTTTTCATTGTTCTGATTTCTCTTTTATATTTTTACATAGATGAAGATTGCTTATGCCTTTGCAATTCTGTGAGCAGGGCTGATGTATTAGGGAGTCTTATGAGAATACTAATTTAAGAGTTCCCTCCTGTGTCCCTGTAGCAAAGTCTAGTTTGTTGGGTGTCTTTATTTTCTCTTGTGGGGGAAAGGATTTTGTTGCCTCTCAATTTGTTTCAGGGGTTGATAGAAATCAAGATAGATTCCTGGGAGGTAGAGGGATTATAATGAAGGGGTGATTATCTTAGGTCTGGTCCCTTTAAGCATTAAGGCCAATGTAATAATTTAAACTAAAAGGGGGAACTAATGAAACAATGCTGGCATATCACCCCACCCAGAATGGCACCTGGGTCCTCTGAAGGCACTGAAACTAGGGTAAGAAGTAAAGCAACTTGTCAAGATTTTCAGGGGCTTCACAAACAGCACAGAAGTCATTAAAAAAAGGAAGTGCAGTTTTGGTGCCTCCTAGCTAACAGTATGCTTTTTTCTAGAGGCAGTGGCCACTTCAGGAAAGCTTTTTTAAACTTAAATTATTTTTGTGTAAACAATCACCGTAGGTTTTCATTTAAAAATTTACTTTGTATTTGTGTGTACCTTCAAAAATATTTTTTTTTTCTAATTGCTGTTGCCATAGTCTCACTTCTAGAATATAGTATTAGTTGGTAACAGAAATGATATTGGCTCAATTATTAGAAATACTTGCTAGCAAAAACTGATTTTCAACTGCCCAGAAGAATCCGAGTTTCCTCTGTGGTTCTTTTGTGGGTTCTACAAATCAAATATTCTGCCAAGAGAGATGTGGATGCTAGAGTCAGGAGCCATCTAAATACTGCAGGAAAGTATTTGTAGATATTAAAGTGAGAAAGTGAGGTGGAGGAGAGGATGATGGTGAATACTGTAATAAAAGTAAAGTTGAAATTTCAGAAAATGGAAAAATGTTCGTGCTAAATAGTGACTTTTTCCAAGTGTTGAAATATAGATAATGAAAACTCATTTAGACTGTAAATGTAGTAAGGTTAAATAAACCATTGTAAAAGCCAAAAGTTAGAGTTGGCTCGGTATAAAGAAGGCTTTATAAAGTGCCTCTCCATTCATGATCCTGATGGGCCAGGTCCCAAGATATTTCAGTAAAGGTCCTTGAACCATGTAATTTAATATTCTGTTCAGAGTAATACATGCTTTATTCATAGTGCTTTGTCAAGTTTAAAATTATCTAAGTTTTCTTTTTCCTTTTTCTTTTGCTTCATAATTATTCTGCCCAGTGGCACCTAAATGAGAGAGCTGGCAGGATCATAATGAGAGAATTTATTCAATGAATATATATTGTGCATTGGTCATGTGTCAGGTATTGTCCTAGTGAAACAAATAGACATTCAGAGGACTGAGCCAACACCTACATTAATTTCAGAAATAACTTTTTTTGGCTCTATTGACATTATAGGTAAAATAGTTTCAAAATTTGGAATAGCCTCTTAAATGTTATATGTGTTACAGGCAGACCTTTGGACTCTGTTCTTTGGGTCAAATAGTATGATACTTAATTTATTCTTTACCTAAGAGATCTGCCTGGTTTTCTGACAAACCACTACATTACAGTGAATGAGTATGGTGGACATAAACTTTACAAATTTTTGCTTGCCATAGTAATTTCATCATTTCAAGAGTGAAATATGGTGATAGTGATAGAGAGTGCGAGGGTGACTGCTGAGAAAATGACTCCAGTCACAAAGTGAAAAGTCCTCAGGAGACAAGGAGTAAAAGTGTCTTTTTATCATCTGATTATTGCATTTGTCAGAATTGTCCTCCCCTTCTCTGCAGTCTTACATGGGGACCAAATACTCAGATCTCTCTTCATAAAGAATTTTTGAATATGATGGTGAATATGTGAATTTTTAAAAATTATGTGTAGTCTATTCCCTCTCCTTGATTTTGAAATAAAATATTGCTAAGTATGAAAATAAAAGGATTATAGCTTCCTCTTTTAGAGTATTGGTCTGTTTAAAGATCTAGTAGTCTTAGTTTTACCATGGTTGTTTTCAAGCCTGCAAAAGCAGAGAGAACAGTAAAATGAAGCACTGTTTACCTGTCATAACTTTCAACAGTTATCAGCATGTGGCCAATTCAATTCCATGTAGTATACCTCTCATCCCCTTTAATGATATAAATACCAGACATACTTCATTTGAAAATATTAAAGTATATGTCACTATAAGATTAGGTACTCTTTTAAACAAACAGCCTTAATGTTATTATATCTAAAAAACAAACAATTCTGTTTGAGAGTTTTTAAAGACCTTTATTATTCATGTTATAATAAATAGGTTACTTTATTAAACAAGAGCATGCGGAGTAATATAATTTAAGTCTCGGACTCTGCCTTAGGACTATGCCAGTTTTGCTACTTAGGAGCTGTATGACCTCGGGCAGGTTAACCTCTCCTCAGTTCACGAACCTGTTTCCTCAGCTGGTAATTGGTAACAACAATAATTCTAACCCCATGTGTTATAAATGAAACAATGCACATGAAGTGATGATACCCAGAACATTCTCAATAATAGAGTTATTGCTGTTACTTTTATTTGGAGGTTCAAGTAAATGAACAGATAACTAATTTGAGATTCCACCTTTTATTCTAGTATAGGTAATGTTTCCAAAGTGATTTACATACAGTGATCCTCCAAGCCAGAGGTAGGGAACCTTTTATATGCCAAGGACCATATAATCATGTGAGGGCCATACAAAATTATCAACTTAAAAATCAGCCTGCTCTATTTGGTCAAACATTTAATTAACTCACCCCTAATGCCTTGGCAGGGCCAGACCAAATGATTTTGCAGGCTTTATGCGTCCCGCAGGCTGGACATTCCCCATCCCTGCCTAAGCCTTTGATTTTTAGGGAATGCAGAACAATCTTAAGAATTCTTTTAATTCTAAGGCACATTTTTTACATTGTTCAAAAGCAAATGATTTGTCTTAAACATGATACTATTGAAAAGAAAAAACATTTAATGTATAATAAAATTTTGGATATCTTTATGTGTTGGTGTGAAAACTTTGTGATACCCTAAGATATTTATTTATAGACCTCTCTATGGGTTAAAAACAAAAAGCAACTCTAAGTTGCCTTTGTAGTACCAATTTATTTAGTGATAGTGTTTGGGCATTTATGAACATAAAAATATTAACATTATTGCTTATATTCTCTTTTCTTTCCCTCTATTTAATCTTTTTTTAAAAAAAATTATTGTTTTACCCCATCCAGAATGCACAGTGTCGAAAGAAATTTGTCCTTGAAGCTGAAGTTCTTTCATAGCAATGCATTCTAATTATAGTGGAAGTCAGGGGGATAAATTGCTCAGCATATGCAATTCATTTAACAGACTTTATGGAACATATTGCTTACATATTTTCAGTTTTTAGTTTTTAATACTTAAAGTACACAACATTTTTATCCAGATTTTCCTGATTTACAAAATTGGCAATTCTGTTTATTTTTAAAATTATTTTTTTGACAGCTTTATTGCAGTAAAATTTATCTATATTATAAAAAGCCAGTGGCTGGAACGTGGGAACGACCAAACATCCGGTCACCAGGAGGTGCATTGATGGGTCCTGCGGCGGAGGCGGGCAGAACTCTGGGTCTTGTGCGATTTCATGCGCTGGGCCTCTAATATGCTATAAGATTCACCCGTTTTAATTGTACAGTTCAGTGATTTTTAGATTTATAGCATCATCACAGTTTTATCTCACATTTCCATCACCCCCAAAAAGAATCCTTTTATCCATTACTGTGTGATTTTATATATATAGATATGTAGAGTGAAGAACCTACTTAACAACTAGTGATTAACATTGAGTGTGTGTGCTCATATGTTTGTTTTAATCTCTGAGATTGCTCTTTATAAGAACAATTGAAATTTAAGGACAGTATTTCTTCTGGAAATACAAGGTTAAGGAGCCCACAGTCTGATTTTGTTATTGCTATTATGTGTTTACATGATATAGATTTAGAGATGATTTAGTTAGCCTTAGGCTATCCTAATGGGTTTTCACTGTTTGTTATAAATGCTCTTTGAAGAACCTAACTAAATTTTCCAAATAAACTGGTTGATTTATACTTGCTGAGAGAGGAGTTCCAGTGCACCCATTCATATCATCAATTACAGTCTCTTATGAATTGTAATTTGCCCAGTCTTATTAAAAGGCCTGCAATTCTCTCTTCCTGCTGCTCAACACTTCCTCTGCTGCTCAACATATCCTCTGCTACCCTCTACTGGCTGCCCATTGATAGCACCCATTGATGTCCATCTTACCACCATCCATGGACCTCCCTTTTGCCAGCATCCAGCAGTTAATTAGCTGTTGGATCTGTGGGAGGCTGTCAAAGTAGAAAGAAGCTGGGAGGAGCTGCTTTTAAGGAAAATCATGTATATGCGATCCTGTGATTGCACCACAGGTGTTGACATCCAGGTAGTTGTGATAATGTTAGGATTCATAGGGTAAGTGTTTTGCTTTACTGTTTGTTTAATATATTTGTTCATTTATCTATCCATTTATCAGATATCTTTTTAATGCCTTACCTAACCTTGCCTCGGTCTAGATGGTATTTATTATAGATTTGTTAAATGGGTGAACGGGTGAATAAATCTATATATATAAAAGCCTAAGCGACTAGTCAACCAGTCGCTATGACACACTGACCACCAGGGGACAGATGCTCAATGCACAGGATTGGGCTCCCTCATGTTTGGATCTGGCATTGGGGGTCAGGCCTGTGGGGATCAAGCTCCCTCCTGTCTAGATCAGGCCTCTAGTGATCGGGCCGAAACTGGCTATCGGACATCCTCCAAGGGGTCCCGGATTGTCAGAGGGCACAGACTGGGCCTCCAGTAAAAAGATAACTTAAGACTTGGTCTCTGCTCTTGGGGAGACAAGATACAAATTTAACTACTTGATTGCCCCAATTTTCCTCTTTTTAACTCTGCAAGATCTTGGAAAGATGCTTAAAGAAAATGGATACAAATATCAGTTGAAACTTAGTCTCCCTATATTTCTAGTTCTTAGAATTCATTATCCCTAACTTTAGTAAAAGGGCTCTGTTTTAGGTAGGATTTACTTTGCACCTAGGAATAATACTAATTTGCTTTGGTGTTTTTGTTTTCAGTTGAAGGTAACGTGCAGTTATGGTTGCATTTTTTCTTTATAGTCACCAGTCTCTAAAGCATCATCTACTATACACTGACTTTCTGCCTCTTCTTATTTAATAAATGTGACATAAATCATTTTAAATGACCATATATGAAATAGACATGTTTTTGGTAAGCATGTTGTGAATTGTTTAATTTTTCCATTTCTTGGCCTGCTTCACCTGGCAGGTTTGAAAAAAAAAGTGTTTTTCTTGCCACTGTTTATTAATATCAAGAAAATGTCTGTCATTGGCTTCACTTCTGGTTTGAGAATATATTCAACTCAAATATATTTAAGGTTGAATAAGCTTCTTCTTGTGAAAAATAATGACCTGGTACCATCCTGTTAACATTGTATTTTGGTGATGTTAGTGGATGGTTATATTTTGCAAGATTTTTCTTTTTGTGTGTGCTTTGTACATTACTTAACTACTATCAGATATATAATATCACCAAAGATAGGCAAATTATTTTTTTATGGCTATGTTAAATGTTTGGGAAAAAATCTGAAACAAATAACTTTTGAAAAACTAAATTTAATTGGAACTAGTGTTGCAGGTAATCATTTTTCATTACCATCTCTTTTATAATAACAGTGAAAGAAATCGATGGAATAGAGACTCTAGAAGCGAGGAGTATAAAGAGTAATCATTATAGCTTTCATCTCGTGACTGTTTCACATTTTATCCATCAGTTCATTTGATCTTGGCACACCTCCCAAAAAACCTATATATCTCATTATTTCAAACTAGAGGCCTGGTGCACAAAAATTTGTGCACTCGGGGGGTGGGGGGTCCCTCAGCCTGGCCTGTGCCCTCTCCAGTCTGCGACCCCTCAGGGGATGCCACCTGCTGGCTTAGGCCCGCTCCCCGGGAGATCGGGCCTAAGATGGCAGTCAGACATCCCTCTGGCAGCCCGCGAGCCCTAGGGGGATGTCCACTTGCCAGCAGGGAGCAGGTCTAGGCTGCAGTCGGACATCCCTAGTGCTGCTGAGGAGGCAGGAGAGGCTCCCGCCACCACCGCTGTGCTGGCAGCTATCAGCCTGGCTTGTGGCTGAGCAGAGCTCCCCCTGTGGGAGCGCACTGACCACCAGGGGGCACCTCCTGCATTGAGCATCTGCCCCCTGGTGGTCAGTGTGTGTCATAGTGACCAGTCATTCCCAGTCGTTCTGCTGTTTGGGTCAATTTGCATATTACCCTTTTATTATAGGATAGAGGCCTGGTGCACGGGTGGGGGCTGGATGGTTTGCCTTGAAGGGTGTCCCGGATCAGGGTGGGGGTTCCCACTGGAGTGCCTGGCCAGCCTGGGTGAGGGGCTGAGGGCCATTTTCAGGCTGGCCACGGCTGCGGGCTGGAAGCAGGTATCTGGGATTTATTGATCTTCAATAATTGAAACTTTGTAGCCTTGGTCTGGCTGGAAGCCTAGGTTGGGGGCAACCTAGGCTCCCAGCCCCTCCTTGAGCAGAGGCCATGGAAGCTGGAAGCAGGTATCTTGGATTTATTTTTCTTCTATAATTGAAACTTTGTAGCCTTGAGCGGAGCTCAGGGCAGCGGGAAGCTTGGCTTCCTCCATTGCCGGGGGCAACCCAAGCCTCCTGCTTGCTCCAGCTCCGTGGCCGCTGCCATCTAAGTTAGGTTAATTTGCATATTCGCTCCTGATTGGCTTGTGGAGGTAGCGGAGGTATGGTCAATTTTCATGCTCCCCTTTTATTAGATTAGATTACTTTTTCATCACTTTCAGGATGTTCCTTAAAAAGCTATTAAAACCACACCAATTTAGTATTTTGCCATTTGGAGGTGGTTCTGTAAAGTAATGAAGAGTTTGGATAAAGTATCTATTGCAGATGACAGAGGTAAAATGTAAGATATTTTCTGGATATCATAATTTATCAGGGTAAGTCTGTAATGAAGACTGAAACCATTTCCCTTTTTGCTCTAAGTATGTGGGGAACATAATGGTGAAAAATTTGTTCACTTGTTGGCATAAAATCATAACCTGACTTGCAAAGCTTAGATAACACAGATTCCAAGGGTCACCTGCATTTCTCAATTCTTATGCTTTGTGGGATCATAGGAATTCCAGATGTTCTTTTCTCTTGGGTGCTGATTAATTGGGTTTTATGTGGCAAGGCTTAAATCCTCAATGTATTGATGAACATTTCATTCAGAATAAATGGGAACAGATTTTTTTTTTTTTAAAAGAAGCATTCATCTTGGCTGATGTGGCTCAGTGATTGAGCATCGACCTATGAACCTGGAGGTCGTGGTTTGATTCCTGCTCAGGGCTCAAGCCTGGGTTGTGGGCTCGATCCCCAGTAGGGGGCATGCAGGAGGCAGCTGATCAATGATTCACTCTCTTCATTGATGTTTCTATATCTCTCCCTCTTCCTTTTCTCTCTGAAATCAATAAAAATATGTTTTAAAAAGTATTAAAATGACTGCATTCATTATCTACTGAACTCTAAATTGTAGTTTTGTTCCCTATGCTAATCAAGTTTCTCCATTGACTAAAAGAGAACCTAATTATCGCTAACTTAAGCAGAAAAGGGATTTATTTGAAGGATGTTGTATAACTCAGGATTGATGAGAAAGATGGAGAAGTAGGTTCAGAAAATAAGAAGGAACCAAAATTTGACTGTGTTCATATCATAGGAAAAGTCTGGTTAGGAAGCCAGTTCTATTTCTATGACTAAGTTGTTCCTGTGTCTGCATTACTGCCTCAAAGTTAAAATTTCTTTGTGGGAGTATCCCATTGACAGCCTAGATAAGCAGTTCTCTTGTTTCTAGCTTTCACGGGTCTGTGAGTTCAAACTACTTTTTTAAGAATTCTTAGGTATTATTTGCCCTTTCCACTGTGTTGGCATTTGCACTTGGTGATATAAAAGAAATGGTGGGCAAAAGTGCTGGTGCCTTACCATGAATTAAGGCAGTGCCACATACACACACATGCATTCTCTAAATATTTTAATTTTGCAAATAGTCTAGAGCTCCATTTGTTCACTTGGCCAGAAGTCACTGGATATTTTCTGAGCTGTTTTATTGGTAGGCTGATAGCATGATGTGAGAACATTGTTACGGGAACCAGATTGCTTGGTTGTGAATCCTAACTTCCCCACCTACTAGCTGTGAGTTGTTAGGCAGCGTTTAACTTCTCTAAGCTCCAGTTAACTCTTTTGTAAAATGGGAATAGTAAGAGCACTTACCTTATAGAAATGTGAGGATTCAATAAGTTAATACAAATAAATCACTTAGGATAATGCATGCCTTTTTGTAAACAGTTAATAAGTGTTAATCTTCATAATCATTATTATCATTATAAACTTTTCATATTTGGTCTCTGACAAGTTGGTCACAGGAGAAGGGCCAGTAGATGTAAATCTGAACTGTCTGGTTCTTGTAGAGCTGGATTACAAACTCATCAGGTCAAGATTCTGATCTGGAAGCATGAAATGTTACTGGTTTTAGATTAATGTAAAATGTAAGCTCTTCCCTTATACTTTCTACTAATTTTATGTTAGCCTGGGCTGATGTAGAACAAAACGAATGAATAAATTGCAAACAAATATTCAAGGATAAAACTTGATAAGAATATATTGTATTTAATTTGATAGTATATTTTTTTTGTATATAAGTGCAAATAATGGTCTTTTTTGTTGTGTACACAAAAGCTAAAAAATAATATACTTGTTTAATAACCTTATTTGTCATTATCTGACAGATATTCATTACGTTGTTTCCCTTAATATGTGGGATTTTTTTTTCAGGACAGGTCTGTGACTAGTTTTTAGCTCCAGTTGATAGCACAGTGCCTAAAATGGCATAGGTTCATGGCAGGTATTTGCTGAATAAGTAATATGCTTTCATATAGAAGAGTCATATTTTCTACTCTGCTAGAAAATTATTCTTAACAGGGTATGCTTTCTGGTGACTAACCTATATAATAAAAGTCTAATATGCTAAGTGTTCGGTCATCCGGTCAACCATCAAAGTGTAATATGCTAATTATATGCTAAGGCTGCTCAACTGTTCGCTATGATGTACACTAACCACCAGGGGTCAGACATTCAACTGGTCGACCAGTCACTGTGGCGTGCACTGACCACCAGGGGGCAGATGCTCTGGTAGGTTAGCTTGCTGCTGGGTCTGGCTGATGAGGACTGAGTGAGATGGGCCAGACACACCTTGAAGCCCTCCCGTGGTCCCTCCCTGGCTGGCCAACCTCCTGCGTCCCTCCCTGGCCCCAATTGTGCACCAGTGGGGTCCCTCGGCCTGGCCTGCACCCTCTTGCAATCCAGGACCCCTTAGGGGATGTCGGAGAGCCGGTTTTGGCCTGATGGTGCATGAATTCGTGCACCAGGCCTCTAGTAATTAATAATACTCTATTGCACATTTGAAAGTTGCTAAGAGAGTAAATCTTAAATGTTCTCATCGCAGGAAAATAAATTTTTGTAGCTTTGTATGTGACAGATGTTAAGTAGACTTATTGAAGTGATCACTTTGCATTATATACAAATATTAAATCAATATGCTGTACACCTAAAACTAATATAATGTTATATGTCAATTATATCTCAGTTAAAAAGGGGGCTAAATATTTTAAAAAGAGAGAGAGTATACTCTCACTAAATATAATGCAATTTCATGGTGTACTCCAAGGAACTGTTACTATATGTTATAATGGTGGGTGGGTGTGAGTTGGGAATGGGAAAGGAGGGGTAAAATATGATAGAGAATACTCCCTCAGACATGAAATTAAATATAGGTGGATAATATAGTTGAATGTTTGATTTTCTTATTTTGTCTTGTTTTAAATGTCCCACTCGCCTTGAAATCCTTTTTTGGTAGTAAACAGAGCTGGCCAAGCCTTCAGATGCCTGCCATGCTAAAGCTCCCTTTTAAGGGAAACTATCTTGTTCCTTAGTCCTTGCTGGATGGATGGTGACTCTTTGTATTTAGCCATAACCCCTGGCTGTGGCCAAGTGGACACTAGAAGACCAAACCAAGAACATTGACTTATGACTTGGTACAAAGAGATCTACTGGGCTAATCGTAGTTTCCCCTGGATAATTTAAAAATACAAAATGTGGAGAGCTGGAGATAGTTTACAGTGGGGGGCAAAAATTGAAACAGTGCATTAAGGAATATCTCGAGGTAATAAACATGAGGGAAAGATGTGTTACCATGTATTATGGAGAAATAAAAAATATGAGAAATCTGAGAAAGCCATTTAATAGTGAAACTGAAAGAATTGGGTATTTGGAATTAAGTTATATAATTAATAAGGAGACCAGTAGAAAGATGACTACCTGTTTGATTAATTGATTCATTTTTTTTAATTTCAGCAGATTAGTTTATTGAGTTACTACAATGTACCAGACACTATTCTAGTCCGAGAGTATTGCTCTGAAAAACAGAGAAGACAGTGATTCTCAACTGGCTGTAACGTTGCCTGCCAGAGAATGTTCGACAGTGTTTTAGAGACATTTTGGTTGTCACAATCTAAAACGAGCAGTGCTCTTGGTATTTTAGTGAATAGAGAATGCTGCCAAATGAAATACAATGCACAGGACAGCTTCTTACAAAAAATAAATAAATGATCCGACTCAAAGTATATGTCATGTTGAGATTTGGAAATCCTGGTATAAGCCATCATAAGTATATATTTTATGGAGTAATTACCATCTTGTGGTTGATATTTAACTTTCTGTGTTTTCAGACGTGAGGAAGTTTACTGGAGTAAAATGGAGGCCTCGGTAATATTACCCATTCTGAAGAAAAAACTAGCCTTCCTTTCAGGTATGTTTTCTTCTTTAAAATTGGAAGTGTTTGATGTATAAACTTGTTTAAACTTTTTTTTTTAAATAAGTTTGACAGAAATGCACTTCATTTTTCTGAGATTTTTGTTTCAGAGGTATTTCTGAGGCATCTTTTAATCAGAATGGATAGCTATGCAAGCCAAATCTGTCACTGTTGTTACTTGGCAGGCCAATTTTTATCTGTTGTGTAATTTGGTAAAATGATCTCCACAGGGTAGATGTCATGATGTCTCACTTCTTACATGAAAATGAAATAATTGATACAGTCTAAGAATAATTGACTAAATAGCATCTAAATAATTGTTTCTAAGACAGAGTAATTAGTTTTTATGATACCCTGCATCCTAGCTTGTCTTCCATCTTTCTATGAGAAGGTTTCAGTGTGCTGAGGGAATTATGAAATACCAGTTACACAGCTTTCAGTTCTTGCTGTTTGAACTTGGTTATACAGGCTTGGTTTACCTTCAGTTATTAGCACAATGTCTGTATCAGCTAAGAAGAGTCAGAGAGAAACTGCGAGATATTTTATCAGTGTGAGAGCAGTGGTGGGTACATTGGGTGTAGTGATTTTTCTGGAATTCTGGATCACTGAGTAAATTAGCACATGCTTTAGAACAGATACTGTGGCCAGCCTGTTCAGGGTTATTTGTATTTTGTTATCTCTCTTTTTCTTTCGTACTCTTTAGATCCTATCAGAATTTTCTTGATATTTAGGCTACTAATGTCTTTTTATTTCAAAGCATATTGCAGCTCTCTGTAAATAGACATGTTTTTCTAGGGTAGTATAATGGACAAATAAGATATTGTCTATTAGTATTATTGTTTCCTTATTTTTTAACATTCATTTCCTTTTTATGAAGAATCCTCTTCCCTTACCAGTTGACATTTACAAATTTCCATTCTTTTCTGATACAAAAGGTGTTGTAGGAAACATTTTTATTCATAGTTTGTGCATTTTATACAAGTTCAGTAGTGTGTATTTCTATAAATGGACCTGTTAAAGAGAATTTACATTTAAATTTGTGTGAGGTTTTGTCAGATCGCCCTCTAACAATATTGTTTCAAAATGCCCGTTGCTCCACACCGTTGCCAAGAATGGGTATTATTATTCTTTTATAATCTTTATCACTGATATTTTGCTTCCTTATGACACTGGTCTCTGTGCGACATTTGACGGTTGACCTTACCTATCTTGAGAGTCCTTTTCCTGTCAGCTCTGCCCTCTTTTGTGTTTGTACCAGTGATCGCTTTATTGTTTGATAGTGAAAGCTTGAGGGCGTAAGGTTAAATATAGTTCTGAATGTTAGATCTGTCTCTGAAGACTATTCCACAGTGGGTCAGCATGCTGCAGTCCAAATATGATAACCTTTTTTTTTTAATACCCTGCATCCTAGCTTGCCTTCCATCTTATTAATGTAGGGATAAAGATTAACATTTTTTGAGGAGAAAATGAAACATCTCTTAGCCCACCCCTCTTGATTTTCTCTATTGACCATTAATTATTTTAACCATTAAACTAACACTTGATTTTCAAACTTGTTTAAAAATAGAGAAAAACTTTTAAAACCAAAATCATTCAGGGAATAGAGTTAGAAAACCATGGATGCAATCTGTTTTTTTTAAACTTACATTCTAGACAAAAAAATGTGCAATTGAAAGTCTCAATTGATTATTAAGTTGAATCACTTGAAATTATCATTTATTGAGGTTAAATAAAATGGTTGAATATCAGTAATTTATATGGCTAACCTAATAAAAGGATCCTCTATGGTTCGGTACATCAAGAATTGCACTTATGCCACTCACAGCAGCCATCTTGTTCACACCTTTTAGATCAGGGGTGGGAAACGTCCAGCTGGCGGGCCATATAAGGCCCGTGAAATCATTTGGTTTGGCCCCATCATGGCATTGGGGGAGTTAATTAAATGTTTGACTAAATATAGCAGGCAATTTTTAAGTTGATAATTTTTTATGACCTGTAATGATGTTATAAATATACAAATGACAGAAAAAAGGTTCCCACCCCTGTTTTAGATCATATAGAGTAGTTTCCAGTAAAATCTGCTGGTTTTTAGGCTTCTAAAATGGCCACAAGTGTCAGTTGCATCAGAAGATGGGCTTCAGAGTGAGAAGTTAGTCATATGGGGAACTTTCAAAGAAGCTCTGTGTGTATAAAAGTATTAGTTACATTTTAATGCTAATGGAAAATTGAATAGGGAGTTGAACATACATGAAATGTAAGTTTCATTACCTGGCTTTCAGGCTTCTATATCCGGATCCCATACACTCTTCTCAGCTGGGCAGGGACTTTCTCTTTATTGCCTCATGAACAAAGAATGTCTAGCTGACCTTTGTGCATTAACTCATATTAGTCTTCATCACAGAATGCTCTTTTGGCTTGGTTTATAAATTCTATCATTTTCTTAAGTCTGTCCTAGGAAACATTCCACATTTATCACAGCTCCTATAATTTTCTCCATTTCTTTAATCCTTTTTATAACACAGCCTAATAAATAAACTCATATTTCATACTGTTATTTCTTATGGCTTAAAGCTTTTCTTAGGTTGATTTAATTTTATTTATAAATGCTTATTGTGCTGGGCTCACAAATAGGTGTTTGATGAGTTGATTAAATTAAGAAGCAGACTAGAAAGAAGAAATTTAAACTGATAATTGCTATGCGTAAGGGAAAATTTCATGGGTGAATTTTTTTCTAAATTTTATATAATTTTGCTATACTATATAGACATTTACAGTGTATAAAATAAATAGCCATTAGGTAGTTTTTTTGTTTTTTTTACTGATGTCTTAAACTTGTAATCATTTTAGTAGCATTGAATCCAAATATATATTATTTGTTTAGTGCTTTAATATCTATTACATGTTAAATTTACCTTTTTTTTCTTTAATAGGAGGAAAGGACAGACGAAGTGGCCTCATTCTGACAATTCCATTATGCTTGGAACAGACAAATATGGATGAGCTGAGTGTCACCTTAGACTATCTACTCAGCATTCCAAGGTGACTCTTAAGGTGTCTTTTCTTAAATCTCAATATGTCTTCATTCACTTACTAATGATTCTTGCTATTGTTAAAATATACTTTGCTATCTTATCTGCTTTTATTAGCAGTGAAGTTATAAACACTAGAATCAGTAATTTATGAAACCACAACAGATAAAATATTCTTTTTATGCTCTTCAGGCACTGAATAATATACAGATTTCCAAAATATATGTACTGTCAACTTTTAAGGAACATGAAGATTGAGTATTTAGATATCATGCAACTTGAGAAAACTTAGAGAACTGTGTTGAATAGAAAGTATCTTTTATTTAGTTATCTCACTATATAGATATAAGTACATCTGCAGATTTTAATTTATTGAGTGAAGGCTGTTTAGAGTTTAAAACATTCTTGTTTTAAAAAATGCAAAAAATATTTATATTTTAATCCAAAGGTCTTTGGATTTTTAATTTTTATATTTTTTTGGGTGAAGACAAAACTTACACTTTTCTATTTGCTTGAGCCTATCCTTCATTTCAACAACAAGGAAAACAAAAAAAGTCCTCTCCTCAACTCTCAACTTTTCCTCCCATCGGTGATATTTGGGGGCTGAAGTCTCTTGAGTATGCCTCCCCAAAACAATTGGATCAGAATCTCTAGAGGTCAACTCCCAGGCATCAGAATTTTGAAAAATGTCTCCAGGTTATTCCTGATTCTGTAGAGCTCCAACATGTACAGAAGTTACCTTTCCATTTTTCTCAAATTTTGAATTTTTTAAAAATTCAAATTTAGATTTCAAATTGGTTCTTCCTAGTTGTAGAAAACTCATTTATGTTACAGAAGAAACATCAGAGCACAGAGGTTTAATGACTTGCCAAAAATTACACAGACATTAAGGTCGTAAGTCTTTAGTCACTCAGTAAATGCATGAGGTCCTACAATGAACTCCTCATTGTTCTAGGTACTGAGGAAATGCGTG
This sequence comes from Myotis nattereri, assembly GCF_964212035.1. Lineage (NCBI taxonomy): Eukaryota > Metazoa > Chordata > Mammalia > Chiroptera > Vespertilionidae > Myotis > Myotis nattereri. Next base: position 40,079,675 of record NC_138082.1, read on the forward strand.
AACAGAGCAGACCCAGTCCCTGCCCTTACCAGCCTTATTCCTTAATGGGCAAACTAATATTACAAATAAATACACAGTATATTAGATGTTCATGAAGGCTATGAACACTAGAGTTAAGAGAGAGATGGCTTGGAAAGGGTAGGTAAGTCAATATTTCACAAAATGGTAAGATTTTATCAGATATGATTGAATTGAGGAAAAGGATCTATAGATGTTTGATGAAAGAGCATTAAGAAAGAACATTGAAGACAGAGTGAACAGGAAGTGCAAAGGCCCTGAGACAGAAGCAGGCTCAGCATGTGAGACCAGTAAGGTGGCTGGAGCAGTTTCAGAGGGATAGAGTTCTAGAAGAGTGATTAGAGAGAGAGGCTGGAATCAGTCAGGTCATAGAGGACCTTGCAGGCCATTAAATTCTGAATGAGAAGGAAAGCCATTGCTGCATTCTGACTGAGGAGTGATTTGATTGAATCATGTTACATTTTTAAAGGGCCTCTGTATTTAAAGCACTGTGCTGGAAGCTGCCAAGATATCAGTAAGATAATATTCTTGCTTTTTTGGGAGCATATTATCTAATGAAGATAAATTATAAATAATAATTATAATAAAAGCACGAGTGAAATTAGTGCCATTATGAAAGTATAAGCAGAGCTTTGTGAGTGGAGGAGAAGGAGCCCTTCATAGTAATCAGAGAAATTTTTAAGAGCAACAGAACACTGAGCTCAGGAAATCCTTTGGCAAATAGAGTGAGTGAGCTTGTTGAGGAGTCTCTTCTCTTTTACTGCCTGTTTAACGGAGTCACCTCGCCCCCGAAAGGCTCTTAACAGAGTAGGAACAAGGAGGCAGGATTTTAATAGTTTGTTGTTGTTGTTATTATTCTTAAAATATAAGCATGTTAATGGTAGTATAGGGATTTATTAGTATAGCACTGCAGCTCCTTCAACACGCCATTTATAAAGAACATAACATGCTTCTAAATTATGTATGTTGTTAAAAACAGTTTAAACTGTCACTCCATTTGTAGGAATGAAGTTAAAAAACAACAACAAAACACCTTCTCCCTTGAAGTAGTTGAAATAGTGTCTTTGGATTGTGTGTGTTTTCATTATCTATTTCAGTAAAATGAGAGAAAATTATGATTAAGGGTGTTTTTAAGTACCTCAAAAGATAAATTTGGAATATTTCATGCCCTTAAGATCACTGCAGATGGTATTTGCAAGCTTCATTACTTTCTTTGTCTTAATATACAGATTAATTTAGAGTGTGCTTTGAAATATAAAAGGCTTATGTAAAACTTCTTTAACAAAATGGGTTGTGTAACCTGTGTCTGAGACATGCAGATGCCAGTGAGAAGAAAATACCAAATTATGGGTTGGCTCACTTCTCTTGGCTCTAGTCCCAACCAGGAAAGGCCCTCTACTAAGCAGTCTGTGTCTTAGCTCTCCTGCAAATTTCCACAATGCATTGGAAGTCCCTGACTTGCTGCCACTTCTGTGAAAACCACTCTCAACAGCCAGCTACCCTCTCCAGCTGGTCTCTCTTGGGCTTTTGTCCTCCCTGGGTCATAGTAGTCTTCCTAGATGTCTTGTTGGTAGGGAACTCCAGGAATTTTCTCCTTACCTGATCCCACAACCAGCAATTAGATGTCAGATTTGCTTTCCCCAGCAAGTCTTTATGTATTGTTGCTAATCCAGAAGTGACTGTTATATTGCCTCAGCTTCCTGCTACCCCCTCCCCCCCAACAATACTAGTAGGTCCTATATTTTGTAATACAAAATCTAAAAATAGAACATTTCAGCATTCGAGGTACATAATTACTGAGATATAATTCAGATACCATGAAATTCACTTACCCTTTAAAAGGGTACCATTTAGCAGGTTTCAGTATATTCACAAGGTCGTGTGACCATCACACTGTAATTACAGAACATTTTCATCAGCCTAAAAAGAAACCCTATACCCATTAGCAGGAACTCCCCTTCCTCCCCTCCTTCCAGCCTGTGGTAACCACTAATCTTCTTTCTTCTGTCTCTGTGGGTTTGCCCATTTTGGATATTTTATATAAATGGAACCATATAATACATGGACTTTTGTGTCTGTCTTCTTTTCTAGGTTTATCTGTGCTATATATCATGTGTCAGTACTTTATTTTTTTCTGGTTGAATAATATTTCATTGTCTGGATTATCACATTTTGTTTTTCCATTTATCAATTGATGGACATTTCTGCTTTTAGCTATTTTGAATTATGCTGCTATGAACATTTGTGTGCCCGTTTTTTATATGATCATATGATTCAATTTGTTCACCTGTTGCATACTTCTTGCTCTTATTTTGGAAACTCAGGTTCTGTTCCTGCCTTTAGCAATATCATTCTTATGATCTTACTGTTTTTCATTAGAATTGGACATCACTTCTCCAAGAACCCTCTTGAGTAGCGGCTCTCAACCTGTGGGCCGCGAACAATGAAAATACATCCTGCATATCAGATATTTACATTACGATTCATAATAGTAGCAAAATTACAGTTATGAAGTAGCAACGAAAATAATTTTATGGTTGGGGGTCACCACAACATGAGGAAATGTATTAAAGGGTCGAGGTGTTAGGAAGGTTGAGAACCACTGCCTTGAGGCTATTGTGAATTCTTAGAGGGATTAAGGGAGGATTAGCAAAATTCCCTCAACTGTTGGATTTAAATCTCAGGAAAGGGTCTGCTGTTTACCTTTCCTATAATGTACACAATTGGGAAAACTTTGAGTGGGAAGAGGTTTCACTATAAATCCTTGCTCTGCTAAGCAAAGAGGTAGTTTCTTCCACTGTATTGGAGGAAGGGTAATTGAGATCCCTGCATCCAATTGATTTTATAAGTAAAACAACAACAACAATAATAATAGAGCTATGTGGCTTGGTTTTAGAATGGAGTCTTTTTCATATAGTTGCATTTTACTAGGGTAGGCTTCTAGAAAGTGTTAGTAAGTTCTTGAGTAATAGGTAATATATAGCAATAACACTTTCCAACACACAGCATAATATTTTGCTGGTCACGTGACGGAGAGTGCAAAATGAGAGCAAAGGTGGGTTAGAGATGCTGTATTCAAGCTTTGAATTACTGTGCACACTGAATGCTACCTCATCTCATTAGTTTTCTCCAAAAGAACACAGAGACCCATTTCCAATGGTTCAGTAATAGCTTACTTCGTTTTCTACCTGTTTTACAGTATCACTTTACAAACCTTATACTTCAGACAGAAAGAAGAGACGAGGATTACGTGTGCACTTGGTAGTCATTAGTCACCTACTTCATTGTGATCCCATTTTATAGATGAAGAAATTAAGAGACCTGTGAGACTATTTGAAGATTACTTTGATTTCTTCTTTCTTTAAGAAAGTGACTTTCCATGCTTTTAAAGTAATTTTCTTGCCAGATTAGCTTGTAAATACTCATTATTTCCTGAAACGAGAAAAATAAATTACTTGAGAAAACTCAAATAATATAGTCTTGTTGACAATGTAAACCAAACCAAGTGAGATTAATGCTGCTCCATATACAATTAAGATGTGAACTTTATTTAGAATTGTGAAGAATAAAATATGAAGTTTATTTTAATATTTTGTAGTTTTGTTTCATTTCAGTGAAAAGTGTAAGGCTAGAGGATTTACCGTGATTGTGGATGGCAGAAAATCACAGTGGAATGTGGTGAAAACAGTAGTCTTAATGCTACAGGTAATTTTATTTTTGACTATCAGAAAATGGTTTTATCGTACAACAACAGATAAGGTGATAATGGCCAATGCATTTTATTTATAGGACTGTGCCCAGGCTTCTCAGCAGCGACTGAGCTCCGAAATGCACAGCTAACTGTTGGTTTGATACATGCAATTCAGTTCTTGTAGGTTTGACTTTGAGGAGTAAAATAAATGTCAACCCTATTCTGAAGGTTTGTAAATGATTAAAAATAATATCGTGTTTAAATAATTTAAGCAAGTAGGCCAGTCAGGGTAAAAGTGTGAGGGGAGACATTATCAGATTCACCTGGGAGCTTTTGCAGGCTGTAATATCTGTGTCATCCCTACTCCACCCCATTCTGATACTACAGGTAGGGAGTAGGAGTGGGCAATTAATTCTATTCTGCAAAAGCTTCTTAGGTGGTTTTGATAAATGTCTCCCTTCTGATCCTCCCTGCCCCCCTTTCCTCCACAATGCACCAGGAATCAAGATGGTCTATTTCAGTGGTCGGCAAACTGTGGCTCGCGAGCCACATGCAGCTCTTTGGCCCCTTGAGTATGGCCACGAAGTTTCAATCGCACTGTACGTACAAGCTTACACATGGTATTTTGTGGAAGAGCCACACTCAAGGGGCCGCAGTTTGCCGACCACTGGTCTATTTCTTTCTAATCCAGAACTGTACTTAACGGCTGTGTCCCCAAGGACTCTAGCAGCTCACAAATTAGCATTTGTTAAACAGTTGCAATTATACAGGCCATGATCTGATTCTAGTATTGTGTTTTATATTGTCTTGTGCTCCTCACAGAATACATACATGGTCCCTTGCATATAGTAGGAACTTAGTAAACATTTGTTGATGTATTAAAAGCATGTTGAGGATACTGTGATCAGAAATGGAAAAATAAAATATTTGAATAATTGAAAGGGCTGGATTGCTCTTACCTGGGTTTCCTCAGAAGGGCTTCTAGAGAAGGTAAAAATTAAGTGAGTGAGATATAAGAGATTGTATAATTTAAATGAAAGAAAGTGAAAAGAGCATTTTTGGCAGCACACTGACTTTAGAGACAGCTCAAAAACAAAGCAAACACACTGAAGGGAGTTGATGGCAGGCCAGTGTGGGGGAAAGAAAAGTTGGCAGTTACATGGGATAGTGAACATTCAGTTAGGTAAATATCAGTGATATTTAAAGCAAGATCAAGACTTTTAAATGAACTAGGAAATAATTGGTAGCTGCTTCAGGATTTTGTAGAAAGGAGTATAATTTAAAAAATTAATTAACAAGGAGAATGACTCAATGTTATAGCTTTTATTTGGGATAATTAAGAAAAGGAATTCAAGGTGTGGAAACTGGTAATTTATTTTTCAGTTTTAGTGCTTACTAGATTTCGAGTACCGTACTAAGCTTGCTATATAAATTATCTCATTGAACTTTATTCTTAGAGCCTTGGAAAGCAGGTTCTATTATCCCCAAAAGTGAACTGAGGTTCAAGGATTTTAAATAACTTAGCGAGGTTCTTGTAGTGAAAATGGAAAGAGCCACGATTGGAACTTATCAGGTTCTAAGCATGGTCTTAGCTTTATCCCTTACAAAGTTTATATTTTCCAGGTGATATATCTGAGATGGTCCCCAAATTATCGACCCATTTCCTTATTATTAACTGTTTGGTCTAAACCTTCACCATTAGAATCACTCCTTTGGCCCTGGCAAGGTAGCTCAGTTGGATAGAGCATTGTCCTGATAGGCCAAAGTTGTGGGTTCTGTCCCCAGTCAGGGCACATTCAAGAATCAAACAATGAGTGCATAAGTAAGCAGAACAACAAAAATTGGTTTTACTCTTACTTTCTCCCTTTTTCTCTAAAATTAATAAATAACAATTTGGAAAAATAAAAAAGAATCACTCCATTGTATTGAAAAAAACATAGCCTCCTGAGAATCAGTTTTTAACAGAGCACAGATTAGTGCCCTACCATTACTTTTTCTGTCAAATAATGTTCCCAGAACTGTTAAATTCCAAACACTGAAGATTAACTCTTCTCTGTCAAAGTTGTTAAAATAACTATTAGGCGAGAAATCCATTAATTATGACCTGTGTTCTTCCTTTCATCCTGTTATTCAACTGTGTCACAGATGCACTGGGGCTTGCTGTGTGAACTGGACTTTGATCCGTGGCAGTTTTGAAGAACAATCAATGGCTGATTTAATCCCTTCTTATTTCTTTTCTGATAGGTATTTTAACAACTTTTGGATTTATTAATAGTTAACATTTTCAGAAATTGCAATGGCCTGTTGTTTGCTCTTAGTCAAACATTTTCTACATACAAAGTCTCTCATTGCTTTTATTTCAGAAGGTACTGGTAGCAGTTGTTTGGGAGCCCAGAACTTAGTGCTGGCTCTCCCGAGGGGTAATATTCTCTCAAAGGGGTGGCTTGGTTTCTCTTGTTTCTCACAGCTTTAATACTTAATGATTTTGAAATAATAATCTTTCACTAGTCAGTATATGAATAAACTTTAATCTACCTTAAACTTCTTGTCCCTCTGATAAATGTTTTGATTTTTATTTTTAATAAAATGGAAATTAATAAAATATTTTACTTAGTTTATTCACAGCCCAGTCATTGCAGGGAACACTAGATTTGTGATGTGTCCAGTGCCATGTTTTAAGTAGGAAGGTCTTTGTTCCCTAATTAATAATAACATTATTATTATTATTATATTATCATTATTCAGTTATGCCATTTATGGTGTAGAATATAAATTTGTGGTTGTTGGTTCCTGGAGTTTGTAAATAAAGTTTTATTGGAACTTAACCACACTCATTTGTTTACATATTGCTTATGTCTTCTTTTATACTACAGGGACAGAATTTTAAATAGTTGCAACATAGACTGTATTGCATGCAAAGCCTAAAATCTTTATTATCTGGCCCTTCAGAAAGAATTTACTGACCCCTGGTCTAGAAGATTTGAAATGGTGTGGTAGAACTTTTTTAGAGTCAGACAGGCCTGGTTTCTATTACAGCGCCATTACTTAACTCTTATTATGGATAAGTTACTTTAGTTCTCTGAAGCTCAATTTATTCTTCTGTAAAGTCGGGAGGATGAAAGCCACTTATTAATGCAAATTCATTTATTCAATAAATATATATATATGGAGTATCCTGTATATGCCAGGCACATAGGAGTGACATGATAGATAAGGTACCTGCCGTTGGGCAGCTTATGTTCTACTGGAAGAGTTAGACAATAAGCAGGAAAATTACTAAATAATGAAACATCAGATAGTGGTAAATACTAGGAAGAAAAATGCAGTGGTAAAAGGAGGCTGAGCCAGTGGTGCTATGTTAGGTAGGGTAGTTAGTGAAGAGGGAATACTAGAGTAGAATCCTAAATGAACTGAGGGAGCATTCCAATATGGGACAAAGAACATTCCAGACAGGAAACATCAAGGCAAAAGTCCTGAGGTGGGAATAGACTTCTTACATTCCAGGAGCAGCAAGGCCAGCATAGCTGTGGGGGGGAGTGAGCTGAGGAGAAAGGTATGAGATGAGGTCTGAGAGGTCACTGCCCTGGAGGGCCTTCTAGACCTTGGTAAGAGGTAGAGAATATTTCAAAGGCTGACTAGTTTGGGATATTAGCAATGTAGGTCATAGAAACGGGCAAATTTAAGATATGTATAAGGAGCTTGCTGATAAAATATACATGGGATATTTATACATGGATAAATGTTAATTTCCATTTTTAGGTAATATGAATAACCATATCTATTAAATGTGAAATTGTATTTGTCAAAGATTAGCTTTGTCCTTGTTAAGTTAATAACCATGCAGAATCTTTTTTGTATAGTGACCTGTAAGAAACTTTTTTGTGAGAAAATTGATTTTACATTATTTGAAGAATTTCTCCAAGAAAATTGGGTTAGAAAAAAGAAATTTTATAATTTTCCAACTAAAAATTGTCCTGCAGTTTAATCTATACATATTCCTGTTTGAGAGATTCAGTAAAACAGAAATAATTAACATGCACTGTGTGTGTTGCTGTTTACCTTCACAATGGAATTCTGTAATCTCTTCTGAGTCAGCTGGTCTCTCAAGTATTTCTTTATTGCCATATATGTTTTGAAGTTTGGAGTATTTCTTCTACTTTATTATTTTAATTATTTTCCAAAGGTCTCTTAACTACTCAGCCTAATCATGAATATCTAATAATTTATAACTTTAATAAACTATTCATTTTACATGTATAATTTATAATTATTTTTTTATATTTTACAGAATGTTGTTCCAGCTGAGGTGTCCCTTGTTTGTGTGGTAAAGCCAGATGAATTCTGGGATAAGAAAGTAACACATTTTTGCTTTTGGAAAGAAAAGGATAGACTTGGCTTTGAGGTAAATATAGGAGTGTGTTATATCTTTAAAATAGCATTTGCTGGTATTGTTTTGTTTGTGCAACTTCGGATACTATGCAGTGTGTAAGTAATGCTTCCTCAGTGCCTAAGCAATGATCAGTAAGGATATAGTCAGCATTCAGATACTTGTTGAATGAATTATGATGCTTTGTCAAAGACCACAAATGCTTTCTTATTTTCATTGATATCACTTTTTGTTAACTCCTTTGAATAAGTAGAAACTTTTAGTCAAAAAGTTTTTATGAATTACTACAGGACATTTAAGTCATACTAGGAAATTGTAGACATTTTGTAATTGAGGTCAGAGCATATTTTATATGATATGCCAATTTATTTTATTTTATTTTATTTTATTTTTTTAGTATCTGGTTTGGTTTTGATACATGAACACCATTACCCATCCTTTCCTATTGACATTTCTCTCTCCCTCTCACTTTCTTTGCATGTTAGTACATCTTATTGTAGATCAGGAAGAAGTCCAAAGATGAAATAGAACTTTAAACAATTCTGTCATATTTTTCCTTCCACAACCTGTTAATCCCAGCTTCCTAGTAGGAGAGTTGATAGATACTAGACTTTATATTGGTTAAATAAAATATGGAAGCTTTGCAAGGTGTGTACAAAGCCCAACCCTTACCCTATAGAATATAGAGCCTTCAGTGCTTGTACAAGTCAAACAATTAAGACTCATTTGGACCTTGCTATACTATAACACATGTTTATTTTCAATAAAGTCAGTGTCAGTGGATGTTTGGTCTGGAGGAAAAGTCGCTAAGGTGTCTGAAAAAGATTTAAGAAAGCCTGGTTAATTCTTAAATGAGGTAGCTTGGAATGTCTTAAAATGAGTGATTTTTTTTTTTCTTCACTTAAAGAAAATATTAGGTTATGATTTACAAGCAATAAAACTTATCTATTTTAGTGTACAGTTTTGAGAGTTTTGACAAACATAAACAGGTATGTAACCACATCACAATCAGGAAATATCTCATCACTCCAAAAATTTCCATCACGCTTCTTTGTAGTCAAATCCTTCTTCCATCTCTAGTCCCTGACAACTACTGAACTGTTTTCTGCCTCTATAGTTTTGCCTTTTCTAGAATGTCATAGAAGTGGAATGATACAGTATGTAACATTTTTAATCTGTCTTTTTTCACATACGCATTTGCACTTGAGATTCATCCATGTTGTATTGATAGTTCTTATTATTTAGTTATAGTATTCCATTGTGAAGGTGTACCACAGTTTGTGTATCCATTCCCCAGGTTGTGTTCAGTTTTTAGTGATTACAAACAAAGTACTATAAACATTCATATATAGGCTTTTATATGAATTTTTTATCTTGAGGGGTAAAATACTTAGGAATGGGATTGGTGGGCCATATGGTAAGTATATATTTAACTTTATAAAACACTTCCAAAGTAGAATTTCAAAGCGGCTATATAATTGTGCATTCCCACCAGCAAAGTATGAAATTCCCATTCTTGTTAGCACTTGGTATTATTGTCAGTTTTTGTTTGTTTGTTGAGATTATAGTTATTCTAATGGGTATGTAGAGGTGTATCATTTTGGTTTTAACTTGTATCTCTGTAATGACTAATGATACAAGTATATTTTCAAATGTTTACATATCATTATTTACCTTCTTTGGTGGTAAACATTTTTGCCCATTTAAAAAAAAATAAGGTCTTTGTTTTCTTGCTATTAAAATATTAGATTTCTATACGTATTTGGATAAAGGTCTTTTATGAGCTATGTAATTTGCAAATGTTACGTCTCAGTCTGTTATTTGCCTTTCAAGATCTTAACAGCATGTTTCAAGAAGTTTTTAACTTGGATGAAGTGCAGCTTTTTTTTTTTTTTTAATATATCTTATTGATTTTTCAGAGAGGAAGGGAGAGAGAGAGTTAGAAACATCGATGAGAGAGAAACATCGATCAGCTGCCTCCTGCACACCCCCTACTGGGGATGTGCCCGCAAACAAGGTACATGCCCTTGACCGGAATCAAACCTGGGACCCTTCAGTCCGCAGGCCGACGCTCTATCCACTGAGCCAAACCGTCTAGGGCTGAAGTGCAGCTTTAAATTTTTTTTTTTTTTTTTTTTATGAACAAGGCTTTTTGTACTGTAGCTGAGAAATTTTTGCCTAACCTAAGGTCACAAAGATTTCTCTTAGCCCTAGCTGGTTTGGCTCAGTGGATAGAACGTTAGCCTTCTGACTAAAGGGTCCTAGGTTTGATTGCCGTCAAGGGTACATGCCTGGGTTGTGGGTTTGATCCCCAGTAGGGGGCGTGTAGGAAGCAGCCGATCAATGATTCTCTCTCTCTCTCTCTGTCTGTCTCCCTTTTCTCTCTGAAATCAATAAAAATATATTTTAAAAAAATGTCTCGTATATTTTAGGTTTTATATTTAGATCTATGATCCATTTGTGTTAACAGTTGTGTCAAGTTATTATCTGATAATATATGTTTCATGACTTTGGTTATTGTTAATTTGTGCAAGTTATTTTTTGACTCAGTATATGGTCTATCTTGATTTCCTTGTGTATGTGACAAGAATGTGTGTTTGCCATTGTGTTGGAGTGATCCATGACTGTCAAGATGGCTCATAATGTGATTTCAAATTGGTGTTCTGTTTATTTTGTGTGTGTGTGTGTGTGTGTGTGTGTGCGTTTCATTTTGGGTATTTTCTATTGATCCATTTTCAAGGTCATTGTTTCTTGGCTGTGTTGAGTTTGTTAATGAAGCAAACTTACTAAATCTCTGTTGCCATGTTTTTGTTTTCTGTAATTTATGTTTGACCCTTTCTTGTAGTGTCTACTCTTTGCTGAGATTCCCCATTTGTTCTGCAGTTTGTCCATGAGAAACTTTAGCATCCTATATAATAAAAGCCTAATATGCTAAGTGTCCAGTCGTCCGTTTGGCCATTCAACCAATCAAAGCGTAATATGCTAATGATATGTTAAGGCCAGTTAACTGCTTGCTATGATGTGCACTGACCACCAGGAGGCAGGCACTCCGACCAGTAGATTAGCTTGCTGCTGGGGTCTGGCTGATCAGAACTGAGCGAGACATGCTGGACACACCCTGGAGCCCTCCCACGGTCCCTCCCCGGCTGGCCAACCTCCTGCGTCTCTCCCCAGCCCTGATTGTGCACCAGTGGGGTCCCTCAGCCTGGCCTGCTCCCTCTTGCAATCCAGGCTGAGGGCGCCCCCTCTACCCGAGTGCATGAGTTTCATGCACCGGGCCTCTAGTATATTATAATAATTTTAAATTCCCTACCTGACATTTTTTATGTCTGGTTCTGTCTCATTCCGGTTATGTTGTTTGCTTGTTTATTGGCAGTGGGTTGTTTTCTTTCTTGCCTTTTGTGTGCCTTGTTATTTTTTGTTGGATTTTGGACATCTTGTTTAGGACAGTAGCAATTGAGGCCAATGGTATTTGTGCTTGCATGTGGGCTCATCTTGTCTTTTACAAGGCCTTTTAGTGGAGTACAGGAAGGGTTGGTGGGTTGAGCTGAGTTAAGTTGGCTTTTGTTGTTGCTATTATTTTCCTCAGTGTACCACAGGCTTCAAGTCCCTCTGGCTGCTTTATGTTGCAGATGTGGGCTGGTTTGCCAGAGCGGTTTCTTTTTATAATACAGGGTGGTACAAAAGTAGGTTTATAGTTATGAGTTTGCAAAACCCAGAGTTTATTCTTGTATTATTATTTATTAGTTATTGTGTTATTTTCCATAACATTTGTGAACCTATTGTTGCCCCACCCCGTTAGTATTCCACCCTCAGCTCTTGGTTTTTCCTTTGCACCTGTGTGTCTCAGAGAAGGTTTCTCTTTGCACTGCTGACTTCCCCTCAGCAGTAGACTGCTGTTACTTGTTACTCAGTGTTTATCAGAGGGACAGTCTCTGTTCTGATATAACTTCGGTCTTAGGCAAGCTCTGTAATGGTGAGTCCAGTGGTTAGGGCCCCCTTAGTGGTGTTGCCCTTTCCCCCTTTCCCCAACTTCAGGGAGCCTCTGTAATCTGGGCTCATAATATCTTCCTGCCCACATAGGATAGAAGGTTCTTTTCCCTTCCTCCAGCTGCAGTGGGGCTTTACTAGTACTTGTGCCCTAAAGCCAGTCTATCATCCTTATCTGAGCACCTGAAGGTTTTTTTTTTTTTAATATATTTTATTGATTTTTTACAGAGAGGAAGGGAGAGGGAATGGAGAGTCAGAAATATTGATGAGAGAGAAACATCGATCAGCTGCCTCCTGCACACCCCCTACTGGGGATGTGCCCGCAAACAAGGTACATGCCCTTGACCGGAATCGAACCCGGGACCCTTGAGTCCGCAGGCTGACGCTCTATCCACTGAGCCAAACCGGTTATGGCTGAAGGTTTTTGTTCTTTTGGAGAGATAAGAGTTGAAGAATCTAGGCTGTGCATCAGCTTCTTGCCTTTCCCATAGTGGCTGCTGCTGCCTTCTCTAAGGCCTGTATTCTGAGAGAGGCTGTGGCTGAAGTTTCTTAACTACTCCCAATCTTCCTCTGGAGTCCCTTGCAAGTCTGTGGAGAGGAGCCTGCAAATGAGTTTGCATTCTTGTGGCAGCACCTCCCAGGGCTCTGCAACTTTGATACTAGCCCACTTTTGACCTTGAGCATTTCATTTCAAATGTTAGCTGAATTCTTTCCCAGCCTGTGTGGAGTCTAGCATTTTCTCCAGATAAACAAGTGTTCCGGCTCCATCCGTCCTTGAAGGTGCAAGTCTTTCCTTAGATTTCAGGTTAATTGGTTTCCCTGTGAACTTAACTTTCATGGATTCAAGAAAAGTTGTGATTTTTCAGATAAACTTGTACTGTTTTGTTGTTGTTCTTGTAAGGGTTGGAGCAATGCTCTTTCCATCTCTATTTAATCCTCACCCAAGGATATTTTTTCCATTGATTTTAGAGAGAAGAGAAGGACATTGATGTGAGAGAGACACATCAATTGGTTTCCTCCCACACGTGCTCCAACCAGGGCCAGGGATTGATTCTGCAACTGAGGTACATGCCCTGACCAGAATCGATCCCAGGACCTTTCAGTCTGTGGGACCACACTCTAACCACTGAGTCAAACCGGCTAGGGCTCTTTCCGCCTTTTTACATGCTAAGCAGAAGTCAGATGTTTTGTTTTTCACTTTTATGTTTCAGCTTTTGTCGTTATTGACCTGACTGTGATCTAGACATAGTAGAAGGGTATATGCCAGCATGTACATTAAGAAAGGTGTTATCCTGATAATTGAATGAGAAATGCATCCTAGGGAAGAGAAACAAGTGTAGTGAGGGAAGGAAGTGAAGGCTGAAAGCAGGAGGCCTGGTGTTGCCATGGTGAGTGAGTACTTAAGACAGTCAGGGAGGACCGCTGTTCCTGCCAGGAAATGTTGCTCCAGGAGGATGCAAAGTGATCATGAGCCACTAGTTCAGAAACGAAAGCCACGGACACTGAGTGAGGGAGAAGACCCCTTTGTGAGGAGCCTGTCATAGCCGGCATAAGCATAAGCATCTGCTCAGAAATGCTGTGTCAGTTGGGTCTCATGCTTTATGAATTAATTGTAATGTAATACCATGCATCTTGGAGGATAAAATGTAAGACAGAGAATTCCTGTCTGCCTTGATTTGATGTCATAGATTGATTTTTTAAAACTCAAGCATTAAAGCTTCTTATTTTAGCATATTTTCTGTTAGGCATTGAAGAGGTTCAGCTAGCACATTTTCCCAAGTAAAAGCCTAATGTCCTAATGAGGTGAGAGGAGTTTCAAATGCTGCCTCACATACCACCAAACATACTCAACTGTACCGGGCAGTTCAGTACCAGCCATTAAATAATACTTATAGCTATATGTAAAATTGAATTCAGTGTAGATACTTGTTTAATTAAAAACTACTTTCCATGGTGTTATTTTGGATCATTTGGGCTATTGAAAGTACATTATAACTTTGTTATGAGTACTTGTATTCCTGTAAGCATCAGTATGTTTTACCTCATGGAATTATCCATAACAAGGATTTATTACCAGCTGTCCACATGTTCATCAAATTAACACCCAGTAGTTATTTTAATGACACCTTATTCCCAGATGATTTCACATTTTCTTGCCTATCATTCTTCCTACTTTTTTCCCTCTAGATGAAGTTCTTCCTGTTAATTTCTCTAACGTTTTTCATCAGCTATTGAATATTCATCTTTCATTGCTCACCTAAATGTTTCTTCAGCCATCCTTCCTGTGTCTGAAATAGTTGCCTATCTGTTCAGTTTCTTCTTTAGCAACTCAGATATTCAGGTACTTTCTGTCCTTTGCCAACATTTTACCTCATGGTGTTGATGGATTTTGATATAATTTGCTATTGTCTATCAAATGATGAGATAAAGTTGAAGTAGTCCTGGCAGTAGTCTTTTCCTCAAATTGGGAGACTAATAATCAAAGGGCTCTCTACCTTCTCATTCTTTATTGTCATTCATGAGAGTAAAAGTGTTATTTACTGGTATGATAACCAGCCACCATTCTAAATTGTTTTCTTCTCATCTCTTTTTATCACTGCATCTGATCTTGTTCTTTTTCTGAGGTCATACTAATGTTAGATCTGGGACCAAAGACTGCCTTCATGTTCCTCTATCTATTCTTTCCAGTTTTTGTAGAAAGTTATTTTCCCTTAGAAAAATATTCTACAGCAAACATGCAATCAGACATACACATTGAGATAGTATGTGTATAAACATATATACACACGAGTATGTACTAAGCACGCAAAGACTTACCAAGACACATTTTATTCCAAATCTTGCACACACATTCTTAGCATAAGTAAACTAAAAAGTAAAATATCTCAGTGCCTGGAGAGTGACAAGTTCAGTGTTATGTTCTTTAAGAATATTGTATTAGGAAAGGATACGTGTTCTAGTTACAAACAAAAGAATGGGAGTAAGGGAGAGACAAGTTTTAAGCCTTTTCTATAAATTCGATTTCAGATTAAAGAAAACCTTCACAAAAGTTTTCGTTAAAGACAACATGTTAAATATTTTTCTCTTCAAACTTATTGAACAATTGCATGTGCTATTTAACAAAATATTATGCTTATTCATTTAATTTGTCTTAACCTCTCAACTTAAAATAAAGAAAAAAGTAATGTTTTATGTAGGACTTTACTAGTAAAACAATTTCATAGTGTTCATTTTCTTTGAAAGGATTTGGCAAAGTGATCTTTTTTTCTTCCTTTTTGTAGTATATCCTTAAATATATTCTATGTCATAAAAGAAAGTGAATCTGTACTATTTACATTTAAGTTAATTTTAGGAAAAAGCTTTAAAAGAAATATTCAGATGCAAATAAACCTTTGCCACATATAACTGAGTAACTGCAGATTTTTTCTTTGGCTTATTAAACTTGAAATCTGTTGCCAATGATTTTATGGATTTAGGAACTGCAGAATATAAAAAGGTGTGTGTGTGTTTAGTGAGATTAACCAGAGTGGATGGAAAGTGACAAGTGCTCTTCATTGGGCAAGAACAGGTCGTATATTAGAAACAATGGCCCAAGTTAAATGTATGGGATGACTGCTGATCAGAATTATGTCCTCTTAGAGCTTAAAGAGACATCATTAATAATTTAATGTAGCTTCTTTGGCAGATTGGGGAAATAAGCCAGGAGTGAATTCCTTTATGTTGACGTCTACAAGGTGAGTGAGTTTGTGTCAGAGCTAGGGTATAAACCTGGAATGATTGGCTCCTAGCTTAGGATCCTTCTAGTTATTTAATGGTGTTTAACTTAAGAAAGGAATTTGGAAATCTCTTGGGGGTATTATAGTAAAGCCTTTGGCCCTCTGCACTATTATGACCAGAGGAGCAACAACATGTAGATTTATTTAGAGTATTGTCAACAAAGACTTTAGAAACAAACCAGAAATTGTTAATCCACTTTATGAAAGTATTGTACAGCTGTCTCTGGATTATTGCAGAAACTAAAAAAGCTATTTCCTTTAGAGAACCTTATTTATTTTTATATTTCCAACATTAGAATACATAAAATCCAATGAATAATACTTTTAATAAATAAATTTAATTTCCATTAAATAATGATTATTTAGAAAATAAACAGCACATCATTAAAAGTTGTTATAATATGAGGGAAATGATGGAGGGATTTTTTAAAAATATATTTCAGCGTTTTAAATAGAATATTGTGCCAAATAAGGCTCAATTAAAGAGCAGAAAGATCATTTATTATGTTTTCCATTCATTGTATTTTCTGTCCAGTTATTTTTTTTCAGGAGAGAGTGTTTTGGAAATGTCAACTTTTCAGATGTGAATTGATGGTCATTTTAGCAAGTAGTTTATTTCCTCATCGAATAAATACATTGTTAGTATATACTTAGTTAATAAATAGCTAGACATTTTTAGAGAAAGGAGAAGCCCCTCCCTGGGATCTGATTGTGTTTAATCTTTCTAGAGTGGAAGTGTCTGCCTGGATCCCAAAAGGAGTTGGTGGCAGCGTATATGGTTTCTATGACTTAACTTCTCTTGTTGTTGAATGTTTAGCATCATGTCTGTCTCTAAGAACTAGTCTAAAGAAGCTGCATTGGAACTAGAGGATAAAATAAAGCCCTCTGTGACAAGTTCTTCACTAAGAGAAAACCATTTTCTGTTTCTTTTATTGTTTATTTTAAATTAGCTCCCATTGGTACCTAAATAGTAAAATATGCTAAGCTCCTTATCCTAGAGATAACATTAAATTGCCATTTAAAGTAGATGGGTATTATACAGTTTGAAGTTATTAAACTAACCAAAAATGTAATCTAATGTTCTGTATCTTTTTTATTTTTTTAATGGAAAAAGAATCATATGAACTCTTAACTTCCCTGTCATTACCACCTCCCAATTTTCCTTGTTCTACCTCTAACCTCCTTGCTTGCTACCTCAGAAGAGGTACTGTTTCCCCAGTCTGAGATTGAGATCTCATCTTGTTTCTTCTATTAGTCATTTCCTTCTTCTAATGATTCTTTTCTGTTTTTAGTTTTTTAAATATGGCATTTGGTACATACTATTTAAAAAGTATATGTATACAAGAAGCTTAATAATAAAACAAACACTTAAGTACCTACCACATAACCTAAGAACTCAAATATCTGGAACTTAAAATAAATCTGAGTGCCCCTCTCTGATCCTATTCACCCATCCCTGAACACTTAAATTATTTGTGTTTATTCATCTGTTTATGTTTTCTTTCTGTATGTGTGTATTAAAAACTTAAATGGGAAATAGTGAATGTTTATCTTTTATATTTATACTAGAAGCCCGGTGCACAAAAATTTGTGCACTGGCAGGAGGCAGGGGTGTCTCTCCGCCCAACCTGTGCCCTCTCACAGTCTGGGACCCCTCGGGAGATAACCACCTGCTGGTTTAGGCCCGCTCCCGTGGTGGCAGATGGCACGCCTGATCCCGCGGTGCCTGCCCTGTCTCCCCCGGTCACACACGGCAGGCCCGGATCCTGCGCTGGGGCAGGCGGCAGCTGGGGATCTTGCTGCCACCCGTCCTCCTCCCCCACTCTGGGCCACACTACGCACGCCTGGATCCCGCGCTGGGTCAGGCTGCGGCTCGGGATCCAGCCGCCGCCTGCGCAGGGCAGCGCAGCGGGATCTGCCTGCAGTATGCATATTTAACAGCCATCTTTGTTGGGTTAATTTGCATACTCTTCTGATTGGCTGATGAGCATAGCAAAGGTATGGTCAATTAGCATCTTTGTCCTATTAGGGTAGATTTAGGGATATTTATTCTAAAATAATATATTTGGTTTTATTTGTTTTTTGAGTTTTATAAACATGGTATCATGATTTTAGTCTTCACTGACTTGCTTTTTCTCACTCTTCATTACCTAAGAGTCATGCATATTCTCGCAGTAGATGCAGTTGCTGCATGCTCACTGCTGAATGTTATTCCATTGTATGAATAAAAACAATATACTTATTCTGTTGATGGGTATTTGGGTTGTTTCCATTCTTTCACCATTATAAATGATGCTCTATAAACATATACAGGTATATGTCCCCTGATAAACATGTATACGGTTTTTGTTTGTTTGTTTGTTTGCAGAATATCTAGGCATAGGTTATAGAAATGTTTACAATTTCAAGATAACGCCCAATTGTTTTCCAAAGAGGCATTTTAATTTGAATATCCACTTGTGTATCAGAGTTTCTGCTGCTCTAAGCCTTGCTACCACTTGATATTGGCTAACGAAAATATTTAAATCATTATGGTCTTTTCTCAAGTTATCCTTGGATATCTGTTAGTTTAGTCTCAAAATAAGTTGAGGGTGTTTCCTTTCTTTTTATTATCTGAAAGCATTTAAGAAATGGTCTGTTCTTTGATTTTTCTAAAACATTTAAATGAAGCTTCTTAGACTGTGAAGCTAAGCAAGTAGCTTATAGGTCATCAGGAAAAATGTACTGATTTTACAAGAGGAGACCACTGAGGCTTTCGGGCTTCACACAACTTGCTAGAAATCTCAGGGCTAGTAAGGAGCTGGGTCACCTAGTAAGGAGCAGGGCCAGAATTGAAGCTGGTTTGAGGCCTGCTGTGCTTTGTAGCATCACACACAAACTTTCACAACATAGTTAGTTAATAAAATACTTTTTAGCTACTGAAAATTGATTTGGTTTTTAAAACTCACTTGTAAACTGGCTGGGCCTGGTATTTTCTTTCTGGGAAGATTGTTTTAAAAGAAAAATGCATAGTTATTTATTTTAGTTTTTAAATAAATAATGAACTCCCTGTATCCCTACATCTAGTTCCAACAATGATCAATGCATGGTCCCTCCGGCCTCATCCTTACCCTCAGCCACTTTGCTCAGGGAAAACTGAGGATATTATAGTGAAAGAAATTAAAGATATTTCAATTTATCTGTAAATAAATTTTTCATTGTGAGTCTCTAAAACATAGACTATAAAAACTATAACCCAATACCCATTATCATGCCTTAAAAAATCCTTTAATATCTTAGAGCCAGTTGGTTTCAAATTTGTCATTATTTGATAAATGTTATAAAAATATTTGGTTCTATATAGAATATTATTTATAAATACTATATTTTGAAATTTATCATTAATTTATATGTAAATTAAGGCACACATTGGTTTATTTATTTGTATCAGGAATTAAACAATGTCCATACTTTGTGATTGGTTGAGATACCTTTCCAAGTAGATAGGGTTTTTTAATTTTGTTAATAATTTGTGATTTGATTGATTATTAACTCCTACCTTAATTTCATTGCAGTTTTTCTTTGAAATGTACCTAGGCTTTCTTTATGGTGTGATATATAGTCATTTAAAAATATTTTATGATTGCTTTAAAAGAATATGTAATTCTCTTATTACTTGTTGTGGGATTCTGTCTTTCTCTTTCTCTTTTCTTATCCATTTTTTTTTTTTCCTTGAAGAGACCCGGTTGTTTGTCCTGTGGAGTTTTTCATTGCCAGGGGTATCTCTGTGGTGTGGTTAACATAGTCTTCTGCCTTCTCAAATCTCTGTATTTCCATAAATTGATAGTTAGATTTAGACAATTGATTAGATTCAGAATTCATTTCCTTTTTCCAAGGCTGTTCATTGATCATGAGTCTCATAATAGTTGTTTTCTTTTTTGTGATGTTAGCAGCCATTGATGTTCAGTGCCTAAATCCTTTAATTTATTAAAGATTTAAAATGATGATGTTCTAGTTCTATTTTTCTTTCTTCATTTACTAGCTAGAATACTTCTATAATGAGAAACTTACTCACATTATTTACCCAATGGTATTGTTGTTATATAAAAGGTTAGATAATTTTTTTCCCTTTATATCCTGATTTTATAAGAATGAGCTCATTGAATTAAACATACTGATATTTTAAAACACCACATTTATTATTCTTATTGATATGCAAATTATTACATCTTTGGCCAGTGGAAACCTTTTCAGGACCTTTTGGCACAACCCTAGTAGTTTTTGATAACCTCGATATCTGGATGAGATGTCCGAAGCTCATCATGTGTATTTCCAGATCTGGCATTTTTCCAAGGAGCCTTGATTCCTTAAAGTGGGAAATGGTATTTGGAGGCAACATTTTGATGCTAGGAGTGTGTATGTTTACAAAATTGGTCATCATTTCTAAACCTGTCAGTGGACAGAATTAGAAAATTTATGTATGTAAGATCAAATATGTCATGAGTTTAAACTGATGCTTCCAATTCAAATTGAAGACCATAAGGGCAACTTTTTCCCTTTCACATCTTCCTTCCCAAGAATTCCATTTTGTCGAGGACATCGGGGATCTGTGGTCCCTGTTCTTTTTTAGACTAGTTGGTGTCTCTGTGTCCTTTGCCCTCTGAGGAGTTATAGAAAAGTTATAATTTTATATATTATCTGGCCTTTGTTCTTTAGGATGAGAATAGTGTTCCTTCCAGCTTGACATGTTTTTATTTTCTTCTTATCAAGTCTTTTTTTGTGTGTAAATTAAGATTTATGTCTTAATGTCTTATTTTTGCTTCAGTACTACCATTTGAATACCTTTCTCCCACGTATTTTTTTATATCCATGTGTATCTTCATTGAAAGTTTATTTAGCTATACAGTGGTCTCTTAGATGATTCTATAATTTGTATTTGAAATCTTTTAAAGTTTAGCATTAAAAGATTATCATTTGAACACAATTTTCAAGTTCTTGAATTCTCTGATTGCTCTACATTTTAGTTCTGATTTTCAAACTAAATATTAGTATATCCCAAGTTTTACTCTACCATTACAGGGACATGTTTTGTTAATATATAATCAAAGGAATGTTAGAGAAACTTTATATAATTTTTTATATTCATCAATTTGATTTTTCTTATTAGCTTTTCACAAATTATAATAAAATGATAGACTTGTTAATTCTTTATTACAGAGTATAATCCAAGAGTACAATAAAGTGTAATTTTTTGATTGCCAGATTTATTATTCATTTGTGTTTATTATTTTAGTGTACTTAGCTAATTTTAAGGCCATATGAAAATTCTTTGCTGAAAATATTACTGTATTAAAGGAGCTGATTTTTATTACCAAAATATTACTAATATTGATAAAATTTGAAAATATTTAAACCAAGCTGCTCTAGTGTCCCTTGTTTTCTTAAAATGTGATACTATAAACAGTTAACGATCACATGTTTCTTAGTAATGTCCACAATTTATTGAATTGATTTTAAATGTTGTATTAAATAATTGATATATCATGTTAGAAACAATATTGCATAGTTTACCCTAATTTTACCTCCTCATTACTTTCATGGCCATAAAAAGTGGCTTACTAAATGTTTCTTTTCTTTTTACCTTTATAGGTTATTTTAGTGTCTGCCAATAAATTGACTCGTTATATAGAACCATGTCAGTTAACAGAAGATTTTGGTGGAAGTCTCTCTTATGATCACATGGACTGGTTAAATAAGAGGCTGGTTGGTATATTACAATGAGATAAAATGTTATTACATGTAAATAAGATATATTTTGATAACTTCATTGTTTTAATCAACTAAAGTATAATTAACTAAAATGTAGATTGTTTTCCTTTTTATAAAAGTGAAGAAATATAATGTATATCACATGTTAGAATAATATTTGAAGGCAAATACTTTGAAATCAGATTCACAAATGTTAGCTATTACTGTTGTCATTAGTAGCAGTATTACTGGTTAAAGTTGTAAATCTTCCAGGTAGAACAGAGTAGCATAATTTCTTGGGAGGTAATCTAGTTATATACTATTCTCAGAGAAAATATATAAACATCAATTTGAATTGGAGAGCAGTTTGGCAGGTTGTGGTTTATGATTCTGAAAATGTATCTTCTTTGTCACACTTGTGAAATCTGGTACTCTGTATAATACAGCATTATGTAACCAAACTGCTGGGGACTAAAATAATAAATATATTAACTCTGTTTAGATTATATGCTAATTTTATTGAAGAACAATGAACTTTTGGATATTCAGAATGGAAAACCAATTCTGTTTCCATCATATTTAAACAATGTTTTCAGACAAATGAATGTCCACTTTATTTTAACCAGATTTGCCCAAATCCCTTTTTAGAAATACTTTAAGAACTCCTGTTAAAATTGTAACTAATTTATTTTTATGGTGTATGCTTGTGTGTAAAATTCTTTAACCATTAACATGCAACCAGTATGGATTGATAATAGAATAACATAAAGAAATGTTCCATAACTGGAAGTAGAGAATTACAACTTTTCTAAATAATGTTCATGCAGTTAAAACTATTATGGATGCAGATGTTTCTCAAGGAAACGTAGGAATAAAAATAAACTTGCTGATTGAGGAATAAAAATAATTTCTAATGTATTTAAATTTTAAGAATTTCTTATCCATTGAAACTATTCATTATTTTAAGGAATGGTTAAGTCTTCTCTCCTGTACACTGTTGTACTCTGATGGTTGAATTATACTAAGTGACATCCAGAGGGGGAAGGGGAAACCTTACTGGCTAATTCTATTGCTCTTAACTGAAAATCCTTTAGTACATTTTAACTTTTAAGATTATTCTTAATATGTTAATAACATTTCACATTGTAGGTTTTTGAGAAGTTTACAAAGGAATCTACATCATTATTAGATGAACTTGCTTTGATTAACAATGGAAGTGATAAAGGAAATCAAGAGAAAGAAAGGTAGGTGTCCAGAGTCATGCAATTATACCCTTGCAAAGCTATGATTAACCTGATAAAAGAAACCTCTATTGTTAATGCAAGCTAAAAGGACTACGGTAAGCAAATCTCCATTCAATAAAAATTGCATACAAAAGTTGAATTAAATTTATTTTTTTAATTTTTGAGAATTTGCTTTATATGTAAAGTTTACTGATTTGAATAAAAGTTTCTTTACAAAAGACTTTATTTGATGACTAGTAATAGCTCTACTTTTTTTCTGACACTGTAAAATATTCATTGGCAAGGAATATTTGAAATGAAACAATTTTTTACCTTTTTAGAATTCTACTTTGCTTATAAAGAATATGGAAAAGGTGGCAGCTTGAAATAAATGTAATGTGACCTTATTTAAATACATTAGCACTTACATGCCTGGCTTATAGAACTGTAACCTTATAAAGTATGTGATATTCATGAGTTCAACTTGGAGAATTTAGTGTTTTATGACACTAGATAAAGTAATTGTTCAGTTGTATTATCTAAATGTAACTACTTAGATAAATCATTTTAATGGGTTTCCATTGAACTTTGTAACCTTCACAGTTTTCATTTTTCTGTTGGTACACCAAGTCACTCTCCCAAGGTAAAAAGCATTTCAGGATGCAAATTAACTCTTTCTGGTCTCAATAACAAAGTGGTCACTAGAACAGTAATTTTTCATTAGGAAATTTGAAAGAATCAGTACTCTTGTCTGTCTCTTGAATCTGGCCTTACATATATAATAGAACCTATAAAAAATTCATCTTGATACTCTGTGAATCCAAATATAGTCATATTCCAATTAGCTGAGATGATAAGAGGGATATGAGAGGGTTATTGTATAACACCAATTCTTGATTAAAACAAAGTAAAAATGTGAAAACAAATGGTTTGAATGTAAATGTCATTGAAGTTAAACATTTAGGAACATTACTATTCTATTGGTGCATTATAGAAATGTAAAATGTAAAAATATGTAAATATGTGTGTGTGTGTGTATGCATGCATGCTATGGCTCAGGAATTGAAAATCTCACACAAGTAACTTGATAAAAATTAGTCAGACTTCTATTTTTCAATAGTCTAGCAGAGTAAGTTTGATGTTTCTTAAAGTCCTGTGTCTTAGGAAAGGCAAGCTAAAAGGGTGCCTATAGAAAATGAGTTTATGGTCAGAGGGTTTAATGCTGAGAAAGCATTGCAGTAAAAACAAAAACAAAGTGTTTGTCCCTAGAACTCCTTGTGTTTATGGTCCAGTGTCACCCTTTTTTTTCCATCTAATAATATCTTATTCAGTGTTTTGGAAATTATTTTGGGAAATATTGGTTCGCATGAATATATGAAGTATTATATAAAACTAGAGGCCCAGTGCATGACATTCGTCATGTGGGGGGGGTGGGGGGGATCCTTCAGCCTGGCCTTTTCCCTTTCACAGTCCGTGAACTCTCGGGGGATGTCCGTCTGCTTGCTTAGGCAGACATCCCCCGAGGGGTCCTTAGCACTGCAGCGGAGGCAGGAGAGGCTCCCTCCACTGCCACTGTGCTCGCCAGCTGTGAGCCCAGCTTCTGGCTGAGCAGTGCTCCCCCTGTGGTAGCGCACTAAGCATCAGGGGGCAGCTCCTGCGTTGAGCATCTGCCCCCTGGTGCTCAGTGCATGTCGTAGCAACTGGTCATTTGGTCAATTTGCATATTAGGGTTTTATTATATAGGATGTTATGTTTGTCAGTCACTCCTAAAAGAACTCAAAGTGTATTGCTTAGTCTCTAAAATCCCAGATAGTAAATTCCTCCCCTTGCAAATTTTTGTCACCTTTATGTCAGCCCTCAGGAAGTATTGAGGCTAAATAAGGGCTGAATGCCTAGATCAATTGACAAAAGTGAGAGATTTAGAGCAAGACTTCCCGGTTACAGCAGCAGGGTCCTAGGCTTTGATTTGCCATGTACATGATCTTTCACTTATCTTCTACTTCCCAAATGTGTTTAATAAGTTCATAGTCCAACTCACATGAAACAGAATTAGTACAGGGATAGAGTACAATGGCAAGGGACACACACACACACACACACACACACACACACATATGAGAATATTTGCGGTTCTCAAAGGTTGCTGTGGGTAAGTAACTTTTTGATTGTTGGCAGTTGATTACTTGTGTTTCTTAATGTTAACATTTCTGGGTTATTACATAGTTAGCAATTTCATTTTGAAACAAATATCCAGTGAAAACTACTAAAATGGATTCTTTGATATATTTGAAATAATATCATAATCCTATATAATAAAAGGCTAATATGCAAATCAACTGAATGGCAGATTGACAGGTTGCTATGACATGCACTAACCATCAGGGGGCAGACGCTCAACGCAGGAGCTGCTCCCTGGTGCAGTGCACTCCCACAGGGGGAGCGCTGCTCAGCCAGAAGCTGGGCTCATGACTGGCGAGCGCAGCGGCAGTGGCGGAACCTCTCCTGCCTAAGCTGCAGTGCTAAGGATGTCTGACTGACAGCTTAGGCCTGCTCCCTCAAGCCAGTAGTTGGACATCCCCCAAGGGCTCCTGGACTGCGAGAGGGCACGAATTTTGTGCACTGGGTCTCTAGTTAATAATAATAAACTGTTTTTCTCAGTAGTATATTTTGTGATTTATCACATAGATATTTTTGTGGGTGTGAGTATTTAGTTAACTCTAATAGCGTTCCTAATGCTTTAGAGAAATTATGGTAGAACAGTATTCCTCAGGTTTTCATACTTTGGTTGTACCTGTTTTAATATGTATACATAAAAGATTTTCTTAAATTATATGGGTAGAAATACAGCTTTTAAAAATTACTCTCTCGGTGCTTGCCAGGTCTGTGGATTTAAACTTCCTTCCATCAGTTGATCCTGAAACAGTTCTTCAGACAGGTAAGATGAAAAAACATATTGATTGAGTCATGAAATAGACATCAGTTGAGCATGTACAGCTAGTCCTTGAATAACATAATTTTGTTCAAAGTCATTTTGTTATAATGTTATGAGGTTTTGTAGGAACTTAACTCTTACTTATGTCAATTAGCCTATGGTAAAATTGGTTCTGTTATATAGTGTTTTGCTTAAAGGTGGAGAACTATTGACGATTTACTCTGTATTTACTATTGACAATAATACTCTATATTATGTGGTAGAAACTTACAGGGAAATTTTTCGAACTGATTTTTATTTAACAGAGCTGTTAATATACTCTACAATATTGAAAATATTAATAATGATAAATCAATAACTTATCTCTCCCTTGAAATACTTGGGTTTATTTTCTTATCTATAAAGTGGAGATAAAAATTTCTATTATATAAGGTTGCTATGAGGATTATTGAAAACTTATTCTAACATTGTAATTTTTGTGGAGGTTTTTGTATTTTCTATTTCATTCTTCTAACAACCCCTTGAGATAATTAGGATTATTTTCTCTATTTTGTACTTAAGGAAGCCAAGGCTTAGAGATATTAAAAAACTTGCTCAAGATCAAGTAACTGTTAAGCTTTATTACCATAGCAGTAAAAATAGGACTAACTCCAAAGCCACGGGCTATACTGCTTTACAGTCATCTACGTAAAAGCACTTAGCACCTGCAATTGTCTTGAACATAGTGTGTGTTCATTGCTGCATGGTATGTACTATATTTAAAAATTCATAAAAGCCGTTATGATCAGAATACATTTATCTTTTTACTTTGACAATTCCCTTAATGTTTTCCTTGTGGATACCATTTCTGTTAGAGAAGCAGCACCACATAATGATTTCAAAGGCAATACTTTGAAACCAAACTGCTCAAGTCCCAACTCCAATATTACTAGTTGTATAACCTACATAATAAGTTACGTACTTAACTTTTTCATGCCTCCGTTTCCCATCTTAAAATTGGGATAACAGTACCTACACTTCTCACTGGGTTGTGGTAAAGGATAAGTGAGTTAACATGTAAAGTGAGTGCTATGAGAACAGTGCCTGGTACACAGCAGAATTAGAATTATGAGCTATTATTAGAAAATACATTAGAAATAAAATTAAGGTATTATTATTTAAAAGAACTTCAATGTGTTCTAGAATCTGTGAAACAACTACTAGACATATTTGGGCTGGAATACAATATTGCTCTAGATTTGAAACTTAATTCCTTGTTTATGTGCCACTAAGTCCTTTATTATATGCCGTTTACTCTTTTTTTAAAAATATATTTTATTGATTTTATACAGAGAGGAAGGGAGAGGGATAGAGAGTTAGAACATCGATGAGAGAAATATCGATCAGCTGCCTCCTGCACACCTCCTACTGGGGATGTGCCCGCAACCAAGGTACATGCCCTTGACCGGAATCGAACCTGGGACCTTTGAGTCCTCAGGCCAATGCTCTATCCACTGAGCTAAACCGGTTAGAGCGCTATATACTCTTAAAACAGGGAGAGTATAAAATAGAGAAGTTTAGAACAATCTTGGATATTTTTTAAAAATTGGGAATACCTCCAAATCAAATTAGAAGTTTTGTTTCTATATATTAAAAGCCATTTAAATTTAGGACATGTTCCTGAATAATGGTAAAAACAAAAGAATTTAAATATCTGCAATTTTTGACCACTAAATAATAATTGGAATAGTAGTATCCCAGAAAAACAATTTGTTAATTTATTTACTTTTAAAATTGTTAGGATACTTACAGCTTTAGATGTTGCACATTCTGCATTTCTCATTTCTCAGGAATGAGCAGATTTTTTTATTAGATTACAGTAATTGAATAACATTGGATATTCTTTGGCCTCTCATGATTCCCACTAATATGTATATTGTGGGGAGTCCTATAAATAAAGGTTGTTTGTATATTATTTTGTACCAATAATAAAGACTTGCTACCTTTACTGAAATCGTACATTTGTTACACCGTCAACTTTTCTTTTAGGAGCTATAATTAAGGGTATGAATTAATACTGAAATCATACAATATATTGCTTAGTATTGATTAGTACCATCAGACAGAAATTCCAGCGTGTAATTGTACTCACAGGAAAAGAGGATTGGTTGGCACAGTATTCTGAGCAATGAGTCCACCAATAAGAAGAATATGATAGTTATAGATAAAAAATATAAAAATACCATAAATTTACTATACGGTATTGCATATTTAGAATATGTATTCATGATATTTAAAATAGCATATAAATATACTATGTTGTATATGTGCACATTTATGCAGTTTTCTATTTCTATATAAATTTTAAAATTACATATGAGTACTTAAGACCAGGTACGTAGGTAGACATAAGGTAGATAGGCTCTAAAAATAAGGGGCTAGAATTGAGAAGAATTGTATTTCTTTATGGATATTAATTATAAGTATCTTTTATCCATAAAGGGCATGAATTGTTATCCGAATTACAGCAGCGTCGATTTAATGGCTCAGATGGAGGAGTATCATGGTCTCCTATGGATGATGAACTGCTTGCACAGCCACAGGTTATGAAATTATTAGATTCACTGAGAGAGCAATATACTCGTTACCAGGAAGTTTGTAGACAACGTAGTAAGCGTACACAACTAGAAGAGATTCAACAGAAGGTGATGCAGGTAGGTGTCTGATTTGAATATATTTAACTCTTTATTTATCAATGTTGTGTTTTTAAAAAATAATTTCTACTCTGTGACTGATTTTATGCCAGACCTTATTTATACTGTATGGAGAACCTTAGGCACCAAATCAAACTTAAATTTTAAATTATGTACATTTTTACAAATAGTATTTGTATTAAGAATATATTTTTTTTCTACAATGATGACATTGAGCATTCAGCTCACGCTATCAGAATGAACTTCAAAAATAACTGGATGGAAACATCTGTGGTCTCTGCATTCTTATAATAAATAACATTTCGTTAGTGAGATCTGATTTCTTTTTAATAATTCATTATATGTAACGACATAAATTAATTATATGTAACTTTTTCTATGTAATATATTTGTAAGTTAAAGATAGCTTGTATTAAATAATTTGTTAGTGTTTTGTTAATTTGAGCATTTAGTTTTTCTATCCAAGAGAAGAAATAAAATGTAATATAAGTAATTATATTATATTTTATTACTGTATGAAACTGAGAAATTTTTAAGTGTATTTAATATTTATAACTTTTTAGTTCCTTTAATATTTAAAAAATTAATGCTAAGGAAGACATTTCTGTTATTTAAACTACATTCTGAATTTTCATGTTGAATTATTAAGAGATAAATCTTAAAATATTTTACTTAAAAAATTCAGATTAGAAATGTTTTTATTAGATTTATTAGGTAATTATTTATGCAGTGCTTATTATATAGGATATAAAGGTACACTTGCCTTTTGCTGTCATTAAACTTAAGGGGAGAGAATGTTAAGTGTCACAAGGGCATGACTGAAGTGCTATGGGTATTTATAGGAGGGATTATTCCTCTGGTTGCAGGTAATCTAGGAAAATTTAGTGGAGTAGGTGGAATTTGAACTTGTCCTCCAAGAATGTGTGGGACATCTTTTAAACCAGTCATCTCCTTTTGGTTTCAAGAATTTGGTATTTTGTGAAGGATAAAGAACAGCATGAATAAATAATAGCAGCATGAAAGTCCAAGCTCCATTGAAGAAAAAGGAAGCAGGAATGCACTGTGGGAAGTTTTTTGGCTTTTGAGTCATAGAGCAAAATAGTTCAGAGAGCATGTTCTGAATCCCAATTCTTCCATTTATTTGGTGTGTGATCATGGCTGCATTATTTAGCCACCTGAAACTTTATCTAACTTTCTTTTTTCCCTTTCTCTCTTTTTCTCCCATAGTTTTTTCATTACTGAAACAGGAATAATAAGTCCACTTTTGAAAAGCTGCCAGTACTCGATTAGTGGCAGCTTTTATATTTGTTTCCATTGAATTAGACTCTGGTCTAGAAGTATACTTTAGTTCTTGGCATACTTTTTCTGTAAAAGGCCAAGTAGTGGATGTTTAGGCTTTGTGGGTCAGTTTTTCTTGCAGTTATGGCTATTTAAACTGTCCTTATAATCCATGCACATTATGTAAATGAATCTGTATGTCTGTGCTCCAGTAAAATTTTATTTACAAAAACAGTGGTAAGCCACAATTGGCCTGTAGTTGTTGACCTCTGACCAGATAGATCATGAGGATGTCATGGGTACAAAAGCTTGAAATGAAGGAAGGAGCTGGATCATGGAAGATCTTGAATTCCAGGCAAAAGGATTTAGGTTTTATCTCATGGTAACCAAACCAAAGATAGCTGGACATAAATTCATTATATGTAACTTTTTCTATGTAATATATTTGTAAGTTAAAGATAGCTTGTATTAAATCCAGGTAAGGTTAGCCATGTAGCTTGAGAGTACTATAGTCCCCTATGTCTGCGAGGTGCATATCAAGACCCCCCAGTGGATGCCTGAAATCACGAAGAATACCTAAGTCTGTATATACTATGTTTTTTCTCTATATGTACATACATTTTCACTTAAAGCAAACACTTTATGGCTTTTTTTTTCACCTGTCCAAATAGCCAGCATCACTACTCTTGCACTTTGTGGCCACTGTTAAGTAAAATAAGGCTTATTTGGACACAGCACTGTGATACCGTGATAGTCAGCCTGATAACTGAGAAGAAGGCTAAGTGATTAGTGAGTTGATAGCATATCTAGTATGGATATGTTGGATAGAGGAATGATTCACTTCCTGGCTGGGACAGTGCAAGATTTTATCACACTACTCAGAACAGCATGCATTTTAAACTTATGAATTGTTTTGTTTCTGAAATTTTTTTCATTTTAATGATGGAACTATAATAAAGGGGTATCTTGGAAAACTGTAATGATGGAATAACAGTGTTATACAAGTCACCCAGGTAATCTGGGTTCACCCTCTTCTACCACTTTCAAGTTGGGAATGAACTGTAACCACTCAGTGCTGTAGCTTCCTTCTTAGTAAACTGAGCATAAAAATAAACAGTAATAATATGACCCACTTAATACGGTGTCACAAGGGTTAAAGAAGATACTTGTAATAATAAAATGTGTAGTGTTTGGCACATAATGAGTTTTCTATTAATATCAATTATTTCTCACTCATTCAAATATGAATGTGTATATTAGTGTGACACTGTGGTGGTGGAATACAATGGTGAGTAAAATAGACAAAGTTCCCACCTTTACGGAGCATAATCCTATATAATAAAAGCGTAATAGGTAAATCGACCACCTGGTTGTTATGACATGCACTGACCACCAGGAGACAGACACTCAATGCAGGAGCTGCCACCTGGTGATTGGTGTGCTCCCCCAGGGGGAGTGCTGCTCAGCCAGAAGCCGGGCTCACTACTGGTGAACGCAGTGGCAGTGGCAGTGGCGGGAGCCTCTCCCGCCTCTGCTGCAGGTGGGCAGTAAGCGGTAAGGAGCCAGGGTTCCTGGAATGTGAGAGTCCCAGACTGAGAGAGGGATCAGGCCTAAGCTGGCAGGTGGACATCCCCTGAGGGGTCCTGGACTGCGAGAGGGCGCAGGCCTGGCTGAAGGACCCTCTCCACCCCAGTGCACGAATCTCATGCAACAGGCCTCTAGTTAGATAATAACACAAATAGTTGTAAAATTGTAACCATGAAGGAGAGTGGTGGGAGTAAGGGTAAGAAAGAACATTTCAGAGATGAATCATTTTTATGGCTTGCAAGACTTAATGTATGGTAGTGGTGTCCAATTATGTTTGGATTTAAGTGTGGGTGGAAAAGGCTGTAGAGAATCATGATGTTGGGTTTAGATATGTCGAATTTGAGGTGACTTTGAGACATCTAAGAAAAATGTTGAAAGGTATTCCTGAACAGGTCCAGAAATCAGAGAAGTCTGGGCTGGTGACATATTTGTTTGTTAATTGTATATGAATGATAATCAAAGGCATTGATATGGATGAGAATTGCCCAAGTAAAGAGCTGAGAGAATGTGAGATGTGGACTTGTTAACTAAGCTAAGAGAAACTCCAGCATGCAGTGAGAAGGCAATGAATGATGGCCAGAGATGAAGAAGAGAAGTGTGAAGAAAGCACTTCAGGAAAGGATTTGGGAACCCTGTCAGATGCTGCTGAAAGACTGAAAAAGAGTGAGACTTAACATGTTGGTTAGAATGTACAAGATTGAGATAATTGGTGAACCCAGGGCATGAGTGGCACGACCAGAAGCACATTGACATGAATTCAGGAATGAGCAAGGTGTGATGGAGGACACTGAGTACAGATGACTGAGAATTTTGTCTTTGAAGGAAAGATGAGCAATAGACCAGTCCCTGAAAGTGGTAGAATAGGGTTACATTAGTTTACGAGGGCTGCTGCAGTGAAGTGCTGCATACTGGGCGCTTACACAACAGATATATTTTCTCACAGTTCTGGAGGCTAAAAGTCCAAGATCCAGGTGTTAGCAAGGTTCCTTCTGAGGACAGTGAGGGAAGGGTCTCTTCTAGGTCTCTAATTGTCTTGTCGATGATGACCATCTCCTCCCTGCGTCTTCATATCATTTTCCTCTTTATCTGTGTCCACATTTCCTCTCCTTTTAAGGACACCTGTCATTAGATTAGGACCCATCCTAATAACCTCATTTTAATTTAAATGTTTCTTTAAAGGCCCTATCTTTAAATAAATATGGTTACATTCTGAAGTACTGAAGGTTAGAACATACAGATTTGGGGTAAGGGGGGCCACAATTCAGCTTCATAGGGGTCAAGTGTAGTGTTTTGTTTTTTTAAATTGATACTATAGACAACTGTAAGAGGTTTAAAGCCTAGTAGGATTTATCAATTTGGAGAGAGGAATTGAATATACAAAAGAGAAAAAATAGGTAATACTATCAAGTTCCTGACAAGGTGGAAGTGAATGAACTCGAAAACAGTTGAAGAGATTAGCTTTAGAATCAAGAGGGAGAACTCCCCCATTGTAACAGGAGGGAGGATGAGTGGGATGAATCTGGAGATGCTTTCATGTATAAGAGGCATCAGGAAGATGGAGTTCCTGTGTGATGTGTTCTCTTTTTTTGTAAAGTAAGAGACAAAGATCATCTGCTTAGTGGTGTAAGTTGGAGGCAGGGTAGTGGGGGTGTTGAAGAGGAATAGAGGTTTAAATTAAGTGAAGATGATTCAGAATATTTTTTTGTGGGGATTGGAAGAGTAAAATTACTCCACAAGTGTGGTTCTATTTTCAGATAGCGTTAATACTGAATTTATGGGGGAACCTTTCTGGCCTGTTGTATGACTCTACCTATTTGTGGCTGGCTATTGAGGTAGAGCACAGAGATAGGATTCACCCAGCATTTGTGCTTTGCTACGTGGCAGATGAGTGGATAGGATAAAAAGACAGAGGGGCAAAGGAGTTAATGTATTGCCAAATGCATTTTTGAAATATTGGACCAGCTCAAGTGGGTAAAAAAGAAACTAAAGGGTGATGATGATAATATTCATAATGATGGTGATGATGGTAATAAGATTATTGTTAAAAACAAACTTCATTACAATTCAGTTTTATGAACTTTACATGTAGATTGGTTAGAACATTAATATTCATCCTCTAATGGTCCTACAGTTTTTCACAGGTCACATTTTAGGGAAAGATCTATTTCCCTTGTCAAAATGATTACTTAAATTAAACTACATAGTAACATATATTGGTCATGTCAGCACACACAGAGCATAAGCATAATGTCTTCAGTCTTGCAAATTTGAGGAAAATGAATTTTTTTTTGTTATATGAAGATAATCATAAAGTTGACTATCTGCTTTTATGTTAAATTGGTGAAAATTGAAATTTTCCAAATTTCCTTGTTGACTTATCCCTGAAAACATAATGAAATAGTAATCAATAGCTCTAATAAATAAACTGCCTGATAGTAATAACCATTACAGTTACCAGTCACTTATTCCCCACCATTCATCTTGGTAGCATCAGACTTCATGTGTTATGCCGAGGCCCTCCATGCTGCTGCTACATATAAAAACTAGACTTCACATACTTCTAGGTAGGAGACAATACCACTTCACAGAAATATACTATCACTAGGGGCCTGTAGGGGCCTGGTGCATGAAATTCGTGCACTGGGTGTGTGTGTGTGGGGGGGTGGGGGTTGTCCCTCAGCCCAGCCTGCCCCCTCTCACATACTGGGAGCCCTCAGGCGTTGACCCCCATCACCCTCCAATCGCAGGATCGGCCCCTTGCCCAGGCCTGACGCCTCTGACAGAGGCGTCAGGCCTGGGCAGGGGACCCTCATTTCCCCCCATCACTGGTTCTGCCCCCAGACCCCTCCGATTGCTGGCTCTGCCCCTTGCCCAGGCCTGATGCCTCGGCTAGAGGCGTAGACCCCCACACCCTCCGATCACCTGATCGGCCCCTTGCCCAGGCCTAACTCCTCCGCCAGAGGTGTCAGGCTTGGACAGGGGACCCCCATCTCCCCCCGATCACTGGCTCTGGCCCCTGCCCAGGCCTGAGGCCTCTGGCCCAGGAATCATGCCTGGGCAGGGGACACCCATCTCCCTCTGATTGCTTGCTCCACCCCCCACCCAAGCCTGACGCCTCTGACCCAGGCTTCAGGCCTGGGCAAGGGGACCATCATATCTCCCCAATCCCTGGCTCTGCCCCCCACCTGATGCCTCGGCCAGAGGAGTTGACTCTCATCACCCTCCGATCACCAGTCACCGGATCGGCCCCTTGACCAGGCCTGAGACCTCCGGCAGAGGTGTCAGGCCTGGGCAGGGGACCCCCAGCTCCCCGCGGTTGCAGGCTCCGCCCCTGCCCAGGCCTAACACCTCTGGCCTAGGCGTCCGGCCCGGGCAACGGGGACCCGCAGGTGCAGCGGCCCCGCAATCGTGGGCTTCGCTTTAGGCCCAGGCAAGGGACTCCTAGCTCCCGGGACTGCCAACTTCGACCGTGCCCAGCTCCCATCGCTGGCTCCACCCCTACTTCCTGCTATCACTGGCCAGGGCGGAAAAGGCACCTGATTCTCCGATCATGGCTGGGGGGCAGGGCAAAGGTGGCCCCAGGCCGCCTTTGCCCTGCCCCCCAGCTCTTAGGTCCCCCCTGGGTTTCCGATCACTGTCAGTGGCAGGGGGCTTCTTCCTGCTTTCCCTTTCGCCTCCCTGCATTGTGCCTACATATGCAAATTAGCCGCCATATGCAAATTAGCAGCCATCTTGTTGGCAGTTAACTGCCAATCTTAGTTGGCAGTTAATTTGCATATAGCCCTGATTAGCCAATGAATTAGCCGTACGCCAATTACCATTTTTCTCTTTTATTAGTGTAGATGATTCTCATTATTTATTGCAGCAGTAATTACTGCCAGCATTGCAAATGTTATTTCTAGAGTCATACATGTGCTTTTTCCTGTTTGTAGAAAGGAACCATAGGGGCAAAGTAGTATACATTCTGAGTTGCTATGCACCCAGTTCCTCGTATTCTTTCTCCGGGTCAGTTGCTTGACATTTGCTTGACATACCCTTCTGTATGATGTGACCTCACATACTTCCAGATACTCTCTCATACATTCTTTAGAAATTAGCCTGGTCATGAAAGAATGGTGGATACTCATATGCAGTTTTGACCTTTGCAGATATTTGTCATGGTAGATTTTAAGAACACATCTGCAATCCAAGGTTATTATTTTACATATACATATAACCATTTGAGAAGTCACACTAATATAGATTGGGCATGAACTGCTTTTGCAGTAAGTTAATATTCAGATTGACTGAGCTAGATGCCCTGATTGAACTTATTTTATAACCTAATTTGGTAAAGCATCATCCTTATTGCATTTAAATAAATTTGTTTACTGGGGCATCAACCTCAGTTTGTATCATTTTTATTAGAAATAGTCATACAGTTACTGATGTTGCATTCTAAGGGAAATTTTAGTATACATTAAAACGAGTAACTGGCTTCCGGTGGGTTTTCTTTCTTTCTTTCTTTTTTTGACAAGATACCTTTGCTCTTTGAAAGTTCCATGTCAGTGAATTGTTTTCCCCTACTTATGATTTATGTATGGTAACCTGCTTCTTTTGTTTCTAGCATATTCTAAAAGCAAAGTTTAAATGTCTAAATAATATCTTCAATTTTTAAAAGTAATGTATAATACATTATTAATTCATTAAATGTTTTTGAAGTGCCTTTATTCCATCTTTATTTTTAGAATTTAGACATTTCTAGTGAAATAATTGATTATATTTATTGCTGAAAGCTATTTTATGTCTGTTGCAATATCCCATATTTGTGTTATATAGTAATAAATGAGAACAACACAGCTTTAGAAAAAAAATGACATATAACTATAAAATGCTGCATATATCCTATATAATAAAAGCCTAATATGCTAAGTGTCTGGTCGTCCATTCAGCCAATCAAAGTGTAATATGCTAATGATATGCTAAGGTCACTCAGCCACTCGCAATGACATGCACTGACCACCGGGGGCAGACAGTCGACCGGTCGACCAGTCACTATGACGGGCACAGACCACCAGGGAGCAGACACTCCAACCAGTAAGCTAGCTTGCTGCTGGGGTCCAGCTGATTGGGACTGAACAAGATGGGCCAGACATGCCCTGGAGTCCTCATGCAGTCCATCCCAAGCTGGCCAACCTCCCATATCCCTCCTCGGCCCCGATTGTGCACCGGTGGGGTCCCTTGGCCTGGCCTGTGCCCTCTCGCAATCCGGGACCCCTCAGGGGATGTCGGAGAGCCGGTTTCGGCCTGATCACACTCAACGCAGGAGCTTCCCCCTGGTGGTCAGTGCACTCCCACAGGGGGAGTGCCACTCAGCCAGAAGCCGGGCTCACTGCTGGCGAGCGCAGCGGCGGTGGCAGGAGCCTCTTCTGCCTCCGCGGCAGTGCTAAGGCTGTCCGTCTGCTGGCAGTCGGACATCCCCTGAGGGCTCCCGAACTGCTAGAGGGTGCAGGACGGGCTGTGGGAATGCCCCCCCCCCCCGCCCCTGCTCCAGTGTATGAATTTCGTACACCAGGCCTCTAGTATATATATAAGATGCTAAATCTAAAAATGTTATATATGTAATGTTCATCATGGAATTACTTAGAATTGGTGGAAATTGGAAATATTCTACATGCTTAGCAATAGAAAAATGGAGTCTTGAAATCAGTTATTTGAGGCAGTACATTACTTATATTGCTCTTCATAAGGATGGGTAGGTTGATTGGTTGGTTGCTTGCTTGGACAGAAGTATGAGAGGGAGGGACAGAGGGAGGGAGGCAGGCAGGGAAGTTATCCTTCTTAAAAAAGTTTTGAAAATTATAACTGTAGCCACATGAAAAATCATTATAGTATAATGTTAAGTGAAAAACAGAATAGAAATTACTTTGAGAATTGGCTATGGGATTTAAGTCTGGAGCATCATATGAAAACACTGTGCATATAAAAAATGATTGGAAGGAAATATACATGATATTTTTCCTGTAATGTGGCACATTTTTAAAAATCAGAAGGATGAAAGTTTATTAAAAAATTACACGAGCTGTTAGATTTTAAAATGAATGTGTTTTAAACTAGTAGTAACAGAAATGCACTATGGGTCTGTGATACTTTGTTATAAAGTTCTAAGGTAAACCTATCCATCCATTGCATCTATAATATCATGCTTCAGAGACACTCTTATTCACTTCTTGGGAGCTGTCCTAAGTTTAGATTTAGGGCATAACCATACATCTATTGTTGAATTCCTTATTCTAATTTAGTAACAGATAAATCTTGATAATAATATTTTTTTCTGTTAAAATTACTTTACTGTATCTATGTAGATTCAGAGTATTTATGTTTGTGGGTAAAGAGTTCACAGAACCCTTTTTTCTTCTACATGAAAATTTGATCTCTGCTTAACTATCTAGCTCTGGTACCCTGAAAACCTGATAAAGACTTGAAATGTCAAGTATGTTACTAGACAATATTGCTTATAATAAAAAATATTCTGGATGGCTCTGGCGCAGTAGCTCAGTTGATTAGAGTGTTGTCCTGATACTCCAAGGTTGTGGGTTTGATCCCCTGTGAGGGCACATATAAGAATCAACCAATGAATGAATGAATAAGTGGAACAACAAATCAATGTTTCTTTCTCTCCCTCCCTCTCTCCCTCTTCCTCAAATCAGTAATTAAAATTTTTTTAAAATTTCTGGATCTGGATTGGGAAAACTACCAATACTTTATGGAACACTTAACTTTGGGCATCCCTTAGTTCATTGACTTCTATAACAGGCATGACCCTGGGGGTATGAAGTTTTTCTTCTATATCTGCCCCATATGTATCTCATCTTCTTACACCTGAACTCTGGGACTGCTTCAGGGACTCAGCCGAAGAGAATTGCCCAATCCTGCTGTTTTAGCAAACTAGTCCCCACCCTACGTCCTTCTGAGTAGCTCGGTGTCATTGGAACTTAAAATAACCTTGTATGTCTGAATGTTTTGTTGATCCTAAGAAAATCCCTAGTGGGTAATCCTATATAATAAAGAGGGAATATGCAAATTGACCATCACTCTGCCACAAAATGGCTGCACCCACAGTGGAGGCCGAGTTTCTGTAATGAGCCTTAACAAACAATCAGCAGGGACCTGAGGCTGCGCCCCACCCAACACCCCTCCCTGTGGGGTTTGACAGGGGACCTCAAGCTGCGCCCCCCCCCCCCACCTGGCTGGGCTTAACGGGGGACCTCAGGACACGCCCCCCACCGTGGCACCGGGCCAGGGGACCTGAGGCTGTGCTCCCTACCCGGCAGGGCTTGACAGGGGAATCTCAAGGTGTGCCTCCCATCTGGTAAGGTTTGACGGGGGACCTCAGGCCGCGCCCCGCTACCCAGTGGCGGGGCTTGACAGGGGACCTCAAGGTGCAACCCCCACCCTGGCCCAGGCTGGGGGACCTCAGACCATGCTCCCCTGCCCAGTGGTGCTTAACAGGGGACCTCAGGCTATGCCCCTCCGCCCAGCGCCAGGCCAGGGGAGGCTGCAACCCAGCCTGGCGGGGCTTGACAAGGGTGGGGCCGGGTGGGTCTGGATCTAACCCAATGGGGATGGGGCCGGCCAGGTCTGTGTCTCTCGCAATTTTGAGGTGCATGTGGGTGGGCGGGGACTTGACTCTGGGTCCCGTGATGTGCCCCAGATTCTGACAGAAGGAAGATTTTCATACACATTTTACTAATTTTCTTTCTTCTCTGACACTTCTATTATAGAGAAAGGGCAAATAGCAATATTAAAATATTTCCTCTAATTAATCCCCTTTTAATGTGCACAAATTTCGTGCACCGGGCCACTAGTGTAGAGGTATAATTCTACAGTTAGTTTTTTAAAAAATATACATTTTTATTGATTTCAGAGAGGGAGAGGGAGAGAGAGGAAAACATCAGTGATGAGAGAGAATCATTGGGAGGCTGCCTCCTGCATGCCCCACACTGGGGACCGAGCCTACAACCCAGACGGATGACCTGACCGGCATGGCTAGGCTCTACAGTTTTTAACTTTCTTTTCAAAGTAAGAAAAATAGCATTTTAACTTTATATTAGTTAATTCATTCAGTTTTATCATTGCCTTGGGAAGAAAATTAGGACAGACACATAACTTTTAGTCCTAGTTTTTCAATAATGGATTATGTTGCCTTGGACAAGTCACTTAGTCTCTCTGAAACATAGTTTTCTTAAAGTGTTAGATAATGTGACCAATATCATATCTGATTTCCCTTCCAACTAACTCTAAATCCTATAGTTCTCTGATGTCCTTATTATAAGTTAATTTTTAATCCTCTTATTTTTGTCAGAGTCTTCTAGATTTCTTTGATCCTGGCAGATGATCAGAACAAATATGAACTGCCTATGCATTAAAATTTAAAGAATTTAGAGCAGTGGTTCTCAACCTTTTGGCCCTTTCAATACAGTTCCTCATGTTGTGACCCAACCATAAAATTATTTTTGTTGCTACTTCATAACTGTAATCTTGCTACTGTTATGAATCGTAATGTAAATATCTGATATGCAGGATGGTCTTAGGCGACCCCTGTGAAAGGGTCATTCGACCACCAAAGGGGTCGCGACCCACAGGTTGAGAACCGCTGATTTAGATGAAAAATACTGGAGGAACTTTGGGAAGGGAAAACCAATTAGAATGAAAGCTTGAAGAGCTTTTAATTACTTTAAAATTTCATCTCAACTCCCTTTTATAGGTCGTGAACTGGCTTGAAGGACCTGGATCAGAACAACTTAGAGCCCAGTGGGGGATTGGAGATTCCATCCGGGCTTCGCAGGCCCTACAACAGAAGCACGAAGAGATCGAGAGCCAGCACAGTGTGAGAGACTTTTTTACCTCTGCACGTTACAATGCTATTCTTAATGTGCTAATTAATTAGCATGTGTGATGCTAAGTGATAAGTTGCTATATACTTTGGTATAGGAGCATAAACATACAATATGTTTACTGTTTAGAGGCCATAAAGGACATTTTGACCATTTGGTACATATTCATTTAAAGTTTGGCTGTGGTTTTTATCTCCAGTACAGTTTAATAACATATTTTTATAGAGACACAATTCATGTGACAGAAGAAAGAATGATAATACAAAAACAGGACTTTCATTTATAGTCCCTGAGATAGAAACTGTGATTCTTAAGGTCATGAGTTGATAATTATTGAAGCTGCATGGTACATGGGGTTTCATTGTAGAGTTTACCCTTGAACAGCAAGGGGCTTAGGAGCATGGACCGCCCCCTTCTTTCTTCCCCTCTTTTACTGTTGAAAATCTGCATGTAACTTTAACCCCACCAAAATTTACTAATATTCTACTGTTGGCTGGAAGCCTTACCAATAACATAAATAGTTGATTAACACATATTTTATATATGTTTTATATATTGTATTACAATAAAGTAAGCTAGAGCCGTGGTTGGCAAACCGCGGCTCGCAAGCCACATGCGACTCTTTGGCCCCTTGAGTGTGGCCACGAAGTTTCAATCGCACTGTACATGTGCGCCCGCACGTGGTATTTTGTGGAAGAGCCACACTCAAGGGGCCGCAGTTTGCCGACCACTGAGCTAGAGAAAAGAAAATGTTTTTTAAGAAAATCATAAGAGAAAATAAACTTAGAGTATTTATTGAAAAAAAAATGCATGTATAAGTGGACCCATGCAATTCAAATCCTGTGTTGTTGAAGGACCAACTACTTTCTACTTTTGAATAGATTTGAAATTTTTCATTCTAAAAGGTTTGCAAAAGAGAATTGCACCATTTTAACCAATAGATGGCACTGCGTTTCACCTTGAGAATAGGTTGATGCCGGATGAACATACTATGATGTTTAAGATAGTCTAACATTTTATTAAAAGCTTTCTTGTCTCTTTGTAAATAAAAGTGAACACTTTAAAACATGTATTGGAATTGTTCAGGTCTCATGAAAGTCAAATTTCTAGTATATTGATTAGTTAATAGTAGAATTTGGAGAAACTTTTAACATACCATTTTTGTATTAAAACACTTTGTCAAGTATTAAGTTTTAGATTCTTCCTAAAAGCATAATTCACAAATAAAGCTAAACATAAATTTATTAGCTGAGAATTTATTTATATTTTTTTAAAAGATCACTGGCTGTTGTATGGAGAACAGGGAGTAGAGACAAAAAATGAAATAGGAAGGCAGGAGGCTAACAGAATGGAGGCAGTATAAGTAATGAGAAATTGTCAGATTCAT
Source organism: Myotis nattereri (assembly GCF_964212035.1). Taxonomy (NCBI): domain Eukaryota; kingdom Metazoa; phylum Chordata; class Mammalia; order Chiroptera; family Vespertilionidae; genus Myotis; species Myotis nattereri. The sequence continues at coordinate 40,121,240 of NC_138082.1, forward strand.
AGGTTAAGATAGCAAGACTTGCTCTTGGAAGTAGAATTATATGTTTGGATTAGCAACTATTAAGTGGGGAAGACTGGGAGAGAAGCAGGTTGGGAGGCTGGAAATCAGTATCTTTGGGGACAAGTTAAATTTTGGATATCTAAAAGTCACCTGAATGAAGATCATTAAGACGGTTGCCTATCAATGTGTATAATTCAGGAGTGGGGTCAGGCGTTGGGAGTTGTAAGCCTATTGGTGTTATTTAAAGGCATGGGACTATATGAAATCATCCAAACCCAGTGAATATTGATTTAGAAGCAAAAAGAGAAGAGGGAGAAGAAATGGTCTGGAAATAGTAATGGGGCCTGAGGCAGCCATCTCTCTACTCCACCTCTAGGATTGTGGGACGTCAGCTGTGAAAACGAAAACAGCAGTTAGTTAGGAGGGCTACAGGGCCCACTGCCTTTTCTGACGGTGGACAGGTGTCATGTAAAGCAAGAGAGAGAAGGAAACAGAGGCCAGGATGAGGCTGGAGGAGATTTTGTTCTTGGCTGGAGTGTGTTCTAGGGATTGCCGTGAAGGATCTGGGGATTGGGGACTTTTCTTCTTAATTTAAATGATTTTGCCTAAGAAAATTCTTTTGTTTATTAGTGTATATGGAGAAATTATTAAATGTCATGTAGGTCTCCATAAACTAATTTTATCCTTAATTTACTTTACAATGTCTCTATTATAGGAATGGTTCGCAGTGTATGTGGAGCTTAATCAGCAAATTGCAGCACTCTTAAATGCTGGGGATGAGGAAGATCTTGTGGAGCTGAAGTCCCTGCAGCAACAACTTAGTGATGTTTGCTATCGACAGGCCAGTCAGCTGGAATTTAGGCAAAATCTCTTACAAGCAGCCCTTGAATTTCATGGTGTTGCCCAAGATGTAAGTATCTACTCTTAGTGCTTTTCTTCTCTTCAAACGATCTGAATACATATCTGCACATAATTTTTGCAGGTTTGCATGTCTCCTAATTATTTTCCTGGAACAGTAAAATAATGTACTGGTGGGGGAAATGAGATAAAATCTTTGATTTTTTTTAAGTCAATCTGCATGCACCTAAACTTCTTTTGTCTACATAGAGTGTCCCAACTAGTAGATATATTTTGTTTTTATTGTTTCTCAATGTTTATGCTTTATAACATAGAATGAAATGGAAGTTTCATTACTTTTGTACATTCTGCTGACCTGGATATATTTCTTTGTCTTCCTGGTGCATGCATCTGTGCGTTCTGTCTTCCAGATAACATGTATTCTAATTATGCGTTCTTGTCTTTTAACAGCATAGTCTTTTTTCAAGTATAATTGTGATAACCTCATTAGATGTAAACCTCATTAACCATTAAACACTTTAGATGCTGATTACATCAGGGTTATCTCTTTGGTGTCCCTCTGCTTTAGTTGTCTCAGCAGTTGGATGGCTTATTAGGGATGTTGTGCGTAGATGTAGCACCAGCTGATGGAGCATCGATTCAGCAAACTTTAAAACTGCTTGAAGAGAAGCTGAAAAGTGTTGGTAAGCAGATTTTAAAAATGCTGAAACATAAGGGTTCTTTTAAAAAAAATATTACCATGGTTACACAAGTCAGCATATACTGAATTAATAATTATTTACAGGAAAAATTTCTATAAAAAAGGTTTTATGTTCTCTTGAAGGATGTAATTTATGCTAAAATTTTTATTTTTTTCATTGTTGGTCAATCACTTCCTTCATTGGACGTTAGCCTTTCTTATTTACCCAGCTATATCTACAGGTGCTATGTCTTGCATATCCTATGAACAGTTATTTGTAGTGCATGCATAAACTGTAATTAGCTGTGAAGTGTTCTGTGGTAAACCCTGTATGCCCCAAACTGTTGTTTTATGCAATGATTTTTGTTGTTGCTATATCCTAACCTGTAAAAACATACTTGGTTTGGTTCTGTGAACTTGTTTCTCCAAACTGGCAATATTGCCAAGATTACATACTCTCTAAGCCTTAATGAGATCCAATCTCATTAAGCTAGTTCTCTCACTTGTCAACAAGGCCTTTAAAAATCTAGTAGAGATAAATACAGTGACTTTCCCTAGGTCATGAATGAAGAGGTAGACAGTAGATGCAAAAATGGAAAGTGGGGATGGGTTGAGGAGGACAGGGGGACAAAGGTGATATAGGAGAAGCAGCAGAAACCAAGGGCAGAGATTTAATAGAAAATGGTAACATGTGATTAGACCAAATTAATTACTTTTTGAAAAGGATTTGAAGGAATGGATTTGAATGGCATTTTACTTGTTTGAGCCCTTGTTATTTTAGCAAATGATATGCATAATACACATGTAGTATTTGATATGCCAAATGAAATTTATTTAAAAATGTCAGAAAATTTCTTGAGCCACACTTTTTTTAAAAAAAAAGAAAAGAAATTCCTGTATACTTTGGAGTATTGCAAACATCATAAGTGTTGCTTCTTGTTGGGTATAAACTAGGTAGTACCTGTACTCAGAATGTTTAGCATCCTTTAACATTGCTTCAGTGATTTGAAGCCTTGCAACTCATACCTGTTTTTGAACAAAACATTTGCCTTATTCTAAAAAAAATTGGACTATGTAAAAGCAGAAAGGAAAAAATTGAAAACCCTTACTGATTAAAACAGTAATTCTCACATTTACTGCTTTCTGCTTTAAAAATTAATTATTATCTATGGAAATTAGCCCTTTGGAAATTTTCTTTAAGGATGATTTGCATTAGGAGGGTGGAGGGAGAATTTCAGTCTGAGTCACATTTAAAGGGGTTTTATTGCTCGAAATGTTCAGAGTACTCCACCCAAGGATAGTTTAATATACAAAGTGTTATACTTGGAACTCATGTGCAGTATCTGCTGCAAGGGTTTACTTGAGGGAGGGAAAGCACTTCCTTTGTTTAATAAATTAAATCTAGCAACTTTTGTTTTAGATGTAGGATTGCAAGGTTTGCGTGAAAAAGGTCAAGGTCTTCTGGATCAGATCTCCAATCAGGCATCCTGGGCATATGGAAAGGATGTAACCATTGAAAATAAAGAAAATGTGGACCACATACAAGGAGTGATGGAAGATATGCAGCTTAGGAAACAAAGGCAAAGTTTGACTACTAATGTTAATTTTTGCTAAGACAACATTATTAATTAAAATGACAAATGATATAATTTATATTTTTTATTCAAACTAAAAGTTTTTACCTGTTTATATAGTAGGCATGTAGTAAGTTTTTTGTGACTGTAACAATTATTGTATGTAATTATACTAACACATAATGGCAATTTGTTCAATTAACGAATGGGTACCTTTTCCTTTTACTCAGTAGTAAAAATTTCGATTACACTCAAATACTTTTTATTCCTATTTCCAGTGTAGCTTCTGACTCTTCTGTCTTTTAAGAAAACCCTTTTTGTAAAATTTTGCTTTTCAGTTTTCATTTGGTTTAGTTGATATTAAGTGTCATCTAAACTGATCTGTTTCTTCATCTAAACTTACTAACAAATTATCATACGTCCATTGTTCTCATATTTGCTGTAAAAGGATTAGACTATAGATTAACGTTTGTTAAAGTAAGATGATGGGTGAGGGTAAGATGATGTTTAGTTTCATTTGATACAGAATTAGGAATTTAAAGCCTTCTTTGAAAACTCAATCTGCAGTAGCAACTGCAAATTATAGTTGTCCCTGTGCATCCAGGGGCATTGGTTCCAGGTCCCCCACAGATAGGAAAACTCACCGGTGCTCAGATCCTTTATATAAAGTGGTGTTGTATTTGCGTATAACCTAAGCACATCCTCCTGTATACTTTAAAGCATCGCTATATTATAATACCTAATACAATGTAAATGGTAGGTAAATAGTTGTTATACTTTATTATTTAGGGAATAATAACCAGAAAAAAAAGTCTGTACATGTTCAGTACGGATGCAACTGTCGTAGATCTTACTCCATAGCACAAATCAGCAGCAACGTAAGATATTTTTGTGTGAATATTTTCATGTTAAACTCTGCATCTTACACTTGTTCTCTATTTTTTCTGAACCTGTCAAAAAATGACAAATGCTTTTCCATTTACAGAGCACTTCATGAAAACCAATGAGTAAGGGCACTAAAATAGGTTCTTCATCCCTAATAAATCACCATAATTTTCACTACATAGTCACGTAAGCAACTACATAACTTTTCTGAATATTTTCAATCCATGATTGGTGAATCCATGGATGCAGAACCCACAGATAATGGAGAGCCAACTGTGTTTCGAACTAATAGATTAGATTAATCTATGCATATAAACATAGATTAATCCATCTAGAAACTTTTGTACACCTAGAAATTTTAAAGTCAAGAAAACCTACAGAAACTCTCCCCTTACATCTTAGAGAAAACATTCACCAGGCAGAAATTCTTTCTACCCTCATATCTGCAAATTTATCCGTTTCACTATTCATTCTCCTCCCAAAGGATGACAGCCCTGCTCTTATCAAAGCCGATCCTTCCTTGTACCCTCATGTCTCCTCATTCCATCAACTCCCGTTTTCTACTCTGATCCCTGTCCCTCATTTATTTGCTTAAATATCTCCTATTTTAAAAAAGGTAAAGAATTACACACCTTCCTCTTCAACTCTTTCTTTGTCTTCTAGCTCTGGAGCACTCCTTCCTGAAAGTGAAGTCATTTGAAGATCTAATCTACACTCATTTTACTGTCTCACTTTCTCCAATTTACTTTTCAACCCTCTGCAGCCTGGCTTCTCTTACCATTTCACTAAATCTGCTCTTATTAATGTCTCCAATGACTTTTTAATTACCATCTATAATAATAAAAGCATAATATGCTAATTAGACCAGACGTCCTTTCGGACAACCAGGATCGAGGCAGCCACTGCGACTGCAAAGGCCTGCTCTTGCATGAATTTTGTGCATCGGGCCTCTAGTCTATAATAAATGCTTGATCTTGCTCAAAATGCAGGAATACTTTTAGTCCTGACCTTGCTTCCCCACTCTGAGTAGCCTTAGACACAGCTGAATTTTTCTTTCTTCTTGAAACCCCCGGACAACCTTGTCTTCTTTGAAAACACCCTGTTGGTTCTCCTCCTGGCACTCTGTTTCTTCTCAGTTTTCACTGTTTCTTTGTCCTCCTGCTAATGTCACTGCTTCCAGGGTTTGTTCTGAAGCCAGATTTTCCTTTCAGTCTGTGTTCTCCCTGGACAGTCTCACTACTTGAACGACCTTCTTTCGTATCATGATTGAGTGGTTATTGCTCTGACACAAACCACTCTCCTCTGCTTTAGACCCATAATTCCACTTGCCTGCTGAGGATCTCCACCTGGATGCCCCATACACTGGTCAAACCAATGTGTCCAGGTTGGAATTATTCTCCCCGCCCAAATTGCTCCTCTCCTTTAATTTCCTATCTAGGTTAAAGTTACCAGTGGCTACCAAACTTCGGGTGTATTCTAAAATTTTTACTCTTCCTCATCCCTACAGCCTCATCAAATGTCAATGTTTTGCTGTTTTGTTATCCTAAACATTTCTTTGTTCAAGATTTCTGTTCTTTACAGAGTAATGTTTGTAAAGTGCACTTCTAATTACACAATTTCCTTATATAAAATCTCTCTAAGTGACTTCCTGCTTTCTCAGATGAAGTTCTATCTCCTTCGAATTGTGTAGGAGGTCATAATCCAGTCTTGCATAGTCTCATCTCCTGTAACTTTCCCCAAAATCACATGGTTGTTTTTATTGCCTGAATACCTCATGCTGTTTCATGCATCCGTGACTCATTTTCTGCCTACTGGATTCCCTCCTTTTTTTAAGGTGCTTATCCTTGCAATCCGTTTTAGATTTCTAAGACAAGTTAATCACTTGTTCCTCCATACTCTCATGAATCCTTTACATGGCTCTACACTAACATTTAGCACATTGTTTATGTAAACATCCAACCCCTCAAATGGGCCCATTTAATACAAGAGACCACGTCTTGATTTTTTCAAGCACATTACTCAATTCCTGACAATGTGTTGAATACATGTATGTCATCATCTTCATCTTTAAAGTGTCTTACATTGTGCCGAAACCAGTTTGGCTCAGTGGCTAGAGCGTCGGCCTGCGGACTGAAAGGTCCCGGGTTCGATTCCAGTCAAGGGCATGTACCTAGGTTGCGGGCACATCCCCACTAGGAGATGTGCAGGAGGCAGCTGATCGATGTTTCTCTCTCATCGATGTTTCTAACTATCTCTCTCCCTTCCTCTCTGTAAAAAATCAATAAAATATATTAAAAAATAAATAAAGTGTCTTACATTGTAATGTAACTTCAGATTTTAGAAATAATTAGCATCACTTTCCTTCAATCCTTTGTAGAATTTTACTTTAACCAAGTTGCATTTTAACAGCTTGCTGTGCGATTTTTGAAGGCATCTTTATAAAAATGGCCTTGTGACAATGACGTCTGTATTGTTATTAAGCCTTCTTTAAGAACATCAACTGTAGTGGAGCCCAGGGTCTCCTAGTTAACTAGTTATTGGTATTTGGTATTGCAATGAAATTTCTCCTTCCCACCTAAAGTACATAAAATTGCATGGGACTGAAGGGAATGGATCAAAGCTGAGTTAGGTCAAGTCACCTTAAAAGTTTAGGCTGTATATTATCCAGACCTGAGTAAATTTAAAAATACACTGTGTTGTGTTTCTCTGCACCCAGAGAGCTTTAGCGTTTTTTTTCTTCTTAAGAATATAGGTAGAGTTTTTGTGTTTCTTTTATTCAAAATTAGATATTACTCTGAGTAATGTAACACAATGAAAAGTGTTACTTTTTTATTTCCTTGAACATATCTTTTAAATTAGTATTTGAGAAACTGCATTTTTATCTTTGAAGCTAGTTTAATGATAATTGGCAATGGAGATTTCTTTGGGTTTTAGTGTGCTACTGCATTTATGCTTTGCTTCAGTACTCTGCAGAACCCATGCTATTCTCATGAGGGTTTGTGATTCAGTATCATTCAGGTATTTTGAGGTTTTGATGTGATATACATATAGTTATCCTTAAAGTTCTTATAAATTAATACAAAACTAGGGGCCCGGTGCACGAAATTTGTGCACTGGGTGTGGGGGGGGGGGGGAGGAGAGTGTCCCTCAGCCCAGCCTGCCCCCTCTCACATACTGGGAGCCCTCAGGCGTTGACCCCCATCACCCTCCGATTGCCTGATCGGCCCCTTTCCCAGACCTGACGCCTCCGCCAGAGGTGTCAGGCTTGGTCAGGGGACCCCTATCTCCCCTCGATCACTGGCTCTGGCCCCCGCCCAGGCCTGAGGCCTCTGGCCCAGGAATCATGCCTGGGGAGGGGACCCCCATCTCCCTCTGATCGCTTGCTCCACCCCCCACCCAAGCCTGACGCCTCTGACCCAGGCTTCAGGCCTGGGCAAGGGGACCATCATATCCCCCCAATCCCCGGCTCCGCCCCCCACCCAGGCCTGATGTCTCGGCCAGAGGAGTTGACCCTCATCACCCTCCGATCACCAATCACCGGATCGGCCCCTTGACCAGGCCTGAGGCCTCCGGCAGAGGTGTCAGGCCTGGGCAGGGGACCCCCAGCTCCCCGCGGTTGCAGGCTCCGCCCCTGCCCAGGCCTAACGCCTCTGGCCTAGGTGTCCGGCCCGGGCAGCGGGGACCTGCAGTGGCAGCGGGGGGCGCCGCGATCGTGGGCTTCGCTTTAGGCCCAGGCAAGGGACCCCTAGCTCCTGGGACTGCCAGCTTCGACCTTGCCCAGCTCCCATCGCTGGCTCCACCCCTACTTCCTGCTATCACTGGCCAGGGGGGCAAAGGCGCCTGATTCTCCAATCATGGCTGGGGGGCAGGGCCCTGCCCCCCAGCTCTTAGGTCCCCCCTGGGTTTCCGATCACTGTCAGTGGTAGGGGGCTTCTTCCTGCTTTCCCTTTCGCCTCCCTGCATTGTGCCTACATATGCAAATTAGCAGCCATCTTGTTGGCAGTTAACTGCCAATCTTAGTTGGCAGTTAACTGCCAATCTTAGTTGGCAGTTAACTGCCAATCTTAGTTGGCAGTTAACTGCCAATCTTAGTTGGCAGTTAACTGCCAATCTTAGTTGGCAGTTAATTTGCATATAGCCCTGATTAGCCAATGAAAACGCTATCGCCGTACGCCAGTTACCATTTTTCTCTTTTATTAGTGTAGATAGTTACAATCTCCATAGTGTTGGATTAGGTATTTTAGTATACTATAATATGTGTGTGCTATAATAGTTATCAACAAAACCAAAATGTTCTAAATTTATGTTTGGGTTTATTAGATGTGAAGACATGGTAGATGTGCGAAGGTTAAAGATGCTTCAAATGGTGCAGTTGTTTAAATGTGAAGAAGATGCTGCCCAGGTAAGGATCAATTGGCACATTATTTAGTTGTTTGTTTTTTTTAAAAGATTGATTTCATCCAATTATAGACAACTTTTTTATGGTCCTAAGAAGGTAACATGAGGTCAGATTCTAGTTTAAACTGTTGAAATAATAAAGTTTTGTATTCCCAGTTATCTTACTTGGTCTCATTTGATTTACCTTCTTAATGAAATCCTCTATTGAGCTAGAAATTGGGACTAGGTATTATTTATTATTCATCTGTTATCAGTATATCCCAGGATAAAGGCTAGATAACACACTGCTTTTAACTACAAGAGGGTTTTTCAACTAGGTAAACAGTTTGCTTTCTTTTCGTATTTATCATCAGAGTACATCATTTCAGCTTGGCGTAGAGGAAATTTGTGATTTTAAATGGTAACATAAAATTATAAAGAGATTTCAAAAAGATCTATATGTATGTAATCTATTACAAATCATGTGATAATTTTAAAAGAGTGCTTCCCTTTAATAGGCATTGTCTTTAGGTTTTTAAAAATATTGAGTAGGAGGCAAGGTCATTAATTCATGTAGTTTGTCATTGAATGAACTAAGCTATTAGGAACTTAGGTTATAACTGATAGATTAGTCAATCACATGATATGATTTTTCTTACAAATATGATATTTTGATATAATAAGTAAAGACTTATGAATCCAGCTTCACTCTTCTTTCTTTTCATTTAGGCAGTAGAATGGCTAAGTGAACTTCTGGATGCTCTGCTTAAGACCCACATCAGATTGGGCGATGATGCCCAGGAAACGAAAGTTTTACTGGAAAAGCATAGAAAATTTGTTGATGTCGCACAGGTGCAGAACTGGTTATCTTCCTTTCCTACAAGCTCAGTGTTTGAATAGCTTTCTGCATGATTATAATGTAACTTAACCCTCCAAGTCCCAGAAGGTTAGTTATGTTATTCCAGAAATATCACAGAACTAAGAAAAAGGCAGCTGGTGCATCCAACTAGCCTGCGCAAATTTGTGAGGGTTTATGTTTCCCTGAATACAGGTTCTGTTTGCCTTCTGTGATTTATGTTATATATTATAGGATTTTTTAGGCAATCCAACCGTTCCTTCATGAAAGTTAATACAAAATATATGTTAATGCTGTATCTCACCAGCATTAACATTACAACACAGATTTTTTTGTTGTTGTTGTCAAATGTGTTTTAATTAATTTCCCTAATAATTGAGTTTACCGTGTAACAGTTGTGGTTTCCTCTGTGGAATACAAAGTGCCTGTTTTTACCCACTTGTCTGGATTAAAGACTGAACAGACATTCTTTTTGGCCTTTGGAATTGAGCCAACTGAGATGGGGAAAACAGAATAAGAAAGAAACTTACTGAAAATGAACTAAAAGTATTGCTTCCACTGCATTATTTATGCATGCCGATAATTTGTAGTAAGTGCCAGTGGAGTCATTCAGTACTGATTTCCAGGAGTGTCACTTCATGGCCACCACAGTCCTCCGGCATGCTTTCCCATCCCTCTTTGCAGAATTCTTTTATTATAATTCCATGTTTACTTTTTTTTAGAGCACTTATGACTATGGAAGACAGTTGCTACAGGCCACCGTTGTGTTGTGCCAATCTTTGCGCTGCACTTCTCGGTCATCTGGGGATACACTTCCTCGACTGAACAGAGTATGGAAGCAATTTACGATAGCATCTGAAGAGAGAGTACATAGGCTGGAAATGGCTATTGCATTTCACTCAAATACCGAAAAGGTTTGCTTTTTTAAAAATGTGGTCACAATAGTATTTATTGTGTATGTTTAAAATATGTTAATCTTAATGTAATATGTGCTTAGTCTGGTTTTAAAAAAATTGATATTCTGTTATTTAAAGTTTGTTTAGATATATTATCTCAGAGAGTTGAAATCAAATTCTCTTAGTAATTGGTACCAGTGGTGGAGTATCATGGTTGGAGAAATTCAAAACCATTCAGTGGTCTTCTGTCTACAGTGTTACTCTTCTCACTGTACCTACTTCCCATAATATGCTGTCCATTCTTTAGGAGGTCATGACTCCCATCTCATTCATATGCCAAGAAAGGAAACTTTGTTTTGGTACCTGCTATAAATTATTCAAAAGGGTACTTTTTAATTTTTTAATGTTTAGAGTCTGTCCAACTAAAATGAGAATAAAGATAAAAATTAAAACATTTTAGAAAAACATTTTTATTGATTTCAGAGAGGAAGAGAAGAGAAGAGAAGAAGAGAGAGAGAGAGAGAGAGAGAGAGAGAGAGAGAGAGAGAGAGAGAGAGAGAAGCATCAGTGATGAAAGAGAATCATTGATCAGCTGCCTCATGCACACCCCCCACTGGGGACCAAGCCTGCAACCCAGGAATGTGCTCTGACTGGGAATGGAACTGTGACCTCCTGGTTCATAGATCAAAACTCAACCACTTAGCCACACTGGCCAGGCAGAATATATTTTTATGTGTTACTTTTTAAAAAGTAATTCTAGAATTTATTATTTACTGAATTAGTCTCAGAAACCAGAAGTGAATATGCAGTGTTATTGGGCAGGTTTTCATAGAACTTTTTTCTTAACTCAGCACAATGAAAATGTGTATTACCTGAGCTTTGGATTTCCATTCTGAAGAGGAACTTTATTATGTAGTTAGCTTTGTTTTGATCTCTTACAATGAAAGTTTATATATAGGGGATGTTTAGTACAATTTAAAATAGGAGAAATCAAAGTTTTAAATGTGATAGCCTTGTCTATCAAACAAAAGAAATGTTTCCAGAAACCTCAGGAACTAAGCAGTTTCTGTCTGTGTTATGAAGTACATTTGTTGGGAGATGTTCATAGTAAACTCTTTCAGACCTGGTCACTGAACTCCACACACAGGGCAGTGTTTTAGGGGCCTAATGATAATGAATGAAAGTATGCAAAATGCCTTTACTTGCTTATCTATTGATTATTTTAATGAAAACTTTGTATTCGAGTATAATATTAACATAATATACAGATCATAAGTCATTAATTTTAACAAGATGAGCACACCTGTCCAATCAGTGCACTGTTCAAACAACAGAATGCTACCAGCTCCTCAGAGGCTCCCATTCCTTTTTAGCCACGCTGCTTTTGCTGCCCCTCCCCCTCTCCAAGGTGACCACAGGCCCTATTCTAACACCACTGAAAGCTTTTTAGGATGCTGTTTTTAAAGGAATCAGCAAAGGCATTTTAAAATCTAGACCATTTTAAGAAGTCGTATAAGAATATATATATATATTCATATTAAATAACCAACTGTTTATTTTTCATTGGCTATAATAGAAAATTAACATTTCTACTTTTTCTACTTCATGGCCTTTATCATACTTATATAAACTTGACTTAAGGTTATTTTGCTGTGCAAACATATGGTGAAACCTTTTCCTTTTGACTGTGTTCTGTTTTATACCAGTAAGCGTAAATATAATAACTATAAGCAAATTGTACAGTATGATTGAGAAAATATTTAAATTAAGTCTAGAATTTTAGATGATAAATATGGTTATGAGCTACAATGAAATAAACATAATTGGATTAAGTGAAGTATGTTGCAAAAATAAGTACTTTTTCTTTTTCCTTCCTCAAATTTTTCGAGGTTTTTTTTTGGGGGGGGGAGTTAAATTTAAATGGTAATAGTTAAGGAGAAACAAATAAAATCTTTACAAGGGCTGTAGAACTTCCCTATATTTGAATTATAACCATAGCAGTTGATATCAGTTAAGTCAGCAGATGAGCTTTTAAAATAACTATAAATTGTGTAATTAGGCCATCAAATCAGTTATGTGCTTGTACTTGGAGTATATGTTGTTTTGCATTTATATAATTTTTCATTTTTGAAGTCTGTAAAATCTGGAAGTCAAAATCTATATCTCATTTACATCCCAAGCACTAAGTAAACATATAATAAGTGTTCAATAAATTGTTACTTATTGAATGAAATAATACTTCTTAAGTACAATTCGAACTTACTTTCCAAATAGTTTTCTAGTATTTTTCCCCCCCAGGAATCACTGTTGATCTTTTTCATATTCCAGTTATGTTAGTAGGGATTATGTATCTCATTTTGTTTGAATTTTTTGAGGCAGTTTTGTCAAAAATAGATACATTTTTTACAATGGTGTACATGAAGATGCTAAAATAAAACAAAATATAAACACCTTCAATCTGCTAAATTTGTTTGAGATTTATTTCCTTTTTCTCTCCTGATGTTGCCCTTTTACTTGTTGCAGATTTTGCAAGACTGTCCAGAAGAGCCTGAAGCTATTAATGATGAGGAGCAATTTGATGAAATTGAAGCAGTTGGGAAATCACTTTTGGATAGATTAACTGTTCCTGTAGTTTATCCTGATGGGTATGGTGCATGTTCTTATAATTTTACTAGAGGCCCGGTGCACGAAATTCCTGCACTCGCTGGGGGTGGGGTGGCGGGACTGGGGGGGCTCAGCCCGGATTGCAAGAGGGCGCAGGTCAAGCTGAGGGACCCTGCCGGTGCACGATCGTGGCCGGGAAGGGATACAGGAGGTTGGCCAGTCGAGGAGGGACCGCAGGAGGGCTCCAGGGCATGTCCATCCCGTCTTGCTCAGTCCCTATCATCCGGACCCCACCAGCAAGCTAACCTACCAGTCGGAGTTTCTGCTCCCTGGTGATCAGTGCATGTCATACTGAGCGGTTGAGCGACCTTAGCATATCATTAGCATATTATGCTTTGGTGAATGGACTACTGGACACTTAGCATATTAGGCTTTTATTATATAGGATCTTTTAATCTGTGAGGTCTTTTTATCAGTGAATTCATTAAGAGGAAAACCTGTTTGTTTTAAAAGCCAAGTCAATTAGCTTTGGTCCACATTTTCATTTCCTACAATAAACTGGTTTAAAATGAAACGAAATCTGAACTCGGCTCTTAGCAGCAGTAGCACTTGATACTTGCTGCCATCAAATGTGTTGCTTCTTCACAGCTTGTTGTAGAAGAAGGATCATTGTCTAGGTTGACATCCTGGGTTCTAGCCTTGACTATGATGTTAGGGACTAGGTGACCTTGGGCATCATTCAGGGAAGGGGTAGGGACTAATGTTTAGTGAGCTCAGTATATGCCCGGCACCAAGTTAAACACTTCACCTTCATTACTTTGGCCAAACAGTGCCAGGCTAGTGTGATTATTTCTGATTTACAGATGAAGAAACTGAGGCTCGGAAAAATGGAATAAGGCGTTCAGGATTTCACTGCTTCTAAGTGGAATTAGGATACAAAGTCGGATCTTTCTGGCTCCAAACCCATCCTCTTTTCACTGTGCTGTGTGCAGTACCTGATTCCATGTTTCTTTTCATTTCAAACAGTCGATGATAAAGATATGAAATAATCTCATACAAATAAATGGGCCAGTAAATGAATCAGAAAGAGTTTTACCCTGAGCATTTAGACCTTCTCAGTGAAGATGATTTAGAGGTAATCGAGAGAATATTTCATTCAAACGATAGGGAAACCAGACCATTGAATACATCTATCCTTACATTTTAGTATAGTATAATGGTTAGGATTGTGGATTCTAACCAGTTGTCTTGGATTTAAATATCAGCACCACCACTTAGTTGCTGTGATACTTTGGGGCTAGCCACTTAACCTTTCCTGTGCCTCAATTTTCTCATCTAGAAATAGGATTCATACCTCCTCAGATTATAGGTGCAGGGGAATCATATGAGGTAAATGTATATAAACTATTTAAAACAAATCTGACACATAGTGCAATTATTGCTGTGTCATGCATATCAAATGCTTATTTGGAATTGATATTGAAAAGATATATTTTATTCTCTTGAATGAATATTATTCATAGTCTAATATAGAGATAATTACTAGTCGTACCTAAACTTGAACAGTCAGAGCCTACAGTCATGTTATACATCTGCAATGTATACAGAGAATAAATCTTAAAATTGTAAGTTGAGCTAGTAACAGTAGTAGTGTGCTGCTTCTGGTTGTTCCAGGCCAGAACACCCAGCCCTCCCCAGCCCCTATGATTGCATTTCACAGCCAATTGTCTGCCAGTCTCCCTTTTCCTCAGGTCAGCCTGGGAATATCTTTCCCTGGTGTTTTTTGCTTGAGCTTCTCCTCCTGTTCTACAAATAGTTTGTGTGTCATTTCCTCATCCTTTTAAGATAAGTTAATTCTGTATTATTCAAATTTGATAACCACACCTTTAATAATTAGAATTTTTATTCCATTTCATACAATAATTTGTGTCATATAAAATCTGTTTGATGGGAAAATTATTCAGATTTATCTTTTGTAACATTCTCTTGGGAAAATATTTAAAAAATGTTTTTTCTGGAGTCATTGCTTAAAGACCCAGGTTCAGATCTTAGTTTTTCCACTGTGTGATCTTAGTTAAGCCACTTAATTTTCTACACTTCCCTTTTCTGATCTAAAAAATGAAGAGCTTAAACATAATTTTCAACAATTCTTCTACCTCTCAAAGATTCTGTGACTCTGAAAACAGAATCTTTGCAGATAGGATAAAATTAAATGATTTTTCTATGTCCCAAATGATACCTTAACATTAAATGGATATTCATTTGGTAACTATATTAGCAGTGAGTGTAAATAGTCCTTAGCACTGAAGTACACAAACTTTGGATTTATGTGTGCTATGGACCCCAAGTTAAAAAACAAAAATATCAGTGTTTCATTGATATTTGCATAGCTTGGTTACATTATTGAGATTATTCTAAGTATACTTCATATGACATTTATACCACTAATATATTTGTCTTGACATTTTTTAATATATTTTATGCCGTCTAAAAAATGTTCCTCCTACTGAATTACTACTCAAAGATAAACAGTATGATCTACAAATGAACTAATGGCTTATCACAGAGGTAATTTTTATGCTAATTTTTTGCTTCCTTTTGTATTTGCTGTGGTCAGTGGATCTGTATTAATGTGAATGGGGTTTTTCTCTTTGTTTTGATTTTTAGAACTGAACAATATTTTGGGAGTCCAAGTGACATGGCTTCTACTGCAGAACACATCAGAGACAGGATGAAACTTGTTAGTCTCAAAAGACAGCAGCTGAGACATCCTGAAATGATGACCACAGAGAGCTAATGGCAACCAGCTTCCCACAGATCTGCGTTCACAATAATCCTGCATGTCATCGGCATACTGCAGCATTAGCCACAATACATTAAGATACATTTCACAGCCAAGATAAGCCTCATTTCTTTCCATTACACATTTCTCTCTACATGTTAACACCTTGCAACTACCAAGGCATAATTATTTAACATGCTTTGAGACCATAGACTCCAAGTATCTTAAAAGAAGGAACTATAAACATTGCACTGAAAACCTGCTTTAAAGCTTTACCTGACCAGTCAGTTTGTAGATGAACAACTGATAATAAGCTTTGAGTGGTGCTAATAAGAGTTTAGGAATTCTCTATATAAAAATAATTGCCCTTCCTCCCCAGGTGATGTAGTAAGTTTAGACTATAGTAAAATGGTTATTAGTAAACAGTGGTGTCCTCAAAATTTTACTTTTTAATTTTTCTTCAAAATTGATTATTTTTATTGTGTCAGTATGAAGAAAACATTCAGATCTTTGATATATCATAGTCATTGAAAGACATTTTCCTATTTGTAACGATAATGTATTAAAAGTTGTTTGTGCTTAATAAAAGGCTTCTTTTAAACATCGTATTTAATTTGGTGGTTATATCCTATTTCCAAACATGAGTGCCTTATTAAAAAGGGCATTCTTAGGATTGTGAGGATGGTTTAATACTTGTTTTTTCAAGTTGGTTGCATGTGTTTTAGCCTGAAGATTCATATGTAAGCATGTGTATATAATAAATAAGCATGTTTTATCATGAAAAATTAATTGTAAAGAACAGTTTAGGTCTTTAAGAACTTACAAGTAATGGGAATACTGTTTCTAATTTTTCTCTGTTTCAACTTGAAAAAATGTTATTCAAATTATTAACTACCCTGCAGATACTTTCTCTTTGGAGGAGGAGGCTGGGGAAGAAGGCATACACAATTACTTAAGTGTAATCCTTTATATCAGAGTTATCTTTCTGGAACTAAAGTAGCAGTTGTTAAGTTTAATTTCTTATGCTAGGCTAGAAGCAAAATTCTGAAGTCTAATAAAAAACTGTGCAGCTCTTTTAGATATAAGATTTATAAAATGCTAGTGCTTTTAAGTTTATATGGTAAATGCATATAATTTAATTTTTGTTGAAGAAAATGTTTTTTGAAAAGATTAAAAATAATTTTTAGTGCATAACATAAAATTATGCAAACAGTTGTATGCTGGTTCCTTTTTGTCTTCAAAGTGCTCATGTATCCTCCAGTGTAAAAAGTTCTCTCTGAGCCTGCTGGCTTCTCTAGCCTTTTTCACACTGCCAGACTTCTTGGAGAGATCCTTATCCATTACCCCACATCCTCACTGCTCAGTGCTCGGCACCTTGCAGTCTGCTTTACGCAGAACTGCACCGAAACTGTTCTCAGTGGGCCCCCAATTAGTGAATTAAATGATTTTTTTTCAGCCTGCATTCTTATCCTCCTCTGCAACATTTACACCATTGAGCATCCTTTCCTGGACAGTGCCCCCACGTACACCTTGAAGATAGTATCCTCTGCCATAACTGTGAATGCAGTCACATCACTCTTACCAGTATTTGAAATATATGTACAAATGTGCTCTCTCAGGTTTTGTCTTCAGAATGCTTCATAATCCTCATCCCTAGGGTTTCTATTTTATCTCAATGTCCTGTTATACATCTGGCCCAAAATTCTAAATCTTTCAACTACCTACTTGACATTTTGCCCTAGATGAAGTTAGTTATAATATTTTTTACCTTTCCCTTCTTGGAGCAATTTTGGTTAAAGGTGCCACCTTTTTTTCTAGTCAAACATGCCAGAAAATCTGGGGGCAACATTCGAATGCCCCCTCCTGTCTTGTGCTGTCACTGCTTCTGAGAACATCCAGGAAGTTCTTTCTATATTTGATGATCCTCTCAGTCTTTTAGGGCTTGACTTCTATGAGCATAAACTTTTGTGACAATTTTTCACTGTAGTCTTCATGATGGTGCTAACCACATGCTACAATTGTTACATCTACTTGCGACATTATAAGCTCTTTTGAGAGAAGGAATCTTGCTCATGCATAATAGTTGCTCAGTTTCCCTGAATGTAAATATTTTTTATAGGCATTAGTAATAATCCCTCATGTTGTAGTTTGAGGTGTGTTTCAAACATATTTTCTAACATTAGGACTGAGTTGTGAGTGGATCTATTCATAAGGAAGTCATTTGGTATTTTAGATATGTTGATATTAGCTAATTTAGATATTCGGTTACACCTAATATCTATTTCTTCTGAATTTTGGAGTAGTTTGAGTGTTTTTATTAAGACTGCTAGAAAAGGATTGGATTGTAAGTAATGAGACTTTCACTTCTACCATCAACTCACCTGCTTATCAAATGAGTTAATTTTTATATGCCTTAAGCTATCCTGACTACAACAAAAGTAAAGTAAGGCAGTATCTAGAAATGTTATTTGTAATTTGAGCATTTTAGATGAAGCTGAATGCACTTGTAACATAATAAATATTGTTGCTCTTCATTTGTAAATTTGCTGCTTTCTATATGTCCATCTGTATATACACATACCGTTCTGAATGAAAACCCAACAATGCCCTAATGTGATTTTTTTCTTAGTTCATTTAGGGTACATGTGAAGGAAGTAACTGCAGTCTTTGAAATCGCAAGCTTTTTGTATGTAATAAATTAGCATTAGCTGGCAAATGGAGAAAGAACCATCGTTTCTAATTGGTATATGCCACGACTTTCCATTACTTTAGCCCATCTCAGGGACTTATTGAAGTGTTAATTGGGCTAGTTTTAGTTTGGTTTGGTTTGATTTGGGGGATTTGTTTTTCCTTCTTACCATGTATTTATTTGCTCCTGTGTAAATTCATTATTGGTAGTTTGGGCATTTATTTACACATGTCTAGCCTAGCAGTGCTGTAATGCAAAGATGACTAATTTCATCTCAGATAAAACTGGTTTTGTTCCCAGGCCTCATTGTTGATGACCTTATTCTGCTAGGGTGACATTGGTGACACGGGATGAAACTGTTCAGCCTGCCAGCTAGGATGTTGATTTTAGGTCTAGGATTCATTGTTGTGGAGAAGACTAGATACATCTCTCACTTTATAGGCATTTAAATTGGCCAGTGTTTGCAAGTATTACCTAGGATTAATGTGTTTGTTGTTTGTCTCATCACCTGATCAGTTGACATATGGAGTGCTATTTAGTTTATTATTTAGTTAGTGGCATACTGCTTAATATGAACATGACAGTTTTATGGTAGTGCTGAGCAAACCATACTTTCTGATATAAGCGCATTGTAACCAATGGCATGATTGTGAGATTAGCCGAACCTATCTCACTATACAGTCTACTTTTGGAGAAAAGTCAGAGTTCTTGACTACATTTTAGTAAGTTCCTTGCCAGAGAGATTGGATAGATATTACTATGTACTATGGTTGTTAAACTCCTCCATATCTTGAAGGTATTAAAAATGGTACAACCCTAGCCAGTTTTCTCCGTGGGTAGAGTGTTGGCCATCGGACAGAAGGGTCTTGGATTCAATTCCGGGTCAAGGGCATATACGGTTGCAAGCTGGATCCCTGGCTCCGGAGGCAACCAATCGATGTGTCTCTCTCACACCAATGTTTTTCTTTTCTTTCTCTCCTTCTCCACTCTCTAGACATCAGTGGAAAAATATCCTCAGGTGAGGATTAAAAACAAAAAATGGTACAGGAGATTAACATCAGTAAATATCATCAATGACAATATTAACATGATTGGGATACCTTTGCTTAAACCAGTGGTTCTCAACCTTCTGGCCCTTTAAATACAGTTCCTCATGTTTGACCCAACCATAAAATTATTTTCGTTGCTACTTCATAACTGTAACAATTCATTGTTGTGGAGAAGACTAGATACATCTCTCACTTTATAGGCATTTAAATTGGCCAGTGTTTGCAAGTATTACCTAGGATTAATGTGTTTGTTGTTTGTCTCATCACCTGATCAGTTGACATATGGAGTGCTATTTAGTTTATTATTTAGTTAGTGGCATACTGCTGCTGTTATGAATCATAATGTAAATACCTGATATGCAGGATGGTCTTAGGCGACCCCTGTGAAAGGGTCGTTCCACCCCCAAAGGGGTCGTAACCCACAGGTTGAGAACCGCTGGCTTAAACCCTCCCCCAAAGGGAAATTTCTCTAGGATTAAAAAGATGGGCTAAAACATAGCTGAATACAGTTACCCTAATTAACAAGCTTACCAGTGTTAACTTTCAGTTCTAAAAATAAAAAGCTTCAGTTGGGAGTGGAAGTACTCTTCTGTAGGGTAACCAATACCTTGATAAGGCAAAATGAAATACAGATTTAACATGACATTATTTGACTTCAGTATGTACTACTGGAAAGTAGTTTTTGCTAATAAGTATAAATGATGGCAAGATCATAAACGCTAAGTAATAGAGTGAATATAATGCAAAGAGTTGAGTTGACTACTTGACTTAAAAATCTGGCTTTGCCATTTACTGACCTTGGTAAAAACCACTAAACTTCTTCCCTGTATCTGTAAATTACAGACATCATATCAAATAATATCAAGAGTGAAATACAGTCATGTTTAAAAAATATTTTGAAAGCTAAAATGTTATCCAAAATGGAAATTATTATTAATATAATCATCTTTTCAGAATAGAAAATAGGGCATTCTTTAATTCTGCTTTTGCCTCAGATGACAAGCATGGGGTCATGTGGAAATAGCACATTGTTTATGCTCACTTCCCTAAGCTCTGTTTCCCTGACATTCAGAATTGCTTACTGAAAATACTAAGGGTGGATGAGCTCATGGTTAAATAACAAGACTTTTAAATCTGACAGATTAACTCTCTATGGCAGTGTGGTAGAGCAGCAAGAAGCAAGACAAGTGAAGAGTATCACTTGCTTTGAGGTTGACAGGACATGACACAATTCCATTAATAAATAAGGAAAATCCTACCTGGAGTGGATCCTACTGACCCAGCACCAATCTATAGAAACAACCAGAGCACAGACCTGTTAATATATTTATATTTATAAAGTATCCCAATAATGAGGTAAAAAACATGACTTGAGACCACCCTTAGTTCAGTTAGGGTTAGAGAAGAGAAAGCTTGATAAGCTTTAGCAGTGATAAGAATAGAAAAAGGCTGTAACAGAGATTGATAGAACTAAGGATCCTCTGTGAGAGCATAATAGGGGAATGATTAAGAATGAAGAAAGTTCACAGATGCGATACTGTAACTGACTAATATTACATAATCAAGATGAGTTTTGTTAGAGGACTCTTATGGAGCAGTACATATGATACCTGTATATAATGATACAGGAATTTTTAGCAGATAACTAAAAAGTTACCAACTTCGAGGTAAGAATAGTGTTGTTAGTGGATTTTTAGTCAGGGCTGTGAAAAACTATTTCTGAAAAAGGGCTATTGAAGTCTGAATCCATTCTTAGTGAATCTGAAAGAGGCACCTTAGAAGTATTTACAAGTAAAATGCCATCTCTCTAGGGTGTCCCCCAATAGTCCCTCAGAGAGACAGGAGGATGATTCGGATGTCCTTTCCCTCAGAACACGGAGTCCTGTTCACTAAGACCAAGCCTCACATCATGTTTTGGGTCTACATGTCTTTTCTGATAATTACTCTGGTTCTTTTTTAGTTCAGAAATCGTGGTAAAAACAATTTCTAAGCTTGACTTTTCTCTTGAGAATGTTTCTTCATCTTAGTTCTTATGTTAGTCTACACAGTGAACAAATTTGCTTAGAATGTATGAAAATATATATATATATTGTTTTTGAACCAGCATAGATTTGAGAACTCATTACTCACCTCACACTCTGGAATGTCCTTTCACAAGCTGTTAAGTTTCTAAATTGACACTGATTGGAAGAATTTGATGGTTATATTAACATGGGATCAATAATGAAAATTTTCAGCAGCATTTTTTGGTAAGCTTGTACCCTGGATTTTTCCCCCAACAGTTTTATTGTAAAAAATTTTCAAACATAAAATAGTTAAAATTTTATAGTGTACTCACCATTCAGGTACTAGTTCACATTAATTATGCTTGTATTGTCACATATCTGTCCATCCAATTCATCAGATCACATTTTGATACATTATAAATTTCAGACATCTATACACTTCATACTACTTCCACATACCACATCATTAACTGGAATTCAACATTTGCTTACGCTTTCTTATGTAAAATTAGGACACGACGAAATGCATAAATCTTAAGTGTGCATCCACTGAGTTTTGGCAAATGTAATATAGTGCTATCAAAATATAAAGCATTATCAGAAAATTTACACATGGCCCTTTCCACCCCACTCCACAAAAGCACCACTATTCTTTTTCTATCACAAACCAAATTTGTTTTAGATCTTTGTGTAAATAGAGTCACACAGCATGTACTCTTTCTAGAAGTACCATGTTTGAGAGATTTATCCATGTTGTTTGGTGTATTGGTAGTTCATTTCAGTTTTATTGCTGAGTAGTATTCCATTGTATGACTACAGTGCAGTTTATCCATTTTCCTGATTATGATTACCAGGGCTGTCTCCAATAGTGGCAGCTATAAATAAAGCTGCTATGACGTTGTTAACATAAGTCTAATATGAACACAAGCTTTCATTTCTCTTGGGTGCTTACCTAGGATTAGAATTTCTGTGTCATTGGGTAGTTTAAAAAGAAATGGCCATAACTTTCCCCAATGTGTTTATACTGTGTGTTGGATTTTCACTACATTTTTGGATGTGTAGAAAGGTGTAAACTTTTTTTTATGATCCATATTTGAAATACTAGAAGTTGTTTTCAGATAGAATTGACATTGTTCATGGTTTTGTAGTTAGTGTTTTTGAGGGAAGCAAAGACCTGTCTGCCCAAAACAGTCCCCAAGGGGTTCGTGTACCTGAAATTTTAGCATCACTTTCACTCTTTGAAAGATTAAAGCATGTACCCAAGTATGGTGATACGTTAGCTAGAAGAAACAGTACTGCCCTAACTGGTTTGGCTCACTGGAGAGAGCGTTGGCCTGTGGACTGAAGGGTCCCAGGTTCGATTCCGGTCAAGGGCATGTACCTTGGTTGCGGGCACAACACCAGTAGGGGGTGTGCAAGAGGCAGCTGATTGATGTTTCTCTCTCATCGATGTTTCTAACACTCTATCCCTCTCCTTTCCTCTCTGTAAAAAATCAATAAAATATATTTAAAAAAAGAAAAAGAAAAAAAGAAACAGTACTGATTTGTTTATGCTACTAACTTTTGCCACCCATCTTCCGTAGGTAAAATAAAATTGATAATAGAACAGAAAAGATTATTTCTGTTTAATGGGAGCAGAGTGGATAATAAAAAAAACATATATCATCAGTCCCAGGTACCGCAATGTGAGAGAGAACCATCTAGACCCCCAAATGGCAGTCAAGAAATCCGAAAACTGGCTGGGAAGAATTCTACCTCACGGTTGTGCATAGAGGATAGCTATGTTTTTTGCAGGGTGTTTTAGCATTTACAAATCCTATTTTAGCGTTGTCTTTTTATTCTGTACCACCCAGCTACAGTTACTTACACCCTAGTGACTTATCCACTGTGTTTTACCCTCTCCTGTTCTATTACATAAAACAGTTACTTGTATATGCCTATAAAATCATATTTATGTTTCCATTGCTCATGTTCAAAGATATTTATGTATGGTTCATCCAGTCTTTCCTATTCAACTTTTAAGGGCTGGGATATTTTGCCTCTACTGTAAATCCTTATAATGTTCTATACATTGTAAATGCAATAAAATGTTAAAATTATAGTTAATGGCAGCAGATTTTTATATGTATTTATTTGATAGTGTTATCACTTTGGATAATAAGTTTGTTTTTTGTTAATAAAGATTGTTCATAAAGTCTAGGGAGAATTAAGTCATACTGGTTTCTTTAACAATACCTAATGAATTCTGCATCTATCCACATTACTTTTTTGTAAAACTAAATTTTTACCAACATTTTCTCAAATCTTTGATTAAAACTAAAATGTAACTCCTTTATTTTGAGATAATCTGGAGTCTTAGTAGACAGATTAAATACCCTCTCTTTTATGCTCTTTTTGTTTCCAACAACCTCCATCAGGCTTGGCACAGAAATCCAGGGCTTTCACTAAGTCCTACATTGTCAGAAATTATTAGTTTCTCAATTAATGGATAGTGGGTAAATTTTGTTTGTTCTTACCAAAAAGTTCATTTTTAAGACCTAGAAAGTCAATGTGTATTTGGGGCTGGGAAAGCATATTAGAACAAAACTAGCTATGTTTAAAATAGCAGAATTAGTCATATTATGCTGTAAATAATAGCAGCTCCAGAATGGCTACAATGAATTTAGAATTTCCAGAATTTGGAAATTAGCAAGCCTTATACCTTTTAGGGGGTTTTTCCTTAAGGGCTATAAGCATAATGATAAGAAAAGAGAGAGTAGACAAGACTACAAGTTTGTGTTTTGAGGGCCCACATTCCAAATGTAAAATCTTTCCTCTTGTAAAGACTCCCCATCTAGAAGGGGTCATACTTCAACTCGCTGTCAATTAGCACAGATGGTGAACATCCTGACAGAGGAGAGCAGGAGGGAACAGAGAGGCACAGAAAGAGACTTCTACCTTGCAATTCTCCATGAGTTGGTCTGACTGTTTTCATCTACAAAATTTGCAAATCCAAAAGTAGTTAGGAGATGTAATTCTGAGGACTGGTTTTAAATAAAATACTATTTATATCCTGAATGTACATTCTGAACCAAAGAGCTCCCTTCTAGTTCCTTGATGTCTAGGTTTTGTTTTTGTTTTTTAAAGAAATGAGTTTGATTCTATCATTGGGTTTGATTGAAATGTCCCTTTGCTTCCATCATGTTACCCACGCCTAATCAGTCTGTGAATGCCAATGGTGAGGGAGTTTCACATTGCAGTAGTAACTCAAATTTGTTTAACCATATTATTTGTTTATATGTTCTGCCACCTGTTTGACCTGGCCTGTTTGGCCCCACTTAGCCAAATCTATCTGTGATCTATGGTGATTGATGGTATAGCCAAATTAACCTCCCATTCTGGCCATGTACCTACCAACAGTGGTGGGCAAATGTGATTCCAAAAGTAGGAAGAAGAATCTCTTGAATTGAACAACCAATGAGTAAAAGAAGTCAAAGGGAAATAATAATTAAAAAACCGTAAAACTAATGGCAATGGAAACACAACATACCAAAATCTATAGGATGCTTCAAGAGCAGTTTAAAATATATATATATTTTTATTGATTTCAGAGTGGGGAGAGGGATAGAGATAATGATGAGAAAGAATCATTGATTGGCTGCCTCCTGCAAGCCCCCTACTTGGGATTGAGCCCACAACCCGGCCATGAGCCCTGACTGGGAATCAAACTGTGACCTGGATTGCACTCAACCACTGAACCACACCCGCTGAGCTGCAAAAGCAGTTTTAAGAAAGACATTTATAGTGATAAATTCCTACTGGTAGATTAAGAAAAATGATCTCAAACTAATTTTATACCTCAAGGAACTAGAAAAAGGCAAACAAACTATGCCAAAGTTAAGAAAAGAACGAAAATAGTGAAGATCAGAGCAGAAATAAATGAGAGACCAGAAAAACAATAGAAAAGGTCAATAAAACAGAGTTTTTCTCAAAATGATAAAACAGACAAGCCTTTAGCTTGATTAAGAAAAAAATACAGGCTTAAAATCAGAAATGAAAGGATACATTACAACCGATACCACAGAAGTAGAAAGGATTATAAAGACCATTATGAACAATTACATGCCAACAAACTGGATAATCTAGAATCTTACCTGATAATAGACAAACATGTAAATTAACCATCTCCACTATGCTCACCAGCCAATCAGGAGAGTATGCAAATTAACCCAACAAAGATGGCAGTTAATTTGCATATGTAGGGGCGAAGCGAAGACGGAAGGCTCCGTCCGGAGCCACAAGGACTGAAGGCTCCATCCGGAGCCATGAGGACTGAAAACTCCGGCCAGAGTGAAGGCCTGGGTCCCAGGTGCTGGAGGAAAACCGGTGCCGGCAGCCAGGGGAAGGGAGGGCCTATTGCACGAATCTCTTCATGCAACAGGCCTCTAGTAAATAGATAAATGCCTAGAGACAACCTACCAAGGCTGAATGATGAAGAAATAGAAAATTCAAACAGTTCAATAACAAGGAGACTGAATCAGTAATCAAAAACCTCCCAACAAGGAAAAATACAGGACCAGATGTCACTGGTAAATACTGCTAAACATTTAAGAAGAATTAATACCAATCCTTCTCAAACTCTTCCAAAAAATTAAAGAGGAGAGAGCATTTCCAAATTCATTTTACAAGGCTAGCATTACTTTGATAGCACAGCCAGATAAGAACACTGTAAGAAAAGAAACTTACAGACCAATGTCCTTGATGAATATAGAGGCAAAAATTCTCAACAAAATGTTAGCAAATGAAATTCAGTAACACATTAAAAGGTTCATACATCATAATCAAGCAGGATTTATCTCTCAGATGCAAGGATGGTTCAACACATGCCAATCAATAAATGGGATACACCATATACACCATATTAATAGAGTTATAGGTAAAATCATGATAATCTTAACAGGTGCAGAAAAGTTATTTGACAAAATACAACATCTGTTCATGATAAAAACAAATTTAGTATAGAAGGAATACACCTCAACACAATAAAGGCCATATATGATAAGCCCACAGCTAACATCATACTCAATGGTGAAAGATTTAAAGCTCTTCCTCCAAGTCTTAGATGAGGAACATGACAAGGATGTCTACCAGTACTCAAATCACTCTTACTCAACATCATACTGGAAGTCCTAACCAGAGCAATCACTTCATTCTTTCAAGATAAAGAAATAAAAGGTATCCATAAGTGAAATAAGCCAGTCAATGAAGGATAAATACCACATGATCTCACTCATTTGTGGAATATAATGATCAACACACACTGATGAACAAGGACTGATCCAGAGACAGAGAAGAATTGGTTGGACTGTCGGGCCTTGGAGGGAAGGTAGGGGAGGGTGGGGGTAAGGGGGAGAGATCAACCAAAGGACTTACATGCAAGCATATAGGCCTAACCAATGGACACGGACAATTGGGGGGGTGAGGGCATGAGTGGGGGGTGGGAATAATGTGGGGATAAGGACACATGTAATATCTTAATAAAAAATATATTAAAAAAAGGTATCCAAATCAGAAAGAAAGAAGTAAAATTGTCTATCATTATAGATTATATGATCTTATATAGAGAAAATCCTAACAACCAAAAAACTGTTATAACTAATCAACAAATTTAGTAAAGTTGCAGGATATTAAATCAGCATGCAGAAATAAGTGTGTTTTTATACACCAACAAAATAACTGAAAAGTAAGTAAAACAATTTCACAATATCAACAATAATAAAACGGGAATAAATTTAACCAAGGAGGTGAAAGATCAGTACAATTAGACTATAAGACTTTGCTGAAAGACATTGAAGAAGACACAAACAAATGGAAAGATATCCTGAGTTCATAGAACAGAAGAAATAATATTGTTAAAATGTTCATACAACCCTAAATCATCTCTAGATTCAATGTAATCCCTATCAAAATCCCAATGGCATTTTTCACAAAAATACTTTAAAAATCCTAAAATTTGTATAACCCCCAAAGACCCCAAATAGCCAAAGCATTCCTGAGAAAGGACAAAGACTGAGCATCATACTTCCTGACATAAAACTATAATACAAAACTATAGTAAGCAGAACAGTATGGTACTGTCATAAAAACAGACACATAGAACAATGGAATGTAATTGAAATCCCAGAAATAAACAGCCAAATGTATGGTCAAGTAAAACATGTCAAGGAAGCTAAGAAGACTCATTGGGAAAAGGGTGGTCTCTTTAATAAATGGTGCTGGGAAAACTGGATAACCATAGGCAGAAAAATGAAACTGGATCCCTATCTTACACTACTCACAAAAAAGTAACTCATCATGAACTAAAAACTTAAACAGAAGATCTGAAACTGTAAAACTAGAAGAAATTTAGAGGAAAAGCTCTTTGATGTTGGTTTTGGCAACGTTTTTTTAATATGGCACCAAAAGCACAAGCAGTAAAAGCAAAAACCAAAAGGTAGGACTACATCAAACAAAATGCTTCTGTCTAGCAAAAGAAATAACAAATGAAAAGGCAATGAGAAAATATTTGCAACACATATCTGGTAAGCAGTTAATATCTAAATATATAAAAACTCATACAACTCATTAAAAAATCCAATTAAAAAATAGGAAGAAGAACAAATGGATAGACATTTTTTCCAAAGACGTACAAATGATTAACAGGTACATGAAAAGATGTTCAACATCACTAATCATCAGGGAAGTGCAAATCAAAACCACAATGAGATGTAACCTCATACCTTCCAGATTGGCTACCATCAGAAAGACAAAAGATAAATGTTGGCAAGGATGTAGAGAAAAGGGAATCCTTGTACACTGTGGCTGGGAATGTAAATTGATGTAGCCACTATGGAAAACAATATGGTGGTTCCTCAAAAAATTAAAAATAGAGCTACCAAATGATCCAGCCTTCACATTTTAGGTATATATCCAAAGGAAAAGAAAACAGATCTGCAAGGCATATCTGCACTCCCATATTTATTGCTAAGTGAAATAAATCAAGAAAGACAAATATGATATCTCTTATATGTGGAATCTGCAAAAAGCCAAACTTATAGAAACAGAGAATAGAATGGTGGTTACCAGGGGCTGGGAGATTGGGGGCAATGGGGATATGTTGGTTGCTCAAAGCATACAAATTTCCTGTTAGAATATAAATTCTGGGGATCTGGGGATCTAATGCACAACATAGTAATTAAAAGGCTTAGAGTGGGCGGGGTCACGCACCTATGACATGAGGCCATAATGTATCAAAATAACTTTTATTTCAGGCACCTGGGTGCAGGTGGACTGAGTCCAAAAAAAGAATCAGCGGTGACTGAAGGGAGAGGCAGGTTTTTATTAGCTTCTGCTGGCTCTAAGCAGTTCTGCTGATGTACAGAGCTTGACTGACGGATCCCATCTTTCCTTGGTTCCTCCCGGTGTCAGATGTCTAGTAGTTATCTAGGCTATGCCGAGCTCAAGGCTGCAAGCTTTCTGCAAGGTATCTGCTAAGCACAATAAGTTTCCTCTGCCCCCATTTTATTCTCTTTAACCCTTTCAGTAATAATAGTTAACAATACTTTATTATATACTTGAAAGTTTCTAAAAGTAGATTTTAAATATTCTCACTGAAAAAAATAAATGGTCATTGTGTGATGTAATAGAGGTGCCAGCTAATGCTACAGTGGTCATCATTTTACAATATCTGAGTGTATCAAATCAACACACACACCTTAAACTTACATAGCGGTATATGTCAATTATATCTCAACTAGTGGTGTGGTGCACGGATTCATGCACATTGAAAGGAAATTAATTAGAAGAAAGATTTGTGTGGTAATTACATTACTGCAAAAAATTACATGTCAAAATAGTATATACAATATAGTATTATAAGATTAAAACATGCTTGCGATTGGTGCCAGTGAGAGCTTCATATGTATCATGCATGCACGAGTCAACATTTACTTTTAAATTGCCAGTGTGCGTCATATGCACCAGTTGGTCAGTCGGTCGACAGTCAGTCAGACATACAGTGGGTCACTGAGCCTTTAATATATATAGATAAGGTTGACAAAAATTAGGAATACTAATATATTAAGTCTAAAGTTTTGCTACCTCAAAGTATCCTCAAACATCTCCATAGAAATTTAAATATTTTTCCAAAATACTTTCAAAAACCTGTTTAATAGTACAATGCAATTCAGTCCATGATATACTTTTGGCAATTTAATGAAATGGAAAACACAGATTAAATTTCAACATACTGTGAGATTTCAAAATGAATGTTAAATATAACTATTTCCTTTCCCCATAGAATTTTTTTTCTTAAATTTACCAGTGAGATACATGGATATTGAAAATTCAAGGAAACCACGAATCTTATTTTAATTATTTATATTTAAACTAACCTGTGTAAAGGATGGGGAAATTATGAAAATAGAATTAGAAATCTGAGAAGTTAAAATTACATAAAATAGATTTTAAAGTTATTTGAATAGCAGATGCTTTCATTTTTGTTTAACGTGTAGGAAAAACAAGTATCAATGCATAATTCATACAAATGGCCATCCAAATCACTAAACACCCCTATAGGGATTGTTACTAGAAGGACTGATTGCCATTCTTTTATGTGATAAATCCTTAATAATGTGATTTTATTTTAATCAAAACAAGAAATAGGAAGAAGAGTGATGACAACCCAAAGCAGTTTTATTGTAATGTTGATTTATATCCATATATAAAATTTCTGTATTATGATTGCTGACATTGATTTGGGAAATTCTTTAGGAGGGTTCTTCCCATCTCCAGGACATTTTAGCTGGGTATATTTCCTATGTCATAAATTTTCTGGTCAGAGTGCTTCACGTGTATTTTCCCTCAGTTTTCTAGTGGGGAAAACTGAGAACAACAATGAGTTTTGTACTTCTGCGGTGGCCTCACTAAGGGTGCTTGGTGTAGTGTTCTGATTCGGCGAGCCTGGCCCAGGAAGTGCTCAGCCCTGAGGACTAGCTGCGTGACAGGTGTGTCCAGACATCTGTATAAATTTGGATCTAACATTAGGCTAGAAGAACTTACTCCCTGTGGCACTGGAGCAAGAGTCCAAGAGGGAAGTGGCTGAGTTCTTGACTCACTTGCTTCATGAACTTGAATAAGCCACTTAATTTCTGTTGTCCCAGTTCTCCAACTCAGATGACAGAAATAACAGTCCTCCCCTGACTACAGTACAAAGCTGCCGAGAGCCCAACCAGATTAAGTGGTTACACGTTTTATAAATCTGAAGGGATTTGGTGAGGATGGTGCTGATAAAATCAGGGCCTGTGCTCAGAGGGAGTTGAGCAAACATTTGGAGTGAGTCTATCAGCTCACTGGGATAGCCATAGCTTAGGGCAGGGACATGCCAGAGCGGAATCTAAACAAAACAAATGGACTGCTTTTGAAGCCCTTCCTTTATGAGGGTGGGTTTGTGATAGGAAACCAGTTTGCTTATGGTGGTGTGAGCTGTGTAGGGTGTGGCACAAATGACCTGCTACTTTTGTTTCCATTTTTTATTTCCAGGTTTCTGTGAGTTTCTCTCATCTTGTTTCCTGTTTTTCCTGAAAGCCCTAGTATATGAATATCTTTTTTCCTGCAGGTGTTAGTAACTTCTTTTATCCTTCCGGACATTCCCAGCAATCATTGTCTTCCATGTGGCTTCTATGACTTGGGTGAGTGATATATTAACAAAAAGGAAGATTTCCAAAGCAAGGGACTTCTGTGTGGGCACTAGTATGAGGCATTCTTACTTGAAATGATGACATGGATTTAAAAATCTAGACAGTAAATTTTTAGAAGCTCAGTTAAGTTTTAAAAACTATAATCTACAGTTGAATTCTGTTAAAACATAACTTCGTTGTTAAACTGATGCCAATAAACTGTCAGTAAATAATGAAACATCACCCTCAAACAACTGAGAAAGTGCCTGATAGCACTACTTAAAAGAGCCTTATTATATATAACATGAATCTGCATGCATATGTATGTTATTATACAAATATATACATACTAGAGGCCCGATGCACGGGATTCGTGCAAGGAGCTCAGCCCTCACAGCCTAGGCCCTCACAGCCCTGACTTTGTCTGGAAGGTCATCTGGAAGGTCGTTCAGCTGTCTAGTCTAATTATCATATTACGCTTTTGTTATAGAGATATTAATTTCTTTATGTCTTTGTGTTTCTTAATAGAACATCATTAAAAAAAAAACACCTTTATTTAACTTAGAATTCATGTTTAGGGTATCCAATTTTTATGTCCTTGAGTTTTATACTAATTGTAGCTGCTTGGAGAAGTGACAGCTCACCCTCAGTGTCACTGCTGGCTTCCCAGGCTGCTGAAACTACTGCTGCTCCAGAGGCCTCCCTGGGGACTACTCTGGGATGGAAATTCTCAGCCTCAACTGGAGTAGAGCAACACTAAGGAAAAAGAAAGAAAATGTAATTTTCCAAAGTCAACTTCTCATAGAATGGCCCTGTCTTCTTAAGGGTAACTCTCAGGACACTTCATAATGTTGAGAGGAGTTATACCAGCAAAGAACCCTGCTATGTTGGAGCCTTAAGCTCAACACAGGTACGAAGTCTTGAGAATTAAAATTTTAAAAATAACCTTTGTACATGAAAGCTTTTCAGTGATTTTTAAAAAAATATATTCTAGCTCCAAGTATTGTATGTACTTCTCCCATTCAGAAAGAACTTTTCCCAAATCAGTAATTGCCATGTTTGCTATTTATTTTAACTAAAGTCTACACATATATTTTACGTTTTCCAGATCATACATTGCTCTAAATAGAGAACTTTCAAGAAAATATGTTGGTAATAATTGAACAAATATTGATGTAATTTCACACATCATTTTTGGTAAACCACTGCTTAAAATTATAATAAATCCAGCCATCTTTGATCTTTGGCCAAGCTAAGTATTCTTTGAACTTGCCCAAGTTTTGTTTTTATTTTCTTTACCACTTATAGAAGGGAAGTTTGCTGGGTATATAAATTGTTTTTTTAATTATTCTCCCACATTTTATGGAGAAGCTAAGGATTTATGTCATTAAACATGTTTATAAGGAAATCTATGAGATGAAAACTGTTATAAGAGGTCATGGTATTTTGGATATGTTATTCTTCTTAAGTAAAGTCTAAGTGTCCATAAAGAAACATTCCAACGAAGCATTGTGTTGGCATTTGTGGTTTGGGTGCGATGCCATTCATCCTACCTTTTGCTTTCATTCTTGACTCCTACAGTCTCTTCTCCACAAAGAGTTTCTTTAGTAATGGTAAGTCAAATGATGTCATTCCTTGTATGATGACTATGATGCAATGATGACCTATCTAACTCAAAATGAAATCCAGAGTCCTTACTTTGGCTTAAGAACAGGGTTACCACCTAATTTATCATTCAAATTGGACTATTTTGCTAGTGAAAGAGGCCTTAAGAGTAATTACACCAGGACAACAGGTGTAAACCATGGTTATCCCAAGCAATTCAGGACATAGAGGCAGCTAGAAGGCCCTAGCCAGGATTGCCTCAGGCTCATGTTCTATCAGTGTCCTCTCTTCTCTCAGTCCTCACTTAGCTCCAGCCTCATTGACCTCCTGAATACTTTTCAAATATAACAGCATGCCCCAGCCACTCGGAATGTTCTTCTCTGAGATATCTGTGTATCTTGCTCTTTTCAGCTTAATCCTGGTCTTTACTCAAATCTCATCTATTCTGAAGACCTTTCCTGACTCCTTCCTAAAGTAGTATCCTTCTTCCCTCATTTACTTACTCTCTTGCCCTGCATTATTTTTCTTCATAACACTTATTGCATCCTGACAGTATATATATATATATATATATATATATATATATATATATATACAATTTTTGTTTTCTAGTTGGTTATGTTTCTGCTATGATAAAACAAGCCCCATCAGTGGGTAAACTTTGTTTTGTTTATTGATGTGTGCCTGGCATCTAGAACAGTGTCCAACACTTAGTAGGTATTTAATCATACTTGATGAATGAACAAACGAATACCTGCAATGGAAATAAGTTGTTGGCTAGAATGGGCTGTTTTAAGAGGAAAGAGCAGCTTCAGTTTACTGACAGATGGCAACTGAGAATGCTTGTATTCCACAAGGGTAATGACCCTCACGGGCAAATGAATGTCTTTACTAAGACCAGAGAGGTGCCAGGAGGAATGTTACAAGATATAAAGAATGAGTTAGGGAACATTTTGGCTAAAGCGAATGGTAAAGATGATACTCTAGAAGAAAATGATGACTCCCAGAGATGTTTTTACCATCTGATTATAGTGAGATCATTTCCTCTCTGGTAATGCATATTTTATGTCTTTCTAATATATTTAATCCATTTAAGTAGCCTACCATGCTTTAGGTCAACTTAATTTTAAAATTGCTTTTCAATTTTTTGATAGTATTAGTTTTAGAAAATCCCTTAATAGATTTGTTATCTTATAAATAATAATATTTAACTATCAGAACATCACTTATATGCCAGGTATTACTTTAAGTGTTTTACAAATACTATCTTACTTAATCCTCCCAGCAATGCTATGTGATCTTGGTATTCCCATTATCCACAATTTGCAATAAAGAAACTGAGGCACAAGAAGGTTAAGTCAGTCTAACTTCAGAGCCCCACTGCCTTTGCCATATTGTGTAATTTATTTGTGGTTATTGTTTTATAATCATCCTTAGTTTATTATGCCTGTTAGTCTCTGTATTCCAATAGACACCCTAAAAGCACTCCCTGATTTCTCTGGAAAATTCTGAATGTAACCTTTTGTGATTCCATCTAGTTAAACCACTACGAGTTGTTTTTCCCTTAGCTGTTATTACAGTGGATTTTTATCTTGGTTATTTATTTCATTGTTTATGGTGTGTCTTTTCTCACTAGAATGGCCACCTTTCAAGGGTAGGGACCTGTTGTCCTCACTGCTGTACTCATGTGTAAGTGCCCAGGATGTAGCAAATGTTCAATAACTATTAGTTGCACAAATAAATACTGAATGGATGAGTTGTACTAAAACTGTATTTTTTTCTGTATGACTAATATGATTCAATCAGCCACCCAATATTTATGAGCACAAATTCTGCGCCTAGTACCATACTCCAAATACAGCCCTTGCTAAATGCAGGGTCCTCCTCTAAGCACTTTATGTGAAGGAAGAAACTCTTTTAATCTCTATAATAACCCTGTGAGGTGGTCTGAAAGGATTAAAAAGCACACATATATACATACATGTACATATATATATGTACATACATACAATGGAATGTTATTCAGCTTTGAAAAGGAAAGAAATTTGGACATATGTTACAACATGGATTAAACATGAGGACATTATAGTGAGTGAAATAAGCCAGTTGCAAAAAGATAAATACTGCATGATTCCACTTATATGAAATACATAGAGTGGTTAAAATCATAGGGATAGGAAGTCAAATGGTGGTTGACAGGAATTTGGGAGAGGAAGCAATAGAGAATTATTGTTTTGTAGTATAAAGTTTCAGTTTTACAAGATTAAGATTTATGGAGATGGATGTTGGTGATGATTGCACAACGTTATGAATGTTTTTAACATCACTGAGCCATACACTTAAAAATAGTTAAGATGGTAAATTTTTTGTTTTGTGTATTTTGCCACAATAAAGAAATGAGGGGAAAAAGTGCTATTTGCAACTCAACAGAATCCATTTATAGCTTTTTGATTCCCCATGGAGGATATTTCACTAACATTCAGTTGGTATAAAAGCAGGCATTTCCCAGAGGGATAATCAGAGAAGGCATAATATCCTCTGCAAACTTCAAAGGATATGAGAATGCCTAGAAGGTTTTCTGTTTTGTTTTGTTTTCTGGAGCTTTTTTTTTTTTTTTTTTTTTTTTTTTTTTTTTTTTTTTTAATGATGATGGGGGAGGAGGCAGAATATAAACAAACCAACTTAAAAAGCTTTAAAGAAAATCTATTTATTATGTTCTGATTTCTCTAGTATAATATATTTTATACTACCTATTCTCCAAATCAGTTACCAGAGTTAATAATGTAATTTATAGTTAAGTATTATGCCAGGTGAAGAACATAGGTCCAAGTTCTACGTGAGTTAGATGTGGCTGGAGAGGTTTGATCAACAGAACTCCAGGAAGGGGGGTGGTGGGGTGACTAAAATGCTGAAGAGGATAAAAATAAAAAGCAAGGGAAGGGGAGAAAAAAAGTGATTCAAGCCCTGGCGCCTGTGTGGCTCAACTGGTTGGAGTGTTGTTCTGTACACCCAAAGTTTACAGGTTCAATTCCCCTTCATGGTCCTGGTTGATGTTTCTCTCTCTCTTCCCCACTCTCTAAAAATCAGTGAACATGTCCTAGGATGAGGATTTAAAAAAACACACCTGCAAGTCCACACATTCCTCACTGCCCTCCACGCCTTTTACACAATCATCCACCTTAAGTGGGGCTTTGTGGACATAACCACTCTTTTCCTAGCCATGCTCTTTGCAGCTCTCTGCCAACGTTCCTTTTGCCTCCTGAGTGCCTTTATACAACTTAGATACATACTGAGTTTCTAACAATAGGATTAACTTTGGGTGAAAGAACACTGTGTATTTTGGGTGTGGGTCACTGTTTGCTGTTCTGATTGGCAATGTACACAGTGACTTAAGCAATGCCACTTTGGGCATTTTAGTTTAGGGTGTGGCACAGTCGTCAACTCTTGATTTTTCTTGAGGGCAATTAGCTGAAAACTGGTTTCATTCAGCTGGCTTTGGTTTGTTTGGACCAATGATTTGCTCAAGCAGAAGGTGCTTGCCAGCGACATGGACACAACCTCAACAGAGAGGTTGTTTCTCTGCAGGTTCTCCTATAAAATGACTAGAGGCCCGGTGCATGGGATTCGTGCACCGGTGGGGGGCATGGCCTGCAGGGATCAGCCTGCTGTGGGAGCACTCCTCATCCCGGTCTGCCGAGCGGCTGTGGACCCGTCCTCTGAGTGGCTGTTCCCTAGTCCAGCATCTTCCATGGAGCCAGAGCACTGGCCCCTCCAGGGGACCCAGTCAGGGCTGGGCCCAGGGACAATAGCACTGAGAGGGGGCGGAGTAGGCCTCAGTCCCACAGTGGCCACAAACCCGCCTCCCAGCCTCTGGGGTCAGCTATGCAAGCCCGGTGGCGGCACTGCACGGCCTGTGGGCATCTGGAGGCGGCAGGGAGCAAGGAGGAGGAGCCTGGGGTGAGGAGGCGATCGCAGCCCGGGTTCCTGCCCATGGGCCCAGGGCTTGCAGTGTGAGCAGCGCTCATCCCGGTCAGCAGAGTGGTGCTCCTGCTGTGGTAGCACACTGACCACCAGGGGGCAGCTCCTGCATCCAGTGTCTGCCCCCTGGTGGTCAGTGCGTGTCATAGCGACTGGTCGACAGGTCGTTCTAGTCGTTCCGCCGTTCGGTCGCTGGGCTTTTATTATATAGGATACCATTGACAATCTTTTCTACACCGTGGTGTCCTGGCATCTGGTCTCAGCTTGCTCCAAATGCTCCCTTCGTGGCAACAGGGAACGTTCAGGGAGTCCAAGGACTGATTTCCTCTCGCTGGAGCAGCAGGCAGATGCTGAGAGCAGGGCCCTCGGTCATGGCTACATGACTGGAACAGCCTTGACCTGCTCTGGGAAACAAAAATGATTGCTGAATCCAGAAACATATGTAAGAACACTTTCCCCCCTTAACTCAATAATATTATTGTGAACTTTAGCAAAACAAGCAGTGGTGCTGACTCAGTCTTCTGAGCATTGGCCCTGAACCGGAACCTGAATGTGCTTTTAAACTGAGTTAAGGGTTGAAATGGCGAGTGGACTCATGTAACTCTGATTATAGCTATCTCCTTCGTTCTGGCTTTGTCCCAGAGATTTCCGATGGCTCCAGTGGAGTCAGTATCTCTGATGTGTTTGCAACTGACCTCTAACCCACACGTCAGTGTTATTTTCAGCTGTTCTTTGACAAGGGGTCCAACAGCTGCTGTTTAATACCACAGACAACTTGTGACACACTCTGAGTTTCTAGCAAGAGGATTAATCTGCCAGTCTTGGGCTCTGATGCGAAGCTGTCTATAATTTTCCTGCACAGGCAGTGGAGGGAGAATAAAAATAAAACCTGAAGTACAGTGTTATCTTTTATTTCATTGTAGAAAAATACACATAGTGTTAAACTTTAATTAAACAAAAACATTCTTACTGCAATTAAAAAGTAACAGCAAAGTGTATTACTTCTTCGTATTTGTGATAACTGCGTTTTAAAATGCTGTTCAATGGAGCACAGTAGTCACAAATAAATCCTGAGATGGTAGGTATCTACTGATAAATGCTTGTTGAAATATTTTTTAAATGCCCCGAACACATCTGAAGCTATGAGAAAATGTAACTATCCCATATAAACTTTATTTGACAAAAGGCAGTAAGTTTTAGAAGAGTAGATTACTCTAAAAAGGTATATTTCAAACAGTTTTATGGCTTGCTTAATACCAAAACAAATACCAGAACTTATTTTTAAAATACATTTTGAAAGCTTTTTTTTTTTTTTTTTTTTTTGCCTAAAAAAGTCTTCAAAAGTCCTGAAAAGTTGATATTCCAGTCAATAACTGACTGGTTTCAAAGTCCACTATAACGAGACAGATTCAATGGCAAAACTAACTTGGGTTGTCAGGATGTAACTTTTTTTTTTTTCCATTTGCTATCAAACATCAGCTGATAGGAAGGGAGCTAGAAACTGCCCTCTACATTTAAGATAATGGCAAAAATAACAGGCGCTCACTGTTACCATACTAGGGGTGTGGCGATTCTCTCCCGTTTTCCTCTCTCTCTCTCTCTCTCTCTCTCTCTCTCTCTCTCTCGATAAACTCAATGGGGTTGTCTATTTTTAACCTCCTGTTCTTTGCTTCTGGCAGAGCAATCAGTGGGAGCTCAGCTCTTCCCCTGAATGAATCCAAGTAACCCCGGTGGTTGCCTTCTGAAATGACCAGCAGACGCACATCTGTACAAAGGCTGCCCAGAGTGTAAGCGGCACCTAAGGGACCATGTCCAGCCCAGGAAGCCCTGAAGTGGAGTTTTCTACCACCACAGTCAGCTCAGTGGCTGTGCAGGCTGGGGACTCTAAAATCGTTATCGCTGTCATAAAGGTAAGCTGACAACTTTCTTTTTTCCGTGTAGCTGTGGGCGTCTGGCTGTGGGCTGATAATCCCGAAGAACATTCCACACAAGCAGCAGTACACGGCATATAGGAGCTAACCCAGCAAGCACATCTTACTGCTTTTCTTAAAGCGGCAGCAAAGAGAAACCTTTATTAAGCGTCAGCCAGTTACTATAGTTTCTCTTTCAGTTAGTGAGGAAACATGTACAGCAGCTTGGTGAAAAACAAAACAAACCGTCTATTTTCAATCTGTTTTTTGTGGGTTTTTTTTAAGGCAAGGCATGGGTGATTACAAATTTATGCTTGCCAGGCTGAAGAGGCAAGCGGACCTATGAAACACGAGTGGTTTTTGAGGGGGGGTGGGGTGTGCTGGAAGAGGGAAGGGGAGAGCCTAGCAGATAGGGGGTGGCATTGTTTCGGGCAGGATGGGACCCAGAGAACACCTGACAAGGGGCTCTGACTCATGCCCTCCTTAGCTCTGCTGGTGACAAGGTATAGGCACGGGCAAATCCTTGTCACATTGCTGAGGGCATGGAGACCCTGCCAGGGAAGGCACGAAGGGCATGTGTCAGATTGGCTCTTGACAGCAGGAAGTTGAAGCCACTTCAGGCTAATGTTTTATGCCATGTTTTATGCTAAGCAATTTGTCCATTTGCAAAGATGATAGCACATCTTTAGGTTGAAGACGGTAACTGTGATCTGCTTTCCTATGAAAATGACCTGCAGAACCCTATGAAGCATTATGTATGGATCTAGACAATTCACCACCTAAGGCAGTGGTTGGCAAACCATGGCTCAAGAGCCACATGCGGCTCTTTGGCTCCTTGAGTGTGGCTCTTCCACAAAATACCACGTGTGGGCGCACACATACAGTGCTATTGAAACCTCGTGGCCCATGTGCAGAAGTCAGTTTTCATAGTGG
The DNA here is from genome assembly GCF_964212035.1 of Myotis nattereri. Lineage (NCBI taxonomy): Eukaryota > Metazoa > Chordata > Mammalia > Chiroptera > Vespertilionidae > Myotis > Myotis nattereri. Next base: position 40,160,616 of record NC_138082.1, read on the forward strand.
AGTGAAAGAAGATGTAGTGTTGAGGATTGAGAAAGGTATGTTGAGATGGTTTGGACATACAGAGAGGATGGACGAAAGGAGATAGATGAAACAAGTGTACAAGACGAGCGTGGCTGGGAGAGTTAGAAGGGGTCGATCTCAGCGAACGTACCTCAATCAGACTGAGGACGTTTTTAGCAAAGGCCAGGTTAGGAGTACCCTAATTAAGTTAATAACAATGTACATACCTATATAGTTTAAGTTGAAAAAATTTGGCTCTCAAAAGAAATTTCAATCGTCGTACTGTTGATAGTTGGCTCTGTTGACTTATGAGTTTGCCGACCACTGCCCTAAGGAATTCAGTGTTTAATGAAGGGAACCGGGCAGACAAGCTGGCGCTTACCAGCTGGTTACTTTCCAGAAGCCGTCAGGCTTCATCGAGTGACTTTCTGGCCTTTTGTTAGTGCATGGATGCATGGCAAGGCCTGGTTAATTTCACTGAATTCTGTGAATTTTATGTTCATGTGGAAGTGATAGCAGGAAAGCAGCACTTGACATTGAGCAGAAGGATGGGCTCTGGGGCACCGAAGGCCGCGTGTCCTGGCGGGGCTGTTTCCTGGGCTGTGGAGACTTGGCCCCACATACGCAGGACCTCTGCCTGTTCCCTTGCCCTCTTGTCTCTTCAAAGGCAATGAGTGGACGTGGAAAAAAGCCTGAAGCAAAAGTAGCAGAAATCGATCACTTGCATGTGATTTTGTGATGCTTTGAGTATCTGCAAATTTCAGCAATGAAGGAAAAGAGGCAAACTCACTGTGTAAAAGAAAGTTAACATTCCCTCCAATATGAACTATTTCTTAGAGCAGGATAAGGAATAATGCACATGGAATAAATTATAGGAGAATCAGAACTAGATTGACAGAAAGAAAAAAAATCTCTAAAATCACACTGGAAATTCTTAATTTAACCAAACTGTGTTTCTAAGAACATTCGTTTGTCTCCCTTCCGCAGCTCCTTAAGCTCACTGCCATCCCATATAAAACGAACCCCAACTTATTCAAAGTGCAAAGTCCATCTTAAAGGAAAGACGTGCCTACCTCTGATCTATATGGGCCTCTTGTTTCTACAGGGTCTCAGGGCACTAATTACCTAGAATAGACATGCATTTTTCTCATTTCTCTTTAGCAGTTCACCTAGCCACGGGTATGTGCCTGCTCATGGTACCTGTTGCTTCATCAGTTGTTGCTTCTCAGAGAAACAATTCCTCAGGAATGGCAATGAGCAGTTGTGCCTAGAGCATTGAGGGAGTCCTAAGTGTGGAAAACAAGTCGGCTGCTTTCAAATGGCAGCTGTCACAGGTGTCTGATTTTATTGACATTTTCCTACTTACTTTACTGAGTACCCAACACCAAAAGTTGGAAAATATTATGTTTTCACTTTGAAATAAGATGCAAATCAGTTGTTTCGCCTGCGGCTCAGTCTTTCTGGTTAAACAAGTAAGGTCAATGTAAGGACACTGATCAGCCAACATTGCATCTACAAAACCTTCCCCTTGTGGTGAAGTTTGCATTCTACCTGCCTGAGTGGAATATCACTATTTCTTTGGAAAGTACTTTTGTGAGTGAGAGAATATACAGTTTGTGAATTGTTTTGTAATTTTGTAATATTCAATAATATATAATCTATTGTATGTGTTCCTCAGTTGGGAATGTTAAGTTTAAATACAGGGTGCCAAGAGAAAATCACTTATCTTAAGAATTAAAAAAAGAAAAGAAAAGGCATGGATTTATATTAGACCTGCTATATTTTAATTTATTAAGGCCCATCTCTATGGAAAGAATAAAGTGTTCATAGTATAACTGGAAACTTAAAAAAAAGAAAAAAGAAAAAGGAGAAGGGTGAAGGGGAAAGAACAAGAGGAACTAAAAGTGCTTTTCATTTCGTTTTTATTTTTAGTGTGGCAAATGGGTACAACTTCAGCTTGCTGAGTCACAGCCCAATATTTTAGAAATTGGTAGCAGTCAAGATGAAACCAAGAAACTCCTTCATGATCATGAACTTCTTTTGGCCAAGCTCAAGGTAAGAAAGATACTAAGCTGCGACGCAGATACACTCTGCACAGAAATAAAAACCCACATCTTACACGCCCTCTTGATCCCTCTGCCGTCACCGGCTGCTTTAACAGAGTGCCAGGTAGGTCCTGGAAAACACTGTAGTTACTTATGAGCAAACACCAACAGAGGAAAGAAGTAACAAGATTTTTTAAAACTTCCCCAATGTGATAGAAAATATGGAGTAATAATATTTTTATTGTGGAGAAATAAGTAATTTTTTTTTCCTGGCTGCCTCAGTGAAAATAAAAATCTATCACTTTTCCATTTCATACATCAAACTATCAGGTCACATCAACAGGTCCAGACTTTCTATTGTTAATGACACCTGCCAGCAAGAATAATACAGCTTGTTTTCCTTCTGTTGAACTAGTGAAAATATCTGATTTTGTGTTTAATATGAAGAGTTCTTGATACCAAATAATGCTTTTAGTAAAATCAGAGTTATTATTCCACATGTATTGTGGTTATTTAGTTAAGAATCTAAAAATAATATTGGCTCGTGATGTCCAGATAAGGTATCTATCTAATCAGGGCCAGCTTTATCATCTAGAAGGCCAGTGCAAAATGAAAATTTGGGCTCTCTGTTCAAAAAGCAGGATAAAGCTTTTTCTTGACTAGTCATGATGCTTTTTTGTTTTGTTTGATCATATATATATATTTGCTAATTAATGTCTAGCTCCTTCAGGCATGAGGATATGTGCGGGGTGAGTACAGACTCCCAGGCACGGGGCCTAGGCCCTGGCTCAGTGCACAGGGTGTGGGCTTGACCCCGGCTCTTCCGGAGCTGCATCCTGACCCAGGCCAGGTAGATGGCAGAGGTCACTAAGCAGGGGCAGGGAAGCAGGCAGGGTAGCATAGAGACTATGCCCAGGAGGCAGGACCACATGTGCCCCGAGGCTCCGCTCCTCCATTTCCTCCCCCGTTGTCCCAGTGGACTTCTCTCATAAAACACAAATTCAAAGCTAAGATTATTAAGAGTTTTAAGACAGTGACAGGTAAACCATTAAGCCCCAAGTGGTTTCTCCTTCTGAGGATGGGGCTCTGGGATGCAGCCAGCCCTCTGAGTAATAACCATCATAGGCAAGTGAATGCCAATCCAAGATCAAAGAGGTTTGATTCAGAGGCCCAGGAGGACTAGACGTTCTGTGTTTTTAGTATTTTAATGTTACTGGCTTCTTTGAACATGTTGGCTGGAATTTATACTCACTTCCTAGATTTAGAGGCAGATCTGATCTGCATTTGAATAACACTCATAGTGGTTTTCTGATTGGATGGTAGTAAAAGTAACTGAGTAAATCAGACTGAGAAGTTGAAGAAAGAATTAGTGCTGAAGCAGGGGCCAGTGGATTCCAGAACTGATTCTCTTGTTTAGACAGCTCCTAGCTCTGGGCTCTGGGCTCGGTGCTGTCCTTCAAGGTAGAAATCTCTGGCCACTAGCAAGTCCTTTGAATATCTACAAAACCACATTATAACGTGAAAGAGCACTGACCCAGGAATCAAAACAGCATTATGCACCTGTTTCTGAAATTAATCTGGACTTGAAACTACATCTTTTCTCCAGGTCCCACCGACAGTTGGTACCCAGCCATCATTTTCAGGTTCTCTGGAGGACGGGGTGGTGGTGAAGCTCATGGCAGTCTGGGTCTCTCAGGCCATTCTTTCCGCACCTGCTCCATTCCTGTCCAGGCCCACAATTCCAGGGAGAATGCTTTCTTAGGTGCAGTAATTCAGCTATCCCCAAAACTCTTCTCAAATTTGCATACTTAGATCCAGGAACTCAGCTGGGAAATGGTTTTTCATTTAATAGGACCCATCGTCAAAAAGTGCTTATTGTTCTAGATTCTAGAGTTGTGTCCTTTTAAACCAGTCTTCTGGCAATGGACTAGCCTTCTGGACTCTAGGCTTTTTATCTGTGAGATGAGGGAAGCTTCATAGTGATTGTATATCTTACCATAACGTATCATGGGACTGTGAGAACATACTCCCTCTTTGCATGTGGGTTTAGGATCACAAGATCTCAAGTGAAAAGGATTTTTTACTTCACATGGGCCTTTAGCCAATGACCTCTTAATGTTCATCTCGCATACCGTTGCCTACCCCACACACCACTGTCAACCCAACCCTCCATCCCAAAGAAATTTTAAATAGTAGCATCATTTTCCAATGTTACTGGTTTTGACAAAGTTAAAGGGTCTGGAATCTGTTCCAGATTTGATGACAAAAGATTTTTTTAAAGAAAAAAAATGTGAATGTGAATTCACTTTTGAAAATGAACAGATCAACCAATTTACTAGTTATTATGCTGCCAGGGTAGGCACAACCTTAACCTATAACAGAAAGTTGTTGGACCCAACTTAGTTTTAATATGAGCTTTTTAAATGATGGGGCATTAGTAGTTCAATAAGCCAATAATATTTAATGTTTAATGTTCATTCCAGTCTGTTTCTTCCTGCATTTTGTTCTAATTATAAAGAAGTGCAAGGTTACGAGTATTGGGAGGGTGTAGGAATTCAGTGCTGAGTCCACTCGGATTTAAGCAAAGTAGTTAGCCTCTCTGGGTTCAGGTTTTTTATTTGAAAAATTACCGTATTAATAGTTATCTTCAAACAATTGAAAAGGAAATTTTGTGGAGAAATGCAATGATGTATGAAAGTGCCTGTTGCCTTTAAAAAGGTGGTATAATTGTTCTGTTAATAATTAATATATTGGTATAATTTGCATGTTTAATTTGATAGAAAAGCTATTTTCTCCTTTCCATTGAAAAGTCATCTCAAACCCTAGTAATTTAGACTAAAGGGAAAAATTCTGGAAACACTGAATTTTTATGAGTGTTTCTAATGTTGATAATGTCTATCAATCCCCCAGAGGTTTTATTTCCTTTACAGTGGTGTACTTAACTCCAATAGAGGATCCAGAGAAAAAATATTCAGTGGGGAAAATGTAATAATGTGCAAAAAGCATTAACTCCCAAGGGCACCTAGATTCCCAGACCACACTTGAATTATTTACAATGAGAAAGAAGGAATTTGGGAAAGAGAAGAGGGATGTAAGCCAGGTAAAGAAGATCTGCCTGTAGCCACTATGACATTGCATCCTCAGGCGATTCAAGGAGGGAAAGAGGAGTTGGAAATACCTCAGGGATGTTGTTGAGAAAGTTCTTCCTCTCCAGAGGAATTACAACGATAAGAACTAAGAAAGCCTCTGGCACTGGCTCTGTATTTGTAGATATATGAATATGTATATACACAGTTATGTATATTTGTAGATAATGTGACTTTCAGTGAAAAATGACCCTTTAGAATATAAAACACTAAAATATTTCACCCCTGACTTGACTAACACATCTCTTGGTTCTCTGATTCTGACAAAATCTCTGACCTAATGAATGCTTATTTTTGTCCTATTTCTGGTTATGTAGCTAGAAATGAATAGTCAAACTATATGGTAGTAAAGATAAAAGTCTTATTAAAACTTGCCTTAAATAAGGAATAGTGTGGTTTCCTGTTATAAACTGGAGTTTTTACTAAGAATTCATTGTTTAAAATTTTTATTGTGCTAAATTATAGGGTGTCCCTAGAAATGTATACACACTTTAAATGATTATAAAGTCATTGTTTATTAACATACAGTTCCTTTTCAAACTTTAAAAGAATCTACAGAAATGAATAATTTTTTTGGTCAACACCTGTTTTCAAACTGATGGCCATTCTGGTCCAGGCACTGCTGATAACGCAAAGCAATTGAATTGCAAATAACAAGAATCATTTTTTTTTATATATATATATTTGTGTGCCCTCAATTCATAGACTGTTGCTGGTTTTGTACCGTAAACTTTGTCTTTTATATATCCCCATAATAAAAGTCTAGTAGATCAATTTTCTTTGTTTAAAGCTTAGTCTGGCTTCACCTATTATTTGAAATCAGTTAAACCCGAAAAGGGGTGAAAATTAAGTGAGTTATCAGCTGTTAAAGTGTGTATTCATTTTTGGGACACACTGTGTTCCCTGAAAAATGTATACACACTTTGAATAATTATAAAGGCAGTGTTTGTATATCAACTGCATTTTTAAACTTCTGGTAGTATTTTAGGATGAATTTCCTTTGTTCAAAGCTTAGTCTGCTATCAGCTGTTAAAGTGTGTATACATGTTTTTGGGATACCCTGTATATATAATATAAAATTTTCCATTTCAACCATTTTTTAAGTATACAATGCAGTGGCATTAATTACATTCACAATTGTGTGCAAAAATCATTACTATCTATTACCCAAACTTTTTCATTACCTCAAACACTTTGAACCTAATAAGCAATGACTCCCATTCTTCCCTTCCCTAGTAATCTCTAATGTACTTTCTGCCTCTATGAATTTGTCTATTTTAAGTACTTCAGCTAAATGGAATCATATAATACTTGTTTTTTTGTGTGTGTCTGGCTTATTTCACTTAGTCTATGATGTCTACAAGGTTCATCCATGTTGTAGCATATTTCAGAACTTCATTCCTTTTTAATGAATGAATAACATTCCACAGTGTGGGCATATACCACATTTGGTTATCCATCTTATGCTGATGGACACCTGGGTTGTTTCCACTTTTCAGCTATTGTAAAATGCTACAGTGAACATGGGCATACAAGTACCTGTTTGTGTGTCTGTTTTTAATTCTTTGGGTTATATACCTATGAATGGAATTGCAGAGTGATATGGCATTTCTCTGCTTACCTATTTGGGGAAACACCAAAATGTTTTCCACAGCAGCTATATCATATTACATTCCTACCAGCAATATATAAGTGTTTCAATTTATTCATATCCTTCCCAAAACTTATTATATTCTGGGGTTTGTTTTTTTTGTTTTTATTATAGCCACCCTTCTAGGTGTGAAGTAGTATTTTAGGGTGGTTTGATTTGTATTTCCCTAATGACTAATGATGTTAAGCATATCCTGTGCTTACTGGACAATTGTATAGCTTCTTTGAAGAAATGTCTATTCAAGTCCTTTGCACAGTTTTTAATCGGGTTGTTTGTTTTTTTGTGTTGTTGAGTTGTAAGAGTTCTTTATAACTTTTGGATATTATTCTCTTATCAGATGTAGATTAACCAATATTTTCTCCCATTCTGTAAGTTGTCTTTTCACTTTCTTGATAATGTCTTTTAATAAAGTAAAACTATATGACTTGAACTTATATATTAGAGAAAATTTTATGGTATGGGTATTGTGAATGTGATAGAGCCCCTGAGGACAGTATTAGAAGAGGAATAACCCATTTTACATGATCTGTGTCATAGTGGTGTTTACCCTAAATGTTTGCTTCATATAGGAGATCCATTTTTTCTCTATCCCTGTTTTCCTATAGACCCACAAGTTAGAAAATCCTGCTCTCTCAGAACTGTTGGGGAAGATGCTTTCACCCATCTCTTCTCCTCCCTTTCTCTTCCCTGAAGGAGTGAGGGGGCTGTGTTACAGGCTCAAGCAGACCCTGACTACCCATGGGCTACAGTTTTCTACTCTCTCTGCTTCTGCAGAAGGAGTCCACAATTCCACTCACCCAGGGCACCTCCGACCTAACACTTTCCACAGGCAGGTCCCAAGCACTAGATTTTAGGGAGGAAGAAGTAGAAAGTCAAAATCAACCCCATCCTCCAGTCCAGCCTTAGTAGTAATAGGAACAGATATTTTGGTCCCTATCTGACCTTGGTATCTATTTTACAGAATCTTGAGGGGAAAGAGGAGAGATTAATTGGCACCTTCCAGATTGCAACACATAATTGATCTGTGTGTGGCTCAAAGGGCTCTGCGCCTTAGTGTCCTAAACATGTAAAGTGCCTGCCGTATTTTTCACTGATCATTTTGAAGAAGGTCACTGAGATAAGATACGAACTATACAGGGCTCTTGAGAGAGTGGAAACTAGTGGGCAATTTAATTTCCCTTTTACTCTTTTTATTTTTAAAAAAATATTTTTTTTTATTGATTCCAGAGAGGAAGGAAGAGGAAGAGAGAAAGAAATCAATGATGAGAGAGAATCATTGATTGGCTGCCTCCTGCATTCCCCCTACTGTGGATTGAACCCATAACCCTCGACCAGAATCGAACCTGGGACCCTTCAGTCCGCAGGCCGACGCTCTATCCACTGAACCAAACCAGCTAGAGCCCTTTTAGTCTTTTTAAAATGGAGAGCTTTTTCCATTAAAAAACAAAAATAATCTTTTCACAACTATGAAACAGCAGAACCTCTGTACAGAGACCCATGTGGAAAAAACTCCCAACAACGGCACTGCCTGAGATCCTGGCTGACAGCCATCCAACCTGCTGGTCATGTGAGTTTGCTATTGACCCATCTTGGAAGTGGATTCTCCAGGCCTGATTGAGTTTCCCAGCTGACCTGTGTGAGGCAGAGACAGTTCTTCCCCACTGAGCTCTTCCCAAATCTAGAATCATGAGCAAAATGCATAATTGTTGTTTTAGGTCATTAGAATATGCAACACCTTATTACACAGCAACAGATAATTGGAACAGAAGACAACAGCTATGATGGCTGTTTACTTGGTGTTTATTTGGTGACAAATAACATAAAGCCCAACCAATACTGGCTTAACCACCCAAGAGTTTGTCTATGTCGCAACAAGAAGCCTGAGGCTTAGTATAATCTTCCACAGCATCAAACATTACTGTGAGGATATAGATATGAAGATGCTTTGCTATGATATTGAGCATATTTTCACATGTTTTTTGTTGTTGTTGTTAATCCTCATCCAAGGATATTTTTTTCCATTGATTATTAGGGAGAGTGGTAGAGAGAGGAAAAGACAGAGAAAAACATTGATGTGAGAGAAACACGTCGATTGTGTTGATTTGTTGCCTCCTGCACGAGCCCTAACCAGGGCCAGGGCCAGGGGTGAGCCTGTAACCTTGACCGGAATCAAACCCGGGACCCTTTGGTCTACAGGTTGATGCTCTATCCACTGAGTCAAACCAGCCTGGGCCCACATGTTTTGTTTTGTTTTAAATAGAATAACCTAACTGGAAACAAAACAATGTCCAACAATAGGGGGATACATTTATAAGCTGATGGTTTATGATTGTTTATGATTATGCTGAGTCCCCTGCTTCTTGTTGTGACATAGACCAATTCTTAGGTGTTTAAGCAAGTTGGTTGGGCTTTATGTTATTTGTTACCAAACACATTCCTATTTGAAACCTGGGTCAAAAGCTAGGATCCCAATTAACATTTTTGAGATCATAGGCCTATAGCCTCCAAGATATTAATTGTTTATTTAGAAAATAATTCTTCTTTAAAGTATAAATCCATGAACAAACATTTTTTACTGAAAGTAGAACCCATAGATCTTATTAGTTATGACAAAAGGTCTTGGTCTGAGATTGGACTGACAGTTCAAGAAATATAAATGAGGGGTGGCTGGGGGAAGAAGGTTGCACAGGACCCACTCACCTTCACTCCCATTCTTTTTTTAAATTGAATTTATTGGTGTGACATTTCTTAATAAAAATATACAGGTTTCAAGAGTACAACTCAATAAAACATCATCTGCAAACTGCATTGTGTGTTCACCACCCAAGGTCAAGTCTGTTTCTATGCCCATTTATCCCCCCTTTATCCGCTTCCACCTCCCCCTCACCCCCTTCCCCTCTGGCTGTCACCATACTGTTATCTGTGTCTATGTGTCATTGCACTTAGTAAGTGTGTATTGCACTTAAATGAGAAAGAGGCGATTTTTTGGTTTTATTTTGTTTGTTTGAAGTATGCTGTGACACCTACCTAATTAGCTTGAGCAGAACTCATCTTTTCCAAACTGTAGACTTTGTCTTAGATATCTTTTAATGGATTAATGTGTCAGTCTCAAGAGATTTTCAAGTGACATGGCTGTATCATTCTCATGACAAATTCATCTAATTATCGGTCCTCGGGAGAATAAGGCAAACTTATTTGGGTTCGTGGTTAGCTCTGTCCTCCAAATCACCTAACTCCTCCATCTCCCTCCTACCACATACTGAGGGAGATTAGAATTTTTGTCTTTAAAAAAATTGTCTTAAAAAATTGAATACTGGTTCCAGTTCTAGGCAAGATGGATTAAACACCTTCCACCGAGTCTCCATTAAATGCAAAGATGTAGGAACAAACAAAGACAAAAGAAAAAAAATAAAAGAAAGAAAGGAAAAAAACACACACTAAAATTTAAAATGCTAATATAAACCCTGACAGAATGTGTTTGCTGAGGACACTCTGAAGTAGTAGAGCCTAGCAGGCAGATTAGGGACAGAGATCAGAATTCCAAATACCAGCCGGCCGGAAGTGTTGTTTTCTCTCTGTCCAATGTTGCCCAACTTGGATTCAATGGCAGGTTGACCCCCTGAGGAACCTACCAGATGTGGGCAGAAAAAGCTCCACTGAAGTCTTCTCTTCCGGTCTGAGCAATAGAAAGAGGAATTCCATGGGCCAGAAAGGGAATAGATACCCTGCCTCTGGCTTTGCTTTTTGTTTTTCTATTCTCTCTGCCTCAGCCCAGGCAGTCCGCTGAGGGTAGCCGTGATGGTGATGTGGAGGCAGCTAAGCAGGTGCCTAAACCTGACAGAGGGAAACCTCTCTCTGACCAGAGGAACGATAATCTCAGAGCTTGTGAGGAATTCACATTGCTCTTTTCTCCCCTCTCTTCTCCCCACTGCTTGGTCCCACAGACACCATGGTGGGAAGTGCACAGCAGAGTGAGGAACTAAAACCCCAGGACCCTGATCCATGGTACAAATTATATTGAGTCAAGCCAGGGAAATGAGAAGACAGAGAAGGTGAGAGCTGTCTCACCCTTCAGCTTCTTAACTTAGATTATACAGATGTGGATCTAATTTTCTTTAAAAAAAAATCTTAATTACTCAGTATTCTGGGAACTCAAGAACCACAAGCTCTCAAATTTTATTTCATAAGATGTGATCTTTTTATTTTTTTATTTCAGAGAGGAAGGGAGAAGGAGAGAGAGATAGAAACATCAATGATGAGAGAATCATTGATTGGCTGCCTCCTGCATGCCCCCCACTGGGGTTCGAGCCCACAACCTGGGCATGTGCCCTTGACCGGAATCGAACCTGGGACCTCTCCATCTGCAGGCTGACGCTCCATCCACTGGGCCAAACCAGCGAGGGCAAGATGTGATCTTTTTAAAATTTAAATGCTCCCCATTGGGTTTGTGTATTTTAATTTTCTTTATGAAAAAATAGACAAAAAATATAGAGAGCTATGTAGTTAACTGCAATAAACTGGCCCCATGTGGCCCCGCCTTTTTCAAAAAAAAGTTTCAGCTCAAAACATGTCCCAACTTTTTTATAATTAGGACTAGAGAAACCCAAACCACCCAAGGCTAGTGCTGACAGCTTCCTGAGAGCCTGACATTCTTTGATTCACTGATCCCATTTCCTATTAAACATTTATTAATGTGTTGGAAAGAAGACACTTTGCTAATGTATTATACTTCTCAAAGCAACAATAAATAGAAATATATGCAAACCACAAATGCAAGTCACATGTAATTTTAAATTTTCTAATAGCCCCATATAAATTTCAGAGCATTAAGTACTTACATTAGAAAAGCATAACTGCCTCAAGTCAACAATCTTAGTTTCAACCCTAAGAAACTAGAAAAATAAGAGAATATTAAAACCAAAGCAAGCAGAATGAAGGGGGAAAAAAACAGAGAAAAGCAGAAATCAATAAAATTGACAATAGAAAAATGAAAATATCAATAAAATTGATAAGCCTCTAGTCAAACTGAGAAAGGAAAAATGAGAGAAGACAAAAATTGGTAGTATTAGGTATGGAAGATGGGGCATCACTATATATCCTATTAAAAATATTATATAAACCTCATTAAAAATTGAATATGGGAAACTATGAATAACTCTGTACACATAAATTGAACAACTTAGATGAAATGAGCCAATTCTTTGAAAGCAACAAATTACCAAAACTCATCCAATAGGAAGATTAAAAATAAAAATAAATTAATTAAAAATATGCTCAATTTATCCCAATATATCTAAAATATATCATTTAACCTGTAATCATTATAAAAAATATTGAGATATTTTAAATTTTTGTACTAACTCTTTAAAATCCAGTATGTACTTTATAGCATATTGCAGTTTGAACTGGCCACATTTCAAATGGCTACTGGCTACCATATTGAACAGCAGCAGATTTAAAGACTAAAGAAGACTAAATCTTCAGGGAATGAAAATAGTTTATTTATTTTTCTTTTAGCTCAGAAGTCTGCTTATAACCAAGCTAATTTATGTAGGACCTGAAGAGGACAATTGTGAGATGAGAATTTTTGGGAGGAATAAGAAATGAAAGAAACTAAGCCAAAATATTTTTAATAGCAAAATTTTGAAGGCAATTAATATGTAAAGTGGTGATATTAGATACTGTCCCAGGAGTGGAAATATTTTTCCTAGTGTAATATTTATAAAAAATATTTGTGTAAATATATTTGTGCATGTGTTTGGTATTATTGCAATTAATGTTACTTGAAAAAGTAATTTATTTAAAACAAATGAATTACATAAACATTTATAATAATGAAAAGAAGACTTTGTATTAATATAATTTGAAAAGCTAGCAGCAGAACGTAGCAATTAAATGGTGAGTTGTCTGGTTGTGAATTCTGGAAGTATTGTTTCATTAATAACTTTATATATAATTAATTTGTTGTTCATTGATCATCCTTTCCTCTAATAAATTTGACTGAAGCAAGAGTGATGCTGATTGAGAAAGAAGCTTTTGTTAGGATGGGTTAGGGAAAGTGAGCAACCTTCATTTAAGTAGTGGAGTGTGAGAATTAGTAAAGAGTTTATTTACTATGAATCTGTATTTTCATAAAATACAGTTGTGGCTCTAACCGTTTGGCTCAGTGGATAGAGCATTGGCCTGTGGACTGAAGAGTCCCAGGTTCGATTCCGGTCAAGGGCATGTACCTAGGTTGCAGGTACATCCCCAGTAGAGGGTGTGCAGGAGGCAGCTGATCGATGTTTCTCTCTCATCAATGTTTCTAACTCTCTATCCCTCACCCTTCCTCTCTGTAAAAAATCAATAAAAAATATATTTAAAAAAAAATAAAAAAAATACAGTTGTGAAGTTTGGTTGGAAGGGGTGCAGTGAGAGGATTTAAAAAAAGATAGAAGACCTGACGGTCCTACACAAGTGACCAAGGACAGGAGGAGTGTGATGCAGCTTTGAGATCAAGTGGCTGCAGTAGAACTGACCTCACTGATAATGGGTAGAGAGGTCTGGGATGCTGACTTCCTGCTCCAGGGTTCTCGGGCTGATGCTGTTTCCAGGCCCAGAACTATAGCCAGTTCAGGGACCCAATGAGAGGGAATAATGTAAAAATGAACGCTCTCCACTTAGAACACTCAGAGGAAAGAAGGTAGTTCTCCTAGCTGGCCTAAGCATCCCCTGGGAGCTTGAAAAGAAAACACAGGACTCATATATCCAGACCCTAAACCAAAGAGTCAGGGGAAGGCTGGGACATGTGTACATTTTTTTAAAGGACTTTGCAGTAATTTTGATGCACAGTAAGAAATAAGAAGCTCTGGCCCAAACCAAAAAAACCAATTACCATTAAAGAACCTCCTTAAGCCCTAGCCGGTTTGCTCAGTGGTTAGAATGTCAGCCTGCAGACTGAAGGGGCTCAGTTCAATTCCAGTCAAGGGCATGCACATGTACTTTAGTCACAGGCTCGATCCCCAGCCCCAGTTGGGTCATGTGTGGGAGGCAACCAACCAATGTGTTTCTCTCACATGTTTCTCTCTCTCTGTCTCTCCCCCTCCCTTCCACTCTCTCTAAAAATCAAGGGGAAAAACATATCCTTGGGTGAAGATTAACAACAACAACAAAAACACATTAAGAGACTTGAACAGAAGGATCATCATGGATTTGAGAAAGAAAGGGACATGGGAAGTTAGAGGAAAAAATATTCAGGGTTTCATCACAAAGTTTATAGAAAAGGAAATGTCAAGACAGAGTATTGAATAGTGCTGAAGCAGCAGGTGTTTGAGGAATCTGCCTTTAGATTTGACAGTGAAGAAGTTACTATTACTCTCTGCATCTTCTCGATGCTCCCCATATATACTACTGACCAGTCCTCCTCTGAGTTGCCTCTGTAATGAGTAGCCTATCTATATCTACTATAGTATCTGTCTCTCAGAAAACCCATATATGTTTCATTCTCATCTTCTGCATTAGATTGTGAGGGTAGTTCTCATCCTGGCTGGCATAAGAATTATGTTTCTATACCTATGGCCTAGCACTGTGCTTGGATTATCTGTTCAATAAATGTTTGTAGAATAAGTTAATGAATTAACACATACATCCATTACTTAATGGCAGGAATCTTTCATGCTGGTGTAGTAACAAAATAAACATGCAAAATAAAAATGGGTAAAAAAATGAACTAGCGATGATTTAATGGTATTAACATACCTCACTCTTCTTGCTCACAACAGTTCTCAGGGTTTTAAGAAGACTTAATTATTAATGTACAGAACTTGGGCTCCTAAGAGAACATGGTGGAACTGATAAATTATTCATACTATTAGTTTTTCTGATTTATGTCATTATTCTTCTTTTAACTGAGCTGGAGGATACGTTTCTGAGTGAATTATTGATATCCGAGTTTTGGAATGCTGAGTCCCCCTCTTCCGGGAAACGTCCCCTGCGCTTTGGCCCCATCTCTCTCCATTTGTCTCCACTGGGGTTCTCAATCAGCACCTCATTATATAAACACAGTCACACTCTGATTTGGTGCTTAATCAAGTGCAGCCTATATAATGTGTTTAGCGTGTGGATTCAAAGAAGTTTTCTAGACCCCTAAGAGATAAGACTCTGGGTGGGTCCAGGACAATCCATACTTGCCCCCTGCAGCTCTAATGGGCTCTTAGTCATCAGTTAGTGTTGCTTTTAACATTGACTTACATAATATTTTTATTTCTGTACATAGTTCTCCTAAGAGTGTAAGCTTCCCTCTGGGCAGAGATTGTGCTGGCACATTTTAAGTTATTACCTGAATAAATTTTAGTTGTAAGAGTTTTGGAGCCTACATCATGACATACGTATAAACATAATACAATGGACTTTCATTGAGTGATTGCTATATATCAACCACTTTTTAAAATTTAAATGTATGAATTTGTTTAATCCTGAAAATAACCATGTCAGGTAAATTTTATAAGAGACAATGTACTGTGGACGTTGAGCCAGTAAGTTCTGCCTGCCTGGATGTGAATCCCAGTGTTGCTGTTTAGGTGTACAATTCTAGAAAAGGCACTCCTCCCTCTGCCTCCATTTCAACTGTAAAATGGGATAATAATAAATGGGTAATAATAAAAATAAAATGGGGTGTGAGGAGTCAATGAGTTAGAATATTTAAAAAATTTAGAACAGGGTTTCCCACAAAGTGCTGAATGATAGTTAGCTACTATTACTTTAAATTCCCATTTAACAAATGAGGATTAAAGCGCACACAGTCATGTGCCACAGAGCTGGGAAGCAGAGGAGCTGAGACCCCACCTCCAGCAGTGTGTCTCTGTGCCATGCCTGCACTCAGCACACTGAAATGCCCTTCAACTATTAGCTGTACTGTAACATCCCACTTATTCGGGAGAGTCACAAGAAGGTAAAACCCACTCCTTATCTGATGAGAAGGATCACTCAGTAATTCCTGATCATAGCATGGATCTTACAGGATTTGCAGGAACCAAGTCGCGATAGCTTCAGGGTAGCTCTACTCTCCTAGGCTGGATCCTCTGCCTGCTGTGTTCCTGGCTCTGTGCTTGGCATTGGGGAGTGGGAAGACACAAAGCAAATGTAAGAGACATTTTTCGCCTCCAGAAATTTATAATGTATAACAACATAGGGGGAAAATGCCATGGTAGACCCATGAAGTAAGTAAATAACAGTGAAACCACAATATTAAGCCCTAGATGATTAATTAAGTTCCCAGATGAAAGACATTGATAGTGAAAGTACTATACACAAGTTCAGGGGACAAGATTAATTAGCTGGAGAAGGTGGCATTTAAGGTCAACCTTGAATAGGGGCTGTGGAAGTGAGCAGTGTGGGAAGTCTCTGGCGTCAGGAAGCGCGCAAACTCTTCAAGTCAAGAAGTTGCTGGCTTCATCCTATGAGCAAATGTTAGTTTAATACTCACATTTATTTATACTTCTGTTTGGTACAAAATTCCCCGGGTTCTTGCTTTTATCAAGTCTTAGGGAATGTGTCATTTTCTTTGTTGTTGCCACCCCCATCCCCCGGAAGCATAGTAGAGTTCAAGTTCTCCAGTAAAACACAATAGCATTTTTGATAGGCCTCCAGGACTCTGTTTTTTCAGTCACATAAAAGGCCACTGACATTGAGGGAGAGGTAGTGAAGTCTAAACAAATCCCAGGGTACAGACAACTCTCTCAAACAACAGAAAGCACCAAGAATAATATAATCCCATGTACCTGTGGACTATTTCTAATTGCATTATTTACTTCATTTCACAGAGCAGACATGGAAGGGTCATTTATATTCAAATACCCAAGAAGGAAAAATTAAGAAAGTACATTTATAAAAAATAAGTTTTTTAGAGCTTTATGGGTGCATTTAAATTCTGTTTTAAAATACTATCATTTATTGGATCCATATAAAAGAAATTTTTTTTTTGAACAACCATTGTTTTGCAGTAAATTGAGGAAAAGAAAATATCTGATTTTATTTACATTTAATCATAAAGGACTAAGTTGTATGAAAGGTAAAGGTAGTTCCATGATGAATGGATTTTCTGGCCCATTAGTAAATGGCTCTGATTTGAAAATTAACCCTCCAAATGCTTATTTTTGTTTTAATCAAAATTGAATCAATATAATGTCAGAGTTTTTCAAGTTGGTTTTTTTAAATTTTGTCCTTTTCTATCATTGCTTATGTTAATGCCATTCCCTAGCGACAAGAGAACCATCTGATAGTTTACTAACTTGGTTTCAGCACTGAACCCCTGAATGTTAGAGTTGACACAAAAATTCTTCATCAGGTGAGGGCTGTGGTCTAGCTTTCAGTGAGAGGCTATTTCCACTCAGGACAGCTGTGACCCCCCAGTCTCCAGCAGCCCATTAGCTGCAGCTTGTATTTCAAACTGCAAGCCAACCAGAAATCTCGTTCTGTTGTTTGTGTGTGAGTTAGGGTTAGGGGCAGCCCATACAAACAGGGCAGGGTAATAACGCCATCAAACAGGCAAGTGCAGTTCGTTTTTCATAGCCAGAATTGGGTCATGGGTGTTTGTTTCTCTTGCATCAGAAAAAGATTTTAAACCAGAGAGTCATTTTGCTTCCTTACTGTATGCCTGAACTAAAAATTAAATAAAATAGGTATTGTTTACACAAGAGAGTATAACCTATGTTGATAGGGAAATAAAGACATAAAATGCCTGAAAAAGGAAGTATGTAATGTCTTAAGTATTCATTATCTTACTAGAGACCCAGTGCATGAAAATTTGTGCACTTGGGTGTGTGTGGGGGCGGTTTCCCACAGCCCGGCCTGCGCCCTCTCGCAGTCTGGGATGCCTCAGGGGATGTCCGTCTGCTAGCTTAGGCCCGTTCCCCAGGGGATTGGGCCTAAGCTGGCAGTCAGACATCCCTCTGGCAGCCTGGGAGCCCTCAGGGGATGTCCGACTGATGGCTTGGGTCCGCTAAGCCACAGTTAGATATCCTTAGTGCTGCCAAGGAGGCGGGAGAGGCTTCTGCCGCCACCACTGTGCTTGCAGGCACCAGGCCAGCTTGTGGCTGAGTGGAGCTCCCCCTGTGGGAGCACACTGACCACTGAGGGCAGCTCCTGCGTTGAGCGTCTGCCCCCTGGTGGTCAGTATGCGACATAGCAACCAGTTGTTCCACTGTTAGGGTCAATTTGCATATTACCGTTTTATTATATAGGATGTTTTGGTTATCATTACTGATGATGACAGTGCTAATAGTTGCTAACATTTACAGAAAATGGAATAGGGGCCAGGCAACGTACTCAGCACTTTACATCTTCTCACTTCATCCTTATAAAGACAAACTCTTAATATGCCCATTTTCTAGACGTGAAAAATGAGACTCAGAGTTCACACAGTTAGTAAGTGGCAGGGCCCACTGCTGCTCTGATTTGGGTGACACTTGGAGTGTGCTCTTGCCCTCATGTGTCCATGACCTTTCCATCCAGGCAGTTTCTATGCCCCCAATTCCACCATTAGAGAATCATTCTTTCAAATTATCAATAAAGTGTTCTTCATTCAAATACAAATAGTGAAGCAGGAATCTTTCCATCCTGCTACATTTGACTCATGGGATCTGCTTGGGATTCTTTTGGCCCTAAAAACTTTCTCATCCTTGATTGACACCTAAGCTACATGCTTTTTAAAAGTGTAGAATAGCCGAAACCGGTTTGGCTCAGTGGATAGAGCATCGGCCTGCGGACTGAAAGGTCCCGGGTTCGATTCCGGTCAAGGGCATGTACCTGGGTTGCGGGCACATCCCCGGTGGGGGATGTGCAGGAGGCGGCTGGTCGATGTTTCTCTCTCATCAGTGTTCCTGACTCTCTATCTCTCTCTCTTCCTCTCTGTAAAAAATCAATAAAATATATTTAAAAAAAATAAAAATAAAATAAATAAATAAAAGTGTAGAATGGGGGCAGGTAATAATATGAATATTTTTATAAAAATAAAGCTTTGCGTTAAAATAAATATTCTCTGCTAATAGAGTTAGTATTAGCCAACATGTGGAGAAGGATTTATCATAAATATTAGGGTTTTCCTCACATTCCTGGAATCACACCACATATTAGCTAATTCATTCCATCAACATTTATGGCTAACTCTAGCTGCCATCAGGAAACATGGCAACCTGTAGAACTATAACAAGCATTGCATGTAACTGGGCTATACTTCTGAAATATTTACATAAAACACCAAATGCAACAACTAGGTTAGAATAATTATGTAGCCTACCTACATATTTATTTTAGAGACTACTTTCATATACACTGTCTCATTTTTTGCTTACATAATAAATAAGGACCAGTATGCTATGGACTCCTCTTTTTTTTTAATCCTCATCTGAGGATATTTTTATTCATTTTAGAGAGGGGAAAGGAGAGAGAGAGGAAAGGAGAGAGAGAAACATTGATTGGCCACCTCCTGCACGCTCCCCGTCTGGGGATTGAACATGCAACCTAGGTATGAGCCCTGACCAGGAATCAAACCCTCAATCTTTTTGTATAGGGGATGACACTCTAACTAATTGAGCCATCTGGCCAGGTCTAGACTCCTCTTTATAGGTATGGAAATTGAGTCTTAAAGAGTTGGTTTTTTTTGGTTTGTTTTTAAGTTTCCTGACTTATTTATTTTATAACTGAAAATTTGTACCTTCTGACCCATTACCTCCACTCCCACCTCTGACAACCAATAATAGATACTCAGAAAGGTTTGATGTCTTGCTCAGAGCTGGTAACTGGCTGAGCTGGGACACCCACTCTGATTAAAATTTAGTTTGTTGTGATCTTTCCACTATGCTGTCTCCTGTGGCTTCCTGGCATAAGCTGGGCACTCAAGCCTCATCCTATCAAGCAGTGTACACCTTATTCCACAAAAAGTGCTGCCACAGCACAGCCAGCAATGGGGATGCTCTGGTCCCTGATGGGGATATGAGACCTGGATCTAGTCACATTCCAGCAGGGATAATTCTGGAGTAAGACCCTTAGGTCCTCTGGTGATGGCAGTGCTCTTGGCCAGAGGAGTACTGTGGCACCTTGTGGGGGATGTCACATAGCTGATATAGAGTGCTAAGGACAAAATTTGGTAGAACTGTACTTTTGGATTTTGGCTCTGAAGTTCCTTATATGTTGAGTGGCAGAACAAAATGCATCCTTGTACTAAAACACACAAATGTTTTCAATGGAACTCTCTGAATTCTAAGTGATAGTGATAGTGAGAAAGTCTTTATTACTAACTAGAGGCCTGGTGCACAAAAATTCATGCACTGGAGTGGGGGGTCCCTCAGCCCGGCCTGCCCCCTCTCACAGTCTGGGAGCCCTCAGGGGATCTCTCCCTTTGCGGGAGGCGACTGGGCTGATCAGGGGAAGGTGCTGCCCTCATCACCCTGCTGTTGCTGCCACTGCTGGCTGCAGTGGCTTTGAGGCCTGAGCCCCGGGCCTCGCAGCCACCAGGGCTCATGGCTTCCTGAGCCCACAGCTGCCTGAGCTGGGCCTCGCAGCTGCTGTGGCTTTGTCTGGATGAACGTTGGGATGGATGTCCGGAAGACGTCTGCCCTAATTAGCATATTACCCTTTTCCTAATAATAGACAAACATGGTAATTAACCATACCTCTGCTACGCTTCCCATTGGCTAATCAGCAGGATATGCAAATTAACTGCCAATAAAGATGGCGGCCGGCAGCCACGCAGCTGAAGCAAACATGAGGCTTGCTTGCTCTAGTGATGGAGGAAGCCAAGGTTCCCTGCCTGCCACGGCCCAGCTCTGAGCTCCAGAAGCAACAATGTTGCAATTATAGAAGCTAAACAAACACTAGAAACCTGCTTTCAGCCAGCCAGGCCTCAGAGCTGGAGCTGCAACAGTGTTTCAATTATAGAAGCCAAACAAACCCAGATACCTGCTTTCAGCAGCCAAGGTCTCAGAGCTGGAGCTGAGCCTCAGAGCTAAAGCTGGCTCTCAGTTCCAGTGACAGCCATAGAAGGTAAATAAATCCCAGAATAAAAAAAAAAAGGAAAAAGGAGAGGTTGGGAGCTTCAGTCACCCACCAGCCTGAAAACGGCTCTCAGCCCCTCACCCAGACTGGCCAGGCACCCCAGTGGGGACCCCCACCCTGAAGGGGGTGTGACCAGCTGCAAACAGCCATCATCCCCTCATCCAGGCTGTCCAGGCACCCAAGCAGGACCCCCACCCTGATCCGGGACACCCTTCAGGGCAAACCAGCCTGCCCCCACCTGTGCACCAGGCCTCTATCCTATATAGTAAAAGGGTAATATGCAAACTGACCCTAACAGCAGAAGGACTGGGAATGACTGGTCACTATGACACACACTGACCACCAGGAGGCAGATGCTCAATGCAGGAGCTGCCCTCTGGTGGTCAGGGCGCTCTCACATGGGAGGAGCTCTGCTTAGCCACAAGCCAGGCTGATGGCTGCCAGTACAGCGGTGGTGGCGGGAGCCTCTCCTGCCTCCTCAGCAGCACTAAGGATGTCTGACTGCAGCTTAGGTCTGCTCCCCACTGGCAAATGGACATCCCCCAAGGGCTGCCGGGCTGCCAGAGGGATGTCTGATTGCCATCTTAGGCCCAATCCCCCGGGGAGCAGGCTTAAGCCAGCAAGTGGTCACCCCTGAGGGGTTCTAGACTGCGAGAGGGCACAGGCCGGGCTGAGGAGTCCCCTACCCCCGAGTGCACAAATTTTTGTGCACCGGGCCTCTAGTATTAGTATAAATGATCACAAAATTATTTTCTCTTGTCTTATTTTTATACATGATCTTCCTATTATTGTGAAGTATACTAAGAGCTATATTGATGAATTTGAACTATAGTTTTCAACTTTTTAAAGTCAATATTATTATTTTAAAAATACAATAGAACTTTATATTTTAAAAATCATTTTTGTGTTTTACAGAGTCAAGTTGAATACTTCAAGGCTAATAAGGCATATTTTTGTTTGTTTACTTAGAACTTACAAAAGCAGCAGGTAGAGTAACTTTGTGCTTACAATTACTTGGATAAATGAAACTCAAGATTAAGATAGAGAAAAAGGTGTTTTGGTATGATTTTTAAAATTCTCATAATCAGAATCTGAGACTGAGTATAATTTATGTATTATAATAAATTATTGCCTGTACATGGCAAAGCAGTGATCTGCTATCTTGTCTCATTCACCAGATTTTTATTGAATACATTCTATATGCAAGCATTTATCTAAACTCTTGGGATTCAACAGTGAAGAAAACAGAGAAAAGTCATTGCCTTCTTGAAACTTATAATCTACAGAGGAAGACAGATAACATGCAAAGTAGCATAACAAGTAAATATGGGGCAAAAACATAATCCCAGATGCCCAGAAGGGTCCCAGTATATGCTTCTTGTCATTGCGTTCCATTCAGTTTAACTTAGTTACAAGATTTTATTTTTATATATTTTTAATTTTTAAAATATGTTTAGAAATAAGTTTAGATTCATAGGAGACTGCAAAGTTTTTTCACAAAGGATCTGTGTACCTTTTGCTTAGTTTCTTCCAATGGTTATAACCTATACAATTATGATGTAATATGAAAACCAGGAATCTGATATTGGTACAAATTATGTGCACAGCTGTGTCATTTTATAATGTGTAGATTAATGTAACCACCTCTGCTGTCAACATACGGAAGATTCCTTCACCACAAAGATCTCCTTCTGCTACCCCTTTATATTAGTAAGTATGCCCCTCCCCACACAATCCCTGAACAAAGTGTGGTAATGAGCAATCTAAGAGTACAGTAGTGATGCCCTGGTATTAATAGGTCTTTCTAATGAGTGATTCTCTCTCATCATTAATGTTCTGCATATATGAAGTAAAAGTTATTGTAGTATTTTAAAATATATATAAAGTGCTTTATTTATTAGTAATATAGACTGTGAATATATTTTAATGATTCCTGGAGTCTCTAGGGAGACCCATAAGATAAGAGAAATATTTGGGAGTATTAAGTGTTATGATCCAAATAGACTTTTGTTTTCTAACGATAAGTAGACAGAGCCATGTAGACTTGTAACATTGGCTCAGAGGACACAGTTATATTTTTAAATCACCCAAAACATGGAGAAAGCACAAAGACCTGAACTTAGAGCCATGAGAGGCCAAAGGCAAGAAGGGTATGATCTTTTTTTTTTAATATATTTTTTATTGATTAAGATATTACATATGTGTCCTTATCCCCACGTTACCCCCTATCCTCCAAGAAGGGTATGATCTTAAGATCTATGGAAACTTATGATCTTTTGCTTTTGGGACCTTATGATCTATGGAAACTGGATATTTGCTCTTAAGGAATTATTAGGAAAATAATTTAATGACCCATCTTCTCCAAATATGGATTTTAAAGCACTTGATTTTACTTCTTTTGCTTTTTTCAGTTAACTTATTTCAAATAACTTTAAAAAATAAATATCATACTGCCCTGAAGGGCATACAAAACTGGGTAAGCTAGTCCTTGCTCTCGTCTCGCTAATCATCCACCTAATTTAAAACTTGCTCATTCACAATTGTGTTATACAGTGAAATATAACATCCACATTAGAAAGGTGGAAATAAAGTGAGAAAGAAATACAGAGGAAGGAGAAACTGCTTTTTGGCTGCAGTGAATAGAAGGGTTTCATGGAGATGGTGGCAATGGAATTGGACATGAAGGCGAGCAGGTTTGGGATAGGCAAAAAAAAAAAAAAAAAAAAAAGGCGGGGGGGCGGGGGGGGGTGGGGAGAAAGTGCAAAGTATTCCAGTTAAAAAGAGCAGCAAAACCCAAAACAAATCTGTGGTGTTATGTGGAAGAGAATTAACAAAATAATATAACTTAACTACTATTTTCAAAAGCTTCTAAATTTTTCATTCATTGCTTTCAAGTATCCTAAATTGTCTTCAGTTTAGTGGTAAACCTGAGATTATTTCTATGAACTGGAGACTCTACCTGTATCTCACAGTCTGTGTTACAGGTAGACTCTGCAGTGTTGGGAAAACATATGCAGCCTATACCACAGATATTTGCTCTTTTGGAAAATTGCTATTCAGGGGACCATTTAATGCTCCACTGAAGAGAAAATCCATAATCCCTTTTGTGCTCTGCATGGCAGTCGAGGTGGTGTAATGTCCATAAAATATGCTATACTTAAAACCAGCGATTTCAAAGCGACACTTAAAAAGACAGAGTGCATTTTTCAAGTATCACAAAATATCTTTGGTCTCCTATTCTTTTGGGGCCCAAAGGCAAAGGAGTGCCTTTTAGCATCTCTTTAAATAACCAACTTTATGATGTTTGCCAGGGTGTCTTTTTCTCAGATCCAATTCCAAAATACTTTCCTGAGTTTAATAACTAACCAAGTGGGAGAGGAAAACTTAAATTAAGCTGGCCTTGACCGAGTCCTGAGGCAAGCCATTTTTTATGGATGGCTCATCTTAGAAGCTCCATATCTCATTGTCAACATGAAGTCTGCTTACCCTGTAAACTGGGCATTCCATTTTGCTCTGTTTAGCAACAAGCTTAAAAAACCCCCGCATTATTACCGTTTCTGTCAATTAATCTCAGTGTTTTATTTGGTGACTGCCCTGAGGTTTCTTCAATCTGAGAACAGATTTTTTTTTTTTTAAGTCTGAAAATGTCCTTTTTTCCCCCCAAGGGATAAGAAATCTATTTTTTTTCTTTAGACTTTGAAAATATATTGAATGATTTTTTTGCACCTCAGACAGTGTCTAACTTCTCTTTGTGATATTTTGTGTAACCCAGCTGCCACTTTCTTCACATTTAAGGATGGCACCCAGGTGAAGGGAGGGCTGTATTATATTTCAGAGCAGGTGGCGGGGATTGAAGGTCTAAAGGGTTTAGAGAAGACCAGAGAGGTGGGAACCCAGTGTGTTTAACTCTTAAGGGACAGGAAGGGGGGTGGCCACCTCACACAGAAAGTCATAAATAGGAAGTGACAGAAAGGGGGGTGACCACCTCACACAGAAAGTCATAAATAGGAAGTGGAAGCTCATTGGTAAGATGGGTTTCTCCAGTTTACAGTAGAATGATGTGGCTCCTTAGCAAGGTTAACACTGTCAAAAGATAGGACCAGAGTGATGATTATTTTTTGCAAAGGCCAACTATTTAGCTGCAAATCAAGTAAGATGTGGGAGAGTTGGACTAATAGGCCACTGGCAGGCATTTAGTTTGATGTCATTATTTAAAAGTTAAAAATATCTGGATAACATTGAAAGTTTGATAATTACAACTTACATGTATTTCTGCTGTATGAAAATTGAAATTCCAAATGAATAGACTGATACATTTTTATCTATGTGGAAAACCTCCCCAACCCCCAATCAAAAATAATTCTTGAAGTGCTGGTGCTGACATAGAGGTATAAGTTATACTCAAGATTTGCTTTGGAGCCAGTTCACCCCAACTCACCATGTCTAACACTTGCTACCTTTTAAAAACACAGTTTCTGTCAGCCATTTATAAAGCCCAGCTTATTCTAGTCCTTACCCTTCACCATGATGCCAACCCCCACCTTCCAACCTCAGCTGAAATTCAACCTGTTTTCCACTAGGTAAAAGCTTCCCTCTCACTGATTCACTCAATAGTTAATGAAGCAGGTACTGAATTAAATGCGGGCAATGCAGAGATGCATATGGCATGGTTCCTGCATGCAAGAATCTTCTATGAAGGTGGACCAGTTTGGGGGAATTTTGCATTTTGAAATATTTCAAATATACAGAAATCTTTTACCTAGATTTACTAATTGTTAACATTGTTCTGTATTTGCTTTCTCTTTCCAGTATTAAATTATTTACATATAAATCATTACACAGGATGGGTATTTAAACAAGGAAGCCCCATATATTTGGAGGGGCTTCAGCAGAAAAACATAAAATATAGTTTTAGAGAAAAGGACAGTATAGGAAGGAATCAGGGAATTCTTTCTAAGATTATTTTCCAGGGATATAAGGATAGGTAGATAGCCTGAGCAGTAGGAAAAGCACATACCAAGTCCCCAGGAATGACCCAGTGTGGAGCATTGAGAGAGCAGTAAGTAGTTTTGTATGGTTGGACCATGGGCTAGGGAGAGGGGTTTGGGAAAAGGGTCATGAGAAAGACAGGATGGACAGGTAGGCAGTGACTAGGTCCTGGAGGGCCAAGTATGCAACAGAAAGGACGTTTCTTTTTATCTTATGTCTGATGAATAGTCACTGACAAGTGTTAGGCAAGGAGTGACCTTTTTTTATGCACTGTTATCAGAACTTTATAGTGAAAATGCCTACATTAGAAGAATTACCATAGGGAGAAATTTTCAGACACCCTGATAAGCCTATAGGTAGCAATAGAACGGCTTTTAAAAGCCCTAATACTCACCCATGGATAGATGTCTTGTTTTCCATCCCCTAGAAGAATGATGTGTGGGAAGGTGGTTATACATCAGAATCAAGTGAGATTTTTTTTTAAAGAAACAGAGATTTCCAGTTATTTTACTTCACATATATTGAATCAGAATCCTTTGAAGTGGGACCCAGGAATCTTCATTTTCCAAAATCTCTCCAACATGGCACAACATTTTAGTAATTAGTTTATGTGTGCCATGAGATGAAAAAGGTTGAAAATCACTGCCATGTGATTCTCTGAGTGTGTGTGTTTATGTAAAACCATGTGAATAATAATGGTGGTTATCTCTGGCCATTGGAATTGTAGGTAATTTTTATTTTTAAAAATTTCCTGCATTTTAAATATGAAATAATGGACTGACATTATTTTAATAATCATAAAACAATTGCTATGATAGTGAAAGGCATTTTAGAGGGACAAATACCCAAGACCCATAGAGGATGAGGGTAAGGGAAGGCTTGTTGAAAGAGTTAACCCCTGAACAGTGTCTTGAAGGATGATAGGAATTATTTGGGTATAGGTGAGGCACAGGAGGGAGTGGGAAGAGTGTGAGGCAAGAAAGAAGAGCATTCTGGGTTGTAGCAGAAAGGTTAGACTGTGTGAGTGTCAGGGAACCACAAGAATTTCAGAAGGCTGGAGAGCAGTGTGAGGGAATGAGCAGAGAAAAGTAAGATAAGATTTTATCTTAAAATCCATGGGAAGCCATTGAAAAAATTATGCATTCACTTGGAAAGAGGTGTGGAACTATGATACTTACTCTTTCTTCTGCACCCCACCCTCCCATGTATTATATGGAGACAATCTAATCAGTAGTAGTGGCTCATTGTGATAGTCCATTCAAACGTTGGGGTCCCTTGCCCTCTGTCACATCAGAACTTGTGGAAGAAATTAAGTATAGTTTGAAAAAGTCACACAGTTGGTTTTGATATAGTTTCCTCAGCCCCTCCCCTGACACTCACTTGTTAAGTAAGAAGAAAAGAGCAAAGACAATTGTCTCCTGGAACAACTAGACATTTAAAAATAGGCAGAGAAAGTGCATCTGTGAAAGAGCCGAAACACAGGAGGAAAAGCAGAGTGTACTAAAAGCAAATGAAAGAGGAAAAATTTAAGGAGCACATAACAGTATTAATCACAAAGAAGTGATTAAATGAGGATTGTTGGCCTTGACAAATATGAGGTCATTGTGACGAATACAAGAATATGTATTTCAGTAGGATGTTGGGGATGGAAGCCATTCAGGTATGAGAAGTGGATGAGTGTTAAGAAAGAAAGGAAAACAACACAATCATAACTAGATGTACCCCTTCTCAATGTCTTATATATATTAACACAATTTGTACCATTTAAGAGATGATTGAACAATTCTTGCTGAATGAATGAGAGCATGGATGAATGACTACCTTCTTGAATAACTTCCGATTCCATTAGATGTTACCTTCTCTGAACCATCAGAGTCATTGAGGTTATTATTGTATTTGAACAAGTGGTAGTTTGGTTTTAGCTTCAATGGAGGACAGAAAGCACCCTTTCCATTTAAGTGAAATAGTTTCTACAGGTGCCTGTTGATTGAGGATGTTATAAATACGCTGGTGATAATAAAAAATTTTAATTGTAAAGCACTAAACAAATACTACTTGTATTGAAGTATTATGACTGCAGTGATAAATAAGACATGCCAAAAGGAGATTTCTCCTTTTTTAGAAGTGTTTTCAGATATTAATTCACCTTTTGGCCTAATGATTTTTTATAGTCTTTAAGCTGGAAGAGCTTCTTCCCTCCATTTAGACAATAACTCCAACTATAGCTGACAGCAACTGAGAGAGGCAGTTGGGAGAGATGGAGTGAAGCACCAGGCTCGCTTCAACTGTTCAAAATCATATCCTCCGGCTTGCTGCTTTTAATTTCTATAGTATTTAAATCCCATGCACTTTTAAAGAAACTCTTCAGGACTCTTAAATAAGAAGTAAGAGAGATAGAAGACGTGTAGGATGTTGTCAGGGAGTTTTTCACAATTAGAACGCTGGGATGTGTTGCAATCTGGAGAATGAGGAGGCAAATTTTGGTCCAGTCCCAGAAAGCTTTTTCTAATAACTATGGAAAGGTTTGTTTCAAAAGGAACGGAGTGCTGCTGCTCCGGGATGGTGCTGCGTTGTGGTTTGTTAGAGAGGCTTCCTGAAGATGATGTCAGATGGAAACAATTGGCCTTTCAACTCTCCTCTATCAGCCTGTGAAATAAAACTAAATGATTTTCAAGAGAAAGAAACCTCTTAGACCTCTTCCCATGTTCGACCACAAACATTTATTGAGCCCCTACTATGTGCAGTGCAGTCTGTGTTTCTCAGTAGGGTTGCTGTTTGGTGGGACAGTCCTTCATCAGGCCCCTCCCCCACAAGCCACACAAACACATTGACACAACTAAAAATGCCTCAACATGTTTTCAAACACTCGTTTCGGGGCATTTATTGTTGAAAACCAATGATAGGTGTTGGAGCCATAAATCTGAGCAAGACAGAATTTATGTTTTTGTGTTTCCTTTACAGACTTGAAATCATCTTTTTGAGCATGTATGGGGTGTTATGCCCTCTAGCCCTCTCATTAGTACATGACTTGCATTTGTGTTTCAGGCTATCTAAATGATGATATCTTATTACTTGTGGTGGTGGTGGGGAGAAAGAGCTAATCTCATTGGGGACTCAGCAATGGGCAATAAAATAGAACAGTATTTCCTCAGTGCAGGCAGCATATGTAGGACACCAGATTCCTAACACCTTTATCAAAGCTGAAGACATATCACAGAGACCCACGTGTTGTATATAGAACACCCAGATGCTGTATTTTGGCTTTGGGTTCAGATCATGCTCCATTTCAGGAATCTCACAGAAATATACTTCAATTGATCATTATGCTGAGATTTTGGATTGGCTGAAAAATATTCCTGCTCTATGAGTCCTGACTAGTTCACTCTGTTTGAATCCCTCTCTCCTCCAGTATTTTCAGATGGTGTTGGATTGGCCCTGGGGAACATTGAACTGCACTTGGCCTCTGGTCCCAGCACCCCAAGAGTAATCTAAATTCCAAGAGAAGTTAGAGCTGTTCTCTGCCAATCCTTAAAGCAAAATGTCTGCTGGTTTTCTTGAAGAAAATCTCCAAGAAAGTGCAACTTGTACCAAATTAAACCCAGAGGGTTCTGCAATTATGTTCTGGCCTTGGAATTCCAGAGAATAGAACATTTTGCAGTTCATATTGGAGGTCATGGGAAATACTGGAAGCCAGTATTGTAGTCCTCCAAGCTGCTTGCCCCCAAAACCTCTGCATCACTGATTTATAAAGTGTCACTTAAGTGGTAAAAGAACAGTATTAAGAAGAACTAAGTCATATGTGTTTAAGAGGGCTGAAAGAATTCTATGTAAAAAATAATTCCAGAAACAACCTTATTAGCCATGGAAATAGTCAACTTCAGATTTATTTTATCACCTTCATGTCAAATCTGAAAAATATCACTAAAAGGTTAAGTGTTCACTTGCTTTTTGCTCGAGAATGAATTCATTGCCTATTATTTATTATTCTCTTCTGCATCTCCAGCATGGAATTATCAAGTTCTCCTAATTTTATTTCTTACTACAGTCTTTGTCATACAAATAACATATCTTAAAATTAAAACTCCTAATATAATCTTTTTCTTCTCCTTACATATTTTTGGCTAGTATATGTGGAAACTGAGGCTAAGTTATTCCATTGACAAAAAGTATGAAATGAAACACATGCACAATACAAAGTTAATCAGCCCTTAAGATAACCTAAAGCTTGTCACAGAGGAAGGAAATGCCTAGATATCATGCTCTCAAATAGCAGTATAAGAAAGAAAATGCACCTGGCAGGCATGACTCAGTGGTTGAGCGCTGACCTATGAACCAGGTTCGATTCCAGGTCAGGACACATGCCCAGGTTGCGGGCTTGATCTCCAGTGGGGTGTACAGGAGGCAGCTGATCAATGATTCTCTCTCATTATTGATATTTCTATCTCTCTCTCCCTCTCCCTTCCTCTCTGAAATCAATACAAAGATATTTTTTAAAAAACAGAAAGTATATGCATTTGGTGATCTCTATTGGCAATTTAGACAATCATTAGTTTGTTTTAGCCTAAAGACCAAAGAGAACAGAGATGGCACATATTCAGTGGATGTCTCTGAAGAACTCGTTGGCATGTCCAACACAATCTGCCGGAGACTTTTTTGAGTTAGCTATGAAATTGTCAGACTCTGGTCTAGATATTTTGGTTTGTTGCATTGTGAATTATTTTCCTTCTGTATTAAGCACAAGAGAACCTTGAATGTATAATGTCTAACAAATGATTTTACATTTGTCAATCTATCTGGCAGTCGTAGGGTAACAAATAATCCCCCAACAGCAGTGGCTCATAGTCACAGATTTTATTTCTTACATTACATGTTTGCTTCATGGCAATTACAATTCAGTTTTGCATATCTTCATGATAGGATCTTCATCAGTTCTTAAAACTTCTGCTAAGAAGTCGCACACAAAACTGTTTACATTTCATTAGTCTAAGCAAGTCACATGGACAAGTCTGATGTTAGAAGGCATGAGGGTACAATCCTTTTACAGAAAGAAACAGCAAATAGCTGGGAATAATAATACAGTTGAAGTGTTTATGTTTTAGGATATAATTTAAAAGTGTAAGGAAGGAAAAAAACTGTTCTAGAACTTTAATTGGAAATAACTCGGGTTCACTATTTCAGTATAGCAATGGCATGTTTTCTTTTTGTTTTTCTGAATAGGTCTCTTTTACATAGTTGCAAAAATTGAACATCATATTTCCTCCAATGATAAAAATAATATATTTTCATAAAAAATTCAAAACATATAGGAAGATATAAATAAAAAAAGTAAAATTCATTTGAAAAAGCCTAGGTAAAAATCAGCAGATAGTCTATCTTAGTAAATGTTTCACGTGAGCTGGAGAACAATGTATATTTCTCTGTTGTTGGACATAGTAGTCTATACATGTCAATTATATTCAGTTGACTGGGGATGTTGTTTATTTCTATATCCTCAATAATTTTCTGCTTGCTGGGTATTTTAGTTATTGATGGAGAAATGTTGAAGTCTCCAACTCTAATGGTAGATTTGTCTATTTCTCCTCATAGTTATGTCAGTTTTTACTTACATATTTTAATGCTCTGTTGTTAAGCACCAACATGTTTAAAACTGTCATGTGACCTTCTGGCTTATGAGTTGACGCTCAACCACTGAGCAACACAGGCTGGGCAGCTTTTTTTTTTTTTTTAATGTGAGGTTAACACAATATTCTGTACCCCTGGGAATGTAGATGTGCACCTTTGATAAATTGTTAGTGTTTGAACAATTGACGTGAATGCCTTTAGCCTGGCATGCTCCCTGGTTTACCATAATTTCCACTGCTCCATCCTGCCTGCTTGATGTGCCTGCCTGCATAGCAGCTGGAGTTTATAAATTCTCTTCTAGACCGTCCTAGACCACATACAGTTTCAAATATCCAAGTGTTTAAAATGTGATGCTGTATTTTTACATTGACTGGTCCTCTGCCTTATACCTTGTTTTTCCCTTGGACTTAGGCTTTGGAAGATCGGGTATGGGAGCTCCTGCAGGAAGCGGACAGGACAGCTGAAGAGAATAAGGATCAGAGTCAGGTGTACGATGCCATGGCCAGCACCCTGGGCGAAGCATGGGCAGCCCTGGTCTCCATGCTTGAAAGAAGAAGGGAGCTTCTCAGGTTGACCTCTGAATTTTTTGAAAGTGCCTTGGAGGTTTGTATTCTTTTTTTTAAAGTCTCCCTTCTCTATAACAGAGCAAATGAATAGCACTCCTGAAAATATTTTATTTCTGCAAATAGACATTGCAAAAAACAGCAGAATAACCAAGATATTATATATATATGTGTATATATGTGTATATATATGTACATATATATCATCTAATTTTTTGTTTGTCAGAAGATAAATATTTTAAATGTAGGCCTTCAAACCTTTAAAAACTAAGTATAGTCCATTAAAATTAAGTAAAGTATTAGGTGAAAATGGGAACTCTTACTTATAAATCATTATGATATATTTCCTTGTGTAGAAAACACTAATATAATTACTAAATCAAATGATTTCCCCTGATTATAGGAAATGGTGGTGGAAAGTGTTCTTATTGACTAAAATTTGTTGATTAAAACTTCTGCTTATGCAAAGGGAATTGCAAAATATTCCACAGAATGTCTGACTTGTAAGCATAGCATTTCATAAAGTACTTTTAAAGGCATATCTTTGAGTTCCTATAGCTTGAACTCATTAAAACGCAAGGGAAGGGAAAAGTCCTGGACCTAAGAAGGTCATTCCCCCCTATGATTTTTTTCTTAAATTCTGCAATTTTTTTGAGGTTCCCAATTTCAAAATGTGAGGCTCAAAGAACATCAAAAGACATGTTATGTTTGGTATGAGACAGTTATTGGAAATTTCACTTTTAACTTCTCTGTCAAGTGGCAGTACATTCATTTTGATGTGAGAGCTCTGCTTCATTATGATAAAGCATGAGCTTTGAAAAATATGACATTTCCAAGCTGGAAATTCAGGGCTTAAATTCAAAATAATGAAGGAAGGAGATTAGTAATAGAACATGAAAATTGGGGTAGACAATCTCATGCATCACGAACTCGGTTAAAAGTTAGAAGGAGGAACAAAAACCTCTAACTCTCAAAGTTTGTTTTCCACAATTTGCACTCGGAAGCCCAACTCACAATTCATTTTACAGATCATCTTGGGAAAAAGTTCTATGCACCGTTTTCTTTTCTGAAAAGAAATAACCAGGTGAAATATACCCACAGAGGTCAAATTATAGATACATTTGATTTATTCCATCTAAGTAAGTGGGTATCGGTGCCAACTGCCCTTTACATCCAGCTCATTTAGAACAAGAAAATATATTTTTTAAACACGAGGTGGAAGATTTGTTTCTCACTGTGTAGTAGCATTTGTTTTTCCTGATTTTCTCCATGATGAGAGATGACTCTTACATACTCATGAAATAAAAAGAAGTAATAAGTTAACCTGTAATTCAACCACACACTCTGATTCCTAGTGAAATGGCTAATTGTTTTTTTTGTATTTTTCGCTTCCAATTTTGTGGACACCTTCATACTTAGCTTAAGGCAAACTCCTACATGATCTTCCCTGCTCCCTGTGAATGCCAAGGCAATTTTCATTAGTGATTAAAAAAAGAGAGAGTGACATTAAGAATAGGGTTTTCAAAAAAATTTCCCCCATCACCATTTCTATCCTGTACAAGCCACAGTCAGGAGAAAAGTGAAGAAAATAAAATATACATGAGATAACACTTAACAGTACATTCGGGAAGTTTTATTTCTGAGTAAAATTGTTTATTTTTAAAATTTAACGTAACAAGCTCTGAAATATAGTCACTCCAAAACTTTTTGTAATGTTCTACAGGGAATAAAAAGAAATCACCTATAGGGTTTTTATTTTTTTTTTAATTTTTCTTTGAAGTTTCTGCCCAAAGAATGCCTTTAAAATCAGTTATTAGAAATGGAATGCATTAGAGATGTAAATGATGTGTGGGTGGATTCCCTCATTGAACTGTATGCATTCAAGAGTTCTTTAGAACTACACGTGATTTCTTATTGCATGGTTGATAATCGTAAAGGACAGTTTCTGGCTCCTAGCCTTAACCATCAGAAAGGTTTTTCTCTTCTCAAACATAATGCTTCAATTTAGAGACATTGTCCCTCAGTGACAATGGCAGGTGCCCGTCAGGTTCTGATAGGGTGGCGGCGGCTTGCCCTGTATTTCCAAAGGAGACATGCTCATTAGTCTCTCATCTTTCCATGCCGTTTATAACTGGGTCTCATAGGGCTATCGTAATGATCATAACACATATTTTTAAAATATATATATTTTTATTGATTTCAGAGAGGAAGGGAGAGGGAGAGAGAGATAGAAACATCAATGATGAGAGAGCATGATTGATCGGCTGCCTCCTGCATGCCCCACACTAGGGATCTTGCTTGCAACCCAGGCATGTGCCCTGACCAGGAATTGAACCGGGACTTCCTGGGTTCATGGGTCGATACTCAATCACTGAGCCATGCTGGCCAGGCATACCACAAATCTTGTTAATCAAATAATTGTATAAAAATATCGAAAATCTCTAAATTTAAAGTGACAGTTCGGAAAAATCTTGAAAAGGAAGACCAGCACTGTGATAGGCTTTTGTCTTTCTACATGATACTTAGCCTTTACGGGTTTATTCTACACTTGGTCCAAAGGTGAACATGTTGATTAAATGCTCTAATAAAGTATAATAATTACCTTTGAATCTTAGTGTTAAAACAAACCAGCTCTTTGTCTGCTACTATGAAATGCTATAATAGCATAACCAAGGATGTTTTGTCCTTTTCTAAAGCTTGTTTCTAAGATGAGCCTCCTGAGGATTTTAATATTACTTCAAGCATCTGCCCTTTCTCTTTCCTCCATGGAGAAACACAGAAGAAGATATCAGTCATATTCCTCACCATTGAGGGTGTCAAATTGCTATTCATTATTTTTTGAAATGGAGGAGAAAATTTTCATCCTTGCTGCATCAAATCTTATTTTATTTATATAAATAATGCATAAAATTATTTATAAAAATTCAAACAAAATTACAAATTATAGATGTAAAAACTAAACTTTTATGTTCCTTAACCTATACCTAATCCCATTCCTTCTCATAAATGTAACCATTTGGTGTATATCTTCTCAGACCACTTTGTGTACAAGTATATATATATATATATATATATATATATATATATATATATATGTTTGCTTTGTATAAAACAGGATTAGACATTGCTTCTTGGCCTTTTGGCTAAGATCAAGTTTAGAAATAGGATTAGACTATGTATTATTTTGAAACTTGCTTTTTTCAGTTCTAGGTCTAATTATAGAGGAAAAAAACCCTGTTTTTGCAACCTTCCCTCTAAATGGCTTCTTAGGTTAAATTTACTTATAATTATGTCGCCACTGGTTAGCCAAACTTCTGTTGGTTTCTCCTAGCAAACTTTGTGGTAATTCATGTACAAAGTGCCTTATAATATTAGAAGTGGCTATATTCATTACATAGGACACAAAACTTTTAGTTGAAAATTTTAACATACATCTGAAAAGTAAGCAAGTTGGCTTATTTCAGCATACATGGTATATTTCCAGGTATAAGAGGAATGCAAAAGAATGAGAAAAAAGTTCTTGCCTTGGTATTTTGTAAGTTGACTACATGTGAATGCACACTCGCACACAAGCACCCTAAGCCAGCACGTGCCTCATAAACACACATCCTCACACAAACACATACAGAGTCATCCAGGCCATTAATTCATATAATTAAAGTGGCATATTGATTTTTGGCTTTTCAAATGTCTTTCCCCTGTGTTTCTGTTGCAGTTTGCTATTAAAATTGACCAAGCTGAAGAGTTCCTCCAGAACACCCAGGAGTTCGAGACTGCCGAGTCCTTAAGGTCGCTTCTTCAGCTTCATGAACATCACACCAAAGGCAAGATTTATGTTTGTTCCTCACATGAGCTTTTAAAATAGAGACGTTAATGTGAGAATGCTCATGTCGGACATATTTTTATTGATTTCAGAAAGGAAAGGAGAGGGAGAGAGAGAGAGAAACATCAATGATGAAAGAGAATCGTTGATTGGCTGCCTCCTGCACGCCCCCTATAAAGGATCGAGCCTGCAACCCGGGCATGTGCCCTGACTGGGAATGGAATCATGACTTCCTGGTTCATAGGTCGATGCTCAGTCACTGAGCCACACTGGCTGGACAGGACAATATATTTTTAATTTATCTGTTTGTGTATACTTTAGCTCATTCCAAGAAAGGTAAATGAAAGCTCTTTTCTTGGTCATCTTCTGCAAGAAAGAAGTAGTTGTAAATGGTTCTAAGGAGATGGTAGAGGGCCAGCCTCTGAAGGATCCTGCTAACTCTGGGAGTTCTCAGTCTTCTGGATGTGGTTCCTGAGGACAGGGGCCATTTTTACTGGGTTCATCTGTGTATCCTCAGCTTCTGGCAAGGTGATGGTTCCTGGTGGATCCTCGAGAAATATTTCTTGGTCAAATAAATGGTTGAATTCAGTGCATGTTTCTTCTCAGGGACAGTAAATTGAGGTCAACTTTAAATAACAGCTCTGAATAAGGAAAATCCCTCTTTCACTGTTGCAATAAAAACAGGAAAAAGAAGAGTAGTGAAAATTTCCCAGATTAAAACAATTTAATAAAACAGACTTTCAATTCCCTCTGAACAACTATAGTCTAATGGTTAACCAACAATTTGTGTGCTAGCCCTTTTCTACCAGAATTTGGGGTGGACAGAATTCTAATATGGAAGCCATTTGTGGAACAGTAGCTGTTTACTAGAATCTTTCTGTAGAAGCAGGTTAGAGAGGAACAACACTTCTTTCCTTCCTAATGCGTTTTTCTAATTATTGCTGCCAAATAGAACTGGGTGGGAGTGGATGGTTTCCTGAACTCATTTGTCACAATTCTAACTCAGCTTCTAGCTTGACCAGCTTGATCATGCTGGACAGGGACAAAAGGTATTTTTAAAGCCACAAATAGATTTTTTGTTTCTATCACCCGCCAAAGGGACTCTAGATACTAGATCATTACTTTTCTAAAACTCAAAAATTAAACAACTCAGTCTTTCCTGTGTAAATTTTGATGAGATGCTACCACACATAGACATGTAATTTTAACTGATTATTGTTCATTAGGACCTATCACTAGTAGGGATTATAAACAGCATCAAAAAGAACATCCCTAAAGCAGCGGCCTGCTCACTTTTGTTGTACAGGAACAGCAATCTCACTGGGTCCAAAGGGGGCCGACAGAATCACAAACAATTCCTCTTTGGATACTGGAAAGTGAGTCTGAGTCCAGGTCGCTGAGATTCAGTCTGTGGTCTCCATTCAGTCTTCATGCGACCAACATGATCATCACATAGCAATCTGACCTCTGGAAACCGGACAGTGATGGTTGCTTTTGCTGAGGAGGTTCAGTACTGAGGCAATCCAGAGGGGTGGAGGAAGTGGGATTTTCCATAAATACGCTGGGTTGGAGCTGGAAGGGGAGAGTAGCTTTAATGCTGTTTTGTTGTTGTTGTTGGCTCCTTCAGAGGCACCTGGGTCTGTGGCACAGGGAGCTTGGCGTGCAGGCCTTGGACTGCAGTGCCCTGGCATCCGGCTGACAGCAGGACCCGTGTCCTGCCTTTCGCTGATACAGTCTGCAGGTGTCCACTGGCCTCCTCTTAACCTGAGGAGATGGATGAAAATGCATGCTGAGGACAGGGAACGTAGTTTATTTTTGTGATGAAAAAATATTCTGCCACCCTGATGACATGTTTCTCGTGGCATTTGTGTGTTCCTCTGTATAATAACTGAAGCATAAGGATTACAGGGGACTCTGATTAGGCTCCCAATTCATATGCTCAGTGGTGGCTTCATATAATGGGGGTAGATGAGATTTGCCAAACAGCTAATTCAGTGGGATATGATTAAGATTAGCT
Organism: Myotis nattereri; assembly: GCF_964212035.1. Taxonomy (NCBI): domain Eukaryota; kingdom Metazoa; phylum Chordata; class Mammalia; order Chiroptera; family Vespertilionidae; genus Myotis; species Myotis nattereri. The sequence goes on from NC_138082.1 coordinate 40,198,503, forward strand.
GATTTAAAATGCATATTTAAGGACAAAATTCTGATTTTAAGTTAAGGACTTCATATCTAAATTAGTCTGTTCAGACTGTTATAACAAAATACCACAGACTAGGTGGCTTGCAAATGATGCACCCTTTAGTTTTCCAACTGTCTTCTTAAAATAAACATAATTCTGAAGAAGCTTCCTCAAAGGAACAATCATATTACTTTCTTATTCTGAGATTTTTTATATATCTTAAATTTTTCAGGTATAGGTTCATTATACTATTCTCTCTACTTTTGTATATATTTGAAAATGCTCATTGGATGAGTTTAAGAAACACAACTCCACGGAGAAATATTTGGAAAATTTAAAAAGGTATTAGGAAGAAACATCACCCATGACCTCAATGCTAACACTGTGACCTTGATATGTTTTAGAAAATATTCATTTGGAAAGATGAGTATAAAGCTATAAATTCACTTAACTTGTGTACGTTCCCCATTTATCTATCTTGAATTTGCTATTTATACTTAATAATTATGGCAAATATACTTTAATGTTACTTTTTTTAGTATGACAATCAAAACAAACAATTGAAATTTATTAAGTATCTAAGAGCCTCACATTACAAGGTATTATGTCAGAAAATAAGGTTTTGTAAATGCAAAAAAAAATACAATCTTTAAAATAAATGCACTATAGAGATTTTGTATTTCCTGAAGGTCATGGTATATCTAGAATAGATAGTGTAGCCTGAGAAAAAATGCAGCACTTTGTATGATCAACTGAAGGAATAAATAGTCAGAAAAACAAACAGCATAAAAGTAAAATGTCAGAAACTGACAGAGGAAGAATTGAAGGAACTGACAGAGGGAACAATTTACCCACTTTAATGATCATCTTGGTAGCAGTAACAGACCGATTTTAGCCTGGGTACATTTTACAAGTTAATTTGGGCCCAGGAGGCTTCATTCCCGGTGATACTGTGGTAGTGGTTATACTATTTTGACAGGAGTTGAAACAGAAACCAGAAAAAGATTGCAAATGGAAATTTTGGCTAATTATATTTATTTTGTAGGGACCAGAGCAGGTTGGTTTATTCCACTGTCAGTATGCAAGCACCTACTTTCCTTTCTCATTTGAAAAGTCTAGTGTGTAAGAGCTAGTTATGGAAAGAAAGAAAAGAAATACCCTATGGAAACCCTGCCACCTGCCCATGCTTTGTGTGTGTGTGTGTGTGTGTGTGTGTGCGCGCACGCGTGTGTGTGTGTGTGTAATATATATAGCATTATAATTAATCATACTGGTTATTATGTTCAGGTTATACAAATTAAAACCCTTCTGTTCAATGGGCACAGTCTCTGTAACCTGTCTTCACCTTGTTTCTGCAGTTGTTTCTTTTCCTTCCACAGAAGAACCTGTTCTGGCAGACTAGGGGCCTGGTGCAAAAATTCGTGCACCTTGTAAGGAACTGTGGGCCATGAGGCTGCGGTGAGCACAGGGGTGGGTCTTGGCCCATCCTCCGTGCCTCCACCCAGTTCCTACTGCCGTGGCCCCCAGTCCCCTATCGCTTGCACTGCTGATGGTACAGAGCGATTGGGAACAGTGTGGAGTGATTGGGGCCTGGTGCCAGCAGTGGGTGCAAACATCAGCAGGTGCAAACAGCAGCTGATGCCCTGATCACCCTTCAGGAACAGGTTGAGGTGGAGAAGCCCTCAGGGGCGATCGGAGCAGGCAGCCGCTGCTCACACCCACTGATGGCGCTGAGCAATCAGTACTGGCGCTGGGTGCTGGCAGCGGGTGCAAGTGGTGGCTCTGGTGTCTGCAGTGGGTGAGAGCAGGGCGGGCGCCAGCAGCAGGTGCAAGTGCCAGGTGAGACCATGGTGCGCTGGAGCAAAGAATATTCAGGCTCACCTCGATGACAACGACCAGCACCCCACCTTGGTCTGGCACCCCCGCTCACCTGCTCCACCTTCCTGCCATGGCTGCCACGCCTGCCATGTTCTGTGTGTGCCCCTGGTGGTCAACGCATGTCATAGCGACTGGTTGTTCGGTTTTTCGGTTGTTTGGTTGTTCCGCCGTTCGGTCTATTTGCATATTAGGCATTTCATGTTTATACATTTGAATTCCTTATTTTAGTATAAAGGTTATATATATTTTAAATTATATGAAGAGTCAAAAATATTACTATCTAAAAGCTTGCTCATATCATTGTTCTGTTTTCTTTCTAACTTTCTTCTAGAACTCTTAGAACGATCTCTAGCGCTTTTAAACAAAAGTCAACAACTCACTGACTTCATAGAAAAATTCAAGTGTGATGGACCTAATGTAAATCCTGAGTTGATTCAGGGAGCTCGTAGTAGCTGCCTAAAGATCGACAGTCTTCTTGAACTTCTACAAGACAGGAGACGGCAACTAGACAAGTACCTGAGGCAACAGCGGCAGGAATTGAGTCAGGTTCTGCAGATATGTCAGTGGGACCAACAAGAAAATCAGGTAATCCAAAGGGGCACTGATGATGCCTTCCCTCAGCTAATGAAGTTTGGTTGTTATGTGGGCTAGCTATTCCTGGGACAGTTTCTCAGTTGTCATGGTTAAATTATTTGATCTTTGGTCCAAACTACTATGTTGTTTTTTTCCAAGCAGGTAATATAACAACAAATATCTTTATTTCCTCTCTTTAAAATATTGATTTCATAAATGGGAGAGTACCACTGGCCAGTTTTGAAATGACTATTGTTGGATTCTCTTTCTGACTTCCTTCCAGGTCACTACTTTTAGATACATTTCTTTGAAATTCTGAAATGTTAACTGCAATTTTCTTCAAAGTTGGGGAGGGGCATGATAGTGTTAAATTGTTCTAGATTGCTATTAATGTCAGTGAAAAAGTCTATCAGTGCAAAATGGAAATATTGTTCTTAGAAGAATGGTCTGGTACCAATTAAGAAATATGACCTTTGTCTATGGCTGGATGCTCAGTGGTTAGAGGGCTTTGGGGTTGGAGGATGATGAGTTTGCAGGCTTATTAGAACACATTACCCAGACTTTAGGCACAGCGTACCCCCTGTCTCCACACATGCACAATCTCCCTCATTATCAACATTCTGCACTAGAGTGGTACATTTGCTATAATCGATGAACCTACAGTGACGCATCGTCACCCAAAGCCTATAGTTCACATTAGGGTACGCTCTTGGTGGGCAAAAGTAGGTTTATAGTTGTGAGTATGTGAAACACAGTATTTATTTTTGTAGTCTTATTTATTAATTATTATATTAGTTTCTATATGAACAATTATAATCCTACTTTTGCTCATCTCTGTACATTCTGTGGATTTGAAAAATGTGTAATGACATATATCTACCATTGTAGTATGCAAAATAATTCCACTGCCCTGAGAATCCTCTGTGCTCTGCCTAGTCATCCCTCTCTCCCCCTAATCCTTGGCAACTACTGATCGTTTTACTAACTCCATAGTTTTGTGTTTTCCAGAATGTCATATAATTGAAATAATCTAACGTGTAGCATTTTCAGATTGGGTTATTTGCTTAGAAATATGCACTTAAGATTCCTTCATGCTTTTGCATGGCTTGATTGCTTATTTCTTTTTAGCATTGAATACTATCCCACTGTGTGAATGTGCCATAGTTTATTTATCCTGTCACCTACTGAAGGACATCTTGGTAGCTTCCAAGTTTTGGCAGTTAGGGATAAAACTGCTATAGGAATCCATGTGCAAATTTTTGTCTGGATGTAAGTTTTTAATTCATTTGTGTAAATATCAAGGATTACAACAGCCTCAGGACAAGTTTTCTTGTCCTTCCTCTCCTGGGCCAAGGCCTCTTCCTATTGTCTCATTGTCAGAGGCTGCTATAGGTATATTAAAGCTTTCAGAATGAACTTGTGGTTAAAAGAACTAGGCTTTCATTTGGACTCCATTCCTGACAATCTTGAGCCAAAATCAATTCAACAATAATGATAAGGATAAATATTAAATTTTAATAAAATTGGTCAATAGATAAATTATTCATTTCTTTAAATATAAAATTTAGGTTCTTAATCTTAAAACGCCCATGTTACATTTATCTCTTGCTAACACCAGTGACAGCAGTTGGAGTCATCAGTAAAGGTAACTGCCGTCTCTGTGGGCTGATGAGAACACAGATCCTGGGGCCAGACTATTGGCTGGGTTCAAATCCTGGTTCTGTCACTTACCAGATGAGTAACTGAGCAATTATTTAAATTCCCAGAGGCTCAGTTTTCTGTAAAATGTAGCTATAGTAGTATTTTCCTCAAAGTGTTGTTAAGATTATCAAGTGAGTTATTCTCTGTCAAGTAGTTAGAATGTTACTTGGCTCATATTAACTGCTATATTATAATTAGTAATTTAGGGCAGCATGCCTGAAAAGGATAGTGAAAGCCCAACACATATCACTCTCCTCCCCCTTGTACCTCCATCTACCACCAAGCTGGTCAAGACTGGTCTTGCATTAAAGGGCAATTTGTTATTTATTTTGAGTTTGATGGATCAAATAAAAGTCACTTTTGTAATCTTAGCCATACTTGTTTAATGGGTACTCAATGAATAGTTCAAAACAGAAAGATATATTTTTTCTGCTTGTGACTTAATGTCCATTTGTTTAAAATGTAGGTGAGATCACTTCCATATAGGTAACTGCTATGAGCATTTGACATACTGCCACCTTTTAGACCTTTATACAGTACTAGAGGCCTGGTGAATTACATTCATGCACGGGGGGGGGGGGGGTGGGGAGCGGGGGTAGGGGGGGTCCCTCAGCCCGGCCTGCACCCTTTCACAGTCTGGGACCCCCAAAGATTCCTTGGAGCTGCTGCAGAGGCGGGAGAGGCCCCTGCCACCACCGCTGCACTCGTCAGCGGTGAGCCTGGCTTCTGGCTGAGTGGCGCTCCTGTTGTGGGAGTGCACTGACCACCAAGGGGCAGCTCCTGCGTTGAGAGTCTGCCCCCTGGTGGTCAGTGCGCATCATAGTGACCAGTTGTTCTGCTGTTTGGTTGATTTGCATATTAGGGTTTTATTATATAGGATGAGCACTGTCATAGGAGCATACACATATTCATTAAAGAAATGGATAAATAAGCAAGCAAACACTAATGGAATTAACCTAAGCATACTGTATTATTACCTATTTTTATTAAATTGAAAAAATCATAGACACATTCTTGTGTCAAAAGTACAATAGGTAATTTTAATGGGCATAATATTTCACTGCTTGAATTAGGGCAATTTAAAGACTATCTTATTGTTGAGGAAGTAGAGTCTCTTTAGTTTCTTAATATTATAAACAAGTATTAATGCTTACTGTCTTATAATTATGTGAACAAAGAAATAATTTAAAATCCAGGTAGATACAAGCATAATTATCTTTCCTAATTTTTAGCTTTTCTGAATGCTCTATTCTGAAATTTAATTGATGATGCAATGGTGAAGAATAGTAGCAGGTTCACCAAATTGGGTGTGACTCTGTTAGTAATTTGGCTTCTCTGATAATCATATTCCTGGATGATCTACCTGATAGAACATTGTGGAACCTGAGTTGATACAAAGGCACATACTTCATCAAAGGGCAAATATTTTTTGTTGGTTCTGTACTTATTTTAAGGGAATATAGGAGCTGTCAAACTTTGCATGAATAAAGTACTCATTTTGTCAATCATTTTAACCACTTAAGAAAAAGGGAAAGTAAGTAGAAAATTAGAGCAAAGATGACTGATGAGTAATAATGTGGTTGTCTAAATGTCTGATGTATTGCCTCTCATAAGGGCCATTTAAAAGACGCATTTAATGCTGCTCTGTGTCTAAGTTATTATGGCCTAATGCTTTTGAACTATAATAGTTTAGCTAATTTAACTTTGGGAGAAAATTGAATGGCCAGAACAATGACAATTTAAGATTTATGTCAATCAAAGGAAAAAACAAACAAACAAATGAAAACCACATATTTTTCTATCTTAATTGAAATATGATAGTCTGATAAATATGATCACAGAATGCTCTTTCTGTATCATTGTTTTTCAGATGTAAAAATGTGCATTTTTTACTTTGAGAGATGAGTAGCTGACCATTTTTTTTCCAATTCCAGCAGCATCTTATTTTGCACATAATCTGCTGTTTCATTAATGAAAATCAGAAGCAGCTTGGAGTATTTTGTGCATAATTAATTACCTTGGCAAGAAGATTTATGAATGTAATTTTTTTCAATTGCTCCAATCAGGCATAAGTGAGACAAACAGATAAATTAAAACTAAGTTATTCATAATCTCTTTGTATAAGACAATGTCAAGGACATTGAGGAATAGCAAGTAAGACAGGGCAGATCATCTGTTTTTACCCTCAGATCACATATACTTATAAGATACACATCTTTGTAGAGGAAAGAGAGAAATAGAATTAACATTTGCAAGGTTTTATACCACATACATTGATTGGCTGCCTCCTGCACACCCCCTACTGGGGGGGATCGAGCCCACAACCCAGGCATGTGCCCTTGACTGGAATTGAACCCAGGACCCTTCAGTCCCCAGGCCAATGCTCTATCCACTGAGCCAAAACCAGCCAGGGCCATATTCGTTTTTACTAGGCAATTAAAATGATATCAGGCTCAGGGTGCCAGTCTGGTACCTGGTGGGCTGCTATATAACTTTGCTCACACACACACTTTATATGATACTACCTTCTAACTAGGAGTTAGAGCTTGGATGATTGACCAGCTTCAATTGATATGAAGTAATATAAAAGTGCCTAATGTAGTGACTAGCACATAGTAAGAGTTTAAAACAAAATCTTTCTTTGAATGTAGCTTTCTAATATTGGCTGGCATATCAAATAATGAATTATCCTGGTGATACTGGTATTCAATAGTTCAGCCCAATAACATACATGACTTCCAAACGCTTATAGGTTAAAATTTATCACAAAATTTTATTTTAGCACCTAAGCTGTCTCTAGAATTCACTCTAAGGCACATTAGAGTAAATGCAAAGTCTCTTGAGGTGTTTGTAGGAGAAACATCGTGATTTTGAAAACAATAGAAACACCTCCTAAGTCAAATGCATGCTAACCACCATTTATTTCAATGACACTACATATCATAGGTCCTAAAGGAGGGAGTCTGGTGAAGATGGCATGGCTAGCAATCCCAGCTTTTACATTTACTGGCTATGTGATTTGGGCAAGTTAGTTGGCCTCTGTGCCTCATGTTCCTTTTCTGTAAACTGGAAATAATAATAATAGCTATCTATAGATTTGTTGTGAATATAAACAACATTATATATGTAAAAGTGCTTAAAGCACAGCTTAGCATACAGCAAGCACTCAGTAAGTGTTCAAAGGTTCACCATCTCACTCCATGTCGGTGGTCACTCTGAGCTTTACCAGATAATCACCAGCACATAAAACCCTACATATTCACTGGATCCCACACCGATTCTCTAAATTACTAGATAATCTTTCTAAAATGTTATCATGTGAATGGTAAATAAATGCTATTTCATGGCTTGGTATCCAGCTGAGTTTATTCAAAAAAAGGTCAACTTTATCTGTATGATAAAGTTAAAAATTTGTTTTCCTCTCCCTAACTTTCTCCACTCTTTAGCTATTTCTTTACCTAATTTATTCTTATTATAGTTGATTACGTTTTCCTTAAGCTTAGTTTGTCACTTCTATATACAGTATTGTTCAATTGGATTGATGGCTTAATAGCACTTTAATTAAGCACAATTATTTAAGCCCCCACATCAGTTGGTAAGAGGGCTGGGCGATACACACCATAACTAAATTACATTCTCAGCAGTGATAGGACTGATAACAAAGCTGTGTGCTCTCTGGGAAAGGCTCTGCCTTACTTTGACCTCACATCCTTCCACTGTATGACAGTCAGTTGCTGCTACTCCAGCTGTCTGCTCCGCCCTGGGGCTGCCTGTGTATCTTCTTCCACACCCTGAGCTCCTTTCCTTTCCTGCCCCTGGTGCTGGAGGTTGTTGGCTTTTATTTTTTCTTCAATACTGCTACCATTGCAAACTGGCCGGGGAGAGGGACTCATTCCTTCCTCTACCCCCATCCTTCAGTCCCCAAAGACAAGCAAAGGGGCCCTATTAATTTTAATGCTTTTTGTAGGGAGACTCATAAGCAAATACAGTAAATGGCACACTTCGGAAGGATTAAAACATCCTTTATAATTCAGCAGTTATTTATCCTATCCATATGATAGTTTCTAACTCTCATTTTCTCCCAACAACCAAAGTTTAGGTCAAAGCTTCAGTATGCAATGTATTAGGCTACATAAACAAGGAATTGGGGAGGTTATGTTCAAATGTCAAGCTTTGGTCCGACTTCTAAGTATCCTGTAAGTTAGTCTCTCTCTCTTCTCTCTCTCCCTCTGAATATAATGGCTGCCCATCACCCAAGGTACATCCCAAAGTTATACTGGGAAAACCATGCCTTACATATCTTTGGCAGAGATGCATGTGGCCACTAGACTGGCCTGTTTCTTTTCTTGAAAAAAAAAGAAGACTTTTTCCCCACTGCTGGGAGGATTCCCAGCAATGAGTCAAAGGTAATGCTAGAAATAAAATTTAGGTCCATAGATGTCCACTGTACTGATTTTATTCATGGAACTAAACAACTTTCCACCATCGAATAGTTGGAAGTAAAGAGCCTACCTAAACACAAACAAGAGTTGAAAGCAATCTTGGGAAGGAAAGTTCTTAGTGCCAAGTTTCTTATAATATGAATGTTGGAAGAGGAATGATATATTAACACAAGTCAGAATAATTAAATACATGAAATTATGATTCCAGACAGGGAGATAGATGATCTGTAAAGCTGTTTACAAAATAACGAATTTTGCCTATGACAAATAATATAATATATTAGCTTCCCTGATACCCATCAACAGAGAATACTGGGATTCGATAATTTGCTAAGGAATACACTATTATCTTCCCGTTGACGTCAGTAATTCATGGAAGGCTTCCAAATTCCACAGGAGAAAATTGTGCTCCTGGAATCTCTGAGATAGAGTCCAAAATAACAAGCCAATAATGAGATCAGTCTCAGAATGCATCGAAAAAAACCCAATCCACATTTTGGCAGTGATTCTTTTCTCCTCTGCTTCCAAATCCTCAGGTACAAACATCAGTGACATGGCTTTAATGCTTCATATAACTTTACCACCTAATGATGCAAATGAATGTCTGAAGTCTGGTTATTGCCTAGTTAAATACAGAGTGCATTTGACTAGATCGTCTGATGCAAAATAATGGAAATTGCTTTCCCTACAGTAAATAAGAAAAACAGTGATGGGAACTAATATTGTTGTTTTAATGCTAACATGCCTTCAAAATCAAAGTAGACATTAGACCTGTCACCTGAGGCCTTCAACTATAGTTGAAAACACCTCTGTCTATGTGTGCATTTTGGGTAATTGGAAGAGAGACTATCAAAAAGTCTTGGGTTAAAGAAGATAAGTAACTGATCCCCTTGCCCTCATTATCAGTTTTTTGTTTGTTTTGTGTCTCTAATAGTAACTGATTCTTTGGCAGGAACTGTTGGAACTGTCCTGCACATGGAAAAGAAAATGAAACTAATTTGAAAGAGATTTTCATCTTCCCTTAAGCATTTCTGAATTGTTTATTGTTAGCTTACCTCCTGCAGCACAGTTTTAACGATCAAAAATAAGGTCTGATCTCAGATTGTAGAACAAATGGCAGAGAAAGGGACTATGATGCGTTATTCAGTCTGACGCATCGCTTTGGGTTGCAGCAGATGGTTACCTTCTTGCCACTTGAGTCATTTATCCTAGATCATCAGACAATACTTTCTATGTGTTTCATGTGTTCTCCATGTTTTAGTTCTGTCTTTAACACATATCATTTTGGAACAGGAATTCTCAGTTTGTGCTTGTTGTCTCCTTTGCTTACAGCTGGCGTCTTCCTCTGAGGCACCCCTTCTCTCTAATGCACTGTGTCCATTGAGCCCCGTGCACAGGACCTACTTCCATGTTAGAATTAGAGTTTATAAATATATTGTTGCATTTTGGTTTTTGTCTTAGGAACATTCATAAACTAGCCTAATAAGAACCATTTCTCTTCTCTGGAACCCTTTGGTTCTCCATACATTCTGACTGTGGCATTTCTGTCTTCAACCGTGGGACTTTCTTCTTATTAGTTGTGTAACCTTAACTGAATTGCCTGTATGTGTCTCAGTTTCCTCATCTATTGCAAAAGTAAGTATCTTCATCATAGGAGGGTTACAAAGGTTGGATAGGGTCACTTGTAACCTGCCTAGAGTAGGACCTGACATCTCTCTGTGAAAGTAGGGTCCATTTATTTTACTTTATTTATTCTTATCTCCCAGCTACGGGGTCAGCATGGGGATGGGTTATTCAACAAGCAAAGTCTAGTCTTTCTGGCCCAAAGCTACCTTCAGTAGTGCTCACTTCCAACCTTCACATTCTGGTACATTCCTACATCAATCCTCCTTCATGAATCTTCAGTTCTTGCAAAAAATGCTAATGTCTCATCTAATAAAAATTTTTTAAAAAGGTGGGAGAAGCCTCTTTGGTACCCCTGCTTTCCTTAAAGCTATCACCTGATCCTTCTTTTACTTAGCCAATAAACTTCTTTGGAAGAGTCATTAGCTGAACTTCAGTACCCCTACCCAGTGGTCCACACATACTTACCAACCAATGCTTCATCCCACTATTTTCCTGATTTCACTGTTTTAAATAGCCTCTAATTAAAACTCAGTCATTAGATCTACAAATAAGGATATTCTCAAAATCCTTGAGTTGTAGAACCATTTGATAAAAATATAATGCAAGCCATGTATGTGATTTTATTTAGTTATTTATCTATATATCAATTTATCTTTAAATCCTCACCTGAGGATATGGGTTTTTTTTAAATTGATTTTTTTATAGTGAGAGGAAGAGAAAAGAGAGAGAGAGAGAGAGAGAGAGAGAGAGAGAGAGAGAGAGAGAGAGAGAAAGAAAGAAAGAAAGAAAGAAAGAAAGAAAGAAAGAAAGAAAGGAAGAAAGAAAGAAACATTGATGTGAAAGAGAAACATCAGCTGCCTCTTATACGTGCCCAACCAGAGATCAAACCCTCAACCTACGTATGTGCCCTTACTGGGAATATAACCTGCATTCTTTTGGTGTACAGGACGATGCTCCAACCAACTGAGCCACCTGGCCAGGGCCACATAAGTGATTTTAAAAGTTGTAGTAGCCAGGCCCTAGCAAGTTTGGCTCAGTGGAGGGAGCATCAGCCTGCAGACTGAAGGGTAACAGGTTCAATTCCAGTTAAGGGCACATACTTCGGTTGCAGGCTCCATCCCTGGCCCCAGTCGGGGCTCATGCAGGAGGCAACCAACTGATGTATCTCTCTCACATAGATGTTTCTCTCTCTCCCTGCCACTCTCTCTAAAAATCAATGGGAAAATATCCTCAGGTAAGGATTAACAACAACAACAAAAAAAGTTGTAGTGGCCACATTAAAAAAGTGAAAAAGAAACATAAAAAAGTTTAAAAGCCTCATAAAAAAGTGAAAAGTAATAATATATTGTGTTTAATCCAACATATCCAAAATAGTATTTCAACATTTAATCAATATGAATATTCTTAATGAGGTATGTTTATTAATTTTTAAAACTATGACTGTGAAATCTGCTGTGTATTTTATACTTAGAGTACATTTCAATTTGGACTTGTCACATTCCAAGCACTCAATAGCCATATGTGCTTACTGGCTACCACATAGGATAGTGCAGGTCTACACCATTTGACTGAGTTTTTCTGGCACCCTCTTTAATATCCAAGATAGCTCTTGGTTTTCATTGAACACCTCTGGTTGCTTCTTCTTTGCATCTTTGCTGATTTTCCTTTCCTTTCTCTCCGTCTTCTTCATCCTTAGATAGGTGGTCCCCTTCCCCTGTAAAAAAGATCTGCCCAACTCCTTCTCTACCTTAGTTCTACATGCTCTGGGCACTGAGGATCTAGAATGTCATGTCAAATCAGTGCAATGACCATGAACACAACACTTACATCAAGCTGAAAGGTGGGAACTAGAGAGAGAGGAAAAATATTCTTACTTCCCCCTTACACTATCATTCCCTTGAACTGATTTGCAGTGCATACTCTGGATGCTTTTTGTTCTTTTCTTTCCACCAACCCTTGGCTCATGTTTTTATCCTTTGCAGGGACCATGTTCTATAGAATGTCCTGATGCATCACTTACTGTACTTACCACTCAGCAGCTGATATAATTTACACCCTTAGAAAAAGTGCTCTTGGAATATCTGTGCAGCTGTCTGTAATAGGTATGCGCAGGGCACAATGACTGATTTACGGGGTGGCAGAATATTATGTTGATAAGCTCTTCGTTATTTGGGGTGTTGTGCTTTTACAAGAAGGACTCTGAGAGCCTGTTCTGCATGCGTCCCGTGGCACACATAGTAAATCTAATCTAAGAGGCTGAACATGTGTGTGAATGCCTCACTGAGCTGTAATACCCACACAGCGAACTACTTAATTCTGAGTTTTATGCCAACTTGTTTTTATACGTCTCTCCCCAGAGTGCGTTCAGTAGTAAAAATGTGTAGATCTAGAGAGTCAGTTTGCTTCATCAGGCAGGCATGTGATCAGAATATATGGAATATCACCATAGACCTTTAACTGCATTCTCTTGTAGGGAACAATATTGCCATACAGGAATAGTATGCTTTGGGGATTGAAATAGTATTTGCCAAATGTAGGGATGAGGTCAGTAGATACCTTTTAAAACTCAAACAACCCATTCCTTTCCTGCTTTCATCGCCACCGGCATGTGCTAGATGACAAGTCTTTGACTCACAAAATTAAATAGGTTTACTGAGGGTTCAGGCTTCTCACCTGTTTTTAGAGATTAACGAACACCTGTTTGTACTCACTTTTATTCACTCACATTCTATATTAACTTTCTCTATTGAAGCATTCTTGAGATTTCAGAGTTCCTCTCCCCTGAGCTAAGAATAAATAAAACTTACTCCCAATACTTAATAAATTAAATGATCTCTGAAAGCTGGTAATATAGTCATGATTCATTTTTCTTTGATGAAACCCTTAAATCATTGTTTTAGCTGTGTTTTTATATGGGCTCACTGCATCTTTTGTGAGAAATTATTTGTATAAAATTAAATAAATGAATAAATGTTATAGCTCGATAAAGTACTCTGTGTGTTCTAATGTGCACACTATGCATACTATCTATTTCTAACTGGGATACCAGAAAGATAGACTATCTTCAGATAGTTGTAATACATAAACATTACATTTAGATATGGGAACTGACTAATGTTTGTATTATAAACAGCTTACCAAATATTATGAAGAAAATGAGGTGCATTTCACATGAAAACTGTTACAGTATCACCATTATTCTTTTCTTTGCATTGATGGCAGCCTAAAATGATGGCTAACAAAGATTTCCAATTAGAAGGAAGCCAGAGAAGCCCTCTTACCCCATATTTTACTGCCTATTCCATGCTGAGAAATGCCAGGCATTAGTATAGACCCTTTGATTTCATAACCAGCTTTGTGGTATCAGCCCTGTAATGGTAATGGAATCTCCTATTCTAGGTAACCACTAACTCAACTTCTGTGGTGTGTGTGTGTGTGTGTGTGTGTACATAATGTGTGGAGCTCCATGACTAACCTAGTTTTCTCCTTGGCCACCTGCTTCAAACATTTGTCCATATTATAGGAGGTCAAATAAATCCTGAGGCTATTATAGACAAGACAGCCTAGGCTAGATGAAAGTATAGTGTAGTGTCCACCATTTTGAATAGACTGTCAGGATTAATTTTTCAGATTTGAAGTAATTCCCCCTCATACCCATGGTTATAAGACTTTAGTGTAGCCAAGGATAGCAGCAGGGCATGGTGGAGAGAGCATGGACTTTGAAATAATGAAAGCTTGGGGAGGAATCCTGGTTCTGTCACTTACTATGTGGCCCTGGATAAGCTGCTTAAGCTCTCCTCATCTCTAAAATGATGATATCATACTTGTTATAGAGTTGTTGAGGGAAATAGAGGTAATGCCCAAAAAGCAACTACCAAACTCTCTAGCATGTAGTGGGCTCTTAGGAATTAGTAGCAATGATGTGATCATGCAACCACACTGTATAGGATTTAAGAGTAAAAATCCAAGTCTCTTTCCTTTCATTTGGATAAAGAATCTGCAGCCAGATACTTCATGTCATCAGTTCAATGTCAACTTAAGTCATCATTTAAAAATGTACTACTTCTTTCAAGTCCTTTGCTATTTGTTGTTTTAACAGTGTAAGGTATGTATTGTAAATCAAATCTAAATGAATCTGAGTCATGCCCCATTTATAATGTCAACAGAATTTTAAAAGTTTCTTCATTTATTTTCGGAACACAAATTTCCAGCAACTGCACCAAACAATATTTTTGCATTGTTTTTTTATAGTAGAAATATAATTCTACATATGCTGTTAATTACCTTCGTGTGGGTCTATGTAACTGTATTCAGATTCACATGCTTATCCAGGAAAGGGATTTATATTCTGGAACCATGCATGATTCAGAGACTGAGTGGGAAATCTATTTTGGTTCTTCTTTGTTAGGAGATTTTGAATACTTGTCTTCATGCTATGTAATCTGAACTGATATATTATTTTCCTGCTTTTCAGGGATTACTTTATTTTTTCTCTGAAGCATGTAGAGGTTGAGTGAAGAAAACATAAAAACTCCACCATAATTATTTAATATATGAGATGAGTTTATCCAAAGAGAAATTGACGTAGCTTATGTTTTGAAAGGTTAAGGAAATATTTCTTAGTTTTTACTCAGTATTCTAATCATTTGAAAATTTATCGCTGTTGCTTTTTACTTAGGTTACTTGTTGGTTTCAGAAAACCATAAGAGATTTACGGGAACAGAGTCTCGGTTCATCACTTTCAGATAATGAGGAGCTAATCCGTAAGCACGAGGAACTAAAAATAAAAGCAAAGGTAAGAGACACATTAAAAAATAATTGAAACATGCAGGTTATTTAGAGAGGCACCAAACACTGTCTTTGAATAACCCACTGTTTACGTAGGAAAGATTCTGATAGCATTAGCGAATACCACTGCCCACTGCCTGTTCTTCTGGAATAATAATGAACAAAACAACAGCTTCTACAGCAAAACTCTCTTTTTAAAATAATCACTGTGTCAGACACTGCATTAAGTGTAAGAGATGCATTATCTAAATTATCGCCAACCCCCTAAGGAGTAGGTATTATTTTTTCTCATTTTACAGATCAAAATAAACTAAATGCAGACGCTTACAGAAGCAAGGTAACTTTACTAGTGTAATATATCTTGTCAGTAGCAGAGTTGGAATTTGATTGCAGGTCTTACCTAACTCCACTCTACTTTGCCAGCTTTCTAAAAAAAATGTTTTTCTACACTGAGGTCTCAGTATGATTTCCAGATATAGTTTACTTGCTGTTTCCATTTATATTTCCCCAATCCCTTAATTTGCTGCACATTTTTTGGTTTTGCACAAATTAATGGCTACCAGCTGGGCAACCACTTGCAGGTGTTCGAATGTGCAAAATGGAACCATGAAGTGCTGAGGCAAGAGGGGCAGAACAGCCACATAACAGTGCTCCCTCTGCATTGTCTTGTTTGGAAATGGACTCCTGTGTATATGTGGGGTTTATAAATACTTTCCAGAGTTCTTTCCAGGTGCTCCATTTTGATCTGCAAGAAAACAAAAGTCTATCTGTAGTAGATTGAGTGGGAACGGTGAATACTTGAATCAATATCAGGCATAGGGAACTTTCTATTATCAGTATGTTGGGTGCCTGGTAGTTATAGGTACAGCTCAGTCAAGAAGCTCTGGAAAACAATGGGCCAACACTTCTAGACAATGGTTGAGAATAAGGAAAACAAACCAAATAAATATTGCATGTTTGGGAGGATGGGATTTGGGTGGGGCAGGAAAGGCAGTAGGTTGCATTGATCTTCACTGAAGCTTCCTTATGGGAATCATGATGCCTTTGTTTGTTTTTGCTTCTCTTTGAACACTGCAGCATGCATAGGCATTCAAAGTGTTTGCTTTGAATATTTGCTTAACTGATAAAAGATGCAGTTACAAAGACTTATGACTGATGATTTTCTAAGTACTTTAAAAATGTCTCTACTTACGAATTTTTAAAAATTGTACAAGAATTTATTCTGTGTGTGTCAAACAAGTTTTATCAGTGAAAATTCTATCAAAATCCCTAACTAGTAAGCACAAGAAACAACCTCAATTGTATACAGGAGTTGCTTCCTTTAAAACAAATAAACTAAAATGGCATGCTCACGTACTGTGGACCTCCTTTAGGGTTATATTCACTGTTAACTGTGGACTATGGTTTCATACAGCCTTGAGGATAGTTGGAGTAGAATATTTGTTAGCATATAATCTCAGTTCCAGTAGGACACAGTTTTTATCATTCTCTACATTCCATATTTGTAGTGCTGATATCCATAAATAGAAAAACACAGATATTCTTTTCACCATTATCCCAATGTTGCAGACATAAGGGGTTTAAGAATTAAATTTTTATTCATAAATATTTTATTATATAAAGTACACCATAGAAAATTTCTAAACTATAAGGAAAATAAAAGTGAATCATTCAAACCAAAGATAGCCATTGTTAAGATAAGCATTCCTCCTGTTTTGTACATTTCCTTTCAATTTTTCCCTGCACAAACCTAGAAACATATGACATCAGAGTTATGCTTTTTTATTTTTAACTTTATCATAACCTAATACCCTTTAGCTGAAAAATACTTTATTATATGAATCCTGAATTCATATTATAGGATTACACCTTTTGATTACATATAGAAGCTAAACCATGTGAATATCTAAGCAAATATTATTTTTAAAAGGTACAAATTCCTGATAAACATCATTATGTTTCAGACAAATCAACTGCTTCCTTTCAGGGTCCTGAGCCTCTCAGAAATCAGTTACAAATCTCATGGATCAGCTGAGTATTAAAGCATAATCAAATAAGTAGGTTTTTTTTAGCTGAACTGATTTTAGAAACTTAGAGAGAGAAAACTATTTCTGTCTTCCTTGAGAATAAATTTATTTTCAAAAAAAAAAATGTATACATTTGCTTTGCTGGGAGTCCTTTTTATTGCTTAACTTGAAACATTCTTTATGGGATAAGATTTTCCATCCAAACTGTGGTTTAGCCAATGGAGCCCCCAATAGCAATACCATCTTAAAAAATTACCAAAATATTGAATAGCTATTTAGATTGGGCCAACCCAATAGAGATGAGTACTCAAACATGACTTGTTGATTAAAAGGGTTTGAGATACTTGCCATCATTCGGGACACTAGATAATCCAATGGCAAGATAACTGATTATTCAAGGCAGCAGGGGCCCCTGAATCATTGTAAATGCAGAGGATGGAGTGGCCCTCTGTTCTGGAGTGATCCACCATGGCTTTCCAGAAGAATGGGGCTTGAGCAGATGGATGGGATCTGAGCAGTTGGTTAGGAGAGGGTGGTTGTTCCAGAATAAGGTAAAATAATGATAAGACCAGTCTGTCTATGACAAGAGTTAAAGGTCCTAGCAAAGTGGAATCCAGAGGAGAGAGACTAAGGGGAGTTGTTCCAGAGATTATATGTATCCACAGTGATTGCGTAAGAAAGAAATGCTAACCAAACATGGTCATTACAGGGAAGGAAACTTCCATAAGTTGAGAAATAAAAGAGCTTCCTGAGGCTGTGGAAAGTGGGCCTAGGTGACCTCAAAACTCCCTTTAACTTTCAGGTTCCATAAAGAAGACAGGATTCAGCTTATAATATCGGTTGTGCTTGTTATATTTAAAACAACATGAATGTAAAAAACACCTTTTCAGAGCTGGCCAAAAGGAGTGGAACTGACCAAAAGAGGAAATAATGACATTTCTGGAAAGTGGAGACAGTGTCTCACTCACCTGGGTATTCCCAGCATTAGAACCCTTCCTGGTATGCTTGATTCATGTTTATTCAGCCCTTTTAACTGTGAAGACGAAAGAAACATTCTTTTAATTCCTTTCTATGATTCTCTGGTGACTTTAGGTAACCACTCAATTTCCTTTTACCTATCTATCTACTCATTATCTTTAATTAATTAATTAATTAATTAATTAATTAATTTATCCTTACCCGAGGATATTTTCCCATTGATTTTGATTTTTATAGAGAGTGGAAGGGACAATGTGAGAGAGACACATCTATTGGCTACTTCCCACACTCACCCTTATCAGGGCCAGGGATTGAGACTGCAACTGAGGTATTTGCCCTTGACTGGAATCGAACCTAGGACCCTTCAGTCAGAGGGCCGACACTCTATTCACTGAGCCAAACCAGCTACGGCTTTCTTTCTTTATTTATTTATTAAAAAAAAAAAATTGTCCCCCCAGAGTGGAGTTACACAGACTCTTAAATTCATTATAAATCTCCTGCTTGGCCATTCTCTTGCTTTATTTTATTATTGCTCCTTCATTTACTATCCCCATCACATTTCCATTGTCACAGGCGCTCTAATGGGTTCAATATGCGTCTGTAGACATATTCCCATTCCTAAAATATATACATGTTTCCAATTTGCAAAAATGGGCCTACGGCATAGATCTCATTGTTTCTTCCCATAACACTGCTTGCTAGTACTGGGCCAGGCTTTATCTCCTGCCTATGGCACTCAACCTTATTCTATTCCAGATGGCCAGTGACCCTGACACTGAGACTCGCCACCTTTTGGCTCCTCAAGGAAGCTTCTCTTATCTATAAGCTTTATTCTCACTTGTTGTCCTTCACAGGAAGGACCAGCTGTATTATTTATAGAGCTCAGTACAAAATGAAAATATAGAGATTTCCTTTAAAAATTGAGATTTTATTTATTTTTATTTTTGTTAATCCTCACTCAAGGATATTTTTTCCATTAATTCCTAGAGAGAGTGTAAGGGAGGGGGGAAGTGGAGAGAGATATCAATTGGTTGCCTCCCCCTTTGCTCTCCCTTCCCTCCCCCACACCCCCCCCCCCCGTCATGGGCCCCAGGGAGCCCAGAATTGGACCTGCAACCCAGATACTTGCCCTTGACCAGAAATCAAACCCAAGACCTTTCATTATAAGGGCCAACGCTCTAATCACTTAGCAACACTGGTCAGAGCAAGTATTATTGGAATTTTAATGCACCAACAGCACAACATTAACCTAAGCACAAGATCCTTCTGAGTATAGGGTCCTGTGTGGTGATATAGGTCACTGGAAAATGAAGCTGGTCCTATTGACAATGTTAAGATCTCTGGAAAGACCTAACAACCTTAGATGGTTAACCAAAAATAGAGATTATAATGTTATAGCAGGTTGTGTCTACATGGAAAAAAACAGGTTGAAATTCTGGCTATGTCACTCGCTATGCCAGCAGTTCTCAACCTGCGGGTCGCGACCCCTTTGGTGGTCGAATGACCCTTTCACAGGGATCGCCTAAGACCATCAGAAAACACATATATAATTACATATTGTTTTTGTGATTAATCACTATGCTTTAATTATATTCAATTTGTAACAATGAAAATACATTCTGCATATCAGATATTTACATTACGATTCATAACAGTAGCAAAATTACAGTTATGAAGTAGCAACGAAAATAATTTTATGGTTGGGGGTCACCACAGCATGAGGAACTGTATTAAAGGGTCGCTGCATTAGGAAGGTTGAGAACCACTGCACTATGTAATCTTGGGTACATTTGACCTTTCTGAGTAAGGAGGAGCCTAGCCATGAAAACTCAACGAGAAACTATTTTTGAAAACATCCACATTTCAGTAGTGGCTCCAAAAATGTTGTTTACTTTGCCACCCATGACGTAAATGTACAAATAGTTTTCATCTGTGGTTTTTCAACAGTCTCATTCCTTGTTCTTAGAGAAGGATTCCAATTTTATGTGTCCTTAAACAGGAGGAAGCATATTACATTTTGGACTTTTATTTGGGTGTGAGTATGAGGAGAAGGGGAAATGTTCCTTTCAAAGGAGATTTAACATAGAAATAAGGCCTCAAGCTGGGGATTCATTAGTGAAACTCACGTAAATAATCTGGGAATCCAGGGAAAGTAGGTGCTTCTGCTTCCCACAGCTAACACACACAGCAGGAACTGTTCTGTATTGCTTATTAGTTCTTTCGAAAACTCTATCTTGCTGGAATGCACCCAAATAAGAAATAGAGCAACATTCATATCTCTTACTAAATGTGATACCTTATTCAGAATGTGCTGAAATAATTAAACTAAAGGCTTATTAACACAACCTTTAACTATGAGTAATTGTATTAAATTATATTTTCTTAAGTATGAAAAAATATTCTCCTTTTACATATGTAACAGGTAAAGAAATAGCAGATATGGATAATTATAAATCACCCTTTGGTTAAGGACTTAAATACTCTTAGATTTTATCATGTATCACTTTAACGCCCCAAGGCTTGAATTCAACCTTTGGAGCTCAGAGTTAGTTGTAGGATGTATTAAAATAATATGTAAACAAATACTTTCTTATTATCTCCTTTGAGGAAGCATAATCACTCCTTCTTACCACACATCAGAAATAATGTTCATACAAAAATGGCCTTCAGGAACCAACCTGTACTTCTGTTGGGAGGGAAACTTTTCCTCTTCCAATTTGGGTCCAGCGATTAGAGGCCTGCAGAGTAACTGACAATAGACAGATGGACAGGAATAAAAGAGCTTTATTTTCACACATGCACAGGGGAGCTCCCAATAATGGAAAACTTGTGCAGTAGTCCAAAGTAAAGATATATATTTCAATTTAGGGCATCAGGGGGAGAGTATGGAAGGTCCTGGTTGGGCTTTTTGATGCTAATGGGATGGGCAGTCTATCTTCTGGTTGGAGTTTCCCAGTGGGAGAATGTATGGCAGCTGAATCTGCACCTCCTGGTACTAAGGGTCAGCCTTCTTTCAAGTCAGGAAACTCCCTGGGAAGGGTGTCAATGGCAGCTGTATTTTCAGGAGACTGCTTAAGTCTAGGGAATATTTCTTTCTGTGGCTGTGAATTGTTCAGACATTTTCAGTTTAAAGTAATTTTTGTCTCCTCACTTCTATAGCTTCAGCCCTTGGTTGAGTTCAGGCCCTTTGCAGTGGTTGCACACTAGAGTCACCTGGGGGCTTTGGAAAATGCTGAAGTCTGGATCTTGTGTTCAGAGATTTTATGTAGTTTGTGGCATTAGAATTTTTAAAAACTTCATTGCCAATCTTAAACTGATGAAGCTTTCATCAAAAAAGTTGCTTTCCTACTCCTTATAAAAAAGCCTGATATACCTTTACGTATAGACACTGCAGCTCTTGTGTAGTTATTTTCTTTAGAAAAGGCATGTGCACTCCAGTTTGCCAAGGCCTCAACATCTCTCTTTACCTACCTTCCCTCCCACAATTGCTTTATGTTTTCACGTTATGTGCCTGGCCCTGTAAGCATTTGGATTTGACTTATGATGGGCAATAAGGTACCATCCAAGTTGAGTAGTAACTTAAACTGGTTGGCATTTTATTTTATTTGAAAAAATTTTTTTTATTGATTTCAGAGAGAAAGGGAGAGGGAGAGAAGGAAACATCAATGATGAGAAAGAATCATTGATCAGCTGCCTCCTGCACCCCCCACACTGGGAATCAAGCCCCCAACCCAGGCATGTCCCAACTAGTCACCTCCTGGTTCATAGGTCCACACTCAACCACTGAGCCAAGCTGGCTGGGCTAACTGGTTTGCATTTTAGAAGATTACTTTGGAAATAATGTGAATGATAACAAAGAAAGGGAGTGGTATTGAAATCAGGACAGTCACTTAGAAAACTGTTGTTTAAATGAGAGTGGCTTTAGGTGGGGCAGGATGTCTTTTTTGAGATGGAGGTCATTAATCCCCATTTTAAAGGCTTAAAGAGACATAGCCCTGTTATTCAAGTGTGGCTTCCAGAAGCAACAGCAGCAACATCTGGACATCTTAGCACTGCAGACTCTCAGACTCGACCCAGCAAACCTATTAGGTCAGAATCTGCATTTTAACCCAGAGAATTTGAATGGACACTAAAGTTTAAGAGGAACTGACTTAGAAGTTTGTACTATATACTAGTATTTCATGTAGGTTCATATTGCTTTTCATAGATGAATATGTATTGTTTAGAAAGTCCTTGAGTAAAAACAATATTTTAAGTTCTGGGGGAGAATAAAACTGAAAATTGTGTATAGAAACATCATCTTCAATGTTTTAATTATAGTAGAAATATTCCTCAGATTCAAGATTAAAACCATCTTCCATGATTCATCAACTAATCCAATTTTCCAAGTCATTGAAAATATTTTCCAGTTGTTGCTGGGTGATTTCATAAATTGGATTTGTGATCTTGGCCTCTAGTTTCTTCAAAAATATTATTTAGAGATCTTTAAAAAATACCAATGCTTAGGTCCCATGGAATCCTTATTAGAGAAAAAAGTCAAGTTTAAAGTTACAAAATATTTATATAACTATGAGATAATAAAGTAAAGCAAAATCTCTTGCAAGCTTATTTGGATAATTTAAATGCATAATTATCATCATAGAAACACTGTAAGAAAGTGGCTCTTTTTTTCTCATTTAAAAAAATCTTTATTGTTGCAAGTATTACAGCTGTACCAAATTTTCCACCTCATTGCCCCCCTCCATTCAGTTCCCATCCCACTCCAGGCCTTCACCATCCTTCTGTCTGTGTCCACAGGTAACATCTTTGGTTAATCTCCCTTCCCCTCTGAGATTTGTCAGTCTGTCCCATGTTTCTATTTCTCTGATTTGATTTTATTCACCAGTTTATTTTGTTCATTAGATTTCTCATTCATTTATTTTGATTTTTAGATTCAACTATTGATAGATATGTATTTATTGCCATTTTATAAAATCTCTTTTTCTTCTTCATCATCATCATGATCATCATCATCATCACCATTTTCTTCTTCCTCTTCTTAAGGAAAATGCTGCAACATTTTATGTAATACTGGTTTGGTGATGATGAATTCCTTTAGCATTTTCTTATCTGTGCAACTCTTTATCTGACCCTCAATTCTAAATGAGAGCTTTGCTGGGTAGAGTAATCTTGATTGTAGGTTCTTGCTATTCATCACTTTGACTATTTCTTACTACTCCCTTCTGGCCTGCAAAGTTTTTTTTTCAGAAATCAGCTGACAGGTGTATTGGTGCTCCCTTGTAGGTAACAGCTTTTCTCTTACTGCTTTTATGATTCTCTCTATCTTTAACCCTTGGCATTTTAATTATGATGTGACTTGGTGTGGGCCTCTTTGGGTTCCTCTTGTTTGGGACTCTACACTTCCTGGTCTTTTAAGTCCATTTCTTTCACCAGATAGGGGAAGTTTCCTGTCATTATTCCTTCAAATAGATTTTCAGTATCTTATTATCTCCCTTCTCCTTTTGGCACCCCCAAAATATGAATGTTGGTACCTTGAAATTTCCCCAAAGGCTCTTTACACTATCTTCATATTTTTGGACTCTTTTTTCTTTTTGCTCTTCTGATTGGGTGTTTTTTTGCTTCCTTATATTCCAAATTGTTGGTATGATTTTCAGAATCCTCTACTCTATGGTTGAATCCCTGTAAATTATTCTTCATTTCCATTTATGTATGCTTAATTTCAGACTGGTCCTTTGCCATGTCTTTGACATTCTCACTAAGATTCTTGAAAGTCTCACTAAGTCCCCCAAAGGTCTCATGAAGATCCTTGAGTAACCTTATAACCACGGTTTTGAATTCTGTGTCCAGTAGTTTGCTTGGTTTCATTTCTTTAATTTATTACATGTTTCTTCCCCCCCCCCCCCACCCCCACAATTTTGGCTGCTTCCCTGTGTTTGTTTTTTTATATCAGATAGAGCTGCTATGTTTCCTGGAGTTGGTAGAGTGGCTTTATGCAATAGGTGTCCTGTAGGAGGACTCAGTATCCTCCCCAGTCACCTGAGCTGGGCACTCTAGGTGCACCCCTGTGTGGGCTGTGTGCACAGTCTTGTAGTTGAGCCTTGATTGCTATTGGCATCTCTAGGAGGAATTGACCTCCAGGCCAATTGGCTGTGAGGACCAGCTGTGACTCCAGAGGGAGAGCTGTGCAGGAGACACCCCTATGGAGCAGGACTTTTGCAGTGTGATTTTTCCAGTTATCATTATGTCATAAGCATTTCTCTATTCAAATGCATATTTAAAATATTTTTTAATGATTGGGTGCTATTAAACCATGTATCTATAGCATACAGTATTTGAGGCTGCAGCATAGTATTTCAGATTATGACAGTGGAGTGAATGGTACACTCCCAAGGCCTCAAGTTAAGTCCCGGCCTCTACTTATATCTGATGTACTCTTGGGCAAATTTCTTGGATATTTGAACCTGGGCTCTGTCTTTTGTAAAAGAGGGTAATAATTGTGTCTAATTGATATAGTTGTTGTGAGGATTAATTATGTTCTCATATGACAGTACTTAGCACAATGCCTTGCACAATACATCCACAACATAATATGGGCTTTTTTTTTTTAATGGTGGTAAAACAAACAATAATTTTACATTTAGTGACTTTTAGTGTATTCACAATGTTGTATAACTATCACCACTATCTAGTTTTAGGACATTTTTATGACCCCCTCAAAAAGAAGATCATACTCATCAAACAGTTTATCCCTTCCTCTCTCCTCCCAACCAATAATCTGCCCTCTGGCTCTATGGATTTGCCTTTTCTGAATATGTCATAAAAAATGGAGTCATATAGTAAGTGGCCTTTTGTGTCTGGCTTCTCTTGTTACTGGTGGGGAGAGGTCCTTGTCCCCACCGGTTGCTAATGGGAGTGGAATTCTTGCAATATCCCCGAAAAAAAGAATTTTCTGAGACTCACATGGGAGAAGGAGTGATTTTCATTTGCATGGAATTAAGTCCCCGAGTTTCCAAGGTCCCCTCCTTCAGTCCTGCCCTAAAAGAAGTGCAACTGTGGCTTTAATAAGGCTAGAATTAGAGCCAGTGTCCAGAGTTTCTGTTCCATGTAGGAGCAACCTCATCAGCTGAGGTTGTTTCCCACTGCAGTTCATCAATCCATTGCAAGGGCCATACAGGCGAATGCAAGGAAGCAGGGACAAGAGAGCCCCAAAACTAACGAGAGAGCAAACTCTTTTTTTTTTTTAGGGGATTATGTTTTCCCAAATAGGTTTCAGTGCTCATGCCCATTCTGGCCAGTCATTTCTGTTCTCAGGTGCAATTGACTGACACCCGCCCTATATCACCCTGACTTTACTGCGCATGTACCCATCTCCCCTTTGTTGGATCTGCAGGGAATAGGCCAATGGGTTTGATCTTTGGTCATGGCACATACAAGAAGCTCCTAGGGCAATGGAAACTAAAGAGAAAATAAGCAAATGGGACTACATCAAAATAAAAAGTTTCTGCACAGCAAAAGAAACCGTCAATAAAACAACAAGAAAGCCCACTGTGTGGGAGAACATATTTGCCAACGATATCTCCAATAAGGGTTTAATCTCCAACATTGACAGGGAACTCATACAACTTAACAAAAGGAAGACAAACAACCCAATCAAAAAATGGGCAATGGACCTAAATAGATACTTATCAAAAGAAGACAGAAGAAAGCCCAAGAGACATATGAAAACATGCTCAAAGTCACTAATCACCTGAGAGATGCAAATCAAAATGACAATTAGGTACCATCTCACATCTGTCAGAATGGCTATCATCAACAAATGACAAATGCTGGCGAGGATGAAGAGAAAAGGGAACTCTCATGCACTGCTGGTGGGAATGCAGACTGGTGCAGCTAATGTGGAGAACAGTATGAAGTTTCCTCAAAAAACTAAAAATGGAACTCCCATTTGACCCAGTGATCACATTTCTAGAAATGTATCCCAAGAAACTAGAAACACCAATTAAAAAGGATATATGCACCCCTATGTTAATAGCAGCACAATTCACCAGAGCTAAGATTTGGAATCAGCCTAAGTGCCCATCAGCAGATGAGTGGATTAAAAAACTGTGGTACATCTATGCAATGGAATACTATGCTGCTATAAAAAGTAAGGAACTCCTACCATTTAAAACAGCATGGATGGAGCTGGAGAGCATTATGATAAGCAAAATAAGTCAGAGAAAGATAAATATCACATGATCTCACTCATTTGTGGATTATAATGAACAACATAAACCGATGAACGAAAACATCTAGAGACAGAGAAGCATTGATTAGATGCTCAAACCTCAGAGGGATTGGGGAGGATAGGGGTAAGGGGGAGAGATCAAGCAAAGGATTTGTATGCATATAAGCATAAGTGATGGATGCAGACAACAGGCGGTAAGGGTGAGGGTAGGACTGGGGGATGGGCTGACAATGGGGGGATAAGGACACATTTGTAATACCGTAAGCAATAAAATAAAAGTAAAATAAAAAAAGAAGCAACCAATGAATGCAAAAATAAGTGAAACAACAAACTGATGCTTCTCTCTCCTTCTCCCTCTCTCTCTTCCCCCTCCTCTTTCTAAAATTAATTTTTAAAAACTTTAGAAAAGCAGCCATTAAAAATAAGATCAATGAAAAAAATTTTAAGCAGCCATTTAAAAAATATAATAAAATTTTCAAATATTCTTTTTTTTAAGAATAGAAATATTTCCTCAGAAATAGCACTTACATGAACTATTTCGTACAAAAGGAGCTACTTAAAGTGTTTTAGAGTGGTTCAGGGAGTGCACAGCATTATCTAGAGTTCTTATAATAGTTTCTGGGTTATCCAAATATTTTCCAAGTGCTTTATAAACATTGTTGAGCTATTTTTTCTCATTGAAGCACATAATAACCTGTGTACGGAAGCTGACTATTCTGCTATTTGAGCTTCTGTTAGATTCTCCAAATTCCTTCAGTGAAGGGATGTGAAAAAATGGTAAAACTGCTTTAAAACATATTGCTTCAGTAAATCTGCTCAAGTCTCCAGTGGTTATAAGGAAAACCTATAAAAAGTAGGACCAACTTTGGACTACTATGATCATGAGACCTATTGCTGATGACCCTAAGGAGAGGATTTGGAGGCGGGGGCGGGGTCATCAAGCTAGGCCCCCAGGTCAAATTCAGCCTGATGCCTGTTTTCATACATTAAGTTTTACTGGAACACAGTCAGGTTTATTTGGGTATTATCTCAGGCAGAGTATGTGCAAAGCCTAAACTGGCTACTCTCTGGTTCTTTATAGAAAGAAAACCCGCTGACTGACGGAATGGGGCCTGTAGAAGGACAAGGTGTGCTTAGTGGGTTTTTAATAAAGAGATGGGGTCTGGCAGGTGCTATGGCTTTGGTTCAAACTATCCCAGAACTTAGTGAGTGGCATAAAATGACCTTGTCCGCTCATGGATTCTATAGGTCAGGACAGAGTCTAGAGGCTTGTCTCCGACTTGTGATGTGCAGGTTCTCAGCTAGAAGAGTCAAAGTCTATGGGCTTGAATGGCTGGACCTCCTCAGGCATCTCTCTCTCCGCTCTCTCCATGTGATCTCTCCAGAACTCTTACCTGTTGGCTTAGGGCTCCCAGGACGTGTGTGTGTGTGTGTGTGTGTGTGTGTGTGTGTGTGTGTGTGTGAGAGAGAGAGAGAGAGAGAGAGAGAGAGAGAGAGAGAGAGAGAGGTGAGGAAGGCATGAAACCTCATTGCCTTTTATGACCCAGCCTCAGCTGCATAAGCTACTAGTTGCAAAGTCCTATTACAAAGTCCTGCCCAGGTTCATAGACTCCACTTCTCAATGCAGGAGTGTCAATGTCTCATTTTAAGAAAGGCACAAGAGAGTTGCATATAGAGTTAATCTCCATTTCTGTTAAATCTGCCACATGAGGTAAGACCCTCACCAGAGAATGCCTACTTGTCCTCACCACTCTTTCCTATAAAATGAAGCAGAGTATGTTTCTTTATAATGTTTTATCTAATTTAAAAAGTAAAGTGGGGTCTGAATCTGCAGTGTCCAAAGGCAGAAATGAATAGAATGTCCAAACGGTAAAGACATCTGCATTAGTGCATTTCAATTCCTCTGTTTTCATTTTAGTGAATAATTTGTTTTCCTTGTCTGATTTTTTAATGAACTTCCCAATTAAGAGCAGGTGTCGTTTTTTTCATAGAACATAAATTAGAAATAATTTTATTACTAACAGGTAAAATATGTATATATAGTATTGAATTTGTCTGCAAGCATTGGGAAAATCTACAAAACAGTGGGAATTTTACATTGGTAACTACTGTAGCCTTAACTTGTGAGTTAATGTAAAGCTTAGTGAACCATATGCTTTCATTTACAAGGAAATTTTGATTGATTGATCAACTTTTCTCTTTATTTTTATTGATTTCAGAGAGAAAGGGAGAGAGAGAAACATTAATGATGAGAGAGAATCATTGATTGGCTGCCTCCTCCTGCCCGCTCCACACTAGGGATCGAGCCCCCCAACCCAGTCATATGCCTTTGACCAGAATCGAACCTGGGACCCTTCAGTCCGCAGGCTGATGCTCTATTCACTGAGCAAAACTGGCTAGGGCAGGAAATTTTGATTTAGAAAGTCCTTCGGAAATACTTAAGCCCATCTAAGAAGAGAATGAGTTAAGATGTTGTAATGTACCCTGCAAATCACAGAAGGACGCCTCAAGAAGTCGAATTAAAGAGTCACATTTATTGTAATCCAGGACTATGAGGGGCCATTCCCCAAATCTCATAGTGATAAGATGGTGGCAAAACCAGACTTATATAGGCAAAGATCACAAAGGTATTGATTACATCTCAAGGTTTGGAATGAGGAACCTGGTTTGCAAAAAAGCAGTTTACAGAAGCAGAAGCAGCATGTTATCTAAATTACAGTTTTGGGTCTCTGGATCACTGAATTGACAGAAACACATTATCTAGAGCCCTCGGGTCTCGAGACCACTGAGTTGCCAGGAATTCATTATCTAAAGCCATCAGGCAATTTAGAGTAATTGTGCTGTCCTGGTCTTGGGACCACTGAGTCAACTGGAACACATTATCTGTGGCCACTAAGACAATTTAGGATAATTGTGCTGTCCTGTTTCCCACGTACAGAAGAATGTGCTTTCTAAAACCAGTAAGATAACAATCAATGGGATAGTCATTCAATCGAATGGGATGATTTATACAATTCAGAAAAATCAAAATAACTTTTCTATTGTTAAGCCAAACAACAGGATTAGAGTTAAACTACAGTTTCTACCTGAGATGGTTGCTGCCATACTTCAAAGAGAGCAAATAAAGAGTATTGTATTTTATGATCACTAGGTTTAAAACTACCTGCTGTCACTTAGCTTATGGAATCCTCAACAGCTTTTAAGTTTAAATGTGTAGAAGTGGGGTCACTGGGTCAAATGGGAGTTCCATTTTTAATTTTTTGAGGGAACACCATACTGCTTTCTACAGTGGCTGCTCCATTCTGCATTCCCACCAGCAGTGTACTAGTGTTCCCTTTTCTCCATATCATTGCCAGCACTTGTCCTTTGTTGATGTGTTGATGTTAGCCATTCTGACAGGTGATACCTCATTGTCATTTTAATTTGCAGCTCTCAGATGATTAGTGACTTTGAGCATTTTCTCAAAGGCCTCTGTATGTCTCTTGGCCTTCTGTATGTCCACTTTGGAGCTTTAGCCTTTGCCCATTTTATAATTGGATTGTCTTCCTTTTGTTAAGTTGTATGAGTTTCTTATGTATTTTGGAAATTAACCTCTTATCAGATGTATCATTGGCAAATATGTTCTCCCATGCAGTGGGCTTTCTTGTTGTTTTGTTGATGGTTTCTTTTGCTGTGCAGAAGCTTTTTATTTTGATGTAGTCCCATTTGTTTATTTTCTCCTTAGTTTCCTTTGCCCTAGGAGATATATCCTAAGAAACCCGAAACACCAGTCAGAAAGAATATATGAACCCCTATGCTCATAGTGGTGCAATTTACAATAGCTAAGATCTGGAAACAGCCTAAATGCCCATCAGTAGATGAATGGATAAAAAGGCTATGGTACATTTATATCATGGAATACTATGCAGCTGTAAAAAAAGAAGGATCTCTTACTATTTGAGACAACACAGAGGAATCTGGAGAGTATTATGCTAAGCAAAATAAGCCAGTCAGAGAAAGATAAGTATCACATGATTTTACTCAGATGTGGAATCTAATGAACAAAATAAACTGATGAACAAAATAGATCCAGTGACATAGAAGCATAAAAATCTCAGAGGGAAGATGAGGGTGGGGTGGTTGGGAAGAAATTAACCAGGGAACTTATATGCATTTATGCATAGCCCATGGTCACCGACAATATTGTGGTGAAGGTCTGGAAGGGGCAGGTGTGGGGAAGAGGAGGTCAATGGGAAAAAAAAGGGACAGACATCTGTAATACTTTTAACACTAAAGATAAATTTTTTTAAAAAACTACCTGAAGTTTTTTTAAAAAGTATAAATGCTTAGAAAATTTTTTTCTCTTCATTACTTTTTTTTTTAAATTCTTTGTATATATTATTTCTTCTCCTTCTCCTCCTCCTCCAATTATTTGACAGCCCTGAAAGAAAAATTCCCACAAAGCCTGTCTCTTTATAGTTACTATTATCATAACTCAAGGTAATATTGCTATCATAATAGTGCTAGTGAAACTGACTCTACTTGATGTGGGCACCTGAGAAGGCACTTTCTTATGGCTTAACATGGACACCAGCTAAATCCCTACAGCCTTCCTGTGCTACGTCAGTGTCCACCCCGAGACATTCTGTGGCCTTAGAGTTCCTTGCTGTTCTTTACTCCAAAGGCCTTCACTTCAGCTTCTCAGCCACGTGGCTACACTTGGTTCCATGGCACCAGCCAAACCTGCTCTCTTCACCTCCCTTTCCTTTCATCATTTCCTGGTCCCTCCTTATCCCTATTCAGCATGGACCAAGGCTGTTTGTGAGGTAACTCAGTCACCCATTTTCTCTGTTTCTTCCTACATCTGAAAGAAGATGCGTCAATTAGAATAATTTTTCCAATTATATCTGTTTAAAAAGTAAATGATCCATTATCAGTTAGCCTTACAAATTCCTTTCTTTGTCATCTGTTAATTCTCCGCTCCTTTCCCCGTAACAACCAGTCCAAAACTTTCGTGCTTTTTAAAAATTCCCCAGACTTTACTTAACCACAGAGTCATTTAGTCATACAGAATGAAATTACTTGACTTTTTTTTCCCCTCTGCCCTTTTTCCTCTTTTTTCCACTCGTCTTGTTTACTTTAATTCTCCTCTTTTTCCAAATTTAAGCCTTGATCCACTTTTCTAAATTCCTCCTTTCCTATCTCTATATTTTGTCTCTTTTCATTCTTAATACCTCAATTTCCGGTTACCCTCTTCTTCCTTCAATTATATTTTGATCTCTCACTAAATTGGAAACAAAAATGTTGCTGCTCAACCCTTAAAACACTAATCCATCTTTTAAAAAAACTATTGTAATGGGTTGAAATGTGTCCCCCAACATTCACATATCTTGGAATGTGATCTTATTTGGAAATGGAGTTATTGCAGATGTAATTAGCTAAGATGAGGTTTTAGGGTGGACTCTAATTAAATATACCTTTAAAAGGGAGAAATTTGAACACAGAGGCAGGCCCGCGTAGAGGGAGAAGGTGTGGAGACACAGGGAGCAGTTGGCCACCCGCCAGGCCAGGGGAGAGGCCTGGAACAGGTCCTTCCCTCACAGCCTCAGAAGGAACCAATCCTGTGGGCACCCAGATTTCAAACTTCCAGCCTCCAGAACTGTGAGAGAGAGAATTTCTGTTGTTCAGGCCCCCAGACGTGTGGTGCTTCGTTACAACAGCCCTAAGACACGACTACGATTGCTCCATTTTCTGCCTCCTTGGCCGCCCTCAAATGCTTACTGCATTATGAGAAGCTGTTCTTTCTCAATAACTGATGACTTGAAGCTCTTGAAGCATTTGCCCTCTGAGGCACTACTTTCTCTAGCTCTCGCATCTTTGGGATGGCTCCTTTCCAATCTTTCCATGCCATTTCTTCCCCCATTCTTGTTTTGCATGGAATGTCTAATCTTTGGCTCCTTTCTCATCTCATTTCTTCACGTGGAGTTATCTAATCCCATGGCGGGAATATCACTTTTAGCTTGATAATTTCTAGGTATTTAAAAAAATTTCCAAGTCATATATCTTTTCTCAACTCCAGTCTTCTTTTTAGAAATTCCCGTTGAAGATTTACACATCAGTTTCTTACTGATACTTCTAATTCAACTGAAACAGTTCTTTTCCCCTTCAGCCCTTCTCCTGTTTTCCTTGTTGGCCAAAGACATTTCAGTCCTTCGGCCACCCAGGTTAGAGAGACTTCAGGGTCACATTAGGATCCTCATTCTTTTTCTCCCCTCACTTTGCTCATCTCTGTTTTAGTCAATTCTTACCTCTTTACCTCCTCCTCATCTTCTCACCCCAGGACCACCACTTTAGTTTGGACTCTCAGAATCCTTAACAGAGACTATTACACTTACGTTGTGTGGTAGTATGAATCTGAGCCTATAAACTATAATAATTGCATGAAATGTCACTTGTCTTTTATTTTATTTTTTAATTTTTATTCAACATAAGCCTTATTCTGAGCTCCCATCCTCTGACTGGTGGGACATTCAATATCTGTTGTTATTGGAGTCCCCTTTCCCCAGGGTTTGCAGGGGTTCCTGGGCCCATACAACACCATAGCACTGTAGTCATCAGTCTACTCTGATTCCCTTTTAAACGATCATTGTGCCAGCCTGTATGGATACTGCAGCTTCAGCAGCTCTGCTGCTTTGGTACCTGTTTGGGGTCCCAGGCTGGCCCAAATTCCAGTCTCCCTAGGGGGAACACAGCCAAGCCCGTGGAAGCCTCATGGCACTGCTCCGAGAAGACCATACATCTCTACACACCTCATCCTGCATCCAGCCTTCTCTCCCGTGCTAGCCAGGCCCCCTGTTTTTCAATGGCCCTCACACTTACCTTTTTCTCCTTCACCACAGCTATCATATGTCTTCATTTGACTTGGTCTTTTACAAAAGACAGGAGGGGAAATGACTTACAGTAACTTCTGCCTTTGACCTTAATATAAACTTCACCAAGGCAAAAGAAACTCATTTGTGGAATATAATGAATAACATAAAGTGATGAACAAAAATAGAGACAGAGAAGCATCGAACAGACTGTCAAACCTCAGAGGGAAGGCAGGGGAGGGGGCAAGGTAAGAGATCAACCAAAGGACTTGTATCCCTGCATATAAGCATAGCCAATGGACACAGACAATAGGGGGGTGAGGCCATGTGCTGAGGGGCAGGAGCGATTGGGGAGAGGTCAATGGGGGAAAAGGGAGACAAATGTAAAACTTTCAACAATAAAGAATTTTAAAAAAAGAAAACAAAATTGACTGCCTTCTTGAAACAGGGCAGATAGCACAATATAGGAAAAACACAGTAATTATCCTGTCATATGCTTAACTGGCTTCTGAGCCTCTGGTCTTTCCATTTTGCAATTAATTCTTTTTTAATTAATTAATTAATTAATTTTTTAATCCTCCCCTGAGGGTATTTTTCCATTGAATTTTAGAGAGAGTGAAGAGAGAGGAAAAGACAGAAATATTAGTGTGAGAGAAACACATCGATTGGCTGCCTCCAGCACGAGGTTGAGGAGGAGCCTGCAACCGAGGTACGTGCCCTTGACCAGAATCAAACCTGGGACCCTTTAGTCCGCAGGCTGATGCTCTGCAATTAATTCTTTATGATGTCATCAAAGTTGCCTTTGGGCAAGCTGAGACTAAGCCATTTTTCTCTCAAGCATCTCCACTACAAACTCTCATGGCATTTTTCCCCCCCACACTGTTAGGATTTAATGGTGAGAATGGAAAGCAGAATATCCTCTCAAGAGAAAGACATTCCAATCAAGAGTTTTCCCAAACCTCATTCTTTTTGCGTGGCTAGGATATCCACCTTTGTTAACAGAAGAGCAAAGTTAATTATAAACAAGAAGAGAAGTGGTTTAAAAGAGCAGAGGATCATGGGTTCATTGTCTGCCACTGGGGTCACCCAGACTTACTCTCATAATTAAGGCTCTTAGAGCTGGCTTGATTGCTCCCTAATTTTGTGGTTTCACTAAATCTCACTGGAACCCTGCGGAAAGTCATTGCCTTCCGGGTCCACGCAAGCACAAAACCACCCCTGATAGCTGTGAGGAGGCCAGCTAGGGCGGGTAGGCTTTATCTCTTTGTTTAAATCAACATTCCTTTCTTTACTTTTTGTCTAATAGAATTTCAGCCTTTTTGGACCTTCATATCCTGGCTGGATCTTCAGTCTGATCAGAAGCCATTTCTCCTCTTCCCTAACCCCATATCCAAACTCTGAGCTCGAGATGTTATGATTGACAGGTCTTTCATGGGTTGGCTAAAATAAAAATACACTCCTCACCTGTTCTCAAAGCATTTAAATCCCACCTTGATCTGCCCTTTGCCTGCTCCCCAACCTGTAAGTCTCCCTGATTCCAAGCTTGGATGCTTATTATTCCCACTAGAGGCCTGATGCATGAAATTCATGCAAGGGGCTCAGCCCTTGCAGCCTCTTGCATTCGCAGCCCCAGCTTCGACCAGAAGGTTGTCAGGATGGTTGTTCTGCTGTTAGGTCTAATTAGCATATTAGCTCTTTATTATATAGGATGCCTACCACATACTTTCTTACCTCTGAGTCTCTGCTTAGTCTGATCCTTCAGCATTGAATTTCTCTTTCCTTATTTTCTTTTTCTTCTTGTTCAACGTTAATCATAAATTATAGTGTTAGAGTTGACATGGAAAGATAAAGCCAAAAGTCAAGAATAGCCTGAAGTCACACTTTGGTTACCTAAAAGGAGGAGGACTCAAAAGGAAGTAGAGTGTGCTAGCAAAGTGAAACCAGGGGCAAAGTATCAGGAAGTGAGTCAGCAAAGCTAAGCAGAAACAGAAATTGTAAACAGAGTTTGGCATATAATTCGATATTGGGCCCAACAGAAATTGGCCAAGAAGCAAGACAAAGCACCCATAATCAGGATGTTTGGATAATATTTTTAGTGGTAAAAACACACACACACACACACACAAAATTCAACTAAGTATATATTGAATACCTTATGGGCTTTATTCAACAATTCATGAATCAGGAACCTTCCCTTAATAGATAGAAAGGAGCTCTGCTGATCTATACAAAATGAAAGACTTACATAGGCAAAAGGAAGTGGGAACAAGGAAGTTATATGGCAAAAGCAGGGTGCTCATGGCAAGGTCACTATGTTTTAGGGGATGGAGGGGTCTATTGGGCAGATTGCCTCACTAGTGCTGACCAAGTGCTTCCTGTTAAGATTCCCTTTCTAGGAGAGGTTGAAACTGTGATTAGTCTTGGTTTGGTGACATGAGACTTAGCATAAATGACTCTATTTTGAGGCCTTTTGTCTTATTTTCAGCAGAGGTCAGTACATTGGGCAGAGAGGATCTATCTAAAGCTCTCTGTCTCCATTCTAGCCTAGAGGGCAAACCTGTGCAGATCTTAGTTGACAGTCTTGAGAGTCAGCATCAGTACAGATTCCTTCTCTAGGGAGCTGTTTGATCCCTTTAGCACTTACCTTTCTCTCCTTTTCTCGTGGAGCATTGCTTATTGCTCAATTAAAGAATATTCTCCATCCTTCCTGGCATTTCAGTCATTCACATGTCAGACTTCTCTACAAGTCTGATTTCCCCACAGCTGTGAACTTCTCAAAGACAGGGGCCATGGAATATTCATTTCTGGATTTCCTGCAGCAAACAGTAGAGGGGTTTGGGAAAAATGAAATTCAATGCAGCTAGTGTTTGTTGGGTCAATGGATGACTCCACTAAATGAAAGGTGGCAGCAAAATGTTACCCTGTGTCAGCCCTTGCTGGACTTCTAAATTGCTGCTGTTTATAAGTGACTTGCAGATTGGCTGGGAAGTCATGAGTCACTCTCTACTGCATGATCATCTTCAAGATAACAGAGCCAATAAAATTCTATGGGAAGATTCCTGGTTCTGAGGCAACAGAGAAATGATGGGCACAACTTCATGAAAGATGGATGCAGTGCTGCAGTTCTCAAGTGTTTGGAGGAAAACAGTCTGATTCACACTAATGTGTGAATGTCTGCCAACTATTACCAGACTCAGGGGGTCTATTTGCTTGCAAGCATCAAGACCCAATAAGACAAACAGGAGTTTGCAGTAAAGAAATTAAGGGCTTATTTTTAGGAAGTGGTCCACGTCTGTCTGCAGTCACAGGTGAGCTAATGCTCAAAGACCTGGCTCCCTATGGCTTCCAGGGGGTGAGTTATATGGGGGGAACATCATTAATCATGATGACTAACGAAATGAATTGTCACAAGAAACAGTAAAGGAAAGTTGTGTTAATGTGATACCACTGATACCACTGGTATGGATGTATTTCTACCCAAGCCTGCCCATCTTGAAAAGTAGTCACTTCTTATCTATGACTATGCAGTACTTTTGAAAACTGAGTGCGTTAAACATGTTAAGGGCTGCAACCCATTTCCTTGAGGCATTCCTGCTACGTTGTGGAGAGTGGCTACAGGGATTGGACAGGTTCAAGCCTCGGACTAATGAGAGGGCACAGTCCCCTCATGGCCATGTGCAAGTTCCAGCTTGGAGGGCAGAGCCCTCCCAGCACAATTATAGCCAAAGGCTATAGTTGTGAGCTTGACCCTATGGTCCAAACACATGGTCCCACGTGTCTGAGTAATGTGGGCTTGATAGAGTTCAGGTGCATGTAATTGAGTAGGATCAAAATCCATGAGAATGTGGTAAACATCTTGACCACACCCTTACATTGCCTTGTGGAATCTGGCTATAAAATAAAGACACGGCTTGTAGTCCGTGGCGCTGTCTCTCCATCCGGGAGCAGCGTCCTACCCAGACTCAGCTTCTTCTCTTGTCTGTCTTTTCTCAATCCTTCACCGCCCCCTCTCAGGGTTACTGAACCTGGCTGAGCTGGCGAGGCACATAAGGTGCCCTGGGGCTGAGTATGCCATGGCCGTGCCGGCTCGCCACACTACATGGGATCCTGGGGCAACATCACCTCACCCTAAAAGGTAGCTGGCTTTTGCGTTCTGTTCCTGGAATAAGAGGAACCACTGGTTGTTTTTGTTACACACACGTCTGCATGTTTTCAAATGTATCTGAAAACAGCTGGGTATTTTGTTTGTTGTCATTATTTTAGATTTGTGATCTTATTTTCCTTGTAGGCAACTTGAAGCCTCTTTCGTTCATAGTCCTTTTGAATAGGCTGTTCTCATTAAAGAGGCTTGGGGAGTATTTGGGAGGAATCCATGGGAGCATTTGCTAATGGAGTGTGTGTGTGTGTGAATGCAGGTGGTGCATATTGACTTCAGGAACTTAAGCACAGACAGTGTGGACAGGATGTCATGAACCGAACCCCTCATCATCCCACTCAGAATCTCTCCTCCTAGTTTTTCTCATCTCAGTTCAGGGCAGCTCAGTCTTTCCAGTTACTCAGGTCGAAGAGTCTTGGCTCCTTTTCGTTTTACAGGAAATCACCTGGGCTGTCTCTTCTAAATAAATCCGGAATCCTGTTGTTTCTCATGATCTCACTACTACCCTGGGGGATGAGCCACCTCCAGCCAGGCCTGGCCAATTGCTACAGCCCCTTCATGAATCATGGTGCTTGCATCTCTGCACCCCTCTCCCACACTGTGTTCTCATACGACAGCCAGCGGCTTTATTTTATTTATTTTAAAGTTAAATACCATCATGTCACCCCAGCAGCTTCCCACTTCTCTCAGAATAAAACACTTCAGTGTTTACAAGCCCCTGCTGACATGGCCCTCCTGCCGCCCTCCCCGAGGTTCTCCCCCTGCAGCGCTGGGCTCCCCGGTGTCCCCCAACCAGGCAAGGAAACGCCCATCTGAGGGCTTTCAGTCTAGCTGTCCTCTGCCGAGAAAGCACCTTCTCCAGAGAGCCCAGTGGCTCATCCCCTCACTTCCTCATCTTGGCTCAAATCTCATACTCATGGAGGCCTACCCAGACCACATTCAATAGTGCACATGGACTCGTGCCCTGCATGAAACCCATAAGTCCCTGAACCTTCTCTACTTGTCTTTATTTGACAGCTTTATCACCTTCTAACAAACCAGATTATGTGCCGATTTATTGTCTATTGGTGATAAACAGAATAAAATACATGATACACTACCACTATCACTAACATTGGAGTTCCTCCTCACCCCACTACCATACTAATTGACCTGTTTAGAAGAATGTTAGGTATAGAGTAGGCCTGCCCTATAAATAGTTGTTGATTAAACGAACAAATTACTATCTCATAGTTTTTGTTGCTCTTATAAATAGGATCTTTTTTTTTTTTTTTAGGAAATGTGATTGGCTATTGCTGCTCTATAGCAGCAATTTTCAACCTGTGTGCAGCAAAAAATTTTAAAACATGCAATATATGACTATTTAGTCAAGGGCACTAATTCTTTTCCCTTAGATTGTCAAATAAGAAAATGACAATAGCCAACACAATAACCCTTTAGTGTGAATGCCTTGTTTTGAACCATAAATATATAGGTAATGCAATAGAGTTACGCCTTATTAGTAACGTCTTATAATAAGGTTGCATCTGATTGGTTAATTCTTGGTACCAGAAATCCTTATATATAAGTATAGGCAACTGGCTATTTTAAAAGTCACTTTGGGGCCTGGCTGCATGGGCGCGCACCATGGCCGCAGTGCCCACCACCTGGCTCCTGGATCTCTGCTCGCTCCTGGCCCCCCCCCCCCCCCCCCCGAGCTCCCTCGCTGCTGGCCCAGGGCCAGGCCATCCGGAGGTGCTCAACATCCCAGGCTCTGTACTCCTTTGAGACGCTGAGGCTGGGAGATGCAAACCTCATTTTCTTCTCTCAGATGGGCAAGCAGGGCTTGCAGGCCACACAACTGGCTCTGGGGCTTGGGTACAGAGGGGCTCACAACTACGCAGGGGCCTATAAGGAGTGGTTTCAGAAAGGAGGCTGGGGAGAAGGTGGCCTGCTGAGCCCACCCCCGGAGCTTCTCTAGGAATGGGGTAGGACAAGGCCTTGTAGTGCTGTGCATGCAAAAGCACCAAATAAAGAGTGTTTAATCTTAAAAACTCACTTTGGAGCAAAAGAGGTAGGTAGGTAATTACTATTATTATTATTTTTTGCAAATCATTAAAATTATACCTTTTTTTTAGATCAGAATTTTAGTAACTAGTTTATGTGGGCCATAGGATGAAAAAGGTTGAAAATTGCTGCTATATATGAATGTTACAGATTTTCTTATATTGATCCCATGTATAGCAACTTTGATGAATTCTATTATTGACTTAAATTATTTTTCTAGATTCTCTTGGTTTGTATATGTAGAAAATCATACATCTACACATAATGGCAATAATGTTTCATTGTTGCAATTCATAATACATTTATTTATTTGCTCTACAGTAAAATGAAGACTAGCAGTGGTGACAGTGACCACTCTGCCTTGTTGCTGACTTTAAATAGAATGTGTCAAATGCTTCATCATTAAATATGATGTTTCTCGAGTTTTCTTTTTTTGTATTGTTTTGTTTTTTGACTATTTTTTTTCTCTCATTTTGGATTAAGAGAAACCATGATTGACACTGAATTCTATTAATGACTATTTCTGCATCTACTGAAATGGTCATATGGTTTTTCTCTTCTATTTTATTTGGTGAATTACATTTCTTTCTTTCTCAATATATTTAATTTACCTTTTGACCATGTATTTTATGGTTCAAAAAAATTAAAAGTGCATAAGGCCTGTAATAAAAATTTTCTTTTTCATCTCTATTCTCACCTTGCCTTCTCCCCAGCCCTACTCTAGACTCACCTGTTGAAACTCCTGCCCACCCTTAATTCAATAAGAGGACTTATAAGATTCCGCATATCAGGACTGATTTTTCTTTCCAGTAAATATTTGTTGTGTTTTCTATTTGAACTTACAATTGTCTCCTTTGTATTACTTTGATAATCTAATAATGCTTTTTAGGTTGTGTCACATTCAGTGTAGAAGAGTTACAGAGTGCCCATCCCGCAGTCATTTGCAGCTGGTTCACAGATTATCGAGCGCGGAGTAAGAGGCCTATGCATGTGAAAACCAGAGCCTATACAAAGGGAGATGAGTTGAAGAAATTCTAGCCTTGACTGGATTTTGTTAGAAGACAATTTCTTCCAAACCATTAGAAGTCGGATTTTTCCTATAATAAAGGTATAGAGCACAAATATTATACATGTGGTTATAAAATGTTTGCAGAGAAAGTTAGTGATAACCACATAGGTATATAGAAAAGTTTGGGAAAGCAAAATCTAACCAGTTTTGAACCTTCTACCTGCCTTTAAAAAAAACAACAGCTTTCTGCTTCCTTTTTAAATCAGCAGTTTCTTTGACACAATAATGTGAAGAAAGTACAAAGTAGAAATTCTGTTTCTTTATGAATTAAGGCTATGATTTTCGACATTGCACCAAGGCTGTTTTAGACGAGATCAGGTGTGTTCAGGGTAGTATGCTGTAGACACACCAGGGCTATTTTAAACTCATGATGGATTGGTGTATCAATCATTTAAGGAATATAAGGGTAAAGAAGTTTATTTGCCACAGCTTAACACAACACAATACTTTTTAAACAAATGAAGTGTTTTGTAAAACTGAAATTAAATTTTAGATTTGGGAGTCATTAATACAATAATGTAATTTTCACAGGATCAAATTAGTTAAAAATTTAAGGTTAAGACTATTATTATATAACATAGCCCCTCCACTTATTGGTATGATCACTCAGAAACTATTCTAGGCCTATCACTACTTATTCTAGTATAGTGGTTTCAAAATTTGACTGGTTATAGGTATTACTGGGTTTTTTTCCCTAAATTCAAATAAAATGCTTCAATTTTAAAAAATACATACTCTCCCACCGTACCAATAATAGTTGTGACTCAGTGGGTTATGGGGTGAGTGTGGAAATAATGTGTTTTTAAAATTTCCTAGGAGATACTGATAGCCAGATTTCAGAGCTGTTGTTCTAGTCTGTATCT
The DNA here is from genome assembly GCF_964212035.1 of Myotis nattereri. NCBI lineage: Eukaryota > Metazoa > Chordata > Mammalia > Chiroptera > Vespertilionidae > Myotis > Myotis nattereri. The sequence goes on from NC_138082.1 coordinate 40,239,731, forward strand.
GATGTTCATGTGGGTAAAATATACGTGGATTCTACCTCCCTTCTCAACTTAGTCTATTTCATTTAGGGAAATATTCACAAGAAGTGAACATCTAAACCTATTAATTTCCCCTAAATTACATGTTGGGGTCCTGAAGATGTCTCCAACAGATTCTCTAGAAAATGAGAAAGTAAATCTTTTGAGAACATCAGTATAAACTGGGACCATGTAGTCAACCAGTGGCACCATCTGATTGTAGATAAACTCTGTTAGATAAAAATAATTTGGTCAGCTAGACTTTTACTAATTTTGATTAAAAATGGAAATGCAAACCCACCCAATATGGCTCTGCTTCTTACTTAATCACCTCAGAAAAGATGTGATGAAGAGAAACAAGAAATTTAATAAAAACAAGGACCAGATGCTAAAGAAAAATGAATGATTCTTGGAAAACACAAATCTAGAGAAACTTTCTCCTATGTAATTACATTTTTATCTAAAAACTATGTTGAACTATGTGTGAAAGGAAAAAATAAATGTATTGCTGGCCTAATCGTTTCGAAGACTTGCTCATGAGTGCAATTTGTTAGGATTTTAAAATTTATTCTGCCACACATCCACTTGCTTCAGTATTAGCAGCAAGCACCCTGCTTTGTGTAGCCAAAGTGGCCAAGCACGGAATAGAATAAGGGAAACAAAAAACTTCCAAGCTGTTTCTGCCCCCACATTGCGGCTTTAGGAATAGTTGAATGGACTGAGAAAAAAAAGAAAATAGTAACTATTACTCAAAAATTACTTTGGTGATATCTGTCATTTCTATTATACACTGTCAGTCCCAATCCTGATAGGGTTAATTTGTGGAAAATACAGCTAAAAACTAAAATTTTGGTGGGGCCTACAATCCAGGAATCTGAAACACAGCCAATTTCAACATTGAATTTACAGATGATTCACTAGAAGCAGAAGCCTGGGTAAAGTGGTGGTGGCTGCCAGGCACGGCAGGGAGGTAAGGCTTAGAAAAGCAAAGTGCCCCGCGTGAGACCACTCAGGAAGTTTGCCATGAAAAGTGCACTTCTAGCTGCAGTTCTCTGCTCTTACCCGCAAGCTCTACCCTAAGTGCTAGCTGTGCTTCTCTGCCTGTGGCCAGGAGGCGAAACACCACGCTGCTTTCATCTCTAGGGGATGCTCCGTGCCACAGTTCTTCCTGTTTGCAATCTGAGCCTTTGCTGAAATGTAGCACGGTGAGGGCAAAGTTCAAGTGGCCCGTGGGGTGAGACCCACCTCTCTTGTATGGCCCTTGATCTGTGTAAGTCGAAGTAGAAATGCCCAGAAAAGGGAGCTTGAGAGGAAACGGTGGTCCAGTTTGCAATCCCACTCAACACCATCAGTTTCAGCTTTTCTGGGGCTCGCTGCCAACCTTCAAAAGCATCCACAGTCCTTCTAAAAGAATCCCTGCTCAAAACACACTTTCAGATGTTCTCTGATGAAAATTGCCAGGTTAAATTGTGTGTACCATCTGTTAAGGCAGTCATGTAAAATTCTAGGATTTTTGTGTCAGTGAGTTAATTCTCCTGGGTGCTGAGCCACATGGGACTGTATATTTAGAGAGCCAACAAGAAATGGGCTCTACCTAATGTGAAGGCCTAGGGCAGAGCCCCACCAACAGAAACTGCCAGTGAACTTGACACGTGCTTCTGCCAGATGTGATTTTGGCTGGTATTCTTCACCACTGAAATTTTCTTAGTAGTTTACAAATATATTCTCTATTGCTTTGTGTCCATTTTCTCCCACTTAAAAGTTACATTCTAAAGTCAACTGTATAGTGCAAATAATTCACCACACGGGGTTGAATCATTAATTAAATCTCCCCATATACAAAGAAGTTCTCATGTGGAAAAAAAAAAAAAAAACAACTCAAGAAAACATACTGTGATTCCACTGTTTCTTTTCTAATGGTGTAACTAATATTTTTTTTACTTTTTAAAATCTACTTGCTGGATATTTTTATGCCAATCCATAACTTCATTTGAAGAGCTAACCTGGGACTGTTTAAAAAAAAAAAAGGAAAGAAGAAATTATTTTCACCTTCTCCTCTATCAGCACTAATCCTCTTAAAAGTGCCCTTTCAATCAAGCGGTCCAAGAGAAGCTCAATTTTCTCAGCAAATAGAATACTGAAATGTGCAGTTTAAAAGGGTTACTACTGTGAGTGAAAAAGGGAAATAATGGCATGACCCACGGATACACCCGGGCCAGGAACACACTGTGCCACACGTCTGTATTGGGCCAGAGATATGAATGCAGCCCTGGCCAACTGAAAAGCCACGGACATGGCAGGTGTTTGGTGGGGACAAGTACTGGAAATATTTTTATTGCAAAGTGACTGAAACTCAGTCAGAGGTTGAACACTTAGCAGGCAGGCAGCCAGGGCTTGGAGAAAACGGACCAAGATTATCACCAGTGGGTTCCTCCAGCCTTGACAACAACGACGACAGTTTTAAAATAGGTTGATGAATTCAGATGACTCTGGAAAGTTTTATCTTAAAAAGTGTCCCCTAAGAAAAACAACGGGAGAAATACATCATCAGAATGGTATAGAAATGCATCAGAAACTGCCTATAGATTGCCCAAAGAAAACAGAACCAATTTTTCTTAGAAGATTGAAGAGAAATATTGAGTAGACCCAGCTTCATTTAATACCCACAGCGTTCATGTGAGAATGGAATTAAGAAGGCTGGGCATGGTGAATAAGAAAAGATAAGGAGCACAAAATGGTCCTTCACTGTGTCCCTGGAAGGTCACAGCCCACTTCTTACAGCACAACGTGGGGTTTCAGTGGGGTTTCAGACGTGGCTCTCCTCCAGAAGTCTCTCTTTAACATTGTTTGCAAAATGTGTACTACAGGCAGGTTTATGCACACTGTTAGAGAACAGATATTCTCTTCTTATTCATAGCAAAGAGTTTTATTATTTTGGTACAGTTGCTAAGCAAAATTAAGCTTGAATTTGAGCTGTTAATTCTCAATTATATCTATAATAGCATTGCATTTATTTAGAAACAATGAGGTTTCTGATTTCAAGTCTGAAAATGCCAAGGCCATATACAACTTTGATTGTTTTCATGGCCTTATCCAGGCCTTCTGGAAGTTTCATCTCTATCATTTTAAGCTAATATGTTTAATTTTCCTGTGGTTTTAAAAAAACACTGTATATAACCGTTATAAAGAGCTAAGGCAGGATACTGGTTGGGAGAGCAGATTCTGGGGTCAAACCTCCTGAGTTTGAATTGTGACTCTGTCAGTTACTATCATGGAGACCTTGGGCAAGTTCCACCTCAGTTACCCCATCAGTAAAATGAAGATAATACTAGATCCTACCTTGTAAGGGTGTGGTGAAGATTACATGAGATAACGCATGTAAATCATGTGGCACAGTGCTGGCATTTAGAAAGGAAAATCAACCCTTACTGTTTGGCAGACAGTTAAGCCAACATCCTAGACCAGTGATGGCAAACCTTTTGAGCTCAGCGTGTCAGCATTTTGAAAAACCCTAACTTAACTCTGGTGCCGTGTCACATATAGAAATGTTTTGATATTTGCAACCATAGTAAAACAAAGACTTATATTTTTGATATTTATTTTATATATTTACATGCCATTTAACAAAGAAAAATCAACCCAAAAAATGAATTCGTGTGTCACCTCTGACACGCGTGTCATAGGTTCGCCATCACTGCCCTAGAGCTTAGTGTTGTCCAGGCTGAGTGGATTTCTCCACATACTAATTTTGTCTCCATTCTCCTTCCCCTTAGCTTCCCCACCTCCCCAGGGTTTCTGTATTTCTTATGTGGTAGTGTGGTAGTCCTCTAAAGAGCACTAAAGGTTCTGGTCAATGTCAAACTTTTTAAAAAGAATTACCTGCTTTAACACATTAAGCACCTCTTCACCTGAGTTCACTGAGGATTAATGCCCACAAATCTGAACTGACAGTAAAGGAGGGAATGGGCACAAAAGACAGGAAATGGACTGGTTGAGGAGCTGGAGGAATAGGGACAAAACAAAACAAAACAAAACAAAACAAAACAAAACAAAAAAGGAAACAGAAAGACTTGTGAAAGCAGGTGAGCACGTAGGCGATCCAGCGGCTCTTCGCCACAATAACAATGTGTTTCCCAATATTGTCCCAGCTGCAGCACTGGTCCCTGAGATGATTAGCAAATACATGGTTTCTTGGTCAAAAAAGTGTGTTCAGAGTGTTTCATACCACGTTTCCCTCCAGGAGTCTCAGTGGACATGAACATGTCAAAGTTCTGAGAAGTACTGCAGTAAAGAAACCTGCTTTAGTTTGTTTATTTTGATTAATACTGATTAATATATTTGGAGACTCTTCCCATTGTTGTCATTTTACACCTGGGAAACAAGAACACCCATAAGTAACGGACAAATGTCAGGGTGCTCATGAACCAAAATAACACTGATGAGAAGAAAAGTGGGACTAACCAGCATTTAATGAGCGCCTATTATGTGTGCCAGGAGTGTGCTACCTGCTCGGGAAATACTTGCTCTTTCTCAGAAAAGTTAAGGTAATGGTTTTAAGTGGGAGGGATATTTGCAAAGTGTTTTATGAAAGAACGTCATGGCACATGCTAGCTGTCCTTAAGCGGGGACAAAATAACTCTTTAAATAAGGAAGGATCTTGAGAACTCACACAGCCTCTCTTCATGCCTAAGAGTATTGCTTTTGCACTCACTGAGAAGCTGGGAGATTTTGGAGTTTCTCTATCCTCACTTCCCTGGAATGTAGCATTATATACACACCTGTGAACTTGTCCTAATTCTGCTTTTTATTGTATATGTAACCTTGAGCAACATACTCCTCTGAGCCTATGTAAATACTGGAAAAATGATGTCATCTAACTGAAGTTGTGAGGTTTATACATACAAGGCACAGGTTTATAACAGCTGCTAAAAAATGCCAATCCCTTAATCTACTGTTCTTACCATTTTTTTATGTCAATTGATTATTTTTTTAATGTTTTTAACTTATTTTTATGGATTTCAGAAAAAGGAAGGGAGAGGCAGGGATAGAAACATCAATGATGAAAGAGAAACATTGATCAGCTGCCCGCCCCCCCCCCCCCCCGGGGATCAAGCCCACAACCCAGCATGTGCCCTAACTGGGAATCAAACTGGCGATCTCTTGGTGCATGGGTCCATGCTCAACCACTGAGCCCCACTGGCTGGGTTCTACTGTCCTTACTTTTGTATCCATTGATCAAAGTGTCATTCTCTTACACAAATACTAGAACAGGTTCTTTGGAGTCCATAAAATCATATGTACTCTTTCTACCTTCAATAACCACTAATTGTCATTTAATTATTACCAGATTGTCTCTGTGTATATGTTTGTAGGACCAACATATATATATATTTAACAATGTAAGTATATATAAAAATCATATAAAATAGCAATTTATGTATTTATTGTTAAAGGAAAGAGCTACATTTTATTCTTTATTTATATTCCCCAAGACATCTATTCTAGCCTAGTGCTAGGTACATAGTATTTGGTATGTCTTGTGAAATGAATGAATGGAAATAGTAGTGGTAAATTGCAGTAAAATTATACTTATTTCATCCAATATAATATAATTAATGTGACTTAATAATAGAACATTTTGCACTAGGAAACAAGCCAGGTTGAGTCAGACTGCCATTTTGAAATTTGGTGCTAAATTTCTGATGCTTTACAAACAACCTATGTTAGCACTGGATCTCAGCTAAGATGGAAGGTAGAAAATTCACAGATGAGAATGGATCTGGCTTCTGTTCTTGGCAAGAAATTTGAATTTCCCTTTAAATAAATTGACTGTTAATATGTTCGGTTGACACCAACTCCTATTTTCTTTCTTCTCTCCTTACTGTTTTTCATCCTCATGCAACAGAACCTAAAAAGCTGCCTCTTTTCATTTTCTGAAATGTTTATACATCATTAAGAGTGAAGCATTGAGAGGTGAAACAGGCCAGGAAGGAGGGAGTACTGCACAATTTCAACGATTACTTTTGTGGAGAATAACAGCTGTTAATGTCAGTTTTAAGTGTAGGCAGAAAAAACAACAGCCATAAAAAATGAGATTTCCCTTCCTTTCTTGTGCATTTTTGCCCACATTGGCAGTGAGACTGAACCGTGAGAGACTTTTTTATATTTAAATGAGTAAAAGGTCAAAATGAGTTAGAAATTGAGAAATGCTGTTGACTCCATTTCGGTGTGTTTTCTGGTCACATTAATGGGGAATGGAAGTGACCCGTGTTAAGGGCAACCAGACACTCCATCAGTCACACATCACCAATGACCTGCCCCTTCTACATCATTTCCTCTCCCTTTTTAGCCTCTTTTTAAAATCTACATGTTGGTACTCAAAGCTGGAATGTAGCATTTACTCCTTCTTGATTTGAAAGAATAATGACAGATTTATGATATGTTCAACACATCTAAATGCTCTCTGACTCGTACCGGAGATGATGAAAGAGTAGGAAGTGTAAAATGGACTAAAGACAATGATTTCTCGTAGGAATGGAATGCCGCTGTTGAGAAGCTGAAGAGCGAGGCACTTGAGATTCTGCTGTCCAAGGACCACGTGGAGAAAGAGCACCTACAGCTGTCTAACCAGAAACTGAATCGGCTTCAAGAAGAATTTGGTCAGCTCATCGCGGAGAGGAAAACCTGGTTAAAAAAGGCGAATGATTTCTTTAACAGCGCCAACAAGGTCAGTGCGCAATCAAGTTGGTCATTTTAGGCAAATGGGGCAGTTCACTAAGAGACCCATTACTTCAACAGGCTGGAGCACATCACAGAAAGGGAGATTTCATGAAGAGTTGCAAAATTGATGGCAGCAAAGAAGAGCTTTGAAATTATTGTCTTATTATGGCCATTATCTGGTTCTCAAAACTAAGAGACTCAATGCTTTGACATGTAAAAAGTCACTTTAAAAAAATTATTCATAGGACTTTATAGAGCTGTTGTTGGTCTGTTTGGGAATAGGGGGAATAATTGTGCCCACCGCTATAGTGTTTCTCATGGAGGAAGGGAATTATAAAATATACCAACGTTAAAAAAAAAATGTATCTTGAAGCTTTTACCCAAAGGTCTCTCTCTCTCTCTCTCTCTCTCTCTCTCTCTCTCTCTCTTCTCTCTTCTCTCTTCTCTCTTCTCTCTTCTCTCTTCTCTCTTCTCTCTTCTCTCTCTCTCTCTCTCTTAAATCTTCTTTCATTATCTGGTAAAAAAATATGAGTAGTGCAAGCCTTCTGCATGCAAACCTTAAGTCTAGAAACAGACACTTGACTTGACCTGCCTGCCTAGGTCTTGGCCTTTGAAGTCAGCTGAAGAGAGAGCTTTTCGTTGGGTGTCTCCAGGTCTTCTTGAGGTGTAGAATGCTCTGCTTCTCCTGGCTGATTCATTTCATGTTGATTATGGTAGGTGGCTCCTGCTCTATGGTGATGTCTACTTGTTCACATCACTTGCATAGGGCTCAGTGTCTGAGGCTAGTGACCTTGTTTGAAACTTTTTTTCCTACCAGTCCTAATTGAATATACCCCTTCAAGCTGCCTTATTGGAATTTTTTGATACCTTAAGTATCACTGAATTTTTAAAAACTGGACAATGTGGCAGGAAAAGAATGGGGAGCCCCTAGAAGCTCAGTACAGTGTAATTTAAAGTCACAACATCAATGCTCTGAATACAATATCCAGGTATATATCAACTTAGTTACTTAATGGTGAACTCTTTTACTAATAGGAAACATTTTGAAAAGGTTGAATAATAAAATTCCAAAATGGAGGTGCTGGAGTTACACTTAAAGAGATATTTATTGACAAATTATTTGTCGTGTGGGCTTGGGATGTGTTTGTTGTAAGAGCAGAAACAAACGGCATATTATTAGAGCCATTGAGCTAACTAGACAGATAGTAGGTGCTAAGTTTCTGTTCAGCAGCCCTGTTTCTGAAGAAGAGACTTTTTTTGTGTGTTGTTGTTAATCCTCACTTGAGGATATTTTTCCGTTGTTTCTTTTTTAGAGTGGAAGGGAGAGACAGAGAGAGAAACATCAATATAGGAGAGTCAAATAGTTTGGTTGCCTCCCGACCAGGGCCAGTGATTGAGCCTGCAACCGAGGTAAATGCTCTTGACCAGAATCGAACCCACAAACCTTTAATCCCCTGATTAGTGCCCTAACCAATTAGACTAATGGGTTTGGGCTGAAGAAAAGACTTCTTAACTTGCATTACACCCTCATTCTACAAAATAAGGGGATCATCTGCCAATCAATTAATGCTGTCTCTAAGGAAAACAGTTAAAGAACCTGTTGCTATCGGAAAACAATGCTCCTAGTTTGGATCTATCCTATATAATAAAAGGCTAATATGCAAATTAACCCAATTGCAGAATGACCAGTCGCTATGATGCACGCTGACCACCAGGGGGCAGACGCTCAATGCAGGAGCTGCCCCCTGGTAATCAGTGCCCTCTCACAGGGGGAGTGCCGCTCAGCCAGAAGCCGAGCTCACTGCTGGCGAGCGCAGCGGTGGCAGGAGCCTCTCCTGCCTCCGCAGCAGTCTGACATCCCCCGAGGGCTCCCAGACTACAAGAGGGCGCAGGCCTGACTGAGGGATCCCCCATCCCGAGTGCACGAATTTCATGCACTGGACTCTAGTAGTTTATAGGCTTGCAAAATGGAGAGTTCTTTTTCTTCTCTCTCTTTCATTCTCTCTCTTTCTGGCTCTTGGTTTCTCTGCTCTTTTATTTGTTACCTTTCCAGGGAGATTTTTCCCCCCTGATAGTATTCATGGTCTTGAGGAAGAAAGAATGATATGTATATATTTTGTTGTTGTTGTTCGAAATAGTAATTTTTTAAAATGAAGAACTAAGTGGTTACTTTTTCCAACTCGTATAGTAATTTAGGTCAGATCCCGAAAGCTCATATTTCTCAACCCTAAAAACTTGGTTTGTAGATCCCCTATTTCATCATTTGAATGCCACGGCATTCAAATTACAAGTTCAGGTGGGAGTTATCCATACTGTGTCATTCTTTATGGTTGAGAGCACTTATAAAGGTGTAGAATTCTTTCTCCCTTTTCTAAGCATCAAGGAAATAATTTCCAGCTCCAAAGCTAAGAATTCAGTGTGAAAGGTGATGGGCACTTCTATTTCAACAAAAAATAGAAGCTGCAGTTTGGAACGGGGATGCTTAATTATGACTCTTGAAATTAATTACTTATTATATTATTAGGAAGTAATAAATGATGAACTAGCAGTGGATAAATCCATTTAAATTAAAGAAGGAAACTCTTCTCAAAATTTGTAAATGGTATTTTTATATTTCTGATTTGTATTATGGAATCTCCAAATTTTACAAAATTCTCACTACTTCATCTAGTTTTTGGTATAACACTCATCTTAAAAAATCTATAAGTAACATATTAACAATTTGTGAAATTCAATAAAATGATTATCGCTAATTGTCCACATTGACAGCAGTACCCACTCACTGCCTTTGACGATTTCTTAATCCTGCTAGGGATTGATTACCCAAGGCTCAAGACCAAGTCTGTTTCTTACCCAGAGCGTCCACTGCCTTTGGCTTGAGGTGTACCTGGAGTGAACAGTAGGTGGCAATGTAAGCACACAGGATCTTGGGATTATTGCTAATCATGTTTTCCATAAACCAGCTGCTGGGAGATTGGGCCATAGGGCTCAAGAACCTGAGATACTTCCTTATCCTTTTATCTGCTGTATTTGCTGGACCTATTTGCTAAATCAACCAACAAATAAAAGTAGGGGTTGGTTGTCAACATTGGATGATAACTGATTGGAGGAGAGTTTTTCTAATTACTAAAATTTTCTTTAAATTTTTATTGATTTCAGAGAGGGAGAGGGAGAGAGATATAGAAACATCAGTGATGAGAAAGAATCACTGATCGGCTGCCTCCTGCATTCCCCGTACTGGGGATCGAGCCCACAACCCCAGCCATGTGACCTTGATCAAAATCAAACCCAGGACCCTTCAGTCCACAATGAAACACTCTATCCATTGAGCCAAACCAGCTAGGGCTCTAATTACTAGATCTTGCTAAGAGTTATGAGGACATGGTCATGAAATAGTAACATAGCACCTATGATAACTCATCTTGATCCCCCCATATTTTCATCTTTCATGATTATATGTTATTTATTATATTTCTAGCATGTTCACAAGAAGGAAGTGCTGGTTAATATGTGGTGGTTGCCCAAATGTATTTATCATTCTTTAGGGAATGTGGTTTGAATCAAACAGAGATAAAAATGCATAATAGGTTTCAAGAGCAGAACAGTGTGAGTCTCTATTTATATAACAACGATGATTGAACCCAAAGCTGTAAAACATGGCTGATTAGTCATAAAGTTTTATATTCCACATTTTCCATTCCCAGGCACATGATTTCACTGGGGAAATCAATCAGAGGAGAGAGGCCAAAACCACACGGTCTGATCCTTGGGTGGCCAGCCTAAAAGCAAAGGTGCAGCAAAAGTTGTGGCAGCCCGAGGAACACAACAAAAGCAGTTTGAAATGTCACGACTGTCGGGATTCTACTGCTTCTACAGTCACCACTGAAAAGTTAATGTCTTTTAAAAAAGATGATGTTACTTTTTCAAGATATTTACAGTGATGCAAAACAGTAATGTCTGCAGCAACATTATAGTTACAGATGAAAACAAAATAATTAAGCATGGAATTTAGTACATTTATTTTCACTTATGTATACACTAGTCTACCTTTTTCCAGAATAGATACCCTTTAGCCCAGATGTAGGAAACTATTAATTAAAATTGACCAGTTGTTGTGTGGAGTGAAAAAAGAAACTTGTCCAAATAAAGGACCCACAAAATATTATCCAGAAGGAATTTGAAGTGATATACATGAATTCAAGAAATTAAGCTAATTGTCACTAGACATCACTCCCTCCCTTCTTCCACATTTGCATTCAGATAATATGTTGTGTATCAGCTGTCCTCATGCATTGTATGGGTAGTTGAGCTAAAGTAACAGAAATACAATCTTTGCCTTCAAGACGCTCTGTGCTTAGTTTAGAGGAGAGGCAAGGGACAGAGTGCCGTGTGCTGTGGGAAAAGCTTCAATGGAGTAAGCCCAGCGCATTAGGCAACACAGAGACAGGGCCTTGACCTGGCCCAGGGGAAACAGTGTCAAGGAGGTGACCACTGAGTTAAACTTGGAAGGCTGGGGCAGAAAGGCACTGGGGGAGGACTGCATGGTACAAAGTCATGCCATGTATGGGGAATCTCAGGTAATTCATTTTGCCAAGAGTATATGGTGTAAGCCCAGAGTGATAGGAGACCAAAGTGGTAGATGCAGGCAGGCGTCTGTTGGGAAGGGTCTTGAATAGCATGCTAAGAAGTTTCTGTCTCATGCTGAGCATGTCCTTAAATAGGCAGAGATAGTAAGATTTTGAAAAAGTAGTGATGAGGCAAACCTCCTCCTGTAGAAGCAAGTGATATCTTGAGTTACTCTCCCTTCTACCTCCCTCTGAGAGACTGGTTTAGAAACCTTTGGTTTTACAGCTCAGGGACAAGTTTTTTAAACCATAGTAAATATTTGATAAGTATGGCTAAATTATTAGCATAGAATTATTAAAGCATATCTAATAGAAACAATTATAAAAATCAAGGAATACTTTTAATATCTTACATTTCTCATGAGAGCCCACAACTCAGTCCATATTTAATAGTCTTATAATAAAGACACTCAATTTTTTAAAATTTTATTTTTTATTGACTTTAGAGAGAGGAAGGAAGAGAGAGAGAGAGAAACATCGATGTGAGAGAGAAACATTGATTGATTGCCTCCCACATGTAACTTGACTGGGGATTGAACCTACAAACCTGGGTATGTGTACTGACTAGGAATCAAACCCACCACCTTTTGGTGTAAAGCAGTGGTTCTCAACCTTGGCTGCACATTAGAATCACCTGGGAATCTTTTTAAAATCCTGATTTCTGGGCCCGTCCTCCAGAAATTCTGTTTCTTTGTTACTAATGTGGTGGCCCCACCCCGTAACAAAGAAACAGAATTTCTGGAGAATGAGGCCCAGAAATCAGCATTTTAAAAAGATTCCCAGGTGATTCTAATGTGCAGCCAAGGTTGAGAACCACTGGTGTAGAGGATGATGCTCCAACCAACAGAGCCACACTGGGGGGCAAGACACTCGATTTTATTATCACTCATTCATGAGTATCTTTCACAATAAAGTTATCAATTCACTTCTAAGTCTTGAGTGTATTAATTCGTTTCCCTTCCATGGCAATTTTCTCCCTTGTATGAAAGGCATTTTAGGTAGATTTATTTTCCTTTGCTAAAGTAAAATTCCTCAAGGGTGAGAAACATGTCCATTTCACTTCTTTTTCACCAAAAGACCTAGAGCAGTGCCTTGCAGGTAGTGATGCTCAATAATTATTTGAATGATTAAAACAGTGAAGTATTAGCAACTATGGAGTGTCAAGGCCAAGTACCTTACATTGATCATAAGAGATTATATTGATCCAAGGAAATTGGAATGAGAGCACTTTGAAAAAGGGGAGCTTAATCAGTACCCGAGGAACTCAGATTTCAAGGAGACTCATCATCACACAAATCGCTTCCTCTGAGAATCTCCATGCAGCATTAATTGCTTATTTCTTACGATTCCCTCAGTATTTTTCTGTGCTCTTTACAAAGAGATTATGTCTTAATTACTTTTGTAGGCCACCTAGTGTTCAAAGACTTGTTGAATGCATGACTATGTGACAAATCAATTTACACGTTGAGCTTGAATTTCCTCTTTTCTAAAATAGGTTTAACAATCCTTATCTCATTCAGGGAATACCATTCAGAAATAAAAGTTCTTATAATTGGTGATACATGTACATAGTCTTTTCAGAGTAGCACTGAAGTATAAATAAATGGAATCGAGGAGTAGTAAGTGAAAACTCAGAAATGTTTGCTAGTGTGACACTTTTCTGAAATAACAGAGTGGAGTGTGGAGCCAGGCTGCCTGGGTATGAATCTGGTCTCAGACATTGATTAGCTCTCTGGCCTCGGGCAGTTATTTAACTTCCCTGTGCATCTGGCTTCTTCATCTGTAAAATAGAAATAATAATTACATGTACCTCACAGAGTCATTGTGTCGTCTGAATGAATTAATACAGGACTAGTGCATAGAACAGCTAAGCCCTCACTAAGGGGTAGACATTATTTTGTCATTATGTTTTCATTTAATACTGCACTAGCTCCTCTAATATGACTTAAATGCTCTTGTTCATTTTCATATCCCCAGCACACAGCAGAGTATATGCCCCATAGATTTCAATACATATTTGCTGAATAAATGAAAAAAATGCTTTGCATATTGTGAATGGACATTTTTCCATGTTAATATTCCCAAGTTCATCCTAAAACCATTTAGGTCGTTTTAGATAAAAGAATTAAAAAATTATAAATAGGGACTGGCCAGCTAAAGTTCTACTTATGGGTTGAATTTATCCATTTCTAAGACGGATTTATCTCAGAGAAAGTAAGGGGTGGTCCGTACATAAACTTCCTACATTCCTTATTAATAAAATGCTTCAGGTACATGCTACCTTCAATCCCAGACTCTCTCTTCCAATGTTTTTTCAGCTTTTCAGATTGTGAGGCCAAAAGCTGCTTAGGTACTCTTAATTTGGACACCTGCCATTAGCATTTCTTTCTTTTTTAAAAAAAATATATTTAATTGATTTTTTACAGAGAGGAAGGGAGAGAGATAGAGAGTTAGAAACATCGATCAGCTGCTTCCTGCACACCTCCTTCTGGGGATGTGCCTGCAACCCAGGTTCATGCCCTTGACCGGAATCAAACCTGGGACCTTTTAGTCCGCAGGCTGATGCTCTATCCACTGAGCCAAACCGGTTTCAGCTGCCATTAGCATTTCTAATCCACCTTGTTATACTGAGAACACAGAAGGGATTCTTGGGCCCAGCAGCAGCAACCTTGGGGAGGCAAGGAAGGAGCTGGAGCCCCAGTAATGGGCAGAAAAAATGGGGAGCTGAAAATCATATCCCGCTTTGCCCTTGACCATCATGGCATTGAAAAGCTTGGGTGGATTTGGACAGGCCTGAAATAGGAATCAGCTTGCCATAGTGGGAGCCATCATAAGTTACCCCAGGTGATCTTGAGGAGAAACACTGAACCTTTTTGTCTTTAAAAAAACTGAACCTGTGCTCTAATTAAAAGCTGAGTTGAATTTGTATCCTTAGTAATTATAAAGGTTCCAACCAAACTCATTTTCTGGCCTGTGGACTCATGGAAAGAAATTTTCAAGGTTCAGCAATGTTTGTTTGTTTTTTGTGTGTGTATGTTTCTATATTCATTCTCTTCAAATTAGTCAAGAAGCAAATAGTATTACTTATTAAACACCTTTGTGCAACAGCATGGTATAAGAAATATGCTAAATGACTTGCTTAATTTACTAATCTCATAGATTTTTAAAAACACACACAAATGTGCCATGTCATGATACCATCTCTATTTTATTTGGGGCAGCCTGCTTTGGATATTAACAAGGGAAAATAGAAAGATCTTTATTAGCATCTTAAGGAACAGAAATCAATCAACTTCTTAGTGTGTTTTTTTTCCTAAACCAGTGCCAAAAGAGCTTGTTTATCTGCTTCTTATCTGCCTAAGAACTGACTGGTGCCATAGAAAATAGTCAAGAAGAGGTAGGCCCAGAGAGAGGAAATGTTATACTTGTGCATGTATCCTTTCTTTTCTAAACCAGTCATAAAACCTTTATTTGACCAACACATACTAGGTTTGAAGAAAGAGGGGGATGTGAAGAGAAAAACTAAAGGTGAAACATTAATGGCAAAGAAGTTTACGTGGGGGGTCACAGTGTTCTTACCAGAAAGAAGCTGTTCTGTAGCATGTGTGCAACAAAGAGATTCTTTGCAGGCTGGATCCAGTGTATCAGGTTCCTTACGGGTACGGTGGACAGAAAAGCACTGAGTTCTATTTTGGGAGCAGATTAAGTGAGAGCAATGATACTTAGATCATTTCTGAAATTGGCACATGGATTCCTCATCAAATTCTACATGGGAATATGAGAAGCAAGCTCTGCATGTGACAATCACAGAGAGTATAACCTTCTTGAAGGAGGCCTCCTCTTAAAATGAAGAAGTTTAATTCCGTGTTCATAGAATATTCCTGTTAGGTTTAGGTGAGGATTAAGGATAAGGAATCAGCTCTCTTGTAGAATCTAGCCGGGGGGCGGGGGGGGGAGGGGCAACCTTTTTGTGAGTGTGTGCCAAAACCAGCAAAGTCTCTGACTCAAAATTCTTCTGCGTGCCAACCCTAATTTTTTGAGAACATGTTATGCCTGCTTGATATCTCTTAAGGTGTACATATGTGAAGAACCTTGAAGAAATAATAAAATTCATTCAAGTGACAAAAGCACAGTATATGATGATAAAAAATACATTTAGTTTTTAATGTATACATGTACACTGATAGTCCGACAGAAAACTGTATGACTCCGTTTGATATTATCAGTGGGACTTTTGCTGCTGCATCACTGATGACAGAGATTTTACATCAGGTTTATATTTCGTGACCTTCAGAGATATGCACGAGCTACTACTTTCATCCATCAGGCTACTCCTATTATGAGACTTGACAAAATTCATCACTGAGAGCAAAGATTCACAAGCGTATGTGGATGAAACCAAAACACTGGTCGGATCTAGGAAGGCAGGGAGAGTTAAGGCAGAGGCATAGAAATTGCTCTTCCCCTCTCTCGTCAATCCATGTCTATGGTCTTTAAGATAACTTGTTATGTAAAATTATTTCTTTATCTAAGATGCACCTACACTGAATTTATCTGAAAAATAAAAAAGTCGATATTAAGAAAAAATTATAAATGGAAGATTATAAGAGAGGGTTTCACGTGCCAGCAAAAGTTACTGGCATGCCATCTTTGGCACGCGTGCCAAGGGTTGCCCACCCCCGATGTAGCCTATGTGACCAATAGAAAGTATTTTGCAAATTTGTATATTTGTTGAGCTGAAGAAGGAATGAAATCCCTCACTTCCTTTCTACTGCCATCATTCCAGTAAGTGTGATATATAGAGCAATTCATAAGTAAATGCTTTTGACACTTGGTCTTTCGGAGAGAAAAACTCTGGAAGGAAATTTGGCTATTTTCTTTCTAAG
Source organism: Myotis nattereri (assembly GCF_964212035.1). Taxonomy (NCBI): domain Eukaryota; kingdom Metazoa; phylum Chordata; class Mammalia; order Chiroptera; family Vespertilionidae; genus Myotis; species Myotis nattereri. Next base: position 40,255,977 of record NC_138082.1, read on the forward strand.
TTATGGACTGTCTTGGCATCTGATACAGTACCTTCTCCTTCCAGTGAATGTGCAGCCATTCCAGTTCTTTCCATGCTATTAGGAAGCAGTACTTTCACGATAGTATTCAGAAATGCAATGGGGTCACAGGACACATACATTTAATGTGCACGTGGCTTCAGAATCTAACTCCTGTGAAGGTGAGGCCAATGCCTAATCCACTGGAGTGAGAGTAGCAGCTGTTCAGTGGGCCACAGAGGAGAGACCCACGTGGGTGGCCATGCACTTCTCGGTGGTTTTTGAAAGATGTGAGCCATCACTCAAGATTTAGAGGAACAGCCAGTAAATATTTTCTGAGTACTTACTACGCATGCGCCATCACACACTAATTACTTTCATAACAGCTTAATATTAAAACACAGTGGAGTTAAACTTGCAGGCAAGGAGATTCTCTGTCCTTTTTCATTCACCCTAGGAAGTTGAGAATTATCTTAAGGAAGACAAAAGGGAATGCTGTGACAAATGCATACAACGGACTTTCCCTTTATTCCTTCCGCTTGTGTAGCTCAGTGGCCCTCGGTCCTAAATGTGACTATGTATTACTGTTTACATATACTCAACTTTAAGTGTGATTTAAGGGAATTCATGGTCATTGTGAATCCAACAGATTTTTGCTTTAGGCACTAACTTTAAAACTAACCCTTGATTAACAAGAGACTCTGCTTTATTCATACTAAGCATTAAGAATTTAAAATATAAAACAAAATTCCAGAAACAGTGGTTTTTGCCAGGTGGTGTTTCCATGTGTTAGGGAACGATCAAGAGAGTAATTCACATCATCTTTTCTAATAGCGTCTTGGCTCTGTTGCCACCTGCAGGGGGAAAATGGATTAGTTGAGGAAGAGTTCTTCAGGTTCAAAGTTGCTTTAGTAAAGCAATTTCTCTTTTAGATAAAGTTCTATGTAGCTAAGAGACATCACTCAACCTTTCTCTGTATCTTCCCTCACAGGTAAGAAGGAAAGGTAGACACTTATTTATAAGAAGTAAGCTTTTTAAATCCTACCTTTTAAACCTAAGATTAACAGGCTTCTTGGAAATGTCCCTTCTTTCTTAGCCTCCCATAGTAAGTCTTTGCCACATGCTGCCATCGCCCTTGGTTTTAGAGCTGGCCCTGGGGGCCAGACAAATTGAGTGCAAATAGCAATCTGCCACTCAGTAGAGGTGTCACTTTGTGCGATTTATATAACCTCTCTGGACTGAGTTTCCCCAGTCGTATAATGGGGAGAATTTCTAGCTCCCTCCCTGGCTGTGAAGGACAACGTGCTTGAAACTCAGCAGACTTTAAAAAATATTTGTCAAGTGATGGAAAATAATTATGAAACAAACAGTATAAAAGGAACACATAATTCGCATTAGACTGTAATTATTATTATTACTTGCTATCAGCTATTAAATGGGAATGATTTTTTTGTTTTAAAAATATATTTCTATTGATTTCAGAGAGGGGGAGAGAGAAAAACATCAGTGATGAGAGAGAATCATTGATTGGCTGCCTCCTGCATGTCCCCAGCTGGAGCTGGAGCCTGCAACCAGGGCATGTGCCCTGACCAGTACGAACCCTGACCTCCTGTTCATGGGTTGGTGCTTAACCACTGAGAAACACTGGCTGGCAGAAATTATTTCATTTTTAAGCATTCTAAGTAATAAACAGAAAGAGCAGATTCATGAGACAGGAGCACATTGGTGAGAGAACAGAATATCAACATATATGTAATACGACAGTACTTGAGAGATTTCATTTGTAAATTCAATTTTTTCCAGTTCCAATTCTGCCATTGAAACTCACTCCTAAGGCCGTGGCCAGGGCAGGCATGGGTGCGCTCACACAGCTCCACAGCTGTATCTCCTACATTTGGCGTAAACTGTGTCCTTCCCCATCAGCCCAGCTGGCTCCCCTGGTCTCTCTCAGCTCTCCATGGTGCTCGACTCACAAGGCCATCTGCTCTCATTGCTCCTGTGGGGTCCTCCTACTCCACCTGGTAGGCCCCTGCTGAGCTCACTGGCTTCCAGCTCAGCAGTCAGGGAGGGTGGACTTCAGGGCCCCAGCTGTCAGTGGCACTGTCAAGCTTACTGGGGTAGGTTCTCCAGACTGGTATGAAGCATCCTGAATGGTGGCTTCCTCCAGTAGTGCCAGAGGGCAACATGGCAAGAGCTCCCTTTGATATTCAGCTTTTCTTCACCTTACCTAACTCATCCTGCTTGCCAGGCTCAAGTTCAGAGATGGGCTATGAGGAGACCCATGAAGACCACTGTACTCTGCTCTCTTTCTCTCATGTTACCACAGTACTCTTTTATTTTCTTGTTATCATATACTCCTCTTTCATAATGCCCCAAAACATTACTCTATGTTAATTCTATAAACCAAATCCCCCATGCTTATTTGTTGACCTGCTAATAAAGGAAGAAAATCAAAGAATTCAAAAATCTTCTCTCAAGACAATATCTTAGTTTGCAAAAAATATGTGGTTTTTTCTGCATAATCTATTTGTATGCTGGAAGCTAAATATTACCTTGCTTTTAATCTTTTTACTGCTTCAGATCCAAATTCTAATCTTCTCTGTAGAGAGATGAATGTCTATGGATGGAGTAGGCAGAAGGTCTTCTACTTGGATAGCCAAGGGCACAAGCACATTAGTAAGTTTTTGGCTATTTCCCTGCAGTGTTTCAGTTTGAAAGTGCAATTTATTGGGACATTTTCTTTTAAGAATATTACAGAGACATTCAGGTTATGAAAGTCTGCATAATATTTTTAAAACATTTCATCCATTATTTGTATGCAGTTCAGAATGTGCCAACAATAAACCTGGCCTTCTATATTCTACTCAGTTATAACTGTTGTCTAGGTACCTTCTCAATGTAAACTATTTTGGTGATTTTAAGGTGTTGTCACTTATGTATGCTGAACTAAGCTGTGATCAGTTTCTCTAAACGGAGCCTTAAAACTATACAGCTCTTTTCCAAGACTAAACTTGTTGTTTTGGGTTTTGATTAAACTAATAAATTAAACAGACTGTCTTACTTGCTGGTATTTCATGTACACATCAATGTAGATTTTAAACTAGAAAAGCAGAAAATGAAAGTTTGCTTTCTTTGGCAGGCGTTTGATGTACTTGGAAGAGTCGAAGCTTACCTTAAGCTCCTTAAGTCAGAGGGTTTAAGTCTGCCTGTCTTGGCAGCGAGGCATGAGGAATTACACGGAGAAATTAAAGGCTGCACTGCTGATGCTTTGCAAAAGGGACAAGCCTTAATCAGCCAAGTGGACTCCTGCAGGTGAGTAAAGGCTGCTTCTCCCTCTGCGCAACGAGCCTTTTCACAGTTTCCACAACTTGTTAAAAAATAAGTTGCATGATTTTTTTTTCTGCTTCTGATGCTTTGCTACATTATGACATGGCTTAGAAGGAGCTACTGGATTTTGGTCAACAGTGATTCTGAACACAGTATTGCTCAGCCAGAAGTGAGGCCATATTCTGAGCCTGAGGACCTGAAGATGCTAAAGCTTTCCCTCTATGAGTTTCTGAGGAGAGGAGAACAAAAGTGCAATAGAAAAAACAGAGCATCAGGTCTCAATGCTTTTTCTTTCCTCCGTGGTGGGTTTCTTCCCTTTTAATTCACGAGCCTGAAATCTACCCTGTTTCTTTTTTCCTCTCCGGAAAAAAAACTAAAGCACCAGAATTCCCTTTCATCAATGACTCTGTAGCTCACTAAGCAAAAACGCCAAATAAATGGAGACATTGTTAACAGTAACAATGGCTCACATTTACCGAGAGCCCACCATGTGCCGGGCACTGTGCCAAGAGCCTCATGAATCCTCATAGCACTCTACAAGGCACATACTATTAATGTTCGACATTTACAAGTAACAGAGATACAGAGAAGTTAAAAAATTGGAAAAGGTCACACAGCCAGTTAGTGGCAGATCCAGAATTCAAATCCATGTTAATGGGTCCTAGACCACATGCTCTTCACCAGTATGCGTGGAATGATCATTCTTTATGAGCACATTTGGTGAGGGTATCAGTGTGAGTCTAGAGTTGAGTGGTAATGAGGAGAGAAAAGGAATGTGAGAAACAAAGAGAAGGAAATGGGAAAGGATGAGGAAGAAGAGGCACCGGCTGACAAAAGAGAGAAGGGTGGAAATATTGGCTAGGATGAAACGAAGGCAGGGCTTATATTTTGACAGAGAGACAAAGAGGTCTGTGCCAGTGGGTTACGTCCAGTTTTTTATCTTCCATGTCCACAATCTCTGAAACTAAAAAAATTCAATTTGAGGAACAATGAGACAGGTGGAATATAGAAAAGTTATTCTATTTCTTTGTCTTGCTCTGTATTGATTGGGTAAGTTTGGGTTCAGGGAATTTTCCTTCCAGAAGACAATGTGAAGCCAGACAGATATTTAACCGGGGTTTGTGGTGGTTGCTATGGGACCATACAAAGCCAAGATCAGACATGATCCAAGGCTTTCCAGGCGTAGCCAAGAGCTGAGGCTATGAGAAGGGCAAATGGTTCTCTCCTTTGGAAAGCTAACAACAGTTACAGCTACTGCAGGCGTTTTACGACGGTAAAGCTTCTTTTCTTTAGCTCCGTGCCATATGCATCAAGTGAAGTGTACACTTGGTCCTAGGAGCCCCAGTGTGCCCATGTCTGGCCCAAAAATGTGATACAAGAGCTGATTTCCTCCCCTCCCCTGGTAATGGTGAAGTCTCCCAGAATGTATAAATGAGAAGATACCCTATGAGGTGACACAGACACTTGTGCCTGGACTCAGGGTACATGTTGGACATGATGTGAGTCCTGAGTCATGTGTGACTGTATTAAGCAGTGGGGTCTCCAGTTATGACTGGGGAATGGTCCCATGTCAGTTCAGCAGGTGAGTCTGAAGCACAGACCGATGATGTTATTTCTCCATCCAGGCTACTCTTTGCTTATAGTGCTTTCCCTGGGTGTGGGCAGTCTCTTTTCACAACAGGTAGGTCAGGAGGTAGCCAAAGCCTCTTCCCCAGATCTCTGGAGATCTGTCTGTAGTGTGGTATCCCAGATATTCTAGGTGCCTTGGCCTCCCTGAGGTCTGATCTCTGTCCCCTCAACTCAGCAAGACCTCTGGGCTCCATTTGGGTTCTACTTCCCCAAGCTTTGATCTGGAAATTACCTTCCAGCCAATAAACTGATGCATGTACAAGCCCACCTCATTCATTTCCCTTCTCTCAGGGATCACTGTCCTGTGCTATCTGTTGTACAATGTCTGAGAACCATGGGTTCACATATTTTGTTTATTTTCTAGTCACTTAAGGCGTGAGGGTAAACCCAGTCACTGCTTTTCTTGGCTAGAAACTGAAATTCCCTATTCAATTTGATGCTTAACTCCTGACATTGGAAAGCTGGTCATAATTTGTTATGACCCTGTTTGCTAAACTTGATCCTGTTTGCTCTACTCAGTAATGCTTTATTTTTAATACTTAGACATAAGCGAAATACTCTTATTTTATATTTTTATATTATATTCTATCTTTAGGGTATTAGTGACTGTTTTGGGCCATGTTTATTTACTTAGCTGGTCTCATTCTTTTCCTCTTTGCTCTAGTCTAAATTTATTTATATATTTTTTAAAGAGGCATCTATAGTTCTATTCTTCAGGCTGCTGACTGAGCCTTAATAGAAAAAGCAATAGTTAGGGACCATTTCACGAAACTCTAATTAATGGTTAGGTAACTAGATTTAAAAAATAATTCATAGTATGGTTTCTGTCAATGTCCTAGATATATGAGCTTCTATAGTTGTTCCAAAGTGCTTGGTTGCCCTGAGAGTTCACTATATTTTATTAAAAAATACTATTTTCATTGTTGCAGGAGGAACTGAAGGTAAAGTAAAATTGTTACTTGGCAAAGGACATTTTTTATTCAGAAGGTAGATGTAGAATAGAAAGCCATTGAAAATCGAATTGAAATGCATTAGAATCTCAGTTGCAAACCAGAGCCATATGCAGCTCCTCACCTCGACCCCATGCATTCCGTTTGGGACTTGCTTCCCTTCCTCATCTGATGATTTATCTGTTCAATGACCTGAGTCACCATCACAGGAAAGAAGCAGAACCTATGAAGGAGTTTTCAAGTTGCAGCCACTGCTGGAAGGAAGTGGAGTATTGATTGGTGGCAATGGAGATAAATGTCAATTTCAACAGTGCTAAGTCCATGTTATTGAACATCACAATGGCTTCCTAGGCTTTTGAATGACAGCCACACTGCTAGGACACAAAACACAGAGGTTCCTACTACCAGATGTTTGAAAACTGTTGTGGATAAGACACTTAAGAGCTACTGTCAAAAGAGTTCTATTTCATGCATTTTGAGGGCCCAAACAATGTCATGACTTTTAAACTTATCTTCTGTGAACCCCAGTTTCCTCATCTGTAAAATGGAGCTATACATTTCATAGAGGGTTGGGTGTTTTGTTTTTATCTTCACCTGAGGATATGTTTATTGATTTTAGAGAGAGAGGAAAGGAAAGAGGAGAAGAGAGAGAAAAGCATCAATGTGAAGAGAAACATTGATCGGTTGCCTTCCGTATGTGCCCCAAACAGGGATTGAACCCACAACCTAGATAGGTGCCCTGACTGGGACTCAAACCTGCAACCTTTTGGTGTAGGGACAACTCTCCAACCAAGGGAGCCACCTGGCCAGGGCATTGTGTTTTAAAATCAAATGAGCTAACACCACTCTTGGCACATAAAGAGTGCCCAATTAATAATTGGTTCACTTATTTTTTTTTTATTTTACTTTCTATACAAAGAGCTTTAAAAGCTAATAAATACTGAGTCACATGGTTGTTTTAAATGATTACAATAGAGTCAGCTTCACCACATCATATTCATTTTTGTAGCTGGGGAAGGTTATTTTTGAAATAGGACAGATAAACATTTATCTTAATGTAATAAAAGGCAGAATTTAGCATTGGGACAGAAAGGAATTTCAGAGGCCCTTAGATCTGATTTTTTTTTCCTTTTAATAAAAAAAAACACAAAAAAACAGGCTCATTTTTCTGAGTTCACATTTATCTGAGATTAAGCCTTCCAGTACATCCGAGACCTTTGCCATTTTTGCTCTGTAATTACTATCTTATTTAGAACAGGTCCACACTGTTTTCCTATCCTAGAATCAAACACCTTTGAAGTTGGAGCAACCTCACAGGGAAATAATGGTTATTTAAATATTTCTTTACCTTTTCTATTTCTTCACTATAATCTATATATATAAAAGGCTAATATGCTGTGTCTGACCATCCGACCATCGCTATGATGCACACTGACCACCAGAGGGCAGACATTCAACCCAGGAGTTGCCAAGCTGCAGTGACTTGGCAGCAGTGGTTCTCGGGTGATGCACCCCAAAACCAGAGAGGAGGGAGCCCGATTCCTCGCGGGGCTGCGCAATTCCACCTTCGGCTGTGGGTTATGTTGTTGCTGGGGCACTGTTGGCCCCATTCTGGTTTACTGCACACTTGCATTTGCATTCCACACCCTGTATGACAGCAACTTTGCAGAGTGTCCTGTTGCACTTGGGGACCCCTCGGGGGATGTCGGAGAGCCGGTTTCAGCCCAATCCCCACAGGCCAGGTAGTGGGACCCCCACCTACCAGAGAGACCCCACTCACTCCACAGATGCTGGGGAGAGACCGTGGGAGGTTGGCTCCAGGGTGTGTCCGGCCCGTCTTGCCCAGTCCTGTCCCACTGGCCACCTTCTAACTAATTTCCCTTTCAATGTGCACTAATCCATGCACAGAGTCACTAGTTTGGTGATAATTCTGAGTCCTTAAATAGTTTGTAATCTTTACAGGGTATATCTGTCCCAATCCAAATAACCTTTTCTTTGAAAGGCATTTTTGTGCATTCCTTTGCTCTTAGTTAGGATGCAAGTTACCTATAATAATAGGTGGTAATGGTTAAACTTAGATTGTCAGTGGAGTTGAAAGCTCCTGGCTTCTGGCCCTCCTCATCTCTTCCTAGGCCTCATTTGGTATCACCTTTGAGCACTGAATCTAAAGATAGACCACAGGAATTCTGCATTTATTAAGCCACAGGAAACTATAGCAATTGGAAGTGCTGGTTCAGAGACCTTGTGTGAGGGTGAAGTTTTCCATGATTGAACAAAATGAGGAACCTTTTTGTTAGTGTAACTTCCACCTCAGAACTCAAGAAATGCAAACACCCAGCAAGACCAGGCCACCTGGTGAAGTATTCACTTGCCTTTTTCTGTGTACTAAAGTTAACTGAAGATTTACAAGTAAACTTGCTTCAGTATCGACTCAGTTTCTATCCCTGCAGAAAAGACTGTACCATTTTTCATCCTGCCTTGTTGTGGTGAATTTAAGCTGTCAACATAAGAACATCCAAACATGTAGGGCAAGCATGTCAAACTCAAAGGCTAACACGGGCCAAATAAACAAGACATGCGGCCCCTGGGCCACGAGTTTGACATGCTTGCTGTAGAAAATTTTTATAAGAGTTTATTTGGGCTAAACTGGTGACATATGCTGGGTCTCAAAGATCTCTCTATATGCACTTGAAATTAAGGAGGGAACTTAAAGAAGATTGCTCGAAGGTGGGAGAGAACAAGGCAGGTGTTGGATTATAGACTGGTTAAGATTATGTGCTCTCTTGAGGGTAATGTCTTAGAACAAGGGGTCTGAAAGGGTGGCTCACAAATTAGAAGGAGGGGTCTGAAAAGAGGCATCTCAAAGGTGTGTTAACCTAGATGTACAGAAACAATGACAAGGCTTGCTTAAGGCAAACATAACCTTTTACTAAAGAAGTTAGATGCCTGGGTGTGACTACCCACCACAACCTGCCCAGTTAGGAATTTACAATCAGCTGACCCTGTGAGGTTACTTTTCATAGAACCACTTGATTTTGTCTACAAAGTGTATAACATACCTCATCCTTGTGGAATATTTTGTTTTGGTATAACTTTAAATTTCATCTGTTTTGATCTAGCATTTAGTGTTACTTTTTTAATATTAGGTCTTCATACTTTCATATTTTACAGAGAAATAAAAACAGGACTTACTAGTAATTGGGATTTTGCTTTCTCTTTCCACAGTTATCAACTATATTGGTTCCCACTACTTCCCTTGGTTGATAGTGTGGATGATTATGAACCTAGACACAGCATGATCTATTTGTTTATTCCAAAAATATTATTGAGCATTTTTTGTAAATCAGTGCTCCCATGTATGACGTATGACAGGCGAAGTGTCTGTCCTCTTGCTGCTTATATTCTGGTAGGAAGAAGCAGCCAGCTAACAAGTAAATCAATAAATAAGACGCTTTTACACAGCCAGTACTATGAAAAAATATAGACGTGAACTGGGCCAGAGAGGGCCTGCGGGAGGGGACCACTTGGACACTGGTCAGGGAAGGATTCTTTAGAGGAGCTACCGCACAGATAGCTGGGGGCGAGCACACCTGGCAGAGCAACAGCCAAGGTGTAACAGAAAGGACCATGTGGCTGGAGGAGTGGGGACAAAGGGGTGGGGCATAAGGCAGGGTCAGAGAGTTAGGTGGAAGTGAGACTGTTCAAATGACGATTAGCAAGCATGGCAAACACTCGAGTACTTTTTAGACATTAACAAATTAAATCCTCAAAACCATGCTTGGTATCAGCACCACTGTGATTATTGTCCCTGCTTTGCCGATAAGGGCTCCAGGCCACAGAGAGGTGCGGGAACTTGCCCTACTACTTGTCACCTGGCAGGAAGAGGTAGAGGCCGTGACTGCAGGTCTGAATCGCTATGCTAATTAGGCTGCTAGTTCTCTGTTTACTCCTCTCAGGGATCCTGGCCACTTAGTGAAGGGATTCTTTTTTCATCCTAGTGTGATTGAAATGCACTCCATCTATCTTCTCTTCCAGTTTCAAGTTATGTTTCACCTTCCAAAGGTTTTCTTTCTTTCAGTTTATTTAAACATTCTTCGAGTGTGTGTGTAAGTATCGAATATGACATACCGGCACCAGGCTTCAAGGGCAGTCAAATATATAAACAAACCTGGAGCGGAGTCTCCAGAACCTTACTAACAGCCAGTCAGGGAATAAGAGCTGCATTGAGGGGGTGTGAGGAAGCCATGGGGACACTGGGTGCTGGGGATGCCTTTTTTAGAGAAGGAAACACATTCCCACACTCCTGATCAGGACAGGATAAGTGAAGGAGTGAGATTTGAGGGCCATTGTTGAGTTTCATTGTCTAAGATGGGCAGAGGGTCTACATCCTCCAGCCAAGATGAGCACAATCGCATACCACACAATGCTTTTTTAAATATATTTTATTGATTTTTTACAGAGAGGAAGGGAGAGAGATAGAGAGCTAGAAACATCGATGAGAGAGAAACATCGATCAGTTGCCTCCTGCACATCTCCCACTGGGGATGTGCCCGCAACCCAGGTACATGCCCTTGACCGGAATCGAACCTGGGACCCTTCAGTCCACAGGCCGACGCTCTATCCACTGAGCCAAACCGGTTTCGGCCACACAATGCTTTTTTAGTTCCTTTGTGTTGGTCAGCTGTCTCATGGCTTCACTGTTCATTCTGCGGTGTTTGAATCATTCCTTAGTTGTTTGACTTGTGATGGTACCCTTTCCTTCTCCAGGCCATGAACCACTTTGTAGGGCTGAAAACATGCGGGAAACTTCACTTATGTTCCTCATCTTAGCATTTACATATTAGGTGACTTGATTTGAAATATCAAGGGACTTGGTATGGCATCAAAGGAAAGCCTCTATCTCAGTAAAAATATTTTTAAATATCTTACGTGGAAAACAAAGACATTCCCCATCCTCTAAAAAACTAAACAAAGAAACAAAAACAGAAATTTCCTTTGCGTAATAGAGTCATTTATAGTTGCATTTTATAGGAATCCCGTTGAGCATTTAAGAACTTAAAATAGTTGTTTTTTAAAAAAGTTTGATGATGATGCATTTAGATGGTAAATGTCACATACTGAAATTTAGGAAATTACAAAGTTCTTATGACAGTGTTAACTCAGCCACTTTCCAAATATTTTCATGTCTATATTAAGTTATTCTTTTCAGAGGTTGAGTAAATGTCATCACTGCAATCTGGGCCTGGTAACATTGTCCAGAATTCTGCAACTCTCAGTGTGAAAGGCACCCAAAGTTCACCTTTTCCATTAAATCTAGTAGTAACTAGATTAGGTTCTTGTAAAATATCTAGGAGCCCCTCATTGCAAAATGAACTTATTCATTTATGAAGGTGATGATGTGATGTGAAGTAGCCAGGACCCCAAAGTAAGAAGGTCTGGAACTATGGTGCCGGCAGAGGAGGCCTGGCTAACGGGGCAGGACAGAAATATCTGCCTTGGGTCTCTACAGAGGAGTTGTCTTAGACTAGAGCAGTGGTTCTCAATCTTCCTGATGCCGCGACCCTTTAATACAGTTCCTCATGTTTGGTGACCCCCAATTTCATTGTTACAAATTGAACATAATTAAAGCATAGTGATTAATCACAAAAACAATATGTAATTATATATGTGTTTTCTGATCGTTTTAGGCAACCCCCAAAGGGGTCGCGACCCACAGGTTGAGAACCTCTGGACTAGAGGGTTCGAGGAGAAAATAATATGAGAGAGAGAGAGTGAGGGAGAGAAAGAGAGAGAGATGAGTGACATGTTTATGAATATAATGTTCATTACCATTTTCTTTCCAATAGTGTGGACAAAAAACCACCTAAATATTTTCAGAAAATAGGGAAATGTTTTAACATATTAAGGGCAAGCACATCATGAAATATTCATATCAAAACAGTGTTTTTTGAGGAATATTCAATGACACAGAGAATCCTCACAACATAATGTGAAGTGAGTGAAAGTCAGATCCAAGTTATGCATCTGGCATCACACTGACTCCAGAGGGGAGAGGCAGGGACCGATGGCAAAAAGAGAACTGTTTGGAAGGCACTACATTCAAATCTATTTTTATATTTTCCCAATTATCTCAAATGAGAATATTTGCCTGTTTAGTTCTTGCTGTGCCCTTTTATCTGAGGTTTTATGTCATCAAGCATGGAACATGTTAGCCCTTATGTCTTAGAATATTGACTTTCTGCAGTGCCTTCCCTTCTCCTGGAGCTCCAGGCAGTGTTGAAACACCCCAGTCTGTCACTCAGGTCTCCGAATGCCTTCATGTTTTTCTTTCCTTTAGCTCTTCGTGCTTTATTCTGTGAATCCCTCAGACTAATTTTCTCTTTTGTTATAATTTCCCCTTTGTTTTCATTCAGTGATTCTTTTAGTTTTCATAATTACATTTTTTTTTTTCATTTTCAGGATTTCTAACTCATTTGTTTCATATCCAATATTGTGTTTATTTCTGACTGTTTTTGTTTCAGAGTTTCTCGTTCTGTTATTATGGGTTTTGGGGTTTCCTTTATCTCTCTGATGATCTCAGTTGTATTTGTGGTAATGTCATTTTCAGGTTATTTTACTTATTTTCATCTCAGACAGAGTACATTTATCTCTCAATTGGCTAGTGGCTTTTCTTAGGATGTCTTTTTCTTGTATGTCCTGAAATTTTAGATTGTACTCTCATCTAAAGTGTTTGTTTGTTTGTTTGGCTTTATTTTCCTTGGTTTTGTTCTCTCCTCTTGGTTCTTTCATCCTTAACAGCTTTGCAGTGACTTCCACTTGAACTCATAGGGTCCCCAGTCTAGACTCAGCCTTCTGTTGTTTGATTAGCATCCCATTAGCTCCCACTGAGACACACTGGCTCTCAGAGATGTGTTCCAAAAACTACGTGGAGATCAAGAGGTGGTTCCTGACTGCCCCTCTGTATCTGATTTCTTTGCTCACTCAACTACAACATTTTTCAACCTCCTTTCACAAGGAGGAGAATCCCATCCCTACTACTTATTTCAGGTAGAATCCAAGCTATGGTAGCCTTCCTGTAGGTGTCCGTGGCCTCTTGTGGACATCTCTGCAGGCATCTGTGCCAGAACCAGACATGCTGTAGCTTCAGCCCCATCACTGCTTTCGGTTTCTTTGGCATTATGTGTATTTTAAATAGGTGTGTGTGTGTGTGTGTGTGTGTGTGTGTGTGTGTGTGTGTGTGAAAGAGAGAGAGAGAGAGAGAGAGAGAGAGAGAGAGAGAGAGAGAGAGAGAGATTTGTTTGGTAGGGAGGGATTCTCAATACGTATAACTTAAGTCAGAAAAAAAGGGAAAACAGACATTTCACTTCTACAGAACAAATGGCACTTTTTCAAAGTAGATAAGAGAACTAGAGAATGACTGTTGTTTCCTCCAAAATACAGAAAATTATAAACATGAAGGGACACTGTTTGGGTCCCTGCCAAGAGAAGCAGGGAGCTAAAAGCTAAGGAAGATATATATATATTTTTTCCATTTTCAAAGTGTAATTTGTCCATGTACAAGAAGAAAAATGTGATCAGCTGATTCCTTCTGATGAGAGAGAGTGAGCTGTCAAGCGCTTACCATCTGGTTCAGCTCCTCATCCAGATGGGCTGCCAATGGTAATTTATGAAAGGTTTAGAAGCAACGTGCTGTCCTCTGGAAAGAGTCATTAGAACACATTAACATTGGGATTTGCTCCCCTCCCCCAGTCCCTATTTGTGACAGATGCAAAGACAGGGCAACTGCTTCCATACAGCAAATAGAATAGTCTTTTTGAGCCAGAAGTCAATATGTCTCTGTTCTTTAGTGGGAAAAATCAATCATTTTTCTTCCCTTTCCCCTCTCCTCTACTGCCTCAATGAACAAGGTAGAAAAAGTTCCCATGATGGAGTTTCTAACAAATGTCTGCTAAAGCCTCAGTATGTTATTTCTGAGTATCTGTGATGCTTGAAGAAGTCAAAATCAACATCAGGAATAATCTGATGAACCTAACACTCTTATAGGCAGGTACCATCTACTCCATTCTTTTTTTATATATATTTTTTTTTAAAAAATATATATTTTATTGATTTTTTTACAGAGAGGAAGGGAGAGGGATAGAGAGTTAGAAACATCGATGAGCGAGAAACATCGATCAGCTGTCTCCTACACACTCCCTACTGGGTATGTGCCTGCAACCAAGGTACATGCCTTTGACCGGAATTGAACCTGGGACCCTTGAGTTCACAGGCCGACGCTCTATCCACTGAGCCAAACCGGTTAGGGGCAATCTACTCCATTCTTATAGAGAAAGCTCAAACATCAGCCAGTATTTCCAGTGAAATCACAGAGCCATAGATCCTTAGACCTAGATGTCTACTCCCCTGTCAGCCCCTCTCCCACCCAATGAGGCAGCACAGGAGCAGTGTGGCTCCCAAATCAGAACAAAGTGACAGTTCCTGTCACTTGCTATTAGTTCTGATCCCATCATTTATTTCACAGGATTGTTCCTTGGTGACTGGTGGAAATCTATTCATTTATTTTCACCTCATGTAAGAATTGCTGGCAGAGTGAAGTCGTATTTGCCCTTTGATAAAACCATCTGCTTCACAGGCTCTAAGAACATCACCGATGTGCCCGCTATACATGTTTTAAAGTGTTTGGAATGTTCAAAGGAAAAGTGTGGGATCAGTGTATAAAGTTTCTAATTAAACATGATGGAATTGGGGCAGGTTGTAACCTGCAGATTAGGTTTTCACTAAGTAGGCATAGGGCGGGGGTGGCCCTGGGGTTAGGAGTGTGACAGATACTAGTATATTCCAGCTGGGACTCAGGGAGAGGGAAGAGATGCCAGAAGAGATGGAGATGATCTAGCTGAGGACATAAAGAAGAAAACAGGAGCTGGCCAGGGTAAGCAAGATAATGGGGAATTTCTCATACTGAGGGAGAGGTCTAAGCCCCAGGTAAGAGTAGCGCACACAGTGGACAGCCAGTAATGCACAGGGAACCAAGGTAATTCAGTCTGACCCTAAGGCTTCCAATAACAGGGGTGGGGGCTGTCCGGCCCACGAGCTGTATAAGGCCCACGAAATCATTTGGTCTGGCCCTGACAAGGCATTGCGGGTGGATTAGTTAAATGCTTGACCAAATACCGAAGGCTAATTTTTTAAGTTGATAATTTTGTATGGCCCGTAAATGATGTTATAAATATCCAAATGGCCCTTGGCAGAAAAAGTTTCTTCATTCCTGAAATCGAGAAAGGAAGTATCAGTCCACATAACTATAAATGCTAAACCGTCAAGGAAGAAGTTGGGCAGTCTTCGGATAGCCTAAAGCTTCTGTAAGTGGGCAAAGGGCAAAGTCGTCATTGTTTGGAAATGGTTATTAGTGACATTTTTATACAGTGACTATGCATGTGTTCTTATTCCTTAAATCTGTTTTCTCTTCCCTCAAATATTGATCAAAGTGTATTTTATTTCATTTCAAAACATTTATTAACCTACTACTTACAAGGCTAGGTGCTCAGGGCTGCAGAGATATGTGAATGAAAAAGAATGCCCCTTTCCTGCAAAGAATTTACAATGCGATTGATATAGCCATTAAGGCACAAATCACCACATAATGAGACCGAATCTCTAGGTCATTGAAAAATCAAGAATGGATAGTTCTTCCAAAGATAGAGGGAGATATACCCTATTTGACTTATCAAAATTCAAATTGTAAGTTGCTAAAGAGCTTTATTTTTAGGGAAGGAATTCTTGGTTTGGTTTTGTTTCCCTATTTCCTTTCTCTGTGTTGGTACTGTGCCCCTCTAGTGGCTGCTTTGAAAACTACAGACAGTCTAAGAGAAGCTAGAATACATGCCAGGCTCTTTCCATCAACACTCAACGTCAGGGAAAGTGAACTTTGAAAGGAAGAAAAGCCTCACCCTCCTATCATGGGTGACAGCCCCCGAAAAGGTACTGTGAAGTGGTAAAGGGAGTGGACTCTGAAATCAGATAAGCAGGTTCGAATCCCATTTTGGCCACTTAATTATGACCTGGGAAAGCTACCAAGCTTTTCTGTTCCTCCGTTTGCTCATCTGCAAAACGGAGATGACAGTTGTACCCAGATCAGAGGGTAGTTATGAGAATTAGAAAAGAGATGGCTCAAAACATTAAAAATGGTGACTTGCCAATGTTTACCCATTTATTTCACAAACTTTATTCTCTGTATAATCTTTTCATAGCGCTTATTCACTTTTTCTTTTTTAAAAAATATATTTTATTGATTTTTTACAGAGAGGAAGAAAGAGGGATAGAAAGCTAGAAACATCGATGAGAGAGAAACATCGATCAGCTGCCTCCTGCACACCCCCTACTGGGGATGTGCCCGCAACCAAGGTACATGCCCTTGACCGGAATCGAACCCGGGACCCTTCAGTCCCCAGGCCAACGCTCTATCCACTGAGCCAAACTGGTTACGGCCACTTTTTCTTTTTTGTTTATCTTTCTCATTCCAGATTTGAATATACTATAGAAAACTTGGAACCTGTAAGATAGAGGACAATTGGACTTTTAAGTGCTTTTTTTTTGGCATATAATGTCCCAAAGTCTAAAACCTAGTTAAAATATGATTAGCATTACCAGTACCCTGCTTTTACAGATTTTGTGGACTTACATATCATAAGAATTATTCCTAAAACTCTCCTGATTCCTTGATTATACTCTTCACTATCTTTGAGTTATTAACATACCAACTGATTGTTTTAAGTGCAATATTTGTGGAACATTATGTGTCAGGAATAAGATCCCCCAATTAAACTTCTCTGGGACTCAGTGACACCCACATTATGCACTTGACTCTCCTATTCATTGGGTTGGATTCTCTCACCTCTTCAGCAGCCTCATTGCCATTCCTGCGACGCTGCTTTACCTCTCAGTTCTTGCCCTCATTCCATTACTAATTAAATTCATTTTTACGGAGTCATAAATTAATTATTTGAGGTAAAACTTCTGAAATCTGTACCTCATTCCAAGATCTTTTTAACTCTGGGTAATTGAATTTAGGAGGTATCATGTTCATCATTATTAGTATTTGAAGGAAATGACTGACAGGAAATTAAAGACTTCAACTTCTTGCATAGTAGGAGAGGCTCTGTCTTCGGAATAGGTTGAAAAGGTACAGAGTGCTCATTCCGTCAGCCGCGTTCTTTCCTTGTCCTGCATTGCTGGCCGGCCAGTGTTGGAAATGATGAGGAAACTTGCTGATCTATCTTTAGACCCAGCAAATGGGGGACCAACTCTAAGTTCATGTGGTGTTTTAAAGGCATTTTCATGTTATGAGCGCTCATGTCACTTTCCTATTCCTCATGAGGCCAGCACAGGTGAGAAATGACATGAGGCTGGGTTTCTTTTATGTGAACAGCACATTAGATTCCTAATGGTTGGTGATAACTTGGTTTTCTTCTAATGAACGCAGCCTTGGGCATTCATAATCATGCAGAACAAGGTCCTTAGTGTTACATCAATATTTTACCTTATTGGATTAGCAGATGTTTTGTTAACTGGCTGATCTGCATTTCTATTCAAAGAGCTCCTTTAGATAAATGAAGCTTTAAAATAACACCCCCAGGAAAAGTCTTGGCAAGCACACAGTGCTTTTTGCCATAAGGTCCTTATACAATCTCTCAGAGAAACATTAAAAGTAAACCCTTTAGAGAAGATTAGACCTGGCTGTAAAACCCATAACTCATCTTTTCCCTCAGGACTGACTGACTTAAACAAAGGAACATAATTTGGTTTTGCTCTTTTCTGTACTAGGACCATCACTACTTAAACTTCGATTATCCTAAAGCCTGAAGCTTGATAACTTTTACCAACTTGTACCTCTCCTGAAAGAGCAAATCTACTTTCAAATGTTCCCTGACCCTGGGGCTTCTAGATGGGGGTAGAATGAACTAACAGCTGCCTGTTCCACTCAGCTCCCAGGTGACTGGCGTCCATGAGATGATGGGATGCATCCAGAGACGAGTGGATCATCTGACCGGACAGTGTTCAGCGCACAAGGAATTTGCTCTCAAGAAACAACAATTAGCAGCCTCAGTGGAGGGCTACCTGAGGAAGGTAGTTTCATAAAATATGTCCTCCTTAAAATACTATTTAGATGAACCCCTTGTTTGATGATAATAAATGGTTTGGTAATTGCACATGTGGGCCTGAGGGAGAATAGGGGGATGTCTCCTTAGGCTTCTCTCATGAGCCATGTTAGGTTTTACAATTGAACAGAATAGAGTTGCAATTTACCACTGCTCATCATCCATCCCTGCCCCAGGGTGCCAAAACTATATATGTAACCCTAGTTGCCACCCAGCCATGAACACGTATACACAAAAGCAGTTCTAACCATGTGCATATTTTGATGGTGTCCATGATTTACATGACTTTCTGCATGGTTCCAATATGCTCAAGTTTTAATTAACATGGAACCATAGAACATGAGGACATTCGATACATAACAAACATGATGCGTTGTAGGGGTTCCAGGAATAAATTTCCATTATCATATTTTATTGAACTAGGCCAGTGCAATGGACATGGTCATTCTGAATACAAGCACACACTTGGAAATCCTTTCTGCAGAGTGAATAGGATGTCTTGGTATGGGAGAATTTTATTTTCTATTTTCAAAGAGGAATGAAACCAGGCAGCTACTATTTGACTAAACAAAAAGTTACTTACCTGTAGGTGGAATATATAGCAAAAACTAGTAATATCTCAATGACATTAATGTCTCAATTTTTTTATGACATTTTCATGTAATACAATGACTTTATATGCCCGACTTAAACAAGTAGAATTAGGAGACTTCACAGGAGAGGTTATTAGTTAAGCATGTCTCTATTTAAATTGTCTCCCCACCTGTTATTGGTCCAGAAACTTGGGAATTTGAGCCTGGTTCTGAGGCTGGGGTTCCAGGGAGATTCCAAATACGGCAGCAGCTGTGGAGCCACATTCCCTAGAGCTTGAGAGTCAAGCTAATTTGGTGGTGGTGGAAAACACAAGGAGTTCACACAGCTGTTGCTATTGTCTTACTGCCAGTTCAGAACCCATTTGATCTGGGAAGTATGGGCTCTAGTGAGAATTCGGATGAAGGCAGTGACTTGAATGGAATAGAACCTTTAAAGGTCACTTTATTCATTTATTCATGTGTATAGTCTTTACATTCATCAATTAAATCACCTAAGTGTGTTCCTGTTTTATTATCACGTTTACAGGGTTTGGTGCTGCCTCAGGATCCCCCAGCCCTAAAAATAGTAACCCGTAAGATGATCTAATACCCACGTTCTAAACCTCTATCTCAAAATATGCCAGTAAATTGGGCCCCATTCAACTTATAGTGGGTGCTTGTGAATTAATTAACCAGATACATTCATCTCTGCATATGTGTTGGCAAATACATTATCCTGTCTAGATAATACAGATAACAAATTCTTGGAGGGCGTGGATGATTGCTTTTTATCTAATTGCTACTAGTATAATGAAATATTTTAAAACACACACCTTCTATTGGTGGGTCAGCAGTATTACCTCATATGAAGAGCAGCATTACTAATTTAAATATGAAATTTTTAGCTTAATGTTGATTTACATTAAAGTATAATGGGAATGTATAGAGTAATATTTACCTTCTCTATGCATATGCAAATACATGTTACGAAGGCTACAATGTGTTCTTTTTTTCCTATAGGTGGAAATGTCAATTCAGGAAATCAGTCTAGTACTTTCCAATGCCATGGATGTCGGTTCCAGCCTTTCTGAGTCAGAGAAGATTTTGCGTAAATATTTGGAACTAGATATCCAAGCTAAGGTACATACAATGAGAATCAGTATCATGGTTATGATTTTGTAAAGATGACTTCTTATATCTGGTAGTTATAAAACTTACTCCTAGTTCTCAGGAGGGCTGCAATTCTAAATTAATATTGTGGTAAATAATGACTTAAAAGCTCCTACTCTGAAGTGTATCTGAATTATCTTATTTAAACATGCACTTACTAGGGAGTTTGAGCTCACTGAAGCTCAGCATTCTAGCCTGGTATTAAACACTCATTTAACCCCTTTTCCTGGCCTGAAAGATGTTAGAAACTCCCTTTGGGGATCCAGAGGAGGCAGGGAGAGTGCATCTATAAGACTATTTGTGATTTTCTACTAGAGTAAGTTACAAAAGAAAATTACCAGAAGCGACATGTGTTAATACAAGATTCCAGGAGGCAAATCTTGTTTGCACACTAAGCCTTAGGAGACAGAAATTGCCCTCCTCTTCCTAGCACCTTCTCTGATCCCCTTCACCCCTTTCCGGTGGGACTTAGGTTCAAATATTCCTGCTAGTAGCTCCAGACCTGCCCCAGGTGTTTAGGAAAGCGAGTCACGTGTGCCCCTGGCTCGCCAAGTCAGCAGGGGTGGCTGTGCCTCCCCATCAGTCCTGGCAGCGTAGGCTCCTTCACAGAGGCCCCCGCCCCCAACACTCACAGACACGCCCATTTGTTACATGAAGTGTTTCTAATTCATCATTTAGAATGTTTAAAATAAAATGTATGTCTGAATTCATATTTATATTCCAAAATTGTTAGAATTAAGAAAGAAACCGCATGGAAGAAACTCCCCCTGCTCCTTCCTTCCCCGAGTGCCTTCTAGAAGCAGCACTCATGTATTAAAATTACCATTGTTCAGTGGAGTACTTGGGAAGCATATTAAACACAAGTAGGGAAGCCACCCTTCTTGCTGCAAATGAGGATGAAGCTTTTTCTGTCATTTTTGCTTGATTCCTAGCGTGGTATCACATGAGATCTTATATGGCTTTCTATGGCAACTGTATCTGTAATGCCTCCAATACTTACTCACTCATTTCATCATTGGTTAGAGCCCACATGCCACAAATTGCACTCAAAATAAAACACAGAAGAGTGACCCTCAGCAAGTCAAATTCACTGATTCTTTAGGCCTTTTAGACCCCATATCTAATATTTCCCTACACTTGTTTAAAAATCCTCCTAGATAGCAATTCAAACAAGACTGTATAATTGATTTCATTTTTATAAATTTAAAAATGAGTAAACAATTTCTATAAACTTGCTATTTTGTATATAACAAAATTAATTTAAGAATTTGCTAGAGCTTATTGTTAATTTCAAAAACAATTCTGGTCTATACTTATTTTATTTAAATTATTTAAAACGTTTTTGCCATTTTGTTTTACCACTTTTCATACCTAACAACTTTTCTTCTAGTTGTAACAGAATTTAGAATGCTCTAAATAAGAAGTGTAGCTGATAGACTGAAAGAATACTTTGAGGTGGTTTTTATTTTAAGACACCTTTTTTTTTAATTTTGGAAAGTTGTGCCTTCCTTTTATTGAGGAGCATCTTGGTTACAAGTTCAATTAATAACCGTTATAGATGGATGTGCAGAAGGTAATGAAATGTGAATGTTCATGATTCCCCTGTCAGCTTCTGACCCCCTGTGCATTGCTTTCATAGGAAGCATCACATGAATTAGAAGCAGCCACAAAACTTCTGACAGAGAAAAATGAATTTGAACCTGATGAAGTGGCATCACTTTCTTCTAAAGCTAAATGGCTAGAGGAAGAATTAAACATACTTGGCCAAAGCATCGGGTCCAAGTCCCAAGTCCTACAAACCTATGTGGCATTTCTAAAGTCATCAGAGGAGGTACAGTTACCTGTGTGCTCTCCGTTATCAACAAGGTGGCCCCTGCCATCTTCCTATGTCCTATGGGGATGGGAGCCCTGGTGGGTTGTTCCATATAGTCCACCCCAGTGCATGTACTCACTGATAGGCCCTTGGTTCACCAAGGCACCATATAAAACTAAAGCAGTAAGTCGTTTTACTAAAACACAATACAAGTATGTTTGTGTAGATACACATACAAATAAGCAAAGTGGTTGTGTTAGAATACTTTTTACTTTGGCCCATACACATTTACACTATCCTAAATATAGCACAAAATTATTTAAAAATAAGTCATCTTCTAACCCATGGTGGGAAAGGTACAGAGAAGTGTTTGTTTTCTGAATCTTTATTGCCAAAAACATACCTCCTTGATTTCTGGTTCAGTTTCTCCTCCCATGACCTACTCTGGCCCCTGGATCTGTAGGTTTAGGGCTGAAACCTTAGCTTCGCAAACACCACCTTCTCAGAAGAACCTATGTTCTTTCCTCTTCCCAGCTCTCACTTCATTGATTTTCCTAGCTGGCAGAGCCTTCTGTCCTAATCTGGGCAGTGCTCTGACTCTGTCACTCTCCTTCCCCCTCAGGCTTCCTTCTTTCCTCACCAGCTCATGGTTACTCATTTGCATTCCGGTCTCCATGTCCTCAACTTCCTGCCTTCCACCCTGACGAACCCTGCCAATTCCCAATACTAGATCAATCCAACACTCTGTTTACTCAACTTTTCTTTCCAAGCTTCCAGACACTCCTGCAGAAAATCATATAATTGTGCTGATTGGCACTGTTACAAAGGTATGGGTCTCTGCCTCAGCTGGGTCTTCCATATGCTCCCTATTGGCACCCATTCAGTAACAATTTTCAAACATCTTACCCTAGTTTCCATACTTAAATCTCAGCTGGCGCCCTTACTTCATATATAACAAATAATAATAATAATAATAATAATAAAGAGTCCATTGAGCTTAACTGCCTCGACTTCCTTGGACTTCCAAACCAATTTTATTCACCCCTTTTCCACTGTGGCCAATAAAGTCAAGTCCCTACTTCTCTCCAGCACTGAGAAAAAATTAATCCCTCCCTGTACGTTCCCACATCCTTCAGAATCTAGCTCTACTAACCTCCTCTAATGTTTGAAATTGGCTTTTTCCATTACTTCCTTGCCTTTTGGTCTACAGTCATGCCCAATGGTCATGAAGGCAACCACTCTATACTTTCCTTCCCTTTACATCTGAACTTGACAATGGGAAGATGACATTTCTTGTCTCTACTTGCTCATCCTCCCCAGTTCTCATCCCACACCAATTTAACCCAGCCATCTGCTACATCTTCACTCCACTGAAAATGTCTTTGTAAGTTACTTACTGACTGATAAATGAAATCTCTATTTTCGGTCTTCATCCTGCTTAATCTCTCTGCCACATTTATTTAATCCTGTTATTCTTACCTCCTTTGGCTTAAACTCCCTCCCCCAGATTTATTTAAGTATAATTTACATAGCATACAATTCATCTATTTTGGAGTACAATGATTTTTATTATATTTATTGAGTTGTGCAACAGTCACTGCATTCTAGTTTTAGTATAGTTCTATCACCCCAAAAGTAGCCCCAGTGCACTTTTTAGTCAATCTTTATTTCCACTCCCAGCCTCGGGCAAGGACTGATCTGCTTTCTATCTCTATAGACTTGCCTTATTTGGATACTTCACATAAGTGGAATCACTCTGCCTGCTTCTTTATCTGTTCCTTCTTCTTTTTCCTAATTTGGTTCCCTGTTCCTGAAGTATGGAGGGTTGCAGAGTCCTTGCCTGTGCTCTCTCTTGAACATTCTTTTCCTATGAAAATTACACCCCCACCCACCTATGGTTTCAGTTCACCAATAATTCAAAAATGGCCCCTTCTTACTATGCCCATAATATTGCGTGTATATTGTCCTTGTGTTGTAATAACTTGCTTTTGGTTATCTTTCTTCCAGAACTATCTTTGGGAATCCAAGGAAATAAATGCTAATTCTTAGTTGGACAGACTCCTTGGGGGAGGTAGCAATTCAACTAGCTCATGAAGGATGTGTAGGAGCACAAAACTGAGAAAAGATCATTCTGGGCTGAGGAGACAGGCATCAGCAAAACAGGGTCATGAATAAATAGAACATGGGAAATGTGCAGAGCACTTCAGTTTGTGAGGCCATTTGCAGGCTCTCTTATTAAGTTCATTTAAATTAAGAATGCTGTTAAAATTTTTAAAATACAGTGACTAACCATCACCTGAAGTTTCTCACCCTGTTTAGATTGATTTTGGTAGTTACAAGCTCTTTGAGTCTTGTCCTATTGACCATTAAGTATTGTTCAAAATGCATTAAAAACGTGTGTCAAACTTTTCCACTATTTCTATATCAGCCAATTACATGTTCATCTTTAATTCTATAGGCACATTTGATTTTATATAAGCTCTCTTCAAAGAGAGTGATTGAAAATAATCCAGTACTGCATACATTGGTTAGCAAAGGAAAAAAAGTGTAATTCTAAGGAGATCAAGCAATATACTTGATAAGATTAGCTCATGAAAGCAGTTGAATATTAATATTTGTACCGAAAATTAGTAATTGTATTCTCATTCAAGTTTATCACTTATTCAAAGCAAATAGTGAGTTACTAATATTTCACTGACTTATATTTATTTTCTTATTCATTTCTTGTCTGGCTTTCTTCTGAATTATAAAACTCAGCTTTAAATATTATCACACCAGTATTTGACATAAATTGTCCCCAATTGCAAAACATACATTATACAAAATACATAAATATGATTTGGGTCACAGTAAGTAGGTCTGATAGATAATAAACTTGTTAGTTCAATTTACTACCCAGTAGTAGTCCAGTCTGTAAACAACTTGGATAGATTTTCATATTGTTTTAATAAATTGACAATACTTAAGTTATTTAAAGAATCCTGGCCCTGGCCACTGTGGCTCAGTTGGGTGGAGCGTCATCCTGTACACCAAAAGGTCACGTGGGTTTGATTCCCAGTCAAGGGACATACCTTAGTTAGAGATTCAGTTATCAGCTGGGGCATGGAAGATTGGCAACTGGCTGATGTTTCTCTCACATTGATGTTTTTCTCTCTCTCCCACCATCCCTTTCTCTCTCCCTTCCTTTCTCTGAAAAAAAAAAAATCTGAAATGTAGTTTCCATTTAATTTTTACATAGGCTTTTATCGAAATCTGTGTCATTTTCTTTAAAATGTGCGCAAGTGTTCTTATCTTGCATTTATATTCTCTCTTTCTCTCTCTCTTAGGTAGCGGAGCAGTGTGAGAGCCTGAAGGAGTTTTACCGAACGGAAAGCCCGAGGAAGGAAGAGGATACCGCGGAAGCCAAGCACTGGCCTGACTCAGCAGAGAAGCAGTGGCAGCTCTTTTTAAAACGGAGTTTTTTAGTTCAAGACCTAGGGCTTGAGTTCCTTCATTTGATAAATATGGTGAGAATAACATTATGCGAGTCACACCTTTTGCAAGGATTACTTGTCAAAGTCAAAATCTTAAGTTCAAAACTTCAACTATCCATCAGCAGTGTGGGTTTAGAAAGTTCTTCGCTTCATTCAACCTAGAGCAGTGCCAAAGCCTAGCATGTCTGTGTTTATTTAGTCCTACACTTCTCACAAGTTTTAACTATCTAGAAGAAAGATGGACTATAATCCAAATGCAACATTTTTATTATTTACATAGAAGTGTACCCTAGAGTTCTAAGTGATGTTGAGAGCCTGCAACAAAGTCCTGACAAAATTTCCAGTGGCTCACGTTAGCATCTAGGCTGAATCTTCATTTTGGAGAATTTCTTACTATAGCATATCTTTCTATAGTGAAGCTCCATCATATTTACAAATGTATCCTAAATTTTAGTTGTCCACTTATGTCTGCAAAATACTCTAGAATCCATTTATCAATCGCTGACCCATATAAAGTTCTCTACAGAATTCTTAAAAGATGGTTAAGCCACTTCTCCTTCAAGTATCTTCCTAATGAAACTGCTCATTGCATTGTTAGAAAATAAGAGCTGCTAGAAAACATTTTTTAAAATGTTAAGTCAAACCTGACTTCATACCTGGTTCTAACCCTCTGTAGTTACACGAGGTAGGGAGAGACTAGGCATATTTGATTTCTCTTACATGTGAAAGTCCTTCAAACATTGAAAATAATTGCTATATCTAATCTGAGTCCTTTCTGCAGCAAACCACATGCAAATCCTTTCTGTCATTTATGAGGCAGCTTCATTTCTCTCTCCATCCTGATCCTCCCTCCCCAAAATTTTTATGATTTGTTAAAGTCATTCATAAAATATAACCCAAAAGTAAAGTACAACTTTAACACAGAGTACAACAAAGTGTACATCATTCTTTACTAATGAGACTTAAGGTTATGCATTCATTTTTAGCCATGATTTCACTTTGCTGGTTCATATTAAGCCTGTGATTGAATAAAAGTTGCAGGAATTTTTATTACAATTCCTGCCAAGCTAGGTCTCTCCTGTTTTATATCTGTGGCAGGTATTTATCTTTTACATACAAATGTGGGTCTTTATATTTATTTCTATTCAATGTCATCTTGTTCATCTTTACCCATGATTCCATCTTGCCAAACTAATTTTGCATCTGCTATCTACTACATTAGCCAACTTTCCTGGGTTTAATTCTATATCTACCTAACATCCTATCAATTGCATGAAAATAATTTGGCAGAAATCAGGTTGGCTCATAGTGACCAAGCGATTCTTTCCAAAGTGCTCACAAACTGCTTGATCAATGATGAACTTATTGCATGGTTTTCACTGTAAAGCTTTCCAACCTGTAAACTATGTAACCCAGTCTTTCCCCCTTTGAAAATCGAGGCATTTTTCCCCCCTAATTGTCTGGCCCTTCTCCTATTTTCTGTAGACTTGCAAAGATAACTGACATCTACAATTTTCTCAGTACTCTGGGATGTGATTAATCTCAGTCTGGAGCCTGAATTCATTTGGAAGAGTTAGGTTTTATCTAACTACCCTCATCTACTTTCAACTGCAATGTTCTCTTTCTCTTCTTTGTTTTTTAGTTCAAGACCTAAGGCTTGAGTTCCTTAATTTAAAAATCATGTGAGAATGACATTATCTTTGTTTCAACCTTTGTTGTTTGAAAGCCATTCTTATTCAATTTGTGTGGAAACAAATATTGAAACAGTTCTAACATATCTTATACTATCTTTAAACATCAGAGGAAACTTACTAAGCAATTTGCCCATGTTCTTAGGTTATACAGGTGCTTTTTGTAAAAATAATTGCTATTTTTCATTTGGAATATTTAGAACATCTATTATCTATCCACCTACCTACCATTTATTTATCTTTTACATTTTTACTTTGTTCAGTATATATTCTTCCATCTCTTGATTGTGTACTTCTCTAATTTGCACTCTTAAGAGAATTCAAATATTTGCAAATTGTATTTTTTGCTTAATTATTACTAACTTCATTTCAGAAATTTTACTTCTTAGTTCTGTAGTTTCCATTTGATTTGTTTTAAATTGAATTTATTGGGTGACATTCGTTAATAAAATTATACAGGTTTCAGGTATTCAATTCTACAATACATCATCTTTATATTGTATTATGTTTACCACCTCAAGTCAAGTCTCCTTCCATCACCATTTATCCCCCATTACCTTCTTCTACCTCCCCAACTTCCCTCTTGCAATCACTATACTGTTGTCTGTGTTCATGAGTCTTTCGTCTTTCTCCTCTCTCTCTCTCTCTCTCTCTCTCTCTCTCTTTCTCTCTCTCTCTCTTTCTCTGTTAGATTTCAATTGCTGATTAAATTATCTTTCCCATCTTCTCATTCTTATGCTCCAACTTTGGTATACTGATTTGGTAAATTGATTTCAGAGGGGAAGGGAGAGGGAGAGAGAGACAGAAACTTCAATGATAAGAGATAATCATTGATCAGCTCCTCCTGCACACCACCTAGTGGGGATTGAGCATGAAACCTGGGGCCATGTACCCTGACCTGGAATTGAACAGTGATCCCCTGATTCATAGGTTGATGCTCAACCACTGAGCAACACCAGTTGGACACTTTTTTAACTATATTAATCATGGGCATTTAAAGTGTGTCAGCTAATTACTATATCTGGATCTGGAGTTGTCTACTTTTTCTCTTGCTTTGCAGTTATGTAGTCCTGTCTTGGTAGGACCAGTGAAAATGTATCAAATGTCAGGTGTTATGTAAAAAAATGAATCCTTCACCCTAAGCTCCTTACCACTGTCATATGATAAATAAGTTCCTCCTTATTGATAAGAATTATGGTCTACATAATAGTTAACTTCATTATGGTCCACATAATAGTTCAGCATCATTCTGAGGTAGGGAATTGCTGGTAAAGCAAATGAAACACATTTTTTTATTCTCATGTCTTTTGGAGCATTAGGCTTTTAAACAAACATTATTATTGAAATGTGGTAACCAGTTTGGCTGTTAAGAGGGGAGGATGCCAGCTGGCATTTTCCGCCGAGTGTTGCGCTCTTGATTGGGTTGCCGTGGCTCATATTTTCAAGCTTGAAATTGAAAAATTTTCAGTTCATCTAAAAATCATCAAGATTAGAGAAACCGATTTATGTGAGAAATCTGGCAGACATCTTGATAAAAGTGCCAATTTACAGATTCATAATGGTGAACACCAAGATGTTATTTGGGGTACCGCCTTCCTGTTATCAAGGTATCTAAAAAGCAAGATATCAGAAGACCATTTATTGTGCCTGCATGTAAATGAAAAATTGAGAATTGAGTGCCCTGTTGGGCTAGGTTATGGCAAGTTTTCCATGCCCTTCCACAGAAGTAGAATGAATAGTGTGTTTACTAACTAGACCTCCGGTAGATTAATCTTCCTGAGAGGTCAAAACACTTAAGTCTGCCAAGTACATAATCACTGTTTTTGGATCCTGCCAGCCAGACATCAACAAATGCTGCTATAGCTCTCCCTTTTCCAGACCTCACTCAGACCATCACTCCCTGCTGCGGGATAGCTGTCATTGGCATGCTGCAAGGTCCACATTTACATTAAACTGTGTATTACATTACATTTTGATTAGTAGTTTCTTAATAGTAGGTGAAAGATACCCTAACTTTACTTATAGCATAGATTAAAATTATGATTTGGGCTGGATCCAGCTGAAGTTATCAAATATCTTTCATAATATTTAGCATCTTGTTAACCATAATTAAAGAATGTATCATTTGATTCCTAGATCCCCAAATTCATTGGCAAAAATCTCTTTAGGACCTGCAATTATCTCTTTTTTTGCAATTAATTGGCTTTTTATAATGTCTAAATTAATATAGGAATATAAATATGCAATATTAATTCTGTTTAAATTAATTTAAAAATAAGATGGTTTATTATTTTAAAATATCCCGTTATAGTTTTATGACACCATCTTCTGACTACAATCTAGGAGGTCCCTTGACTTTTAGATACTTACTTGTCATTGTCATTGTAGAAATCCATGTACATTTGCTCCTTAGAAAGTCAAGAATTTATTGAGAACAGCTGGTCATCAAAGTAAAAATCATGGTTGTGCCAAACAATTATTCTTCCGCATTTTTCGATGTTTGTGCGTAAAATAGCACATGATCTTACTCTTTGCCTCTCTTATCTTTCTTCCTCCAATTAAATTCCCCCTTGTTTAAAACCATTGTTTAAAGGATTTCAAATCAGTCAGCCAGAACATCTAGAAGCTGGGAAGGGAATCTTTAAACTTAGATACTGTGCTTCTGGTTGCACAATAGACATACAAAAATGAAGATACAGATGCACATTTCAGTTCTTACAAAAGGGAGTAACTTTAGGAACTGGGCAACTTAAAATCCTTGTAATATATACAGTGGAGTAGTTTAAGAAAAGATGGCCTAGAGCAATTTGCCCCCTCCTATTCCTGAATACTGAGGTTGTGACATCTGCTATTGAGTGTGTTAAAATGAAAGGTAGAATACACTTTAAAAAGTATGCATTAAAGTAATCTTCACTTTAATATTTCTGTATCTAGGAGCTCATTCAGTCACCCTCTTGAGCCCCAGGAAATAGACTCTAGCAGGTGACTCCAGCATCACTGGGTGCTTGGAGAACTCAGTACCTGGTGCGCAAGCAGGGACCATGGGTTCTGAGAGCCTAGCCATGCCCCTGAGCAGGCGTGCTCCTGTCTTGTCTTCCTATTAGAACCGTCCATGCTCTGCTTTGGTTGTGATCATGTTTGCCTCCTAGAGTAGGTATATGAAAAATGTTGTATTACTTGGGAAAGAAAAGCCATTATATGGATTATTAATTTAACAGGCAAAAGAGAATGAAATATTAAATGTGAAAAATAAAGTGCACATTATGGAGAACACTCTGGAAAGTCTGAAGGCAGAAAGGGAAGAGCTCGGCCGCCTTCGAATGGCATGGCGACTTACAGCCGCTGCCAGCCAGCCTGTGAAACAGCAGTGGGGAGCGTTCAAAGAGCAACTGAGAAAGGTGAGGAGCACGCAGTGGGGGGCATTCAGTCTTAAAAAGAAATGAAATCCTGGCACATGGTACAGCATGGAGGAACCTTGAAAACATTATGTTAAGTGAAATAAGTCAGATACAAAGGGATGAATATGATATGATTCCTCTTATGTGAAGTACCTGGAGTAGTCAAATTCAGACGAGAAGTCACCAGGGGCTGAGATGAGGGTGGGAATGGGAGTTAGTGTTTAATGGGTACAGAGCTGCATTAGGGATGATGAAGTTCTGGAGATGGACGGTAGTGATGGTTGCACACCCATGTGAATGTTAATGCCACTGAACTGCACACTTAGAAATGGTTAAAATGTTCAACTGCGTTATGTATATTTTACCACAATAAAACCAAAAGAGGAAAGGGAAACCGAGGGCCTATGCTTTGCTTCATTGATGTGGTTTAGAACCAGGAGCTCACTCGAGGTCATGAGTGTTTTCATGGGATTGAAAAGTTTGATGACACACCATATCATCACCAGAATGATCGTAATGTATTTGCTGATGGTGGCAAAGAAAACATATGCTTAACCATCCCATGTTTATTTCAGACTACTCACAACTTAAAACTTCTTCAGGAAGCACTCATGCCTGTGTCTGCACTTGACCTTGGAGGGAGCCTCCAGACCATTTTAGGTCTAAGGAAAAACTGGAAGGCAATGAAGCCTCAGTTCCAGGTAAAGCAACCAACTGATAGATTTGGGTGAATGGAAAACATTTTTTTAGCCATTTGATTGCAGTTTACCTAATTAATTTTAACAGACTGATGAGTGACTTTTTTTTTAAAGCATTACTTGTTTAAAAATCCACTTAAAAACACACTTTTTTTTTACTATGTTTTCTTTTCTCACTATTCTATATCTGATGATACACAAATATTTGGGCTGTAAAATGTCCTAAGGGTAATTATCTTAGATTATTATAATTTACATTAAATTATTTTCTTATTAATGTATTGATCATACATATAGGCACTGTAGTCATTTTCTAAGGGGGATAGCCATGTTTTAGATCGAGTCATCTCAGAACAAGGATGAGCACCTCTGACACAGAGGCTAAGCTGCCCTCTGCCCCTGAAATGTCCAAAGTGATGTCACTGTTTCCACTCTCTGGCACCCCAGGCTCCTACCACCTTCCCAGGAATTTTGCTGCGCTCACCTATTTTCCCTCTCAGAGAGCCCTCAGGATGTGAGAGATAAAACCACGAGCCATGTTCCCAGACCCTGACTGCTGATGCATTCCATACCCCCACCTGCTGCCACTCCTAAACTCAACACAACTGCCAAAAATGGTCACCAGTCATGTAATCCTCATGACTGGGTTCCTGTTCTTTGCTGCAAACTTAAGATACCCGTGTTTCTGTTTGTCACAACTTTGTGTTGGCTATAAAGAATCCCAGATTTAGAAGATTGAAGATTCTTTTTACAAAATATCTAATTTACATTCATTTCCAACAAACCTATATAGTATATAATCAACCCCCCGCCCACACACACACACACACACAACATTGTTGCCCACAGTGAACTCTTAGAAAATCCAATTAGCCTATATGTGAGGTTTATTGATGTGCCCTGTGTTGTATGCTTATTTGTGTGTGCTTGTGTGCACATGCCCTACACATGCAAGAGTGTGTGTATGTGTGCAAACTCCTCTACATTAGCAATGTCTAGCTTCTTTAGCTCTGTCTCTGTGATATGCATATTATTTGATGCCCACCTGCTTGATTTAAACTTGAAGACCCTTATTAGGTCACTCTTCTGCAAAGTATTTCCTTAGCCTAAATAATTTCCATTATTTTTATTTTTGCTATAAGATCCAAAATTATAGTAGTTTCCTCTCAGAGTTGTCCATGCTTTGCAAATTCTACCCCAGGATGTGCAACTCTATGAGGGATGTATGAGTAATGCTGGGTTAAAGGGGAGGCAGTTTACCCCTCCCTAATCGAGGTGGCTATTTGTGGATTCAGGGGCGGCCACTTTTGAAGCAGCATATCTACTGTGCTACTCAGCTGTGGTTCATTCTGATCATGCTTTTATCACGAGGATAAGCAATTCCCCTAAAATATTTTTATACTTCTCTTCTTTTGGTGTTCTTACCAAACCACTTGATTCTAAATATCAGAGATGCTCATGAATTCATAAAATATCTGGCCCTGGATGGTTTGTCTCAATGGATAGAGTGTTGGCTTGTGGACAGAGGGGTCCCAGGTTCGATTCTGGTCAAGGGCACATGCCCGGGTTGCAGGCTCAATCCCCAATTGGGGCATGAAAGAGGCAGCCGATCAATGATTCTCTGTCATCATTGATGTTTCTGTCTCTCTCTCTTAATTCCACTCTGAAATCAATAAAATGTTTAAAAATATATCTGAAACACATTTACTTAGCAGATAACTAGAATATTTGGTGAGCTATAGAAACACATGACTTTTCATTTCATCACCTAACTTTGATATACTTTTTTTTTTCATTGCTCATAATTAAAAAAAATTCGGAGAAGATAGGGATGGAATAATATACCTCTAGCATCAAACACAATACCTGAATTTGCAGGGGTGGGGGTGAGGCTCACGATAAGTTTTTGTTAACAAATGAGAGAATTGTTGGTTATTTAGATCTTCATATAGTCCATTATTAAGTAAAGAGCTCTCTGAAAGCTGGATTTCTTTTATGGCTGTCAACATTTTAGCAACTGAATGATGAGGTTCAATACATTATAAAAGAATCAGAGGAGTTAAATGGCAAAGGAGCCCCTGTGAAAGAGAAGTACCAACAGCTGAAGGACCTCATTCAACTCCATCAAAAACAGAAAGAGAGGATCCAGGACTATGAGGACATCCTGTACAAGACAGTCCAGTTCCACCAAGTCAAGGAAGAGGTGAGACTTGTCATAGATGTCTGCAAGACCCTCCATTCTAAAAGGAAATATAAATTATTATATAAGTAAAAGCTACATTGCTTACTCTGATATTAGCAGCTTTCCACATCGGGCCTCCCAGGTTTCTCTCACTGTACCTCTGTCCTCCCTTATGTTTCAGCCAAACAGCTCCTCTCTGTCCCTCAAAGACAGTGGACACGTCTCCAACTCTTTGACTCCCGGACTGCCATTATCTGACAGGCGCTTTTTCTCTCCTTGACTCTCTAAACCCTGCCCCTCCTTCCAATGATCTTACCTCACTTGGACTGACTTTCCTCTCTTCTAAATTTCTAGAACTCTCATTAGTTACTCCACTTGTCTGTCATTGTAGCATCTTGATTTTTAATAATTTTTTAACCCAAACTCAAGTGTAAGCTCTTTGAGGGAAGAAAACAAATTCGATTTATTTTTTATTTTTTATTTTATGTATCTCAGGCACCTGACATCATGTAGTATGCAGTAAAATCATCGCAGACGGATCACAAGAATTCTCGCTTCATAGTACACAGTGTTTTACAAAGCATCATACTTTAAAAAGATATTAGCTTGTAAGAACAAATAATAAATAACTTCAAAATGCAATGGGTATTTAATTGTAAAGCGTGTCTTTAACATTATGCAAAACATTTTTTGTACCACTCAGTAGAAACTTATCTGGCCACTGGGTAAAGCTAGCAATAAAACTACTGGTCTGCAAAGTGTTAATAGCCTTTATTAACAGAAAATAGAGATATATTGATATCTCTTTGAAACAGCCTCTGAATTTACTCAGATCATAGACCTAGATGTTCCTAAGGTTTTAGACTAAAAGAGTGTTTTCTTATTTAATAGGAATTACATTAGCCCCTCAGCTTTACCTCATAGATTTGCAGCATTGTAACTCTTATTTGGTTATAGCACTAATAATTATAGATGGACTTGGCAGCATTTGACCAGCTAGGAAAATATGTAATAGGAAATAGGCTTTAAAAAAATCTGTCTCCATAAAAATGAAACACAAGTTAATTGTAAATGCTCTGTATTCCAGCTTGAACATCTCCTCAAATCAAGAGAATTGGAGCTTCTAGAGCAGCCAACGGAACTGGATAATGCTCGCGATGCCCAGGTTCGCCTCCGTCGCTCTCAGGAAAAGCAGGCACATATAGACCAGCTCCACAAATTGGCCCTTTGCCTGGGAGTGGACATCATCTCATCAGCGCAGCGGCCTGTAAGCCACTTCGAACACCATCGCTCATCGCTAATGGTAGCTGGGGTATCACAGGGGGGAAGCTAGGCAGACTGCCTGGTGTATGCTACATTTAAAAATGCATTAAAGCACGGGGCAATTATCGGTGGTGAGTTTCTAGCATCTATAACAAAAGAAAAACATTTTAAGAAGAAAAATCTGATTATAAAAGTCTTGTTTAATACATCTATTCTCATGCTAATTAAAAATGTGTTTTCTAATACAGCAGTTAATTTTTTTGCATTTGAAATGTGCTCAGTGCAACTAAGGAACTAAACTTTTAATTTTATTTTAGAAGTTTACAATGTAGTTATTGGAAGACTTTTAAATATCTTGGGAACAACTTGGATATTCCCATTTTAAACTAGAAACTATGAAATTTAATTACAGATAAAGTATTTCTGATAGAAATGTAGCAAAAATTGAGATGTACTGTGAGTGTGAAATGCATACCAGATTTCAAGCACTTAGTATCAACAAACCTTATTAATATATTTATATTTGGTTGTGTGGTAAAATGTTAACATTTGGATTTAGTTGATTAAACTCTATTATGAATATTAATTTCACCTTATTTTTTTTTTTACTTTTTAATATGACTACTAGAAAATTTAAAATTATTCATGTGGCTCCTGTTTTACTTCTTGGGCAATATGCTGCCTTAGCATTGCAGATCTGGAAGGTATCCTAGAGATCACCTGGCCTGGGACACTCACTTTATAGGTGAAGAACCTGAAGCTCAGAGAAGCAGCTTTAGCCATAAAAGCCCATCATGAAAGAGCCCCCTGGTGGAGACCAAGGGCTCTGGGCATTACCGTTGAACTGCTTGATTCCACAGGATGCGTGTACCTTACTGAGGTACAAGGAAATCATTCCAGACCAAATTTTCATAAACAGCACATTGGGCTCTGATGCAAAATATATGTATATTTAAACTTAAAATTATATATATAATTTTAACTCCCAATTTAAGGAAAAGAAGGTTATGTTTATTCTGTAGAATATTAATCAAAATAATGGCCAATCTTATTTTAAAGTTAATTTAAGTATCCACTAAACTCTATGGAATGCACTGAACCTAAAGTATTTTTTAACTGAAAGATCTAGGAATAAAAATATCTGTTAATGGAATCTATTTTTACTAAGAAGGGGCTTTTTTAAAAAAAAAATAAAGAGTTTTATTTTATTAGTAAATTTACTTTAAAAAGAAAGAAGTAAGACTCCTCACTTTGCACAAATAATGCAAATTGTTCTCCAGTCACATCTGGCCTTGGCCCTGGCAGCTCTCTGCTGAGTGGAGATTGGAGGGAGCACTTGCATAATGAACTAGAGTTGAAGCTCCAGTTGACAGGAAAATTACTGCGCAGAAGCCAAATGTTTCTAATGCTTGCTTTCTGCCTTTTGAGGTAAAAATTACACCTTGTAATGAGTGGTGTCTCTGAGGAGCTGGTATGATGAGCAGACTTCAAAACTGAAGTTTCAAGACTGGAAGTTTAATGGTTCACCTTTCCTACCATGTTGGGTATCTGGCTTCTTTCTGAATTCCTTATATTCAAATATGCTGAAGGTATTTCAGGAGCCTGTTTTTTAAAATGTCACTCATGAGTTTCATAATGCAGGTAAATAGCCTACTTGTCTCCCTGCTGCTTTGCCTGTTCCCTTTGTCATTGCCATTTCTCTTTCGCTTTCAGAGCTGCACTAATGTGTCTGCAAAGAACCTGCAGCGGCAGCTGGACATCCTTGAGGGGGAGAGCGTGAACTGGCGAGCCCGAGCCCAGGAGTATGGGCGGACCCTGGCCGGCAGCTTGCAGTACTGCGCCACGAGGGATGAGATAAGTGAGGTGAGTGGCAGGGGTCAGACTGACACACTACCAAAAGCCTCTCTGAGCCAACACTTGTCTCAATGTTTGTTTGCACGTATGCACACACACAGAATCAGGAGACTTTTTTTTCACTCCTGACATTTAAAAGTTTTTTTCCTATCACCAGAGGATATTTTTTCCATTGCTTTTCAGAGAGAGTTGAAGAGAGAGAGAGAAAGAGAGAGAGAGAGAGAGAGAGAGAGAGAGAGAGAGAGAGAGAGAGAGAGAGACATTGCTGAAAGAGAAACATTAACTGGTTGCCTCCTGCACGTGCCCTAACTGGGCACCTGCAACCTAGGTACATGTTCTTTGACTGGGAATTGAACCCTCAACCTTTAGGTGCATGGGCCGACATTCTAACACCAGCCAGGGCACACTCTTGACTTTTAATCCACAGAGCAATGGTCTCAGAACTCAATGTTTGAGTAAACTTCAAGCTCCCAAACTTGTTGAAATCAGTACATTGTCAATGCATTGAAAAACCTAGAATTTACTATATGCTTTTTTTCTCCCCCACTCACACCCTTATAGCACGTATCTGTTGGGTGCATGCAGCCTGTCGGGGCAGGAAGGGTGACACTGTCCCTTTGCAGTCAGCTCCGCCTGCTGAGGTTCTATTTAAGTGCCACTGACTCATGGGAGAGTGGGCTCTTCGCCTCAGAGGCTACAAAGTCTTATCACCAAAGTCAAGTATCTGATTTTTTATTTATTCAGAGTAGCTTTTCTGGCAAAACAACTCCTATAGAAAAATAATGAACAGATGAAAAGTGTCCTTCACATCAGCGCACTCCCCTATCACAGAATTCAACTTCCTCTCCCTCAATTCTGCTTGACCCACAATCCCCAGATACATACTGGACCACAACCACTACCCTTCCCTAATTAAACTTTCCATTCAAAGCTCTACCTGTTCAGGATAGCAAGGGTCCCAACTCTCAACTGGGGGTTGACAGAACACAGGTTCCATGATTTCAGATCTATCCCCATTTAGAGCAAAATGTCTCTGAGTCCATTCATCACAAATCTATTAGGAAACAGGGTGGGGGAGAAGGAAGTAAACCTACTTGAAGTTTCTGTTTATGACCAGTTTTACGATGCAGGCCCAAAACATATCAAACATTATCAAACAACATTAGAGCATGGACTAAAGTATTTGTAACTGAACTTGAAGAGCCCTTCCCTGCAGGCCACACTTTCATAAAAAACAAGTAAGGGCCAGGCAAGCACTGCTAGAGGGAAAGTAAGAGGGAACAGAGAAGGAGAGGCCACTTGGATCCCATTCAATGGGAGGGAAGCAACAACTAAATCAATAATGATGTTCATTTTAGCAATGTGCTGCAGGACTGTAGTTTCCACTCAGATGCTGTTCCAGGCAGTCATTTGGGGCTAGTGATTCATTCAGGGTTAAACTCAGAGTGTATCCCGCCCACTAGGTAGTAGAATTGCCTCTTCTGCTTCCTGTACTGCAGTTAATAAGGAAAGCAATCCTAGGAGAGCATTATTCTCCCCAAAGCTATAAAATTTAGATTTTCAGTCATGAAAACAATGTGTTTACTATCTTTCCCCAAAGTTATCTTCTTTCCTCGTCTTCCTTCTCCCCATCTTTCTTTTCCTCCCTCCTCCTTCTCCTCCTGTTCTTCTTCTTCTTCGTGGCAACGTTTTTGTCTTGCTGAAAATTGCTCTCCCTGCTGTGATATTCAGCCTCTACGGAAACCACAAGTGGAGCTGGCTAAGGCTTATTCCCAGCCCCTTACTGCTCAGTTTCCACCTCCATGAAGCGCTGTGGCATTTGTGGTGCTGGGTCTCCCTGTTCAGGCCCTTCCCACACTGGGTTCTGCTTACAGGGCTGCCTTGTGATGAGCCCGTGCTGGGAGCCAGCTGGCAAGGACAAGAGATCACTCTTCCAGCCATAGTAGGGATGCCCCAGGATTGTCTGTACCTTACCAGGAATGAGCAACCAGATACGTGCAAGCTTGAATTAGGAATCAGATGTCACTCTAACATGATCTTAAATATTAAGAGACCTGTTCTTCCCCTTTGCTTCTACTTCAAACCCAACTAATCTTTGATGTAGGTTATACTTTCACATGTAAAGGGTCTTTGAACATCGTTGGTCCTTTCTCCCTTTCCTTTCTTGTAGAGATATGTTAGGCATGTCACCGTGTAGTGTCTACACCTTGGCCTTTCCAATCATGAGCCTAAAAGGGAAAGTAATTACAAGGAATATTTTCAGTGCCCTTTAGTAAAATAAAGATATGTGTGTTCTGGCTTGTATTATGAATATCAGAGTACAAACAGATGACTGATTCCAAGTGAATATTTGACACCTAGACAGTTTTATTATTTTTGTCATCATTAAAATTTTGGTATAGATAATTCAAACATTTTGTAAAACTAAAAGCAACATGTTCCACTACTTTTTTTGTATAAAAAATAAAGTCGGGCCCTAACCGGTTTGGCTCAGTGGATAGAGGGTCAGCCTGTGGACTGAAGGGTCCCAGGTTCGATTCCGGTCAAGGGCATGTACCTCGGTTGCGGGCACATCCCCAGTGGGGGGTGTGCAGGAGGCAGCTGATCGATGTTTCTCTCTCATCAACGCTTCTAGCTCTCTATCCCTCTCCCTTCCTCTGTAAAAAAATCAATAAAATATATTTTTAAAAGATAAAAATAAAATAAAAAATAAAATAAAGTCAGGCCCTAACCGGGTTGGCTCAGTGGATAGAGCATGAATATATTTTTAAAAAATAAATAAAGTCGGGTACCTTACCAGGGAACTAGACCATGCACAGCATTTGATTTTTTTTTTTTAATTTCTTTATTGGTTAAGGTATTACAAATGTGTCCTCATTTCCCATTAACTCCCAACCTCCCTCCCCCTCCCCCACCCCCGACTCATGCTCTCATCCCCCTGTTGTCCGTGTCCATTGGTTTGGCTTATATGTTGATTTGAAAACACGTTTTTCTTCTAATATTTCATTGTTTTCTTAAAGGGCTTTTTGCAAGTTCACAGATTCTGAGTTGAAATGAATTTTGAAGGATATCTGGTTTAACATCTTTATTCCTCAGATGAGATGTATACGAAGTTTTCACCTATTGTGCCATAGGACTGCAGAGTTTCAGCTCAGAGAATGTCAGGAGTCAGCTTTGGGCCAGGGACTCATTTACTGGCCACCAACACACCTGTCATTTGCTAAACTCAGACTTCACCTTTCAGTGAATGTTTTAGTTCATTCAATCATTGCACAACTGACGTCAAACGTACTTCTTTTCTATACTTTTCTCGCCTATCTTTACTCTGTGGTGTATATGTCATAGGCTGTTTGTATGATCTGATACAATAACAGTTAATTTGGTCATTTCAACCAAAATCACTTTCTTGATGTTGCCGTAACTAACATACATGGTTTTCACTACATGAAAGGCCCTTAGAAAAGGACGTGGTACCTCAAGGCAAAATGAAGTGAGATGTTCTAAATGTGATTTTTTAAAATGTGATAATTTCTTAAAGACAAAGAGCCATGGGGGCCTTGATCATCTTTGGTTAAAATATTAGTTTTTTAAATTTCATATACTAAATGACATAGGAAATTATGAAAATTCATTTTCTCCATGTCTTCCTACTAGAAAACACAGCCTTCAGACTGACATATTTTGTGATTTTTTTCTCACCCATTTCCCACAAAGATATGTTTGTATGCATGAATGTTGAATTTCATTATGTTTTGTCGCCTGACAATATAAATAAGCTATTAATACACAAAGCACTATAGACATTCTCTGCCATATTATATGACAGAACATCATTACTCTTTCTTTACCATCTTCATTTAGAAATGTAGTAAGTTAATATTGAGCATATTTTCTTCTTGCAATCTGATAAAAAATTACCTCTACATTTACATGACGTTAATGGAAATTTGTAGCTAGAGTCTCATTATAGACCACAAACAATTACTTTACTGAAAAGAATAGTAATGACAGAATTGGGTTGCTATCCATTTTCTCAAATTTGCAATCAGAAGCTTTCATATAATTATATTACTTAGCCTGAATTTTTTTGCACTGTAGCAACATCTAAACATCAGGAAGGAAACAGAAAATGACGATATATGTGTGTGTGTACATATATATATATATATATATATATATATATATATATATATCTGCCTATCTACCTATCATATGTCAGAGTTTTTGTTCCATGAATGCAAGGCAGATTAGAAATGATAAATTAGAATAAGGGAGTGGTGCAGCTATAGACACATATACAATTATTAACCCTCCTGACATTGCATGGTGGTTTGCCATTGACAAAATGACCATGGACATTCACCCCCTAGAAAGAAAAGAAGCAGAAAATGTGTGTATAGATGAGTAAAAGACTTGATCGGGGCAGCACAGAAAATTATTTTTTTTCTGTAGATTGATAACTTTTGTTCATCATTTTAAGAGAAAAAACTAAATTATTGTCATTCAGCAAATATCAGCATGGCTACCTGTGGTGACAGGAGGGTCATAAGAATGCAGAAGTCCTCAGGAATCAGAACCCAGGGCAGGTTAAAGCCCCTGGGACTTCAGTCACAGCCACCCGTCGTCAGGCCCACCCTGGGTCCATTCGATGACATGTGTAAGAGAATAGGAACTATTGTGATTTGTTCTGTAAACGTCCATCTCATATGGTTAAAATCTGTTAAAAGTTTGTTGTTTTACATCTACAAAATGCCTCTTCTTCCTAAAGGATATAGAGAGCTAAATTGTAACTTCATAGTTATATTCAGAAAATAAACTTAAATACATTATGGACACAAAACTTGCAGGGTGGATAAAATGGGCACTACTGAGGCATGCTGCCACCTATAATTTAAAACGGGGCAACTGTCTTCTCTTTCCAAGACCCTACTTTCTGCCGGTACAAGACTGGCCTTAAGCACAGCAAGACAGTGGTGTAGTTGCTTTATGGAAGGAGGGCAAGAAAGTCTTATCCCGAAATCTCTCCAGGGCTAAGGCTTAATAGTCTGCCGTTACTAATTGTATAACAAATTATTCTGGTTAAATTGTGAGTCTTTGGGTCCCTTCATTTCAAATGCAAGCACCCCTGGGAGATGACAACATTGCAGCTTTCTCTTCCTAAAATGAGCATCAATCAGAAAGCTTTTGTCTGGATTGGGCGCAATGGTGGGCAAGAAATGAAACTCATGAAATGGCCATTAAAAGAAATGGACTACTTGTTCTGTGTTTTTAGTTCTGGCCAAACATGTGCCATAGTTCTAATGAAAGGCTTTTGTGTGAAATGTACTTCCTTAGTTTTAAAATGTCCCACGTTCCCTACATAAATTGGCCTTGTCAGCAACAGACTCACTAATAATACATTCTTGTGCCAACACTGCCTCAACCAGCACTAAGAATAGCAAGCCAGTCTCCTTGTCGTCAGCCTCTTTCCCTTCTGTTTCTTCTCAACGAAGCTTTGTTCATTCCGAACCCTGAGAGGGGCTTACTGCTCCCTGGGACATTTGGTGAGGATGCTCATTCTGCTAGTGTCAAAAGACCTACAGTTTTAAAGTCTTCCTATTTCCCTCCTAATTATAGCTATATTAACTTAGTCTGCTTATTTCATAGCAAAGAGGAGCAAGTGAGAAGGTAGGGAAATCATACTATTCACTAGGGAAAAAAACTCCCTCTGAATTATGTAAGACTTTCATCAATTTTTATGAATATGAATTATAACAACGTTTAAATATTTCTGGGTAAATTTCATCTTGCCCCAAGCTTTGGTGTTTTTGGTCGTTTATGTGCTCCAGTTGAGCAGTTGTCTTAGCCATCGCCACCATTCCCCATTGTTGACAAGCTAGCTAAAGTTAGAAACAGCTGCATGAACAATGATACCACAGTCAAGCGACCATGGCACTCAATTCCTTTAAAAATATGACCACAGGTTATGTGGAGATTAGATGGGAAGTTAAGTTTTCATATTAAAAGGTGCAGATAAGAAAAGTAAGCATGACTAGATTTCTTTTTGCTGAAGGTGGTTCGTGCATGCTGCCTCCCACTTGTATCTGCAGCGGTCCTGAATCCCAGCTGGGAAAGGCACAACATTTAAGATGGATTTCCAGTGGGACCCAAAGAGAAAAGTGCCAGCAACTTTGTCAGAGGAGCTCATGTGTCAGAGAGAAGCCGATCCCATGTCACATACCCATAGTGCCATGAACATTCTTAGGCCTTTAGGTCATTTTCAGTGGAAGTGCTTACATTCTGAAACCAATGGAAATGAAATTGCACTCATTGTTTATCTGTCTTCAATTTCTTCATTCGGAATAGACTTAAAATTTCATGGCTTAGAATTAAAAGGTTAAGATTCAGCCTTTCTCTATTCATCACATATTTTCAAATAGATGTTGATCTTTCCCATCTAAACACACAGGGAATGGAATGAGTGGAAAAATGATACCAAATAAGTACAAATAGGAAAATTAGAGTTGTCTAAAGTTCATGATATCTTAAAAACTTTATTGGTGGAGGCCAAAAGATATTCTATAACAGTAAGGCTAATTATAAATTAAACTCTAAAAGTACCAAGACAAATTCATAATTACTTATATTTTGGGGATATGTTTAAATTCACATTATATGTTCACT
The DNA here is from genome assembly GCF_964212035.1 of Myotis nattereri. Taxonomy (NCBI): domain Eukaryota; kingdom Metazoa; phylum Chordata; class Mammalia; order Chiroptera; family Vespertilionidae; genus Myotis; species Myotis nattereri. The sequence continues at coordinate 40,298,812 of NC_138082.1, forward strand.
TAGCAGACATGTTTTTCTATTGAAAATCAGTGAACACATCTTAAAGATTATGAATATTTTGAAGTGTTTAGATGTTTTCATTTATTAGAAGTGAATATTACTGTTCTCATTTTAAGGAAATCACCTCTTTCTTTTTATTGACCTGCAGCTCAGAGAGTCATTCAAGGATATCAAAAAGAAATTTAACAATTTGAAGTTTAATTACACTAAGAAAAATGAAAAAGCTAAGAATCTGAAGTCTCTGAAATATCAAATTCAACAAGTTGATATGTATGCTGAGAAAATACAGGTAATGAAAAAGTGTGTGTATGTGTGTTTGCATGCACTACTACAGTTATTGCAAAATCATTTTGCATTTCAATTCTAGATGCCTAATCCTTGGGCTTTTTTTTTTCAGCATTGGGACTGAAAAGGGAGTTATCCATTTTTATAGCAATTAAATTTTTATGTAAAATACATAATAAATTGATTTATCTTTGAAAGCAGCTCCAGAATGGTTTCTACCAAACCTACCTAGCCTCTCTGCTTCCATTCTTGCCCCCAACACACAGAAACATACACACTCACACACATGCACACACATACACACATATACACATATGCATACATGCATATACCTTTTGTACATCCTCTTTTTTCCCCTTGCACCTGCTTGTATAAGGACCTTTCTCCACTACTTCTATAGTTCTGTACACCACCTACCTTGATTATCACATCTACAGACTAGATTATTTGAATGCCTTTTCCAGGAGACAGTGAACTTACTGAAGACAATAAAATATCTGATTTTATGATCATAGTCTTATTTTTAATCATAGTATCATTCTCAAAATGTGGAATAGACCCTGGTCTACAGTTAATTTTCTATATGTTTGCTGAATGCTGAATTAATATACTCTCTAGAAGAAAGCCCATTCTTTCCAAAATTCATTTGTAATAATTATAATTTTAATATATTATAATGGAGAAAGCTTCAAATAGTTTTCCAAAGTGTTTCTCCAATATTTAATCACCAGCTAGCCTCTTAAATAAAAATTGAATTTTATTTTAAAAAATTTATTGTTTGGCACAGGTTTTGAAAAGGAAAATGGAAAAACTTGAGAACAAGACTCCTGAATCTTTCTTAAATTACCCAAATAGTAAAGTAAATGTCCTTTTGGAAGCCATGAAGGATTTGCAAAAACATGTGGATGAGTTTGATAAAGTTGTAACAGATTACAAGAAGAATTTGGACCTGACCGAGCACCTCCATGAGATGATAGAAGAGGTATCTGCTTCCTGGCATGGTGTCCATACTGTAATGCTGTCCTAGAAAATCACTCTGAGACTTTAAAACAACGCTGTAGTAGCTATTATTGTCATTAAGCCCATGTATCATTCTCCTTTCCATGATTATTTGTTTAGGACAATTACCTAAATTAGAATTGCTGAACCAAAGGGGATGAATGTTACAACATTTTGATTGTATTGTCCAATTGCCCTTCAGAAAGACTTGACTAACTTTCTTTTACTAGCAACATATGAGAGTCTCATTTCTCCATAACCTTGTCAACTCAAGATGTTTAACAATCATGAAATTATGTTCACTGCTGGGTATCTGTTTAAAATACCCAAAATGACTTATTTAGTTCACAGAATATGGAAGTTTTTAGAAAGAAAGGGTGATACTTGGATTTTTCAGGTATAAATATTGTTATTGGTGTTATTTTTATTTTCTCAAAAGGATAAAATGGAAAAGTATACATAAAATATATAAAATTGACAAGTTAAAGTTATTTTCACACACATATTTAAATATATTTTTATTGATTTCAGAGAGGAAGGGAGAGGGAGGGAGAGAGAGAAAGAAACATCAATGGCAAGAATCATTGATGGGCTGCCCCCTGCACACCCTCTACTGGGGATCAAGCATACAACCAGGCATGTGCCCTGACCAGGAATCGTTCATAGGCCGATGCTCAAATACTGAGCCACACTAGTGGAGCTGCACACTTATATTGAAGAAACTTTGCACTCGAAGTTCTTGAGTGTTCTTTGTAGCCCATTTTTTCTGAGATTTTAAAACAACAACCAAGAAACAAACACCTCTATTTACCATTGATGCAGTAGAGTTTTTAGATTTAACACCATATTAAGAAGGATCCAGATGATCACTCTTCTATAACACACAGGTTTGCTGTAGCTCTGCGGCACTTATTCAAAGCTGGCTCCTAACAAAATCATGTGTTCCTATTTCCCACTCAGCGTAAGAGCTTGTGGCCTTGGTCAGACATGTTCCTTCCATCATGGTTATTTATTTTAGTGAAGAAACTCAGTTCTCCAGTGTACTTTGAAAATATGACTGTCTTCTATTACAAAAAAGGTCAAATGCTATTCCTTAGGTGATATTTCCTTAATCCATAGACTACATCTCATTCTTAAAAGAGAAGTCGTTTGAGTGATAATCAGGCAATACTTTATCCATGTATTGTTAATGGTTTCAATAAATTAGGCTGGACTTTGTGTTTGGGCTTTTTAGTTTCCTTTTAGCTTATATTTGGATTTTTAGTGCCATACACTTCTTATATTGCCTGTTCTTGCAAGTATGAATTTTCATACTTTTTCTTGTCTGACTCTAATATCCAGGTACAAAGTATATGATCATGCTTTGATATTTTTTATTAAGACTTAGATAATTCAAACTAATGTGAATATAAAGTTTGAAAAAATTTAAATTTGATACTTCAGTGACCAAAGCAAAGAACATTAGAATGATGGTGTCTCCTTAATCTATGCTTTGTTCCATTTTAATGTAGTGTCATTTTTGGTGTGAAGATGCAAGTGCCACAGTTGTAAGAGTTGGAAAATATTCCACAGAATGCCAGACAAGGGAGGCTGTGGAAATCCTCCACCAGCAATTCAATAAGTTTATCACGCCTTCAGTGCCTCAGCAAGAAGAAAAGATTCAGGAAATCAGTGACCTCGCTCAGCGATTATATGGTGGGTTCTCTCTCTCCCTCTTTTTTTAAGGATTTCAAAAGTGTTTTAATAATTCCATAAAGCTTTCCCCCCTCATATATGAAAGAGAAAACTTATTTGAGGCCATGACTACCTAAAGGCATAAGTGTGAATATTTTTCTAATGTATTTCACGTGGTTTTACATGAAATATTTTTTCTTTATTGTTGAAAGTGTTACAGATGTCTCCTTCTTTTCCCCAGTGAGTCCTTCTAGCCTGCACCCTCCCCCAGCCCCAGGCCTTTCACCACACTATTGTCTATGTCCATGGGTTGTGCATATATGCAAACCAGTTCCTTGGTTAATTGGTGAGATCTCTTTTAAAATATGCCATGACTTCCCATGAAACAAACCTATGCTGAACCTAATCTAGCAGAAAGCAGAGGGTCACAAGTCCTCATGGTCCTCTCTACACCAACCTATTCAGGGAAAAGGCTCAGGATAAGAGCTCACAACCATCAAAAGTAAACACTGGGGAAGAGAGGATGGAACTTCTTTCTGCAGATGAAGCTTGAGATTTTTAACTACCTCATGTAAACCTCCTTCTCCGTCCTCCTCTCTCCCCATCCTTGCTGCCCATCTCCAGGGTAATTCCAGAGTAATAAAACTGGACAATACTCAGCTTTTGTAGACCAAAAAAAAAATCTAATTTCCACTAGTGTGATTCCTTGAAAAACATACAAATTTCCCATGATACTTTAACTAAGTATCAAGCTAAGACTAGAGTCTACAGCCTTCTCATTTCTATGACAGTTATGGTTTGTGGACATAAGAAAGATGGAAAATTTTCTCTTGCCTTCCTCTCACTCGTGGAGTAAATGGGAAAACTAAAATGATCATCTCATGGGTTCTTCTTTCCTCTTCTCCATGACTAGGAGAGGTAAGTTGTTAGCTCTACTCTCTGAGAAGTCCTTCTAGCCAAATGAGGCTCCCATTTAAGATGTCCCCTGGATAATGACAGTCCATGAGAGCAGAGAGGAATGTTTCATCAATTCCCAGACATTATTAACTGAGACCAAGACTTACTCCCAGTGACCAGGCAAATTCATCCCCCAAAGAAGATCGCAACAGGTGGTACAACATGCTTCGTTTGGATGCCCACAGCTGCTGCCAGATGGGGATTTTCTCTTATTACATGAAGCACACTCACTGTCCATGGACTGACCTAAAGATTTGTAGAACAATAGATACTGCACTAACTAATATTAAATTGTTGTGAATGAATTGTTAATGATTTTCCAAAGGAAAAGAATAGAAACATCAAAATAATTAAATACAGATTGAAAAATTAATGAAAACTAATATGATGTCACATTCTTACTGTTGTTATTCTATGAGTTGCACCAAAAATTTTGGAGGCACTCTGTCCTCATAGCATTGTATATGTTTTCTTCTAGTATTATATTTTTTACACTGCAGCATAATTTCCTTTTTATTTGTCTTTTCTACTGACCACAAGCTCATTGAGGGCATGGGAAGTATATTTTATCACTGTATTTCAGTGCCCATTCAGTTTTAGTACACAGTGAGTACTCATAAAGACCCACCCCTCCCAGCATGCATGATTCTGTATCCTGCTTTGTTTTATATTCCTGCCCCTTATTACCAACTCACTTTTATATAGTTATTTATCTGTTTTCTGCCTTTCCTTACCAGACTGTAAACTCTTTGAGAGAAGGGATTTTGCCTGTTAGTTCACTGCTTCATGGTACATACTAAGTGCTTAACAAATATGTGATGAATAAATGAATCATTGAAAGAACAGCATGAGTCTTTTCCTGTTAAATTTGGAAGTTATGCATTTTTAAAAATTTGCATCAAGTTAGATACTTTAGGACTATTAAATCATCTACTCTTTTTAAAAAAATATTTTATTGATTTTTTACAGGGAGGAAGGGAGAGGATAGAGAGTTAGAAACATCGATGAGAGAGAAACATCGATCAGCTGCCTTCCTGCAACCCACCCCCCCACCCCCACTGGGATACAGAGAGCAAGGGGAGGGATAGTTAGAAACATCGATGAGAGAGAAACATCGATAAGCTGCCTCCTGCACACCTCCCACTGGGGATGTGCCTGCAACCAAGGTACATGCCCTTGACTGGAATCAAACCTGGGACCCCTCAGTCCCCAGGCCGACGCTCTATCCACTGAGCCAAACCAGATAAGGCTAAATCATTTACTCTTGCAGGTCGCCCAAACATTACTGAACCCAGAATTTTAATGCAAGTAAATTTATCCAAAGATTTTTGAGTACCTATTAAGTACTAGGAGTTCTAACCAATATAAAGACAAATAAAACCTAGCTCCTTCATTCAAGAATCCATGGTCAGCTTAGAAATCATGATAAGGTAAATACAGTAAGGGAGGTATAAAGTGTGTCTATTAGTTCAGGCTGCCATAGCAACATGCCACAGACTGGGTGGCTTAAACAACAGGAATTTATTTCCCCCAGTTCTGGTGGCTGGGGGTGTAAGATCAAGGTCCTGACAGGGTTGGTCTCTCCTCAGGCTTCTTTCCTTGGCTTGCAGATGGCCACCCCTTGCTGCCTCTTCACATGGACACTCCTCTGTGCACACACACCCCTATTGTCTCTTCCTGTTCTTATAAGGACACTAGTCATATTGGTTTAGGACCCTTAATGGCCTCTTTTTAACTTAATTACCACTTTGAAAACCTTATCTTCAAATAGGGTTACATTCTGAGATACTGGGGATTGGGACTACAGCATGTGAATTTGGGGAGGAACACATTTCAGCCCATAATGATGTGCAGTACAGTTCAGCCTAAACTTTGGATTCTAGTAGAGCAGGATTGAATCCCTGGTCCTCCAGTTATTGTCTGGGTTACCAGAAGAGGCTCTTTTGAGTCTCAGACTCTTCATTTATAAAATACAAGAGAACCTACTTGAGGGGGATTACATTAGATAATGCATATGAAGTGCCTATGCACTCACTATGTGGTAGACATGTTCATTATTCCAATCGGGAGAGATTAAATGCATTTGGGAAAGATAAAAAACATTTTCACAAAGATGTTGCCACTTAAGGTAGAGCTTGAAAGGTAGGTAGGGTTTTGACAGTGGAAATGGAATGGGGGAATGGCATTCCCAGTACAGGAAAGAATGCCCAGTGGCTGTGAGGAAAGAGTTTCTTGTTCAGTTTGGCCAGAGATGAAATATGTGAGAGAATTAAGGTGATAAACATTTGAGAGAGGCAAGTTAAACCCATATTATTGAGGGCCTTGAATGCATACTCTCTAGGTACTGAAGAACCACTGAACCTTCTGAATTGGGTAAAACTGATTGGAATTCTGCTTTAAGAATATTAATATAGCAACATTATTTAGGTTACATAAAAGAGACATGATACAGTAAATGTAAGCATTTTTCTAGAATACCTGGTTCTCAAAAATGCCTTTATTTATTTATCTGTTTAGCACATATTTTATTAAGCAGTTACTATCTACCAGACCTTACACCAGACACTGGGGAGATGAATTAAAACCTGTTTTGTTTTTCTGCCAAGGATTTGACTTTTAAAGATAGTTTTATTCCTTCTCCTTTCCAGGTTTTGAAGAAGGGCAGAAATGTACTGAAAAAATTGTGGCAAAACATAAAGAGGTTCTTGAATCTATTACTGAATTATGCAGCTCTCTCACAGAGCTTGAAGAAAAGCTGAAGGTAATGTCTTCTCAGAATATGTATGTTCAAGTGGTATAAATAAAAATGTGTTCATCAGGTGTCTTCTGGTGCAAAGGTGTTCTAAGGGAAATTCTCAAGGGACATAGTGTACGCATTTGTTTCACCCTTTTCTAACAATTATTTGGGTGTTTCTGATAATTCTGTTTCTTTTTCATCACTGCAGAGAAAACACATTGTTGAGAATGAGGGCTAAGCACAATTAAGGTGTCTCGTTTACATTTTCATGGATCATATCCTAAAGGGTAAATGTGCCCCATTAAAATCAAACTAAAGTCTGCATTAAGTAACCTTATGTTTTTATTCATAAATAATGAACGTAAGTTTTTATTTTCTCTCCAGATTGTGGCGCAAGAGAAAATAAAAATAAAACTATGTTTTAGGTATTATGTTCATTGAACTATTAACTTCACAAAAATATTAAACTAATCATTAGCATTATTCATAGATAAGAAAATCACTGCTATTTTGATTACTATGGCCTTGTAGTATAGTTTGGTATCAGGTAGCGTAATTCCTTCAACTATGTTCTTTTTTCTCCAGATTGATGTGACTAAACAAGGTCTTTTGTAGTTCCATATAAATTTTTGGAATATTTGTTCTAGTTCTGGGAAATGTGCTATTGGTGTCTTGATAGGAATTGCATTGAATCTATAGATTGCTTTGGGTAGTATGGACTTTTTAATGATGTTAATTCTTCCTACCCGTGAACACAGTATATGCTTCCACTTATTTGTATCTTCTTCAATTTCTTTCTTCAGTGTCTTATAATTTTCTGAGTACAGGTCTTCTACATCCTTGGTTAAATTTATTCCTAGATATTTTATTTTATTTTTTGATGCAATAGTAAATGGGATTGTTTTCTTAGTTTCCCTTTCTGATAGTTCATTATTGGTGTATAAAAATGCAGCTGATAATGCAGATTGGTGCAGCCACTGTGGAAAGCAGTATGGAATTACCTGTGCTTCTATAGTCATTATAAGTTCCTATCTCACTGGTCTGCTACCCCCACATTCCCAGGTCTCCTGCTTCTAAACTTTTACTTCAAACACATGACCTTCTATCTCTGTTTCTCCGAATCTTACCATCTCTCATAGGCAAAGCCAAACACTGCCTCCTCCACATCACCTTCCTTAGGTGTCACTTCCTCTGGTCTCTCCTAGCATTGTGTTTTTTCCTGGCACAATCACTAATATAACTACCATTACCATCCCTAACTCACCTGCCTGTTATATCTGAGGAAATGCTATGGCTCTCTTCAGTATAGCACCCACACATTTGCACTATATTTTGCCTAAAGCAGCTTCTCCAGAAAGGGTTTTGATATTTATAGTAAAAACTCAAAGATTAGTACAGAGAAGAATCATTCTATAGCTCAGAAAGGTTGGATCAGGTGGTAAAAATGAGGAGGGGCCTTTCTGGCAAGAGAAACCGGCATCAGTATTGCCCTCAGGAGTTGGAGCCTGAATAAAAGCTTGTCAGAGAACGCTTCCTAGCACTTACAGATGTTTGCATGAGAAGCCTCAATGACTCGTTTTTATGCTTGATACTATGGCTCATTTTAGGAGCTATTAAAAAGTAGGCCCAGGCATCCCTGTCAGGGCTGAACTAGTGATAATAATCCTTTCTATTTGTATAGCAATTTCAGATTTACAAAGAATTTTCATACATAATTACATCAGTGATTTCCAAATAACCTTGCAATGGAGCTAGGGCAAATGTGTTTGTTTGTTTGTTTGTTTATTTGTTTGTTTGTTTCAGAGGGAAGCTCAGAGAGGTTGAAAGTGCTTTCCTGGGCTCCCAGTCAGTAGTGGTGGACCTGGAATTTGAACTTAGATATGATTAAGATCTAATGTTCTTTCTACAACAGCTGCCATTTGGAATTAGGTATCAAGTGTGTACTAATGCAGAGTGACCTGTAATACAAACTAGTTTAGATTTTAGAATTGAGGCTAAAGCTGAATATCCCCCAAAATGTGTCCCCCCGAATCCTCAGTGTAGAATGTGTGCTTTGATGGGCATGCCTATTTCTTGAAGGCTCATGCAATGACCATGTTCCAGGTGGAACAGAGAACCTTCTGTTGCAGTAGAATCATCATTCTAAACTGGTGTTGTCACTTGTGTACCCGTGTCTTTTCCCACCTTCACCAAGTCCTCTCAGCCCTCACACTGGCTCCATAGCAGTTTGCAAACCCCCTCAACCTCCATGACTAAGGCAGAACCCCATGAAATGCAGGAGCAAGATATTGTCCTTTGTTCTCAATTGTGTGTATTTTTTAACATTCAGTGATATTTCCTCCCTCTTTTCATGAGTCTCGCAAGCATTTTGCTTAAGTTCTCTGGATATCCTGCTTTTTGCTACACCAGAAATCCTTAATCATTTCTGCCTCATGGCTGCTCCCCCAGACTCTCCTAATGGTTTAAATTGCAGCATGCAATCACACCTTTCTCTCAGGAATGCTCCTGCAGGTGCATTCTGTTGTAACAATGACTGTTTTTTTTTTTTCCTTCTGGGCCTTTGAACAACCAATTTTTATTGGCAATGAACTTTATCAAAGGAATGAGGAGGGGAACTGTGAACTTGGAGGGGTAATTTCATCAATCTTATGGGAGGACATCAGTCTGGTGTGGAGTATATTCACTAAAAGGTTGCAAGTGGCCTTTTGTCTTTGAAGTGATTATTATATGGCACTGTCCCTCCAACTTTTCTGGCCCAGGCGCTCACTAACTATCACTTTGTACAGCAGGGAGATGCTTTAAAGATGAATCTGAGTTTGGAAGACTTCCATGATGATTGCATTGACCTTCTGAAAGAACCAGTGAGAAGTAAGCAGACAGTTTTCAATGAAGAAATGAATAAGGTAAAGAAAATTGTGTAGCCTTGGCTACTCATTATTTCTGTTTTGATGTTCAAGGCATTGTGCATTGCAAAAAAAAAAGAAAAGTGTATTGAAGCCTTCTTATCTATATGGATCAAGTCTCCCGATGTAAATGCAATGCGAGTACCCTCATCCCTTACTGCCTTTCTACCCCCTAGTTAGTCCTTTTGCTCAATGCTCTTTCCTTGAGTCCCTCCTAATGAATACTAGAACCATAGCATTTTACATTGACATTGAGGTAGCCATTTAAACACCATACTGTCACCCCAAACCATTTCTATTTCTCTCATCTTTAGCTGCCTCTTTAATTGTCTTTTCAATCCCAACGTCAGATTTTATTTCTCCCACTTTATGATGCCACCAAGCTATGATTTTATTGTTTATAGTACCATTAGAAAACCTTAATATATGAAATCAGATAGTATCTTGTTCCCAGAGAATCTGCCTTTAATATATTTCCAGGCACTAAAATATAGAATCCAACTGAAGTATGAAAACTAAACTATTTAGGGAAATGTTTAGATTACTTTAAGTCCTATGCATTACAGATAAATTAAGCATGTAGCAAAAACTGCAAATACCCACAGAATGCAAATGTGTCATGATATCAAATGTATTATTTAAATCACATCATTATGGGTTTCGGCATAAGTTGCTCACTCTCTATTCATAGCTGCTGGACTATAATTACCTCCGGACTCTTTGCTTTGCCAAGTTGCTTGCTCCCTCTGTTCTCCCCCTCCCAAGAAACTCAACTAACAAGCAGAATCAACACTATTCTCAACTACCCCAAATTAATAAATAATATTTCTTGTGACCTGAGACTTAAAAAAAAGAAAAATCTCCCTAATTGTTGTGCACATTTCATGAAAACAAAACAAAACAAAACAAAACAGTTGTTTCCTCGGAATTAATACAGTTCTCAGAGCTTGTTTATATGTCCTTTTCCATGGGTTAAATGTACGTGAAGATCTAGTTTCACTGCAGCGGGAAGGCCGGGGAGGGTTGGGGGGCAGGAGGTAGGGGGGTAAGAGATCAACTAAAGGACTTGTATGCATGCATATAAGCATAACCAGTGGACATAAGACATTGGGGGATAGGGGAGGCTAGGGGACTGTCTAGGGCGGGGGGGATAAAATGGACACATATGTAATACCCTTTGTAATACTTTAAGCAATAAAAAAAAAAAGATCTAGTTTCATTATATAGCCACCAGACAATACGAACCATTAAGCAAGCTGCCTTTTTTGATGGGGTGACCCTGGTTCTTCTCTGAGGCAAACCTTGGACAACTTGTTGGATCCTAATCTTATATCTTAGCCTTTGGTTACTCTGATTGGTCTAAATCAGGGTTATTCAACCTTAGTACTAAAGACATTTTGGCCCAAAGCATTCTGCTTTATAGGCTGTTTGGCAGCAGTCCTGGCTTCTATTCTGAATGCCAGTAGTAGTCTCCCCCACCCCACCAGTTGTGACAACCAAAAGTGCCTATAGAAATTGCCAAACATCTTCTGGGGAGCAACATCACTCTTGATTGAACTCTATTAGTTAAAGTAATAAAAAATAACATTAAATGTATCACATTTTCTTAATTGAGTTTCTAAAACATACTAAATCCAACACCATACTTTTGTAATTCTGCACATTTTTCTACATTGTCAACCACACACATTTACGAAGATTAGAAATGAAAGTTATTGCTACCAAACCAAGACATAGTAAAAAATGATTTTTCCTGCTATTATTTTGCTTGGAAGAAGAGTTAAAGAAATAAATTCCTTTCAATAGAAAAAAGAGATTTACCTTCATTCAAAAGTCATTTTTATTTGCATATAAAGTAAAAGATACGATCATTAGTTATTTAGGATAAAAGTGAAGGCCCACAATTACAGCTGTCAAGAACCCTCATTGGCATGATTTCATGTATAACATTCAGTACAATTGGTACAGAAAGCAAAATTAAAGGCAGTAGCAATCTTCACTTTTAAATATCACAATCACATTTACCCTCTGACTGTCTCTATCACTTATATTATAGGTCAGATGTAATGACTCCCCAAAGCACCATGTGGGCAGATAATAAGAAGCAACACATTAAAAGGTTGTTGAGGTATCACTAAGTTCAATTCTAATACCTGAAAATTGTGTTGATCTTCCTTGGGAAATGATAGAAGTCAGAACAATTCCACCAACATATCACAAGAATACATTAATCACAAGATTTTCTCCTGGAGATAGTAAAAGTGCTTCTCATTTTTCTGACCCAAAAATGCAGCAGGTGGAATTGGGCAATTCAGTAAATGCAATGCTCATTGCACTGCTAACAGATTAGTGATGGTATTTTAACCTCAAGGTGAAGACCGAAGCTAAATCCACAATAATATGTGAAAACTCCTAAGATTAAATGGAGATGCAGAGTATTAAGAGACTCGCCTAAAGTCACAGAACTGTTCAGTAGAAGATGAAGGCTTGCCATGCCAGCAATTAGAGTTATAGAATTCTAGTGCTAGAAGGGATTTAACAATCATCTGATCAAATCTCATTTTACAGTTGAGGAAACTGAGGCCAAAAGAGTTGATATATTTTGCCCTCCAAAAATCACAGCAAAGTAGTGTCAGAACTGGGCAGGCAGCCCAGTTCTTCTGAATTTCAGCCATGTAACTCTTTCCACAAGACCAGAGGGAGCTCCAAGGAACTGTTGCATATAAGTAAGCTGTTTTGTAATGATACTGTAGATTCCTATGCCAAACCTTTCCCCTCTTTGCATTCATCTGTTTGCATGATGGTTAATAAAGCAGCAGCATGGAATTACTTTTATAGCAAACAGTTCAGTGGAGTGCTCTTATCAGCCTGGGTGAGGACACTCCCTGGACCCTCCTCCTCTAATCCTGATCCCTCAGTAGGCAGGGGGAGATGATCTTGAGACACTTGCTTTGGAAAAAATTTGGGAAGAAGACAAAGTGTTGTTCACCACCTTCAGTTCTCTTTTATCTTGTTCACTCCAAGTGCCCAAAGGTGCCAAGTCAACTCCTTGGCTGCCCAAAGACCCTTCCAAAGTCCCAGAAATGCCTTTCATAGACCAAGCCCTATGTTTAATGTCTTTTTTTCCTACCACTTCTTACTTAGCTTCATTTAATTGTACTTAGCCCAAGATAAGATTGAGATATTTTGGAAGGTAAAGTCTTGTGGTGTTTCCTTAAATTTACCACAGAGATGGCTTCCCACTCTATATACTTTGAGGATTGGTGTTATACTCTTTGGTAGATGTAGAATATCATTGTATTCTGTATTCATTTTGTTTGGCAATGATTAGAAATCCAAGTGATTATGTTTATCAATGGAAATGAAAGTTCAGAAATCCTGACAAAATATCTGAGGCTATAGATTTAGGGTTATTAAATAAAATTTAACTGGTCATTAGATGTGAAAGTGGGTGAGATCTTTGAGGGGAAAATATATAGAGAATATTACAGAATGTAAAGACAAGATCATTTGTTATTCATATATTTAGAAGTTGGGAAAAGAGAAAGAAATCAACAAAAAAGACAAAGAGCAACCAAGGCTGTAAGAGAAACACATTGAGAATGGGATGTGTTATAGTGAATTAGATCAATTGCCCAGCCTTTTTGCCAGAATTAATCAGGTTGATGCAAATATGCCCTACCTGTGCTGAAATATATAGATTAACTACCTTTTTGTAGAAATACACACATGTACACACACTCTCACACTGTTTCTACTGTCAGAAAAAAAACAGTTTCATGGTGGGGAAATATGAAAAAAAAGTTGGTATATGTGAATGTTGGGGAACCATTATCATAAAGGAAAACTAGTAGATCCAGGAATGTATAACTCAGATTTAGAAGGAATGTTTATAAAATTCATAATGATTTAGAGACTGAAAGCTTATTTGCATTTGAAATTAAGGCAGAAATGCCAAAAGCCAACATGCTTTGCTCAGAAAAACTTGTATTAAACTCATCTTATTTTTCTTTTTGAGATGATTATTTACTGGGCAGTTCTAGACTAGTGCCATAGACAAAATTTATTATGGTTTCAGGAAGTCATTTGATAAACACACTCATGTTATCTCTTTTAAGTGGGAAAATGTGAGTTGAATGAGAGTTTGGTCTGTTGATAATTGTACCCAAGTGTCAAGTAGTTCATCAACGTCACCCTGGAAGACAGCTTTCCTTGCCTGGGGTAGACATCTAGCCTTGTCCTAACCTATGCAGGGTTCAACATTTTTATCAATGATATTAATGGTCAGAGAAAGTACGAGATTTTAGTTGTTTAAAAACTCGGTATAAATTCATAGTCCCATGTGGTTCTTACAAAAACAAAAAAATAGTACAATCACTTTAATAAAAGCATACATAGATCAAAGAGATAATTTGGTTGCCTCCCATTCTGGAAAGTAAATGAATCCTGGAAATAAACATATTTAGAGGGAATATTAATAACTTGAAAAGTTTCAAAAAAAAGATTTGAGAAAAATCTCTTTCTATTATTGCCAGAAGTTATCAGGTAGTGTTATTTTCTGCAGAAAGTAATTTTTATGCTTTAGGAGTTGTAGGGAGTGAAAAATAATACTCTTGGATTGCCTTTTTGAGTTTGGCACAGTCTGAGAGGGAGACTCAGCAGTCAGGAATCAGTAACCAGTAAAAGCTGGATTGGAGGACACGACTGGGACTTATGTAGAGGGTTTCCCAAAACTTCATCTCCGATTTAGACATTTTTGTCTACCCAGCCACTTGGGTGCATAGCTAGACAACCACAGGCTTCCTGTCCAGGGGTTTTTCATGCCTTATAGCCAATGTAAACGCACCCATTTGGTGGAAGGCAGATCTGAAACCAAGAACATCAAAGAGAGAGCCGCGATTGTTGGGTCTCTTCTACTAAACCTGCAATTAGGTAAGTCAGTTCCTCTCCAGGAGGGATTGAGGAGTCGGAAGACTGGCCTGGACTTTTATTCAAGTTTCCCTCCTAAATTTTTTGAAAATTTTCACACATTTTAAAAACATTATTCTTTCTGGAGAGCCATAGGTTACTCAAAGAAGTCATTAAAGAGTTGCCTGCCCCTGGGTAATCCTTAGATCAACAAATGTCTCTGCTTCCCTGTGAAGCAGGTCATAGCAGTTGGACCAGGACCTCCAGAAGGTGGTCAGGATGATGAAAGTTCAAAGACAGAGACAGAGGGGCTGTGGGACCAGTTCTCCCAATGGTAAAGGGCTGTTTTAAGAGGAGAGCAGACGGACATCTCTGCTACTCCAGGAGGCCAGTATCCATTGGTGGGTACTGAGAGATGGCAGCTCTTTGCTAAATATAGAAAGAGATTCTTAAGACAAGTAAAGCATAGAATTATCTCCAAAGAAAGCACCTTCAGGAAAAGTGTGCAAACAGAGGCTGCCAGATGGCATAGAGATTTTTAGACTGAATGGGAAGTTGGATCAATGTCCGTAAGAAAAGGAAGAAAAACATCCTACTTTCAGGAAAAGATAAAAAGAGGCAGAGGTAAGGTGTAGTGGGAAAACCAAAAAAAAGGGAGAGGCATTACCTACTGGGTATGTGTTTATTTATTTATTTTTTTAATTGAGGGACTTTTAGAACTCAGTTAGATGCAAAATGCAAACTTCTCTTAAATGGCTGAAGAAAACCACTTTCTCTAAGCTGGGTTTATGATTTCTCTGAAAACAAGTCATGTCTGTAGGCTAGTAGAAGAAGCATTGTCTTATTTTTACTTCTAACCTTCAACCTAAAAACACATTTGTTTCTCAAAACTCACTTATAAAGTATGTCAGGAGCAGGACTATGTGCCCAAATGAAGAACTCAAGGTCAAGACATGATATAAGTTTCTTATGTGCAAGCCGTAGCATTGGAACAAAACCAGTCATTGTTAATTAAGTAAAACATGCATCCAAAATGCTGAGGAAAGGCAAAGAAAGGAGTCTGTGTAAAACACGCTGGTTGGGATAGATGGGGTCCCTTTCAGCTTCACTGTTCTTTTGAGTCTGTGCCAAAGGGTATATTTGAGCCTCTTCTTAAAACAGAGATAGACGTGGATTAAGTGGGGAGAAGTAATAGAACCATGTGAGCAGTAGGTGCTGACTGGCACAACTTACGTTCCCACCTGGGACAGAAAGATGAGTGGCAGGTGTTCCTCTATTGTATCTTGGTGTTCTTCATTGTGAAAGGTCATAATGTGCGACGGTTCCATTAATATCTACATTCCCCACTAGGCTATCATCTCCATGAGGGCAGAGGCTGTATTGACTTTTACTCACCATTTCATCTCTCCGATGCCTAGCACAGTACCTAGTATACCACAGGCTCTCCGTAGATGTTTCTCAATGTGAGAATAGAACTCAGGGGCTCTAAGGAAATAAAACCAGCCATTAAAAATGACTAAGTCTCTAGCGTTGTCAAATTCATAGAGACAGAAAGTGGAAGGGGCTGGCGGGAGAGAGAATGGAGAACCTGTGTTTAAAGGGTTCAGAGTTTCACTTTGGAAAGATGAAAAAGTACTGGAGTTGATTGGTGTGATGGTTGCACAATAATATGAATGCATTTACTGCCACTTAACTGTACACTTAAAAATAGTTAAAATGGTAAATTTTATGTTATGTGTATTCTGCCACAATAAAAAATAAAACGAAAATAATGACTTTCCTGAGGAAGGAGGGGGGCTATTCTAGCGGAGTCTCAGAGCTCACCTAGCAGGGGAGCCTCTGATATGTAGGAGCGGGGTTCACGGGGAGTGTAGACAGATAAACTGACGCAGAATTTGCTGGTGAAAGGAGGCTCCTCAGGTTATGATTTGAAAAGACATTTATCCAGTCCAAGCGCTTCATTAGAGATGATAACTAGGCTGTTCTCTCTTCACAAGGTCGGTCTATCAAGTTTCACTCTGAGATGGGAGGTCAGTTTACTGATTCCTGTCATGGGATGGGTCTGTGCCCAGTTTAAATAGACAAGTGGTTTCAAGTTCTCTAATGCTTGAGCCAGGGCCCGCTTTACCTCGCTGTGGGTTTTCTCAAATCGTCTCTCTGAAGTTGAGTTTGAGGCCTGGAAAAAGAAATCCAATGACTAACCGAAAGCTTTGGCTTCTCTCTTTTGAAGGAGCAGGGGCAGGGGGCAGGCATTTTGCCCGTGGATGGAGCCGGTGAGGCTCAGCTACCCCAGGACCAGCCACGGCTCTCCTCTGGCCAAGAGCGCGGTGTCCAAGGCCTGCCCCTGCCTGCGGACACGCTTTCTGCAGAAGAACCTGAGTGTGTCTCTCCCGATGAGATCTCCTTGCCTCCACTGCCAGGGAGCCCCGATTCCCCGCTCGCACCGTCCGACATGGAGGTAGAAGAACATGCCAGCCCCTCCCGCAGCCTTCACAGGAGCAGCGACAGGATGCAGATGGGGGCCAGTGGTCCAGGGGAGGCCCAGGAGTGTGGCCTTCCTCCGCCTGCAGCTTTTGCCGATCCTTGCAATGATGAGAGAGAAACATTTTCAAGTCATTTTGAGAAGCCTTCCCCCCAGTTCAAAGCTGAGCCCCCGTTCACCTCCAGAGGGTTTCTGGAACAGAGCACAGCCAGCAGCAAAAGCCACGCTGACCATCCTGGGAGCATGCCGAGTGGAGTGCATGAGCGAGCTTGCCAGCAGCGCCCGCGGGCTCGGGAGAGTGTGCTAGAAACCCGGGAGGAAATGCATGCTGCTAATAACGGCACTAAAACCCGAGACAGGCTGCATGCTTCCCCCGACGCGCTCTCGGGCCTCGGGTTTCCATTAGGCCCCAGCCGGGTCTATCAGAGGCAAGTGGTTTCCCAGGAAGAGATTAAAAGTACATCCGCAAAGAACAGCGTGGTCAGCCTAGCTGGCCAGGCACCCAGTTTCTCCAGGCTCCAGTCTAATGTCACTGTCGTGGAAGGTTCTCCAGTGACTTTGGAAGTTGAAGTAACAGGATTTCCAGAGCCTACACTGACATGGTGGGTAGCCTACAATGACGAGCCTTAACCAGAAACAAATTGAACCACTGAGGGAGTCATTCATGGGCTCTAACGGACAGGGGCAGGGACCGCTGATTAATATTCGGCAGCACTGCAACTCTGCATGATGCAACCTCTCACCAGCCCCCAACTCTCAGCTTAGGAGCAGCATGGCTACTCCCTGAAGCAAAAAAAAGTAACCATATAAAATAACTTAACAAACTCCAAAAGCACTGCGACTTACTTCGGTGTGCTCTTTTTGTATCCATTTAACATTCCACATTTCTAAAGATGGTGAGTTGAGATGCTTTGCATAAGCGCGACATTTTCTTGGTTTAACATCCCTTACTCAATTAAAAAAAAACAAACCTATAAGAAGGTGGTTTTCCCCTTTTCTTTCATTTGCCTCTCTCAACTTCTTTCTCTTCCCAGCAGTCACTCATGTCACTTTTGCAGTCCTTGTTTGTTTCACTAAGATTTCTTTTTATACATTTCTTCAATGTGAGAGGTGGAATAAAAATATTTCTTTCACAGCTACTTGCAGTGACAGGTAATAAACCCATTTTTGAAAGGTGGTTCAATAACTGAGCTGTAAACAATATGATTTTACTCTGGAGACATTATTATTTCTTAGCCTATTTGTTTTAATAAGAGTAAACTGCAGAATACAGGTTTTGAATCACATACTGTTGTTATGAAAGCAGTTCTAGCTTTCTCAATACTTGGGTTACTTTTAAACATTTTAGAAAATTTTCAACCTTAAGCATATTTATTTAAGGACAAAGTTATAAATTTGTGGGAACGAGTTCATGTTTCTAAACTCTGATAAGTAAAATAGCATTTATTTATCATCATGTTTAAGTTGATATTAAGTGATCAGTTTCAGTAATTGTGGTACTTGAAGTGTGAGTCAGTTATCTAAAGAATTTATGAGAAAACTTTGGTTTCTCAGATTATTAAAAGAAATTGCACTTGTGTTACAGTGCAGCATTTATGCTTTTTGTTTTATTTTGTTGTTTTTACAATTGCATGGTTTTTTACAGATCAGGAATTTCATATTTATGAACTTAAAAGATATTTAATTCATCATTAAATATCAGTTTACCCCAAAGAAAAATGTTGTCTGAAGTGTTTCTTATTTTTGTCCACATAACAAATAACTTGGTTAGTACATATTCTTGAAGAACGATTGCAACTATAATACTGAAGGACTATTGTGAGAAAACATCTTACCCTCAGATTTGCAATTTTACTCCATTAATAACTGGCAAGCTATCCCACATTCTTAGGATACTTGGAAAAATGCGAAATTATCGCTTAGGCCATGAGAACAGAAAACGATTCAGATTTGTCATCACTTCTTGTGTAGAAGAATGTGGGTCTTGATAAGTAAAGAACCTAGAATATACAAAATAAATTATTTGCTTTCTAAAAATATGCAGCTAAGTGCTCATGCTCATAGGAAACTTTTAGAAACATGTCATTAATAGTAATAATCCAATTGCATAAATGCCTTTTATAATTAAAAACAATTTTCTTCTAATGAGATTAATCCATTAATTAAATGAACTCATTTCTCCAGGAAATGCTGTATAAGTACCTTCTTCTAACACAGCACATTGGTATTTTCATGCGGATCGTATGGGATGAATATAATGGGGCAGATGAGGGTCACTCCAATGCAGATTCCAGACGCCACAAACTACTGTTCCATCACAGCTGAAAGAATGAGGGGGGCCAAATACGAGGGTACTATTTCCCATTCTAGATAATTGCTATGAGCAAATGGAGCCCCCGTGTGACCAGATGGTCTGCTTTTTTGAGAGTAGTTGGATATCTGAATTCTCATATGCAACATTCCAATTGTTAACTGCTGTCAAAAAAATGTGCTTTTTAAAAGCATGGTCTGAGCCGATCAGGCACTTCTCTGGCCACCAGCTGCCAACCTCTGCTTGAAGGATAAACAGCCCCTTTGGAATCTGTGGTAGCTGCAAAGTCCCTGCCCCTGCAAGAGAATATTGCCGGGGTGATGGGCCTCTGCAATGGTTTTTAGAAATTGGATATAATGTGAATAAACAGTGATCCTGATTTTAAAAACTGACTCTCTGCTTCAGGTACAAGAAGGGCCAGAAATTGCCTGCAGATGGACACTTACAGGTTTTACACAAGGAGACAAGACATGCGGTGTTCATTCCGAAGGTATGCGGGGCAGACGCAGGCCTCTATGTGGCTCGGGCCCAAAACTCTAGTGGCATTCTCTCTTCCAATGTCATCCTCCATGTGACAGGTAACCGCAGGCCGCCAATCACAAGGATAAACTGGATCATGCTGTGTGTCATCTATGTTAGTGTATCGCTCGTGTACTGGCTACTCATACAGTAACTGTGGGGTTGGCACCCATGGACATCATTCTCACAAGCCTCAAGGACAATACTGTTGTTTATTTTCCTGCATTTCCCACAAAGCACCCCACCAACTGTATCTCTCTTCCGGCCATATTGCTTGTTTGGCTAATACCACTGTTCAGTGAAATAATCCAATTTTCTTTAGTGCTTTCATCTATTTGAGGAGCTTAGAAAATTACTTGCCTTGGATAAGGGTACATTTTTGTATTCTAGAGAGAGATGTGTTCAATATAAAACAGTAAAATTATGCTGTTTGTTCCTTCCTAATTTAGGAGCATGCAGATCAAGGCTCATAGCATAGAGATGTGAGTCAAATTTCAAATCCAATGGTTTGAAAAATGATTTTTAATTGTACACATATACATCTCTTTGTGGAATCACAGTAGAAATATTGAACTGAAGTTGTAATTTTTGTTATTGCATTACGTGTCCTTTAATTTTGTTTTTCATGTCTTGATCTCATTTATTGAAATATATCCTATGTGGTTTCAACATAGTCCACATTCCTGAGTCTGAGGATGCTGCCATAAATAACCGCTCCTCATGTTGATCTCACAAGCTTGCCATTGGAGAATAGATGTGCAACTCCAACTTTAAATGGAGTTTCAAAGCTCCAGAGCTATGCTTGTCATAGAATAAGATGGAACACAGGCAACGCGGGGGGACCAACATTATTCCTGTCATTCCATTGGCAGGTGTGAGGCAGCCATGTTTCGCCTGCTTCTAGTTTTGATTCTGCTGCTGACCATGTTTGCAGCCTATGGTAAGACATATCAGTGTCTCAGTTTCCCATTTGGAAAATGGGGTCATCATCTACCTCTTGGACAATTGAGAGTTTTCATTTCATATCTTATAAAAATCTATACAATTTAAAAAAGCATGCTATGAAGACTAACGGTAATTGTATTGTTTAATGTAATTTATCACACTGCCTCCTGTCTACTAGTTCTCTTTCAGATGTTGTTTCTTCAGAATATTAAATTAAGGGAGTGATGTTCGTATGTGATCTCCAACTCTTCACATATGAGAAAATGACATTCTATGAATTGGAGCTTAAATTCCTTTCTGATTTCTTAAGACTATGTCCTTTGCAGAGACTTGAAATTAAATTCAGGAGGATGCATTTAGTATGTTCTGGGGGTGGAAGGACAGTGTGTAGTAAATTACATAAGATGAATTCTATTCTTTCTTATAAGTATCACTGTGATATTGAAGAATGTTTTATGGCTTTATGAAATATATTACTTAGAAAAGAGGATCATCGTTTTAGCTCCTTTAAAAAATAGACGTAAATAAGAGATGCATTTTTCTTTTTTTTAGATTTTAAAAATAGTTATGTCATGCTAGAGTAAAATCTTGAGTTGAAAGAATAATTCATTATAGTTTTTTGGAGAAGGGAAGGAATTAATCATGTTGCTATAACACTGTCTACAAATAATAAAATATTTAAATGTAATATATTCAAGTTGATATTTAAAAGTTACTGAATTTACCTGAAGATATGAAGTGTGTGGTTGAGTAAAAAGTTGCATTTGTTTTCTTGTGCTCCATATTTAATTTAATTAAAATATTAAATCTCATAATTTTCTTTCAGTTTTTGACATAAACCTATTAAAAGCTTATATACACAGCATCTCAGGAAATACATGGTCTTTTAACTCTCCTATCCTTTTGGTCCAGCTCCAAGTATTTTGCATATCTCCCCTAACTGCTATTCCCATATTGAAACTAAAGAGTAAAATCTACTCATGTCCAAAGCAGATAGGCAGGACCAGGTAACAAATTCTTGCCCCACCCTCTGTCTCGTCTTGATAATTTAGTGGGATCTCCTTTTTCATTTTGTCAGCTTGTTTGGATCTGTGGTATTTAGGGGATGGGGACTTGCCGATTTGCTTCACCTGTTGTATGCTAGTTAATATTAATCCTTCAGGAGCAGGGTGGGACATACATTTATTCATGGTGTATGAACAAATAAGGTGTGTAAAGCCCCTGCTATATTTGATGTATGTATAAATATAAGATTGTACATATATGCATACACATACATACACATACATACAGTTCAAATGTTGGAAAAAAACAGTGCTGATATTCATGATATATTTCAGATAGCTCTCTGTATATCTCTGTGTCTGTGTACCTACCTACCTATTTTTCTGGGCTCTCAATTGACTAGTTAATTCTCACAGCAGTCAAGATGGGAATTCAATATGGGAATAGCAGTTAGGGGAGATATGCAAAATACTTGGAGCTGGACCAAAAGGATAGGAGAGTTAAAAGACCATGTATTTCCTGAGATGCTGTGTATATAAGCTTTTAATAGGTTTATGTCAAAAACTGAAAGAAAATTATGAGATTTAATATTTTAATATTAAAATATTAATTTTATATATTGGTTATATTTATTTTTAATATATTTTCATTGATTTCAGGGAAGAAGGGAGAGGGAGAATCATTGATTGGCTGCCTCCTGCATGGCCCTCACTGAGGGTGGGGCCCGCAACGCAAGGATGTGCCCTCATTGGGAGTTGAACTGTGTCCTCCTGGTTCATAGGTCCACACTCAACTACTGAGCCATGCTGGCCAGGGCAATTGATTATATTTAAATTTCAAAGATTTCAGCATGATTTTCCTTTTTGCTAGGATTTCTGTCTTGATCAAAGAATTCTCCTTATGAAAATACGAACTAAAATTATTGGTTAAAATGGAAAACATAGGAACTTCAAATGATGACTGTATTTTAAGATATAATTATGATTTTCACCCATTTACTTCTGGAAAAAATTCTAGACAGTAATATCAGGACAGTTTTTCAACAAGAAAATGAAAATGAAAGATTAAAGAGAATATATACTTAACAACTTAAAGGAGTGCAGCACAAAGTGTGTGTTAAGCTTCCTATAAGCAAAATCACAGCGTTTCCAGTTCTTTTTCTAATAAAAGTATGTATAAACATTTGGTTGTAAAGTTTTTCTCACACTGAATTCCAGGGGAAATGTACTGTACAAATCCTTACATTTGAACCTCTGTATATTTTATAATACCTAAAATAGTTGGGGGGGAAATCAGAAAAAAATGTTAGCTATTTCATTCAATAATGTTAACATATAGTTAAGACACGGGCTTAAAATAGATTACTGTGAAACCTTCTAACTGCTTCACTTAAGTTTAAATTCCTTCACATAGTATATGAGACCCTTGCATACCTGGCCTCCCCTTCCCAGCCTCTGTTTCTATCCCTTCTGACCTCTCCTCCCCACAAAGCAATATTTAACTTCATCCTCTTTCTCTCCCTACTCCTTTCTCTCCCGAACTCCCGTACTATCTTCTACCCTATCTACATGTAGCTTAACGGCTGCTTACATTTTCAGTTCCATTTGAGACACTTCCCCCAGGAAGCCTTCTGACCCTTTGCGTGGATGCAGATGTTCCTGCTATGTGCACTGTCAGCACCAGAGCTGCCCATCCTCATGTCCGTCAATGCACAGCATCAGAATTGCATGTTCGAGCATCTGTCTCCTCTGTCTCCATCTGTCTCCTCTGGCGAGATCTTTATCAGCAGGATCTTAACATCCCTGTTCATCATTATATTTCCCGCACCTAATATTATATGTTTTGAATTGTTATCAGAGGTAAACAAGATAAACTTCGCTTATTTTTTTCTTCTTGGAGAGAGGGGTTGGGGGATATAAAAAGAGAACAATATATTTGTTCCTCAGTTATTCTTCCTTATTGTGAACATTGCCCAGTCATGATCAGCTTCTAGCCAGGAAGAATGTATAAAACACCTAACCTACAAAACATAAAGAAGAACCCTCCCAATTCTCTGAGTTAGACCCAGAGAGATGCTGGCTCTAGTGGTCAAAATAATACTGCAGAGAGAAGAGGCGAAATCCAGGGCCATTGTTCCAACATGTTAGAGCAGATAAATCAGGCACAGCCATCTTCAGGTATCAGTGCAGAAGTGGGTGTCTCCACGCTCAGAGACTATGTCCTACCTGCCCAAACCAGAAGTTATGAACTTCTTTACAACACTCAACATATTATCAATGTTTTATTGCAGTGGGGGCTCAGTAATCTGGTTGTGAACAGATTTTATTTGAAACCAGCATTTCATTCATATGTGTACTTGAATTCCAAATGAAGGAAGGAAATAATATGGCACCTTGTTCCACTTTGTTTTTATTTATGACCATTCCTTACTAGAAATTGCTATATGAAGCTTTCTTATCCCAAATCCTCACCTGAGGACATGTTTTTATTGATTCTATAGAGAGAGAGAGAGAGAGAGAGAGAGAGAGAGAGAGAGAGAGAGAGATGGATTGGATGGATTGGCTCCCATACATGCCCAACCTGAGATCAAACCCACAATCTGGGTATGTGGCCTGACCAGGAATTGAACCCACAACCTTTCAGTTTACCAGAGCCCCACAGGCCAGGGCACTATTGGACGTTTTTTGACATTCCTGTTGTATCTACAATATTTTAAATGTGTCCATGAAATAGGTTAGTTGAAACAAAATAAAATATTCCCTCCTAGTATGCTCTGATATTGTGTTTGTCAAAGCAAATGCCAAAGCATAACACACCGTTTTCCATTAATAATAAGCAGACTCTTGAGCTACATCGGAAAGCCAAAAGATTTGCATTCACGAGTGAAAGTGTCCTGCTTAAAGCAACAATTCAGTTTCTCTGCTTTTATCACGAGATGAGATTTGGATGTTATCATGTTTGTTTAAGTTCAATCTCAAATGGAAAGTAAAAAGCTACTGATTTGGCCTTTACCCATGAATCCCCACACCACCGCTCCTGGTGTGGTGAGAGTGTGCGTCACATCAGGAATCGCCCAAGCATTGGTGGTGAAGGTTGGATGCATGACATGCCTCCAGATGAACAGTCTTTGATTCTTGAGTCTGATTGGCCAAGTAGCTCTTCCTTTTGTTCAAAGGATATTTCCTCCTTTGTATAAAATGAGAGATTTTTATTTTATTTTATTTACTCCTTAAACTAGGAAGATTTATTTTTCCTCCTTTTATAATGGAGGATTCAAAAATCCTTCTTATTACACCATAAAATTAACTTTCTCTCCTCCTTAAAGGACAGGGAACAGAAAGAATTGTATAGACAAGAATGTTTGAGTGCGTATACTTCCCTGTAGCACAATAAAAAAAAAAAATAGGTGAAGTTGAAACATATTTTAACCATGGGAGTAGCTGGAAAACATTGATCCAACCTGATTTTTCTTTAAACCAGAACAATAATAGTTACATAACTTGAAGTTTTCCATCTGTATTTGGATGGCTCCCTGCTATGGCTTTTTTTTTCCCATTTAGAACCCACATAAGTCAATACTTGTGAAATCCAGCTCCGGAGATAGCTAATGAAATATACCTTTCCCTTTGTCATTCAACAGCTGTTCTCTTCCAAGAATGTTATTGATTCAAACTTCAAAATGACATTTTTATCTTACACTGGCACTAAAAATCATTTAATAAAATCTTTCAGAGATAAGAATTCAAAAGATGAAACTATAAAGAAGCATACTTTAAAAAAAAAGAAACATACTTTACTCATGGCAAATAGTCTCTAGCCCATATTATGCTAGTGATGCTAGAAAGCCCCCTTTCTGTGTAATAAGTATTATGCAAACCCACACACAGACAGGCAAACCGAACAGTTGGACACACAGTAGGACAGCAGTTACCTGGCAGAATGAAAAAGGCTAAAATGCCCACCTGGTCCACAGCCTTCTCTAGCAGCCATCACCATGCCGGCCCTCAGAGGCCTGCCTTTGATTGAAGTTGGTGCAGCTCCAGGCAATGCCTTTTTAAATGCCCTTTTATTCATTTCTATCACTCTTAAGGGAGTAGTGGAATTACTTATCAAATCCTGGTCAAGGTTATCAGATTAAATAAAAATGTCTTCCCCCCCCCCTTAAAAACGAGAAACTAATGATGATTCTTGTGAGGAAATGGCATCTGTGGGAACGGGAAGGCGTTGGACTGCATGCTGTGTACCCCGAAGTGCTGGGAAATGTAGGCAGGAAGCGAAAAATAACCAAACATCAGGGTGAAGAAACTGTCGAATTTGGGCTTCATCCTCTTTCTCAGTGTGAATTTCCTACAGATTCAGGAAACACATGTGTATGTGGGGAGTAAATGTAAATGTATGTGGGGAGCCCCTGAGAGGAAGGCAGAGGTATGACGTGTCTACATGACATTTTTGTTGCCCAATTGGAGGACTATACTGGGTAGAACAGGTTGTCTGGTAGTCCCTAAATTCAGTGACTGGTATTCTTACAAGAAGGCGTGACAGACATGGAGACAGGAGACACACAGGGAAGGGCCATGGGGCCATGGACGCAGAGGTGGGTGACAAGTAGCTGCTGTGAGCCACCCGGCGTGGGAGACTGCAGCCACCGGAACCAAGGAGAGGCATGAGGATTCTTCCCTGGAGACAGCAGAGCCTCTCCTGCAGCACCGTGCTGGAAGTCCTAGCTAGTGAGTAAGACAAGCAAGGGAAAGGGAAGTCACACCGATTGGAAAAGAAGAAATAAAACCGTCTTTATTTGTAGGTAAGGTGATTTTCTACTTAGAAAATCCCCCAAATCTACTAAAAAAAACTCTTGGAAGTACTAAGTGAATATAACAAGTTCATCAAAAGCAGGAAGCCTGCAACAATTGCATCCAGGAGAAAGGCAGGGAGATGGCGAAAATAAATCCCAGTGAATCAGCCGTCTCCACAGGCCAGCGAACACGGATTTGTCCCTTTTCTGGAAACGGGTTACAGACATCACAGATATTTCTAATCTCGTTGCAACATCTAACACTGATTTTTCCTCCAGCTTCCTGTGATTCTTGCGGACGGGGGGCGGGGGGCGGTTGGAAAGAGGTGAATTATCTGAAGGAGACAATTCTCACCAATGTCCTTTGGTACCTACATTCGCTGGCCATGTGCAACGTAAGTCAAATGTGATCATTTGCTGGCCATTGTCATCAATAGCCCAGGAGAAAAATTAGAAAGACATTGTAACAATAGCATCGTAGAGCTGAGCTTCTCCCATAATAACAGAAGAAAAGGAGTCCTTTGGTCTCTGACATCAAATCCCAGGTGATGTATCAGTTGGCACCCTGTTGCACTGCAAGAATGAATAACTATCAAGATTAAGTTCTTCAATATCTGCAAGATGGGCTCATGCTGCCCATATATTTCCATGATTTCTTGGTAGAACCCAGAACTAGAATATGTCAGCCATTGTGTTCTACTTTAAAAAGTAATCAGTTTCATAAAGCATTATCTTGTACTATTAATTAGTTAAAAGCGAATACAAGTGGCTACTTTGGTACCTACATTTAACTGGAAACTTTTCAATGAAACTAATAGTTTTAATTTTGTAAACTTTAATTATAGCTGTTTTCTTCAGCTCCATGTTCTAAAAGGTCATTTTTGCTCACATATGTCATTTGTCTAAAATAGAATGATGATGTACTTTATCACTTAAAGGGAAATTGATGCACCACAAAAGCCAAGTATTTGTGTTTTATAAAAGTATTTGCAAATATAATCACCGAAACAGTGAAGCACTGGTAAGACCCATCCAGGTCTTATTAATGGATGTGCAAGCAAAATACTCATCGTAGATTTTGTTCAAACCTATGTATGCATATTATATAATTACACAAATATTCATTTTCTACTACAATTAAAAATAGACCATGAACACTGTGAAGGGTGACCAAGGCTTCGCAGAATATGCATATATGAATCATGACCAACTCTAAGGTACTAGCTGGTTTTCTTGGCATGACTCTCATTCTTCTGCGCTCTAACTCTAAGGTAAAAATTCCATCAGGGTGATGACGCCATCACACAGACAACCTCAGAATTACAAAAAATTTATATGGTTTCTTTAAGTATGAAAAATTGCGGGTGGTTGGCTGAATCACAATTTTGTCTCACTGCATGTTACATGTCATTAGAATCATTTTGAATTAATAAAAATCAGTGCAAGAGTTTTTTATCTTGGTGATACGTGTGTGTGTGTGTGTGTGTGTGCGCGCGCGCGCGTGCGCGCGTGCCTACTCAGAATGAGTTCACATCTATATGAGTTAGGTAATATATAAAATGCCCAGGTGACACATGATATAATGAGGTTAGAAAACACCTCATTTTAGTGGCACCAGTGTCATGAGCAGCTGATGGCCAAGAGTTAATGAAGAAACAAGTTTTTCTTAGTTTAACAGTTATATAATACATATATATTTTATGTGCATGCTACAAGATAAAACATTCAGCAAGAATCCAGTTTTTAAATGTATAATTAGAAACCAGTCTATTTCAAACAGGATTCCCACATAGCTGAATTAAGGGGGAAAATGCTATTCAGAGATAAACATACATTAGCATATACCTATATCAACTCCAAATAGAAATTCATTTAAATCCCCCATATATAGCAATCCCAAAACAGTTATTTATAAATAGAACTAGAGGTTGCTTTTATTAAATGTAATAATAGTATAAGTCATGCTCAAGAAGCAGCTGATAGTTTTTTAATTCAATGGCTATTGTATTTGAATTGTTCATATGAAGTACTGAGCATGGATCCTTAAAGACAGACTTCATTTCTCAAAGGTCATTAGACATTATATGATTGCTGCAGGAATAACTGTTTTGTATACTCATTCCTTTTTAATTAATGGTTTATATATGCTAATAATTAAATGTATATTATGTAAACATTAGAGTTTACTTGTCTTTTTTTTTTTTTTTTTAGCTCTACTGGGAGTCCTTTAAAATGTAATTTAACATTAAACTCCTGTAAAGACAATAAATTCAATCTGATTATCTCATTCAACATTTTGCAGATAAGGTATATTTTTTCTTATATGAATTATCTTAATAAATTCTCTAAATAAATTATTCCAATTCAAGAGGAAAAATCATGGTGGTAGTTAATGTTTGATAGAGAGCATACTTCTACTTCACACCCATTGCAGAATAGAGATCTGTTTTGTAACAGGATAGTAATCAAAGCAAGTGAAGCCAGTTTTCTAAAACCAAAGGTGCTGGTTTCTCGATGTGGCACTGACTACTGAATTCATTTCCCCTATACTTTCTCACCATGCCTTTAGTTTTACTGGGAAAACGTTTAGGAAAGATGAAATGATAAACAATTTGTTTTGTCTGGCACTAAGTATCTAATCATATACTGCATAGATAATTTAACCCAATGGTCATATTAAACATTTTTCAGGTTTGTGGAGCTGTGCTGGTGAAATTTACAGAAAGGGAATTCAAACAGGATTCCCACATAGCTGAATTAATGGGGAAAATGTTATCTAAGGCAACAAGGTGAAAGTTGATGAAGTTGAGATGGCAAACAATAGCCGTAACCACATGAAGAAATGATAAATGATATGGAGGACAGAAACCACTATCAGTGCTGAAGAGAAAATGCAAACCCAGTTATGATTGTGTACTAATTTTCTTCTCTGTGGTGCTCATTTTAAAAATATTGTGTCCTCCTTTCACTGTTCTGCTTTGGAATAAAAACACAGACATATACATACACCTCCATTTATATTGGCAAACTTGCATATGAATGCATCCAACTATATCTGTATCCTTATGGTGTCTTCTGAAAAACCACGATGACTTGCTTTAGAAAATCATCCCAGGCATCCTCATCTGTCTCCACATGACCATCCCACCTGGGACTCTTTAAGCTGGCTTCAGAAAAGTTTCCTCCAGGTTGGAATGTAGACTGTCGTGTAAACCACTCACTGAGACAACCTGCAAAGTTTTCGATTGGTAGGAAAGAGAAACATTTCTTCATCGTGTGTCCACACTTGGCAGCCCCCTGCTTACAGACCTGGTTTTCTTTAAATGAAGAATTAATGTAAAGGAGGAAGAAAGTGTTTTTTACAACTGCTATGGAACTGCATATCCCAGCGGTTCTCAACCTGTGGGTCGCGATCCCTTTGGCGGTCGAATGAACGACCCTTTCACAGGGGCCGCCTAAGACCATCCTGCATATCAGATATTTACATTACGATTCATAACAGTAGCAACATTACAGTTATGAAGTAGCAATGAAAATAATTTCATGGTTGGGTCACAACATGAGTAACTGTATTTAAAGGGCCAAAAGGTTGAGAACCACTGGCATATCCTAAAGAACACGTTGCTAGCAGTCAGCTGCTTATTTGGTTTAGTGTGTCTTTTACAGCCTTCCTACAGCGGACCAGAGCATCAGCATCACCTAGCAGCGTCCTGTTTGTGCATACTAAAGTTTGAGAGACATTGTTTTCAAGAATACCTTGAATTTTAAAGAGTTCAAGCCTTATATACAACTAGAGGCCTGATGCATGAAATGAGTGCAAGGGGCTCAGCGCTCGCCGCTGTGGCATTGTCCAGAAGGTCATCCAGAAGGACTTCCGGTCTAATTAGCATATTATACTTTTATTATTATAGGTAATTTCATGTTGGTGACATCTGTGCTCCAATGTATAAGATTCACAGTGGAAGAATTCAACATGGAAACACTGAGATAGACTGACAGATTTCTGCAGTGGAAACAGTAAAGGAAGTTAGTGTGCTGTGGACCACTCTGAGATCTGTAGAGTCCTGTTTGGGAATGAACTCAGGTTTAGACATCACATGTTTAATCAGATAGTTTTGACATAATGTGGTGTGTAGGTAATGCCACTAAGAAATTTGCAAAATAGATACCAGAAAAAAAGAACAAACTTGTATGTTCCAAACCCACAGTGCTGCCCAACTAAGCCTCTTAAGGCCATGGCAGATCAGGCCGGTTATAAGGGCTAGAACGCCTGTCTGAAAATGTGCCAAAGATTAATTCAGAATGGGAAAGACATTCTCTGTATTTAAAATTCCGTTGGGGAGGGGGGAAAATCACAAACCACTTGCAGTTACACTCATAGTTATTTGCCCCTCCAGTGAGTATAAATAGCTAACAAGTCAATGCCAACATTAAATGCCCTTTGGAAAGTTTCGCTATATGAGTTCCCAGAGCATACTATTTCAAATGACCTACAAACTTGAGTTATGATGCGCTTACTTAAACATTTTTCAGTCAAAGTAACATCTAATTTTTAGAAGATCATTAGCATCTACTGCTGCCATTGCTGTAAAAGAGATTACCATGGAAGCTTTGCTGTTCATGTTATCATTAAAGTGTATTTTTGACTCCATATACAGTACAAAGTTCACATGGCTATTTTAATAACATTGACATTTTAAATGAGTATCACTGATAGTGAAATTATATAAAACTGGCTCTATACATTATAAGGAATGAATTATAACCAAGGTTCACTTTCATTTTATTTTTTAATGATGGATATGACTTTACATGTCTAATTTAGAATTACCGTTTGGAGATAAGATGAGATAAAACTCAGCCCCTTTATTGATGCTGCTCTGAGAACCTAGAGGTATCTGAACCTCTTGTAAATTGGATAAACATAGTAGGACACTGATTTTATAAAATATATCATGCATTTGAGCCTATTTTAATTTTGCATTCATAGAGAAATGAGCATTTGTTTTAAAAATATGGGCTATTCTGTATTACTCCTGGTAAGTGTCACTATTTTGAAGAACTAAAAACGTAAATTCTAATTCTAGGTCTGCTACAGAAGAGCTCTAAGGATTTAGGGAATTAAATTCTCTGACCTCATGTTCCTTGACTGTGAATGAAGGTGTAAATTAAACTATCTCTAGAAGTACTTCCAGCTTCGCTGATCTCTGAGGGATATTAACTACACAGTGCATTCTTGGTTTTCTCATTACAATAGGGTGATAATATTACCAAGGACTTAATATTTGGGGGCCAAATGATCAACAGGCCTGCCAAGTTTTAGAATAAAATTTAAAGACAACTTCCTGGGAAGCAGAAGGCAAATAAGAACTTTCTTTGCTGATAATAGTACACTCCTTGTTCTCTGTATTCAACCGAGAAGAAAAAAAAAACCTGAGATCTCCAAACAGAGTCATCTAAAAGCCTGGTATACCCAAGCACAGTCAGGCTCTTACTCAACCCCCAGCAGTCCCAGCCTCGTAGCTCTTCAATGCAGAAATGCTGCTGGCAATCTATGTATGACTCATATGATAAAATAACTAAGGATACAGCACATAGTAGTTGATGAAAATGTATCCCTCTGTTAGAAAGGTGAAAGTTAGTCTCTAGAGAAATGCAGCTCATTCTCTTTGTGTAGAATAAGTGTAAAAAATGCATGGTGTTGGAACATAGGAAGTTATTCTGCCAAGTTTAGCATGTGGAATCTTAAAGAAATAAATAGACAGGCAACCTCATAAGACTGTAGTGCCCTAACCAGGGCTATCAACCTGTTCATCCACACAATACCGGCCTTGAAGAAGAAAGCTCAGTACCAGTTTCAGGCAATTTAAAAATTTTATCGGGTCTGCCGAAACCGGTTTGGCTCAGTGGATAGAGCGTCGGCCTGCGGACTGAAAGGTCCCAGGTTCGATTCCGGTCAAGGGCATGTACCTGGGTTGCGGGCACATCCCCAGTGGGAGATGTGCAGGAGGCGGCTGATCGATGTTTCTCTCCCATCGATGTTTCTAACTCTCTACCTCTCTCCCTTCCTCTCTGTAAAAAATCAATAAAATATATTTTTAAAAAAAAAAAAAAAGAAAAAAAAAATTTATCTTTCGTTTTATTGAAATAAAGTAAAATTATTTTTCTATGATGACTCTTTTGAAATAAGCATTTACATATTTCTAATGCTTTCTTCGAGGTGATTCACATAAATTAATGTTTTTTAAAAATATTCTTTGATTTTACTTTGATCTACTTTAGTTCTCATTCTAAGGGAGAAGCAATAGTTTTTAAGTCACTTTTTAAAATATCTTATTGCATTCAGTGCAATTACAAATAGATAATAGTTCATAATTGTCTTCTAAATTAAATTTAAGCCCTGAATAAAAATATTTTTAGTGCCCAAAATATTCAGATATCCTTTTCCTTGCTTTAAATTTTTCTTAGGAAGAGATGGTATGTTTAATTAAGAATACATACCCAAAAGGAAAATCTGATTGTGTAAAATAGTAAATTTTGGTTTTCAGGGTGAAGATAAACTCAAAAGAGAAATTATATGAGTTTTGTCTGAGAGGCCAGAACCCTGCCCCCCAATCCTAAACACACACACACACACACACACACACACACACACACACACGTCCATTCTCTACTAGTGTGATCAAAACACGGAAAATGAGAAGCAGGAACATAGTCATCCAAGTCAGGGCCAAATATAAAGAGTAAAAATAGTATCTTAAGCTTTCAGAACCATCAATTTTCAAAGTGAGCCAGAGGGCAGAGCAGCAGCTATATCTTCAAATAAAAATAACTACATCTTTCTAATCAGCTAAAATGAGATAGAACTTAAATTGTAGTAAACCATGACTTCATGTTCTATTATGCCTCAGAGAGGGGAAGTATTTTTTTGTGTGGTTTACTTGGTGAATATGCTTATGCACATGCTTAATAACCGTGTGCAATAAATATTCCACTTTTGTTCTCTAATGTAATGGAATGATTTTAAAATAAATATTCAATAGGTATGTACATTGAAACCATTCTATATGGAAACTGAATTTGCTCAGGTTTTGAGGAGAGCATTCTGTAGGTTATCTACATAGAGGACTTATTAAAGTTTTTAAAGAGGAGGAAGATGTAGTTTTCATGGTATATTCCTCTAAGGCAGGGTTTCTAACCCTGGCACTATTAACACTGGGGCCAGATAAATGTTTATTGCGGGGGCTGTTCTGTGCACTGTAGGATGTTCAGCAGTGTTCCTGGCCTCTACCCATTAGACATCATCTGCACCCCCACCCTCAGTTGTGGCAACCAAAAATAATCTCCAGATATTACCAAATACCCCCTGGCAGAAAGCCATCCCTGTAGATAGCACTGCTGTAAAGATACAAGTTAGCACAGGCTTGTTCAGAATCAAACACTGGTGTTTTGTTCAGCAAACTTTAGAAAATAAAATCATGGGTCAATGGAGGGGGTATGGAGGTATGTATATAATACTTTCAACAGTAAAGATTTAAAAATTAAAAAAAGAAAATCCTGCAGTTAACATAGCCTTCACAAAGAAATATTATTTAACCTTTTCCTTTACCTGTTTTTTTTTCTTACGTGGATTACTTCTATCGTGGGTAGATTACCAAATAGTTATAGTTTAACAGTGTGATAATAATGATTATGTGCAAGCAAATATATCAAATAGAAGCCCACAAATTCATCAGATTGAAGTATGTATTCTCCTGGGTTTTGATCGAAAAGAATGTGGAGGATATAATTTTTTGGTAAAGAGGCTAGCTACATTTGTAACCCAAGGCTACATGCGTAGTTCTAAATGTCATCAATACCGATTCTGTCTAATGCTATGCCATAGGACAGTCTCCGAGAATGTGGCTTTCACTCTGGAAGCCCTTACTCTGACAAGTCCCCATAGCGCATGGCATCATTTGGTAGCTTAAGAGCAAGTTCTCTCCCCTTACATGTGAGGAAAGTAGAATTGAACAAGATGACTATATTCAGGAGTCTTGAATTAAAGCCACCGTTTTAGGTTTTGTTTTTATTTTTGCTTTTACTTTCTTTTAAGGGAAACTATTGGTGGCTGCTAGATGTTAGGAGTTAGAGATATTGCAGTAAAAAGAAAATTGGCATCATTTATAAATACTTCCGAAAATGAACACATTTCAATATTCCATATGTGTGGCTTGTATCAGCAATTTAATATTTTTTCTTTGTAGTACCAGACAAAATTCCAACATTCCTGGACAGTGTTGGACCTGCCTACCTCCAGGAAGTGACCATGTGTTACTTGGTTCAAAGAAGACTTCCAAGTTAAAGAACATTATGTGGTTTTTGCCTTTATTTTCAGAAGAATCTATTGTTTTTCTTAACTCTTATATTTCCTAAGTGTCTTGTGGAGGTAACCATATTTCCAAGTATAAATCTTCAAATGTAAAACTATCCACAGCCCATATGAATATTGTATGCTTTTTTATCTTCTTAACTTCTAGAGCTATTGCATCACAATCTATATACATAAAAGCCTAAGTGACTGGGTGACCGGCCCACCTACCAGTAGCTATGAAGCACACTGACCACCTGGGGGCAGACACTCAATGCAGGAGTGGAAACCACAGGCATGGAAACATGGAACAGACTGATGAATCTCAGAGGGAAAGGGGGAAGGGGAGGGCGGGAAGAGATTAACCAAAGATCTTATATGCATACTAGAGGCCCTCGGCCTGGCCTGCACCCTCTCGCAATCCAGGACCCTTCGGTGGATGTCAGAGAGCAGGTTTCAGCTCAATCCCCGCAGGCCAGGCTGAGGGAACTCACTGGTGCACGAATCTGTGCACTAGGCCTCTAGTAATAACTATATTAGGCATCTCTAATCCGCATACTATATAACATTCATGAGGAACCTAAAGTTCTCATTTGGGATTTCTCTTAAACCAGGTTTTAATCTCATCTGAGGAGGCCAGTATATGAAAACTGTCCAGTTACCTAGAGAGTGAGCCCATCCATTACCTAGGAACCATGTCCAAAGTTGTTTTCCATCATTCTCTCATTATGGTATACACTCTAAGTACCAAAGTACTTATTTTATTCTGGTCAAAAATGGCAAGGAATTCACACCTATGCAAAAGGCTAAAATCTAAAATACTGACAACATCAAATGCTGACAAAGATGTGGAGCAACATGCACTCTTATTCACTGCTTGTGGGATTGCAACACTTTGGAAAATAGTTTGACGGTTCCGGTTCTTTATAAAACTAAATATACAGTCAAGGCATAAAGACTCTTTACCTAACAGACCTTTGGGTGAGGAGTTGAAAACTTATATCCACAAAGATATTTTCACCCCCTTATTTACAGCTGCTAAAACTTGAACCAAGCTGTCCTTCAATAGGTGAATGGATAAACAAACTGAGGCACATCCAGACAATGAAATATTTTTCAGTAACAAAAAAAAATGAAAATGAGCTATCAAGCCACAAAAAGTCACAGAGAAAACAAATGCATATTGCTAAGTGAGCAAAGCTAATCTTTGTATGACTACAACTATATGAAGTTCTGGAAAAGGCAGAACTTAATTGTATGGAAACAATTAAAAAACAAACAAACATTAAAGCCAGGAGTTTGGGGGAGGGGAGGAAGAGTTGACTTAGGTGGAACATTGGGGATTTTTTTTTTTTAATTCTTTATTGTTTAAACTATTACATATAGTATTACATATGTCTCATTCCCCACCCCACCCCCCCTCAAACTTTCCCCTGACCACACTGCAGCACATGCCCTTGCTCCCCTAGTGCCTGTGTCCATCGGTTATGCTAATATGCATGTATACAAGAGCACTGGGACTTTTTTAAAATATATTTTTATTGATTTCAGAGAGGAAGGGAAAGGGAGAGAGAGATAGAAACATCAACAATGAGAATCATTAATTGGCTGCCTCCTGCACGCCCCCTACTGGGGATCAAACCTGCAACCTGGGCATGTGCCCTTGGTCAGAATCAAACCCAGAATCCTTCAGTCTGCAGGCCAACACTCTATTCACTGAGCCACACCAGCTAGGGCACATGGAGGATTTTTAAGGCAGTGAAACTATTGTGGATACTGTGATTGTGGATACATGTCATCATACACTTCTCAAAGCCCATAGATTCTACATGCAAAGAACGAACCCCCGTGTAAAGTATGGACTTCAGTTAATAATAATGTATCAATATTGGGTTATCAATTGTGGTAAATTTACTACACTGATGCAAGATGTTAATAATAGGGGAAACATGTAAAGGGGAAGGCTTATGGGAAATCTTAGTACTTTATGCTCAATATTCTGTAAGACTAAACCTACTCTAAAAAGTAAAGTCTATTGATTTTTAAAGATGTTTCTGAAAAGGAAACCACTAATTTCTTAAATGATAAAAAAGTGAAATTTAATCAAACTATGGTTCTTAGGCATAAAATGGAATGATTAAGTTTTAGACATCACTTAGATTTTTCAGTGCCACTGTTTCTTTTTTTTTTTTACTTTTAACTTCTTTATTGATTAAGGTATTACATATGTGTCCTTATCCCCCCATTACTCCCACACACTCATGCCCTCACCCCCCTGTTGTCTGTGTCTATTGGTTAGGCTTATATGCATGCATACAAGTAGTGCCACTGTTTCTTAAAACTATAACAATAAAACATGTATTTTAAAAGAAAAATATTGTTGCAGAGCCAAAGAATTTTGGTTACATTATTTTTAATACATTATTACTTAAATTTGTACAAACATTAAACTAAATATAACTTATTTATGTTTATTATACTAGGGGGAAAAGCTGCAAATCAAAGATAAAACAAAACCAATAAAATTATTTTTGTCATCATTCACTAATATGACAGTATGTTGCTAAGACTAATCACTGCTTAAAATGTGAATATGTCTTATAGCAGGCTAGAAGGGAAGCCAAATCATCCTTCCAAAGGCTGCTCAGTGACATGGAGTTAGAAGGATAAGTTTGAGTTCATGACCATTAGGCTCAAATGTGCTTATTCCTCACGATGTGGTGAAGGTGCAGTGAACGTGTGGGCCTCTCAGGTCGCTGCCTGCACCTCTCAGATGGTGCAGGAAGGGATCAGGGCCACACTTGCCTTGGTAACTCCCTTTCCGCACTCCTAGCTGAAAAGCATGCTCACGACTTATTCAAACCATTTTTCTTTTCCTTGAATTCTACACTGGCCTGAAAGCCATTCTGTCTCATTAAAGTAACTTTGAAACTCTGCCTACCATCCAGAAGCTGTCTAATCCTCAGAGAGCAACCCTTTTTCTTTCATTGTTCAGGGTTGGCCTCCGGGTTACCTCTTAAGCAGATTGCTACCCCTACCCCCACCCCACTCAGAGAGGATGGAGGTCTTTATTCAGTCATTTCTCATTCAGCATTTTAAAGCCTAATTACAGAATCAGTAGCAAGTATAAAGAGACATGTCTTTGGAAGCATATCCTTATTTATTCACGTGTCTATGTATCATGTCCTGTGAGGTGGGAAAGAAGAAATGAATGTCATGCAAGAACTGCAAGACAGGAGCTGTGTGGCTGAGACGGGGAAGACCATGCAAATACCAACAACCTCCAGCTACAGCTTCCACACTGAGCATGCACTACATACTGTGCTGTGAAACAAGGCTACATATTATGATAATGTATCTAAAACATGGTACTATATCTAAAACCAGTTGTAAAATTAAAAAATAAAACAAACATTTAGAAAATCTAGTTAATAAAAGCAAAATAAAGAAAATGAGAATATTCACGATGAGTAAGTGAGTATTTCTATTTCACAAAGAAGAAATTAAGCTTCAATGATTAGTCCAGGGCCCTTCTGCTAATAACCAACCAGCACATCTGGGATTTGATCCAAAGTCTGTCTGATTCAGAAGCTGTGCTGTCCATCATTTTCCTCTACTTTGTTACACTCGGATGTTGGGGTCCCTCAGGGCGACAGCAGGGCTTACTGAAGTGGGGCTGATGCTGATATCTTCAGTGTATGTTGAAGCATGATGCCCTGAAAGCCTTCAGAGGAGCAGAAAGTGGTAGCCAAGAACCTTAGCTTCAAAATAAGAGTAGACATTTTTCATGAGTAAAAAGGTGAATGTCTACAGGTGGTCAAGGGAAGCCAGGGAAAGACATGCCTGTGTGGACACTGAGCAGCTTCCACCAGCTGAGGCTGCTTGGGAAACACCATCCTCCAGACTAGAGGGACCACATTTCAGCGAAGGCAGGAAGGTGGCAGAAGCGCTGTGAGAAGACCAATATGTGGAATGTCTGTGTACAGCAGAATGGGGGTCCCAGAGGGCTTGGAGAATGTAAAGTCAAGTGCAAGGAAGGCACATACAGCACCAACAACAAAGAAAGATTTTTCCAAAAGGCTCATTTCCTTCCCCAGCTGTCTTCTTTATGTGGATGATGGTTGTAACTTTTTTGTTAGGGTTTGGATATTTTGATTTTTATGAAAATAATACATGCTTGTTGCACTCAAATAACATAACTAATCACTTCAGTATCCTGGGCCTCTTTCCAATCCTGCTTTTCTTGCCTGGGTATGATTTCCTTTGTTTAGATCTTTTTGGCATTTGGTCACTTTCATCCACAGAATAGCAGTTTAAGGGAGTGTCTTTCATGGAGCAAGTTTTTTGTTGTTGTTCTTTGTTTTGTATTTTATTAACTAGATTTTATAAATTAAAAAATGTTTTTAAATTTCACAGCTAGTTTTGGATATAGTACTATAATAATTCATTTAAAAAAAATAGTGATATGTGTTCATGGTGAAAATTCAAACTCTTCAGACAGGTATAAGGTAAAAATTAAGTTTTTCATCCTTGCCTTGAGACAGGTAGTCCCAACCTTTTACAGGCTATCACTCTTCACCGTTCGTTTCTGTATTGTTCCGTGGCTTCATCTTCAAAAGCCCATTAGTGTCATGGACTCAAGAAAAACAATGCGTAGCTAATGCCTCAGCCTCCTCCTGTAGCAGTAGTTTCTGACACTGAGAAATGTTTGCATTTCATGCTGACCCACCCCAGGGTGCTTGTTTGCCTATTAGGCATTTACAATGGAAAAATCCATTCAATGTCTCTGAGGACTATTCTGCATCAATATTGTACAATGCAAGAGCATAATTACCAAACTGGAAGTGGATTTATGTACAAAAATATAAATCACTTGTAAGGTCGTGATTGTTGTTGTTAATGCCAGTGAGAAAATGTGGAAACCTTTACATTACAACAGGGAATGGGAACTTTGTTTAAGACTCTTGAAGAAACTGTTAATCACTTCTCAGTCAATCGCACGGAACACCAGGCGCTTAGCCAGAGTACTCCGGGTTTTCAGGTTCAATTCCTGTCAAAGGAACACCTGAGAGCAGTGATGGCTACCGAAGGCCTTTTGGACATCACAAATTCTACAGATGGATCAGGGGCTGGGGTCCCGCTCCCATTCCAAGTCTTTTTAAACGTGGACTGTATTTCCTTCGCCCCTCATTCAGGTGCATTCAGCGAGTTGCCTTTTAGTGTTATGCCCTTGACTTTTGTTAGAAACTTCCACCCAAAATATCAACCTATAAATTAGGCCACTGCTATAGGTATATTTTAAAAACACTTTATGTTCTGTATATCACTCAGTGCCCCTTCTATAAAGTACTACATGATACCTTATTAAAATTCAGTGTTAGAAAAATTGCACTTCCCTGAGGAATTGGTCTACTTTCCTATGTATATTGGAAATCATGCCTCACTTTTTTCTTTCACGTCTAGGTAGCTCATCACCAAACTAAAAATCAACAATAGCAGATATAGTGTTCCTCTAGGTTTGTGAACTGAGGCTACTCTTTAACATGGTTTGAGTTTACTACTTTGTCTCTATTTCCTCTGGCACATTCTTTATTTTCATTTCTCTTATATTTTATGTACTTTCACTGAAATGCCTCGATTCCTTTTTTTTTTCATACTGGGAGGAGTTTTAATAACATTAAAAAGAAATTTAAAATCAAATTTATAATAATATTTATTAACTAAAATGGACAAGGCCCAGAAATTATTCCCCATAATGATTTCCACTGAAATATTTCCAAATACACTCATCTCAGGAGTGAGCACTGCTTAGAAGATGCAGATCTCATTGCCTCAATTCTTCTGTGGAATGAAATGAAAACACCAGCCCAGGTCATCCTCCACGAGGAGTCCTGCTTTTGCTCCACTGCTTGTCCATCTTGTCCATCTCTGGTTTCCTGAGCACTTGGTGTCTCTATCAACCATTCTGGCTCTTACCTTTCATTGCTCTCCTTGCACTGTTACATAGGTCTCTTGTCTTTCCAACATCTAAGTGAAGGATGTTACATTTTCCATATCCCCCAAAGTTCTTGGTACATGGAAGACACTCATAAATCACTTGAGAAGCAAAGAAAGGTAAGAGATAAGAAAAGGGGCGGGAGTTGGAAAGAAAAAGAAGTCTGAATTTCTGTTAAAAATAACGTGAGGCCTGTAAGGAAGAAGTCTATTGGAAGTTGAAACCATTACCTAGCAATGAAGGCAAATGCTTAAGTTGGTTGAACCTGAGAGTTTTAGTAGGGTCTCCATACAAATAAATCAGTTCATAGTCGGGGCAGGGAGCACATGCCGCTCAAAAGCCTCACTGAAAAGTTTAGTGAAGGGACTAACTACTCCAAGGAGGGGGCAGGTTCATGAAACTTAACAGGAGATGGCATAGAGCCCTGAGAATAGCAGTACAAAGTTCTAGCTACAAACAGTTACCAAATCCAAAGAGAGAACCTGTAGGAAAGGGGTCCCTGAAGGGAGCATGGCCATAGTAGAGGAAAGACAATGCCAAACCAGAGCCAGGCAAGGCAGAAGCCAAAGGAATAAATATCCCAAGTGTTTTCCTGCCAGCACTTCCCTTAGCTGAGCCTTATCAAAAGCCAGAGGGCTAGGAGGCCCCTCTGGAGGGATCAGCCTCCAGGGGTAGGGAGTGGGATGGAAAGGAGTAAATAGTGGGTGGAAGGCCACCAGAGAAGATCCAGCACCACCCCCACAATTTGCTTTCTCAGTGAGGGCTTTCTTCTAAAGGATTTTATATTTATAATTAGGTGAGGAGGTGCGGGGGAGGGGGTGCAGTATTTGGCTAGAAATGTGAAATAAATGGGGTGAAACAGAGATAAAAATGACAAGTCTCTTCAACGGACACAAAATATTCAGAATTCCAAATGAACATAAATCATGATTTAAGTCTCAATGGATCTTACAAATATTTCAGAGCTTACCTTTGTTTTTTTTGAACAGTAGAGCTGCCTTCAGGGTCACTTTTTAGATTTTTATTCCACACAGGCTCTCTCACTTTTGGAGGGTCCAATCCTTAACACATCAAACATATTAAAATATACCCATCAAAAATGCATTAGCTCGTTGACATGTCTTCTTTTGTAGACTTTCAATAAACATCTATTTTCCATTTTTGCAGATTCTGTTTTATATTTCAGAGCAAAAGCTATTTTTCAGCTCCCAAACTCTTTTTTGGCCCTGAAAGAGCCCTTAATCCCTAGGCCCTGTGCCTGCAGTGGTTACTGGATAAAATGAGCCCGACTGGCTCCCTTCAGTGTGTGTGAAGCTTATTCTTTGACAATAATATCACCTCCAGGCAGCGTCTGCTAGTGGTTGGATCTGATCTGGTTTGTGGTTTCCTATACCAAGCGCCCATAAGCCAGCTTATTTCTTCTTTAAGATTGCAGTAATTCTTGGACTTTGCTTTAATTCCACGTATAAATATCATTCACCTTTTGATGTCCTTCAGAAGGATATAACGTTTTTATGAGCTCACTTTTGGATTTTTCAAAAATTTCTTAGAAAACACTATCTGGATATTCAGCATGGCAGTTAAGTAATTAATCAAATCCATATTTCTAAGCACAGAAATTATTTTGTGTCATGCTTGGTAACAGCAAACAAACTAAATGCCCACCATGTGTCAGGGCTCCCTGTCCTGGGCACTGTCATGTCCATTCTGTCATTTGATCATCCCAATAACCCTTTGACATGGATATTATAATCCCCAGTTTACCCCTGACAACTGAGACTCAGAGTCTAGTGAGTTGCCTAAGCCCATATAGGGAAGGAGCAACATTTCATGTTCTCTTTCTTGGAGTCACTGCTACTGAGAAATTCAAGACTTTATGATCTGTGTTATGTTGGCATCATACATATCTAAAAGTTTTTCCCCCTATTTAATTGCATTAAATATGCTAGTAACTATTGATACACCTGTAATTTATTGTAGAAATCAATTAATTTGATCTTACTACCCGATTGTAACTGGAAGTAGTAAAAATGGGATAAATGAACATCTCCCTTGAATTTTAAGCAGCACTTTCTTGCCTCCCATGTCCCCAGTGTAGCGTTGCATGCCTTTATAATTCAAGGAACACAGAAGAAAATGCATTAGAATGGATTGTTGGGGTCAGCATGTTTTCCCTGTGTATTTCCTGAATTTGTTCTTCTACTTCTTTCTGTAAAAATAGCTCAATGATAAGTCTATATTCCAGCCTTAAAATACTTTATAAGTAGACAGGACTTTGTAGGTATTACATGACTAGATATTGCTGTGCTTACTAAAATGCAAGCCGCCCCCCCCCCAGCCCCCACCCCAGCCCAGGGCCACGGTTTCTGTCTTGTGTATGCATTGCTACAATCCCAGTGTCTGAACTGTGTTTAACACAAAAATGCACACAAAAATTTTCATAAATTAAAAGACATAAATTTTACTCTTCTCTCTCAGAAAAGACTTTTACGTTATCCTTAAAAACTGTACCCATTTCTCAAATAGCCCCCAGTA
This sequence comes from Myotis nattereri, assembly GCF_964212035.1. Lineage (NCBI taxonomy): Eukaryota > Metazoa > Chordata > Mammalia > Chiroptera > Vespertilionidae > Myotis > Myotis nattereri. The sequence continues at coordinate 40,342,209 of NC_138082.1, forward strand.
CGTCATCCCTTTGGTAGATGGTTCTGTGTAGTATAAACAAAGTCCGACACCATAACAACCGTGCAGATGACGTTACTGCCTGAGTCTAGGTCTCAGTCATAGGCTACTGAGAGTTTATAAGAAACTGATGTGGACCACAATATCTAAAAGTGAGGGAACCATAACTGCCTTCTTGGTCACCACTGTCTAAACATCATCCAGCACTATGCCTGGTAAAAATTCACCACTCAGATATTTGTTGCATCAATAAGTGATGACGGAATCCAGAGCCATCATTTAGCACAGTGTTCAATACTGAGCATGTACTTAATAGTCATTGAATTGCCTTGACTGTGATGCTCAAACAGAGAATCACTTCATGCATTCCACAGCTAAGTAGGCATTATATTTGAATTATCAGCTGCTTGGGATTATCTATGGGACTCCTCCCACTGTTAGGATGATAAATTAAGATCTTACTGCATCAGCACATGCCCCAAATCTGAGTAGCATTTGGTTTCCACGGGGCTAGCTTACTATATTCCATCTATGATACATTGCATTTTAAACTGATGTTTACCATGATAGCACTTACTGTCCATTACTGTTTACTAATCCAATAATATGGCCTTTCCAAAGGCCATATTAGTTATTTACTAGCTGCCCCTTTCCCTTCCTTCCTTCCTTCCTTCCTTCCTTCCTTCCTTCCTTCCTTCCTTCCTTCCTCCCTCCCTCCCTCCCTTCTTTGTCTTAGCTCTGAATGTCATATAAGGATATAAATGCCAAAAGGCAAGGATCTTGACAATACTGCAAAGTCTAGAAATGTCTAAGAACAGTGAATAGACAAGCAGCATTGGAGGACAGACATTTGGTCTATCATCTTATATTGGTCTTGAGCTCTCCGTATTGCACCGGGTCACAATGACACAGCTTCAAGATTCTATTTGCTCGTTCCCTCTGGTTGCCATAAGAATTAAAGTGATTGACTTTGGTTCCAAGAACTGTAATAAGACATTAATATGCTTCTCATTAGGTCAAATGAATATAAAAATATGCATACATATTCATACACACACACACACACACACACACACACACACGCACAAACTTAAATAACTACCCCATTGATGAACATCCCAAATTCAAAAGATCACACAAAATTTCTAGTCTTGCTTTGTCTTATGACTCACAGGTTGCCTGTAACATGAGTCTCTAATTGGGAATTTAATTTCAAGATATATAATATGAAAATAGTTGTTTTTTAATAAAGCAATCAAATGGGTTTATGGCAGATAGAACCTGGGGTGGGGGTGATGGGGGATAATGCCACCAATGCAGATATGATTACTTAAATAAAGAAGAAAAATGTTTAAATAAATACATGATATCATCTTGTCTATATAATTGTACTACCTCAGTTGTCCAGTATATTTTAGCTCTGTTATGTGTTAATAAATTAATCATTATATCAATAATTGGAAAGTATGAAATATTCAGGAAGTTGAAAAATCTAGTGTATGACCAAGTTTTTCCACAATAGGGAACATTTTTATTACTGACATAAATAAATTGAACTTATATTTTAAAATTTTATTCAATTTTATGAAGAAAAATCTCTTTTCATTATCAAGATAAGTTTCTTCCCTTTTAGTGAAGTTTTACAAATTTTCCAGCTAAACTATTATAAAAAACTTTTAGTATGTTCTTTTGTATTTGAAATATCTCTTGCTTGAAATTGAATTCAGTCCTAAAATAGCAACTATATCATCTCCTAACCACTTTCTATTAGTAACAGCAAACTCCAGAGATTAGTGAAGCAGCCTTCATGTATGCAGAAAAAAACAAACACCCCAATGGATGATTTCAATGTAGGATTTGGCTATTCATTAAGAAGCAGTGCATGCATATTTGTAAATATTAGTGCCAGAAAAAAATGAAATCTACAAAAGTGAAGTCATTACACTCTAGTCTAAATCTAAGCAGGGTTCAGGTTTGTCCTCTTAGCATTAATTCTTGCAGGGCTGTGTAAACACTTAGCTCATTAACATTAGCATAACTCTCCCCAAAGTGCAAATAGGTTCTGGAGAACCTAGGTAGTACAAAGAAGCTCTCTTCAATGGTAAGGTTTACAGCCACTGAGTCTTCAAAGAAGGTGAAGTCTGATGCATGAGATGAAGTCCCTCATCTGGTGTCATGATTGACAGGTCCATTTGGTTGCTTTTATGGGGGTAGGGAACAGAAATGGGGCCTGACTCACAGGGCAGAGCCCTTGGGTTTGGGGCTCTTTTATGGCCGCCCATAAGTCTTCTATTGTTACAAATCCTCCTCAGACCAGGTTTTCAGATTTTAACAAATGCTTCTCTGAGCCTCACCACAGTTCTTCTTTAAATACGGTTCCATTTCCTCGGTAAAGCCTCTTCTGAGGTGCTAAATTTAGCACTGCCAATCAGAAGGACAGGTGGTATGTGACAACCAAATAGGTCCCTCTCCCATCAGGCTCCACCAGGAGAGCCAATCACCCACGGCCCTGCCCTGAGCATGTGGGGCTGTCAGCAGATCTGGCAGATATAAGGGCAGGGCCAGACCCTGGCTCTTGAGCAGTCGTGCATTCCCAGCCTCGCCTCGGGTGTAGGGATTGCATAGAAAAGCAAAACTACACAGTCACAACTGTGTAGTTTTGTTTTTAAGTTTAGAGGCTCACCGATTCATGTTGGAGATGGTCAAACAAACCAACTCTAGATAGGACGTCGTTTCAGAAGCAACCTTGGGCTTAGTCCCACTCTTTTTGGGCACTCTTGAGAAATCAGGTGAGCGGTATCTTTTCTTTTTTTAACTGTAAAGCCCCTTTCTAATTGATTTCCAGTTCCCAGTTGTCTTTGTATGCTAATGCGTAGGTAGAGATGTTAATATCATTACTTGGGGACTGGTGAGGATCCATGATTTGAATCTGATTGTTAAATTCTGTTTTAAAACAGGTGAATGGTTTTTTTTTCTTTCGGACATTGAATGCTTTGGCGTTTCAGCAATCAATGACTCACATTGCGTAAATGCACCTAATATTCTGAAAGTGTTAAAGTTGAGGTCCAAAACGGTGATAGAAATGTTTGCTTCTTTTATAGACTCTTTGTCTGTTGAAAATGTTCAAGGTTATATTACTCAGGGATAGAGTGAGACACCCAAGAATAGCTCTGATAAAATGCGAGTGGTATCAGCTACACCCTGATGGCTTTTTAAGGGAATCAACTGCTGAGCTATCAGTCCCAGGACAGTGACAGAACACTTGCCTGCTGTCAGTCAACTTGGGAGAGTTTATTTTGGGAGCCTGACATTTTAGACGCATACCTTCTGCCCTCATTAGACAAAGGCCTCTGAGGAGCAAGTGCTAAAGCAACAAACTTTACCTAGACAATAGGAATAAAAGACCCACTTAGGCCAGCTAATTGCAGTATAGTTAGAAATTTTGGGGGGAAAGTTATATAATTGTTTTCTGAACTACTCAGAATCTCATTATGTATTTTAATTCAACTCACTATCAAAGTATAGGATAGGAGATAAATGTTGATGCTAAGAAGGATAAGAAATAATGTTTTAGAGATTCTTTTTTCTAAGTAGACTTTGATTTCCCATCTTCCTGGAATTAAATTAGTAATTGCAAATGACTATAAACATATAAATAGTGTAAAATAATACAGCTCTTTTAAGAAGATGCACTAGTTTGTAAACAAGAAAAGTTAGACAAAGAAAGTTATTCCCCCTCCCTAAAGGTCATATACTATAATAAAGAGTTATTGACAAAAGTTTCACAAAAAACTTTTGGATATTATCTGAATTTTTTAAATATAAATGTTACTGTCTCAGAGAACGCTTTAACTAAATAAAAAGTTACAATAAGGTACAGAATTATTACTGGAAAGATTATTGCTCCATAACCTTATAGTGAACAGAAAATATTATGGAAAAGAGTAATGAAGCAATTGACTACTGAGAATCTGCTTTTGTATCAGAATAATGGAACAGTCACATTAGATAATAAGGAATTTGTGCATCAGAAAATCCTTCAGTCTCTCTGAAACTCATAGGCAAAGTACTTTCTTCCACTTAACAAATACACTAACTGCAAATTTTGTACGCATTTATTTTGAATATTTATATTATAAACACAGGTCTTTTCATCTACATTTCACACCAGCCTTCCATTTTATAAAGTGTGCACATTGATCCGTATTTTTCTTTCAGATCTGTAATAATATTTGGCCTCCTCGCTTAAATTTAAGTTTTCCTGAATATTTACTTCAGCAGTAGCAACATTTATCGAGCAGTTACAATATGAAGAAATATTAAGACATAGAAAACACTGTATACTTTCCACAAATGGTTTGCAATTTTGATGAGGCTTGCCAAAACTTTTCAAGTAAGAAAAAAAATGTCAAGGTTTAAATTATTAGTTTTGTTGATGATTTAAGTAATCATCAATTTATGTCAACTTCATAAATACATATACAGTGAGTGAAAAAAATGGGAGGAAAGAAAATTTTTTGGACAATTGCCTCTCTTTTTTTGAACTGATGCAAAGATTCATTTCACACTTCCATACATCTCTTTTATTATTCTTCCCTACCCTCAACCCACCCACTCCGCACTCTTACTCCAGCTTCCTTTTATCCTACTCTAACCCAGATTTCCCACCCTCGGTAAACCTGAATTTCCCTCTCTGACCTCTAGGGTACATTCCTTGCTCTGAGTACCTAAATTTTTTGTTTCCATATCCCCTTACACTCCCTATTCTGTTAGGCTTTAAGTAAGCTCGGAGGCTGACTGTTCAAATTCAAGCCACAAAGGTGGAAGCCCATCAGGCCAGACCCACAGAATGTCTATGGAGCAACCTGTTTGAAAATGTGTATCTCTGTCATCTACAAAATAGCTCCAGAGCTGCCCTTCACTGTGACATTCTAATTTATTTGCTCTTCCTTTTCAGAGTGCCTGAGAAGATGGAAGCTCAAGCACCGACGTTTAAGCAGCCGTTACAAAGTGTTGTGGTACTGGAGGGTAGTACTGCAACCTTTGAGGCTCACATTAGTGGTAAGTTCACACCTTACCGCTTTCCTTCCTTTCCTTTGCCTCCTGCCCAATAAGTAAACTTTGCTGTAAGGACTCGATGTCAAGTGTAGGCCTGCTTTCACTTTGTAAAACTGGTCCTACGCTATGGAAGGATTATTATAAGGCAGGATATACCATTCACAGAGTACTGATAATATCTTACATTATAATGGCTTGAAAGTGTTTTATTCGTATTTCTAATTTTACAAAGCAAAATAATTAGCATTGGATTAAAATTGCTGTCAGAATCCAGCTGTTAAGTAGGACCAGATTTGGTCATTCTATTTCTGGGTTCAGCTGCAGAGCCAGGCTGGAAGCCAAGAACTCAGGCCCAATAGGGGCCGGCCACAAAGCCACTGGACCGGCAGCCTGGGCTGACCAGCCTGTGTGCCTGAGCCTGGTGGTTTTATGTGGAAAAATTACAATACAGCTGACTCTTCTCAGAACTTTCAGTGATGAGCTAACTCCGAATTATTTTATTTTTTTATTTTCAATCTTCATTGATTCTAGTGAATGAGAAGATTATCCAATCATTTTGAAATGACAACAAAAAATAATATATGCCACTGTAGTGTATAGAGTAAAGAGAGAAAAACAATGACCCTGGAATTTTATTTAAAAGAAAGTTCTCTGGTTTTTTTTTTTTTTCCCCTTCATTTTCTTCATAGCTCAGTGTAGGAATAATATCATGAAATGCATGACTTATGAGAGCATCTTGGGAAAAAAATGGTGATAATCTACAAACTGTATTGTAAATAATTTCAAAATTATTTAATCAGTACTGCCTACTGCACTATCATAACCAGCCATATAAATCAAATGGATTAATTGAAAATCATGCTTGATGTACCTCCCTAAGTACATTGCCCCCCCTTTTGTTTTTAATTTTATGTCTAATAATAAAGATATAAAATGAGATTGCCTTTTCCTTCCTCTTTCCTTTTGTTTTCTATCTTATGTGCCAATCTTATTCATAACTGAGTAACACTTAAATTTTACAGTGCACAAATATGTAATCACTCTTCATTTTCTATTGTATATGTATATATACACCAGTTCAATCCTTCTCATGCATGATAAACGCTGACAGACTTCCAAAAATCCACTTATTTATCATGTGAGGCTCAGCAACTTCTGAACGGAGCAGAACACATATGGCTTCATTGGGAACTTTGCCTGGTAGTGAAGTAGTGGAATCTAGCTTCTTCATAGCTTCTTATTCCTTCACACTGTGCACTAATAAGTTCTTAGAAAAGTGCCACTGAAAATACTTGATCCCCATGAATCAGTCAAAGAAACGATTCCCTTGTCTACAGTGGGAGGCTGGCTAACATAAGGATAACAAAATACAGTGGGGCCTTGACTTAAGAGTTTAATTCCTTCCGACACCGAGCTCGTTAAGGAGCTCATTAAGGAGCTTGTTAACTCAAATTACTCTATCAACTCAATGCAAAAAATTGGCCGAGAGATAGCTGGTATCTCAAAAAACTCGTTAGTCGGGACACTCGTCAGTCAAGGCCCCACTGTAAACTTCCTCTTGGTTGTCCTCATCTCCTCACTGAAGGATGGGTCACTAGCCTTTGTGCTAATGCAAATAACCTGCCTCTGAATTTACCGCCTTGCCTGACTGCGCAGGTGTAATCCACTTAAACCATCAGTCCGAGTGCCTGCCTTCTCAGCTCCACAGTTTGGGGCGTGGGAGAAAACCTGGCTTTTCTACCTGCACTCCAGCCCTCCGTGTTGCTCCGAAAGACTAGGTTTGGCCTCCTCTCTTGCTATGTGAGAACCTGCCACAAGGCAGAGCTTTCAGACCCCTTTGTTGCTTTTGCTCTTCACTTATTTTCAAAAAGGACAGTAGTTGCCTTTTATTTCAGAGTTTCCTTAGCTCGTCTCTTTTATAAACCCCTCTCATGATTTTTTTTGGAAGGGTATTTTTTAAAATATATTTTTATTGATTTCAGAGAGGAAGGAAGAGGGAGAGAGAGAGAGAAACATCAATGATGAGGGAGAATCATGGATAGGCTCCGTCCTGCACGCCCCTCACTGGGGATCGAGCCCACAACCTGGGCATGTGCCCTTGACCGGAATGGAACCTGGGACCCTTCGTCCACAGGCCGACGCTCTATCCACTGAGCCAAACCGGCTAGGGCCCCTCTCATGATTTTAATGGTGTCTTTAAAATGCCCCGGCAGGAGGGCAGGAGATGGCATTCTCGTGCTCTGTGTGCCACAGAGCGCCAAGGACCTCGGAAAAGTCATTGCGCCTCTTTGGCCTCAGTTTCTTCCCCGTAAGACAAAGGCGCTGCCTCCACATGAGCACAGGCTTTCTTCCTGGTCTGCAGGCTTACACTTCGCTCGTGCAGCTGCGGTTTCGCCGTCGCCAAGGAGCCCTGCACCCTGGGTAGCCTTTAGCGGTTAGGACACGGCAGTGCCCGTGGCGGGACGCGCAGAGGACTTGGCGTGCCCACCCCAACTTGACGGTGAACTGTCTTTGCTCCAGGTTTCCCAGTTCCTGAGGTGAGCTGGTTTCGGGATGGCCAGGCAATTTCCACGTCCACGCTGCCCGGCGTGCAGATCTCCTTTAGCGATGGCCGCGCTAAACTGACGATCCCCGCCGTGACGAAAGCCAACAGTGGACGATTCTCCCTGAGAGCCACCAATGGATCTGGACAAGCGACTAGTACTGCTGAGCTTCTCGTGACAGGTACGCTGGGCGCGCTGCCTGGCCCCGGCCCCTGCACCCCAGAGGGCACCTTCGGGACATGGGTCCACGAAGAGCCACTGAGCGCAAGTACCAGCAGCTCCAGGCCTGAGAAGGGCCCGCTGGGGGCTGCATCGAGAGCAAAGTTGTTTGCCTTGTGGAATGTTCCTTTTCCTCTCAAAATACAGCACAAACGTGGCCGAGAATCAGTTCCTGTATTTCTATGCACATACTATATCAAACACAAGTATATTAAGGAAAGGTTAAAATCATGTTTCTGAGCGAGTAGAAAGGCTTGGGGCCTTGTTTATAAGCCTGATAAAGAAGTATGCACCTCTCCAGGAATTCACACTTTTAACAAGCACCTAGATCAGTGGTTCTCAACCTTGGCTGCACATTAGAATCACCTGGGAATCTGTTTAAAATCCTGATTTCTGGGCCTCATCCTCTGGAAATTCTGTTTCTTTGTTATGGGGTGGGGCCACAACATTAGTAACAAAGAAAGAGAATTTCCGGAGGATGAGGCCCAGAAATCAGGATTTTAAACAGATTCCCAGGTGATTCTAATGTGCAGCCAAGGTTGAGAACCACTGACCTAGAAGATTCTGATGCAAACAGTCCACAAACCACCCATTTAAGAAACTCTGTTCTGGGCTATAAAGTTTAATCATCTTCATTTATTTTTAATTTCTAAGACTATGACACAGTAAACACGCACAGAAAAGGGCCAGTGATTGTTTATTGTTCAGATGCATGACAGTGTCTCCAGAAAGTTGGTAACCAGTCCTCAGGGCCGCGGTCCTTTTTGCCTCCATCCTTTCCTTCCTGATAAGACATTAATATCCAGAACATTGCATTACTTTACACATTATAAAACAATATCGTTCACGAGCTGCATAATGTCATATGTGTTTACCCAATAAACTATGCCTGTAGCACTGTTCAAGTATAGGGCTATCACTGACTAAGCAGAAGGCGCACCAGGGAACATCAGGTGTGAACGTGAACATATATCCAGAAAATTCAGAAATGGAAAATGCACAGGGTTGACAGCATCTGCTGTTGTTTATTATTCCATAACATATCGAAATTAATCCCATTAACTCTTCACGTTTATTTTATAAAATATTTCTTTTGACGTCATTAACAAAAAGAAATCCCCTTTCCATAGCATAAGTAACATTAAATCATGTTGTTATTTAGACGAACATTTTAAATGCAAGTACATGTTTGGGTTATTTGAATAGTGATCAAGTTGGAGATGATTTAGGTTCGTAAAAATTAAATTAAAATGTAATGATCCTGTAAGTCACAGGTACACCCTTCAAACCAACTATTGGAATTCATTTGAATGCAACTTACTGAAATATGAAAAGTTACCTTAACATGTTAATCTAGTGCTAGAGGTAAGGTTGGGAGGAGGTGCCAGAAAGATTCTGTAGAAATGTTATAAAAAGATTGAGGCTTTTTATTTTTAAAAATATAAAATAAAATTTTTAAACATGATGGCCTAAAACTGCTAAACAAAACAAAGCAAATAAAATAAAATATGGTGGCAGGTGTGCCTTCTGTCATCTGCTGGCTCCATTCTTGCTGTCATCTGCTGGATGAGCTGGGTTCAAGGACAGTCAAGGATGTTTGGTTCAGCAAATCATTGCCTGGTTTTGGCATCAGAGCTGTGATTGTTTAAAAATAGCCCTTTGGGAGCACCTTGGCTGCAGTCCTGATTTTCTTCTCTTCCCCTTGCAGCAGAAACAGCGCCACCCAACTTTGTTCAACGACTGCAGAGCATGACCGTGAGACAAGGAAGCCAAGTGCGACTCCAAGTGAAAGTGACTGGAATCCCTACACCTGTGGTGAAGTTCTATCGGGATGGAGCCGAAATCCAGAGCTCCCTTGATTTTCAAATTTCACAAGAAGGCGACCTCTACAGCTTACTGATTGCGGAAGCGTACCCTGAAGACTCTGGGACCTATTCAGTAAATGCCACCAATAGCGTTGGAAGAGCTACTTCCACTGCTGAATTGCTGGTTCAAGGTACTTGCTGGAGGCCGAGGAACAGGGAGAAGGGGGAGGGATGCTTTAGGACAAAGTTGGGCCGAGGTCCATCTGCCTCCCCTCTCAGGTCTGGCAATGCTATGAGCTGAAATCAAAGCTAGCTTTTCAATACCCTTGAAAAGTCTTTGAGATTCTCAGCAGGAGCTCAGAATGACTGAAGCAATCTGTAGTTATTAACCCCAGGAGAAGTCTTTTAGTTGTCATCTACAATTTCAAGTTACTGGCAAATAATGAAAAAAGAATTTTTAAATGGCTCTAAGTCCTTCCTCTCTCTCTCTCTCTCTCTCTCTCTCTCTCTCTCTCTCTCTCCCTCTCTCTTTCTCTAATTCTTTATTGTTTAAAGTATTACATATGTCTCATTTTTCCCCCATTGACCTCTCCCCGGCCCATCCCACCCCCTAACTATTCTAAGTAAATTCTTATCTAATAATGAACATTTTTCTATTTTTAAACATAATTGATGTTCATACAAAATCTACAGTTTTCTTCATTTTCCTCTATTGGGACATCTAGAAAACCTTCCTGACTTTGTGGTCAGAACTAACAAAATGAGATATGGTGCCCCCTCCTAAATATTTATCTTTCGCTCCCTACAGGTGAAGAAGTAGTACCCGCTAAAAAGACAAAGACAATTATTTCGACTGCTCAGATTTCAGAAACAAGACAAACCCGAATAGAAAAGGTATTTTTCTATAAGGTCAGGGTGCAAGCCCTTTCAGACTGTTTTCACCAACTTCCTTCTCATCATGGGCGTTGTTTTTGTCTTTTGCAGAAGATCGAAGCCCACTTTGATGCCAGATCAATTGCAACAGTTGAGATGGTCATAGATGGTGCCACCGGGCAACAGCTGCCACATAAAACACCTCCCAGGATACCTCCTAAGCCAAAGTCGAGGTCTCCCACCCCACCATCCATTCCTGCTAAAGCACAGTTGGCTCGACAGCAGTCCCCATCGCCAATAAGACACTCCCCTTCCCCGGTCAGACATGTCCGGGCACCAACCCCATCTCCTGTCAGGTAAAACCATTTAAAAGCGATCAGGTCACTATGTATTTTTGAATTAGGTTTCACCCAATAAGAAGAAAAATAGAAGGAAGCAATAAAAAAAATGTGGCATGTGTAGCCCTGGCTGGTGTGGTGCAGTTGGTTAAGCATCGTCCCCTGCACCTGAAGGTCGCCAGTCAGGCACATGCCCGGGTTGCTGCTCTATGCCCAGTAGGGGGTGTGCAGGAGGCAACCAACCAGTTTCTCTCTCACATTGATGTTTCTCTCTCTCTCTCTGTCCCTCTCAGTTCCTCTCTCTCCAAAAATCAATAAAACATATGTTTTTTAAATGTAGTATGTAATCATGGAGGTAAACAGAAAGGGTGCTAAATATGATTTTCACAAATCCCTACTGTCTATAGGTAAATTGGAGAACTTTTTAAGCTGTAATTCCAAATTCTTATATATATACCATTTAACAAACATCTGCTTTGTGGGGATGAAAAAAAAGCACAGCGAAATGAGAACAGCACAGAATTGGTTGGATGCTCAATGTTGAATCAACCTGATCACTCTACCAATGTGATTTAGGAAATATTTTTAATAATTAAATAGTCTGTGTTAGACATTTGATTGGCATGCTATGTACATTATCTCATTAAATATTTGAAGCAACCTCTAAGAATTTTTACCCCTAATTTTATAGATAGATGACTGAAGCTAGAGAACTTAAATAATTTGCTTAAGGTTTCGGTCATGTCATTTGTAACTTAAAAGAGAATCACAATAAGGATGATCTCAAGGTATGTTGTGAGGATTTGAGATAATTAGGTGAAGGTAGATTGTAAATAGAAAATAATTATACAAATGTTCTTATGCTTTGATAACTAAAACCTTGTAAATATTTTGCATATGCTTAAGTTATTTTATCTAAAAAATAAAATGGTTTCTAGATTTAGTTAATATGGAGGTATTTTAGAAAGTGAGCATGTATCAGGGCTCAAAAATTATATAATTTAGTATAAAGTGTAGACAGCAGATTAAAAACTTTGGAATTTGGCTTAACATGCTGAGATTTTTAATATGATGAACTAAAAATTGTGCCAAGTTTGGAGGAAACAAAAAAGTGTTTCTTGATCAATTTGAATGAATGTTTTAAATGTAGAGAAAGTTTCCATGCAAGAACAATTGTAAAAGAAGTATAATAAGCAGATAATTGACCTAAAAATAGTCAAACTTACTGTGAGGTTACTGTAATCAAAAACAGTATGCTATTGGTAAGTAAATAGAAAATACACCAGGGGAGCAGAACAGAGTCCAGAAATAGATTCAGATATTCAGGAAACTCAATTTTCAATCCAAGTGACCTTTCAGTTCAGCAGGGAAAGGATATTTTACTTGATAAAGAATAAAGGCCTGATTAGTTGCCCTTTTGGAAGAAAACAAATATTAACCTCTGCCTCACACCATTTATAAAATAAATCTCAGCTTGACTAAAGAGCTAAATTAAAAAATAAAAACCAAAACAATGACAAGAAAGGCCTTTAAAGGCTTTTGTGAAGGAGAGCCTTTAAAAATATATCTACAGATTCAACAATCTAACAATAAAATTTATGTCTGGCCAAAGCAAGGTCATGGCTAAGCCAAACAGGCATTTGTGAATACATTTTAAAGTTTAAAATGTTAAAAAGTGTTAAAACAGATAGTGTCTGCAATGTGAACGTACAAGCCTAGAAGCAGTACATAACTTGCATAACTGTGCAAGCTGAGGCTGGGTAAAACCCCATAAAGAAGCAAAATGCAAACAGTAGATGTGGGGAAAATGTTTGCGACACTGAGGACAAAGAACTAATGTACCAAGTGTATTAAAAAAAACTTGTACAAATTAATTTTAAAAGGAAAAAGAAGCAACACAAATGAAAAAAAATGACAGAAGACAAGCATTTCACACAAGAGGCAATTTAAATGTCCAATAAATATATGAACAAAATTCTAGATATTTTCCAGTGTTTATTATAAAGATATTGGCGAACACTAATATGAAGCCTTGAACAAAAAGCTCAGTTTTAAAAAAAATCATACCTAGCTAACAAATAGAAAAAGTGTTCTGTCCCAGGCTTAACTCCAAGTTTGCACAACATGAACTCACAGGACAGGCCACATGTGATTTTGGGGACATAGAACGACCTCACCATATTTTAGATCTAAGCCTAAGGGTCACTGAGACTCACAGAGCTTCCCTGATTCCATGGAGCACTTTGAGTTCTGAAAGTTCATTAATAACAATCCCAACTACTTAGCCCCCATAATTTGCTTTAGAATAATTAAGAAATAAAAATATCGGTTTTTATAGAGAAAATAATGATTATCCAAGATAGATTGCTTCCTAAAACATATTTCATTGAATAAGGTGCACTGTATCTAGCTGTGACCAGGTGAGTATTTTTTATTGTAAGAGTAGAAATAGCACTTTCCTATAATGACTCCACTTACATAGATTTTCACAGTTATGGGCTTACCTGAAACCTACTGCTAAGCACTCACATCATGCTAATCATGTCTTTCACTCTTTTGAATTAAACCCAATTTCCTGGGTACAGCAAGAAGAAGGCACAGGTTGAAACTAAGAAGTACATGTCATTCTGCTTTTCTTCAATTAGTGTAGACCCAAGTGATTTTAAACCGGTCTTTGTTATATTTCTAAGGCAGTCACTTTCAAAATAGAGACACGTTCCCCTAGATCTCCCTTTAGTTGATTGCAACTTTGTTTATAAAATGTAAGTTGTTTTCAACAACAACAACAACAAAAAAGCCTTCTTCAAGAAAGTGATTGACATTTCTTCATTAAATTGGTTAATATTGTAATGTTCTGTTAAGTTACTCTGTAATTTAGAGCGGGTATCAACTGTACCTTCAGCCTTAATTAGAATAATTGTTCCGCTCATTATCAGTAAAAGTTAAATACCATACAGATGCCAGAATATTTTTTTTAATTAAATTTACTGGGGTGACATTGGTCACTCTGAACACATGAGTTTCAGGTGTGGACTTCTATGTTACAAGATCTGTATATTGCACCTTGAGCCCACCACCCAAAGTCAGATCTTCTCCCGTTACCATATATTTGGACCCTTGTCTCCTCCCACCTCTAGAATACTTTTATAAACATTTTCCCATATGAAGTACTAGTTAAATGCAATGATGAGACAATACTACCACCTAGAGGGGAAAGTGAATACACCTTACTGAGTAAGAATTAAATCATGAAAACTTTATCTTAAAATAGTTAACTAACCAACCCCTAGAAGTGTTGACATCGATCAGAAACCACCCCTTTTTTGTCTATAAATGCCAGGATTTAGCACCCAGATTCTTCAACAAATGCTATTGCACTTTGGACACACACAAAAAGCAATGCAAGCTATTTTGGAAGAAGCCACTTTATCAATTTAATAAAAGAAAAATCATAGAATCCTTGGGTTTCAAATTAGCCAGTTGCCACCATAACTACAAGGATATTTAAAAGAAGTCCAGAGCACAATACAATGAGGCCGAGGGCAGCAAATACCGAGACAATTTAAAAGAGGAAGCCGCACACTTTGACTAGAGCAGCAATTTCCAAAGCGCATCGCACAGCCTACACCCCAGAAAGTTCTGAAAAAGCACCTCCTACCAGAAGATTTACAAGGCAGAAGGGCATGGTGCAGGCTGTGGGAAGTGCCACAGGAAAATACAAAAGGTCTAACTTGTTTAGCCTAGCTTCCCTGAAACACCTTTGCTTTTGCTTAGCTCAAAATAAATGTGACACTTGAATGATGGCTGAGAAGTACTATAAATCCAGGATAATTTCCCACCTCATTCTGTCATAGTTTAAAATCGCTCTAGCTTTCTTCCATATCCTCTCTTGGGTGATGTTTGCATCTTCATCCTGGTTTGTTATTGTAACTTTTTATATAAGGTGTATTAATGCATTTGACTGCAGAAACATTTCTTTGTTCAACATGCACTGTGTTTGCTCACCCCCCCCCCTAACCCCCCCCTGAATCAGGAGTACCGAGAGACAGAGTTGTGAGTGCCATATTCACCAGGGCCTTTCTTTGGCTGTAGTTCAAGGAAGCACCTTCTGCTGTTGTCACTTATTAAAATGTGAGAGAGTGAAGCTGGGCACAAAACTCTTTAGCTTCGAATTAAATCTGGTTCTCAAGTTACAGCAAGAGTAAGGCTTGGGGAGACTTAAGACAGATTACATTCAAGGACATTATTTGCCTCGGACTAGAAGATGGAAGCACACAGTTTTATACTCTGCATTAAATTAAACATGTCCACGTTTTCCTGCCATTATTCAAATATAATGAGCAGAGAGGAGCTCCTTGTCTTGGGTGTTTTACTTCTGCCGCTTGGTTCTCAGGTCCGTGTCCCCGGCCGGGAGGATCTCCGCGCCCATCTCCACGTCCCCCATCAGATCTGTGAAGTCCCCATCACCCGTGCGTAAGACTCAGACACCGGCCATGGGCCAAGGCCCCGAGGTGCCTCCCCCGTGGAAGCAAGAGGGCTACGTGGCCTCGTCGGAGTCTGAGATGAGAGAAACGATGGTGACCAGTGCTACTCAGATCCGGACAGAGGAGAGATGGGAGGGGAGATACGGCGTCCAGGAGCAAACCACCATCAGCGGAGCTGCGGGCGCTGCCGCTGCTGCAGCTAAAGAGGTACCGTGGGAGCCGGCTTGTTTCCTCTCGCGTTTTCGTTTCTCCAACCAGAATCCGCCAGGAAAGTCACATCTGTGTAGATCGTGCATAGGAACATAAGAATATATAGAAACTGAAGGCCAAATTTGGCTCTTGCTTTGTAAAGGTATTTTTAATTGGGACAAAGGCTCTCATCTGTGAGGTTGACATAAAACAGATTTTTAACAACCTACATCCTGTTTCTCTTGGCAAGGAGAAGTGCTTACGCACACGTGCATTTTATTCTAGGTAGCTCAGTTTCCAGGACACTTTTGTGTTTTCTGCGGGGCATATCATTTTAAAAAGTAACATGCTTGGTCACTCCCAATCCAGGTGAAACAAGAAACTGACAAAAGTGCAGCTGTTGCGACTGTCGTTGCTGCGGTTGACATGGCCAGAGTGCGAGAACCAGGTATCAGTGCTGTAGAGCAGACTGCTCAGAGGACAACCACGACTGCTATGCACATCCCACCTGCTCAAGATCAGGTAAGCGAGGGGCCAGACTGGGCGTGGCTTTGCTGGCAGAGATCCGGGATGAGTCAATGCCCAACTCTCCCTGAGAGTAACACTGAGCCCAACGTGGCCCCGACTTTCAGGACTTGCTTAGCAAAAGGTTGTCTGAGATACCGAAGGTGTGCAAGATATAAAACCCACAAGTACCTGGTCTTTGTCCCGCAGGTAGGCAGTCAAGAGTTAATTATCAGAAAGTCAACACGGAGGTCAGACATGTATTTGAAGTATCACTGTGCTCCTGGGGCAAGGTGGGCACAGGGTGGCCTGGAATGTCAGCTAAACAAGGCAGGTGGGGATGCGCCCATTCAGTGCGGCGGTACCAGGCCAGTCAATCAGGAGTCCAGATGCTCTAAGAGCCAGGCATGGAAACTATTATTTCAGGGCAGACATTTCTTTTCTCTAAGCTTCCCCCAAAGACCTTTGCTTTTACTTTCCGCAAAATAAACGTGACACTTGATTCATGGCTGAAAAGTGTTATAAATCCAGGATAATTTCCTACCTCATTTTTGAATAGATTTTCTGCGATCTTTTAAAATCGCACTGGCTTTCCTCCTTATCCTCTCCTGCATGACGTTTAGCTCTTGATCCTGATTTATTGTTTTAACGTTTTATACAAGGTGTATGAGAGTATGTTCCCTTCTCTCCCCTGTGAAATCAGATGAGAAAGGAAGCAGAGACGTCTGCTGTAACTAAGGCAGTAATGGCTGCCGACAAAGCCAAGGAACAAGAATTAAAATCAAGAACCAGAGAAATAATTACGACAAAACAAGAGCAGGTGCATGTAACTCACGAACAGGTGAGAATGGTTTTTGATGTAAAATTATTGTTGTTATTACCTGTGTCAACACACATAATAATGTCTACTGTGGAGGGTGGTGTTTCTTGGGCAACCTGGTTCTTATCACACTAATAAAATCCCCTTGTATCTGTGTATTCCTGGGTACTGTATGTCACCAAATGCTCCCCTCATGCAGACAAAAGGATCTCTGTGAACACACACTGGAAGTAGGAACAGGGGGTTTGGGGATACACTAACTCAGTGGTTCTCAACCTTGGCTGCACATTAGAATCACCTGGGAATCTTTTTAAAATCCAGATTTCTGGGCCTCATTCTCTAGAAATTCTGTTTCTTTGTTATGGGGTGGGGCCACAACATTAGTAACAAAGAAACAGAATTTCCAGAGGATGAGGCCCAGAAATCAGGATTTTAAAAAGATTCCCAGGTGATTCTAATGTGCAGCCAAGATTGAGAACCACTGCACTAACTACATATGCGACTGAGGGAGGTGAAACCAGGAAGAAGAAAAGTAGGGACAGGGAAAGGTGGAAAAGAACAGTGAACACACATTACTTTGGAAATAAGTTAATATCTGCTCCCTTACTCTTTAGGAGAACATTTGAATGTAGATTTGAAGTGAGATGAACAGCATGGCCTCATGGGTCAAATGGCCAGAAAAAAGTAAAAAAGACAGGCCAATGATTGGAGGCATCCAGGGACAGATGAGATAAGGCCAACTGGTAGAGCTATTGTCCCGTGGAGCCAATTGTCAGCTAGGTGGTTTGAGAAAATGAATTTTTAAGTTTATTTTAACCCCAAGATACTGAATTTTAGTGATGATGTCTGAGACTGGCAAAGAGACAATTGGGGAAAACTTTCCCTTACCCCTACCCCAATACACACACCTTCAGAATCCAGAGCCAACATGGCATCCTTGAGGGGATTAAGAATTTGGAAAACATTTTGCAAAACTTTTCTCCCCATAATGTCTCAATTAAAAAAAAAATCTAGATATTTAAAACCATTGTAGTATTTAGGAAAATTTTCAAGGCAAAAATATTGTACAAATGCAGATTGTACATTGTTCACACTTGATTTCCCATATATAAAATAACAGGGTCACACAACATTACTTGTAAAGCCCTCACTCTGTTATCTTATGCTCTAAGATCATCTTTAGATGAAAGGAGTAGTATGGAATAATATGGCCGTGTATCCATTTATAAAAACTGGAAGTCTTTTCAAAGAAAGCAAACAGTGTTGAATCCAACTTTTTTTTTCTCTAAGCAGTATAACTATGGTTCAGACAGAAAAAGAGTATGGTCATATTAATGAAAATGAGGTGATTTATTTAATTTAGTAGTATCTCCAGAAAAATGATTTCACTTCTCTTTTCAAATTTCTATTTTGTTATATTTAATAAAAATTATGTCACTTCCATTAGAGATCAGGAGACAATAAGGTTTTGTTTTTATTATTGATTTCAGATAAGAAAAGAAACTGAAAAAGCATTTGTACCAAAAGTAGTAATTTCCACAACAACAGCCAAAGAACAAGAAACTAGAATTTCTGGAGAAATTACTACAAAACAAGAACAAATAACTCAAGAAACAGTAAGTATGATTTTCTAAATACCTGGAGTTCATTGACAAATACATTTCAGTCAACTACATGAACTCTATAACCAAAACCTCTAAAAGAAGGCGTCTTCTGCGTGTATTTTCTTTTTGTCCATTTCTCTATGTCTAGTATTGAAACTCTTTCATGATGGGAATTCTGTTCTCATTGCATAGTTTTCCACTCAATTGATCTTGTTTGGGGAGATTATTTATTAGAACATTTTGGGGCACATCTACAGCATTTCTAGAGAGTCCTTAGAAGATAGCTATCACCCCAGATCAGTTACCCAGTTGTACACTCAGTTTTTTCATGCACAGCCTGATCCCTCAGTCACTTTGATTATAACACAAAAACTTCATAGTTGTAGGACACATGCTTGTACACACACACACACACACACCAATCATGAACACTCCAACTGAATATCACAAGAAAGTGAGCAAATGCTGGACATCAAGACCAGTGCTGCTTCAAGAAAGAGCTCTCACCATGGACTGATTACCAGTGACCTAGAAGTACTCTGTCTCTGCTTTTGTGTCATTCTACCATGTGGCAACAACCTCAGTGTCACCAAGATGCACTTCTCGCCCACGTGTGAAATCAAACCTTAAAGTGCCAGAAAAGAGGCATCTACTGTGAATTCTTTCATGTTCTGGGGATTGCCTGGGCTCACCTTTCTTGATCTCAAGCTCTTTGCTGATCCCAGAACTACTTTTTTGAAAAAAGTCCAGCTGAGAACCTTTTTAATGTGTTTTAATACTTAAAACGCTGGCTACCAGCTGTGGGATTGCTTTCTCTCTCCTTGTATATATAGAACCTGAGGGACTTTGAATGCATATTAAGGGCACAGAAATTCCGTTGCTATCACAATGCTGGTGACTGGCAGGTTCAGCTGCCTATAGTTTTCCTGGCATTTGCCATGGGCCTCTCACTGCAGTCCATAACATGTCAGCCCTTCTCAAAGACCAGATCTTTTCAGTAACAGGACAGTTTGCTAGAGGGCAAGTAGGAAATAAAGGAGCCCATTCCTCAGAAAAACAAAAGTCTGTGTTTTAAATACAAGTGAGGACCTTTGAAATGGAAACTTGATATTTTCTGCCCCGAATTGTTGCAAGTTATCTTGCCGTTTCTTTAGCGCCTTTCGAAACTCAAATCTTTATTTTACTCTGAAAATCAGATAAGACAGACAGCTGAGACAACCGCTGCATCCATGGTGGTACTTGCCACTGCAAAGGCCACAAAACTAGAAACAGTTTTGGCAGCTCAAGAAGAAATTGCCACACAGCAAGATCAAATGCATGTAACTCATGAAAAGGTGATGACTTCCTGCCTGTGTTAAATTCACTCTTGTATCATCTTTTGCAAGCCACCTGCATTTTCATCATGGATCGTAATCACCACTTTTTCACCTTGTCGTTGTCTTACAACTCAAGTAGAAAAACTTCACAATCTCTGTGCCATCTATCTAGCATTCACTGCCACTTTTCATTCCTAACCTTCACACTTTCTTTGGATTGTTACTAACATGATATTATAATTCACTTTAATATCTTCCCATTGAAGTAGACTACACGTTTGTTGATAACATGCAAAAGTATGTGTTATTCATGGATGAGTCTGCTGAAATTTTCCATAGATTATAATAAGAATAATGTGAGAAAGAGAAATGAATCCCTTATTCTTTTGTTGCTAATCACATTTTTTTTCTTTTAGACTGAACTCTTTTGTTGTTAATATTTTTATCAATAATGCAGTTTGAATGATCAAAGCACCTCAAATGATGTATTTAAATATGATTAAAATGTCCTTGACTAGGAAGAAATTTTGCTTCCTTTCTCAGTTTTGACTTCAGTTTCTATTATTAGAGGATGTATGAAATTTAATGACCATTTTCTCATTTTTTTATCATATGACCAGATAATGAAAGAAACTAGGAAAACAGTGGTACCTAAAGTTATAGTTGCCACACCCAAAGTCAAAGAACAAGATTTAGTGTCAAGAAGTAGAGAAGGCATCACTACCAAGAGAGAGCAAATTCAAATAACTCAGGAAAAGGTGAATATAGATATTTGGAACGGGAAAGGTTTATCTTTAGACTGATTTCTAGTAAATAATAACTATGATGTGATATGAATTATTAATCTTTATTTTCCTTTTTGGATCCCAAATTAAAAATGAAATAGTAACTGTGCGATGGCTTACCATTAATTTTATTTGCACATTTGATTTTCATCTATCTGTAACATTTACAATTCATTTTATTCACCACTATTCTTTGCATGAAGAAGCAATATATAGAGTCACCTGGAGTGTTTTTATAGTTAATATTTCTAAATTTTGTGATTCCCACTCAGTGCTTGCAAATATTGCCAAGTGAAAGCTAACTTCTCTTAACCCTGAATAACTAGGAGGGGTGGACGGGTCATACCATGTGTGTCTGAACTTCTGTACAATTTAAACCTTGATTTTACTGTAATAATCAGATGAGAAAGGAAGCTGAGAAAACCGCCTTGTCTACAATAGCAGTTGCTACTGCTAAAGCCAAAGAACAAGAAACAATACTGAGAACTAGAGAAGGAATGGCTACTAGACAAGAACAAATCCAAGTTACTCATGGAAAGGTGACTATTCCAAGTGTGAAATCCCCTATTATAATACATTAATATCAAATCTCAGAATTTCTTATGTATGAGACACTATTAACCTAATTTATTTTTAGATGATTAAACTATTAGAAACTAAAAAGCCAAATTATTTATTATTGTTAATATTACTACACTACATTATTATTTTCCCACTGATCTCTTCACTATTATTTTCCATTTTTTATTATTAACATCTAGAAATTCTCCAGAAGTTGATGATTGAAATTGCATGCAGGCTAATTTTAATATACTCCATGAACATAAAACCATATATATATATATATATATATATATATATATATATATACACACACACACACACACACACATACACACACATATATATGTGTGTGTGTGTGTATATATATATATATATATATATATATATATATATATGATGAATCTTACTGGCTGTCAAGAAGATGTATGTTTTGAAGGAGTCATAAATTCAGTATATTACTTTGTAGAGTGTGGACTTATTTCAGAAAATTACCCGTCGTTTTCTTCATGTGAAACATTATCTTTTTTCCCTCTGTAAATATCAGCTGAGAAAAGAAGCTGAGAAAATGATAGTGCCTGCTGTAGTAGTTCCCACTAAAGCTAAATAAGATGTAATATTAAAATCTAGAGAAGAAATTATCCAACCAGAATAAATGCACATAAGCCATGAAAATGTTATTTGTAGCTATGAAATTTCTGTGAATTAACTTATTTCCCATGACTCATTTACTCCACATGAGCTATTTACTTAATTTTATTCTTTATTGTTAATACAGTGTTTAGAAATCAGCAACTAAAGTTTTTCAATTCCTTTAGCATCATGGTTGAGTCCTATCTGTATTTCCCTCAGTTTTGTTTTCTATCTCTACATATTTGGTGTGTGTTTTTTTCTAAGACGTGACTTAAAATTAGCTTTTTAAACATTTATCCAAGACTAATATTATATGCCATATCAGCCTTTCAGAAGCCTCATAGATGATAGAAATTCCAATAGGTAACATACTTCATGAGTGACGATATTTGAATTTTTGTTATTTCTGAGTCACATAAATTTGACTATCTTACTTTTGTTGTTAAAAATTAGCTAATAATGGAAGCTGAAAAAGTGTCTAGACCCAAAGTAATTATTACCACTGCAAAACCTACTGAACCAGCCACATTGCCAAGGACTAGAGAAGGATTTGCTACTAAGCAAGAACAAATACATCTTTTTCGTGAAGAGATGAAAACTGATGCTGTGGAGGTGAAAAGCATTGTTTCATCCCATTTCATCATCAGCTCTCATAACCTTTCATCTGTCATGAGTCATTGTGGTCCTGGTGTTCCATTTAATCACTTAACTGATAAACAAAACATTAGAGATGAGATCAGGTGCAGTTCCTCCAGTGGAACAGTTAGCCTTTCCATTTGTGAAAAGCCAGATTAAATAACACTTCTCTTTGTGTCTCCTAAATTAATTCTCACTATTTAACTGGTATTTGGTGTCTTTGGTTCAATGAGAGATGTTAGGATCCACTAAGAAACAAAATCAGCTACAAGCATAGAGTATGCATTTTTAGTTGTCCACCAATGGCATATGTATAAGGACTTGGTGTACATTAACTCTAGAAAAAAATACGTAGGTGCTTCCCTAATTTAAGATATAATACTATAATTAAGATTCCTTTTATATGTGTGTAAGTTTTATAACAAGATCTGTATATTTCAGTTGGCAAAAGATCATTTCTTTGAGTCTACTTTCTCATTTTTTAAAACTAAAACGCAACCTGATCACTTTGTAGATTGGTTGAAAGGTTCAAATGAGATATAATGTAAATGCAATCACTCTATGAGCAAAGTTATAGATATAAGATAATATAAACATTATATATTATCTGTTGAAGATGTTAACATTTCAAACATCTGCAAAATCAAGGTCAACTAATGGTCTATAAGGTTCAAAGAAAAAAGAAATAAGCAGATGAACAGACTTCACCTAAATCTCACATATATTTTACAGTTTCTTCTAAAATGCAATCTAGATTGAAGATAGTATTTGTAATTCTTCAAGGCAGGTTAATTAGAGTGTATCTTCCTAGGAGGAAGCACTAGATAAAGCACTAGATCACAAACAGCTCAATTCCATCTCAAAGAATCCCTCATTTTTATCTTAAATGGCTCAGATAACAATTTTAACAGTTATACAGGTAGCATCCTTGGAAAACATTTCAGATGCGATCTAGATTCTATTCACAGCAGTAGAAAAGAAAACTGGCCATGAATAAAATATTCCAGCATTCCTTCGAAAGAGCACTGATGGACATGGCAATGTGATTTTTACAATATGCTTTTTCCAAGTTTTGCATAGAATCCATCTTTAAAAGAGAAGCCCCTGTCCTGGCCGGTGTGGCTTAGTTGGTTGAGCATCTTCCCCTACACCAAAAGGTTGCCAGTTCAATTCCTGGTTAGGACACTTGCCTGGGTTGCCAGGCTGGATCCCCAATAGGGGGCATGCAAGAGGCAGCTGATCAACATTTCGCAATCACATTGATGTTTTTCTCTCTCTCCCTCTCCCTTGCTCTCTCTTTAAAAATCAATACAAAAATCTTTTTAAAAAAGAGAAACTCCTTTGCAAACTGTGGTCCCATTTATGTTAATCACATCCATGGAAATGAGAAAACATCATTTGTTTCCTTCTTCCTGTTAATTCCCAGAAATAATGAAAGTAAATTGAACTTCTATAGGAAAATTTGTTCTCTTGAATACAAATATAACACTTCTTCATGTTTATCACAATATCTTTGTGTGTTTTAAGAGAGATATTTTCTTATAGATTAAAAAATTCTCATCCCTGCAGAATCATAAGTAAATTAATGTGCTTCTCTGTGTGTTCGTGAGCTTTCATGTTATCTCAGATCTGCATGCACTGTACAACTTTGCAGCAACTGATTTCTCTGGGTGGCATTGGAGTACACTTTTGTCATCACTGTCATTGTGTCAACAACACAAGACTAAATGGTTGAGAAGATAACAAAAAGAATCAAAGAAGATAACCAGCCCCAAAGTTCTGATTTCTCAAGGGCTAATTGACTGCCTCAGACATAATGCTTGACAAACTCAAAATCTTCTTACTATTTTATGTACATGTTGTGTTGTCCTATGTTGTGTGTGATGTAATGTCTAGTCTAAATAAGCAGTTGCATACAGTGTATATCTAACTAGATGTCCATACATTATAATAATCAGTGAATACTAAGTTCTTAAGTGCATTTATGAGTTATATTTCTAGAGACATTAACATAGCCATATAACATGGGTGCCCTCTGACTATCATGCCATTAGGCATTCATCTGCTCTCCTAGGAGGAGAAGGCCCAGCCTGACTTTGACATGACTGTGTATTAATTGTGGAAACCTTGTTTCCAGGTGGACGCTGGGAAAAGGGCAGAAGCTGTAGCAACAGTTGTTGCTGCAGTCGACCAGGCCCGTGTCAGAGAGCCCAGAGAGCCCAGAGAGCCTGGGCATCTTGAAGAATCGTATGCTCAGCAGACTACATTAGAGTATGGCTATAAGGAGCATGTTTCTGCCACAAAGATAGCTGAGCAACCCCAGCGTCCAGCCTCAGAACCCCAGGTTGTCTCTAAAGCAGTCAAGCCTAGAGTGATCCAAGCTCCTTCTGAGACTCATATCACAACTACTGATCAAATGGGAATGCATATATCATCACAGGTGAGTCTGAACTTGCTGCTTTTTTAATACCGTGGGAAAGCAAGTGTCACCTCTGTGATCATCTGGCGAACAGTGGTATCACTGAGTTTCATTTCACTGCAGATCAAGAAAACTACAGATGTAACAACTGAAAGATTAGTCCATGTGGATAAACGCCCCCGCACCGCAAGCCCTCACTTTACCGTTTCAAAGATTTCTGTTCCTAAAACAGAACATGGATATGAGGTAAGAAGTTAACAAGCATGAGGAAGAAATGTTTGGCTCAAAGGAACTAAGTATCTAATGTGTGATATAGAGTTATCTTTGGTATAGGCCAGTGGTCAGCAAACCGTGGCTCGCGAGCCACATGCGGCTCTTTGGCCCCTTGAGTGTGGCTCTTCCACAAAATACCACGTGCGGGCGCGCACGTACAGTGTGATTGAAACTTTGTGGCCCATGCGCAGAAGTCAGTTTTCGGCCTGGGCAAGTCTATTTTGAAGAAGTGGCGTTAGAAGAAGTGGGGGTGTCGGTCGGTCGGGCGGGCGAGACGTGGCGCAGGCGGGCGGTGGGATACGCAGCGTGGGGGAGGTACATTGTTTTGAGGTACGTTCGCTGAGGTCGACCCCTTCCAACTCTCCCATCCACTTTCATCTATCTGAAACAAGTATACAAGACGAGTGTGGATGGGAGAGTTGGAAGGGGTCGACCTCAGTGAACGTACCTCAATAGATTGAGGACGTTTTTAGCAAAGGCCAGCTTAGGAGTACCCTAATTAAGTTAATAACAATGTACCTACCTATATAGTTTAAGTTTAAAAAATTTGGCTCTCAAAAGAAATTTCAATCGTTGTACTGTTGATATTTGGCTCTGTTGACTAATGAGTTTGCCGACCACAGGTATAGGCCAATGTGGCCTCTTTTTGTTAGTGTCCATTTGCATTCAGAGTGGACTCAGAGACCCAGTTTGGTTTCTGACACTTGCCCTGCAGGGTGAGCCTGGAGTAGCAAGTGGTTATCTCACCACTCTGAAGAGACAAAAATTCATGCAGGCTTCTCTTTGTTTCACATTCTGTAATTATACTATTTACTTTTCCTTATGTTATGAGACTTTCCAGAGTAACGTAACTGAGAATGTATATAAATACTAAAAACAGATATTGAGAAATGATATAGTTGTATCCTCAGTATAACAATATGAAGAGGTGGTATTGTGGGGTGGTTGAATTGGATTGTGGAGTCAAACAGCCCTGAATTTAGAGTCCTGGCTCTGCCCCTTCTAAGCTCTGTTATCGGGACAACTTAATACATGGAAAACCCTTCACAAGGGGACAGTACATGCTAACCCTCAACATTTGTAAACTCTTGTTCTTATTATACACATCCAAGACATAGAATCCTGTATGCTTTCAGAGGATTGTAAGGTGCATTTGATACCTATATTTGGGATAGTCCCAAATTACTATTGAAATCGAATAATCATAGAAAGCAACAGAATAAAAACAGTAAGGAAGCCTTAAATTACTTCTCTGGTTGTCTACATTTTCACCTTTCACATAGATTTGTGGCTGAAACATAAATGTGCTGTTGTAAAGTAGTTCTTAGGAATTTACCAAGTATTTTAATAATTTCTTGATTTTGAATAGCTCACTGTGGTATTTTCAAATGCAGCATTGGGATGATTGAGTGGAAATTTTTGACTGAGCTTTAGAAGACCCTCAGTTCCTTTATGATAAGAATGTAAAATAGGTAGTTCTTAGTACAACTCTTTAAGAAAGATATTTTCAATATATTTCACAAAGTGGCAGGAATGACAATGAACTTTATAACTGGCTTATCTCTAACTGACTTTTCACTCATTCTAAAGTGATAATGGGAACATTAAAAAAATGGACCAAAAGAAAAATGAAATAATAGACTGAGACTCACAACAGAAATCCTAGTGGCAAAGCATTTCTAAATGATGACTTGGATGACAGTTAAGTGACTTTATTTTCTGACTTCCATTTCCATTTAAGGCATCAATAGCCGGTAGCGCTATTGCTACTTTACAAAAAGAGTTGTCAGCCACATCTTCTTCTCAGAAGATTACCAAATCCGTGAAGGCACCCACTGTGAAGCCTGGTGAGACCAGAGTGAGAGCAGAGCCCACCCCCTCACCCCAGTTCCCCTTCACTGACACACCAGAGACTTACAAGAGTCAAGCTGGCATTGAAGTGAAAAAGGAAGTAGGGGTGAGCATCACTGGTAGCACAGTCCGCGAAGAGCGCTTCGAAGTACTTCATGGGCGTGAGGCCAAGGTTGGTCCCCGGATTGCATGCTGTTTCTCACACATCCCTATGAATCACAGCCAGACACTCAGCAGTTTGCACTACAGAAGTCAGCCGGGTGTCTTGCCTTCCTCCTTTACTATATTCAAACTTAATTTTAGTGGGACAGAGTTCTTTTTCTCAACTTATTTTTATAATTTTGCATGAGCTAAGTGTTTGTGAGATTTCCCTGATTTCATGGGCATTTTGTAAATATCCTTTGTAAAAATCATAGGTAACAGAAACAGCAAGAGTACCTGCACCTGCTGAAATCCCCGTCACTCCACCAACTTTGGTCTCGGTGAGTAAAGAAGCTGATTGTGTTGGAACATGTGCATATCTTGGCACACCATTTTAAAATGTGCAAAGATCAGTTTCTCAAACTGGGAAATGGCATTAGTGAGTTTACAAATGCTAAGTTTAAGACCATACACTATTTGGAGAGAGAAAGGGAGATTCTGTGTGGCAACCATGGGTCATATTGTCCAAAGATTTAGTGAATTTCTATTATGTGTAAGACATTAGAGAAAAGTATGGAGA
This sequence comes from Myotis nattereri, assembly GCF_964212035.1. Lineage (NCBI taxonomy): Eukaryota > Metazoa > Chordata > Mammalia > Chiroptera > Vespertilionidae > Myotis > Myotis nattereri. The sequence continues at coordinate 40,369,838 of NC_138082.1, forward strand.
TATATAAAGAGAGATGTAGCCTTCTGGAACCTTTGCCTGACTGTCAGGGAAAATGCCCAAAACAAGCAAGATAAAATACAGGCAGTGATAAGCACCTTGACAGAGGGAGGATCACAAGGAAGGATCAATTACTTAGAACTGGGGAGAGCTTAGAAAGCTTTGTTGAAGAGGCAGCCTTCTGGCTTTGTTAAGATCTGAGCATGTGAGAATCACACAGGGAATGGAGTTACCCTGCTGTGTGGCATTAATACAATTCCACCTTACTAATTAAGAAACACCTTGCATTTATTTCAACTTGGGGATATTCCCATTTCCAAAGGAATCTCTGCTAACATTTCTAGAGTCCCAATCTTAAAAAAACATTTATGGCAATTAGAATGTACTTCAAACCCCCACATAGGCCATAACATATACAGATGATTAATGAAAATGCACACTTATCAATATTATATTCTTTTTTTCTCTCTTCAGGGCTTAAAAAATGTGACTGTTATAGAAGGTGAATCCGTCACCTTGGAGTGCCACATCTCTGGATACCCATCCCCGAAAGTGACATGGTACAGGGAAGACTACCAAATAGAAAGTTCCATTGATTTCCAGATAACCTTCCAGAGTGGAATCGCTCGTCTTATGATTCGGGAAGCCTTTGCAGAAGACAGCGGGCGATTTACTTGCAGTGCTGTGAACGAGGCTGGGACCGTCAGCACATCCTGCTACCTCGCTGTGCAGGGTGAGTGGCCATATTCCCGTGTCCTTGCACACATGCTGTCACTCACTCATCACTCCCAGCGGACACTTCCTTGCACAATAGGGTCTCTGTACACTTCCCAGTGGTGTCCCCTTTTGGAACTGGCGGGGCGGGGGGTAGGTTATGGAGTCAACTTAAATTGTTATGCTAAGCAGGGGTCACCAACAAAATGGACTTAAGTGCCTGACTTTAACGAGAAACTTCTATCTTTTTCCAGTGTCAGAAGAGTTTGAAAAAGAAACCACAACCGTGACTGAGAAATTTACCACAGAAGAGAAACGGTAAAACATTCTTTTGTTAATGACCTTTTGTTCTAGTCAACCTTTGAACATCAGGGATTTGAATGTATGGGTTCACTTACACATGGGTGTTTTTCAATAAATATAATCAGTCCTTGTGTCCGTTAGGTTTCACATCTGCAGATTCAACCAACTTGGAATCAAAAACAGTATTTTCACATTCCCAACCACAGATTCCCAATGGTGAATTGAAAATGCTATTTTCAATCTGGTTGGTTGCATCTATGAATTTGAAACCTGTGGATAGGAAAAGCTGAATTTAGGGTCAAAAGATATACATGGCCCTAGCCGGTTTGGCTCAGTGGCTAGAGCGTGGGCCTGCAGACGGAACGGTCCCAAGTTCCATTCCAGTCAAGGGCACATGCCCAGGCTGTGGGCTCTATCCCAAGTAGGCAGCCAATCAATGATTCTCTCTCATCATTGATGTTTCTATCTCTCTCCCTTCTTCTCCCTTCCTCTTTGAAATCAATAGAATATATGTGTGTGTGTTTTAAAAGTTACACATGAATTGCACGGTGGCCCCTGAGCCCCACTTTGTTCAAGAGTCAATATATAGTCTTGATTTTTTTCAGTCCCTTTAGTATTAGAAAATTACAGTCCAGAAGCTAATGTGAGGAAATTCTATTCCCAGCTTTATGGAGTCAAGAGATGTGGTAATGACTGACACTAGCATCATGGAAGACCGAGCAGAGCCTGGAGAACCTGCTGCTCCTCTCTTCATTTCAAAACCAGGGGTCCAGAAACTGGTAGAAGGAGGGAGTGTGGTATTTGAATGCCAGGTTGGCGGCAACCCAAAGCCCCATGTCTACTGGAAAAAATCTGGGGTTCCTCTAACCTCTGGATATAGGTATGTTAATGGCTGAATGGTACAGAGTTCTCTGTGGTTTGCATGATATGTATATGGAGCCTAGAGAGAAGTAAATATACTTATAGCACCATTCCCTGAAGGTAGGCTCTTCACTATGGAGCCTTCATTGTGTATTTTCACATTTGTACAAAATCTTATTGAGAAACAAAGCCATGTGACAAAGTGGATAGAAGATATATTTCTTTATATTCTAGTTTGATTCATTTATAGGACTGAGGAAATAAAGAAAATGTATATTTTGACAGGTATTTTTACACATACACACACTTTTCCTGAAAGAATCTGAGACAATATTTTTTACCAAAAACACATAATTAACTCACTAAACGGTAAGAGAATAAGGGTCATGTGATGAAGAAGAAAGATAGTTATACATGAAAAGTAATGCTAATAAATTTGCTACAATTAGACATATTTGCAGACACTTATTTCCATATATCTGATTCTAGTGGTATTATATTATTTATTTTAAAGCAGTGGTTCTCAACCTTGGCTGCACATTAGAATCACCTGGGAATCTTTTTAAAATCCTGATTTCTGGGCCTCATCCTCCGGAAATTCTGTTTCTTTGTTATGGAGTGAGGCCACAACATTAGTAACAAAGAAACAGAATTTCCTGAGGATGAGGCCCAGAAATCAGGATTTTTAAAAAATTCCCAGGTGATTCTAATGTGCAGCCGAGGTTGAGAACCGCTGTTTTAAAGAGTGTTCATGACCCTCATTACTCATGTCCATGTATTTTCCACAATTTTCAGCTATCTGATAGTTGTTTTCTATGGTAGGGCTTTGTTACATGCTTAGGATCATTGAATTTTATAGCACAGATCCACATAAGGGTTATTTTAGTAACATAAGGATTATTATATGACTGAAGTTTTTGTTTGTTTATTTCCATAAAGGCACAAAGTGATTTACAACAAACAAACTGGTGAGTGCAAACTGGTGATTTCAATGACTTTTGCCGATGATGCTGGAGAATACACTATTGTTATTCGTAATAAGCATGGAGAAACTTCTGCATCTGCCTCCTTGCTTGGAGAAGGTCAGTGCAACTCTAACGAGTACCTATGTGCATGATAAGAACACAAACACATGGAGGTAGCAGGGCTGTGTGTTTGTGGAAAGGCCTGTTGCAGTACCCTGGTTCTGATACTGGTTCTGTCTCAATCACTCCCCTTCTTTGCCTCAGCCATAATAGGAAATATTTTTTATTTTTTAGCTTTCTAAATCTTTGTTGTTGAAAGTATTACATATGTCCCCTGTTTCCCCCCAATCACCCCTTCTAGCCCACCACTGCCTCCTGCCCCAGGCCGTCACCACACTATCATCTGTGTCCATGGGTTATGCATATATGCATACAAGTTCTTTGGATGATCTCTTCCCACCCACCCATCCCCGCCTTCCCTCTGAGATTTGACGGTCTATTCCAGTGATGGCGAACCTTTTGAGCTCGGCGTGTCAGCATTTTGAAAAACCCTAACTTAACTCTGGTGCCGTGTCACATATAGAAATTTTTTGATATTTGCAACCATACTAAAACAAAGACATATTTTTGATATTTATTTTATATATTTAAATGCCATTTAACAAAGAAAAATCAACCAAAAAAATGAGTTCGCGTGTCACCTCTGACACGCGTGTCATAGGTTCGCCATCACTGGCCTATTCCATGCTTCTATGTCTCTGGATCTATTTTGTTCATCAGTTTATGTTGTTCATTAGATTCCACATCTGAGTGAGATCATGTGATACTTATCTTTCTCTGACTGGCTTATTCCACTTAGCGTAATACTTTCCAGGCCTCAAAAACCATACTGGTGTTGAACTTTTCTAGTAATATTTTCTATTTGGTGGCATTCATTTGTTGCATATCATGCCTTTGACGATGAAGGGATTCTAAATACAGTTGACTCCCAGACCCAGGCAGATAGATCATATCAGTGAGCACAAGGAAGACAATGGCAAGCTGGAGAATATATGCCCTGTCTCAAGGGGGCAGTAGTGTCCTGTCTCTAGTGCAGCGGTTCTCAACCTGTGGGTCGAGACCCCTTTGGGGGGGTCAAACAACTCTTTCACAGGGGTCGCCTAAGACCATCGGAAAACACATATATAATTACATACTGTTTTTGTGATTAATCACTATGCTTTAATTATGTTCAATTTGTAACACTGAAAATAGATCCTGCATATCAGATATTTAAATTACAATTCCTAACAGTAGCAACATTACAGTTATGAAGTAGCAACGAAAATAATTTTATGGTTGGGGGTCACCACAACATGAGGAACTGTATGAAAGGGTCGCGGCATTAGGAAGGTTGAGAACCACTGCTCTACTGTGTTATTGCCAGGCACACTTGTACCAGGCTCCATGTTGCTAGAGTTTCTGATATTTTATAGAAAAGCTGGAAATCATGATTTTCAAAACTTGTAAGTAATTTGAAAAAAATAAATGTAATAGCATTCAGGCCAAACAAAATGTATGTGTGGATCACCATTATCTTTGTTTAGCTGTTCACGTTTACAGTGGACCATCCCATGCTCTGTCTCATTTGATCTGCACAACACCCCTTAAAAGAAGGTTAGGATGTTATCCCCACTTAGCAGATAAAGCACTCAAGACCCAGGAAGGTAAACTAATTGCCAAAAGCCACACAGGAAAGTAGAAAGACCTCCAGGGTACATCCCAAAGGATTGACTGCTTATATGAAATTGTTTCTACAATAGTAATAGCTGGTTTGGCTTGTTTGGTTTCGAAAATTCAATCTAATTAATATTTATTGAGTACTTTGATAGTAAAATTTGGAAAATCAGTCTTTTGGTTATCAACTTTTCCTAGTGTGGGGCTTGCCTTGAGTGAACAATGGGATGAAGGCTTTAACATAAGAGCATTAAAAAGTAACTTATGCTCTTAACTCCTAGCTGATTTTGACTCACTGATGAAGTCCCAGCAAGAAATGTTTTATCAGACACAAATGACTGCCTTTGTACAAGAACCTAAAGTTGGAGAAACAGCACCTGGATTTGGATATGCTGACTATGAAAAAGAGTATGAAAAAGAACAGGCCTTAATTAGGAAGAAAATGGCCAAAGATACTGTAATGGTCAGAACTTTTGTAGAAGACCAAGTGAGTATAAAAATAATGACCATGTAAAGCCTTTTATAAATTATACTTTCTTCCCATAATCCCCACCTTTTTTAAAAATGATTTCATTGTCAACTGATGGGGTCATATTAGACTGTTATTAATTGGCTCAGATTCACTGCTGACAAGCTTCCTTCATCTTCATGACATGTTGCACCTATGACTTTAGAAACAGATTTCATATATGCAACAAAATATGACTTTAGAAATGGGAATTTTTATATATATGCAGAAAAAGGCAAACACTAGCATGACCATGTTCATTGCTGCCAAGATCCCTTTGTTTGTATAATAAACATCTAAACTTTTGTAAGCCACACTCTTAGACTATCATTTACCCAAGACACTGCAACATGAACTAGCAAAGTTGATTGTAATGCAGATTAAAAGCAAAACAAAGAGCTTTCTAAGATTTTCTCCTAATTAGAAACTTTCATCAATCCTTATCTCTGAAACTAATATACTTAAAAGAATTTCTATCAGTGAGGATATGTCTTTTTAACAAACTATCATCTTTTTTGCTACATAGGAATTCCATATTTCTTCCTTTGAAGAGAGGCTTATTAAAGAAATTGAATACAGGATAATAAAGACTACATTAGAAGAACTTCTTGAAGAAGATGGAGAAGAAAAGATGGCAGTTGACATTTCTGAATCTGAAGCTGTTGAAGCAGGATTTGATTTAAGAGTCAAGAATTATAGGATTCTTGAGGGGATGGGTGTTACCTTTCATTGCAAGATGTCTGGCTATCCATTGCCCAAGGTAAAGTATAACCATTTACCATACCTCCATGCCACAATAAAGATACAACTAGGTTACACTGTAACTATTTTATCTACATTTAATTCACATGTACCTATTACTTGCAGATTGCGTGGTACAAAGATGGCAAGCGCATTAAGCATGGAGAGAGATACCAAATGGACTTTCTACAAGATGGCAGAGCTAGTCTGCGCATACCTGTTGTTCTTCCAGAAGATGAGGGCATCTATACTGCATTTGCCAGCAATATTAAAGGAAATGCAATCTGCTCCGGGAAATTGTATGTGGAGCCTGCTGCTCCATTCAGTGCTCCGATGTACATACCCACACCTGAGCCAATGAGCAGAATCAGGTAAGACTCATAATAATCTGGGTTGTTTAGTATTTAAATTATTTAAAATACTAAATATCCCAGTGGCAAATTGCTATTATATGTGTGGGGGGGGGGGGTAGGAAGGAGGTTTGGGGTGAATGCTGAGTGAGACAGACAGAAAACTGCCAATAATTGCCAAGAGATTTTATTTCTTGCCCCTATGTAAGATGAGCATTTTCATTACTGTAGCACACTATTCATTTTGTCAGTGTTATAACTAATATAATGAAGACGATAAGGTTTATCTAACATCTTATTTTACATGTTAGCCCTAATTTATGCAATAATGCTGCAATATAGGGATTTTTATTTCTAGTTTGAATGTGGGAACGCTGAATCTCTGCAATCCTATGAAAACTGCCTCAGTTTACCCAGCCTGTAGGGTTATCGAATCCAAGCCATTCTAGCTACAATGTAAAGATAGGATTTTATTTTCAAATATAATTTTCATGTTTTTCCTCCTGTTGGGTAAGAACATATGTTAATCTTTTTTTCTTATGCATTGGTTTATTTAACCAACCAATCTTTATTGAGATGTTTTGGAAGTGGAATCAAAATGGGTTGGTGACTAATTAAGTCAAGGTGGTGAGAGAAAGACAGTATTAAGGATCATTCTGAGATTCTGAGTCCCCAAAATATCTGGCTGTGCTAAATGACTACTGACTGGATTGAGGATCTCTGAAAAAAATATAGTTTGGGGGGCTATGCTAAAATATTCCATTTTAGATCCCAGTGGTTTGGAGGTGCCTTCTGTAACATACAGAAGTAAATTATAAAATGACATTGGTGAACAAAACATAAAGAGGTTTGTTTATTTTGCTGAATTTTCTCTATGATTCATGAAAATATTGTTTTCCTTTGTTTTCCAGATCTGTCTCTCCGCGTTCGGTGAGCAGGTCTCCTATACGCATGTCTCCTGCCCGGATGTCTCCTGCACGGATGTCCCCTGCCAGGATGTCCCCTGGACGTAGGCTGGAGGAAACAGATGAGGCACAACTCGAGAGATTGTATAAGCCAGTCTTTGTGTTAAAGCCGGCTTCTTTCAAATGTTTACAAGGGCAGACTGCCAGGTTCGACTTAAAGGTTGTGGGTAGACCTATGCCAGAGACCTTCTGGTTTCATAATGGTGAGTATGATAAGTTTCTGCTCACAAATTCTTAACCCCCCCAAAAATAAGCTTAGATGTGTTGCCCAACAATTTAAAAAACAATTTTAACCATCTGTTTTCTTTTTCATTTATTTTTTGCCAGGCGAGCAAGTCATCAATGACTATACCCACAAAGTGGTCATTAAAGAAGATGGTACCCAGTCACTGATTATTGTCCCGACAGCACCCAGTGATTCTGGGGAGTGGACCGTGGTTGCCCAAAACAGGGCAGGCAAATCTTCAATTTCAGTGACTTTAACTGTGGAAGGTATTTGCTTTTAAAATAAAAAAAGAAATCGCCTTATCACTTGGGTTTTAAACCCAGGTGTTTCAGCCCTGTTCACTCTAAATCATGACCCCTCTCTCTTTCAGCTGTGGAACATCAGGTGAAACCAGTGTTTGTGGAAAAACTGAGAAATGTCAATATAAAGGAGGGTGCCCGACTTGAAATGAAAGTCAGAGCTACGGGTAACCCTAACCCTGACATCGTATGGTTGAAAAACAGTGAAATCATTGTACCTCATAAATATCCAAAAATCAGGTAAGTTTGCTTGGGAATAATATAACTAAGTCCATTCTGCAAATCCAATAACCAAGGAAGCAACTACTACTTCTGTATGAGTGATGGTTTTTGTTTTTGTTTTTTGTTTGTTTGTTTTTTAGAATTGAAGGAACCAAGGGAGAAGCTGCCCTTAAAATTGATTCCACTGTCAGCCAAGATTCTGCCTGGTATACTGCAACTGCTATTAATAAGGCTGGCCGAGATACTACAAGATGCAAAGTAAATGTGGAAGTTGAGTTTGCAGAGCCTGAACCAGAGAGAAGATTAATAATCCCACGAGGGACATATAGAGCAAAGGAAATTGCAGCCCCAGAACTGGAGCCCTTGCATTTGCGATATGGTCAAGAGCAATGGGAGGAGGGTGACCTCTACGACAAAGAGAAACAACAGAAACCATTTTTTAAGAAAAAACTCACTTCCTTAAGACTCAAGCGCTTTGGGCCTGCCCACTTTGAATGCAGGCTAACACCAATTGGTGATCCAACGATGGTGGTGGAATGGCTCCATGATGGGAAGCCACTTGAAGCAGCCAACAGGCTTCGTATGATCAATGAATTTGGGTATTGCAGCCTTGATTACGGAGTTGCATATTCTAGAGACAGCGGCATCATTACTTGCAGAGCCACTAACAAATACGGAACAGATCACACATCTGCTACCCTTATTGTTAAAGATGAGAAAAGTCTTGTGGAAGAAACTCAGTTGCCTGAGGGCAGGAAAGGCTTACAGAGAATTGAAGAATTAGAGAGGATGGCTCATGAAGGTGCTCTTACAGGTGTAACGACAGATCAAAAAGAGAAGCAAAAGCCAGACATCGTCTTGTTCCCAGAGCCAGTAAGAGTACTTGAAGGGGAGACTGCTAGATTCCGCTGCCGAGTGACAGGTTACCCTCATCCCAAAGTCAACTGGTACCTCAACGGACAGCTCATCCGCAAAAGCAAAAGGTTCCGAGTTCGCTATGATGGCATTCATTACCTGGACATTGTGGACTGCAAATCATATGATACAGGTGAAGTCAAAGTCACCGCAGAAAATCCTGAAGGTGTGACAGAGCATAAAGTGAAACTTGAGATCGAACAGAGGGAAGATTTTAGGTCTGTCCTTAGGCGAGCTCCTGAACCAAAGCCCGAGTTTCACGTACACGAAACTGGGAAACTTCAGTTTGAGGTACAAAAAGTAGATAGACCTGTTGACACCACCGAAGCCAAGGAAATTGTGAAGTTGAAAAGGGCCGAGCGAATTACCCATGAAAAAGTGTCCGAAGAATCAGAAGAGCTGCGCAGTAAATTCAAGCGCAGAACAGAGGAAGGATATTATGAAGCCATTACTGCTGTGGAGCTCAAGTCTCGCAAAAAGGATGAATCCTATGAAGAACTCCTTAAGAAGACAAAAGATGAACTTCTCCATTGGACCAAAGAGCTAACTGAAGAGGAGAAGAAAGCCCTTGTTGAAGAAGGCAAAATCACTATTCCAACTTTTAAACCCGAGAGAATTGAACTAAGTCCTAGCATGGAAGCCCCCAAAATCTTTGAAAGAATCCAAAGCCAAACAGTGGGTCAAGGATCTGATGCACACTTCCGGGTCAGAGTCGTGGGAAAACCAGATCCTGAATGTGAATGGTACAAAAATGGTGTCAAGATTGAACGCTCTGACCGAGTCTACTGGTACTGGCCCGAAGACAATGTTTGTGAACTGGTCATAAGAGATGTGACTTCTGAGGACTCTGCCAGCATCATGGTAAAAGCCATCAACATAGCTGGGGAAACCTCAAGCCACGCATTCTTACTTGTCCAAGGTAATTCAAATTTCGTTCATTTGATGGAGCTCTCTATTTATCTATGAATATTCACTAGTGTATTTCTTTTTATTTTGTTTTTCCATTATTCTAACTTCAAATTTAATGCAATATGTGTGTGTGTGTTTTTCTCCTTTTCTTATAGCCAAGCAATTGATCACTTTCACCCAGGAATTACAAGATGTTGTTGCTAAGGAAAAAGACACCATGGCAACCTTTGAATGTGAAACTTCAGAGCCATTTGTCAAAGTGAAATGGTATAAAGACGGAGTGGAGATTCAGTCGGGAGATAAATACAGGATGCACTCTGACAGGAAGGTTCACTTCCTCTCCATTCTGACCATTGATGCAGCTGATGCTGAAGACTACAGCTGTGCGCTTGTGGAAGATGAAAATGTAAAGACAACTGCCAAACTTATTGTTGAAGGTAATAAATGATTTATTCTTTTTGTGCTTAAGTTATAAAGTTAGCCTTAATATCTGAAAAAAAATTACCTAGGCAATTTTTCCTTCATATAAAGAATTAATTGGGAATCCTATATAATAAAAGGGTAATATGCAAATTGACCAAACTACAGAATGACCAGTCACTATGACACACACTGACCACCAGGGGGCAGATGCTCAACGCAGAAGCTTCCCCCTGGTGGTCAGTGCGCTCCCATATGGGGAGCATCACTCAGCCAGAAGCCAGGTTCACGGCTGGTGAGTGCAGCTGCAGTGGAGGGAGCCTCTCCTGCCTCCGCAGCAGCACTAAGGATGTCCGACTGATATGCTCAGAAGGCTCCTGGACTACTAGAGGGTGCAGGCCGGACTGTGGGACCGCCCTCCCCCCACCCCAGTGCATGAATGTCATGCACCGGGCCTCTAGTTGGATATAAGCTCTGTAGAAAGAATCATGAACTTATACTATTAATTAAGAATATTGACAATTTGGATTTTTAATAAGCAAGATTTTATACCTTATATTTTAATGTTCTCACTGAAATATGAGTCTGTGCTTTAAAAATAATTTAAAAGTTAAAGTAATTCCTTGTTATTGAATATTTATTTCCCAGACTATCAGCAGGTAGACATTAAGAATATTCCTGATTAGTATGGAAGAGATAAGAGATATACAAGGAATGCTCCCTATGCTAAGTCTATATGAATAACTCTCCAGAGAAATTAACTTCTTTCTATCTGATACCTCAGGTGCAGTTATTGAATTTGTAAAAGAACTTGAGGACATAGAAGTTCCAGAATCATTTTCAGGAGAGTTGGAGTGCATTATATCCCCAGAAAACATAGAAGGCAAGTGGTATCACAATGATGTGGAGCTTAAATCCAATGGCAAATACTCAATTACATCTCGCCGTGGACGTCAGAACCTCACAGTCAAGGATGTGACCAAAGAGGACCAAGGAGAATACAGCTTTGTTGTTGACGGGAAAAAGACCACTTGTAAACTCAAGATGAAACGTAAGTCTTCCCGTTCCTTTTGGTTTGCAGGGAGCATCATATGGTTTATTGACAAACAATGATTATAAAATTCATTTTCTCCCCATCTTTTACAGCCCGCCCCATTGCTATCCTACAAGGACTCAGTGATCAAAAAGTCTGTGAAGGTGACATTGTTCAGCTTGAAGTTAAAGTCTCCTTGGAAAATGTGGAAGGTGTCTGGATGAAAGATGGCCAAGAAGTGCAGCCCAGTGACAGGGTTCATATTGTGATCGACAAACAGTCACACATGCTGCTCATTGAAGACATGACGAAGGAGGATGCTGGAAATTACTCCTTCACCATTCCAGCCCTGGGAATGTCAACCAGTGGGCGCGTCTCTGTCTATAGTGAGTGCAACTTACATGGTGTTCTGTGTACATTGTCAAGTGAGGTAGGAGCTTTAATAAACAGGCTTTAAAAACAGAATCTGTATTCATAAATATTGTGTCTGTGTGTTTGTGGTTTTCCAGGTGTTGATGTGATAACACCTCTAAAGGATGTCAACGTGCTTGAGGGTACAAAGGCTGTTCTCGAATGTAAGGTCTCCGTCCCGGATGTGACTTCTGTTAAATGGTATTTAAATGATGAACAAATCAAGCCTGACGATCGCGTACAAGCCATTGTCAAAGGCACTAAGCAGCGACTGGTGATTAACCGGACCCATGCTTCAGATGAAGGACCTTACACGCTGATGGTTGGCAGAGTTGAAACCAGCTGTAATCTCTCTGTCGAAAGTAAGGATTCTCCCATTTAACCTAGCATTATTCTGAGCATTCTGTGTTCCCAGTGTAATAATAACCAAGTGATTATTTTACCTTTTCCCCAGAAATTAAAATTATAAGAGGGCTTCGTGACCTTACCTGTACAGAAACCCAAAATGTGGTCCTTGAGGTTGAGCTGTCCCACTCAGGAATTGATGTCTTGTGGAATTTTAAGGACAAAGAAATCAAACCCAGTTCTAAATATAAAATTGAAGCTCATGGAAAAATATATAAGTTGACAGTTCAAAATATGATGAAAGATGATGAAGGAGAATATACATTTTATGCCGGAGAAAATATGACATCTGGAAAACTTACTGTGGCAGGTTGGTCCATTTATCATTTAACCTAAGTTCATTTGTGGGACAGTTGTTTAAACACAAAGAAGTGGTTGCTCACTTCCTGCCAAATTCCCATCAGTTTCTCACTCCCGTGCCTCTGCTTATGCTCTTCTCAAAGCCTGTAGTATTATGCTCAACACGGGCACGATCTCCCTGGATTCCAAATGTTCCTCCAGGCAGACCTACCTCACATGCTTTCCCCTCTGTGAAACCTTCCTTAATCTCCCCATTTGTAGAAGATCTTAGTCCTCCAAACTCAGGATTCCTTTATGAGTGCATCTCCCATAGTCCTTACCATAGACTTGTCTTACCCTAATTTCTTCTTCTTGCGCCAGAGTATAAGCTCCCCAAATCTGAAATTGCTTCTTTTTCTTCCTTGGGTACTCCAGTATGAGAGAGGATCAATAAAAGTTTGTTGAATTGAGCTTTATTTAAATTTTCCTACTCTAAAGATGTATTTTCTTTCATACTTTTTATGAACCCAGTGAATATTTTAAAACCATCATTCAGTGTATCTGTGTATCTCTTATGAAGTACACTATTTTCATTCAGCAGAAATTCTTTGCTTTAAAATGAAGAATCAGAAGCATAATTCAGATGTCAGGAAAAAACTAAAGTCATCATTAATTTGTTTGGTTCTTTATAATTTAAGTATTGAAGAATTGGGATATTACATTGAGATTAAATTGTGCTATCCAGGACATCTCGTATATAAGCAAGTTATATGAGAGCACTGTTTCTTATGTGGAAAGAAAGTTGCATGGTTTACATTTTATTACATTGTCAGATTTTCCCAAAGATTTGATTATGAAAAAAACTTTTGAAACAAAATTTTATGTCCTGAACTTTGATATATTTATTATAAATGACATCTTTTTAAATGTGTGAAAACAACACAAAAAAAGCACTATGAGACCTTATGTGATTTCACCCAAAATTTTAAAACTACTTACTATAGCCAGACATTGCTAGAAACTCAGAACACAGAAATGAATAAGGCATGATACTTTTTCTCGAGGAATTCACAATTTAGAGAGGGACAGATGCATCAGCAACTAACTTGCTGAAGGAGTAATTATTTCTGCCAGTGCATGATGGCATTGGGGGCAAATGGGGAGAACTTCATAGGAGAAATGACATTTGTCAAAACAGTAATTTTTAGTATATAGGAATCCCTAATCTTATAGAAACATAGATGACTTGGCCATTTTGTGTAGCAGTTTTTTCCCAATCATATATCAGATATATTCCCAGGAAAAAGTGCTTAAGAAGACTAAGTAGAATGCTTCTGAGGAAGGAGCAATTGCTGTGGTATGCTGCACATTAGGGTTCTCAGAATTCCGTATTAACTTGACAGTTGCTTTTCCTTCACAAAACCTTTCTGACACCAGCATTTTCCCTTGCTATCAGTCCTGCATCCTTAGAATAGGGGTTTCTGTGATACCTTTTTAATATAGGTTAAAATAATTGCATTAGACATTTCATGATGTTTAAATTCATGTTTTAAAATTTGATATTTTTAAACTAGGTAAGGCCAAAGATTTCTTTATGGTATAAATATTTTTAAAGGACTCACACTTGTACTTTTTTTTGTTCCAAAGGTGGGGCCATCTCCAAGCCACTCACAGACCAGACAGTAGCTGAATCTCAAGAAGCAGTGTTTGAATGTGAAGTTGCCAACCCTGATTCCGAAGGCGAATGGCTGAGGGATGGCAAACACCTGCCGCTAAGTAACAACATCAAAAGTGAATCTGATGGCCGCAAGAGGAGGCTTATCATTGCTGCCAGCAAATTGGATGACATTGGAGAGTACACCTACAAAGTGGCCACCTCGAAAACATCTGCGAATCTCAAAGTTGAAGGTCAGTGATACAATAACAGAATCATCATTTCAAATCGCGAAACATTCTTGTCAATTACCGTTTTAAATGTCAAATGGCATAACCATTTTGGATGCCATCAGTCTTCATTTCATAAAACCATTAAAAACCCTCTGAGCCTTCTTTCTGAGCCGTGTACCACAAGGTACAAATTGTTTATGAGATGTGTTTATGTGAAGAAGCATTTCTCAGGGTCCAGCTCTAAGGAATAGCTAAATTAGATGTTCTCAATTTCACTCTCCTCCAATGAATCTATTAAGCTGTTAGGGTGTGGTTCTGCAAATTTCCTCCCATTCAAGTGTAGAAAAATTATTGCCAATGTGTATTTCAAACTGGATCCCATGTTTTCCTAAACAAGCTCAGGGGTCTTTTAAAACAGAGATGCTACATCTCTGTAAAGTTTTTGGTAACCATTCACTTACAAGATGACCAGGTAATGCTCTTACTCAGGACTTCTTTTATTTAAAGATATTCTTATTTTCTAAACCAACCATACATTTGCCTGCAGCTGTCAAAGTTAAGAAGACGTTGAAGAACCTCACAGTGACAGAGACGCAGGACGCTGTTTTCACAGTGGAGCTAACGCACCCTAATGTGAAAGGTCTCCAGTGGATCAAAAATGGGGTTGTGCTGGAATCCAATGACAAGTACGATATCTCAGTCAAAGGAACAGTGTACTCTCTGAGAATTAAAAACTGTACCATGATGGATGAGTCTGTTTATGGCTTCAAGCTCGGAAGGCTGGGAGCCAGTGCCAGGCTGCACGTTGAGAGTAAGTTGACTTAGAAACACTGTACAAGTTGCCAACTCACGGTTACCGCGACATTAACCATTTCACTGAATTGCTTCAACTTTCCTTATTAGCCGTCAAGATCATTAAAAAGCCAAAGGATGTGACCGCCTTGGAAAATGCCACCGTTGCCTTTGAAGTTAGTGTTTCCCACGACACGGTTCCAGTAAAATGGTTCCACAAGAATGTGGAGATTAAGCCGAGCGACAAACACAGGCTGGTCTCAGAAAGGAAGGTCCACAAACTGATGCTACAGCATATTGCCCCCTCGGATGCTGGGGAATATACCGCTGTGGTGGGACAACTGGAATGCAAAGCTAAACTCTTTGTGGAGAGTAAGTATTAGGCAGCCCCGTGGCATTTCCCTGGATGATTACCATGTATTCATTTGTCTGTTTGATTCATCTGCTTTTAAAAGAAAATGTATTGACTGAAGTACTTTCTGATTTTCCCAAGCATTGCATATAACAAGAACCATGAAGAGCATCGAGGTGCCCGAGACCAAAACTGCCTCCTTTGAGTGCGAGGTGTCCCACTTCAATGTCCCTGCCATGTGGCTGAAGAATGGCGTGGAGATTGAGATGAGTGAAAAGTTCAAGATAGTGGTGCAGGGAAAGCTCCACCAGCTGATGATCATGAACACCAGCACGGAGGACTCGGCAGAATATACATTTGTCTGTGGCAATGACCAAGTCAGCGCCACCCTGAAAGTGACCCGTAAGTTAAAAGAAAAAAAATCTAAGGAATATCTAGGGCAGTGATGGCGAACCTTTTGGAGCTCGGCGTGTCAGCATTTTGAAAAACCCGAACTTAACTCTGGTGCCGTGTCACATA
This sequence comes from Myotis nattereri, assembly GCF_964212035.1. NCBI lineage: Eukaryota > Metazoa > Chordata > Mammalia > Chiroptera > Vespertilionidae > Myotis > Myotis nattereri. The sequence continues at coordinate 40,385,627 of NC_138082.1, forward strand.
TAGAAATTTTTTGATATTTGCAACCATAGTAAAACAAAGATTTATATTTTTGATATTTATTTTATATATTTAAATGCCATTTAACAAAGAAAAATCAACCAAAAAAATGAGTTTGCGTGTCACCTCTGACACGCATGTCATAGGTTCGCCATCCCTGATCTAGTAGATTCATTGTTATTCCATATGCTAGATGTTTTCTTCCTGATCATTTGGTCCACTGAAAAATCTTTGATTCAAAGGTCTCCTGAGAGATCGCACTGAGTTAAGCACTAGCATCTCCACCTAGATAAAATTTCCCAATTAGAGTAACAATGAAAGGCTGCCTATACTGATGCCCCAGTGTCTGTCACTTGCGATTTCTGTTCCCCTATCACTGCCATTGTTCTGTAGAGAGAGGGATACCTGGAAGGTATCATAGCTCATCTCTCTGAACTGTTGTTGCCTTGCCAGACATACTAAATACATGCCAGGTTTTCATTCTGCACCTGTTATGACCCACACTCTATTGATACAAAGTCTCCTTGGTGTCGCTCCTTCCCCATTTTGCAGCAATCATGATTACGTCCATGCTGAAGGACATCAATGCTGAAGAAAAAGACACCATTACCTTTGAGGTGACAGTGAACCACGAGGGCATCTCCTACAAATGGTTAAAGAATGGCGTGGAAATCAAATCAACGGACAGGTGCCAGATGAGAACCAAAAAACTCACCCACTCCCTGAATATCAGGAACGTTCACTTTGGAGATGCTGCTGATTACACCTTTGTGGCTGGAAAGGCTACATCAACAGCCACCCTTTATGTGGAAGGTATGACTTCATAGGTGTCCTGTCCGTAAAAATAATGTCAAACACACTGTAGAAAATGTTAGTGCATAAATTGGTGAATGGATAATTGAAATGTGGTATATCCATGCTATGGAATATTATCCAGCAATAAAAAGGAATTACTGATACATGCTACAGCATGAATGAACCCTGCGTGAAAAGGTCAATCACAAAGGATTACATTTTGTATGATTCCATTTACATGAAATTTCAGGATACACACATCTTTAGAGATATAAATTGGCCTACATCGGAGGAGAAACAGTAATAGGAGTGTGAGAGGTTATGGATGAGGGGCCCATAGTTTCTTTCGAGGTTAACTAGAATGTTCTAAAATTGATTGTGGTGATGGTTGCACAACTCTGAATGTACTTAAAGCCAATGAATCATAAACTGAAATGGGTGAATTTTATAGTATGTGAATTATGTCTTCATAAAGCTATTGAAAAGGTTAATTTTATACATGCTGTTTTCTAGCTCGTCATATCGAATTTAGGAAACACATTAAGGACATTAAGGTGCTCGAGAAGAAGCGAGCCATGTTTGAATGTGAAGTTTCTGAGCCTGACATCACTGTACAGTGGATGAAAGATGGCCAAGAGCTGCAGATTGAGGACAGGTCAGTTGTTTTATCTTACTACTTTCCAATTCCCAATTTCCTCTGAGTTGGCATACGTTAAACTTCAATTTCCATTTCATCCATAGAATCAAGATACAGAAGGAGAAATATGTCCACCGCCTTCTGATTCCATCCACCCGGATGTCTGATGCCGGACAGTACACCGTGGTGGCAGGAGGCAACATGTCCACTGCCAACCTCTTTGTAGAGGGCAGAGATGTTCGCATCCGAAGTATTAAAAAGGAGGTCCAGGTATTGTATGCATGCCACATTTTTTGAGAAATCATCAATAGTCCATAATCCATGTTTCCTATTTTAATTATTGACTTAAATTGTCTAACTACAGTCTTCTGAAGAATTAAGTCAGCTTATCCTTCCTGGTTTAGATGCTTATGCTGACATCAATTTAGGCAGTTTCCCCTCAGGGAATAAGTGAGTTCTTAGCAGCTTTCAAAGTTGTTTAATTAACTCAGCTGTAGAAACTTCACTGTCTAATGCAATAATTGACTACTTTCCAAACAGCACCGACCAGATAAAAAGCTAAAGTTTAAACTGTGATGTTCACACATCAACTGGAATTAAGAGAATTTAGAACAAGGTAGCATTTTCTCGGAGGCCGCCTGCTAGGGAGAGGCGGGATGTAGGAACTTGGCTGGGAGCACGTACTCTGAGGTCCAAGAGGAATACCAGTTTGAGCAAAGCTGTATTCCCAGTAAGAATGCTGATCGAACACCTTTGCTGTCTACTACCTATACAGAGCTGGCCCTCATGGACGCCAGTCTTCCCAAGTGATATAATGGAGGAAACATGTTAAGAGAAATACCATTTTCATTTAGCTTCATCATATTGCTCATCCAAAAAGAACTGGGTGTCACAGGCCTTAGGCAGAGTGAAAAAGCTTCATTCGGCAAGGGCTCAGACAATCTGGATATGTCCCCACCCTGTATTGTCCATCTCTGAATCTTGATAGCCTCACTTTTAAAATAGTTTCTACCTAGTCCACAAGGTTATTGTTTAAAATCAGTGGTCGCCAACTGGTGGTCTGCAGACCACTGGTGGTCTGTGAGGTCTGAAAGGTTGGAAACTGCTGGTTTAAATCACGTGAAATCAAATTGAATAGTACAGTAACTTTTAAGAGCTTTATAAGTAATAAAAAGTCCACAGATGCAAAGTATTATTTCTGTTATTATTAATTAACAAGCAAATATATATATATATATATATATATATATATATATATATATATATAGCCAGCCACCGGAATGAGATAAAGACCAGGACAACTGGTAGCTATATTGCCCACTGTAGCCAACAAACAGCTGGATCAGGGGGTGGGGCTGGCTGACCAACCTCCTGAAGCCCCTACCCTGCCCTGATGGCCCCCACCACCCCAATAAAGGGTAGGGCAGGTGGGCCAACTGCCTGTGGCCCCTCCCCCCAGATGGCTCTGCTCCTGATTGGCCTCCCACCCAATGGGGGCGGGGGGGGCTACCAACCAACCTCCAGCCGTCTTCCAACAGGCCCAGCCTGGATCCATGCATGAATTCATGCACTGGACCTCTAGTTTAAGGATAAAATCATTGCCTCTTTGGGCAACCTCTTCAGTGTAGGTGTAAGCATGATTCTCCACAAAAGAAGTCTGGGTACCATTTTCCCAGGGATGACAGGAAAAATTAGAATGTGCTTTAACCAATCAAGTTATTATATCATATTGTATAAGTTTTGCATGGTTAAAAATGAGCACTTTTAAGAACAGGTTAACTGAAAGGATACCAGGGCTTCAATATTCTTTTTTATGTTGCTTCATCTAAAGGTTATTGAGAAACAACGTGCTGTTGTTGAGTTTGAGGTCAACGAAGATGATGTTGATGCCCACTGGTATAAAGATGGCATTGAAATCAATTTCCAAATTCAAGAACGACACCAGTATGTTGTAGAGCGAAGAATCCACAGGATGTTTATCTCTGAGACCAGGCACAGCGATGCCGGTGAATATACCTTCGTGGCAGGAAGGAACAGGAGTTCTGTTACCCTCTATGTCAATGGTAAGTAGAGATATTAACATGTTTTGTGGATCCGTCTGGAATAACCCTCCCCTTTAAGTTACTAAAGTTCTGGTAGTTTCTGTGTAATTCTAAAGAACCTATAGTACTCATGTGGTTACATCTATTTTTTTTTTTTACATTACACCTGTGGTAAGGAATGGCAGCTGTTAAAAAGAGAGCTAAGAAGTCATTCCTGAAAAGCACCTGACAGCTAGATTTATATTGATTGGTCAACACTATTGAACACCCACTGCATGTCAATTATACCCCAAATGGGTTTCTAGATATGGATTCAGCCAGTTGTCTGCCCTAGATCCTAACTGCTTACGTACTGGCAGCACTACCAAGTGTAGAAGCCTTTCCAGCTTCTAGTCTGCAGTGCCTGGGACAACCCAGAGGTCCTCCCCTGTGATACCGCAGAGAGCCTAGGGAGCCACAGGCCACGTGGAACGGGGTTCTCTCTGCCCCAAGCTCTAGGGCAAGGGACTCTTACTTCAGAGGGGAATTTCCCATGCTACCAGCTCCTAGGAGGAATACCACTAAACCACACACTTTGCTCATTAGAAACCTTAGAGCTGAATTTCAGGCTGGCCTAGATCTGAGACTAAGCTAGAAACACAGAAAAAAATGGAACCTCCTTCCCTATCCTACCTACATCCTTCCTTATCTTGGGCCATAACTGTCTGAACAAATACCAGTGAGGGAAATAGAGGGACACTAAAAGTAATCTCGTTTCAATTGAATCATATTGCCAACATTCCCTTGGTCCCTAAGAGACCAAATGGTCCTGGTGTCCAGTTGTTATTTCTATACTAGAGGCCCGGTGTATGGATTCGTGCACCGGTGGGTTTCCTCGACCTGGCCTGTGCCCTCTCTCAGTTCAGGACCCCTCAGGGGATGTCAGATAGCCAGTTTCAGCCCGATCCCCGCAGTATCTGCCCCCTGGTGGTCAGTGTGCATCATAGCAACTGGTTGACCAGTCGTTTGGTCGTTCAGTGGTTCAGTCGCTTAGGCTTTTATATACATAGATTAGTAGTGGGGAAAATGAGGCACAGAGAAGAAAATCAGTAACCAGCTTCACAGAAGTCATTTCTCTTTATCCCTGTGTTCTGTAGATTACCCAGTTCCCTTCACTCATCACAACACTAAGAATGTGTTTTTATTAGCATAACAGGAAAGCTGAATTTAAAATATACATAAACGTTTAACTACATCTGAAATAATATTCACTCATTCTTTTATACGTATAAACACACTTCACTGGCACCTGTATATAAAGAGATGACTATGACATATACACAAATATTTATAAAACAAACAAAACTGAATGAGATGAGCCATTTTACTCTGTGATGTGCCCAAATTACTTTTAAAAATAAATAGCATGTGGAAGTTGTTCTAGAATTCTTTAGGGTACTGGCCATCACTACACCCCAACCCAGACCCTAACCAGAAACAGGGGTAATCATGTTATGTTGACACTTTCAGCACCCTCTGCCGCCATACAAAATGTTCAAAGTATCTTTCTAAAGCTATTCCCTCTACTTGAGGACAGCATTCCAAATGTGTCCCCCCCCCCCCCCATCCCTGCCCCCTCTTAGCATCACCAATGTCCTAATATCCTGAGGCAAGCAAAGATGTAACAATTCCGAAGTTTTATTTCCAGGCGGGTAACCACCTGGCAACAAATTAATGTAGAGTTTCATGGGCTCTCCCGTGTTTTTGCACTTTTTCACGAGCTATTTGTTTTCATTTACTCTCAGCTCCAGAACCACCGCAAATTCTGCAGGAGCTCCAGCCGGTTACTGTGCAGTCTGGCAAGCCTGCTCGCTTCTGTGCCGTGATCTCTGGCAGACCACAGCCCAAAATTTCCTGGTACAAGGAAGAGCAGCTGCTTTCCACTGGCTTCAAGTGCAAATTTCTCCACGATGGGCAAGAGTACACCCTTCTGCTCATTGAGGCCTTCCCAGAGGACGCAGCCGTGTACACGTGTGAAGCCAAGAATGACTATGGAGTTGCCACAACCTCAGCTTCGCTCTCCGTGGAAGGTAGGAATGTCTTGCTGCTTCTCAGCTTACAATAAAACCGAAGAAACTGGATTTTGCATTCTCCCGGTGCATTTAAAAATACAATTTGGAGCTCATGGAAGTAGATTGCTACCCAATTGGGAACCCTGAAAGTGTTGCACTGTGAGATAAATTATGATAAATCGGCATGCTCTGTTCTGTGAGGCCTGTCAGGTGACTCAATCATGATAAACCTTGTGGTCCCTTTCTTTAGTTCCAGAGGTCGTGTCTCCTGACCAGGAAATGCCCGTTTATCCTCCTGCCATCATCACCCCACTTCAGGACACTGTCACTTCTGAGGGACAGCCCGCTCGATTTCAGTGCAGGGTTTCTGGAACTGGTAGGTTTACAGGCAACAGTGTCCTTGCTAATATTCACAAATAATGATGTGTGTGTGGGGGGGGGGGGGAGGGGGGGGGCGGGTAGGGGTGGTGGTTGTCACCTTTTCCTTCATCACAAACATCTCTCATGCATAATTTAAGGTTTAATGGGGCTCATTTGCAGAAGACTTATTTGAATTATTGAATTAAAAATTAAATCAGTGTTCTTCGATATTGGACTACACACCTATTAATAAATAATTAAAGTGGTCAATTTTGTTATTTTTAAATACAATAAGAAAAGAATGAGATCAGTATTTTCCACTGTTTTAAACTTCAAAAAAATTTCATGTTTCTTTATGATTATAGTTGCACTTTTGTTATTTATTAAATACTAAGGGCCCGGTGCACTAAATTCGTGCACTGGGTGTGTGTGGGGCGGGGGGGGGAGAGTGTCCCTCAGCCCAGCCTGCCCCCTCTCACATACTGGGAGCCCTCAGGCGTTGACCCCCATCACCCTCTGATCGCCTGATTGGCCCCTTGCCCAGGCCTGATGCCTCCGCCAGAGGTGTCAGGCTTGGACAGGGAACCCCCATCTCCCCCCGATCACTGGCTCTGGCCTCCGCCCAGGCCTGAGGCCTCTGGCCCAGGAATCATGCCTGGGCAGGGGACCCCCACCTCCCTCTGATCGCTTGCTCCAACCCCCGCCCAAGCCTGACGCCTCTGACCCAGGCTTCAGGCCTGGGCAAGGGGACCATCATATCCCCCCAATCCCCGGCTCCGCTCCCCACCCAGGCCTGATGCCTCAGCCAGAGGAGTTGACCCTCATCACCCTCCGATCACCAATCACCGGATCGGCCCCTTGACCAGGCCTGAGGCCTCCGGCAGAGGTGTCAGGCCTGGGCAGGGGACCCCCAGCTCCCCGCGGTTGCAGGCTCCGCCCCTGCCCAGGCCTAACGCCTCTGGCCTAGGCATCCAGCCCGGGCAGCGGGGACCTGCAGTGGCAGCGGGGGGCGCCGCGATCGTGGGCTTTGCTTTAGGCCCAGGCAAGGGACCCCTAGCTCCCGGGACTGCCAGCTTCGACCGTGCCCAGCTCCCATCGCTGGCTCCACCCCTACTTCCTGCTATCACTGGCCAGGGCGGCAAAGGTGCCTGATTCTCCGATCATGGCTGGGGGGCAGGGCAAAGGCGGCCCCAGGGCCGCCTTTGCCCTGCCCCCCAGCTCTTAGCTCCCCCCTGGGTTTCCGATCACTGTCAGTGGCAGGGGGCTTCTTCCTGCTTTCCCTTTCGCCTCCCTGCATTGTGCCTACATATGCAAATTAGCCGCCATCTTGTTGGCAGTTAACTGCCAATCTTAGTTGGCAGTTAACTGCCAATCTTAGTTGGCAGTTAACTGCCAATCTTAGTTGGCAGTTAATTTGCATATAGCTCTGATTATCCAATGAAAACGGTATCGCCGTACGCCAATTACCATTTTTCTCTTTTATTAGTGTAGATAATAGAAACTATAGTTATTGTGATATTAATTATAATAGCATTTATAAAGGATTCAAAAGAAGGGTCTATTTATATGGAAGACATTATTAAGTCTTTCGGTGTTTGTGTGGAATGATGTATTATCCTGTAGTGGTTAAAGGAAGGGTTTTATGGTCAGAGAGGTTGGATTTGAATCTTGGCTCCACTGTGTGACCCTAGGCAAAAATATGATTTTCTCTGGTTCTCTTTCCCTTGGGAATAAAATGAATATAATATTGCATTCAATCTTAGAATGTACATTTCATGAGGCCAGGGATTCTGTCTTAGTACCTAGAACCTGGTGCCTGAAAAGCAGTAGCTACTTGAAGAGAAATTCCATGAGAACAAGGGGGTGACTTTTGTTCTAAAATAGCTCCGTATGTAGTAGATACTCAATAAGTAATTATTGATTGGACAAATTAACGGTTGTTGAGTGATTAATACTAATCACTTAAGACTATTATCAGGATTACGTTAGATAACCCAACTCAGCACTTAGCACAGTATCCATCATATAGTAATTCCTCAATCTGTTAGGATTTTCCAATTTTATTTTAGAAGACGTTTATTACAGCCAGGACAGTAAAAGGAGGAAGGGCCTAGGATAACAGGAGAGGGACTAGGTGGGGAAATGAACCTAGGCTGGGCTGCTTTGGCTCACTAAGAGGTCAGAGAAAAGGGGGCCTTGAAGACAGGTTCAGGGGATGTGCCCGGGACAAACTGCCACTGCCCTTTGCTGCCCTGGTCGCAAGCCTATTGGGTCCCTTAGAGTTTAGGAGAGGTACACCTGTGGTGGAAGAATGAGAGGAAGGGAAAGGCAAGGGTGTGCTTCAGGGAGGGCCAATCAGTTCGGATTTTTAATTGGGGCATACTACTCAACTACCACCAACCCTTACCCTTACCCCAGGAGTTTGACATTGGTAGAACGAGACAAAATGCTTGGAGCCATTTCAAACCAATTATTATTGTAGACTGGCCTCAGAAAGGGGCAACATAAACCAACTTCATCCAAAATGAAAATCACTCTCGTATTTACTTGGCTTTTCTATACCACCACCAGAGGAGAATTCTCAAAGCGTGGACATCTCATAGCACTCCTAATAAGTTTTATTGTTTTGTTTATTATGTTTCTCCCATTACTTTATGACCCAGCATTACATCGCTGAAAGCTATTTTCCTAAACAAGTTAGTATTTCAATTGGCTGCTATGTCCTGGTGATTTCCTTCTCTGGCATGGAGATGCTGATCTAGAAACTAAATGGAGTTGTTTGATTTTATGAGCATAATTAAAGGATATAATGTATGCAAAGCACCTATAGGCATGACTGGCAAGTGACTTGTGCTCAATACATTAATTTTATTATGGACATAGAGAAGACTTATAGAAACATAAAATTCTGGTATTGTGTGACCAACATAGCCTTTGTCATTTCAAAGCATAGTATTTGAAAAATATTAGGTATCAAGAAATGTGGACTAATTTGATAATATTCTATTTACACATTAAATAAAAATACATTTTAGTATCAAATTCACTAAAGCTACACTAATTAATTTATTCATTCATTGAATTTTTGGGAGAAAATTTTCAAATAAATATACATATATGTGGATTGTCCAAAATAGTATAAAGTCTTAACAATATTTGTATAGTGCTTTGTACTTAATAAATAATATTATAGTTTGCCTTTAAGGCAGTGGTTCTCAACCTTCCTAATGCCGCAACCCTTTAATACAGTTCCTCATGTTGTGGTGACCCCCAACCATAAAATTATTTTCATTGCTACTTCATAACTGAAATTTTGCTACTGTTATGAATCGTAATGTAAGTATCTGATATGCAGGATGTATTTAGGCGACCCCTGTAAAAGGGTCATTCGACCCCCAAAGGGGTCGCGACCCCCAGGTTGAGAACCGCTGCTTTAAGGTGTTGCAAAAATACATTTGACATCCTTTATGAGACTCTGAAGTAGAAAAAGAAAAAAAATCTCTTTTCTATAAGATTGACGTCTTTAATTGTTTGAATAGCTCATCAATTCATGAAACTATTAACTATCTATATGTGGCAAAACATATAAATTTTAACACCCTCTTGAAAACGTATTTTCTATATGACAAAAATTCATTAAAAAAAATGCCCATCGAAAAGCTTACCAAAAGTACATAGTTTCATGTCCTCAGGATTGAAAATATTTAGACAACTTTCTCTGACCAAGGATTTATTGCCTCAGGAAATGAAGCGCAGCCCTGCCTTCTAGAAATTGGAAAAAATTATGAGGCTTCAGAAGCCTCACTTGCACGTTTGGGGGAACTCAAAACTTGCTAATTGGGGAACATAGTCCTGAGCAATCTGGTGGTGCTTTCCCAACAGAAAAATATTGTCTACTGAAGGTCTCTGGTGCCACCTACTGGTAGAAGAGCTAGTGGGAAAAGTAGAGTTTTAAAACGTGTTTATCAGTGTTTATTTTACAGGTGAGTCAGAATCATTTGGAGGCTTACATAGTGACAGCTAGCTAAGTGAAGTGATCAGTAATTTTTGTAGTAATGATGAATGCCCATTTTCCACTTAAGCATCTATTCAGCTTTAGTCTGCCAACATTTGTGTTCCTGCTATTGAGACATTGCCCTAGGTCTCGGGGATACCAACACCTGGCTTATGCCTTCATAGAGCTCAGTGTGAAAGTGAGGAGGTGCACAACTACATCCCAGGGTTGTAAGTGTTGTAACATCCCATGTACTTAGTGCTCTGTGTCTGGGAGACAGAGAAAGATGCATGGACTGAGCATCGAAGAATCAATAGGGTCATTGAATACAATGGCGTTCCAAGCAGAGAAACATATTGACAGTCACTTCAGGTGCTGGAAATGACAAGTGGTTTAAGTATGGTTGGAAAGTGATGTTATGAGTGAGCAAGAAGGCTAGGGTCAGATACTAAAGTGTTTGGTATTCTCTGCTTAGGATTTCAGAGTTGGGGGTGAGACTGGAGTTAAGGGACCAGGGGAGAGGCCATCACAAGGTGTAGAGAGTGTTGACAAGGCCCTCAACTAGGGGAGTCGGGAGAAAGAAGGGAGTAAGTTGTAGAATTCAGGAGGTAGAGTGACAAGATTAGGAACCAAAGACAACGATGTGGAGAGGTTGAGGAGCAAGGGCAGTGGGATGATCTCATCAAAGCAACAAGAGGCCAATGACCAACACAGAGAGTGGCATCCCAGTCAGAAGTGCCAAGTCCATTGCCAAGAGAGGTCTCACCTTTTAGCTCATTGATGATTGGCAATTCATATCGGCCCTACTGCTTCTTTCAGTTCACCAAAGGAAGGAGTTGTAAAAATGAGCAGAGAACTTCACAGGGTGTGAACCAAACTCTTCAATCCTTCTATTTCAATTGACAATTAAACAAACTAACTAAATAGTTGTAGGATGATTGGGTGTGGCTCTGTCTTTTGACATGTTATTTAAGGCACCGCTGACCCCTTCCATGATGTTAGACATTCTTATTTTACTGACTGACTTGTGCCACTGGTTTATAAAGCATTTTCAGAGGTGTAAGCCATTTAATTTACATATCAATCTTATGCAATGAATTATTATGCATCTCATTTTACAAATGAGAAGACTGGTCCAGAGGGATTATATGACATGTCTAAGATCACACAGATGGTAAATTATAGTGTCAGGATTCCATTTTCTGCCTTTTGTTGTTATCTAAATGAAAAGATTTGTTTATTTAAAAGGAGACCCTGTAGTTTATAAGCAACTCAATACCATCATGGGAAGGAGGGGAACCTTCATAAACCAACATTAGCAATAACCACAAACAAATGCGAGATGGTCTGGCTATTAGAAGATCCATATGGTTGGTATTAAGATAAGGAAGTTATATAGTGACCATACTCCAAAAATAAGATGGCTTTGATTTTGGCTTTTAAAAGAAATAACTAAATTTAAATCCACTCTTGATTTATAGGGTTATTGTTTTAATGTCAGTATAATATTTTTAAAGTGGCTGTCATGTTAACAACATAATAATGTTACTTTATCTCTGCTTTCATGTTTTTATTTTCTATCATTTTAAGATAGTTTAATTCTTTGTGTAAAAATAGCTAGTTTTATTAGTAATCACTATTGCTACTACCTTGGCAAAAGCCAAATATAACCAGGACAACAAAATTCCATGACTCTTTCAACTTAAAAATTATTTTCAATTTAAAAAATATTTTCTGTGGTGCTGAGAACTTTCGATGCTTGTTCCTTGGTAATTAAGAAAATGAAGGTATGTGTTTTCATTCAGCCTATTTTAGACTTTGTGGGATGTTGATCTTTTCAGCTCTTTTTGATTGATTTTTCTGCACACCAGAAGTGCACGTTTTCTTCACTTCCTGTCCCAGTAGGCAGCCACAGCCCAGATCAAATTCTTTATAATGACTGTTTCTCAGAGCTCTCTTGTTTTCAAGGTCACTAAGCATGTCAACATCTTTCCCTGCTTCCACGGCATGACATGCAAATGGTTATTAAAAGAATATAACTAAAATTATAAGTTTTCAAATATGTCAACCAGTTTATAAGCTGAATTTTTCTACAATTGTGTTTCCTTGGTAAATATGAAAAGAAATCATATAAGGGCAGATTTGGTATGCCTAAAAGAAAAGTTTAATGTTATGAAGATAAATGTGAAATGTAGTCACCAGTATAATCAATGCAATATGTTTGCAGGTAAATTGAAAATATCCACCTGTTTTTGTGATTTAAATATACATTTTCTTCTGTACTACAGATCTAACAGTGTCCTGGTACAGCAAGGACAAGAAAATTAAGCCATCTAGGTTCTTCAGAATGACTCAATTTGAAGACACTTACCAACTGGAAATTGCTGAAGCTTATCCAGAAGATGAAGGGATTTATACTTTTGTTGCTAATAATGCCGTAGGTCAAGTATCAAGCACAGCCAACTTGAGACTGGAAGGTAGCGTAAAACAACTTTAAGAATCACATTTCAATATAGATCTAAGCTCATGTCAGTTAACAATTACTAAAGATTTCATGTAAATCATGGTTGGTCCTATCATCCTCTCTTAATGCAACTAATTGTGTTCATGTCATATGTGATAGTCTCACTTTTCATCTCCTCCTTCTCATTCTGAGTCACATCCCATTCCTTTGTTATTTTGCCTGCTTTGTCTCCATGGTGTTTTGTGATGTGTTGCTCTCATCATCAGCTTTCATGCTTCCTGATAAGCATGTATCAGAATGGGGATAAATGTACTTTATAAAAATGGGTACATTTGTTTCTCATTTGGCTAGGATAAAAATTTAAATTTATTTTTTAAAATCTAAGAGTGTAACCATCCCGCATTGTGTTCACATAATCCTGGTTTCACAGAAGTGACAGTGGGCAATTTCAGGTCTGTACACCAGTCAACTGTACTCACCATCATTCAAAGAATGCCTGAGAGTTGAGAGGCACAGTCCTAGGAAGGTTAAACATTTCTGTTACTTGAGTCTCTTAAATTGCAATCAGAAGCACTTCTTTGATGACAGGAGAGGAGTGGGGGTTTGGGGGGGGGTGCATTTTGACTCACCAGGAGATAACAATATATTTTTACAGAGTCCTTTTCCTGAGCTAATTTATTCTACATAGTATTGAGTATATACAAATATATAAGGATTTAGGGCAAATTTTGATTTTTTTTCTTCAATTGTTAACACCTATTATAATAACCAGATGTTTCCTAATAATCAGTTTAAAGTGGTTTTCAAAGTAGAAATGCTGGTTTTACAACCAGAGAGGAAAAAATAAAACCAGGAAACAAGAATACCTATATCAAATCGCGTACTCCACTACTGCCTTCTTGAACAATATGGTGACGTTCTTTAGACTGTTGATGTCTCAGCTTGTTTGTCTGGAAAATGCAAGTGAACTTGTATGACTGAATCCACAGTGCATACAGTGACCAGGCATCAGGACTGGACTGGATTCCAGTCCACTGTGGAAATTTGCCCCTGATCTGCAGACAGTTCCACATGAGGTCCGGTTTCCATGCAGGGCACAACATTAAAGGTTGGCATGCTTCTTTTCAGGATTTAGCAAACTTGAAGAAGTTACATCCAACTCCCAATGGCATGTCTCTTCATCATTTTCACTTAAGAAGGAGTCCCTTGGCCAAAAGCCCATCTTCATCCAGCCTCTATCAAGCCTCAGGGTGCACAGCGGGGAGACAGTCAGATTTCATGCAAGGGTTTCTGGCATTCCCAAACCAGGAATCCAGTGGTTTCATAACCAGCAGCCAATTCTACCAACAAAAGATGTAGTTTTCCATTTTGAGGAATCCACAGGCATGGCTTTAATGCTTATAGTTGACGCTTACTCAGAGCATGCTGGGCAGTACTCTTGCAAAGCAGCCAATAGCGCTGGGGAAGCCACTTGTGCAGCTACACTCACAGTGACTCCGAAAGGTAAAGCCCAACGTGCTTCAAAGACTTTGATTTGCTGCCTACCTCCTACTCCCTCTGTTACTAATGAGAGTCTCAGCTGTTTGTCTCATTGCATATTATGGCAGTACCTACTTTACTAATAAAGTAACACCCAACAAGCCCCACCACCAAGGTCTCAGTTACGGGCTAACCTATGTATCTTAAGTCTGACATTAGTAATTATGCGTTCTGTGCATTACATTAGTAATCATTTTGTTAGACGTCAGTGCTGCTTAACATTTAACAGCATCTCATCATTGCATCGTTAGTGATCTACTTACCATATATGTTTTTACAAAGCATATCGTGAAGAGCGGACAAAGTTCTTGGGGGGGGGGGGAGTGTGAGGGAGAGAGGAAGAGAGATTGAGATTGATTGATTCTGGATAACTGCAGTAACAACAGAAGAAAGAAGCTAGACACTGTATGGCATCTGCATGAGCCTTCATCATCCATTCATCATGGGATTGCTGGGAATGAGTTTTCCTTTGTGTGAAGATCCTTAGGGCCTACTGCATCTGGCATGTTGCTTCCAAGCGACAATGATGTCTTTCATCTTCATCTCCATGCCATTTTGTGTTACTAACCTTGCCAAGTGACAAAGCTTCGATCTTAATATTCTTTTCTTTTTTTCTTGTCACTTGATTATACAGTGCAAGCCCTAGCTAGGCAAAGTTCTGGGAAAGATGTAAGAGAGTCCACCACGTCCCAGGCAGTGGCAGATTCCTCTTTCACAAAGCAAGAGAGCAAAATATCCCAAAGCGAAGTTAAGTCATTTCAAGGATCATCATATGAATGTGAAGTGCAGGTTTTTGAAAGTATATCTCAAAGTTCCACCCACACAGCTGCATTTGTGCAAGCTGTAGGGTCGCACCATCCCGCATCCCTTTCACAAATTGCAGAAAGCACTGAGTTATCTGATAAATACTCTGAAGAGACGATGGATGAGGCGCCAAAGATTCTTCTGCATCTTCAAGACCTCTCTGTAAAGTGCGGCGACACTGCTCAGTTCCTCTGTGTTTTAGAGGATGAATCTTCTGTTGGTGTAACCTGGACTCATGAAGGTGTAAAGATAGAGGAATCTGAGAGAGTGAAGCAGACACAAAATGGAGATACTTATTTCCTTACCATATGTAATGTTCAGCTGGTAGACCAAGGATTGTACAGCTGCACAGTACACAATGAGTATGGAGAGAAGACATCTTCAGCAGTACTAAGCATAGAAGGTGGTTATTTGATTTCTAGCTATGACTTGCTTCATTCATTTCATCCTCATCGCTTTATGCAGCTTTTCTGCCATGCAAATTGAGTATATTAATTAGAGTATCTCTAAATTAGTACGTTTATTCATCAATGGCTTATGAAAGTTGGCCAAGTCATTGGCCAAACTTATTAAGAACATTTAACTTTCCAGTCTAGATTTAGGAAGTACAACTAGCAGATCCAGGTTCAGGAAGTTAAGGTTCATTTCACATGGGCTGCCTTTTCTAATCTTGACCAAATGTGCCACCTAGGGAGTGTACCAAAGAAGGTTAAGATGTTATGGTTCCAGTATTTATTGAGTATTTATTTTTGTGCCTGACAGTATGCTACACTTAAATGGAATTGTTTTAGTAATAGGAGGCTCAAAATTTCTCATTTGCCCTTTGGGTTCAGATCTGGAGGTTCTAGCTATTATAAGGAGGCCATGAAAATGTCAAAATGGGCACTTAAAATAATAGGTCTGGATCAAATTAGTCATCTCTAGATATTTCTCAATAAATCATGCTGCTTTTGTAGCCTCAGATCTTCTGGGAATTGTAGAGTTATCTCATGGGGAAAATCATTATTTTGTTATTATTATGCTTGATTCTCCCCTGTGTCTGGAAAGGCCTGAATAAATTTGGGCTAATGATAGCTTCTTCCTCTTATCTGTGGGCTTTCCCTTTAGATGCTAATGATATAAGAAAAAATTCTTCAGGTACTAGAAGCCCGTGCTGTCTATTTGCCAACAAAGGAGCTTCACTGAATCCATGGAAGGAAGCTGGGTGAAGTTTGGGCATCGGCAGGGGTCTATTGAGAACTGTGGCCTCAGGTTCTTCCGGATCTGACCATACTATTTTTTAGTTGTTAGACATTAGCAGGGGCAAAGATACAGTGCTATGTGCACAGCCCTCTCTACCCTAAATTTCGAAATTGGCTCATTAGTTCACTTAATGCATCTACAATATTCACTCACACACACCAAGAAAGGCCTTTTTTTCTTTCTTATGCTGGCATTTTATTCTATAGCTATTTCTGGTTGTATTTCTAACGTCCATGACTGAGATCTAGTTATGCAAATGAGGTGGAAAATTCCACCATCCGGAGACTTGACCACAGCTGCTGGCAAGCACAGTAATCACAGCTACTATTTATCCGGAGTTGTTATCTACACGTCTTGTAGGTGACAACTGTGACAGTTTCAGCAGCAATATAATTGGGAATCAGCTGTGCTGTGGAGGTAGGAGAAATGTAGGTCTTTCAACTTGTTTCCTAAAGAACCTAGTGTCATAGTACAGTACTTGAAAGTCAAGTTCCCAGAGGGCATTTGCTTAGACATTTCTGCCCCAGGAATTCCAGTTCCAATTAAATATTATTAAAGTGTTCTTGGAGAATGAACACTTTTTTTTTTCTTGGAAATTCCAGACGGCCTTACTTGTACTTTAAAAAGTTAAAACATTTTTAAGTGTTTGAGGGGTGAAGGATCAGGCACAGTTGTCCAATGATCTAAAAGAAGGCAGTTTTTATACACCCCTCTTTTATTCCGGCCTGATAACTTTACATAGGCTACCCAGTCATCCACAAAGGCCGAGTAAGAATGAAAAACCCCAGAAGTCAGTTTGTGTTGAGTTCTTATGTGCATAGCAAGCATAGCTATTTCATATATTAGTTTTGGGACTAATGTGCCGCTTTCCTTCTCATCCTAATGACATTCCATCTTCTCTAAATTCAGCATGTGTTTTCCTCGTACAAACACAGCTAATTGATTCCTTTTCCTAACTTTATTCTTACCTAGCAAAGAAATCGCAAACCAGAGCAGTTACAAAAATCACCCTTGGTTCAAACACTAAAAGTTTTAAAACATTCAGAGTCACAAATTAAAACAACCTGTGAAGTAAAGAGAGCATCGTCAAAGAAAACATCAAGTTTGTCATTCACTTCATGCCAAAGACAACAAGGAACTCAGAAGCCCACTGACATAATGCCACACGAACTGAGAGATGAGAGTGGTACCAGGGCACCTGCCTCTCTGAAGAAGCCACCCCAGAGATGATTGTGTCTAACTAAAGACTGTTCCTTTTCCTTATGTAATAAAAGCTATTTAGAGTGGATGACTCTTTGTTTTGCTTCTTACTATGTAATTGAACTTCAGGTAGTTTGACATTTTAAAGGTGGTTTAAACCAAAGGGGTATTTATTACTAGCTGAAAATGCTTAATTCTGCAGGAAAAACTGAGAATAGCCATCAACTAAATGTGGCATGTTAAAAATGCATGTCCCCTATAAATGTGACTTCATATCTTACCAAGTGTTCAGTCGATAAGACATTTTTTAAAAAGAATTTTCCTTTAGCTTGTGGATTGCTTTTCCGAATGCATGTAAAAGCATGAAGAATTATAGAACTAAATGTGGAAATTTCATAGAAAACAAAAAATAAAAATGCTTTTAAATCTTTCTGCCAACATTGTCATGTACTTTATCAGTTCATTGATTTGTTTGGCATGAATTGTTTGATGCATTTGGTGGATATAGTTTTCTATTATAATAAAGATAAAGTTATAATTGCATAAACCATATATTAAGGCAGAAAGTATATGGAATTAACCATTAAATTTTTTTATGTTTTTTTCCATTTTAGCCTATGAATCAATTTTACACGAGAGGATTGAAGAGCAGATTGAGGTGGAGATGAAAGGTATTATTACATTGAATATGAGATTTAAGTAGAAATTCTGAAGGATTAATAGAATTCTTAACTGCCTTCTTTCATTTACTATCATTGAGAAAAATGACATAGATGTATAAATATATCTCTTAGAGAATATATTACTATGTCGCATGCCTGGTTTAGTATGCTGATGGTTACATGCATTTCATAGTATTTTGTTTTACAGTAATTTAAATTCTCGAATTTAAAATTTACCAGCCGTATCATTTTCATGTTTGCAGCCATTTTCGAAAGCGTGTATTAGAAAAAGTTGGAATCTTAATGCATGAAATCATGAAATAGAAGTTTGTTTTCGAAATCACAGTGAATTAAATTGAACAGTAGACAATAACCTAGGTGTCGTTCTCAGAATGCAATGTCATGAATGAATGATGATTGAAATGCTACTTGATTTAGGGTGTGTGAAAATGTTACATTCCCATCTGGTTTACACCTCATGCTCATACATCATTTTAACATTGATATGTCTCTTACACTGGCTTGCAGATAGCTGCCTTATGTGATCCTTATTGCCTGCTTTTCTTTGTATAACGTTGTGACTATATGGCTGTATTAGTTCGAATAAACGCCTTCTTATTTTATTTTAGCTATTTATGGTTATGGTTCTTGTATATATATATATATTTAAAATAGTTAATTATTAAAAATTTAATCTACAATCAAAAGGATCAGAAAGGGCGTTTATTTCACTCTCTGCAAGTCAGGTAAGATTTTCCTCTTAGCCATTAAAGGAACAAAGTTTTCCTGCTCTCAAAACAAATATGCACAGGAACATGTTATTTTCAAATGCATTTTTGCTTGTTCAAGAAGAAATTTCAGCAGTTTGAAGAAAAGACCAGACAACGAACGATTTTCGTGTCAGAATCTTTTAAACAGAGCATGGTGTTGCGTTTATTCGAACAAATATGGTGAGTGAATTTTTCTATGGATTTGTGAGAATCTGTAGCATGCATTTTATTTCATTTCTATTTTGCAATTTCATTTATTTTCAACTTTTTCAAATACTATGGAAAATAGTAAAATGCTTTATAATTTAATTTCTTTTCAGAATTACTCTCCGAGGAAGAATCTGAACTTTCAGAAAGAGATACACGTGATGCCTTTTCAGATTCTGAAGATGTAGACCAGAGCTCTATGGCTGCTAAAAGATATGCAAGTAGAATATTATCTACAAGCTCCTGGCCTGAATATTTCAAGCCTTCTTTTACCCAAAAACTTACGTTTAAGTATGTTTTAGAGGGTGAGCCTGCTGTTTTTACATGTAGATTAATTGGCTGTCCAACTCCTGAAATGACTTGGTTCTATAACAATCGGCCAATCCCAACAGGTCTCCGGCGGGTTATAAAAACCGAGAGTGATCTACACGATCACTTTTCCAGCTTAGAGATTAAAAGGGTCCAAGCCAGAGACTCTGGAACTTACAGATTGTTAGCAATTAATAGTGAAGGGTATGCTGAATCAACTGCATCACTGCTTGTTATTCAAAAAGGGCAAGATGAGAAATATTTAGACTTTCTGAAAAGGGCAGAACAGACACATGAAAATATAGAGACATTAGCTGAGAGGAAAGAGGGCAGGATGAAGGTTGACCTGAGGTTTACTGGCTCTCCCTTTAACAAAAAACAAGATGTGGAACAAAAGGGAATGATGCGAACTATACACTTTGAGACAGTGAGTCCTAGCAAGAAAACAGATTTTATGTATGATGAAGAATATCTAGAAAGTAAATCTGATGTCAGAGGATGGCTTAACGTAGGTGAAAATTTCCTGGATGAGGAGACCAAAGGGAAGTTGCAACGTTTACGGGAGGCTAGAAAAACGTTACTGGAGAAAAAGAAGTTATCTCTTTTAGATATGCCATCTAAACTAAGCTCAAGAACTTTGAGAAGGGAAGGTAGTAATAAAGATACTATGTTCTTTAGAGAGGGAATGGAAAGCAGGTCAGTATCTGATCTAGCTGAAAATAGGGAAAAGGTTGAATATTCAACTGAATATTCTAATCAAATGGATCAAAATATAGAATCTGGAGAATCGCTCACAAGTTTTCCAACTACTGTTGATGATCAAGAAATTCTCCAGACTGAAATAAGAATGAGCCAAGAGGCATTTCTAAAAGAGAGTCGACCAAAAGACCATTTACATGGTAGAAGTCAAGTAAACGAGAAGACCCAAGCAAAAAGACAAGTTGAAGAAATTATGACCAAAACTAAAATTGGAGAGTCATCTCAATATATTACTAATGTGTATAAAAGTAAGGACATAGATGAGACTTCTGAAAAGGTGTCTCAAGCTGTTATATCACATACAAGTGATTTTGGTACACTTACAAATATTAAAGAACATGAAGAAATAGATAGTAAAAGAATAAAAAAGGACGATTTGAGAGAATTACAACACTCCACTTTCACAAGAGCTGAAGAATTCAAAATTGAACAGGAAGAAAAAACCACAAGATTTTTTGAAAATTCCTTCCAAAAACATCTGCAACGTTGTCCACCTTCATTTCTTCAAGAAATTGAA
Source organism: Myotis nattereri (assembly GCF_964212035.1). Lineage (NCBI taxonomy): Eukaryota > Metazoa > Chordata > Mammalia > Chiroptera > Vespertilionidae > Myotis > Myotis nattereri. Next base: position 40,405,976 of record NC_138082.1, read on the forward strand.
TCTCAAGAGGTTTATGAAGGTGACAGTTGTCAATTCATGTGTCATTTTCAAGGATATCCTCCACCCATAGTGACATGGTATAACAATGATATACCAATTCCATGTAATCGAGGCTTTATCATTCATACCTTGGAAAACTATTCAACATTAACTTTTACTTCTGTTCTTCCTCAAAATGACGGTTCTATCACCTGTGTGCTGTTTAACCAATATGGAACAGTAAAGACAACAGGTATACTAAAAGTGAAAGCAAAACAAAAGCCCAGTGTCAAAGCACATAAAATCCCAATATTGCATGACTACACTGATGAGGAAGAAGAGCTGGCATTGGTGTTTGACCAAGCAGAAGACGTTCCTCCATCTTTGAGACTAGAGGGCCAAACAAATCTCCATATGTTACAAACTACCCCACCAGGTCCTTCCTCTGCAGACATAGAATTGCTTTCCTTTCCTGTGGAAATTCAGATAACAGCAGCAACTCCTACTCCAGAACAGGACAAAGAGTCAAGGGAATTGTTTCAGTTTGAAGAGTTGGAACCTAAAGCAGCACCTCGAGATAAGGCTACTCAGTCACCAAAACACAAATTTATATTTTCATCTGATATTACTAATGAGCCACCAAAAATGTTACGAGAAATGCCAAGGTATGCCAGGTGTAGAGAAGGGGATTTCATAGTACTTGAATGTTTATTATCTGGGGAGCCTAAGCCAGTGGTAACATGGTTTCAAAATGGAGTCCTTGTAAAGCAGGATCAAAAGTTTCAGTTTGAAGAGTTTGATTATAGCTACAGGTTGTATATTCATGATATTGATGTTCAAGATTCGGGAAAATATAAATGTGTTGCTGAAAACAGTTCAGGAACCATTGAGAGTGTTTCCGATCTCACAGTGGAACCTGTCATTCACTGGGAATATAGCCAATTAGAAAATATTGGTGGAATTTATGAAAAAAATCCCAGAGGTCAACAAATTCAGGGAGAATCTATAAGGGCACATTTGTATGATTATCCAGCTGGTCCTTTTACTTCCCAATGTAATGTAAAAGAATATTCTGTAAGGGAGGTTTTTCAAAACCTTGAGACAACTAAGCAGATAGACCAGAAAAGCCATGCTCATTGCACATCTTCTAGAGAAAAAGTCCCCAGATTTGTGCAGGTTGCTTCTAGGTCCATACAAACCAACAGACCTATCAGAGCTGAACTCATACAATGTCAGGATGAATGGAAAGAGGGGCGTGTAAGTGAAAAATCAAAGCTGCACCAAGCAGAGGGTACTGTTTACCCATACCCATTTGCTGATGATTTCAGTGAAGTTAAAATTAGGAGAGAGGTTAGGCATGATTTTGGAAAACTTGGTGAACCAGAAAGGGTACATGTGCAAGAATATGCCCAAAGTGACCATTTCTCAAATATCCACTCAATGAAAACTTCTGAGAGTTACGATACAAAAGACTCATCTACCATTGTATATGAAGAACCCCTTGGTGAGGAGAGATACTACCCAAGAAGAAAAGTGAAGCATAGAATCATTGCATTTGAAAAGTTACAACATGCAGAGAAAGGAGTTCTGGAGAAAAGAGCTACCAAGAAATCATTTGTTAATCCTCCTCAAAAGAAGCCTGATGACATTGACTTTCCATTAAATCAAAGAGAATCAAAATCCAGTGACCTAAAGGCAAATATGCATCAGGCAGATAAACTGTCTCCAAACACTGAAACAGATTCATCTAACATCATAATGAATTTAAAGCTGCTTTCTTCTCAAACTCATGGGGAATTTAAAGTACAAGAGAGGGAGCAACAAAAAGAAATAGGTCTTATAGAGCAGTCTGCAGTTTCTGAAAGGTCTGAATATGAAACTCCTATTACATTTGACCTAAAGCAGTTTCACTCTCAAATAGAAAATCCAGATTTAAAATCCCAAGAATTAGATAGTGGTCAACCAGAAGAAGCTTATTTTAAAATCCAACATCCTGCTTCTGAAACAACTGATGCTGAGAACATTGTATTTGATCTAAAACAAATGTATTCTCATATAGGAGATTCAGCTAAGGATTTCCAGGAATCTAGGCCACAATGGGAAACACCTTATAAAGAAGAAATTTCTGGCCCTGAAATACTACTATTTGATACACAGGATATGTCTAAAAGAATGCAAAATGACATACTTACAAATCAAGACATTTCTTCCAGTCAAGACTGGATGAAAGAAAGCTGTATTGATGAAAAGACCTATTATTTTGGGAAAGAAGTCCAACAGATACAGGAACAAAAGGTAGAAATTTTAGACACGGATACTTCTCTTAAAATCTTTTCTGATGAAATCCATAGTCAGGCAGGTGGCCTACTTCAAACCTCATCTGCAGATGTAGGAGAAACTGATATTTCTGGGAAAAGACGTTCTTTCGAAAATGGAGATCCAAGTTTCATTTCACTTTTGAAAAAAGCAGCAAGTGAGGAAAAGCTTTTAGAGGTTAGTGAAATGAAGGAAGAACACACTTTGGAACACGAGTCGGCATCATTTCAAAAGCAGGATGGAGGGATACAGGAATATGCCACTGGAGACCACAGAGGTGATGTTCAGGGAGCAGACTCACTCCACAGAAAACCCTCCCTGAGCCAGTGCCTTTCATTCTTGATGACTGAGGAACAACGGAATCCAAATGAACAAAGAAGTGAAAGAAATGATGTCTCTGAAGAAGAAAACATTTACCAAGTTCAAGCTGAAAATGAAACTTCTTTCTTCACTACTGAAGAAGAAAAGATTGAAACTTGTTTTCCTAAACTGGACGAGGCACATACAATGGAGGTAAAGGACTCCGAGTCCTCACTAACACAGTATTTACTTGCTGCTGGAAAACATGAAGTTCCTGAAACTAAAGACACCAGAGACACGGCAAAACTTGTCCAAAGCGAATCAACCACGTCCATGGAGGTTGAAGAAGTAACTTTCAACACTGTGTATGAATATTACAACCAACAACAGGACTCATTAGGTCGCCCATTTTCTCCTGAATCTGATATTTCCATTGATGTGGGAAGTATAAGCAGTGAGGAAATCTCTGAGTTAGATCAGTTTTATACCCCACCATCCTCTGTTGAACATTTTGAAACTCCAAAGTCTCCTGATTTATATTTTGCTCCATTAGATACAACTAAGCAATCCTCAACAAACGCAGGAGGTAAGACTATTCAAAGAACCACGCCTTTAGAGGAAGTTGCTGAAAGGTACTCAACACCTTCGGAAGGGGAGATAGCAGAAAGATATTCCACGCCTGCAGGGGAGACTTTAGAGAGATATTCCACACCCCCAGGGGAGACTCTAGAAAGATATTCCACACCTTCAGGGGAGACTCTAGAGAGATATTCCACACCCCCAGGGGAAAGTCTAGAGAGATATTCCACACCCCCAGGGGAATCTCTAGAGAGATATTCCACACCCCCAGGGGAGACTTTAGAACGATATTCTACACCTTTAGGAGGAGAAACAGTTGAAAGATATTATATTCCTACTGGAGGACCAAACCCCACTGAAAACTTTAAAAGGCACCCATCAAAAATAGAAAGGGAGGACAGTACGCCAAATGAACATTTCCATACACCTACAGGAGAGAGAAGCTCAGCCTATGAAGTATGGCGCTCGGACTCATTTGGCACACCCAATGAAGCCATCGAACCCAAAGACAATGAAATGCCTCCATCTTTTATTGAACCTCTGACCAAAAGGAAGATATATGAAAATACAACATTAGGCTTCATTGTTGAAGTTGAGGGCATTCCAGTTCCTGGTGTGAAATGGTATAGAAATAAATCTTTGCTAGAACCAGATGAAAGAATCAAGATAGAAAGGGTGGGTAATGTATGTTCTTTGGTAATTCCTAACATTCAGAAAGGAGAGGGGGGAGCGTACATGTGCCATGCTGTAAATATCATAGGGGAAGCAAAGAGCTTTGCAGATGTAGACATAGTACCTCAACAAGAAAGAGCAGTGGCACTCCCACCTCCAATAACACATCAGCATGTCATGGAGTTTGATTTGGAAAACAACTCATCATCAAGAACACCTTCTCCTCAAGAGATTGTCTTGGAAGTTGAGTTAAGTGAAAAAGATGTCAAAGAATTTGAGAAGCAAGTGAAAATAGTTACAGTTCCGGAATTTACTCCTGATCATAAAAGCATGATCGTGAGCCTAGATGTTCTTCCATTGAATTTAGCTGATCCAAATATGGCTTCAAGAGGAGAAGAAGACAAAGATCTAAAAATTGACTTAGAAGTATTTGAGATGCCTCCTCGTTTTATAATGCCTATTTGTGATTTTAAAGTTCCAGAAAGTTCCGATGCTGTGTTCAAATGTTCAGTCATAGGTGTCCCTAGTCCCGAAGTTAAATGGTATAAAGAATATATGTGTATTGAGCCAGATAATGTTAAATATGTGATTAGTGAGGAGAACGGAAGTCACACCCTTAAAATTCGAAACGTCTGTCTTTCTGATAGTGCGACATACAGGTGCAGAGCTGTGAACAGTGTGGGAGAGGCTCTCTGTCGGGGATTTCTCACCATGGGAGATTCCGAAGTATCTGCTATGATAACAAGGAAAAGTCGAGTGACTTTAAGCAGTTTGAAGGAAGAGTTAGTCTTAAAGAGCAAGTATGCAGACAGCTTTTTTGAATTTCAGGTGGTGGAAGGGCCTCCCAGGTTCATTAGAGGCATTTCTGACTGCTGTGCTCTGGTCGGCACAGCAGCTTATTTCCAGTGTTTAGTGCGTGGCTCTCCAAGACCCACAGTTCACTGGTACAAAGACGGGAAATTGTTGCAAGGAGCAAGGTTCAGTGCTGAGGAAAGAGGCATAGGGTTCCACAACTTATTCATAACAGGCTTAGTAAAAGATGACGCAGGTGAGTACAGGTGTGTAGCTACCAACAACAGAGGAATGGCCGAGACCTGTGCAGCACTCACCCTAATGTAAAAGTTCTTGTACGATGTTTTAGTGCCTTCGTAATTATTACACTTGATTTGAGTGCTTTCATATTTTCCAAATTATATAGATTTAATAAATTTCCAAATATGTCAACTCTGTTTGAATGCATTACATTGAAGACCCCTGGGAACACAGTTTCTCCACGTGGACGTCTCGTATTTGTAATACATGTAAATACGCTGTTATCTAAATATCTAAACTGTGGAATCATCACTTGTGTCCATTATACTGTGAAAAATCAAGCACAATTAAATATCTCTATGGCTACCTAATTGTATTTCTACTTTACCTTCATTTCTCCTTCTCCGAGTGTTTCAGCAGAATGTACTCTCTCTTAGAGGTAAACTATATCAGTAAAGTAAAATGTAAAAGGGAAGATCCTGTCAGATGACCACACAGACAGATTAGTGAGAATCTCCTCTCTGCTCTGAATATAAGTAATTTTTTAAATTATAACCCTTTTACAGCCAAATTAATGCTTATTTACTCAGACTTAGAAGAGATAAAATAAAGAATAGAAACCAGCTTTGCTTAGTTGGTAACTAACTATCTACAGAGGAATCTTGGTTCTCAAACTTAATTCATTCCAGAAGGGTGTTTAAGAAGTGATTTGTTAAAAAAATAAAAAAAATAAAAAACTGAATCATTTTTTCCCATTAGAAGTAATGTAAATTGAATTACTACCTTCCAGACCCATTAATGACTCCCTGTTTTAATCTTTCTTATATACAGTTCATGTCTAATGTACTGTTTAACCAATAAACAAACACTTCTTTTCTTAAATTTACCCAACCACCCCTTACTAGCCTTAAATGAGTCACTTTCAGCACTCCTCTCAGGAGTCTTTCAGGGGTCCGTATGCAGCATCTTTACTTTTTCATATATCATTGCCTCCGAAATGCTATCACTGGCAAACTGCTTTCCCTTTATACAAATCAACAATTTTTCTATCTTTTCGATTGCCTGTGATTGTTGTTGTTTGAGCACTATCACACCCTGAGCAGCATTAGCACTCTTGATAGCCTCTTTATGATTTAAAATTGTACTAATAGCTAGATTCTGCCAGCAACAATGGCATTTGTTGCCTGAGAGATGCTTTTTGTCATGCTGAGGTATCAGCGTGAAAGGGTTGTCAAGTAGAAAACAGAAGTTTTGTTCCACAATTTGGCTGAGAACCAAATTGTTTGAGATGGGAGACATTTGAGAACCAAGGTTTGACTGTAATCTGTTTGACATTACAACCTCAGTATATGTTTGGCTCTTTTAAAAATGTTTTAATTATTAATATTCCTTTTCTTAAGTCTTTTAACTCTTGCTGGTTTTGAAGGGACCAATGGTGCTGCTCAGATAGATATCATCTGGACATTTGCAGAATATGCAAACACAGATCTTTTTACTTTGGGAAATACCTCATTTTCTCAGTTCAAGATGGCATCAAGTGTAAAATGCAACATTAATATTTTTCTTAGGAGAAAAGAAACTACCATATTACATTTTTACATAAGATTTTAAACTGCAGTCCAATTTCAGAATCTTTAAAATTAGGAAAAGGAAAGTGGAATGTTTTTAGAATTGAGACAGTATGGTAATTTGTATTTGTATATAAGATAATAGGCTTTCCTGTCATTTTCATTGAATTTCATTGTTTAAACTAACTCAAAATTAATAAGCATTCAAATTCAAGATTTATATATGTTTCTAAATTGACATTTTTTTGTTTTTCAAAATTAAAATGATAATAAATTCACAAAATCCTTAGCATTGTACCTATGTACCAATGTGAACCTAAATCTTCTCATATACGTTGTAATAAATATAGAGAAATTCAGGTGGGGTTTTTTTAATCTGAAAATGAGGGATTTTACCAGAGATCCTAAGAGGTGATCATTCAACTCTCTGTGTCATCCCAGTGGTAACTTTTTAAAAATAATTTAGAATAAATTTTAGTTATACAGCAGATGATGAAAGAAATAATAAAATATAGTAATGAAATTATGAATCATTCCTACCCTCAACTCTTAAATATAGCCCAATGACTATATTTGTTCTCTACATTGAGCAATTTTTAAGTACCATGAATGTATTAAACATATTAATTTTAATTCTAAAAAATTTAAAATGTAATGCAAATTTAATTTTCAGAAGGATTCATATAACCAATTATGTTTGCCATGTTTCTTTCATTGTATTACCTTTTTATTCCCACAATGGAAATTCCCTAAAAGCCCTTCCAAATTAAATAAGCAATTGGGAATATGTGCAGAATGTAGACAGAGCAGTAAGGCTCATACCCTCACCTCCATGCCCCCCAAAAATATTTGTTCTACTTGTTTTAAGTCACCATAACTCATCAAGATAGATACACTCTTGTAGAGCAATCTGTTTCAACCAGTGTGCATACAATATCTGTGATCATCATTATAGATATAATGAAATATATCCATCTTAACTCCCTGAAATAAAACTAATTCTATAGTTTAGGGACTTAAGGATTTATCCTACTTTTCATCATCTAAAGGAGGTTTAAATAAATTAGAAATTCAGGTCATGATAAACTTGACAAGCACATTTTACCCAACTGTTATAGTAGAGCATAGATTGCAACAATGCAAAGCCTGTTTCTTTAAATAAATAAATAAATAAATAAATAAATAAATAAATAAATAAAAAAGACCAAAAAATGTGGATTTGCAGGAGATGTTGAAAAATATACTTTTATTCACATAACAAGGAGGGCTTTGTTTTGCTCATTAGAATTCTGTTAGTCTCAAATGCATTAAACTTGAGGATATGCAGAATAATAGTGATTGTATAAAGAAAAGTAAGCTTTGGTCACACTTGGCTTATTTATTAATTGTTGAAATATTTTTAATTTTCTGACTCAATGGCACATAACTTAAAAGCCTAGAATATTAATTTCTCTGATTCTGGATAAAGAATTCATTTATTACATAGTCGAAGTTAGACATAATTATTAGCTGCTACTACTACATGTATTTTAAACCACATGTTTCATGTTTCAGGGCATTTGAATTTTATTTACTATATTTTTATGGTTAATACATGGTATTTAGAAGTAAGGGAGAATATTTGAAGATATTAGTGCGTAGGGGTATATGAACTATATTCACATTCATTCCCTTTTACAGATATTTTGTCACTTCAAGTAAAGGGAAAGCTGACATGAGTAATACATTACAGATTAAATGTAAAGTTAAGTGGTCACCATTAGTATATGAAATTAATCAATGATTTTATGGCAACTAATTGAAATAATAAATAATTGAGTATGTATTCTACATGTTATAGATAAGTTTTACCAGTACCTTTATAGCTAGCTGACACTGGAGTCCTGCCTTCTAATGCTTATACACTAGAACAGAAAGGTATTAAGTTATAAGACTAGTTCATGTAATGCAATTGGAGTGAACTAATAAAATAATATAACTGCTTTTGAGTAAGGCAATAAAACTACTATTTATGGGGCTGTTGTACTTACATAACAGCTTTAATGAAAATCCTAATTCCTTGTTATCAAATTACACATCTTTCATTCTGTTGTCCATAATACTGTTTAATGAGTATTTGTTATTCACTGTTTTGTTTTTCTGTTCAATAATTGTTGTATAGGTATTTCTTGCATAATAGAATACAATCAAGGTTGTTTTTCAAGCTGATGTTTTGTTTAAAATGTAAAAGAATTGGTTCTTAAAAATTTGTATGAGTAAAGCAAAAGGATACAGTGCTCTCTACCTAGGAGTCAGCCAGCCTATCCAAGGACAGGGTGATATTCAGTAATTTAGTATTTAGTGTTAGATTGTCTGTGTGTAGATTATGTAGAGATTCTCAGTGTGTGATCTTGGTTCTTGGTTCACACCTTTACTGAAGGTGAATAGGACCATTGCTCCTTGACCATAGCCAAATCCACTGGGCCCAAGTTCTTTGCATGGCTTCCTTTACAATAGATGTGCCCTCTTAATCACTCAGAGTTGTTGATTTCTTTCCATACTTGGCACATTGGAAACAGTTTTTGTGACAGGATTTCCAGCTCCAATTCTCTTCTCAGCAGCATTAAGAGAATTCCCGCATCTGACACATTTCTTAGCATCTCCGTATTTCTGAGCAAATGTAGAAGTAGTTGAATTTGTTGCAAGCCTGTGGGGCTGAGCACTCACTGGCTTGATAGACAGTCTCTTGCCCACTTTATGTTGAGACCCTGGCCTTACTCATAATCTTTGGGCCCATACTTCTTGCAATAAGAGGATTTGCAGTAGACCTCTTCGCTATGGTGCTATCTGAGAGTTCCTGCAAACCATACACAGCACAGAAAGCACAGTGGTGAAAGCATCTCACACCACACTGCACCTCTGCCACATGCTCCACAGTCCTCCCCAAAAGGCCATTTGAGTGGGAGGTGGACCACACACCAAGGGTGGAACTAAGGAGATCTGTGGAGGGAGTGCATGGGAGTCAGGAGCCCCAGTCAAAATTTTAATTTGGAATGGTTTTCTCTCATTTCTGATTCTCCCATTTTATTGACTAACTTGAGTTAACATAGGTCTTATTATCAAAGCTTTGGTACAGTACTATGGCAGTTTACATGGGCAAAAGATGGCTTGCATTCCTAGTAACTGTAAACAGTTCTCTCATAAATTCAGATTAAACATTGTTTTCAACAATGGCTTCAGTTTATAAACAGTAACTAGAATATAGATGATTTATTTTGGAAATCATCAGTCTTCAATTTGATAATAAGGATATTTTTGCATATTAAAATTTTATGTATAAATAATAATTCTGAACCTTTTAAAAATTGATTTAAATAACCATGGATTCTTTTAGTACAAATAGTTAGCCAGCAGTTTTTCAAACTTGAGTATTGATATTATAGCACAAAGAAAAATTCCTAAGAACATCTTTAACATTTATAAACTCTAACACAAATGAAGTGACTGAAAGTTGCATTAGTACACACTTCATAATCATATAATATGATATCATAAACTAAGATTAAACCCTTAGAAATGTGCTTTGTAATAAGTTAATCTCAAGACATCTAATGATTCCAGGAACAAGACAGAAGAAGACCCATCACGTGATACATAATTCTTTGACTTTCATTTTTTTGTTGCTAAATAAAATTGATGGTAAAATAATAATCATTTTCGCCCATACAGAGTTTTCTAGTGGTCTTCTGTCTGCTGAGGAAGAAGGACTCCAAACCTATAGCTCTGACCTTCAGCTATCTAAAGGAAATGAAACACTTGAACTTTTATCTGAACCTCCAGTTCATTCAACTAAATTCTATTCCAAAAAGGAAGGCAGTGTCCCGGTTTTTATCAAAGAAGTGTCAAATGCTGAAATAAGCATAGGGGATGTGGCTAAATTATCTGTTACGGTCACTGGCATCCCCAAACCTAAAATTCAGTGGTTCTTCAATGGAATAATGTTAAAGCCTTCTACTGACTACAAATTTGTTTTTGACGGTAATGATCATAGCTTGATCATTCTGTTCACAAAATTTGAAGATGAGGGAGAGTATACATGTATTGCCAGTAATGAATATGGACAGACAATATGTAGTGCCTATCTAAAAATAAATTCCAAAGGAGAGGGACGCAAGGAGACTGAACTAGAATCAGCAGTGGAGAAATCTCTGGAAAAGCTTGAAGGTCCTTGTCCTCCTTACTTCCTTAAGGAATTAAAACCAATCCACTGTGTTCAGGGGCTCCCTGCCATCTTTGAGTATATGGTACTTGGAGAGCCTGCACCCACTGTTTTGTGGTTCAAAGAAAACAAACAGCTCTGCACCAATGTTTATTACACTATCATTCATAATTCTGATGGTTCTGGGACATTTATTGTCAATGACCCTCAGAAGGAAGATAGTGGCCTCTATGTCTGTAAAGCAGAGAACGTGTGGGGTGAGTCCACCTGTGCTGCAGAGCTGCTGGTGCTTCTGGAAGACACAGACACGACTGATGCGCCCTGCAGAGCCAAGCCCACCCCAGTGGCTCCCCAAGATTTTCCACAGACGTCGTTAAAGGGCCCGGCCTTTGAAACACTTGACTCAGAGCTGAAGATGGCAGCTGAGCAATTGCAATCCACAGTCTTATTGGAGCAGGAGATGCCAACTTCTGAGAGCACCAGGGGACTTCTTCCCCTCGATGGCACTCTCCATGTTCAGCCTACCAAGGAGCCACCTCCCAGTTCACACCTGCAGATTGTCCAGTCCCAGAAAACCCTCCCCAAAGAAGATATTCTAATGCCTGCATCACAGGCGGTTCTATCAGATACTGAAAAAATTTTCCCAAGTGCCATTTCCATAGAAGAAATTAGTTCATTAACAGCCGAGCCTCTGAGAACTTTATTAGCTGAGCCTGAAGGGACTTATCCACAGTCATTGATAGAAGAACCCCCAGCTTATTCATATCCAACTTCTGTGGCTGAGGAATTACTTTTGCCAAAAGACAAGACAGTACCTGGTGTGGACAAAGAACAAATAGGGACCCCTCACAAGCAAGAGGCACACAGCGCTCTGGTCCTGAGTCAGAGCTTAGCTGAGGGACACGTGGAAAGTTTCGAGGGTCCTGACATTGTGGTCTCTGAGGTAAACCGAGAGCCCCAGTTCCCTTCAGAACACACATGCACAGAAGAAGGTGTAATTTTGATGGAAAGCGCGGATCAACTAGAAAGTACAGCTCACGATTCTGTGGCCAGGACTGAGGAGAGCAAATCCTTAAGTTTCCCACTAGCATGTGAGGAAAGGCAGGTACTGCTCAAGGAAGAGCATTCAGACCACTTGACAATGCCCCCTAACCAAACCATCGAGTATAAGAAAGAGCCGGTGGCGATAAAGGGCGTGCAGGAAGTGCAAGGCCGTGACATTCTCGCCAAGGAAAGTTTGCTTTCTGGTATTCCAGAAGAGCAGAGATTAAACCTGAAAACGCAGGTCCGCAGGGCTTTGCAAGCAGCAGTGGCCAGTGAGCAAACGAGTCTTTTCTCTGAGTGGTTGAGAAACATTGAGAAGGTGGAGGTCAAGTCCATAAACTTCACCCAAGAGCCCAAACGCATTATGTGCACCTACCTTATTACCACAGTGAAGTCTCTAACAGAAGAAGTAACCATCGCGATTGAAGGCATTGATCCTCAAATGGCTAACTTGAAAACTGAGTTTAAGAATGCTCTGTGTGCTATTATATGTGAGGAAATAAATGTCTTAACAGCCGAGGACCCCAGGCTTCAGGAAGGAGCCCAAAAAAGCTTGCAGGGAGAAATGGATTCTTTTTCAGATTCACAGAAGATTGAAGCAATCACTGAACCAGAAATTGAATCTAAATATTTTGTCCCAACAGAAGAGGTCAGTTATTTTAAAGTGGAAAGTCAGGTCAACGTTGTGGACGCGACTCTCACTGACGGGGTTGTCACCCCTACTATCTCTGACGAAAAACAGGATGAGATACCAAAACCATCCGAGGAGCAAGACAAGTCCTCTGAGAGTGGTTTACAGAAGGCTGGGCTAGTAGAGATACAGGAAGCCGGGGGTGGTCCTGTTATACATACACCCTTGGTGGACACTATTGCTGAGGAAGGTGACCTTGTTAAACTCACGTCATCCATAACAAATGCCAAAGAGGTGAATTGGTATTTTGAGGGTAGACTGGTGTCTTCAGATGAAAAGTTCAAGTGTTTCCAAGATCAAAATACATATACGCTAGAAATTGACAAAGTAAACACAGAAGAGCATCAAGGAGAGTATACCTGTGAGGCCTTGAATGACCACGGAAAAACAGCAACTTCGGCAAAACTCACTGTAGTCAAAAGAGGTTGGATTTTTAAGGATTAAGTAGATCAAGCTCTAACATTCACTGGACTGTAATGATTTAGGTTTCATCACAAAATTTTCACTTATCTGCCACTGCCAGAACGTAGTCGAGTTAAAGTAAGATTGAAGTCACAGACATAATCATGGTTATTCACTCCTATCTTTTTCCTCGCTGCCTTGCTGGCTAATGCTGTATCTACCCCATTATTCATTTTTAAAATAAGACATGCTTTTCTATGTTTCATAATACCAGTACATATGCTTTTAAGTTTCTTTTTTATATGAAAAGACTTTAATAATGTGATATAAAGCTGTCAGTGAATGCCTAGACACTCTAAAATGGCCAGCCTCATCCCCAAATTCAAAATAACCATGATTAATTGTCTGTTTAAGTTTCTTATTTCTATTTCATTTTTGCTGTTATTTCACTTTTTACTTTATATAGTAGATCACGTTTTTTCACATTATTCTCAGTGTTTCTAGTCAGCATGGTATATTTAAAGAATATGTCATGTTGTTATGCATGTAAGCCAGTAGCATCACATTTAAATAATTTTTTCACAATTCACTGCAAAGTAATGATTGACTATGTTGAAAGCTGCTTACTGTCTTCTGCCTTCAATGCTTTCTCATTTTCCAGTCACTTGTCGTACTGCTGCAATCCGTCTCACCAATTTCAACTGTTTTACTTCATTAACAGAAACAAAAGTTAGAAGGAAAAGAAAAATGCACTCTGCCTGATAAGGAGGCCTGCTAATGGACTCTGCTTCCCTTTGCAGCTGCCCCCGTGATCAAGAGGAGAATCGAGCCCCTTGAAGTAGCTCTGGGGCACCTCGCCAAGTTCACCTGTGAGATCCAGAGTGCCCCTAATGTCCGATTCCAGTGGTTTAAAGCTGGCCGAGAAATTTACGAGAGTGACAAGTGTTCGATTCGATCTTCAAATTATGTCTCCAGCCTGGAAATTCTGAGAACCCAGGTTGTGGACTGCGGCGAGTACACCTGCAAAGCCTCTAATGAGTATGGCAGTGTCAGCTGTACAGCCACACTCACTGTGACAGGTAAATGCCAAACACTGAATCTGAGGTTGTCCTCTCGTTTCATATTGTTGCCTGATTTGCTTTTCATCCAGGTGCCGGAGTGTGTGTTCTACCAATTGGAGAGACCAGTAGCCAAGACGGTAACATGGTAACATGGTGGTGAGGTGCTGCAGAACCTGTGCGGGACAAGAAGTCATTATTTAGTCATGGTTCTAACAGTAGCTAAATAAAAATAATTTATTATTTTGAGGAAAATGTTAAGGAATCAAATGAGCAGTGGCTCCTGAAAATTGGTTTTGAGAGATTTTGTTTTGTTTTTATCTCTTTCTCTTTTTTAAGGACCATCTTGGTGGATATACTAGTATCTTGAATAACTACAAATGGCTTGGCCCTTAATATAAAAATTTTAGGACCACCAAAATTTTTGGTGCCACTAAAAATATATATATATGATATCCCAGTAATTTAATAATTTGGAACCAGTTAATTACTTAAGAACAGAATTACAAACTAAGAAAAGCCAGAGCATAAGACTAAAGTGAAACAAATTCTAATGTGAGACGGGGAACTAGTACAGGACTGTAAACTGGGATTCTCACCCTAGGCTTTATTTTTTATTTAAAAATAAGAGCAACTACACAAATATTCTGTTTCCAATATCTTAATTGACACACAGGATGACATTAGAGTACTTAACACTCACCAAGTGTTTGAATTCCCTCATTAGAAAAAAATCAGTAGCTCTTTCCTTCTCTCTCTCTTTCTATCTTTCTCTCCCCCGACCCCTTCAAGGCAAAGTTTGAACTACGATTTAGGGTCGTGTTAAGAGAGGCCATGCACTAATGTCTGGGCAGAACTGTGGGCTGTCCCTTGGTCTGCTTTTTCAATGAGAACAGGAAGGGGGAAGGCAAAAGCAGCGCATCTGTTTGACTTGAAAAAGGCAGAGTTCCTTGTAACTTCCATTCTTCTATAACCTCTTTACAGATCAGAAAATCTGAAACTCAGGCCCATGGGGACCCAACCAGTGGTTTTCACTTTGCCTTCAAAGAATCTCCATGTGACCATGTACATGGCTTTAATTGTAATGACACTTTTGGAAATTTCTTTACCCAAATTAAGCCAATTCAGTAATGGGACTAGTACTCAAGCTTCAAATATGAGAAGAGAGAAAGGAGGATGGTTTCTAAGTATTGGAAAGGGAGGTTCCTAAAAACTTGCTTCAAAATTCAGGCTGGAAAGGAGAATTACAGCTATAAATATTTTTACAAGTTTGAAATGCCTTAGGGGTTGCTTTCAAAGTTGAGTCATTTAGGGATTTACTGGTGGCTGACATGAGGGTTAGAGAGTCTTACAAAACTACCAAGCTTTTTACCACTGAATATCTCTACTATTCCGAAAAGTTGTTTGGTTTTTATCTTCCTCATACAGTCTTCTAATGAGCCAGCATTAAAGTATCAGCTGAATTGCTTATCAAATAATTCAAACAACTAATCAACTCCTAAAATGAACAAATCTTTAGCAATAGTAAGTTAATGTTGATAAATAAAGGAACATTTGTTCTTTCCTTTGATAGAGACATTTAAAATGCTGTCTTGCTCCACTATAAAGAATACTCTTATCCCTTTTCTTTGACAAATCTTTTTATTTTATTAATACACTACCTTATTTTATTTTATTTTTAATTTGTCTCTATTGTTGAAAGTCTTATAGATGTCCCCCTTTTCCCCCTCTTAATCCTCTCCTCCCTCAATGCCCCCCACCCCAGGCCTTCACTGCACTATTGTCTGTGTCCATGGGTTATGCATAAATGCATATAAGTTCTTTGGTTAATCTCCCCTCCACCTCCCACCCCTCTTTCTGATATCTGTCAGTGTATTCCATGCTTCCATATTTCTGGATCTATTTTGTTTGTCAGTTTGTTTTGTTCATTAGATTCCATATATAAGTGAAATCATGTGACACTTGTCTCTCTCTGACTGGCTTATTTTGTTTAGCATAATACTCTCCAGGTCCCTCCATGCTGTCTCAATGTGTACCTTATTTTAAATAATGTCTCATGTTTATCTAAAGATATAACTCATCTTTTTTTTTTTACTTGGAATATGTAATTATAGCAAGAGCTTTGGTGGGGACAAAATATAATGTTGAAAACATTTTTTTTGCAGAGGCATATCCACCAACCTTTTTCTCCAGACCTAAGTCCGTTACAACCTTTGTGGGTAAGACAGCCAAGTTCCTCTGCACAGTGACAGGGACTCCCGTGATTGAAACCATTTGGCAGAAAGATGGTGTTGCTCTGCCACCTTCCCCTAACCGCAAGATTTCAGATGCAGAAAACAAGCACATTTTAGAACTCTCAAACCTTACAGTTCAAGATAGAGGCGTTTACTCTTGTATGGCTTCTAACAAGTTTGGAGCCGACATCTGCCAAGCTGAGTTAATCATAATTGACAAACCACATATCATTAAAGAGTTAGAGCCTGTGCAATCAGCTATCAATAAGAAGATCCACCTTGAATGCCAAGTAGATGAAGACAGAAAAGTCACAGTGACATGGAATAAAGATGGGCAAAAACTCCCAGCTGGGAAAGATTATAAGATCTATTTTGAAGATAAAATAGCATCCCTTGAGATCCCTCTTGCCAAACTAAAAGATTCAGGAACCTATGTTTGCACAGCCTCAAATGAGGCTGGGAGCAGCTCCTCTTCTGCGACAGTAACGATCAGAGGTAAGAAATGTGTGGATGGTATTTTTTCATCCTTCCCTGAAAGGATGAAAAACTGTTGATAAACATTTCAGTACATCGCGTTACTGAAATGATTTCATCCAGACAAACCTTCTGGTTTGAGGAAATCCTGGCATTGTTTGATTTTATTTTTTCTATCTTCTTCAGAATTCACTTAGTTTTCAAACTATCTGCCATTAACAACACTTGCTTAAAATTTCTTCTAAGAACTTCAAGTGTCTAGGCAATCCTTAACTAATCTTTTATGAAATTGCTCTTTGTGTAAGTAGAGTTGGCTTGGGTTGGTTTGTGTGTGTGTGTGCATTTGTTTTTTAACCAAGAGACTGGAAATGTGTTTTAGAATCATGGAAACATGGAAAGGCATTGTAAGCACCACAACCTTTTCAAACATTTCATGCAGATGTTTTGTGTTTGTTGTGTTTTTGTTGTATACGTCTACTTATCGTTTGTGGAATTCATGCCGCAGACCTCATTTCCTTTTCCTCTTCTTGTTAACTTCACGTAGAGCCACCATCCTTTGTGAAGAAGGTGGACCCCTCTTACTTAATGCTCCCCGGTGAATCAGCACGCCTCCATTGCAAGCTGAAAGGCTCCCCTGTGATCCAGGTCACTTGGTTTAAAAATAACAAAGAACTTAATGAGAGTAACACAATCCGAATGTCTTTTGTCAATTCGGAGGCTGTACTCAATATCACCGATGTAAAAGTTGAAGACAGTGGGAGTTACTCCTGCGAAGCAGTGAATGACGTTGGTAGTGACAGCTGCAGTGCTGAAATAGTTATCAAAGGTTTGTGTGCTCAGTTACAGCCCATTGCTTTTCTGAGAAAAAATTTCCTTCCTAATTGCGGGTGACACGTGACTTACACAATGCTTTCCTCGTGCTTTTGTAGAACCTCCTTCTTTCATCAAAACTCTTGAGCCTGCAGATATAGTGAGAGGAACCAATGCCCTCCTTCAGTGTGAAATCTCGGGCACGGGACCGTTTGAAATTAGCTGGTTCAAAGACAAGAAGCAAATTCGAAGTAGTAAAAAGTACAGGTTGTTTTCTCAGAAGTCTGTTGTGTCTCTGGAGATCTTTTCTTTTAATAGTGCGGACGTTGGTGAATATGAGTGTGTTGTTGCTAATGAAGTCGGCAAGTGTGGCTGCAGCGCAACACACTTACTGAAAGGTCAGTGTTGGAAAAACTGATGCCTCTTTAAAAAATTGTCCAAATAGCTTTCTTAACCGTGGAAAGAAAACTGGTTGTTTCCCATCTTATCTTAAGCTTCATAATACGTTTTGCCTTTGGTTTGACCTGGGACCTTGGGGACAAAAATCAGTGATCTTTATCCAGTGTTAATCCGGAGATGGGTGTAAATATTTAATCTCTGATAACAAAAGTGAATTACATCAAAGGCTGTTTTGTTGACTGATAACCATCTATCTTCTATGCTTCTTTCTCTTGGATAAAATTGTAATTCTTCTTAAATTTTATTTCTTCTTCTAATTAACCAACAGTATGGAATAGCATATTGGACAAGATAAGTGTAATCTAGATAAAACATTTAAATATATATGGGGTGGAAAGTGTTTGGGAATGATACGTTTTGTATATACTCTCTTTCTTTGACTAGAACCACCAACCTTTGTAAAGAAAGTAGATGACTTTACCGCACTAGCAGGACAAACTGTTACCTTACAAGCTGCTGTGAGAGGGTCAGAACCCATTTCTGTCTCATGGATGAAAGGACAAGAGATCATCAAAGAAGATGGGAAAATCAAAATGAGCTTTTCCAAAGGTGTCGCGGTCTTGATAATCCCTGATGTTCAGATTAGTCTGGGTGGCAAATACACATGCCTGGCTGAGAATGAAGCCGGAAGCCAAACATCTGTTGGGGAATTAATAGTTAAAGGTGCGTGTAGGAACATTTTAACTTTGAATCACTATTTCCACTTAAAAATAAAACCCTCACACACATCTTGGAATTTTAACTATTTAATGCCATTGTAGAACCTGCCAAAATTGTTGAGCGAGCAGAACTGATCCAGGTGACAGCAGGAGACCCAGCCACGCTGGAGTATACGGTCACAGGCACCCCAGAACTCAAGCCCAAATGGTACAAAGACGGGAGACCTTTGGTGGCTAGTAAAAAGTATCGAATAAGTTTTAAAAACAACGTTGCCCAACTCAAATTTTATTCAGCTGAGCTGCACGATAGTGGCCAATACACGTTTGAAATTTCCAACGAGGTGGGCAGCAGCTCCTGTGAGACGACTTTCACTGTCCTAGGTTAGTATCGCTACAAACCTGTGCCTCATATTCCTTTGAAAACCAACAAACAACCAAAAATAAAAATCACCAACACTTTTCCACATTGACCCTTCTTCCCTTCTTGTGCCATGAACAGATCGAGACATTGCGCCATTTTTTACCAAACCCCTACGCAACGTGGATAGTGTTGTTAGCGGTACCTGCAGGCTGGACTGCAAAATCGCTGGCTCCCTCCCCATGAGGGTGTCCTGGTTTAAGGATGGCAAAGAAATAGCTTCTTCTGACAGATACAGAATAGCGTTTGTGGAAGGCACCGCCTCTTTGGAGATAAGCAGAATAGACATGAATGACGCAGGGAATTTCACCTGTCGAGCCACGAATTCCGTGGGAAGCAAAGACAGCAGCGGAGCCCTGATTGTGCAAGGTTGGATAGAGACTGCGTTTCATTCTTAACTATAGACGATGTTCAAATTAAGACATCTCCCTTAGATCGCGCCTCTTAACTCTTTGAAATTCTTTCTTATACCCCTTCTTTAGAACCACCCAGTTTTGTAACTAAACCCGCATCCAAGGATGTTCTGCCTGGCTCAGCAGTCTGCCTGAAGAGCACCTTCCAAGGGTCTGTTCCTCTCACCATCAGATGGTTTAAGGGTGACAAAGAGCTGGTTTCTGGTGGAAGCTGCTATATTACCAAAGAAGCTTTAGAAAGTTCCCTGGAACTCTATTCAGTAAAAACCTCTGATTCAGGCACATATACCTGTAAAGTCAGCAACGTCGCCGGAGGCGTGGAATGCAGTGCAAACTTATTTGTAAAAGGTTTGCAGTGTTTTCTGGACATCTTTGTGCTGCCATTGTTATAAGTTGCTACCTCTTTCTCACGTTTCTTAATAACTTCTTTCCTTCCGTAGAACCTGCCACATTTGTTGAAAAATTAGAGCCATCACAGCTCTTAAAGAAAGGAGATGCCACCCAGCTAGTCTGCAAAGTCACTGGTACCCCTCCGATTAAAATAACATGGTTTGTAAACGATAGAGAAATTAAGGACAGCAGCAGACACAAAATGTCTTTTGTGGAGTCCACTGCAGTTCTAAGACTTACAGATGTTGCCGTCGAAGACAGCGGTGAATATATGTGTGAGGCTCAAAACGAGGCTGGCAATGACCACTGTGGTAGCATTTTAATAGTCAAAGGTTTGTGTTCACCTTGACCCTTATGTTACCAAAATTGTGGTCCATAGCACAGATTCCTCCGCCATTAACTCAAAATAATTCCTTTCCCACTATAGAGTCACCTTACTTTACCAAAGAATTTAAGCCAGTTGAAGTGTTGAAGGAGTATGATGTCATGTTGCTGGCCGAGGTGGCAGGCACCCCTCCCTTTGAGATCACTTGGTTCAAAGATAACACAACTCTGCGGAGTGGCAGAAAGTATAAAACCTTTCTTCAGGATCAAATGGTTAGCCTGCAGATCCTCAAGTTTGTAGCTGCGGATGCTGGTGAATACCAGTGTCGGGCGAGCAATGATGTGGGCAGCAGCACCTGCAGTGCCAGGGTGACGCTCAGAGGTTAGTGTTGGTTCAAATGACAGACTAGCTCTTCTGCAGAGTCAACTCATTTTTAAGCCAGTTTTTTCTATAGACCTAGTATTGATTGAGGATTCATTCTTCTAATAGAACCACCAACCTTTGTAAAGAAGATCGAGAGCACCAGCTCCCTCCGGGGAGGCACCGCTGCCTTCCAGGCCACGCTGAAAGGCTCCCTGCCAATCGCAGTGACGTGGTTAAAAGACAACGATGAAATCACCGAAGACAATAATATAAGAATGACCTTGGAGAACAATGTGGCCAGCCTGTACCTCAGTGGCATCGAAGTCAAGCATGATGGGAAATATGTCTGTCAGGCCAAAAATGATGCAGGCATACAAAGATGTTCTGCATTACTCTCAGTAAAAGGTTGGTTCAGAGAGTCAACCATGGGTTTTAGGGAAAAGTGCAGATATGCGCCTTTCAGCAGAGCGATTCACAGCCCATGCCTATCCCTTTGTTTTCTACAGAACCTGCAACAATCACCGAGGAGGCTGTGTCTATAGATGTCACCCAAGGAGACCCAGCCACTTTGCAGGTTAAATTTTCAGGGACTAAGGAGATTACAGCCAAATGGTTTAAAGACGGCCAAGAACTGACCCTGGGCCAAAAATATAAAATCAGTGTCACTGACACAGTCTCTATACTGAAGATTATTTCTACAGAAAAGACAGATAGCGGAGAATATACTTTTGAGGTTCAAAATGATGTTGGGAGAAGCAGCTGCAAGGCTCGCATTAATGTGTTAGGTTGGTATTGCTTTTTTATGGGGAGGAACTGGGCATTTCTATGCTCCTTCATCTCTGACAATTTTTAGAGAAGATATAAATTGGTGGATTGACCTAACAATTTTTTTATGTTTTTGCTTTTTTATTACATAGATCTTATCATACCTCCCTCATTCACTAAAAAGCTGAAGAAAATGGACAGCATTAAAGGGTCTTTTATTGACTTAGAATGTATAGTGTCTGGGTCACATCCCATAAGTATCCAGTGGTTCAAAGATGACCAGGAAATTTCAGCTAGTGAAAAATACAAATTCTCTTTTCATGACAATACTGCCTTCTTGGAAATCAGGCATCTGGAAAGTACTGATACTGGGACATACACTTGTTCTGCCACCAACAAGGCAGGACACAACCAGTGCAGCGGCCATCTGACAGTCAAAGGTTGGCAACTTTACCTCCACCTTTCAGGAACTTATTGCTGTCTCATCTCTCGATTCTCACCTGTATTGCCCTGCTCTAAAACAAATATTCCTTTCTTCTTTTGCTTCTCTTTCTTTCACCTCAGAACCCCCTTACTTTGTGGAAGAACCACAGTCGCAAGATGTCAATCCCAACACAAGGGTTCAGTTAAAGGCTCTTGTGGGTGGCACTGCGCCCATGACAATTAAGTGGTTTAAAGATAACAAAGAGCTGCACTCGGGAGCAGCTCGCTCGGTCTGGAAGGATGACACCTCCACCGTGCTAGAGCTCTTTTCAGCCAAAGCCGCTCACTCTGGGACCTACATTTGTCAACTGAGCAACGATGTTGGCATAGCAACCAGTAAAGCCACTCTCTTTGTAAAAGGTCTGGTCTCTCCACCTTCTCACTTTCTTGCTTGTCTAGATTTTCTTGTTGGGGAGGGGGTGGGGGAAGAGGCTTTAGAGATCAATTGTGTGTATTGGCCTTTGTTTTTAAAAATGTTCAACATCACACTTTCCTTCCCCACCCTCCGTCTTTAGAACCTCCTCAATTCATTAAGAAGCCCAGCCCAGTATTAGCACTGAGGAATGGACAGTCTGCAACATTTGAATGCCAAATAACAGGCACTCCTGAAATCAGAGTTTCTTGGTATCTGGATGGGAATGAAATAACAGCCGTTGAGAGACATGGCATTTCCTTCATCGATGGTTTGGCCACTTTCCAAATTTCCGGAGCCAGGGTAGAAAATAGTGGGACCTATGTCTGTGAAGCTCGTAACGATGCGGGCACAGCAAGCTGCAGCATCGAATTAAAAGTGAAAGGTTCGTTACTGGCTCTGTTTCCCATGTTGGCTGTGCTGCTGGCCAGGCCGTGGGTCTTCCCTTGAGTAAGCTAGTCTCTGTCTTCCTTTTGAACTTTTAGAACCTCCCACCTTTATCAGGGAGTTGAGGCCCGTGGAAGTAGTGAAAGATAGTGACGTGGAGCTGGAGTGTGAAGTTATGGGAACACCACCGTTTGAAGTCACTTGGCTGAAGAATAATAAGGAAATTCGAAGCAGCAAAAAGTATACCCTGACTGACAGAGTGTCGGTGTTTAATCTGCACATAACCAAGTGCGACCCCTCAGACACTGGGGAATACCAGTGCATTGTGTCCAATGAAGGCGGCAGCTGCTCTGGCAATGCTAGAGTCTCCCTCAAAGGTCAGTTACACTCACAAGGAGCAGGCTGCCCAAGACGAATTCTGCAGGGCTCTTTAATTTTGTGATGATGGGTAGGAGTTCAAATATGCCTCTTCTTTTCACACTGTCTACTCACAGAACCACCATCGTTCACGAAGAAGATAGAAAGCATCACTACTGTTTTGAAAAGTTCTGCCACTTTTCAGAGCACCGTGGCAGGCTCTCCTCCCATTTCCATAACCTGGCTGAAGGATGATCAGATCCTTGACGAAGATGATAACGTTCATATTTCCTTTGTGAATAATGTGGCCACGCTTCAGATCAGAGCTGTGGATAACGGGCACAGCGGGAGGTACACGTGTCAAGCCAAGAATGAGTCAGGAGTTGAGAGGTGTTATGCTTTCCTTTTAGTACAAGGTTTGTAAGCTATTCCCTTTGGGAGTTAGTCTGTGGAGACCCTTTCATAATCATGCCCTATCTCTGGTGGAATTGTCAGTGCAACTCATCCACGTTTTAATTCTTGCTACAGAGCCTGCTCAAATCCTAGAGAAGGCTAAATCCGTTGATGTCACTGAGAAAGACCCAGTGACCTTGGAGTGTGTTGTGGCTGGAACACCAGAACTCAAAGTGAAATGGCTTAAAGATGGGAAGCAAATTGTGCCCAGTAGATATTTTACGATGAGTTTTGAAAATAACGTGGCCAGTTTTAGGATTCAGTCGGTAATGAAGCAAGACAGTGGTCAGTATACTTTCAAGGTGGAAAATGACTTTGGAAGCAGTAGCTGTGATGCCTACCTGAATGTGCTAGGTTGGTACCTTGGCCCCAGCCGGCTTCTGTTATTTATATCATGTCCTTTGTAAACAACTGGCAGCATATTAATGAATGTGTTTTTGCTGTTTGCATTGGACAGATCAAAATATCCCTCCATCGTTCACCAAAAAATTAACCAAAATGGATAAAGTTCTGGGCTCTTCTATTCATATGGAGTGCAAGGTTTCTGGCTCACTTCCCATTAGTGCTCAGTGGTTTAAGGATGGAAAAGAAATATCTACAAGTGCAAAATACAGACTTGTCTGTCACGAGAACACCGTGGCCCTGGAAGTTTACAACCTGGAATTAGAAGACACTGCGAATTACACGTGCAAGGTCTCAAATGTCGCAGGGGATGATGCATGCAGTGGCATCTTAACTGTGAAAGGTTGGGAATTCTTTACCTCTTCTTGATTCTTCTTTGTAATTGCTTTCAAAGTGTATCACTCTTACCTTGTGTCCTTTAGAGCTAAGAGTCTCAATAATTCTGTTTCTTTAGATATGTATGTATTGAGTTCAAGAAATATTCAGTCATTACCTCTTTTCAATAAGGTTTTCTTATATGTCCATAAAACTGTCAAAATAATTGAACTAAAGGGGTTTAATTTAATATGTTTCTCTTAATAACCTGTAGAACCACCAAGCTTCCTAGTGAAACCTGGGCGCCAACAAGCCATACCTGATTCTGCAGTGGAATTTAAAGCAGTTCTAAAAGGAACACCACCATTCAAAATAAAGTGGTTTAAGGATGATGTGGAACTTGCCCCTGGACCTAAATGCTTCATTGGCTTAGAAGGGTCAACTAGCTTCTTAAATCTCTACTCAGTGGAGGCTTCCAAGACAGGACAATATACTTGCCAAGTTACCAATGATGTTGGTAGCGACTCTTGTACTACAATGTTGCTTGTGACAGGTGTGCAGGTTTGATTGTTTTATGTTTCTGTCTAACCTGTGGTCCTTTCTGTGATCTGTCACAGTGCATCTACCCATTCAAGAGAGTACCTTTCTTTCTAACACAGTACACTGTATCTGCCAGGCATTGGTCATGTGTTTTGCTCTTTTCAACATACTACCTGGTTGAACTTTTGTTATTTGTATCTGTTCCCTCATAATCTCCTCTTTCTTTCACTCTCTAGAACCACCAAAGTTTGTAAAAAAATTAGAAGCATCCAAAATAGTGAAAGCAGGTGACTCAGCACGACTTGAATGCAAGATCACTGGATCCCCAGAAATCAGAGTTGTGTGGTACAGAAATGAACATGAACTCCCAGCCAGTGATAAATACAGGATGACTTTCATTGACTCAGTGGCCGTCATACAGATGAACAATCTTGGTACTGAGGATGGTGGGGATTTCATTTGTGAGGCTCAAAATCCTGCTGGCAGCACAAGCTGCAGTACCAAGGTTATAGTAAAAGGTAGAGTCTCTTCCTTCTGTTCATTACCTGAAACTTACCTTCTTCACCCCTGGGTATCATAGCTCTTTATTCCTTTACCGTCACTTTAGCTTCCATTTGAGCTCATAGAATATTTTCCCAAACTGGTATTATTTCCCTTTTTAAATGTTATTTCTTCTTAAGATTTACTTACATGCAGCCAATCATTCTGAGATATTTTTTGGTTATTTCAATGCCATAATTCTGATAATCGCAACACATTAGCCAAGGAGTTCAAATTTGATGTTTCAAAAACATGCAAAAACACCAAAGTAGGCATTTTAAAATTAATTTTGCCTTTAATCAATTTGTAAATATATTATCCTCAGCATAATATTTATCATTAATAACAAGGAATATTTACTACTGGCATACAAGATGCAAGCAATATAGGTTTTAACCTTATATTTAAAACAGAACAATTATATATTCTTTTCTCTCAAGAATCAGTTCATATTTTTATAAAATTATATCACTATACGTTGGTGCAAATAATACTAGTATTTTCTACTGCCATTTTCCAATATTTTTGTCACAAAGTCCACATTTTTTATGTTATGGTTAACACAGTAACCGTTTTTTGAAGGAAAAGACTCAGATCGCAGATGTTGTGATGACTTCCGAGTCTCTCAGTAGTAGATCGTATACAAAAGCTTATTCCTGAAGTCAGGATTCCACGCTTCACGCAAATCATATTAATGAATATAATTGGGATTTTGGCTTCGTTTGGTTGTGTTTTTCCCTTTTGATTAGATTTTTACAACTTGCACATCAACCTTTATAGTCCAAGATAAATAAGTAAGATGGAGTAGACAGTGTTGAACTGCTTAGTAAGGACAGTTAGGTTCTCTGCCAATGAAGTTGAGTGATTTTATAAAGGCTAATGGCCACTCTGAAGCTGTTATCCTCACTACAAGCAGTAGCACTTGACACCACTTCCCCATTATAGTATCTTGACTCTTGCAATTTAAAAACAAAGAAATAAAAATATTCTATGAAATTAAATAGCCCAATTCATAAGAAACTCTTATTTTTTACAGAACCACCTGTCTTTAGCAGCTTCCCTCCTGTAGTAGAAACCCTTAAAAATACTGAAGTTAGTCTTGAGTGTGAACTCTCAGGAACACCACCATTTGAGGTGGTGTGGTACAAAGACAAGCGGCAACTCCGAAGTAGCAAGAAATACAAGATTGCATCCAAAAACTTCCATGCAAGTATTCACATTCTCAATGTCGAAACTTCAGACATTGGTGAATACCACTGCAAAGCACAGAACGAAGTGGGAAACGACACTTGCATTTGCACTGTAAAATTAAAAGGTAAGCATATTTCCTGCTTGTGGCAGAAATGGCAGGAATGTGCAAAATGCTTATTTTTCTTTTCTCTGTTCCATTATCTGGACGACCTTTTGAACAATCTCCATCCATCTTTCCATGTTCAGAACCACCAAGATTTGTTTCCAAACTGAACAGCCTCACCGTTGTAGCTGGGGAGCCTGCTGAGTTACAAGCATCTATAGAAGGCATCCAGCCTATTTCTGTCCAGTGGCTTAAAGAGAAGGAAGAAGTGATTAGAGAAAGTGAAAACATCAGAATTACATTTGTGGAAAATGTTGCAACTCTACAGTTTGCAAAAGCAGAACCAGCTAATGCTGGGAAGTATATCTGCCAAATCAAGAATGATGGTGGAATGAGGGAGAACATGGCCACACTAACTGTTCTAGGTTGGTACAATATGGTACAATAATCCCCTGATAGAAAGGGGTGTCAAATGCTGAGAGAGTTACTAAGAGTTACTGGTAGAATCTCCTTCTCAGAATTTCTCCTAGAGCTATATTATCCACCCTCATCTATTTGAAAGGTTTAGGGAATCTAATAAATCTTCCCAAACTCTGTGATTCTAACAAAATGTAGCCATCTGTTTTAGTGTTTACGTACTACATTTCTTGCTGGATTAGCAGATGTAATCATGACTATCTTTAGTTACCTGTAAAAAAAATTATAAGCCCAGCATGACATTTTGTTTCCCAAGTACTAGTTGTTAAAGCTGGCAAGAACAGCAAAGATCAAAGTGATAGAAAAACCTGCCACTTCCATCACTGGGCATGTTAAATTTCAATTTTTAATTGTTTGAATAACAACTTCCAAAAATCTGTCTTTTGTACCTGAAAGTAAAGCAAAAATACCAAGTAATCAAAAATAACATGTAGCCTTTGCTTTCAATGTCAAGTGCAAATCAATGTACATATTCTAATCTACATTATCTGAATTGTTTTGGAAATCAACTAGTGCACAAACGTATTTCTTAATAATACCTCCTACAATAATGACTCATGACAGTGTGAAATTACATTTTGAATCTAGAGAGACAGCCCTCACATAAGCATCTCATTGAAATAAACAGTCGTAGTGAATCTGAAAGTAGACATCAAGATAGTAGAGATACCTCTACCAGACCTTGACAGATGACTGTTGAATTTTATTTCAGAGCCTGCAGTCATTGTTGAGAAGGCAGGACCCATGACAGTGACTGTAGGGGAAACATGCACTCTGGAGTGTAAGGTGGCTGGCACTCCTGAACTCTCAGTGGAATGGTACAAGGATGGAAAGCTGTTGACCAGCAGCCAAAAACACAAATTTAGCTTCTACAACAAAGTCTCTTCCTTAAAGATTCTCTCCGTTGAAAGGCAAGATGCAGGCACATATACTTTCCAGGTTCAAAATAATGTTGGAAAAAGCAGCTGCACAGCTGTGGTAGATGTCTCAGGTTAGTGCCGATGTACTCCTCCCATTGCTCATGCAAATTCCTTTCAAATTTTCTTCTCTCAAGAGTCTTCTATTCTTCCAAATCATGACGCATCTCTTGCCTTTCCTCACACAGACCGAATGGTTCCTCCCTCTTTCACACGGAGACTGAAAGATACTGGTGGGGTGCTGGGGACTTCTTGCATCTTGGAATGCAAAGTAGCCGGATCATCGCCTATCTCTGTTGCCTGGTTCCATGAGAAAACTAAGATTGTCAGTGGAGCGAAGTACCAAACCACATTTTCAGATAATGTCTGCACATTGCAGCTGAATTCTCTGGACATGTCAGATATGGGCAATTACACATGTGTGGCTGCTAATGTCGCTGGGTCTGACGAATGTCGTGCAGTGTTGACTGTACAAGGTCAGTGTTAGACACTCAAACCCTTTCTTACAAATTCCTCTTTGGGTGCACATATAGGTTGACACACATTTGAAAGTGCTCTTCTTTTTTTAATTCAGAATTGCACTTAAGTTAGAAGCTTACAGGATCTTTTCATTGTCCTCCATGTCTATGTAGAATCACCCTCTTTTGTGAAGGAACCTGAACCTTTGGAAGTACTACCAGGCAAAAATGTCACCTTTACAAGTGTTATCAGAGGAACCCCTCCATTCAAGGTTGGCTGGTTCAGAGGTGCCAGAGAACTGGTGAAAGGAGACAGGTGCAACATCTATTTTGAAGACACTGTAGCGGAACTGGAATTATTTAATGTCGACCTATCTCAGAGTGGGGAATACACCTGTGTGGTTTCTAACGGTGCTGGCCAAACATCCTGCACCACTCGTCTTTTTGTTAAAGGTTTGCTCAAGTGCATTTGTTCTTCCTGTTTTCTGTACACTGATATCTTTGTATTTTTACTGTGTTTAACTGCTGTGCTTTGTCACTCACCAGAACCTGCTGCATTTGTGAAGAAATTAAGCGATCACTCTGTAGAACCAGGAAAGTCCATCATTTTGGAGAGCACCTACACTGGAACACTTCCCATTTCAGTTACATGGAAAAAGGGTGGTGTTCCCATAACCCCATCTGAAAAATGCAACGTAGTCACAACAGAGAAAACTTGCATCCTGGAAATTCTGAATAGCACAAAAGGAGACGCAGGAGAGTATTCCTGCGAGATTGAAAATGAGGCAGGAAGGGATGTTTGCAAAGCTCTGGTGTCTACATTAGGTGTGTTGTCTTATTCTGTTGTCACTGATCAGCATTCATCTAACAGGAAGCATGGTTTGTTTGGTTTTCTTTCATTCCAGTTGCTAATGTGAGCCTTTCTTCTTTAGAACCACCTTATTTTGTTACGGAGCTGGAACCTCTGGAGGCATCCGTTGGAGATTCGGTTTCTTTACAGTGCCAAGTTGCTGGGACACCAGAAATTACAGTGTCTTGGTATAAGGGAGACACCAAGTTACGGCCAACTCCTGAATATAGGACCTACTTTACAAACAATGTGGCCACACTTGTTTTTAATAAAGTGAATCTCAATGACAGTGGAGAGTACACATGTAAGGCAGAAAATAGCATAGGAACTGCTTCTTCTCAGACTGTCTTCAGAATTCAAGGTGATGATGTTATTTTAGAAATTAACAAATGTCTTTTTTCCTTATCTTAACTCTTTTATCTTTATAAGGGAATTTTCATTTCATCAACTAATGCCTCAAGTATCACTTGTCTTCCTACAGAGCGTCAACTCCCACCTTCCTTTGCAAGGCAATTAAAGGACATTGAACAAACTGTTGGGTTACCAGTTACACTCACTTGTCGATTAAATGGCTCTGCACCCATCCAAGTGAGCTGGTATAGAGATGGGGTACTTTTGCGAGACGATGAAAATCTACAGACATCCTTTGTAGATAATGTGGCAACTTTGAAGATTTTGCAGACTGACTTGAGTCACTCTGGCCAGTACTCTTGCTCAGCTTCCAATCCACTTGGAACAGCATCTTCTAGTGCTAGACTGACAGCAAGAGGTTTGTTCTTATGTCAATCTTTCTCTTTGCAAACCGTTACCCTTTGCTCATTGTCAAAGTAGAAATGGCCAATGACAAAAGCAAAAAACAAACAAACACATTTTGCCTTTTCTCCTCATCTTCTAGAACCTAAGAAATCTCCCTTCTTTGACATCAAGCCTGTATCTATAGATGTTATTGCTGGGGAAAGTGCTGACTTTGAGTGTCATGTTACTGGCGCTCAACCAATGCGAATCACTTGGTCAAAAGACAACAAGGAGATCCGTCCTGGAGGAAATTATACGATCACATGTGTGGGAAACACTCCCCATTTGAGAATTCTTAAAGTAGGAAAAGGCGATTCCGGTCAGTATACTTGCCAAGCAACCAATGATGTTGGCAAAGACATGTGCTCAGCTCAACTCAGTGTAAAAGGTATCACTCATTATGTGGCATTTACCAATGTTTGTTCTTTCCCCTGTTTGTGTAAAAGTTTCTTTAGTTTTTAAATTTTGGGGATAAACTGGATCATGTCACAATTTGTATATTTGTGTTGGAGGTAACATTAATCAAATTTCTGTTTTCTCTTTATATTGTTCTTTAAGTTAGTGTATTGGTAAGTGTAACCCTACCAATAAGTGTTGTTTAATTGATATTTGTTAAATGTTGTTTCAACCATCCATTCTCTTTTTCCGTTCTTTCCTGTTCCATAGCATTCTGATTTATCATTACTAAACTTTAGTCAATCATTTCTATAATACGTTAACTTGTATGTTTTAACTTATAAATTCAAACTACAAAATAAACTTACCAATTTAATTCTCTTTAAAAATATAGAAAATGCAACTTATTTCACCACAGAATTCTCAGGAAGGATATTCTTACTAAACCAGTTTAAATACACACTTACAGGGTCTTCAACTACAAACCTGTTATTTTTTTTCCTTTGATTTACTAGAACCTCCAAAGTTTGTTAAGAAATTAGAAGCTTCAAAAGTTGCAAAGCAGGGAGAATCCATCCAACTGGAATGTAAAATAAGTGGTTCCCCAGAAATCAAAGTTCTGTGGTTCCGAAATGACAGTGAGCTTCACGAGAGTTGGAAATACAGCATGTCCTTCGTTAATTCCGTGGCGTTGCTCACCATCAATGAGGCCAGTGCTGAGGACAGCGGAGACTATATCTGTGAAGCTCATAACGGTGTGGGAGACGCCAGCTGCAGCACAGCGCTGACCGTGAAAGGTTAGACACACTGAACTTCTTTCCTCATTCCCATCTGATTTCCATTCCTGCTCAGGAATGTTATGAACTCCAAAGTAGCAAGGCTAGTTACGAGTATTTGCTTGCAGTTCTTAAACTAGTTTTTAATGAATTGTCATTTCTTAAGTTAGCATACTGTTATATGGTCACACCAGTCATTCTTAATGATTGTAGAGTCTAATTTGTTTTTCCTTTTTTAGTATGCAAATGTTTTTATTGTTTATCTTTTTTTCCCCCGGTAGCACCTCCTGTTTTCACCCAGAAGCCTGCTCCAGTAGGAGCCCTTAAAGGTTCTGATGTCATCTTACAATGTGAAATTTCGGGAACACCCCCATTTGAAGTGATATGGGTTAAAGACCGGAAGCAAGTTCGAAGCAGCAAGAAATTTAAAATTACTTCAAAAAATTTTGACACAAGTCTCCATATCCTTAATCTTGAAGCCTCTGATGTAGGAGAATATCACTGCAAAGCTACTAACGAGGTGGGAAGTGACACGTGCGCCTGCACTGTCAAGTTCAGAGGTTTGTATATATGGACACAAACATGTATGTCTCCTCCTTTCATCTTTTCTTGCTTGACCAATAATTTATATGGGTGTGATTCTCATTTTTTTCCCCCCTAAACCACAAATTTCTTTCTTTAGAACCTCCACGATTTGTGAAAAAGCTGAGTGACACCTCAACCCTTGTTGGGGATGCTGTCGAGTTACGGGCTGTAGTGGAAGGCTTCCAGCCCATTTCTGTTGTCTGGCTGAAAGATAGAGGTGAAGTCATCAGAGAGAGTGAAAACACGAGGATTTCATTCGTTGATAACATCGCAACCCTACAACTTAGTAGTCCAGAAGCCTCTCATGCCGGAAAATATGTGTGCCAAATCAAAAATGATGCTGGAATGAAAGAATGTTCCGCCGTCTTGACTGTACTAGGTTAGTAACAAAGTATAGCCTGAGAAGGGGAAAATCAGGTTAATTGACCCATGATCATTTTCTACAAATATTACTCTTCCCCAATATTGATTCTATGTGTAGTTTGTACGGTGAGTTTATTTTCAATGTAATTATACTTCATCTTTTAGAACCAGCCAGAATCGTAGAGAAGCCAGAACCCATGACAGTCACTACAGGAAATCCTTTTGCACTAGAGTGTGTAGTGGCTGGATCACCAGAACTTTCAGCCAAGTGGTTCAAAGATGGAAGAGAATTATCTGCAGACAGCAAACATCACATTACGTTCATCAACAAAGTGGCTTCACTTAAGATCCCCTGTGCAGAAATGAGTGACAGGGGGTTATACAGCTTTGAAGTGAAAAACAGTGTTGGTAAAAGTAACTGCACTGTATCTGTTCACATTTCCGGTAAGTCATAGGAGGTATTTTTGGTTATATAGATTTTCCTGGAAAATAAAGCTTCTCTTTAAACAGAAAACTGCCCTTCTCCACATAGATCGAGTCGTGCCTCCTTCCTTCATCCGCAAGCTGAAAGACACGAACGCCACCCTGGGGGCCTCCGTGGTTTTGGAGTGCCGAGTCTCTGGCTCGGCCCCAATCTCTGTTGGCTGGTTTCAGGATGGAAATGAGATCGTTAGTGGGCCTAAATGCCAGCCCAGCTTTTCGGAAAATGTCTGTACTTTGAATCTGAGCTTGCTGGAGCCTTCCGACGCAGGCACATACACGTGTGTGGCTGCCAACGTGGCTGGTTCTGAGGAGTGCTCGGCAGTCCTGACTGTGCAAGGTCAGTGTGCAAGGATCAGGCTGCCGCCTCTCAAGTCTCTTCCACGTGACTCGGTGCCTGCCTTGCATGGGATTTCTTTATTTCATCTTCGTTTATTAGTCTTGGCTCTCTTTTCTTAAAATTATTATTTTATTTTATGTTTTGCATCACCATTTATCCCCTCTATTCCCTCTTGCACCTCCATCCATCCCCTCCCCCTACAGTCACCACACTGTTGTCTGAGTCCCTGAGTTTTTTCTCTTTTTGCTTTCTTTTTTGCTCATTCCCCCTGACCATCTCACCACCACCACCACCACCACCACCATAGCTGTCTGTCTTCCCTCTATGAGTCTGTCTCCATTTTGCTTGGTATTTCATTAAATTCCATATATGAGTGAAATCATATTGTACCTGTCTCTCTCTGAAACATTTTAGCAAAATGTTCTCCAGGTCCATCCATGCTTTGTATCCATGCTTTGTATCCATGCATTGTATCCATGCTGTTACAAAGTGTAAAATTGTCTTCCTTTTTATGATAGAGTAGTATTCCATTGTGTAAATGTGCCACAGCTTTTTTATCCACTCATCTGCTGATGGACACTTGGGCTGCTTCCAAATCTTGGCTATTGTAAATAATGTTGCAGTGAACATAGGATGCATATTTTCTTTTGAATTAGTATTTTGGGTTTCTTTGGATAAATTCCCCAAAACGCCAATTGGCTCCCTTTTCTTCAAATAGCAAAAGCACCTCTCACACTTGGATTTCTCTTTTCCTCTTGATCTTCCCCTCCCTCTGGGGTATCTAGAACCACCATCTTTTGAACAAACCCCGGATTCCGTGGAAGTTTTACCTGGAATGAGTGTCACATTCACCAGTGTCATTAGAGGCACCCCTCCTTTCAAGGTCAAATGGTTTAAAGGCAGCAGGGAACTAGTATCAGGGGAATCCTGCACCATCTCTCTGGAAGATTCTGTCACGGAACTGGAGTTGTTTGAGGTGGAGCCATTGCAGAGTGGGGACTATTCTTGCCTTGTTACTAATGATGCCGGCAGTGCTTCCTGTACCACACATCTTTTTGTGAAAGGTTTGCTCTGCACTCCAATTCGTGTATCTTTTAAATTTTTCCTAAGTCTTCATTTGAAGACGTCAATTTTACCCTCATATTTTCTCCTTATAGAGCCAGCCACCTTTGTGAAGAGATTGGCTGATTTCAGTGTTGAGACAGGAAGTCCCATAGTTCTTGAGGCCACATATACCGGCACGCCTCCCATCTCAGTGAGCTGGATGAAGAATGAGTCTCCTCTTGCACAGTCTCCGAACTGCAGTGTTACTATGACAGAAAAATCTACCATACTGGAAATTCTCGACAGCACGGTAGAGGATTATGCACAATACAGTTGCCTGATAGAAAATGAGGCCGGTCAAGATATTTGTGAAGCTCTGGTGTCTGTCTTAGGTGTGTTGACAGTTACCTCTTTTTAATTGCTCTCTTTTCTTGCTCTTAAAAATCCTCTGTTAGTTAGCATGAGTGATTGACTACCACTCTTTGTACCTTAGAACCACCTTATTTTATTGAACCTCTGGAACACGTGGAAGCAGCCATTGGAGAACCTACAACTTTGCAGTGTAAAGTGGATGGAACCCCAGAAATTAGAATTTCTTGGTATAAAGAACACACAAAGCTGCGATCTGCTCCTGCATACAAAATGCAATTCAAAAATAACATTGCCTCCTTAGTAATCAACAAGGTGGACCACAGTGACGTGGGAGAGTACACATGCAAGGCAGAAAACAGTGTGGGGGCAGTTGCTTCTTCAGCCGTGCTTGTTATCAAAGGTGATGATGGTTTTGCTTAACAAGTCTTGCTGTGCGCTGACAAATCCATTTTCTTAAACATCAACATTTGAATGGACTGAAATATGTTGTAGATATACTCTGTCTTGTAAATAAGGTCTATCTGTGCTTTCTTTGCAGACCGCAAACTTCCACCTACTTTTGCAAGAAAACTGAAGGACGTCCATGAGACTCTTGGCTTCCCAGTTGCCTTTGAATGTCGCATCAATGGCTCAGAACCTCTTCAAGTGTCCTGGTACAAAGATGGGGTGCTTTTGAAAGATGATTCTAATTTGCAAACATCTTTTGTTCATAATGTAGCAACTCTTCAGATTTTACAAACTGACCAGAGCCACGTTGGTCAGTACAATTGCTCAGCTTCCAATCCTCTGGGGACTGCTTCATCCAGTGCCAAGCTCATTCTCTCAGGTGAGTCGCTCGTCACATTACCCTCCGCACTGTTAAGGAGCTTCACTGCTCCGGGCCACCAAACTCTGGCGCCACTTTGTTTCTGCTCTGTGTCAGGGAGCAGGAAAACTGAAGTCACCATGTTGGTCTTCATTCTTTTTAGAGCATGAAGTGCCTCCTTTCTTTGATCTAAAGCCTGTGTCAGTAGATCTTGCTCTTGGAGAAAGTGGGTCTTTTAAATGCCATGTAACTGGAACTGCGCCAATCAAAATCACTTGGGCCAAAGATAACCGAGAGATTCGCCCTGGAGGCAACTACAAGATGACTTTGGTTGAAAATACTGCCACTCTGACAGTTCTCAAAGTAGGCAAAGGTGATGCTGGGCAGTATACCTGCTACGCAAGCAACGCAGCTGGAAAAGACTCTTGTTCTGCTCATCTGGGTGTACAAGGTACTCGCTTGAGTAAAGTAGCATGGTCTCTACCATTTTCAATATCTTAAAATATAAGAGGAAGAATGTGCTTGAAAGTTATGTTTAGGATCATTGTCAAGTAATTTAAAGTGATCATGTGGATCAATTTTTTTTATTAAAGTGGACTAAAAATCCATTTTCAAAAGCTAAAAATAGAGAGTGAACAAAAAAATTTCACATAATTGTAAGAAAATCAAAATTTGAAGGAAGTTATCTCAAATGACTTATTTTCCCCAATAGTTATTAAATGGATGGATTTTGTCCCAGTAAGGGACAGCAGAGCCCCAGATTTCCAAGCTCTTCAAGGAGAGTCCAGATTAATTATGTCAATAGCTTGTCCTCCATTGACCCCACTTAAATAATCATGGAAGGCCCAGCTGGCATGCAGTTGAGTGTCAACCTATGAACTGGGAGGTTTTGGTTCAATTCCCCAACAGGGCACATGCCCAGGTTTCAGGCTCAATCAAAATTGTGAGGCATGCAGGAGGCAGCCAATCAATGATTCTCTGTCATCATTGATTTTCTATCTATCTCTCCCTCTCCCTTCTTCACTGAAACCAATAAAAATATAATAATAATAATAATAATAATAATAATAATAATAATAATAATGGAAACCAGGGAGGTGGGGAGTACATTAATATCTCTCATTTTGGAAGACAGCCATTTCCTTCTATAGTATATTCATGGCTGTTGTTGTCAGAAGTTAAATACTTCACTCAGTGGACTGCTGGTCAACCCATAGAGCATTATTAAGGAGTTTTGTGATGGTGGTGGTTTATAAATATCTTTAAATAAAATAGAATTAGAGTTAGCAGCCTACTTGCTCTATGGCATTTAACTAACCATCTTTATCTCCCTAAGCTTGAATTTTTTGCTTCAGTTAATGAAGAAAGTATTGCCCTCCCCACTTCAAAGGGAAATTATGAAAGTTGAAGAAATATCTAAAGCCTATAAGAGAAAGGGGCACTTTAAAAATATTAGCATAGCTGACCCCAATTTGCTATTCTGACTTATTATGGTGCATAAATGATGTCTTTTCAACCATAGGAAATAGACAGTCCTCCACTGATTTACACACAGAAAGTAATCAAACTCTCTTATTTCCCATGAGCCTCATAGGGCTTCTGCCAGCAGATACACACGCTGCCTCTGATCGTGTACTAGACAAGTGATTCTTTTATTGGGAAGAGGGTTATACAATAGGAATCAATGTGTTTCCTTCTTCCTTTTGCAAAAATATTTGATGTGGGTGCTTGTAAAAATAAATGTATTTATAAACTTCTCTGATTGGCAGAGATTCCTCTTTTTACTTCATCTTGAGTTATATGTACCTTTTCCATTCCTTACCTTATGTTTTCCCTCTTGGTTCCATAGAACCACCCAGGTTCATTAAAAAGCTAGAACCTTCAAGAATCGTGAAGCAGGATGAATCCACAAGATACGAATGTAAAATAGGAGGGTCTCCAGAAATCAGAGTTTCGTGGTACAAAGATGAAACTGAAATTCAAGAGAGCAGTAAATTCAGAATGTCATTCATTGACTCAGTGGCAGTGTTGGAAATGCACCATCTCAGTGTTGAAGACAGTGGCGACTACTCGTGTGAGGCCCGCAATGCAGCGGGCAGTGCAAGCAGCAGCACTTCCTTAAAAGTTAAAGGTCAGATCTTACCCTTCTTTTGTGTTTTTCACAGTAGCCTTCCCTCCTCTCTAGCTGTCCTCTTAATACCCTGTTTGACTTTCCATCGATGTCTTAAAATTTTTAAAGAATACAATAGAAAACTGAATCTTACTTGTAACTATATACGTGCAGAATATATCCTAATTTTTCTTTCCTTTTTCCTAACTGAATTACCTTCCAATTTTAGAACCACCCATTTTCCGCAAAAAGCCTCATCCCATGGAGACACTGAAAGGAACTGATGTTCATCTTGAATGTGAGCTTCAGGGTACTCCCCCATTTCAAGTTTCTTGGCATAAAGACAAGAGAGAACTTAGGAGTGGCAAGAAGTACAAGATAATGTCTGAGAACTTCCTTACAAGTATTCACATCCTGAATGTCGACACTGCAGACATTGGGGAATATCAGTGCAAAGCCACGAATGATGTGGGGAGTGACACTTGCGTTGGTTCTATCACTTTGAAAGGTTAGGGTGACTTCATTCTCTTATACTTACTCTATCTCTTCAAATATTCATGCTTTGTTGGCCCCTTAGCTGTTGTCCAGTTCTTTATCACTAGTTATCTCTTCTACTTTTCCCTTTTTTTTCCTTTCCAAATCTTTTTGTTTAGGGTGCATCCCATTTCTAAATTGAACCAAGTATCCTCTTCAACAATTTTTCCAATAGGTTTTGATTTGATTTATAAGTCTGGAGAGTACAAAACGTTCAACTTCTCCTTCTTACTGCAAACTCTAATGTGTCCCTGCTCACAATTACCAAGAATGCCTCTTATTTAAGATATGGAAACAACACGTTATCACTTCTTTGATTACTAGCATTCATGATTAAGGGAAATGCTATTAATCCCACACATTTTAAATCAATAATATGCCTCTTTGTTCATCAGCACCACCAAGATTTGTGAAAAAGCTCAGTGACATTTCTACCGTCGTTGGTGAAGAAGTCCAGCTGCAGACCACCATTGAAGGTGCCGAGCCAATTTCAGTGGTGTGGTTCAAAGATAAGGGGGAAATTGTTAGAGAAAGTGACAACATATGGATTTCTTATTCGGAAAATACTGCAACCCTACATTTTTCAAGAGCAGAAATAGCCAATGCTGGAAAGTACACCTGTCAGATCAAAAATGATGCTGGAATGCAAGAGTGCTTCGCTACACTGTCCGTTCTCGGTCAGTACAAATAGGATGTTATGATGAACACATGGTGTACACTTACCAGTGTCCACATTTTCTTTCGTTTTTCTATTTGATTTTAAAATTTGGATGCAATTTTATCTTGTTTTAGAACCTGCAGCAATTGTGGAAAAACCAGAATCCATAAAAGTTACCACAGGAGACACCTGTACATTGGAATGCATAGTCACTGGCACACCTGAACTCAGTACTAAGTGGTTTAAGGATGGAAAAGAACTGACAAGTGACAGCAAATACAAAATAAGCTTCTTCAACAAAGTATCTGGTCTTAAGATTATCAACGTAGCCCCCAGGGACAGTGGGGTATACAGCTTTGAGGTGCAAAACCCTGTTGGCAAAGACAGCTGCACAGTCTCAGTTCAAGTGTCAGGTTGGTTGGTCAGGCTTTTGTTGCAGTATTATTATAATGTAGTTCCTGATTTACATATATATGTAGGGGAAGATCCATCTTCTACAGCATTACATGGTCTGACATCCTCTGAATCAGTAAAATCAGAGGTAACATACCTAGAGTTAGAAGACCAAGTTCAAAAGTTATATTTCTTTCTCATTGAGAAATTTCACAATTCAGAATTATAGGAGTGAAACTGAATTCCTGAAAAAGGATAAAGTGGTCTTCTACTATCACTTACACTTAAATAATTCACCATATAATGTGTCACAGCAAAGAGAACCAACATCCCTAATAAATCAACTAGCACATCCTTCCCACTGATCCTCAAGGCTTTCAATCGTGTGACCCTATAGGGCAGTGGTCGGCAAACTCATTAGTCAACAGAGCCAAATATCAACAGTACAACGATTGAAATTTCTTTTGAGAGCCAAATTTTTTAAACTTAAACTAGATAGGCAGGTACATTGTTATTAACTTAATTAGGGTACTCCTAAGGCTTAAGAAGAGCCACACTCAAGGGGCCAAAAAGCCACATGTGGCTCTCGAGCCACAGTTTGCTGACCACGGCTATCCGGAATTATTTGATACCCTTGCAAAAGAGCCAAAGAGATCTAGGTCTATCCAATCAAAAAGACAGGAAATCTCTTTTCAGATCATTTTATAACTGATGTCCCTTGTTTGTTTGACTTTTATCACATTTAGACCGAACTATTCCTCCTTCATTCACAAGAAAATTGAAAGAAACGAATGGTCTATCTGGTTCTTCAGTTGTAATGGAGTGCAAAGTCTATGGATCGCCTCCAATCTCTGTCTCATGGTTCCATGAGGGAAATGAGATCAGCAGTGGAAGGAAATACCAGACCACCCTTACAGATAACACGTGTGCTTTAACTGTGAACATGCTGGAAGAATCAGATGCTGGTGACTACACCTGTGTAGCTACGAATGTGGCTGGTTCTGATGAATGCAGTGCTCCTTTGACTGTGAGAGGTGTGTTAAGAATGCAGTAAAAACAGAACTGCATTTCATAATTTATAAGCATTTGGTCATCGCTAATCAAAATACTAAGTTTTTCTGCTGTGTGCTTTTTTTGTTTAGAACCACCGTCTTTTGTTCAGAAACCTGATGCCATGGATGTTTTGACTGGAGCCAATGTAACTTTCACGAGCATCATAAAGGGAACACCTCCTTTCAGTGTCAGCTGGTTCAAGGGCAGCAGTGAACTAGTGCCAGGGGACAGGTGCAATGTGTCTTTGGAAGAGTCCGTTGCTGAACTGGAGCTGTTTGATGTGGACACCTCACAAAGTGGAGAATACACCTGCATAGTCACTAATGAAGCTGGCAAAGCTTCTTGCACAACACGTCTCCATGTCAAAGGTTTGTCTGATGCCCCGCACCTTCACGGTCAACATCCATGACTTAATAGACAAGCCGACATCTGTATGTATGTGTGTCTGATTTCGCATCTCCAATTTGTTTATAGCCCCAGCTAAATTTGTAAAGAGGCTCAACGATTACAGCATAGAGAAAGGAAAAGCCCTGATCCTGGAAGGCACGTACACTGGAACTCCCGCCATTTCAGTTACATGGAAGAAAAATGGCATAAATATCGCTCCGTCCCAGAGGTGTAACATAACCACAACGGAAAAATCCTCAATCCTGGAAATCCCCAGCACCGCAGTGGAGGACTCGGGGCAGTACAACTGCTACATTGAAAATGCTTCGGGAAAAGACTCCTGTTCAGCACAAATACAGATCCTAGGTTTGTTATGACCGTACACTCCTACCTTTATATGTAAATAAGCATGCTGGCCTGTCTCCTTCATGCCTCATTATCTCTCTTGCCTGTAGAACCACCGTATTTTGTCAGGCAGTTAGAGCCTGTGAAGGTGACTGTTGGAGATTCTGCCTCCTTACAATGCCAAGTTGCTGGAACCCCTGAAATTGTGGTGTCCTGGTACAAAGGAGATACGAAGCTGAGACCCACTGCCACCTACAAGATGCATTTCAGGAACAATGTTGCTACACTGGTTTTCAACCAGGTTGGCAGTCACGACAGCGGAGAATATATCTGCAGAGCTGAAAACAGTGTGGGAGAAGTCTCTTCATCAACTTTCCTTACTGTTCAAGGTGACTGAACTATTTCAGAAGTGAACGAATTTGTATTTCTTTTGAACTAGGTTTAAAATATCTCATGAGAGCATTCTTTTTAGGAAATTCTTTCCAAATGCAAAATTTTCTGCTTATATCATTCCACCTATAATTAATGGCCTTCCCAGAGAGATAAGATGACTAAATCTTCGGTTGGAAGGATCATGTAGTCCATTGGCTCTATAATTAAATCTTTAAGAAACATGAGGGACCATATTTTTAAAATCCCACCTTCTGAGTTTGTTATTCAAAATGCTAGAAGGTAGTCTTGAAAAGTAGGAGGACTTGCTGCATACCTGGAGATGTACCTAAGCCGGTCAAGTTCCCTATTGGCTTTGCACCTACCGTGCATTAGGCTGGCCTCGAGAGTGACACACTTTTGCTCCAAAAGTTTGCATGTTTTCCTTTGGGTCCAAGTTTATTATAGAAATGTTAACACCTCCTGATGCATTTGTAGAAATGGAGAAACGGCATTATCTATCTAACAATATTTGTGAGAACATCCAGTAAAATGTCCAGAAGTGTTTAATACTTTAATTCTGTTCTTCCAGAGCAAAAACTTCCACCGTCGTTTTCTCGACAATTGCGAGATGTTCAAGAAACAGTTGGGCTGCCGGTTGTTTTTGAATGTGCCGTAACTGGGTCAGAGCCTCTCTCCGTGTCTTGGTATAAGGATGGCAAGCCATTGAAAGATGGCCCAAATGTACAAACATCCTTTTTAGATAAGGTAGCCACCCTCAACATTTTTAAAACAGACCGGAGCCTGGCCGGCCAGTATTCCTGCACAGCTACAAATCCTATAGGGTCTGCCTCTTCTAGTGCCAGACTCATTCTCACAGGTTTGTGGATTCTTAAACCTCTTTCTAATTCTGAAATGAAAAGTTTTATAATCAAGTACAAAATTAGGGAGAAAACATCATGATTTCTGTAAACTGGGATGGTCCGGACGGGGAGCCTGAAACCTTGTCTTTCTGCTCTCCTCAGAGGGGAAGAACCCACCCTTCTTTGACATCCACATCGCCCCGGTGGATGCTGTGGCGGGAGACAGCGCAGACTTTGAGTGCCACGTTACTGGGACGCAGCCGATAAAGGTCAGCTGGGCCAAGGACAACCGAGAGATACGAAGTGGTGGCAACTACCAGATTAGTTACCTGGAAAACACTGCCCACCTGACAATTCTGAAAGTAGACAAGGGAGATTCTGGACAGTACACCTGCCATGCTGTGAATGAGGTGGGAAAGGACTCCTGCACAGCTCAGCTTAATATAAAAGGTATGGTTTATTTTGCATGTGGTCCGACAAAACGTCATCATCATACATTCTATGCTAAGTGTGCAGTTTTTAGGACAAATGCAATTAAGGACGCATTTTTAAACAAATGGCATAAAATGATTAAAAGGATATAGGTTTCTCTAGAGGACAAGTGATCTCTTTAAATCTGTATTTCTCTAAAATTTTACATATTCTGCATAATCCTAACACCAACCTTCCTTTTATATTTTTACATCTATCTGGTTCTGTTAATGGCCATTTTATTTTCTTTCCCTTAAATTAGCTAACAATTTAGAATAAGCTTTGGGAGGAGGTTAACATGTTTAGGAACACACACTGATATTGTCTATTTAGTTGGTCAGCATTAAATTCTAATGAAAAAAGATGATTTCTTTTTTTTTTTTGAAAAACCTCATGGTAATAACTATGTCTGGATTCCACTTCATATGTGCTTTCAATTTCTGACAGAGCGGCTAACCCCACCAAGTTTCACTAAAAAGCTCTCAGAGACAGTAGAAGAAACAGAAGGGAATTCTTTCAAACTTGAGGGCCGTGTGGCCGGTTCCCAGCCTATCACTGCGGCTTGGTACAAGAATAATGTAGAGATACATCCAACTTCTAACTGTGAAATCACATTCAAGAACAACATACTGCTGCTGCAAGTCAAGAAGGCGGGCATGGGCGATGCTGGTTTGTACACGTGCAAAGTGTCAAATGATGCAGGCTCTGCTTTGTGTACATCTTCCGTTGTCATCAAAGGTTAGTTATCTGCACGGCCCCAGACTGCTGTGTTTTTCTTCACCGCCTATGAGATAGTTGTGCGCATGCCTCTGACATGTGCTTTCTTCTTCAACTCTGTCGACCAAGTCAGTTGTAATGAATATAAATATATATTATTTAATTGACTTACCAAAATTCCAGATGCTTACTTAAAATATATATTGTTTGTAATTTAATTGCTTGGCTGACCTAAGAAGAGGTCATATAGTAGCTGGACTAAAAATCTTAGCTAGTAAATCCCATCCTAAAAATTCTCTCATGCAGTAAGAAATCTAAGTCTACTTTGAAGTTCATGCATAAATGACATATAAATTTTTATGAAGCACATTTATTTTGATATATTCTTATATTTTTATCATTGAATACTGCATTAGCTTTGCTTATTATAAATTATATCACATTCTGGAGAATTCTCTTTTCTAAACATATTTCTAAAGGATTATTGTTTGACATATATTGCCAAAAGCTTTTAGCCTGTAAATGAACATTAATCCCAGATAAAAGAGTAAATTTGCTTACA
The DNA here is from genome assembly GCF_964212035.1 of Myotis nattereri. Taxonomy (NCBI): domain Eukaryota; kingdom Metazoa; phylum Chordata; class Mammalia; order Chiroptera; family Vespertilionidae; genus Myotis; species Myotis nattereri. The sequence continues at coordinate 40,449,428 of NC_138082.1, forward strand.
AAGAAAAAATAGATGAGTGGAATGATATTACTGCATCTCATTCTGGAAAACATATTTAATTACATAGTCATAGCTTGAGGCAAAGATAGACTATGTGTTTAAGAGTATCATCTCGATCTGATCCTCTGCCCATAATGGATTCACCCAGATGATTATGATACAGATTCATCAAAATCATTTTACCAATTAACCTCCTAAAAGCAGCTTGGAATTGACTAATGACTCTGGTGATGTAATTGGCCACATAATGGTTCACAGATAATAGGTTAATATCACTAGTAGGTTAATATAATTGAGTTGTTTGGTGTGTGTTTTGAGTTGTCTTAAAATTCAAATTTTATCACTCATTTAATAGGATTTACGTTTGTTTAGTTTTAAGACATCATTAGTAAAATATGTAATTGACAGTGGCTTTTATTCATGATTTACATTCCTGATGCTTTTGCCATTAAGTAGATAAGACTTTATGTAGAATTCTGAAGGTATTTATCTATACAGTTTAAAAAAAAAAAAGAGTAGACACCAGAAGTTTTAATCTTTGCAGTTGTGAATTTTGCCTTATTCATATATGTAGATCTCAGAGCCACTGAATAAAATCATTGCATAACACTGAGTTCTACATGGACTTCATATCATGTTACGCATTTTCTTCATTGGTTTTCATTTGCTTCAACTCCTAAATCCTTTGGACAAAGTTTGGATTTTCTGCATTTAATAGCTAAAGATGAACATCGGAGAAAATCACATATTAAGATGTGGGGCTCATGGGTTACTCAATGTTGGCTTTCTTTCCCAGAGGGTAGCAAGAATTACTAGCTCTAGCTGGTTTGGCTCAGGGAATAGAGTGTTGGCCTATGGACTGAAGGGTCCCAGGTTGGATTCTGGTCAAGGGCATGTACCTCTGTTGCAGGCTCAATCTCTAGCCCCCGTTGGGGCACGTGCAGGAGACAACCAATCGATGTGTGTCTCTCGCATCAATGTTTCTCTGTCTGTCCCCTCTAAAAGAAATCAGTGGAAAAATATCCTCAGGTGAGGATTTACAAAATATAAATAAAATTAAATAAATAATTACTGGTCTAGATTAAAAGAATTCCTCAATAAGCCCTAGGATTTTAGAGTTCAGCGAAAATGCAGCTGTACCCAGGTTGGAGGGAATCAGTCGTGTATACAGCAGTTACGATAACCACCAGTGCGACGTCTGCGGGCTTAACGGGGTCACAAGTGCTTGGGTGATTACGGCCTGCTCTATGGTATCTGTTTTTGCTTGTTTTTAAACCTTTATATTTTTTTTTTTATTCAACAAATGTAACTACTGACTTCAAAGAGAAATCAATCAGGAACGTGATTCAGTTCTACCTCAGCAACCAGTGCTACCTGTTAGAGGCAGAACTTGTTGCTTGTCTGAAATTTAATACTTGCTTGCCTTTATGTCCCTTTTGTGGTCCTTTTTATTTTATGTTTAAAATGCCTTTTTAATTCCAGAGCCTAAGAAGCCACCTGTGTTTGATCAGCACCTTAGTCCCGTAACAGTGAGTGAAGGAGAATTCGTGCAGCTCAGCTGCCACGTCCAGGGTTCGGAGCCAATCAGGATCCAGTGGCTGAAGGCTGGCAAGGAAATCAAGTCTTCAGACAGATGCAGCTTCAGCTTTGCTAGTGGGACTGCTGTGCTGGAACTCAAGGATGCGGCCAAAGCAGATGCGGGCGATTATGTGTGCAAAGCTTCCAATGCGGCTGGCAGTGTCACTTCCAAATCAAAAGTGACCATTAAAGGTACAGATGCCTCAAAAGTATTATTCAGATTAAACCAACAGCTACTTACATTTATTTGCTTTTTGCAGTTTAAGTAAGAACGTAATTAGATTTTTAGAAACATCAGTTATTGCTTATTTGCAATTTATAGCCCCCTTATTATAACTGAAGTATTAGATAATTTAATGGAAACTAATTTCAATAAAATCTGTCTGAAATTACCCCAAGTTCAACATCGTATTTCTTGAACCTCTTTTCACCATATAAGAGGGTAAAATTAAGTAAAGTTCCAAAATGATAATGATGTGACATGAGGTACCCTGGTGTCATAGCCCTGGCAGAAGTCTGTATAATAAAGCCAAGTCTAGAAATATAAGATTTGATACTACTAATATGATTGTAGTTCAGCCTGTATGCCACAGCTACAACTAGTTATAAGTGTATATGGAATTGCTTTATCTTCTGTAATCCACTCATATATAATGAGTCCTAGAATGCATGACGTTTTTGACTCTGCCAAACTCCTAAAACTTATTTTACGAAGACAATTATTCCTTACCATCTTAAGGTAATCGTGATAACAAAGCATGTAAATGTGTTTTCTAGACAAGCCAACCGCCGTCCCCACAGCTAAGAAAGCAGCAGTAGACGGGAAACTCTTCTTCGTATCAGAACCTCAAAGTATCAGAGTGGTGGAAAGTAAGTACTTCCTGAAAAGTACCGCTCCATTTACTCTGTACATTTTGCTTCTGATTTAATTTTGGAAAAACTGATTTTGGAAAATTAAGCTTTTTATTTGTCTTCATTACTCCTTAGAAACCACTGCAACATTCATTGCAAAAGTTGGCGGCGATCCGATCCCTAATGTGAAATGGACAAAAGGGAAATGGAGACAGCTGAACCCAGGAGGCCGTGTTTCCATCCTGCAGAAAGGCGATGAGGCCAAGCTGGAGATCAGGGACACCACGAAAACCGATTCCGGCTTGTACCGATGTGTCGCATTTAATAAACATGGCGAAATTGAAAGTAATGTTAACCTGCAGGTGGACGAAAGGAAGAAACAAGAGAAAATTGAAGGAGATCTTAGAGCAATGCTGAAAAAGTAAGTTTAATTTTAAAAGATATAATTTTCCACTCACCAAAGAGATCTCTCAAGAGGCATGGACTATCCCAGTGATGGCGAACCTTTTGAGCTCGGCGTGTCAGCATTTTGAAAAACCCTAACTTACCTCTGGTGCCGTGTCACATATAGAAATTTTTTGATATTTGCAACCATATTAAAACAAAGTCTTATATTTTTGATATTTATTTTATATATTTAAATGCCATTTAACAAAGAAAAATCAACCAAAAAAATGAGTTCACGTGTCACCTCTGACACGCGTGTCATAGGTTTGCCATCACTGGAGTATCTCCTCCAAGATTCAGACTTGAAAGAACATAAGCACACAGACATTTTAACAGAAAAAGATAAGAAAATACAAAATAATTGGGCGGAAGTTAGTGGTTCATTAAGATTGATTTCTGAATAATCATGAGAAAGTTTTGAGAAAGAGATAAATTTTTATTAAAATTTTAAACAAAGGAAATGGCCTATATAGAAATGTGTTTATGTGACTAGATATGAAATTTTTGTTTCTATGTATGATATCCCATGCTCTGAATTATTTTCTAGATCAACTATTTTAAACATTGTTTATAATTACCAATAATTTCAACACAATTTAAGTTTCAACATAATTATTGGATTATTAAATTAATCAGCATTTAATTTCCATACATCTTTTCCATGACATATATTTATCCCTTATTAATGCTTTCCATTGCTCTTATTATTTTTCCTTGTAGTTCTTTCATTAGGCTCTAAAGTTTACAAAGATGTTTTCACTATTTTTTTCTTTTTAAAAACTCTGATCAAATTTATGGCCCTAACTGGTTTGGCTCAGAGGATAGAGTGTCGGCCTATGGACTGAAGGGTCCCAGGTTCGATTCTGGTCAAGGGCATGTACCTTGGTTGCGGGCACATCCCCAGTAGAGCATGTGCAGGAGGCAGTTGATCAGTGTTTCTCTCTCACTGATGTTTCTAACTCTCTATCCCTCTCTCTTCCTCTCTGTAAAAAATCAATAAAATATATTTTTAAAAGTTATGTATTTTATAACAATGATCCAATCTTACTCCACTCCATCTCCACACTCACATTTTATTATTTCACAGTTAGCATGATATTAATATTTCTTAAATAAAGGCCATAGAATTGTTCCTTTGTGAGAAAAAAATCTTGTAAAGGCATTTATAAACTTGGAATGATGATAGACCATTCAAAATAAGTAGAAGACAGGCGATTTATGTTTATTTCTTATTTTACTTAGGGCTCCCACCTTAAAGAGGGGCTCTGGGGAAGAAGAAGAAATTGATATCATGGAACTTCTCAAAAATGTTGATCCTAAAGAATATGAAAAATATGCCCGCATGTACGGCATCACTGACTTCCGCGGTCTTCTTCAAGCATTTGAACTGCTAAAGCAAAGTCAAGAAGAAGAGACACATAGATTGGTATGATCTTTTGCAGATAGCATCATCTTTAGAAATTCACATTTGAATCCTCTAACATATGGCCTTTGGGTTTCCAGAATCCTATAATTGTATAAGATGGTTAATAGAACCTAAGCAGCATTAAGAATGGAAGCTAATAAGCGAAATAAGCTAGTCGGAGAAAGATAAATATCATATGATCTCACTCATATGTGAGATATAATGATCAACATAATTTGATGAACAAGAATATATCCAGAGACAAATGGTGGGCGGCGGGGGGGGGGGGGAGGGAAGGGTTAGAGAGCAACCAAAGGACTTATAAGCATGCATATTAGCATAACCAATGGACACAGATAATGGGGTGGTGGGGGCTTGTCCGGGGGGAATGGCTGAGGGGTGGGGAGGGGCGGTCAAGCAGGGAAAAAGGATACATATGTAAAATTTTAGACAATAAAAAAAAAAAAAACAGTATAAGGAGGAAATGCCATTGCTGAGACCTACCAGGAATGAGCTATATCTGGAATAAATGACTTCGCTTTCCATAAAAATAATTAATAATTTCTGAAGATCTAAAGAAAGAATGGTAGCTAAATATAATCATGTATCCTCTAATTCAGATTTTATTTCATATGAAATACCTATCCCTTTTTTTTTCTTCTCAGGAAATTGAGGAAATAGAGAAGTCAGAGAAAGAAGAAAAGGAATTTGAAGAACTTGTATCATTTATTCAGCAAAGGCTGTCACAGACAGAGGTAAACTTAAGGATGCTGATAATGAAGTGAACATATTATTATCGGGAATTATAAGGGAAGGATTATAATGCATTTTAATTCTTTATTCTCCTAGCCTGTCACTCTGATCAAGGATATTGAAAATCAGACAGTTTTGAAAGATAATGATGCTGTCTTTGAAATCGACATTAAGATTAATTATCCAGAAATCAAGCTTTCATGGTACAAAGGGACTGTAAAACTGGAACCCAGTGATAAATTTGAAATAAGCATCGATGGTGATCGACATACACTTAGAGTCAAAAACTGTCAACTTAAAGATCAGGGAAATTATAGATTGGTGTGTGGCCCACACATTGCTAGTGCTAAACTGACAGTAATTGGTAAGTAAAGAGTTAAAAAACAACAGCCCTGAGAGACTGACTGTTGAGCATATCTGCCTGTGATATTAAACACAGTGTGTGCTGTGTCACACCAACAGAGCCTGCGTGGGAACGGCACCTGCAGGATGTCACTTTGAAGGAAGGCCAGACTTGCACCATGACGTGCCAGTTTTCTGTGCCAAATGTAAAATCCGAATGGTTCAGAAATGGCAGAATCCTGAAACCCCAAGGTCGACATAAGACAGAAGTGGAACACAAAGTCCATAAACTGACCATTGCGGATGTGCGCGCAGAAGACCAGGGCCAGTACACCTGCAAACATGGAGACCTGGAAACTTCAGCAGAGCTCCGGATTGAAGGTGGGTGAAACTGGCTGGAGTTGGCACAACCTTAGCCAATGGCCATAGGTGTGCAGGACCCTATGGCTCCACCATCAGGCATATCCCAGAGTGCTGCTGTGTCCTCATTCCCAACACACACACTCAAAGCATTCACTCATATCTCAAAGTGCATACAAAATCGAAAGGGAGAGATTCACATAAATAGCAATTCCTTTGCATAGCTCTTTTTGACTAGAAGCAAATTTCATCTAAACTAAGGTGTGACTTTTTAATGATTATTTCTGTTAAATTCCATAATTCTGTTAAATTTAATGAATCTTTACAATTCTGCTAAATTCTGTAATTCTCACATCTGTGATTCTGATGCAAAAAAAAAAAATCTTGGAAAGGAGCTGATTTCATGGCTGTATATCTAAAAGATCTTGGCTAGGAGTTTATATTTGGTTTATAAGAATTAATTTGACTCCATCTGTATGAAATTTCATAGATAGAATTAACAGATATTTTAAGGACTTACAGGAACTACATTATACTTCTTTTTACATTGATTCTATAAGAATACATTTAAGTATTGGGATAATATTGCTTTGTTTTTTGGTTTCTGATGGAAAGAAGTGCATTATCTCCTTGTTTTATATTTTCAATATTTTTCTGCTATTTTTCCATTTGGGTAAAAAGATGGAGACTTTAAATATCTGAGGGGAAAGCACAGTGAGAGAAACTTCTTCCTATACCCCCTACCTGTGACTCTCTTTGTACTTAAACAGCTGAGCCGATTCAGTTTACAAAGCGCATCCAGAACATCGTGGTGAGCGAGCATCAGTCCGCCACCTTCGAGTGCGAAGTGTCCTTTGATGATGCCATTGTAACCTGGTACAAAGGACCCACAGAACTGATCGAGAGCCAGAAATACAACTTCCGGAATGACGGGCGCTGCCACTATATGACCATCCACAACGTGACCCCCGACGACGAAGGTAATTTGATTGGCAGTGTCCCCGTGAATATATAATGTAAAGCTTGTCTGTTTTGTGTAGTTCTACCCTCCTTTACACTTACACTCTATAATTCTATATAGAATTTTTTTTAGGAAAGAGAAGTAAAAATAATACAAACTATATCTAAAAGAAAGACAAGGTATTTACAAATATAGCAGAAAACAAAAGTTCGATGATCCTTTTCCTTAGGTGTCTATTCAGTAATTGCTCGACTGGAGCCAAGAGGAGAAGCGAGAAGCACAGCAGAGCTGTACCTAACAACCAAAGGTCAGAAAGCACCACATTCAAACCACCCTGCAGTCTTTGAAACAAAGTAGCCTGTCGAGACAATTCTAAACATAAACATGCTATTTTTTTTTTCTTTTGCAGAAATCAAACTTGAGATGAAGCCTCCCGGTGAGTTTAAGAAAATCAATCCTTGCGTACAATACATTCAGTATAATTTTGTAAATGAAGAAGCCAAACAAAAAAATCACTAATAATGTTATCTTTTTTCCGTGAAATATTTTCCATTAATAATATAAACATTAATACATAATGCTTTTCATAAATAATACAAACACTGGGCTTTGAGAGTGGGGGGAATTTGAAATAATGTCCCATATCTAGGATCATGCCAACTGGTATGGCCATAAAACAAAAACTTTCACAGGGAATAAACTTGCCTGCCTGGCTGCATATAAAGTGTGCCTGTATGGTTCTTGTCGATATGGTAGGTTCTGCTGCTGGAAATGCCTAACAATCAAACACATCTGAGTTGTCTAATAAACACCTGTGTTCTCAGTCCCTCTGTGCTGATCATTAAATGTCCCTTTTCAGATATTCCTGACTCCAGAGTTCCAATCCCTACCATGCCTATCAGAGCAATACCGCCAGAAGGTGAGATTTGGGACCAAAACTCCTGGGTTTGGGGCAATAATATTCTACCGCTAGGAAATTACCAATGCCAGACCATAGCAGAGAGCCAGAACACATTTTCATGTTATGTTCTTCACTGTGTAATTAAAAAGCAGAGCAAAAGAGTAGTGACAGTTATAAATATATGCTATTTTTATTTCATCTGATAGATGAATAGGTACTATAATACCTTTGATGAACTGAAAGAAATTCATGAGATTTTTTGTTATGCTTCACATAATGAGGAATCCAAACCATGTAACTAACTGATGATGGGTGTGTGTTTTACAGAAATCCCTCCTACAGCTGTTCCTCCTATCCCTGTGTTGCTACCATCACCTGAAGAAAAGAAACCACCAGCAAAACGTATTGAAGGTAGTATGTGTTCTTTACCTAAATGTCAAAATGCAGACCTGGAAAATGTTATTTAATGCAACACATTCTCCCTCTAGTGGTCAACAGGTGGAATTGCCTTTCAAAATGTAAATTATATTAACTAACCAAATGCATAAGACATGGACCTACAGGCTGAAAATCGTCAGACAAACCAACAACAATGCTTAATATTAAAATATTCTATTTTAATGGAATTGCTTAAACATTAATGTCAAACTGATTTCATGTTTCATATTTTTAAATCACATTCGTTTTATAGTCAAATTAAAATTATAGTTTGTGTTGTTTTTCTAAATTACAATGTTAAATACTCTAAACTTTAATATTTTGTTTAAAATATATGATTTAAGCTAACTTTACTACATTTGATTTTTGTTTTTTAAAGCTAAGGAGTGAGCTCACCAATAAGGAGCTCTTGCATGTGCCAGGGAGTTGCTCCTCTCAAACATTTCAATAAGTACTGGTTATGCCGCCAAGTTGCTGAACTAAATTAGTCAGTAGACTGTCTAGGACTTGCTAGGGTTTGGAGGAGTTCAGAATTGCTTTCAGAATTTTCCCAGCATCACCAGGAAGATTCTACATGTCTAAGTCACATTTTTTCATAGCTAAGCCACCGCTACTATAGCAGTTTCCTGGGTTTGACATGCTAGTCCCATACAACCCACTATAGTTGGTGTTAACAGGTTGAGCTATTTTTCAGCCAGGCCCAGGAGAAATTCAGTTAAAACACACACACACACACACACACACACACACACATACACACATATACACACACACAACTTCTAGCTTTGTGACTAATACAATCTCAATAACAAAGAAAATCATTTTTTATCATTTATATGAACATAGTCAAATATGTTTCATCCACTTCTGAAAGCAGAGAGGAACAAAAGTCAAAAATCATAAATTAGATTTCCATTTATATTTATTGTCAGGAATAATAATTCATCTTAATAAATGATTAAATATTTGAGTGTTATTGTCAACATGGCTAAGTTCAACTGCCCACAAGGAAACTTGAGAAATTAAATCATATTTTAAGAATTGAAAACAGTGTTATTTATTCATGAATACTGGGAGCCATAATCAAGTTATGGATTAGGGCCACAATCAAGCTATAACATCAGCAACAACAAAAGAAAATGTCCACAATATATCATAGATAGGACTTTAATTTTACTGACTCACGTGTTTTTCTTTCTCCTGACAATCAAGTGTTCTTACGTAAGTGAAATAAAGATGAAAATATGCACCTTTTCTATTTATGATATCACTTAGGTTCATTCTTAATGTGTTGAAAATGTTAATTTGAAGCAGGCATAAAATCATTGAAGATGTAAGGTCATCCTACATATTCTAATTCCCTCTAAAAAAAATGTTTCTGCATTCTAGTCCAAGATCTCTCTGAACCAGATATCTTGCAATAATGTGCAGTCTCTTTTTAACCATCAAAACATATGAAAAACTATTTTAATACCTCCTCGTTTCCTGAAAACATTTTGGTTATTTACATCTGACATCTTATTTTTTAGTGACCAAAAAAGCTGTGAAGAAAGATACCAAAAAAGTTGTCGCAAAGCCCAAAGAAGAGGAACCACCACCTAAAGGTATTATAATTAAATAGTCAAAGTAGGAGCTTACTGCTTTTCTCTTGGTTACAAATTTTGAATCCCAAATAGTGGAGGGTAGAGGAAGATAAGAGTTTGAATTAAGGAAATGGTACCTCTTCCTTCACTTGCTCTCACCATCTTCTTGGAGTCAGTCCTCACTTTCTCTTCCTCAACATTCTTTTTTTCTCTCCTGTGCCTGTGCCTGCCCCTGACACCCAATGGCAACAAGAGATCCTTGTTATCCCTAGATGGTGATATAAAGAAGGCACAACCCTCTATCCAACAGCTGGTCTTGACCAAGTCACACAGTGAAAGGTCAGGGGCCGATGGGAATTCCAGCTGGCTGCTCCAGCCCAACTTAGCATCCTTCCTGGTTCATAAATGTCAATATGTGCAGATAAAAATACACAAAACCTTTTTTAAAAAAATTCAATTCAATTACTTGAATTTTTTTTATATCCTGGAATGTTTTTAGAAAAAAAGGAGAACTAAATTTAAATAGGCAAATTTATCTGCCCCTTTGGGTATTTAGTCAAGGTGTTGACTAAAATTAGAGTACAGCAACTTCCTAAGAGAAGGAGAATCCAGGAGCACAGGGCCACTCACTGAGACTTTTTTTCTGAGTGGTCACTTGTGAAATATTATGGAATAAAAGAAAGCTCAAAAAGCATGTATATTTCCTGAACTTTGTAGTTAATCATTGAAAAAAGTAAACATGCACTGACTTTTAACATTAAGCCTATTGAATATTCTCATGTTCTGTGTTAATTTAAATTATTTTAAATCAACCTAAACTAGAATAAAACTTCAGATTTCCTGTATTTTTTCATGAATATCGTATTGCAGGCCCTGGCCGGTGCAGCGGTCGCCAACCGGTGGTCCGCGGACCACTGGTGGTCTGTGAGGTCCGAAAGGTTGGCGACCGCTGGACTGGAGCACCATCCCAATACGCCAAGGTTGTAGGGCCCATCCTTCAACCAATGAATGTGTAAATAAGTGGAACAACAAATCAAAGTTTCTCTCTCTCTTTCTCTCTCTCTAAAAAATATACATAATATGGCATTGCATAGCATTTCTGGTGAGCTACATTTGGATATTATGAAAGCGTTTGTTATATTAGTAGTAGTTATAAATTTTACTATACAAATGGCTAACAAGGGTGCATAGGATTAGTAAGCATTAAAAACATGTATTTTATGTTTTTAAAGTCCCAGAGGTTAAGAAGCCCCCACCTCCTACTGCTTTAATTCCAGCAAAAGGTAAGTAAAAAAATTATTAAATATTTGCATTCTATTTACTTCTGAGATTCACATCTCTGCTGTGTATTCTTATTTTGACATATTGGGCTTCCAGCTTATTGTAAAGTCGTGGAGTTCCCTCCGCTATGTTAAAACTAACATTAGAAATGATGGCTATTTCATACTGCTCTAATCCCAGGAAGGAAACCCAGGCAGATGTTTATGCAGCCCCAGTGCAGTCAACATAGGGGGAGAGAAGTGGTGAGGGCTAGGGTGGGGAGGGGTTCATCCCTGGTTATTTTAATTGTAGCTAACACAAATGTTTAGGATCATATAAATAATATTAGCCTTTAAGAATTTTTAAAAGTTGTGTAAAAGCAATGAACTGATTTGGCTACACAATTTTAAATATTATCTTTATCAAACTGACTAAAGAGTCATATTCGATAGTAAAAAATGTAGCTTTAAAATTAGAAATGTGTTTGAAAGTTAGGAATTTAAATAGAGGTGAGCTGCACAAATGTTAATTATTAATGCCAAAAATGATGGTACATATTTTACAAACTGGAGCGCCTATAAAACAATGGGAGGTATATCCACTTGATAATACTTACTGAATGCCATTTGCTCACCCTGGAAATAATCCTCAAATTAAGAGTAGAATGTATCTTGATAGTCCTGATAAAATTCCATAGTCAACAAAAATTTAAATGAAACCAACACAAAGAAAACATAAATTATCAATATGACACTGATGTAAAACTTGACTTTCACTTAGTGAAGTAATTGTATGGACATATTTGACATTCTAATATCATCATGTATTTATTCATTTATTTACTTACTTACTTACTTACTTACTTACGTATTTATTTTAGCTCCTGAAGTTATTGACGTATCCTCCAAGGCTGAAGAAGTGAAAATAACAACCATAACCAGACAGAAAGAGGTTCGGGAGAAAAAAGAAGCCGTGTATGAGAAAAAGCAAGCAGTCTACGAGGAGAAGAAAGTTTACATCGAACCTTTGGAAGAACCTTATGACGAGCTGGAGGTGGAACCGTACACAGAGCCTTTTGAAGAACCTTATTATGAAGAACCAGAGGAAGACTACGAAGAGACCAGGGAAGAAGCTAAAAGGGAGGTTCACGAGGAATGGGAAGAAGACTTTGAAGAAGGGCAAGAATACTATGTAAGGGAAGAAGGTTATGACGAAGGGGAGGAAGAGTGGGAGGAGACTTACAGAGAAAGAGAAGTAATTCAAGTTCAAAAGGAGGTTTATGAAGGTAGGCATCAATCAGGTGATTTTTCTCTTTTCTTTATTTTTGCTCAGTTTATTATATTTTCAGTGTTATTAACCTGATTAGCAATGGCTACAGATAAAATGATTATTTTCATTTTTTTAAGGTTAGAAACCTTTAGAAACTTAATTTTTAAGAATCGTTTTCTTCAGTTACTTTCATGTTTTGACGTTGTAAGTTGAATTATTTAGCCCCATTAGTAAGATTAAATTTCAAATGCTATTTTCTGAAGCAGAAGTTCAAGTTTTATACTCACTGCCTTGCTGCACCTCTGCTTGATCAATACGTCGTGAGGAATCACGTTAGCAAGGAAGAACCCAAATACAATACACAATTACATGTTATTCTTAACTGATTTCATGAATTGACCTATTTAAGCACCCCTTCTCATCCTCTGTTTTTGTTAAAGAATCACATGAGAGAAAAATTCCAGAAAAAGTGCCTGAAAAGAAAAAAGCACCACCTCCTAAAGGTATGTAATTGGAATTATTTAAACAGATCAGAGCATCACCATCATTATCATGGCTTATTTGGCAAATCACTAGTTCAATCCAATAGGCACAACTTCTTCTCTAAGTTTTATTGTATCCATGAATCTTTTTCTAAGAATATCTAATTCATTTAGAGGGAAAAAAATTTAAATGATAAAAAGATTACTATGGTAAATATAAAATAAAATATAACCAAACTAGTTGAAGTACAGAAACTTGTACTAAATTTGTCTCTTTCTACAAAAAATTATGCACATATATACCTATATATAGAGAGAGCAAAACTATGTGAATAGAAGGTCTAAAAGTCCTGCAATTTCTTTAAAATACTTGCAGTTGTAAAGAAGCCAGTAGTTGAAAAAGTTGAAAAGACTTCTCGAAGAATAGAGGAAGAAACCGTTCAAGTCACAAAAGGTATTACCATTGAAAACATGTCTAGTCTTCTGTGCACAACTAACCTGTTTACCTATATATACACGTTAGTTATTTGTAGTATCTAAACTAAGGTATTTTAAAATTGTATGCAAAGCATTCTTCTTTACAATACAAATATATTTGTACATATTTTTTAAGTACCCGAAGTTTCCAAGAAGATTGTTCCACAAAAACCCCCTCGGACTCCAGTGCAGGAAGAAGTTGTTGAAGTGAAAGGTATATATCTTTGTCTTCCAGCTAGAAGTTTTAATCCCTTTTCAATGGATACGGATATGTGTACATATATTACTAAATAATTTACAAATCTGGAACCACCAAAATAAAAACATTCTTATATAATACTCATTTTATGTTGAGTTGCACATATGCATAATTTAACGAAATAATATTATCTTTGCTTCTAGTTTTACTTTATAATTACGTTATTTTTTAAAGGAAGGCTTTGTGTTGAATGAATAGTCTTCTAACTTTACTACGCAATGCAGTCCATGCATAGAATATTTCCCATCCTCTCATTTACATGGATAGACCCTAACAGATTGGGAAATGCATCACATTACATGTGAAGAAGTTGTGTCTATTTGATTCCCATTTAATAATGTTTGATAAAGGCTGCATGGGTCGTTTGTCCCTGTAGATCAAACATGATTTGTTTTCTTGTGAACAATGAATTTGTCCTCAAGCTATCACATTAACCCACTCATTCTGTGTCTAAACACAAATACAGTGTATGGCCTATGTATTTGATCTGCTGTGTTGCTGTAGAAAAATAAGCACTAACATGAAATACTCTCTTTCCAGTACCAGCTGTGCATACAAAGAAGATGGTTATTTCAGAAGAAAAGATGTTCTTTGCTTCTCACACAGAGGAGGAGGTGTCAGTAACAGGTATAAGGCAAATTTGAATTTGGGGGGCTCAATAGAAGAGCTTTAGATGGATTTTCCTTTTCTTATCTAATTTGTGATTATGTAGGCATCTCTGTCTCCTTGTAGTTCCCTGTCATCTTTTCATTTCTCATGTGTCTCCATTTTAATTTGTATTTCAATATTCTCTGTAAATTACAATTACCACCCACAATGTGGCATACCAGTAATGAAAATGTACATTTTTTCAAGTTCCTGAGGTACAAAAGAAAACTGTTACCGAAGAGAAAATTCATGTTGCTGTTTCCAAAAAGATTGAACCTCCACCAAAAGGTATTTATGCAATCTGTTTCTAATAACTTTTAAAATTTCCATAGTAAATATCTGAGTACGTTAATCTATAATAATAAAAGCATAATATGCTGATTAGACTGCACAGCCAAACGACCTTCCAGATGACCTTCCAGATGAAGTCGGGGCTGCGAGGACTGAGCCCCTTGCACGAATTTCGTGCACCAGGCCCCTAGTATTAAATAATAGATTTAGTCACATGGTCAGTAGACCCACAGTCACTATGTACAAAGGGCATCACAGGAGAGGGATGGGAAAACCCAGAAAGAGGGTACAGGAGAGAAAAACAAGATACTGGAGGCTCTATCCACACTTTAGGGAGCTTACAATCTAGCGAACAGCTGTTTGGAAATACCAGCTCACCAGAGCTGATGGTTAAATTTTCAGGAACTTTGCTACCCAGTGTTTAATACCTCCATGATTGAAAGTTAAATTATTTAAGCTTACAGTTAAATAAATTACATTTAAAAAAAACTATGCTAATAAACACTCATCACTCTCTATTTTACTGCCCTTTACTATTACAAAGGTTGTTTACGTTGATTGTATCTGTGTGGGGGAAATACTAGATAAATGGTGTGCTGTTGCACATCTCTTCCTAATCCACAATGATGACATCATGGTTGCTGACCAATATGGGAGTATTTGCACCTGGACGGACACTGGAACTCAGAAATTGGCGGCAGCTACAAATGAGGGCTCGGCCACTCCCTCAGCCCCGCCCTGCCCCGCCCCGTCCCACCCTGCCCCTGTCACATTGTTAAATATTTAGAGTTCGGAAGATACTTGAGATCATCTAATGCAGCTGTTCTAATGTAGCTGCTTTATAAAAGTTACGTTTCTAAAACTAGTGTCTGAGGAAAGGGTGCTCCTACCTTTCCTGGGGATGCGGAGGTTCCTGTGGTTACAGGCGAATAACAGCCACAGCATGTTCCAGCCAATTATTCGTCCATTTCCCTTTGCTCTTGTTTCTAACACATTACTCCCTTGCATTCAGTTGGTGTAAAACGGGAATGTCTGTTCTTTATTTTAATTCTAAGTTTTGCAACAATGTATGCTTTGTCAAAATGCACGCTTTCTAAAAAACAGTGCATTTGTTTTTAAAGTCCCTGAGCCACCTAAGAAAGCTGCCCCAGAAGTGGTTCCTGTTCCCACTCCTAAAAAGGTGGAGCCCCCACCAGCCAAAGGTAGAATAATATATTTTTTAAATTTTTCTTAGTGTCTGTCCTCTTGTATCTTTTGCCATGAGATCTGTATTTTAACAAGGGAGCATCTTCAAAACATTTGTAATATGTTTAATTCTGTGTACGTTGACCTCCTTAATGTGTGGTAATGTGTTATACAAGTACCAGTACCATTTGTAGACTCCAGACTATGCTAATGGGGTCTTTGTCAGCTTCATGTAATGTATGTGATGTCTCTACGGTATTGATGTACTTGCATACATTGTCGTCACAAGTAGAGCATATAAAATGCTTCCTAAAGTCATGTGCTCTTACTGAGTATTTATGCT
Organism: Myotis nattereri; assembly: GCF_964212035.1. Taxonomy (NCBI): domain Eukaryota; kingdom Metazoa; phylum Chordata; class Mammalia; order Chiroptera; family Vespertilionidae; genus Myotis; species Myotis nattereri. Next base: position 40,465,262 of record NC_138082.1, read on the forward strand.
TTAATGTAATCTTAAGTGTCTCAGAAGAAGACTAGACATTCTCAACATTTTTTCAAAAATGGTATCTTTAAAGTTCCTGAAGTTCCCAAGAAACCTGTGCCAGAGGAGAAAAAGCCCGTTCCTGTACCCAAGAAGGAACCTGCCGCTCCCCCAAAAGGTACTTCACACTGGTCATGGGTAACCCTGTGCCCCGAATGGGAGTCCCTTGCTTTCCATGGTCTTTATATGCACTGCGCTGTCTTTCTATTTTATGTCTTTTACACGCCCCGTGCATTTTTCACTTGTCTGTCAGCTTCAGGGGTCGTGCTCTTGACATCCATTATTTATGATATTGAACATTCCAAAGGTACCACCAAAAAATGTTACTAAGAAAAGCAACTACCTCAGACAGCTATCTTGAATTTTACCATCTTCCCTCTCTTAGAGAAAGAAGAAATATTTGTGAAACTCAATTTCTTTTTTTTCTTTCTTTTTTTTTTTTGAAACTCAATTTCTTCAGGCATGTTTCTAGGGAAAAAGTTTTTCTCTTCATAGATGTGACTTTGTCTTAATTTAAAAAATGCTTTCATGAGTCTTGATAAAATCCAAAGACTGACAACTGCAGGGTGTTGGCAGAACAGAATGTTAACTAGGTAAAAAGGCACCCAGCACTGCTCGCAGCTGCCACTCATCCGAGTCATCAGTGATGCCGAGTCCTCAATAGTTGGAAATATATTGATTTGTGACATTGACTTTCACCATATTTCTTGAGACATTAATAGAACAATAATATTTGTCCTAAACGTTACAGTTATCTACTTAGCTAGCCAGGGGATCTTTCACATTTAGATTCAAATGTGCCAGTCCCTTGCTTTGGTGTTCTGGATTTAGTGTTTGTTTATTTTGTTGTTTTGTTTTGGTTTGCTTGGTTTGGTTTGGTTTGGTTTGGGGTGATAAAAGATACTACCTCATGGAGGCCACAAAGCTACAAACTGGTCAATTATAGAGAGATTCAGTAAGAATACAACATCATTTAATTTAGGAGAAACCAGGCTTACTGAAAGGAACTTACATAGTGTTTCCAATTTCTTCCTAAATCAAACCTGCTTTTCACTTTCTCAAACTCGTGGCTCTTTCAGAATTCTGGGACTTTTTCTTTAATCAAGTGACTTTTAAAGAATGATTTCTGACCATCTAATCATTAAAATATGAGTATATGAAAATAAAATATAATGATTATAATGAAAAAGTGATATTACTAAAATCAATACTAATATCAAAGCCACTGACCACTCCTGAAGGAGGCATGTCTGTTTCTAAATAAACAAATACACATACTGACATGTGTACATGTGTGAACATCCCATGTATGTAACATAACTCATACACACATGAGTGTATATCTGTATAATGACATCAAAATTTATAAGTGAAGGTATAGAGGTGCAGGGGTTCACAAAAACTGCCAATATCTTATTTAAAGTGGAAATATTTATTGCCAATAATGCAGACTGTTAAAATAAATCTGTTAATTAAAAGTGCAACATCATCAACACTAGCACAAATAAACTAAACCCATCGTCAGCGTATGCTGGGTCAGGGATCCTATTAAAAGCTATTGAGCCTCTTAAAGAAAATCACGTATGCACATACCCTCGAAATTTTGTACACAGAACTCTCCAAAGCCGTTGACACGTGCACGTCAGATTGAGAGGCTTTTCCTGAGTTTTGTATACACTTCAAGGACACCAAAAAAATACCAGAAGGGGAAGGGGGGCAAATGTAAAATATAGTTACAACTATTCTAAAGAGCTCTTAGTCTGAGTCTAAGATAGTCTTCGATAACTTAAAACATTGTCCTGTGGATTCCATTTCTCAAGCATAAAGAGATTTTATATACTATATGCACACTCCCTAATTGCTGGCGCATTTGTTTTTAATCAAAAACATATCAGTGTCTAAAGAGAGAACGGATTCTGTACACATCCTTCTGTGTGTATATCTTATTTTTAATTGCCTAAATGCCTCTGTAGCATCACCTGGGACATTTATCAGGTTGTGACCTTTATAACACTGTCGTTTACTTGTATGCATTATTTTGCCAAAGCACAGAAAATCTATAACAATGCTAATGAACTACATAAAGATCTTTGTATGTGCCTATGTCCATTCACAAAGTGATACGTCCCTGAACTAACATTCTGTTTTAAACACTTTAAGTCCCAGGAGTGCCCAAGAAACCTGTTCCTGAAGAAAAGATTCCTGTTCCTGTTGCAAAGGAAAAGGAAGCCCCCCCAGCCGAAGGTACAGTGACTTACTTAGAAAAGAAGTTTAAAAAGAAAAAAAAAAAGCCCTGTTTATACATCTTGAGTACAAAACATTTTGGTGTTTAATTACCTCTTAATTTAGTTAGTTAAATTCAAAATGAATGGTTTATGGTGTGAGTGAGAATTCAACAAGTGTGTCTGTCCACCTGCCTACTTTCTTAAAAAAAAAAATAACTGTACATTAGCTGCTTTGGAAAATATAAAGTCACTTCTCAAAATTAATGTCTTTTCAAGTTCCCGAAGTACAGAAGAGGGTTGTCACAGAAGAAAAAATAACCATTGTTACTCAGAGAGAGGAATCACCACCACCAGCAGGTACTCAGTCCTCGCTCCATGACATAACTGTCTTTCCTTCAAGCTTCTGTAATTGCATGTCTTCGTTAATGGGCCTGCCCGTTCAATGTTGCTCATTTATTTTGCCTTCCTGAGAATTTTAAAACCCAATACTATCCTTTAAGTGCCAGAAATACCAAAGAAGAAAGTTCCCGAAGGAAAAAGACCTATTCCTCCTCGGAAAGTGGAAGAAGCCCCACCACCAAAAGGTATTGTGTCTCCGTCTTTCCAAGAACCATCTTTCGAATAGTATGTTCCCAGGCCAGCGCCGATTTTGTTAGTTTTGTGCTGTGAGTACGTTGTGGGTGTATATCTGTGTTTTGTGTTGGGCTTCGGAGAGATAACATTCAGGTTCTGAAAAGTACATGTTTTTAAAGTGCCAGCTCTGCCCAAGAAACCTGTCCCAGAGGAGAAAGTTTCGGTACCAGTTCCTGTTGCTAAGAAAGCTCCTCCTCCCCGAGGTAGGGTTTGTCCCACGCCTCTGACAAAAATCCTTAGCCTGTGAATTCTTGCTGTTTCCTGTTTGTGTGTTTCTTGTCCTGACGCCTTGTCTGTCCTCCAATAAAATGTGTGTGTGTGTGTGTGTGTGTGCGTATACTCATGGTATGGTATGTAACTTGTTTTCCCATTTTGCTAGTGAAAGTGTGGTACTGTGCAAATCTTCCCCAAACTCTTGAGAGAATTGTTAAGATTCTTGGTTTTTCAACTTCAACCTTAATGCTTTCTTAAAGCTGAAGTTTCTAAGAAAACTGTCCTAGAAGAAAAAAGATTTGTTGCTGAAGAAACGCTATCCGTTGCAGTTCCTCACAAAGTGGAAGTCACGCGGCACGAAGGTACATGAGCAGAAGAGAGAAAGGGAGAAATGAGTTTGTGCGTGTTTCCTCGAAGTCTTCTCTTCTTCTCAGACGTGATTGTTGACCGTAGCAGTTGTCCTTATCACTGTCTACTTGTTGTAGCCTCCTGAGCCTGAGTCTTTGTGTCTTCATTGGTCCTGGATCAGTCTTAGGAAGTGACTGGGGTGCTGAAAATGTGACCACTGGGACAGTGGCCACTCTTGAACGTAATTTGAATGTTCCTCTCCGTCTTGAGCTGGGCTGTCCCCTCATCTTAAATCAGCCCTCTCCCTCTTGTAATGAGGAACCACTGTGGAGCCACACCCTAAGCAGACAGAAGAACCATTATCCATCTTTAGGGAACACGTGACTATTATTAGTATTTCAGGAGACTGAATGTAAATTAAATTTTATCTTTTAAAGTATCTGCAGAGGAGGAATGGAGTTATTCAGAACAAGAGGAAAGAGTGTCCATTTCAGTTTATAGAGAAGAAGAAAGAGAGGAGGAGGAGGAGGAGGTGGAGGTTACAGAATATGAAGGTAAATGATTCAAATAAGCTAGACATGATCTGGAGTCTTGATAAGTTATTTTCTTTCATAGATAATTTGTCAATTAACAAAAAGTGACACAAATTTAGTGACTATCTACTGGCCTCATCAGATATATCTTTTGATCAAAACATGAGATTCAGGGACATTACTTAGAATAAACATCTAATGTATTCTTGTCCATCCTCTCTTATTTGGCAAAAGTAGGGAGTGGAGAGGGTGAGGGGACGAAAGACTTCATATTTATAGGTAACTAATGGGGCAGGTATCTCTGTACTCATTTATCCTTCCATTAGGTAGGATTTGGTTTCAGCGGGGTGGATTGGCATAATCTACACCTTGGTGGTCTAATGTCTAAAACAGGTGTAACATAAAGCAGTTTGATAGCACAACTCACTAATATGTCCTGATTCACAGTTCTAAAATTAAGAAAGAATTGTTACATTCCAGAAGTCAAGGCCATGTTTGAGAGTGAAACACTGAGCACATAGGGCTTTCCTATATTTCATGTTTGGAAGAAACAATCGTGTAACATCTTTGGTTAGATTAACTTCTTATTCAGATGTTCCCATACCTGTAATGAGAGTTCTCTATAGTTTCTTAAGGCTTGAACAGGAAGCTGTATTTCAGTGTTGTGATACCTTTTCAATAAATGAAGATACCACTAGGTATACTGATCAAGTCCAACATCTGAAAGAATGTTCTTAAGAAAGTTCTAATGTGGCTCTTAAGATAAATCAATAAGTTTTAACAAATTAACTCTCTTCCCAATGAAAAAGATGAGTAGAACTGTATATTTAGATGCCCTCAGTGCATCTCTGGCTTATAAATGATGCCCCACCCCTTCTCTGCTTGGAAGAAAAGTCCATGTGAAATCCAGAGGTATAGTCTTAATGGAATGGCTTGGAATAACAAGATGAGACATGACTCCCAAGAGGAAACCTACAGGTTCTTTTGTTTCCTGGGAATGGCCAAGATACGGGGCATAAGTCAGGAATCTAATGGATTCAAAAAGGCCACTGTGCCTTCCAGAAATGTTTGGGAAACCAAACATAACATGAATGCAAAGAAAGTTCTCATTGTATGAATCTGATTTGAGTTTTTGACATTATGCATATAATTGCCTTTGGTACTAGACTCTAGTTGAATGGAAAACATTCTATGATAGTCTTATGTTTTTATTAAGCCCAAAAGGTTTAGGAGAAAGCTGGGTAGCCTATTAAATTTACTTCTAATGTAAATATATATGTCTATAACTAGAGTTTTCTAGTCTATAATTAACTTTATACACATAGGCTCTTTTGCCCCACAAAACTGGGGGGGGGGGACTTGTTTCCAAATCCTCAGTAGGTTTTTCTTATGTGATACAGGTCTGGTCTTTCTTATAAATGTTTATGCTTCTCAAGTATGTTTATGTCTTGTAGCCTTTGAATTTAGAGTTTCTTTTTTTTTTTTAACTTATCTTCAAATACTTAAAAGCCACTGGAATTGTTTTTGTCTTGTATTTGTCCTGTTCTTCCTGTAAATACAAGCATTATTATATCTTTATGATATACTGAAATGTTAAGTTAATGAAGCTTACTTCCCATACTCTTTATTAAGGTACATACTTTGATTAAAATGTTCTTTGTCACTATTTTAAATAGTAACAACCAGGGATTTGGCAAGAGTTAAACTTTTGCCATTGTAATTACTCTTGGAGCAATAAATTACAACTCAAGTTTAACATGAAAAGCACTACAACTTACCTTCTTTAAAATTGATATCTTTAAAGTGCTGGAAGAACCTGAGGAGTATGTTGTAGAAGAAAAACTGCACATTATCTCCAAGAGAGTGGAAGCTGAACCAGCCGAAGGTACATCAGCTCTTGAATTAGTTCTAGCCCTTTGTGTCACATTCTCTATGTTCTCTTGTAGCTATTGTCTATATCACAGATGTTGATAAGTATCATGTCTAAGTAAAAAGATTCCTTACATTTTTATTAAAAAGAAATATGGACATTTCTACAAATGTATTTTATAATCTTTTTCAAGTGCCTGAGAAGCATGAGAAGAAAATTGTACCAAAACCAAAAATCCCTGCTAAAATAGAGGAACCTCTACCAGCTAAAGGTACAGTTCTTGCAAAGAAATGATACCACTTGTCTTAATAGCTATTATGATGTCTTTAATATAACTGCCTAAACTTCTGTCAGTGTGTGTGTACAAACATTTTTGCTGAATATAGCCATTAATGTTTGTGTAAATGTGTAATCTTTTCAAAATGTGAGTTCTTTGCCGCCAAATGAGGTCGCTTCTTCTGTAAGTCAAACTAATATTCTTGAACATAATCTTTCTGAAGTTCCTGAAGCACCTAAGAAAACTGTGCTAGAAAAGAAAATTCCGGCCGCAGTTCCTAAAAAGGAAAAGGTGCCTCCAGCTAAAGGTATATTGGGGTTTACTTTATTCTCATAGAATGCCTGTCTTTTTTAACCTTAAATTCATACATTCTTCAAATTTTTATAACATTAACAAGAAGATAAATGTGCCTATTGTATGTTTGACTGTGTTGCCTGATGTCTTTTAAGCGCCAGAAGAACCAAAGAAACCAATTCCTGAAAAAAGGGTTCCTCCCAAAGCGGCTAAACTAGAAGAGCCTCCCCCCACCAAAGGTAAATGAGACCCCCCCAACAGGAAAGCTAGACACGTGTCCCGTCTTGCGTCCTCTCGCTGCTGTCTTTGGGTCACACCTTTTACGTGGAGGTTATTGGTGTGTGTTAGTGGCAGTGGTGTATTCTCGCCTTGTCTATGGGTGGAGTATTACTTACTTGACGTGAAGTTTATCTGTGTGTACCTTGTAAACTGTTACATGCTAAAAAATCACAGTACTTTCGGGCTAATATATTTTTAAATTCCACTTTAAGTAATATCACTCCCTAATCCTACAATTATCTTTTAAGTGACTGAGAGGCACATGCAAATTACCCAGGAAGAAAAAGCTCCTGTTGCTGTAACTAAAAGAGAGGAGCCTCCTAGAGCCAGAGGTACTTGGAGCCTTTGCATACACAGAACGCTGTCCTGACCCTGTTCTCTTTACCGTGCACACTGGTTACGGGTGCTGGCTGTTGTCATTATTACACGCGTTGTTTTATGTTGGAAATGATGACAATGTCAGGTCTTTTATGTTTGAGTTGCTATGAAACGACTACCTTTTGGTGGTTTGCATGAGGGAACAAGTCTTTAAAGTGAAATCTGTCTTTAAAGTGCCCGAGGAACCCAAGAGAGCTGTTCCAGAAGAAAAGGTTCTCAAACTCAAACCTAAAAAAGAGGAGGCGCCACCGGCCACAGGTACACCAACTCTTTCAGAAATTGAAATAAGCATATAGGTATTGAAACTAATCTAGTGGCGTTTAGGTTCTTGGGGAACATAATTTAAATATATTTTAATACAAAATGCATATGTTATTTTATATCACTTCAAAACTAAACATTTCAGATACCAGAAAGTATTCGCTCCTCTTTCTTTTCTTTTTTTAAATTATTTTTTATTGATTTCAGAGAGGAAGAGAGAAAGAGAGAGAGAGAGAGAAACATCAATGATGAGAGAGAATCAGTGATCGGCTGCCTCCTGCACACCCCTACTGAGATCAAGCCCGCAACCAGGGCATGTGCCCTTGACTGAAATCGAACCCTGACCTCCTGATTCATAGGTCAACACTCAACCAGAGCCACGCCCACTGGGCTTCTTTCTTTTCTTAAAAAATCTGAAGCTCCCCCCAAACATGTAGATGCTTTTCCTTAAAATGTGCTTGTCATCTATGATGTCTTTATTTGTCTATATGTTAAACTTGTCTGCCAAAATGCTTGTTTTATGTGGCAATCTTTGATGAAAATTAAAATTTTTTTAATCCTTTTATTTAATCCTTAATTTTTTTAAGTTTTTAATGTAATTTTTTATATTTTGCTATTAGATTATAAAAATATTGTAGGATTAAGGTGAAGAAACTATGTAACACAAGTTTCTGTCTTGTGCTTGTTTCATAGTCATTATGTTGTCTAGTTGCCTTTTGAAACGTTTATAAATACTACTTGATCTTCTGAAATTACTGTGTCTTTAAAGCATTAAGTAGCTTAGAAAACAGTATATGTATATTGTCATGTTTATTTCCAATTCTATTGACTTTTCTTGCCATTTAAATGAAAAATTTGAACAACAAGCACAGTTATGGTCATCTTTGTCCTTGGATTGTTCATACACAAATTCTCTTAATACATATATATTTAAAATCTTGCAATTCACTTTTAATAATTACTCTTTTTAAAGTGACTGAAGTCAGGAAAAGAGCTGTTAAAGAAGAAAAGATATCCATTGAAGTTCCGAAAAGAGAACCTCGTCCCACTAAAGGTATATTGTGCTTTGACTAAATAATAAAATGAAGCATGAAACTACGCAGCTCTTTGCCTGCTAGCTCCTAAATTGACTCCCATTCTTTACTGGCTTATTGCTGACTAAAGGTGGGGAATCTAACATTTGAAATCATGAATAGCAAATGTACACTCTGTAGTACCCCAACCAAGAAAGGACAGTCAGATCTCCCATAATTAGTGCATGAGACCATCACAAAGGGAATGAAATCAAAGCACATTGTCATTCTTATCCCTAAATGGGCTTCAAGTATAATGTTGCCTGTTGTCAATATTATTCTAGAAGTAACTGTAACAGAAGAGAAAGAATGGTCTTACACCCGAGAAGAAGAAACTGTTTCAGTGCATCGGGAAGAGGAATATGAAGAATACGAAGAATACGATTATAAAGAAGTTGAGGAGTATGAACCAGCAGAAGAATATGACCAATATGAAGATTATGAGGAACGTGAACTTGAACATTATGAAGAGTCTAAAGAATATATCACAGGTATGAACAAAACTGCAAACTTGAACCACATTAAGTATATGCAAATTCCATTAGAACAGGATACAATTTTGGGTGCCCAGAGAAATTTGGAAAGAACTTTGTTTCCTTTGGCAACTTCAAAATGTTTGTTTTCTTGGATAACTTCTAGAAAAATATCTCTATAATAACCTTACTGTTAGATTGGGTTTGGGGAATAACCTATTTACTCCTTATTTTTGCTTTTATGCAAAATAGCAATGTCACTGCATTTCTTTCTCCAAAAAGTTAGGAATTTATCTGCAAATGCCTATGATCATTCTAATACATGATCAAAAACTTCTGAGCATCTCTCATTATGAGGCTTGTTGTGATCAAGCATGATAGGCTATTGAGAACATTCTCTAGCCTGAGGGGTCCCATCATCAAACTTGACAAAGACTCTTTCCAAGGTAAAGGCAGAGACGAAGGCTAGCAAGCAGTTGTGTTTTATCTCATTAAGATCATATTTTTAGGCTTATAATTTCAGTTCCAAAGAATTTATTTTACTCAAAAAATTGGAACTTTGAAATGAATCAGTATTATGTCCCTTAATTTCTGATGTTTCTGAGTCTAACTTTGGGGTCATTCTGTGTAGTTTTGAAGATAACATTAAAAGTCAAACTTATATAGACAGGCGATGTAACCACCATTTTGTCTACCAGAAGCGAAGTGAGGATTTTACTATGTAAGAGACAGCTGAAATTACCTAATAGAAATAAATAGCAAGGAGGAGAGGGCACTCTAGGCTTGTTTAGGTTTTTTTAGACCTTATCCTTCTGGGATCTCTGATTCTCACTCACCTCTAGAGGCTATGACTACACCGTAGATGAAAGATAATATTTTAATTATTTGAGTGTATTTAAGAAATACTATTTTTTATTTATGTTCTCACATCTAACATTAAATACCCTGTATGTACTTTTAAAGAACCCAAGAAGCCTATCCCAGTAAAGCCTGTACAAGAAGAACCGGTTCCCACAAAACCAAAGGCCCCACCCACTAAAGGTAGAGTGAGAAAAACTTTATCAGTACTGAGACCTGTCTTCCCGTCAGTCATACTACAAATACCTGTTGTAGTGGCAGTATACTATTCATGTGTGTGTTTGGGGATGTTGTGTTGTATGTCGTATTTCTTAACTTTTTATTCTTACTACTCTTGAGCAATCAGGTTCAGGTTTGTAAATCTGTTAATGTTGATATTTTCAAGTTGTGAAGAAAGCTGTCCCTGAAGAAAAAGTACCAGTGCCCATTCCTAAGAAACTCAAACCTCTACCACCCAAAGGTACTTTTCAGAGTGATAACTCCCCAAACGTCTTTGTTACTTGTGTTCTAGAAACGTGTCTTACCACCTTGTCTGCCATTCTTTGTTTTTACAAAACGTATTGTTGTAGTCCTGATGCTTCCATGTCAGTTTTTCGTATATTTTTATTTACACTGTATCCATGTGGTTGGTTTTAATGCTCTTCAATAATTAATATCTTTAAGTGACTGAAGAATCAAAGAAAGTTGTTGAGGAAAAAGTACGCATTTCAATTACCAAACGCGAAAAAGAGCAGGTGACTGAACCAGCTGCTAAAGGTATAATAATTTCCTTCTTAGACCGGGTCTTTTTCAGTGTCTTTTATAAAATCCAGGCAGCTATGCTTCACTTCATTTCATTGTTGTGTGTGTCTTTTAAATTAATCGTTTGGAAAATATTGGATGTAAAAATCTGTAGATACAGGATAAGAAGTTAATGTTACCTTTAAAAGGCAAAGTTATTTCAAAATATATCCAGAGCCTTTTATACACTGGCTGCATCCTGTCACATGGCTACAATATATAGGGAATAGAGTGTTTGGATGTCAAGTCAGTGACCATTTGGCCCATTCCTGGCTTATCTAAATTGATGTAATGATATAACCATATTCCTTCTAAAGCCATTCTGAAGATTAAGAAAAAGCTAACTCAGTGTCTAGTAATTTTTCTTCTGCTTTTTACTAAGTATAAAGTAACTTCTCCATAATTTCAGAAAGCTTAGTTACCTAGAATTTAGCCTTTCATTTCCAGTAAGGGATATTTCCTATAGGCAGAGACGCCTACACACTAAACATGATTTCACATTTGGGCTCTGCTCCCTCAGGTTTACTTGAGTACTTCTGTATGTTTTTATCCCAATGCGGTTCAGAATTATTTCCATGGAACATGTAAAGTTTCTTACGGATGAACTATTGCATATCTATCACATAAGAAGCACTTGAAAATTATTCTGTCTGCTTAAAGAACAACAATCAAGAGTTGTCTGGGTGGCCCGTTTCTTACATTAAAATGTCCTTATACTTAATATTTCAAGTGCCCATGAAGCCCAAGAGGGTTGTCACAGAAGAAAAGGTGCTTATTCCTAAAAAAGAAGTAGCAGCACCTGTTAAAGGTACTTAATGCCACTCTTTTTAATGTTTTGTTCGTCTTCTTTGATATGAAATTCATGTTCAGTTCTATGTGTGAAGTTCTTCTGTGTGCAAGGCAAAGCCTGTTCTTCTGTTACAAATGGTTGTGTTCCTAACATGTTTAAATTTTGTTGAGATATTGGAAAATGTCCAACGTAAAGATAATATCTTTAAAGTGCCAGAAGTACCTAAAAGACCAGAACCAGAAGAGATTGCCTTTGAAGAGGAAGTTGTAACCCGAGTAGAGGAATATCTTGAAGAAGAAGAAGAAGAGTATGTTCATGAAGAAGAGTACCTTCATGAAGAAGAAGAGTACCTTCATGAAGAAGAGGAAGTCATAACTGAAGAAGTGGTACCAGTAGTTCCAGTCAAAGGTAGATTTCATCTCCTACAAAGGGATACAGAGCAGCATCTTTGGAGTCTGAGTGTCTAATTTGATCAGATTCTGGGGTGTATTAGTACAGATGACCAATTCTGCTTATTTTAGAAATAGACACTTTTAGATGCTGAAGTATGATTTCTGCAGTTGTTTTTTACATTCTATATCTTTTTGCAACCTTTCCAAAATTCTTAATAATATCTTTAAAGTGCCTGAGATACCTAAGAAACCTGTTCCGGAAGAGAAGAAACCTGTTCCTGTTCCCAAAAAGAAGGAAGCCCCACCAGCAAAAGGTATACCATCATTCATATCATGGCCAGAGGAAAGCCTTTATCTGCAGATAAATAGTTAACTATCTTCTGAGTTCAAAACCTTGTATGTGTTGTATCTGTTGTTAGAAATGTTAACTGTACTTTGTATGGATGTGTTGTCACTAGTAGTTAGAACTTACCAATAAACAATATCTTTAAAGTGCCTGAGATTCCTAAGAAGCCAGAGGAGAAAGTTCCTGTGCCCATTCCTAAAAAAGAGAAGGCTCCACCAGCTAAAGGTACCTCTCTTTGTAGTCCATCAAGGGGATAGTATAGTAATCTACTCACATAGTATAACTTGATGAATCATATCAGTTCTTTCCCCATAATGATATTAACAATATTAATGACAAGGCAAGGACCTGCCCAACTGGTTATAGGAGCAGTTTACCGTGCAGCCATCTCTGAATTTTGCTATTGTAGCATGCTGATGCTTCATGCTTGGCTCCTCCTCCTTAGTGGAAATCTCTTAGTGTAAAATAGATACTTATCATAACAGCAAAATGGACAAAACCACTATTTACCAGGCATTGTATGCTGTCTTCGTCACCAATCTATGTTTTTACAGTGTTGTTATTGTTTTTTTAATTTTTATTTTTGTGAATTCCTTTGTTTGTGGCTGTTGTTTTCAATCTTAAAGTGAAACTGTTAGAAGATCTATGATGCTTCAATTAAGCCCTGAGATTGCTGGATTCTTCTCAGTGGGTGGAAAATGTGACACTAACCCTATCTGATATCTTTAAAGTTCCTGAAGTACCCAAGAAACCTGTGCCGGAGGAGAAAGTGCCTGTACCGGTTCCTAAAAAGGTGGAGGCTCCACCCGCAGAAGGTACATAAACTTGCAATGTTGCAAATCATTTTTGTTCCACATTTGCATGTGAGTAAAAATTAATCTTTGGGGATGCAACTCTTTCCTATTCCTGTATGGGAAAGAAAATATTTATTTTAAGGATAAAATCCTTCTTGAGATACCTTGGTTGTAGTTTTACTACCTTATCTTAATCTTTTTGAGGCTATGCTTCGACTCAAAATTTTATGTTGTATAAAATTTTTTTCTAAACCATCTCTTTAAAGTGCCCAAGAAGCCTGTGCCTGAGAAGAAGGTGCCAGTTCCTGCTCCTAAGAAAGTAGAGGCTCCACCTGTGAAAGGTACATCACTTCACCTTTTAAAGTGCCTGAGAAAAAACAAACCTTTTTAAAAAAAAAGTTTATGTATGTTCACATATAAATGCTCCCACAATATTACATGTTCTTTAAAATTGTCTTCTTAGAAATATAAAAATCAGGTGTTTCGTGATTCTTTTTCATGCCTATTGTACTCAAACATGTAAAAGAACACGTGATTAAAGACAAATAATATCTTTAAAGTGCCAGAGGTGCCCAAGAAGCTCATTCCAGAAGAAAAGAAACCAACACCTGTTCTGAAAAAAGTAGAGGCTCCACCCCCCAAAGGTACTTTCACCTCTAATAGAACCAGGGCCAAAGGGAAAACTAGTGGGTATTGCACAGCCTCACTAACCCTAATTAATGCTTGATGACCTTTCCGTTGCTGACATGTGGTGCTCTACGATCACAGATGATTTGCTTTTCGTGTTGTTATTAATGTTGTGCATACACGTGATGCTTGATGGTTGAATCAATATCTTTAAAGTGCCAAAGAAACGGGAGCCCGCTCCAGTTCCTGTAACTCTACCTCGGGAAGAGGAAGTTCCATTCGAAGAAGAAATTCCTCCTGAGGAGGAAGTTTTACCAGAGGAAGAGGAAATTCTTCCAGAAGAAGAGGAAGTCCCTCCTGAGGAGGAAGAATTCGTACCTGAGGACGAAGTTGTCCCTGAAGAAGAAGAAGCTCTTCCAGAAATTAAACCCCAGGTGCCAGTACCTGCAAGAGGTATAGCAGCTCTTCTTGGAATCACCAAGGCCTCTTTTCTGTTGAATTCCGCCTTTCCATCTTTTTACTCATCTCCAATTTTACCTATAATGCTTGACCCTCTATGTTGTCCACCATCTAAATCTTAGAAAACATTCCATGTATGTGTGCTCTTATTAATGTGTCTGTCTTTTGTGTTTGTCTGTTGTAAATTATGTGAGTGTCTTTTCAAATTTCATGATGCAAACTGTCGTTTAGTTGTCCATGGTCTTTTGCTCACCTGTCTTTTCTGTTATGTACACAGTAATGTGCATGTGATTTTTAATGTCTGAAAACGAATGTTTTTAAGTGCCCGAAGTGCCCACGAAACCTGCACCAGAGAAGAAAGTCCCAGTTCCCGCTCCTAAGCATGTGGAACCTCCACCAGCCAAAGGTACACCTGCCAAACGGGAATACACAGTCTTCATAGAGTCACCAGAAAAATTATGGTGGAACTGGGTTGTAGGAAAAACTTATATTTATAAAGTAGACACTCACATTTTCACTTCTAAAAATGTGTAGGAACACTGATATACATTTTTCATTGGATTCAAAGCAATATGTAGAACAAAGATGAAAGGATATGACCCAAAGTTGCCATAAAATTTGTGCCTGATTATAATTTTATTAGAAATCATAATTTTCATATAGATGTTTTGCAATGAAAAATTAACTACTCTAAAAATACAGTAAATAAATCTTCATAAATTTCTCCTTCAACCATTTATATTAAGTGCCTTTTAAAATTAGGATGAAAAGAAAAAAGGAAGATTATATATTTATCAGAATACTGAATGATGATTTACGTCTTCTGATATATACATATAAATGTAGACCAGCAGTTTTTTATTTTGGCCTTGTCTTTTAGATTTGTGCCTTGCTGTTTTAGCCTGAGAAAACTCTTTAACGAATCTGATCCTCAAGTTCCATTTGTATGAAATGAGGATACCAATATTAGTCCTAGTGGACTCACATGTTATCGTGAGGATAAAATATAGTACAGTATGTACAAGTATTCTATCACTGAATGAACAGTATCCAAATTTAACATGTTCAATCAGCTCCTGGTACTGGTCAAAATAAATATATGTGTGCCTTCGACTTCAGTTACATTTCCTGTGAAAGATCATGGTACCACTACTTGAAATAAGCATAACTCCCCCATCAGGCTAAATAGTCATGTAATCAATGAAATGGTAAAGCTGACCCTTTATTGGATTTCAAGGATTCAGAAGTGTTTTATAGATGATGATTTAATAAGTTACTAGTGAAATTTAAATTGATGAAGTGACCACATATCAGATATTAAAATAGGATGCTGTTTTGGCTCCATAAAATCTAATTATATCATAACATTTGGACTCCCAACTTGCATTGCATCCTATCCTGAGTGAGTGTTGCATGTTGGTCCTTCTGTGTGTGGACTTCTTGTGTTCTCTCTTTTTTGTCCCTCGCAATATTCTTATCATGAAATGATGTCTTTAAAGTACCCGAGGTTAAGAAGAAAGTGCCAGAGAAGAAAGTGATCATTCCTAAGAAAGAGGAGGCTCCCCCTACCACAGGTACTGCTGCTCCCAAGCAAATCAGACACAGTCATTTCTTTCCATCACCTGTAAATGTCAAAATGTTGTGTTTCAGTGTTTGCTAACATAACTCATACCCCTGCTGCGTCCATTGCCTCGGTGTTTGTGAAACTGAAATTATAAAATAAAATAATATCTTTAAAGTGCCTGTGGTGCCTAAGAAACCTGAACCAGAAAAGAAGGTGCCTCCTCCTGGTCTTAAGAAAGCAGTGGCTCCTCCTGCCAAAGGTACATCACCCAAAACAGGGACATGTTTGCTGCGCCAGTGTTGAACTCTGATGCTATCCACATAGGATGTTCAACATAAATGTTTGCATTGTGTGGTCTGTTCTTTGCATTCATCATTTGTGACTCAGTTGTACCCATGTTTGTACTATGTCAAATTTTCCACTTTGTGTTTAATGTATTTTATCTTGATCCTCTATATATGCTGTTTCTAAAAAACAAAAGTATTAAACTCATATATCTTTTAAAAACTAGAAGTAACTAAAAAAATCAGTCCCAAAAGTACCATTGTCTCTCCCTAAAAAGTAGAGGCTCCAATGGTAAAAGATAGAATATCTCTTTAATGGACCTTTAATCTTAAACCACAACCTCTTTATTTTTGTCTCTGATTCTGCAATATGTCAGTGTTTCATCTTGTGCATGTGTGTTCTATTTGCTCTCTTGTGTTTTAAAAAAACAGAAAACTTGGCTTTTATGTACTCTTCTTTATTCTTGCATTTTAAGTGCCTAAAACAATTAATATCTTTTAAGTTCCTGAGGTACCTAAGAAAGTGGAAGAAAGAAGAATTGTTCCCCCTAAAGAAGAGGAAGTTCCACCAGTCGAAGGTAGATGACTTTCTGAGAAAAGAGCATTTTAAAAGTCATCATTGTCTTATCATTGTCTAATATTTGAAGGCGATAAATACACACTTCACTCCAGAAAATAAACATATGCAGACTCTAAAAGTAATTATTACTTACCTAATAGAAATGATTCAGGAAAACTGAAACCAATTGAATCTCCTGTCTTACATACTTAGCCTCTTTGTTTTTCTGTTTGTCTGTTTGTTTGTTTGTTTGTTTCATTTTAATAAGAATCTTTGAAGGTAAACTATTTGCCATGGTAAATTTTTCATCAAATTCCTTGGTTAGCAATTGAGGGATAAACTTGTCCAACAGATATTCCAGTTAAGCCTGAGAAACAGGTTCAGACAAATCTAATTTCTACCCCAAAGTGAATATTTAACTTGAAAAGCCCACTTCCATTAAAAATAAATAATAATAATTTTAGCTAAATTCTCTCCGAGGCCCTTTCCAACTCTAAAATTCTGGGAAGAGCCTCACATATTTTGAAGATCCAGTGGCTTTTTTTCAAGAACTAGTGAGTTTTCACACACTTTAGGAAGGCTGAGCTATGAATTACTTACACTGATCAGGCAACTTCAGTTTTCAGATATATCGTTTTAGTCTAACATTCAAAAAAAATTCTAAAAATAATTTACAAAATAATAATCTTTTTGAAGTGTATGAGGAACCTGAAGAACCTATACCAGAAGAAGAGATCCCAGAAGAACCACCTAGCATAGAGGAGGTTGAGGAAGTGGTGCCACCTAGAGGTACAGCTGCTTTTATGGGTTGGACATTTAAAAGATACAGTGTTCCAAATCTTTCTCAGAATTTGTATTTATCCAATATTCATCAGTACACTTTTTTTATATCAATAATAAATTGAAGATTAATTATTACTGGCACCACAAGTTTTGTTTCCCTTCCTCCCCTCACTACTCCTGCCCACTTTTTCTACTAAAGCTGCAATGCAATTAGAGTGATCGCATTTCTGTTATTGGCACTTTAACTTTTTTCTAGCCAGCTCCTATTGTAATACTTTCTTGTAGTTTTAAATCCTTAATATTTTTTAATATTAAGATGGGGTAAATATTTCTGTGGTGTTCACTTTTTAGAATGATTCTTAGCCTATGATTTCTGAAGACTATGACAGTCTTTTGTATAATTGATATTATGTTTGCATATAAGATTTCAAGGTAATATCCACCTTTAGAGTCATCACTCCATATTTAAAATTAACATTTAGGCTCCTAATATCTTTTTAACAAAAATCAATGTTTTGGGGGGTTGGTACGTGGGAGTTGTTCTGTGCTCAGCATGTCATTTTTCAAAATGTCCATAAAATATCTTTTAAGTGCCTAAAGTGGTTAAGAAAGCAGTACCTGAAGCACCTACTCCTGTTCCTAAAAAAGTGGAGGCACCACCAGCTAAAGGTATAGCAAATCCCAATGACTAATATCTTTAAATTCCCATTTGTTTTCTTTTTAAAACAGTGTCTTCTTTCACTGTTTCTTAGAGTCATTTAAGTAACAAACTTATAAAATTGAGTAAGAACTAGTAAAAATAAACCCTTTCCATTTCTTTAACCTTTTTCAGGATGTTAATGGATGATTATATGTGTATGAATTATTATTCTAGAAGTTTCTTATTTTAAATAGCTGAGCATTTTAATGTTAATAGTATAGCTCTCTATACTTAGATACATAGCAATGAGTCCCTCTTCCCCACATTCCATTCACTGATTTTATTCCATTACACAACAAAGGTTTTCTCGTGTAATTATTATAATATGTCTATTATATGGTCTTATAGGGAAAATGTCTTCCAATGTTTGTATAATAGCTATTTCTATAAGCTGTAGGTCCCTTCAGTAATATTTGGCCTAAGCACTCAAGGTTATTACAAAATGTCCATTTTTTCATTGCTTCCTAATTAAGTTGATGCTTTAGTGGTGCCTTTAATAGATAAGATTATGCTGTCCCCATCACAGTAGACCTTCTCAACAGATATAATAATGCCCAATAGAATATGACACCTATCTTTTAAAAAGCAAAAAAAAAAAAGTCTTCATCAAATTAGAAATAGTAGCAGTAAGCCCAATATCAGTATTGGTAATTCTTGGTTTAAAAAAAAATAGAACCAGCACAGTTTTTGGGGGGACATAGCTTTTTCTAAAGGTATGGTTAGCACAAATGAGTGATCTGGAAAAATATCTTTATTTCCTGTCATAATGTCATCTAATAGTACAGAGGGACTTCTTAGACTTTGATTATTGTTGGTGTCGTTCTGATGTTTCTATTTCATGTTTATTATTGAGTATTGTCAGCTAACTGAAACATCTAATATCTTTAAAGTGCCAAAGAAGGTTCCTGAGGAAAAAGTACCTGTTCCTGTTCAGAAAAAAGAAGCACCTCCAGCCAAAGGTATATCTTCTCTTTTAAACCTGGTCTTCTTTTTCATCTTTTTTCATTAAGACTTGTTTTATGTCTCTGTGTCTTGATTGTTTTTGATGTCTTTGTCTATGAAAGCTTGCTCTTAATAGTCCTAAATGTTAAAACTATATCTTTAAAGTGCCCGAAGTACAAAAGAAAGTTCCAGAAAAGAAAATCCCAGAAAAGAAAGTCCTTGTGCCTAAAAAAGAAGCTGTTCCCCCAGCTAAAGGTATTTTGGGGGAAATCTTTGATTTTCACATACTGTTGCATGAAAACCTTTCTTCATGTTGTTTTTATTTTATATTTTGAATTTACATCATCATTTCTTCTGTGTTTAAAAAAAATAAATCTCTTAAAAAAGATGCTCTTTCAGGGAGAACTGTCCTTGAAGAAAAAATATCAGTTGCCTTCCATAAGGAGGAAGTAGTAAGAGAAAGAACAGAACTAGAAGTAGTGGAAGCACACGTGGAAGAAGCTCTTGAAGAAGACGAGTTCCATGAAGTTGAAGAATATTTTGAAGAAGAAGAGTTCCATGAAGTAGAAGAATTTATCAAAGTAGAAAAACAGAGATTTGAAGAAGTACACAAAGTTGAAGAAATTCATAGGGTGATAGAATTTTTAGAAGCTGAAGAAGTGGAAGTATATGAAAAACCCAAAGCTCCACCCAAAGGTAGAGGGGAATTCTGTAGATATTGCAAGTTATCATATGTTTTTCTAACTAACTTTGTGTTTTAAGCACCTTTCGTGTTCGGTTTGTAACACTAGAAATCCACTTATTTCCCTAGTTAAAATCATTACACACTTTACCCTTGTATCAAATACTTACACTATTTGATACAAAGATTGATATAGAGTGATATACACAATATAATTTTAGCAAACAAGATAACATTTGAAATCTACTTAGCTAAGGAGGTCACTACATGAATTTCTGGATTCTTTTTAAAATCCAACTAAGAATGTTACATGGCTGTTACAGAAATCAAAATAATAGACCAGTGTCATTGCTGAGTGAAAAAGACGCTCCTCAGTTCACTGGGGAACTTACATGTTCCGGCCAAACAACCATTGCATTGTTAACACCCAGTCAATTGTTCATAAGCTGATAAATTCCTTTCAAAAGCTTCCACCATTTGTCATTAGGAAAATAACATTAGGAGGTAAATGGATGTTAGTAACAGCACCTGAATTCTAGTATATTCTGAAGATAACCCATAATACAAATAATTCTTTGCAATAGCACTCCAGATGTTGCACAAATTAATAATATGTGTGTGATACGAAGGAATGTGTGTGTGTATGTGTGCTTAGTATACTCAGTTAATAAACAATATAGGTGAAATTTAGCAAAACCAAGTCTTTTTTTGAAGTAGGTGTGGTATAAATTTAAAAATACAAATAAAGCATTTTATCAGCCCTCGTTGTACTAACTTTAATAGTAATGTTTCATAATACTTGAAGAGTTCATTCTAAAGCAAAACACTAATATCTTTGAAGGGCCTGAGATATCCGAGAAAGTCATCCCTCCAAAAAAACCACCCACTAGAGTTGTTCCTCGAAAAGAGCCACCAGCTAAAGGTATTTCATTGGCAAAAAATTACTTACCGAATTGTATGTACCGTAGCACGGTGGCTGTTTTACAAGTGTGCATTCTACTTGATGTTTTTCTTCCGTGTTTTGTGTTTTGGTAATTTTTAAAGCAAACTAATATCTTTGGAGTGGCTGAGGGTCCAAAGGAGAGTTTACCAAAAAAGAAAGTCACTGTTGTTATACCTAAAATACCCAAAGCAAATGTCTCTTAACCAAATAGTGAACTCACATTTCCTTCTTTGGTACTATTTCATTATATATTCACTAATGTGCTTATAGAAAAATCCATGTTTTCCTATTATTAATTTTCATAACCTAGTAAATGTAACTACATAGTAACTATATTTTTAATATTCCTGCTTTGTTCATTTTTATAAACCTCTTGAATTCCACAATAGAAATGAAAAAAAATCTAATACAGAGCATATACTTACATCTTTAAAATCTGTGAAGCATTTAAGAACGTCATCACTGAAAAGAAAGTACCAATTATTCCACCAAGACAAGTAGCAATAGCACCAACTGACACTGTCTTGTTACTTTTTCTTGTTAAATTCTAACATGAAAAACTCCCCTGGATTTGTTGTGTTTCTTACTGAAATTCAATTCTCATCAAATACTGTAATGTATTTGATAAAGTGATATCTGTACTTGATATTGTTATGTTCTCTGTTGATTGACATTTCTCTTATGTTCTGTTTGTTGAAAATTTTTATGAATTTTTAAAAGTAAAACATGTTACTAATATCTTTAAAGTACCTGAAGCGCCCAAGAAAATTGTAGTAGAAGAAAAAGTACATGTTCCTGAAGAGCCCAAATTTCCACCAGCTAAAGGTACTGCCTTTGCTGATTTACCTCTAATGTAAAACCCTCTTTTATTTACTTACTATGGAGAAGAGAGAGATCATTCTCCCCTTAATAACACAATATAACTGATTGATGTACACTTCAATTTATGTTCTATAACATAATCTTCCTGTATGCCTATAAGTTTATTGTTGGGGCTCATCCTCTTCTTAAGCAATAATTAAACAATATGACCACTCAACTTCTTTTTCAAAAATAATTTATTTTGGAAGCTATTGTCAAATAGCTCTGAAAACAAATTAACATGTTCCAAATTACAATAGACAATGATGCTATCCCCAAAGGGCAGAGTGTTTCTAAACTGACAAATCAAGAACTCAGTCACAAGGCGATCTAGAGAGGTACATTGACTGTGTTTCGTTGACTTATTTTGGAATTTTTGACATTCTTCTTGTTAGATGCCCCTTGTCTTGATATTTTATAATCAATTATGAAATTCTTAAAAATAAAACAATCAAATATCTTTAAAGCACCTGAAGTACCCAAGAAAATTGTTCCAGAAGAAAAGGTTCATGAAGCTGTTCCTAAGAAGCCTGAAGTTCCACCAGTTAAAGGTACACACTGATGCTAATCACAACGTGAAGGAACTCTTTATTTAGTTATTCATGGTTTAAAGTGAATGTGTGTGAGGTTAAATCTGTGTAGTTTGTTACTTTATATTCTTAATATCTTACATTGTCATACATAACAATTAATATACTAATATCTTTAAAGTTCCTGAGGTGCCTAAGAAAAGTATTCAAGAAGAAATATCAACTATAGTTCTTTCTGAAGACACAACGATATACAGTGAGTGTAGAAAACTTGGTGGTTCCCTTTGGTTTCATTTGTGTTTGTCTTCATAGCTTTTAAAAGTAAATACACTAATATCTTGTAAAAGCCTTAACTCACCAAAAATACCTAGCTAAGAGTAAATAATTTGAATACTATTAGCCTCAAAATTATTTCTTCAACAATTTAAAAAATAGTCTTGACCTTAAAACATTGCTGAAGTTTAGAAAAGTCATTTGTCTTGTTCAATTTGTTGTCCTGTCTTATTAATCTGTCATGTGCGCAAATGTCTTTTGCTTTGAAGCAATTTATTTTCTCAGACTATGAAATAACTAACTTCATAATAATATTTTAATTGATTTTTATAGAATCAAAATGCTCAACCATTATTATTTTTTACTCTTCAACACAATCTCTGGAAACATTTTGGCAATGCTGCAAATGACCATAAATTTACATAGCAATTAGAATCTCAAAAGAATTCTGAAGCCATTTTTTAAATTGGCTCTCATGTAAATTTTTAATTAAATAATTTGAGAAGTAAAATTAAATAATAAATATCATTTTTATTATTTGAATAATAAAATATTCTGAATAGAATACTTTCAGTAACCTAAGTAGTGAAAATGCCAGTAATCTAGATAGTCTTACATTTATTTTCATCTAAAAAATTCCCTGTTTTAAGCCAATTTTTGTCACTATAATTCAGGCTGGGATAAAAATATATGCTGACTCCCTCCTTCTTTTTTTGTTTTGTTTTGTTTTTGTATGTGTCTGTTTTTAAATATATTTTTATTGACTTCATAGAGGAATGGAGAGGGAGAGAGATAGAAACATCAATGATGAGAGAGAATCATTGATTGGCTGTCTCCTGCACACCCACTACTGGGAATCTAACCCCCAACCCAGGCATGTGCCCTTGACCAGAATCTAACCCGAGACCTTTTAGTCCACAGACCAACACTCTAGTCTATCCACTGAGCCAAAACAGCTAGGGCCTGATTCCTTCCTTTGAATACCTTTTCTATACTTGAGTTTGGTTATTTTCATCATCCAGGCTTCCTTTCTAAAAGCTGGAGGAATCTTTTTCCTTCATTTGCCTTATTTTCCAAATATTTAGTTATTTTTATTTTTATTTCCTGATTTTAATCCCTAAATTATTTTAACATTAATATTAAACAATAAAGCAAAAAATTAGATGTGGTTTTAAAATATAGATAACTAGGTTTTGGAAAAGCAAAAGGCTTATATGAATTTCCAATAGGTCAAATATCAAAGAATTCTTGATGTACAACTCAACATTGATCCTGTCCTTTTTTAACAAACCCATAAAAAATTAGAGCAATAGGAAAATTTGTCCAGTAAATGTCTACAGAAAAAGTAGAATAATTATATAGTCCCTTTCCAGTGAATTCCTCAATTTTATCATCATGTTAATAAAGAAATGCTGAGTCTTATATCATAAAACTGGGAAGGAGACTTTTTCCTAGCCAATGTGTTATTGTCACTAATATTTGTCTATGTACAACTGGTAATTTGAGTGATAACTATGTATTATGTTTTTATTAATACTGTTCTTCATCCACTTTGAAATGAAGCTAATTGTATACATACTAATATCTTTAAAGTGTATGAAGTATCCGAAGAATCAACCACAGAAGAAAAAGTATTTATGACTCATCCTCAAAAGACAAAACCCAAACTAGCACAAGGTACATAACACTGATGACACAGTATGAAGAACATTTATTTGTGGCTTTTTTTAAAAGCTCAATATTTACTTCACCGTTTATGACTATACTTCTATCTTTTAAGTGCCTGAACCACCCAAGAAAGTTGTTCCAGAGGATAAAAAATATGTGACTATTCCTAAAAAGAGAGAAACGCCAGCAACTAAAGGTATATTTGAACAACATCAAACTTCGTTGATTATCTTTGATTTCAAGACACAAAAGTTGTATGTTATATAATTCACTGCTTTTATGAGTTCTAGTATAAATCTACTAATATCTTTAAAGAACTTGATACAACCAGAAAAGTTTTTCCGGAGTAGAGTTTCCTGAAGCTCTTCCCAACATTTCAGGGCATCCTCCTACTGAAGGCATAATTCTTAGTTATGAAAATCTAAATAAGAAAATTCTTCTTTGGTCTATAAAATAAGTTTAATGTTGTGTGTAGATTCTCACAACCTCTAATGCTAAAATACTAATATCTTTAGAGCACCTAATGTACCCAAGACAAGGAATTATGACATGCCCCACCAAAAACGTCCCACTCATACGATGTACAGAGAAAAACGGTTAGAACAAAAATTAAAAACTGAATTTAAAATTAGAATCTCTAACTTTAAAATATACCTAACTTTCTTAATATGCCATGTCTTCATGTCTTTGCCTTTATTCAACTAAAACCTACTAATATCTTTAAAGAGATGGAAGTCTCCGAGGAAGGTATTCCAGAGGGGCCAGCTTCTGCTGCTAGAAGAAGAAAGATAATATCACCAAAAGGTACAAGCCAGAAGAAAGTCTACTTTCTTATCTCATGATTATAGTTGTACTTAACACATGTAAAAAATACTAATATCTTGAAAGCCCCAGATGCTACCAAGAAAGTCATTTTGGAGAAGTGGCTCCCCCAAAGCAGAAGTTTGATTTGGTATATACATATCCCCATGAGTGGTTTAAGAGATAACAGAGGGGAAATTTTTTTTTTATTTATATATATGGGTGATGGTTGGTCTACAAAGTTCATCTATGAGGCCTCTAGGGAAAAATATGTATACATATAATGTGCAGGTGTAAGCCAGATAGATTCTTCAATAGAAAATAACTGTTACTGTGTCCATAAAAAAATTAAAATCAGAATGGCTAGAAAAAAAAATAATAGGAGACTCCTTATAGCATTTATATCTCCCAAATTAGATTGAATTGGCTCAACACACTCTCTATAATGTAGAAATCAGTGTCATCAAATACTACAGAGGTGTTTGGTTATAGATTATAAGTCTATAATTCAACTCTCCATAGGGTTGAAATCCCAGAATATAACTGCCTATTGTAATTATTTTTCTATTAAAATAAGTTTACTACCAAAAATAAGCATATATATTAGAAATAACTTATTTCCCACAAGACTTAAATATTATAGAAATATTTTCATAAAACCATTACTTAAAGAAAAAAATATCAAATTTAATATGAAGCTGTTCTATGTCACCTCTAGCTGAGAGTCTTCTATAACCAAAGCAGTTAAAACAAAACCAGTTAAAGTTGGAATTCTGCCCTGAATACTTAGCCCCTCTCATTGTCTTTTATTTTTTGAAGAGTCCTACGTTTTTCCATTTTGAATATTTTTAGGTAAATTAAAAGTTGAGAAGTTTTTTAACATCCAGAATAATAACTTCTGTAATTTAAAAACTAAACATTTTGACATTGTTTTCTCAGTCTAGAATCTCTGGGTTGTCCTCTCTGCTATACCTGAAAAACAAGCACTTTTCTAAAGTGCTTCAAGTGAGGGCACAAAATGAAGCCAAACCAGATAAGAAAGGAGCTGTTTTGCTCTCCTCAAATTAATAACTAAAGAAAAGTATGTTGTTAATTATTTTTTAAAAACAAAACTTTTCTCTTGAAGCTAATTTTCTATGACCTAATTTTCTATACATCTGCCATTTCAAGAAATAAAATTAGTAATTTTTAATATGTCTTTATTGATTTCAGAGAGGAAGGGAGTGGGAGAGAGAGAAACATCAATAATGAGAGACAATCATTGGTCAGCTGCCTCCTGCACACCCCCACATTAGGGATTGAGTCCGCAACCCAGCATGTACCTTGACCGGGAATCGAGCCGTGTCCTCCTGGTTCATAGGTCGACACTCAACCACTGAGCCACACCGGCTGAGCAAAATTACTAATATTGATAGTGCCTGAGGTGACCAAGAAAACAGCTCCTGATAATCAAATATTCATACTATTACTAAAAAATCAGATTTGAGGAGCAGGGAGGTCTCCCAGTCTGAGGTATTCCTGTAGGTGGAGTTATGATTAAAATCCTTCATTGCTCTTCATCACTCTGAAGTACAATGAATTAATATCTTTAAAGTGCCTGAATCACCTCAAGAAGTTGTCCCTGTCAAGGAAATACCCATGACTGAAATTGAAATTAAAACACCTTCTACTAAAGGTATCATTCATTCTATCATTCCTTCCTTCATTTATTCAATGAATGCCTATTATGTACATGGTGCTAGTGAGTTGGGGAGTAATAAGCAAAGACAGATAGACTGGATTCCTTTCCTTAATGCATTAAACCTCATTCAGTTCTTGAAAGAAGTGCCCTTGTAGCCATAAAAATAGCTTTTATTCCGTTAATATGACTCATGTCTCCACTGATCCTTAATCTCTAAGTGTGATACTAATATCTTTAAAGCACCAGAAGCTATGAAAGAAGTTGCTCCCGATATGCAATTATCTGAGGATGTTCCTGAAGAGCCAGAACCTCTGCCTGTGGAAGGTATATATCATGTCTACACAAATATTGAAGAAGAGATGATCTGCTCTCTGCTCTTAAAATTATGTTTTCTAATGTTCTCCATAACCCCTAAACATACTAATCTCTTTCAAGCAGCCTCTCAAAAGAAAATATGTGTGGCCATATTTATCAAAACAGAAAACCCTCCCATTAAACGTATTCATTCAACAAATACTTAGTAAGGAAGGTCTGCGGTGACAGAAATTCCGCTGGGTGCTGGGGAAGGGTGAATCCTCTTCTCAAGGACCCTACCACCCCATTAGACTTAGTTGGTTCATGGGGCGAGCAGATAATGGAGAGGGAGAGAAGGGACTTCCAGAAAACTGTATTTGCTAACTCATTGCGGTTACTGCTTTTAGTAATCACTTTAACTCTTAAACGTGAAATACTAATATCTTTAAAGTGACTGAAGCGCCTCAAGAAGTGGTTCCCGTGAAGAGAGTTCCTTCCAAGAAAAGGGAGCCTCCATCAGTTAAAGGTACAAGTTACCATGCCTTCAAGCTGTAGAAGGAATACCTCTTGTAGTCTTGACAATACTTGCTTGTACCTCCTGATCTTCATAACACTAAATGTTACACTACTAATTTCTTCAAGCGCCCGGAGCACCTCACGAAATTCTCCCTGAAAAGAAAGCATCTGTGGTTCCTCATAAAAAGCCTAAAGGCCCTTCTGATGAAGGTATATGTTGCTGGAAGCTTAGAGATTTGGAAAAATCTCTTTTCCTGTAGAAATGTGTTTCCTGTTTGTACTGGTTCCTGTAACTCCTAAGTGTAAAAATATTAATATCTTTAAAGTGCCTGAGGCTCCCAAAGAAGTCCCAGAAAGGAAAGTGCATCCTCCCCCAAAGCCTGAAGTTGTACTTGTGGAAGGTACATCCCTGAACTCCCTTCACGATGGGGTAGGGAGGGCAATGGAAAGAACCACCTTGCTAGCCTGGGAAGTTCTGTTGATGTGTCAATGTGATTTCTGTCTGTGTTGATCTGTGTAACTCAAATGTAAATTTACTAATATCTTCAAAGTGCTTGAAGCACCCAAAGAGGTTGTCCCTGAAAAGAAAGTGCCTTTGGTGCCTCCTAAAAAGCCAGAAATCCCACCTGTTACAGGTATTTCCCCTGGATTCGGGTTTAAGAATATGTTATCTGCTCCTAAAAATATTTTGTTCCGGTGACCTCATAACTCCTGACTGTAATGTTACTAATATCTTTTAAGTGCCTGAGGCTCCCAAAGAAGTTGTCCCTGAAAAGAAAACACAGGTGGTGCCTCCTAAAAAGCCAGACGTCCCTCCTCTTAAAGGTATTTGTCACTGATCTTAGGTTTGAACGAGGCATAAGGCGTCTGCTCTTGCTAATATTTTCTCCCAGTTATGAGACCATAACTCCTGATTGCAATTTTACTAATATCTTTTAAGTGCCCGAGGCTCCCAAAGAAGTTGTCCCTGAAAAGAAAGTACCTTTGGCGCCTCCTAAAAAGCCAGAAGTTCCACCAGCCAAAGGTAGTCACCCTCTTGTCCCTGTGTTTGACACTGTCTGTTTGTCTTCACTCTGTCTAATCATCAACATACTAATATCTTTAAAGCACCTGAGGTGCCAAAGGCAGCTGTCCCAGAAAAGAAGGTGCCCGAAGTTATTCCTCCCAAACCGGAGAGTCCTCCCCCTGAAGGTAATGTCCAAATTATCTATATACCAGGAAGAAAAGTAACTATTTTAGCTAGAAAATTCTATATGCAAATACCACTGCATGAAGGTGATATAATTCTAAAGAGAAACAAATCAGAAGTTTTCCAAAATGTCTGGGTTTAACGATTACACGGTATAGTCATTAATGGTTGTCACGTTTTCTAAACACAAATTACCAATGTCTTTTAAGTGCCAGAGGTGCCTCCACCGAAGGAAGCCATCCCTGAGAAGAAAGTGCCTGTGGCTCCTCCTAAGAAGCCGGAAGCTCCACCTGCTAAAGGTATTTATCCTTGTGTTGTTGGTCATGCTTTTCCGGGGACGGGTCTGAGCGCATGTGTGGAAGTGTCCTCCAGCCTCACAAATTGTATCGCTTGGGGTAAATATGTTGTCACTCTCGCCTAGTTATAGTCTCGAACTAAAACGTACTAATATCTTCAAAGTTCCTGAAGCTCCTAAAGAAGTTGTACCTGAAAAGAAAGTGCCTGTGGCTGTGCCCAAAAAACCAGAAGCCCCGCCTGCTATAGGTATTTCTTCCCACTGCTCTGTTAAGAGGGGAAGCTGTTGTCTTGTTCGCGTCACAATTATTACAGTATATGCCTTCACTATTCACAAATTCTAAAAATACTAATATCTTTCAAGTCCCTGAAGCTGCTCAAGAAGTCATCCCAGAAAAGATCATTCCCAAGGCACCATTCAAAAAGCCGGAAGCCCCACCTGTCACAGGTATATGTTAGTCCTGACCTCATTTCGCAGAAGAAATCTCTCTTCCATTCTTGAGAATAGTTTTAGGCCATTGCTCTTCCTTAACTGAAGTGTAAAACGACTAATATCTTTCAAGTGCCTGAAGCTCCCCAAGAAGTTGTCCCAGAAAAGAAAGTTCCCAAGGCACCACCCCAAAAACCAGAAGCTCCGCCTGTCACAGGTATGCGTTTGCCCCGACCTCATTCTGCCACAGAAGTGGCTCTTCTGCTGTTGAAAACAGTTTTAGGCCATTGCTCTTCATTAACTTCTGTGTAAAACTACTAATATCTTTCAAGTGCCTGAAGTTCCTCAAGAAGTCGTCCCAGAAAAGAAAATCCCCAGGGCACCACCCAAAAAACCAGAAGCCCCACCAGTTTCAGGTATTTTCCACCACATCCTTATTCTACAGAAAAAAATAGACCTCTTTGCTCTTGGAAATAATTGTAGCCCATTGATCTCATTAACCTAAGTGTAAAACTACTAATATCTTTTAAGTGCCTGAAGTTCCTCAAGAACTTGTCCCTGAAAAGGAGGCACCAGTGGTGCCTGTGAACTTGCCAGAAATCTCACCGGTTACAGGTACTTGTTACTCACCTTAGACTTAAGAAGATAAAACTCTTCCAATCTTGAAAACATTTTCTCCCAGCAGCCTCATAACTACTAAATGTAAATGTACTAATATCTTTTAAGTGCCTGAGGCTCCCAAAGAAGTTGTCCCTGAAAAGAAAGTACCTGTGGCGCCTCCTAAGAAGCCAGAAATTCCACCTGTGAAAGGTATTTGTCACTGATCTTAGGCTGAAAAAGACATAACGCTTCTGTTCTTGAACACATTTTCTCCCGCTGGCCTCGGAACTCCTGATTGTAATTTTACTAATATCTTTTAAGTGCCTGAAGCTCCCAAAGAAGTTGTCCCTGAAAAGAAAGTGTCTGTGATGCCTCCTAAAAAGCCAGAAATCCCACCTGTGAAAGGTATTTGTCAATGATCTTAGGTTTAAGAAGACACAACTCATGTGCTCCTGAAAACATTTTTTGTTCTGGCCGTCTCATAACTACTAAATGTAAATGTACTAATATCTTTTAAGTGCCTGAGGCTCCCAAAGAAGTTGTCCCTGAAAAGAAAGCACCAGTGGTACCTCCTAAAAAGCCAGAAGTCCCACCTGTTACAGGTACTTACCGTTCACCTTAGACTTAAGAAGATAAACTCTGCTACTCTTGAACTTCTTTTGTTCTTGCAGTCATATAACTACTAAATGTGGTCTTACTAATATCTTTTAAGTGCCCGAGGCTCCCAAAGAAGTTGTCCCTGAAAAGAAAGTACCTTTGGCACCTCCTAAAAAGCCAGAAGTTCCACCAGCCAAAGGTAGTCACCCTCTTGTCCCTGTGTTTGACACTGTCTGTTTGTCTTCACTCTGTCTAATCATCAACATACTAATATCTTTAAAGCACCTGAGGTGCCAAAGGCAGCTGTCCCAGAAAAGAAGGTGCCCGAAGTTATTCCTCCCAAACCGGAGAGTCCTCCTCCTGAAGGTAATAATGAAATTATCCAAACTAGCATTTTTGAAAAAGAAAAACTCTCTTCTTAGTGTTATAAACATCTTTTTTTTTTTTGCAAAATACTTCATATACTTTAAACAGTTCTAGTGGTAAAATGAGCTTGTGTCTTTAAAGTGCATGAAGAGCCTGAAGAAATTGTCTCTGAAGAGCCTCCCGCTGAACTTGTGGAAGAGCCGGAGCCCGTGGCTCCTCCAAAAGGTACTGGACCAGCTGCCAGGTTGCCTCAGCCAATCCTTCACCCTTCTTGCCTGGAGAATTCTAGGCAATATGAGCTTTTGTCTTGTTTCTTACTCATTTCCACTTATTCTAAAATAATAAATTCTAACATCTTTAGTGACTGCACCACCTAAGAAACCTGTCCCAGAAAAGAAACCACCTGCTGTCGTTGCCAAAAAACCTGAGCCACCACCCATGAAAGGTATATTTTACAGAAAAATGTCTGTCTTTAAAATGTTTTACTGCTCCACTTAATGGTTCCCACGTGTCATTGAAACTATGCACTAAAAAGTACTAATATCTTTTAAAGTGCCCAAAGTGCCCAAAGTGCCTAAGGAAGTTGTTCCTGAAAAGAAAGAGCCTCCCGTGGTTCTCAAGAGACCAAAAGTCCCACCTGTCAAAGGTACATGTCTCGGGCCACCATCTGATGGAGGTGGATCCACCCTCCAGCCCTTAAAACATGTTTTGTTCTGTGTAAATGTGATAAATGTTTACCAGCTATTCTTCCTAATGATAAAATACTAATATCTTTAAAGTGCCTGAAGTTCCCAAAGAAGTTGTTCCAGAAAAGAAAATAGTCATTCCCAAAATGCCCGAATTCCCACCAGCTAAAGGTACATGTCCCGACTGAAGTTCTGCAAAAAGTGCTCAATCTTGGTCATTTGCTTATTGGAAACCCTTTTGTTTGTCAAATCTCTTATGTTCACAACTACAACTACAAACCTGGTATTCTGGATGGTTGGGGCTTAAATTTTGTAAATAACATCATTTTTTTAAAAAAAACTAACACTTCTATTATGAGCATTGGAAGAGTTTACTAATGTGGTTTGGTTAATATTTATAGGCCATATTTTCTTTCTTTCTCTAGTTCCAAGATTAGGTCATTGACCTTATGGTGAATTTTTCTTGCCTCTGTCCCTGTGTTATTTGAACTACATGTGAACTAGATGAGGTATAAATTTCATGTCCTTTCAACTACATAGAGGTAAAACTAACTAATATCTTTAAAGTGCCAGAAGTGCCAAAGAAACCTGTCTTAGAAGAGAAACCAGCCATTCCTGTTCCCAAGAAAGTGGAGTCTCCTCCTCCAGAAGGTACACGTAAGACCATGAGTGAGCTTGCCACTTGTGCTATTTCTAATGTAAGCCTTGTTCCTCTTTTTTTAAATTTAGTATCTTTTCATCATTTTCTGTCCTTTATTTGTCTTACTTCCTCATTCTTAATTAGCTCCCATCTCAGATCTATTTTGAGTTACCAGTCTGCGGCATCTAAGTAGGATTTTGTAACCTGTATTAAACAAAGCTCTCTAATGTACACAGGAGAGGAGAACTAATGACTATGAAAGAGATTAAACATCAAAAGGCTTTCCAGCATTCAAATCGACAGAAACAGATGTCAGTGAAAATAAGATAGGTTTCACCCTAACAAAAATGAGAGAAGATATTAATTGAAACAAGGAGAGAAATCATTGATTGTGCTCAGTTTGTGCATTTTAGAACATTGTTTCACACATTGAATTAAAATTAACTATATCTTTGAAGTATATGAAGAACCGGAGGAAATTGCTCCTGAAGAGGAAGCACCCGTTCCTGCTGTGGAAGAAGAGGAGCCAGAAGCCCCACCTCCGGCAGGTATAAGGCAGACCCACTCTGTGGGAAAACACATCATTTGATCATTTAATTTTTATGTCATTACATCTAATCTTTAAGGTAAAATGTCAGTCTTTAATCTCCTTACTTGAAATTTGACTTCATTGGCAAGAACAAACATCATTTGCACATAAAACTTCGGTCCAACAGAATTTTACAATGTGTATAACAAAGAAATAGATGTGGTTTTAATTCATTCATTAGTATTAAACTTTTCGTTATAATCATCTGACTCTAAAAGAAATTCCTATCTTTCAAGTGCCTGAAGAGCCCAAGAAGATTGTTCCAGAGAAGAAAGTCCCTATCATCAAAAAACCAGAAGCTCCTCCTAAAGGTACTTACAGTAAAATCAATCCATACTTCTTTTTCGTTTGCTGTCTGAAATTTGACACTGTCCTTATTCTGTGTGTGCTCTGTTATGTGTTTATCTGTTACCCATATGTTATAGTGTTGAACAGACTTGTCAAATTAATGTGTAGGTATTGTATCTTGCAATGTTATATTATTAAATGCTACTAATATCTTTAAAGTACCTGAGATGGCAAAGAAAGTTGTCCCACCGAAGAAAGTCCCAACTGTTAAGAAGCCAGAAACACCAGAAGCTAAAGGTATTTGTGTCATCATTGTCATCATCGTTTTCTTAAATAGTATTCTGATATCTTAAATTGGAATCAAATAAATTGTCCTCATTATTGCATAAATAGGGACAAGAAATGTCTTTATTTTGTTTTCATTAATTTAATGCTGTTCCATTAACTATAGATTCTTTATTCTTAACACTTTTAAATACTCTTTTTAAAATAAAACTAATATCTTCAAAGTGCCCGAGGTGCCCAAGAAACTTGTTCCAGTAAAGAAAGAACCAGTGCCTGTTACCAAAAAACGAGAAGTCCTTCCAGAAAAAGGTACCTAGCATGAAGAAAATATCTATTTATCTGAACACTATCTGAGCATTTTAATAATGATTCTCAGGGAAAAACAATAGCATAAGTTTATACCAAATCACATTTTACAGTAAGAAGAGGAAAATAATGAGGGCAAAGAGAGAAAATAAGTCAAGTAAGCAGGAAAAAGAAAATGAATGAGCTTCTGTTGTGCCATGACACAGTGACATGTGGTAGAAAAGGCTCTCCTCTCAGTCAATGTAGAACAGCTCAATTCAACACATTTTGTTACATTTTTACCACTAACAAGACAGGGTATTGGAAAAGATAAGATCTGGTCCTGTCTTCAAGCAATTTCAACCTGATGAGAAGAAAGTACAGCACAACTCTAACACAAGACAGGAAGTGAGCGCACCTATAAAGTGAGAATAAAAGGCTACAGAAACACAGAGCAAGGAAAGATCAATTTCAGGCAGAGGCATCAGGGAAAGCTTTGTGGAAAAAAAAAAGTATAATTTTAAATTTTGACGGATTTTTACATGTAGCAATGGAGGAAATGGTATTCTAGGCAAAGGGAATATTATACCAAAAGGCACTGAGGTAGAAAAGTCTGGGAAGGTCAAGGTCTGCCAAATAAGCATGTGTGATTTGAGTATGGATTGGTTGTGAGGTATACTGAAAGATAAAGATGGATATAAAGATGAGGGTCGGATCACTGTTGGAGTTCTTTGAATGTCACCATAAGGTGTATACTTTATTATGTAAGCAATAGGAAGTTTCAAGGGTTTTGAAGTGATGTATAAATTAATAGGAATTGGGCTTCAAAAAGATAACTGGCATCAGTTCAAGCTATTGGAAGATGGTGACAATAGTACATAGTCATTACAGTTATTTAAGGTCATTAAAAGCTGGACAAGATCAGTATTGGTAGAAATGAAAAAAGGAGATTGAATGTGAGGGAGATGGAGATTGAGTTAGTGTCTATTATCAAAGCAATTAGGGAAATTGAGCCCAAGATGATTGTAAGGTTGAAGCTAGATGGCCATGAGGATGGCTCATTGGATTCCTGATTGATATTAGAAATAAGATAGTGAATATATTTCTCACTTTTCAAGTATGGATGTTGGGAATGTGCATCTGGAGCTTAGGAAAGAGATCGAGGCTAGAGATGTAGATCTCAAAGTCATCCACATGGAAATAAGAGTTGAGAGTGCAGGAGTGATTGTTCAAAGAATGGAGAGCCAATTTTTAAAGCATCTAAGTTAAACCAGTGGAGAGCACCTACATTTAAGGGTACACAGAAGAAAAGAAGCAAATAAAGAAGACTGAGAAGTCTCATTTATAAAATTTGGATCTCCAAAAGGATCCCATGCTCCAAAGCTATTTGCCCCATTAAGTCTTATAAGATAAAGTTCTTGCCCCTGAACTCTTTGCAGAATCTTGCAAATTCTTCTAAATTCTTTGTCGTAAACAATATCAATGTCTTTAAAGTGCTTGAAGTGCCAAAGGAAGTCATCCCGGAAAAGAAAGTGTCAGTTCCTCCCCCTGAAGAGCCAGAAGCTCCACCTGTCCAAGGTATATGTCTTCTCTATGAATCTTGGGAAGATGGCAATTGTCTTTATCATCTCGCTTTGGTTGTTGATAGGTCTTATGTATATATCTGTTGTCTGTCTTAAGTAGGGAAGTTATTGATATCTTGGGGTAATTTGAAGAATATATTATAGAGTATAACAAAGTTGATGTCTTACAATTTAGCAGTTGCAGTATTCTATTCTGAATGCAATCTAAAATAAAATACTGTGTTTTTTTAAGTTGAAGAGTCTTCCGAGGAAGTAATATATGAAGAAAAAACATTCATAACAATTGGTAGAAAAGTGACTCCCCCTGTTGAAGGTATATATATTAAAATATAAATTCTTTAATCCTTAAGAACTCCTGTTAGAAATACAAAAATATTTTATAGGGTGAAATTCCTTCTTACCATTCCATTCAAAAGCACTTCAGTACATGTTTCATTTTTCAAATACTTATGCTTCTTTTAAAGGAAATTTTGAGTCCTTAATTTGATTATTCTTGGTGGTAATTATAATTCCAAAACATAGTTTACTGAGGCAAAACTGAAAGAATTAATTACATTGGCTCCTCAAATGGTAACCCAATATATAATTTTCTTTAAAAAATAAACTTTTTTTAGAACAATTATTTACAAAGAAATTGTGAAGATACTACAGAGGATTCTCATATATCCCCACAATCAGTTTCTCCTATTATTAATATCTTATATTAGTATGGTACAATTATTATAATTAATGAACCTATATTAATATTTTATTATTAACTAAAAGTCCATACTTATTTAGAGTGTCTTAGCCTTTGCTTAATGTTTTGTTACTTATTTTTATTGTTGACACTATTACAGATATCCCCATTCCCTCCCCGCCTTTTACCCACTTGCACTCAGCCCCCACACTCCCTTCCCTCTGGCCAGCACTACACTGTTGTCTGTGTCTATGGGTTATGCATATATGTTCTTTGGCTAATCCCTTCACCTTCTTTCATCCAGTCTCCTCTTCCCTCCTTTCCTCTCACTTGCTATCATTATACATAGAAAAGTGGTTAATAGAAAGTTCAACCATAAGAAAATAGAAATCTTGTCTCTTTTTAATATATAAGTGAACTAGTATTAAGTGTATATTTTCATCTTTGTGACGGTAATCTTTACATCTTTGTGAAATTTGTATGGGTCTTTGTGAAGCACTTTCCATTACAATCTCACATCCTTTGTCAACATTCTTTAAAGAACGTGAAATTGAAAAGTATATTGAGCCTGAAGAACCTGAACCTGAACCACAGCCAGAAGAAATACCAGTTCAAGGTATTCAATTAATTGGACTTAAATCTTCATCATCATATCTTCATCTTTATATATATTTTATGTTGTTTTACATGTAGAGTAGGTCTCTGTGTTTGTATGTAAGATTCATTGTTTTAAATGTGCATCTGATTCTTATATATTCATGTAATTTGTACTATTTATCTCGTCAATGTGGCTTACATGGATGCTTCATTTGTTGTTTTTAGTAATGTCTTTGCTATATTTTTCATCATCTGTGTATCATGTTGATATTTTCATGTTTTATGTTGGACACTGTTTTATGTTTTATGTTGGACACTAATATTATGTACCCAAAAAAGCAAATATATATATATATATATATATATATATATATATATATAAATTTCTACTGGAGATACTATATATCCACCTACTAATTAATATATACATACGTTAACTTTCCTGAAATACTCTTTTAAGAACCTGAACCTGAACCTGAAAAGAAGGTTATTGAGAAACCAAAATTCAAACCAAAGCCGCCAGCTCCTCCACCGGCTCCACCTAAGGAAGACGTGAAGGAGAAAGTATTCCAACTTAAAGGTATAAATGCTACTTCTAAAGTTTTATTAACCTGCTACCCAGTCATCTGAAGTGGCGCTTGCAAGAATGTTTACAAGTGTGTGCTTTCAGACATGATCAAGCTGTGGGCCTTGCATAGAGACCTATGTTTCGTGCTGCTCCAGGTGCCTTGTCAGGCCACGCCTGCTGCCCCAAATGCCAGGAACTGCATTTTTGTGAGCTTCATCCTGGACATCTGCCCAACTAACATTTTTTATGCGGAGTGCGGAGAAACAGTTTTCTGATTTCAAAGCCTCGTTGCTAGGCATATCTTTGGAATCTTATGCATGTGAAATGTATAAGAAATGTTTGCAAAATATTTTTAATATTGCAGTAACAAATTTATACAAAAGGCAAAACTTTGTTCTTAAGGAATGTCGTGTGCTTCCAAGTATTCTATAAGTAATATAGTTATGGCATTGAATAGCTGATATGTGCTCATATACCAAGAAAGGAACACATATAA
Source organism: Myotis nattereri (assembly GCF_964212035.1). NCBI lineage: Eukaryota > Metazoa > Chordata > Mammalia > Chiroptera > Vespertilionidae > Myotis > Myotis nattereri. Next base: position 40,502,457 of record NC_138082.1, read on the forward strand.
GTGGCCTGTCATGCTCCCCCACTTTTTTTCTTTTGTAACTTGATAAAAACAGAATTGTGTTCTGTGGTCATCTTCAACATGGCCAGAGAGATGATGGGTACATCTGAGCCAGCATCTCCTCCCAGTGTTAAACTTCCCTTCATTCTTTTTGCATTTAAACTTGTCTTTGAATTAATGCAATATTACTTAATTTTTAGTAACTTCTTTAATATATGTTCTTTAAAAGCTGAAATAAACTGCCAAAAGCATATTATTCTTTTTATTTTAATAAAATGTTGTCTTATTTGTGGTGTCATGCAATGTCCCAATTGAAATTATCTACACATAATCTTAGATGAATACTTTCTCCATACACATGTACAAACCCAGAATCTTCCAGGATAAGATTTTACTTCCAGTGATTCTTGCCCTTCAACAACTCTCCTGGCCAATAAGAGGAAAAAAGTGGGCACTTCTTAAAAGACTACCCAAGTGTTGATTGATACTTCATGACAACACACACTTAAATACATTTCTCTTAATGTAAAATTTAAACTCAAATAAAATTTTCATTTTTCTGCAAAAAACAAAATTATCTTCCTTTTCAGCCAGACTTGACGATTGCACTTTGGAGTAAAACTGCAGTCTGTGTTCATGGTTTGAATGCTTTTGATATGCTTGGTGGTGGCTGTTCTTGGCTGTTATTAATGCTTCTTGGTTATGACCAAAGCTTGGTTTTGATTCTTGGAGCAGGTGTTTAATAATGTGCTTCAACCTAGTCTAAATATACAAATAATAAAAGCAAGATCCTATTTTTTAAAGCTGTTTCGAAGAAAGTTCCTGAAAAACCTGAGGTCCCAGAGAAGGTGGAGCTTAAGCCTCTGAAAGGTATTTCAGTCTGGAAAACTCACTCATATGCGGTCTTCCTGCATCTGACTCCTTGCTCTTTCTGTCTTCTAGAATGTTCTCTTTCCAACATTTCTTACATAATCACAGTAGTCTCATTCATTTCTTGTATTTTTGTACCTCTTATGGTCCTGGCTCATGAGTGTTGCCTCCTTTGTCTCATCATTTTCATCCATTATATGGGTAGATATTGCTTATCTTTGTCTAATCTACATATGTCTTCTTGCAATTACCTATAAGATTTTGGTGCTTAGCTGAAATTAATATTGGGATACACCTTAGGTTAAAGTGCTGGAAAGCTTTGGAATTACACCAGAACAACAGTATGTTAGCCAGTGTTATAAGCACTAAAAATAAGCCATGTCTTCCTTCTCCGCATTAAGATTATTCACATAGATTTTTTCATGGCTCTCCTGTCACTTTCTTCTCTGTGACTCCAAGACATTTTTTTTCCAGTGTACAGATCTCATGTTTTAGCGAAATTTTATTATCACTGCACATCATTTTTCAAAATTTCTCTTTGAATATATATTCCCTATCTAAGCCTAGACCCTAAAGAAAAATAAATTAATAATACAAGTCTAGAAGGCATCTATTTAAAATAGAGTTCTTAATTTTTCTAGTAAGTATAGTGGGGAGCTATTTTCTATTTAAGTAATTAACACATCCAGACCCAGAAATTGAATCTGCTCCTGATTCACTCTGGAATTTGGGAAAATCACCAATCTGAATATGCATTTCTTGACATAAAATGAAGGTTATAGGGCAGAGGGAGGTAGAAGAGGGTAAAGGGGGGAAATAAATGGTGATGGAAGGAGATTTGACTTGAGGTGGTAAACATACAAAACAGTATACAGATAATATATTATAGAATTATAACACCTGAAACCTACATAATTTTATTAACCAAAGTCACCCCAATAAATTAAATAAAAAAGAAATAATTACTACAAAAACAGAAAGTTTTCTTTCATTTTTCTTTGTCCTGGAACTATGTAAATGGCAGTAAGTCCTTTTGATTCTGTAAGTTTAGTAGAATTTACTTTTGAAACAACTTGGTCAGAATAATCTTTTCATGGGACTTTTCATTAATAAATATTTCAAAAATAAAATGAAGATTACAAAATAATGTTACTATGAATACTAGCTAGTAAAGTATTATTACAAAGTCACTTATAAACATTAAAATGACATGAAGTAACATATATTGGCTTTAAAAATAATAGCTATTATGGTGTGTTCTGCACCTGAGTCTCAAATGTCATTGTTCTTAAAAATAAAATAATATGGAAAAACAAATGCACTGATATATTTTCACTATGTCCATTATGGAAGTAAAGGATATTATGCTATCCCAACTTACTCGGTGGCTTCTCCAAGTTCAATCAATAAAAATAGTTTTACATTAAGAATATTGGTAACTCCAAATTAGTATTGAAGGCCAGCACAATTTATAATTGTTTAAAAAAAAATGAATGTTTGTAAAATTCTACCTAAAATATAGGAAAAAAAATATTTAAAAATAAAATAATTACATTTGCCTTTTAAATGTTTAAATTTTGAAGAGTTAGGCAAGGTTATCATTATCACATTTTTTAAAAAAAAAACTGTTTATTGAGTAGCAAATGTCTTGTTTAAAGCACTAAATGGGAAATTTTATAGAAATATCTAAGAAATTCAGATTGCATATGAGTAAACAAATATAATATTACATGATACAAATAAATAATGTCTTAAATTTTAATAGAACATCAATAGTGAAGGGAAAAAGTTTAATGATCACCAAGCGTTTCTCTTTTTTTCTTCCATTCAAATCTATAAGGACTATAGTAATTTCAGGAGGTTGCTCTATATACTAATAGCATACTCCATGCCTGATATTCACTAAACACACAGAGTGAATTAATTTAGAATACCTTGAGTCCCTTTTAGTCTAAATTCAAGAACATTTTCTTATTCATAAAAAATAATGCTGCCCTAACCGGTTTGGCTCAGTGGATAGAGCATCAGCCTGCAGACTCAAGGGTCCCAGGTTCGATTCCGGTCAAGGGCATGTACCTTGGTTGTGGGCACATCCCCGGTAGGGAGTGTGCAGGAGGCAGCTGATCAGTGTTTCTCTCTCATTGATGTTTCAAAATTCTCTATCCCTCTCCCTTCCTCTCTATAAAAAATCAATAAAGCCCTGACTGGTTTGGCTCAGTGGATAGAGCATCGGCCTGTGGACCGAAGGGTCCCAGGTTTGATTCCAGTCAGGGGCATGTACCTTGGTTGCGGGTACATCCCCAGTAGGAGGCAGCTGATCGATGTTCCTCTCTCATTGATGTTTCTAACTCTCTATCCCTCTCCCTTCCTCTCTGTGAAAAATCAATAAAATATATTTTTTTAAAAAATCAATAAAATATATTTTAAAAAATAAAAAAATAATGCCAACACCAGCTTCCAAATTCTATAGGTCCATAATTTTAAGTTAGTATTATTTCAAAACAGAGAATTTAAGAAAGGTTACTTCTTTGCTGTTAAGAAAATGAGATAATGGCCCTTTCCCAACATCAAGGTCATAAACCAGATCCGTTGGCTTTCTTCTCTCCCAAGTGGAGAAGATTGAATAAGGACACTTTCACCTGCCAATATGATTATATTCTACTTTATAATCATATTGAGGAGATACCAGTGTAGATTTGGACAATCTACAATTGCAGATTGAGACAGAGATGCTGTCAAAATCTGTGTATTTGATGGAAAATTTATAAAGTTAATATAGAACAGCATCTTCTATACATTCAAGTTGAGTATATTTGCCTGTAGTTAATGCAATTGAATTTCATCACAAGGTTATATAGATGTTTGTAGAGAAAATAACTTGATGTATATTATTTGCATTTAAATTCTGTGATATTTACATGTGACAAAAATTATTGCTTATGCACTGTACATAGTTAACTAGTTTTGAAAGAGACATTTTATTGTTGACATTTAGTTTTTATATGAATTCACTTCAAAATTTGAAATCATATTCTTTTAAGTGCCTGGAGGTGAAAAGAAAGTTCGCAAATTACTTCCCGAACCTAAACCTCAACCAAAGGAAGAAGTTGTTCTCAAAAGCGGTATAGTATTTTTCAACCGTTACATCAGCTTTGAGTATACAAAAGATATACTTCAAAGCTTACAAAATTTTTCTGTCTCTTGGTTTTCTTTTAATTAGATTCCCTATTTATCAAAGTTTATTTGTAGTAGCATTAAATGTTAAGGCTATAATTTTTATAACTTTTTTACAAGAAGACAGAAATTTTGTGAGTGTTCACAGTATTCTGAAATTCACTTAATAGACATAACTAAATTGATAATATTCTAATCTAATAACAATGACCATAGCTGTCATTTTCATGATCAAATTATGTAGTAAAATATACTAAACCTATTAAATACTCTAAATTACACCAAACTATTTAAGACTAAATTGAGTGAGTATTCAGTTTTAAAATATGACACAAGATCACCACAATGAAGAAAAAAACCCACATTTTTTAAAAAGTGAACATTTCTTTTTAGTATTTTATCTTCTAGTATTTTATACAAATAAGATATTAAAGAATCAGAAGCAAGATATTCAGATGAAAAATCAATTTCTAACTTTGTCTTCACAAAAAATTACTCTTCTCTAACCTACATTTCTTTACATGTCTCCATTTCAGTAAACTTTATACTTATTTAAATATTCCTCTTCTCATTAAATTACAAAATAAATTATGGTTAGAATTGTTTTTATGCAAATTATTCATTTTGTGTTTGGGTCATTACTGGCACAGACTTATCTCTGTATAGCTATTGATATAGATGTAAAACAACTCTAAATGCTATTCTAAATTAACACAAACTTTGGTTTAAAAATAATTTTTAGTATAAATACAAATTTCCCAGTGTACTAGGTCAGGTTGCATGCTTTTCATTTTCCTTGCTTTGTACATTATTTGTATTTGTCAAGTTCATTCAACATCTACATTTGTTCGTCTTGGTTTACATATAAACCTTTTTGTCTTTTAAGTTCTAAGAAAGCGATCTGAAGAAGAAGAACCTAAAGTAGAACCTAAAAAAGTAGAAAAAGTTAAAAAACCTACAGGTAGGAATCTCAGTAACAATTTGTGAAATTATCTTTTAACAAAATGAGCATTTAACAAAAGGTTTATCTTGTAAACATAAGTGGAGTTAACTATAAGCATAGCTTCATATTTCATCTGTGTTTTCCATTGTCTGCTTTCTGTTGAAATATTTACATAGTAATTCTCAAATCCACTCATGTACTTGCCTATACGTCATTATTTTGATTACTTGCCACATAAGTTCTTTCAGTAGAAATGATTGTGAAATAATCAGGTTGGCTGAGAATAACTTCATGGGAGGGTGTCAGCAAATGTTTCATAACATTTGGGGGCTTTCAAATGGGCTAGGTTTCTTTCTATCCTTAGCCTATTATCAAAGGGTTATTTATTGGTAACTGTTATGAAAGTGATTTGGAAAGGGAGAGATAATGGGGTTGGGGGAGAGGTGGATGGAATAAGGAAAAGAAAAATTAAATCAGAGTCAAAAAGAGAATAAAAAATTAATTGATAGAGTATAGATTTTTTTAAAAGCCATCAATTGAACTTTTGAAAACCAGTTTGATCTAATTACTGATTTCTAAGTAATAATTGATTTCTAAGCATTAAAATATTTAAATATCACTAAAAATAACCTTATTATCTTAAAGTACCAGAACCACCTCCAAAAGCTGTTGAGGTTGAAGCACCTCCAACTACTGTTGCGAAAGTGGAAAAGAAAATTCCTGAACCAGCAAAAGGTACAAACTTGCAATTTTTTAGTTGTTTCTAAAAATACAAATATGCATCATTTAAAATATAATTACACTGGCATAAAGATTTGAACATGCACATATGCATGCATAACGTGAAAATAATATATTCTTTAAAAAGATTTGAACACGTGACCTTAATCTGGTCAGCTTAATTGTGTTTACCATTTCCCTCTCATGTGCAGTGGGCTAATGATCCCCCTATTGTTAAATAATTTACTAAGTTTTAAACACTAAGAAAAATATGTCTTGGGGCAGTGAGATGAATAACAACATTAGAACCAATAAAATTGCCTTACTGTATTTTCCAAATATTTTGTAGATCAAATACTTGATTTGATGACTATGTGTATTAATTCTAATATCTTCCAAGACATGTCTGCCTAATTTTGGTTTGACTTTGTGAAAACTTAAAAAATACTGTGATAACCTGTTTATTATCATGGATTCTTTTAGTGCCTGAAATAAAGCCAGCAATACCTCTCCCTGGACTTGAACCAAAACCAAAGCCTGAACCAGGTAAGCCAGCTGATCCCCAATGTCAACAGTATACTCCTTCATGCTTTACACAAAGTGTAGTTTAGAAGAAAAAGTCAGTATGTAGCAAATAGTTTCTAATGTGGCAATATATTATATTTCATTTAATATGATATATTAAATATATTAGAATATATAGAATATATCATATTATATGTAGATTGTATTATAGTTAGAATATATTATTCTCCAATGAACTAGTCATTGAAAGATTTTGAAGTTACATCAGAAGAGACAAATAGGCCACCAAAACAGGTTTTACGAAATGGCAAATATATACATTAATGCAATGGACATCTCTCTACAGAAGTGAAAACAATCAAACCACCTCCCATGGAGCCTGCTCCAGCCCCCATCACTGCCCCAGTGACAGCACCAGTCGTGGGAAAGAAAGCAGGTATTTATTCTGTAGTTTTCTTGTTGATTGTTTTTCAAATATGTTTTTATTGATTTCAGAGAGAAAGGGAGAGGAAGAGATAGAAACATCAATGATGATAGAGAATCATTAATTGGCTGCCTCCTGCATGCCCCCCACCAGGGATTGAGCCCATAACCCAGGCATGTGCCCTGACCAGAATCAAACCCTGACCTCCTGATTCATGGGTCGACACTCAACTATTGAGCCACATCAACTGGGCTGATTGTTTTAATGGCTTAATAAAAATATTCATACTTGAATTAAATTTAAGCCCTCATTATATTGAAACTAGGCATTATTTCAACTGTGGGGGTTGTAAATTCTTAATTAAATTTTCTTCATCTGATTAATGTCCTTTACCCACCTAAGCTCTCACCTAATGGGTGCGTATTGTTTTAATTGGAATGTACATTCCTATGCTGCACCATTTCCTTATATGCTCTTCGGATGAAGGAATGAATATGTTCCAGGCTAATGAAAACTAAGGAGACAGTCAGACACTCCCTAAGGACATGCACACAGGAATCCCAAGGAGTTTCAGCTTTTTCTTGTGCCCTGTAGGGATCATTTCTCTTAAAAAAAAAAAAAGATGTATTTTGGAACAATGAAAAAGTTCCAGATATACACGGTGTTGATGACTTGATGATTGCATAACATTGTGAATGGGCTTAATGCAACTGAATTGCACACTTAAAATGGTAAATAAAATAAAAAACAACAGGATAGTTCAGCCTTTAAATCTATATAAGAATGTAGATCAATAATAATTTCCTTAAATGTGCTAAGTGGTAAAATCATCTCAGCTACAAACTTCAAGTGCTATTACTAATTCTTTACGTAGGTGTTAATCTCAAAACCAAAAATGATTTGATGTGTTTTTATGATTGATAAATACACATTCTCATTGTTTGAACTTTGGCTGGTTACTTACTGTCTTTAAATTTTCATGTCCTAGTATGTGAAATCAGAATAATAATTACATCTGCCCTGTCAGATTACTGAGAGCACTAAATATGTGTGAAGCACTTAGCACACTGCCTGGTACATAATAAGCCCTATAGAAATATTTTGGTTATTATTGTGTTTAATGACATGAGACAATGTTATGTTCTTTAGCTATAGCAAAATTTTAATATTTAAGATATAATAGTTTGTCACTGATATTTATGATTTGGGCATTATTCTTATTTTTAAACTTTTACAATTGCAATGTGATACCTTTCATTAGTTCAGAAAAAGATGGTAGCTGCTATTGAGCCAATTAATTATGTGTAAAAATAAAGCTTTTCTTGCATTCCCAGGGGCTGAAGCTAGGAAACTGGTTCTACATTTTATTAGCCCCTGCATTAATAATTGAATTAAACTCTAAATGTAGGAACTTCCTTAGTTCATTGCTTCTGCTTTAGTTCATTGTCTAACTAAGGGAAACTTACAAAGGAATTCATATATGTATAGCACATAAACCCTTTGTTTTTCCTTAACCTTGCCTAGATTTGTTGCCCACTTTAAAAAGGAAGTTATAGGTAACTTCTGGGCCATTCCCTTTTTCTACACTGATTCCTTGTTAACAGAAACATATCCTTGGTACACATAACCAACACATAAGTAACTATATAAAATACTTTGTGTTGCTAAATAAGAATGAAACTCCTCCTTACAAGGCAAGAGTAAGCCTTCCAGAAATGGAAGAAGAATAAAGGCACTTGCTGAAAATAATGTTTTAATGCTAACTATATTGGTGGCAGTTTAGCTTAGTCACATTATTTTCAGAATATGACTTCTTGGATATATCAAAAATATCTGTTAGAAATGTCCATTCTCCATAGAGATCATAGAAAATCAATTCTCTTTTTTTGCATTAATACTTATAATAAAGAGTATGATTCACCTCACATGGTTTACTAAGTATGAAATAAGTCTGAAAATTGTTTAAATGCTAAGTTTTCTTCTTTATTTCAGAAGCCAAACCTAAAGAGGAGGCTGCCAAGCCCAAAGGTCCCATCAAAGGTAAGATTAATTTCCTTATACCTGAATTGTAATCTTTCACTCTGGGGAAAAACAAAACAAAACACTTTACATTCGAGGGGGGAAATTTTTCAAAATTTGTAACAATCCATGCTATTCCTAATAGATTCTGCTAAAGCTAGTATGTCTTCTGATACTTTAAGCAATATACCTCTAATATTATTCAAGCGGGTACTGTATAACCAGCTATATTTTAGCATAATAAATTCTATGTGTTCTTAGCTTCATTCTTCATATACATGATATTTACACATGACATAAAATAGACATTAATCTAGATATTTTACATTTGGGTTTAAAACTTGAGAAAATGAAGAGCATTTATTTTCATGGACTCCTTATGTCATCTCATACTCCTGTCGAGAAGAAGGCAGCATAAATACAATGGACCTTCCAATGCCCTAGTCTTTAATTTTCTGTTATTCTCTAGTTGCTCTAGCATTAGTTTTATCTGGCAGGCAGCCAAGTGTGCACTTTCTGACCCTTGTGGAAATGCCAAATCAACTTTTAAATTTTATTTTGAAGTAGGTGTAGCCAAAAAGACTCCTTCACCAGTAGAAGCTGAAAGGAAAAAGTTAAGACCAGGAAGTGGTGGGGAGAAACCTCCTGATGAAGCCCCATTCACCTACCAGCTAAAGGCTGTACCACTCAAGTTTGTAAAAGAAATCAAAGACATCGTCTTGACCGAAGCAGAGTCCGTTGGCTCTTCTGCAGTCTTTGAGTGTTTAGTCTCCCCCTCCACTGCAATTACAACCTGGATGAAAGATGGTAGCAGCATCCGGGAGAGCCCAAAGCACCGATTCACCGCAGATGGTAAAGACAGAAAGCTGCATATCGCTGATGTTCAACTTTCTGATGCTGGTGAATACACCTGTGTTTTACGTTTGGGAAATAAAGAGAAGACCTCCACAGCTAAACTGATTGTAGAAGGTAATTTCCTGTCTTCTGCATATGGTCCATATTCCAGTTTAATACAGTAAAACTCTGGAGCAGCTCTTATTGTAATTTTAGGCAAAACCTCTTATTTCTAAGTTTTCTTTCATTGAAAGGATTGTATGTATTGAAAAGTCTTTGCTGAAATTCTTCCCAGAACTTCCTGTGCGTTTTGTGAAAACGCTTGAAGAGGAAGTCACAGTGGTCAAAACACAGCCATTGTACTTGAGCTGCGAGTTAAACAAAGAACGCGATGTGGTCTGGAGGAAGGATGGGAAGATTGTGGTGGAGAAACCTGGCAAAATTGTGCCGGGCGTCATTGGCTTGATGAGGGCCCTGACCATCAACGACGCAGATGACTTCGATGCTGGGACATACACAGTTACTGTGGAAAATGCCAACAACCTGGAGTGTTCATCCTGTGTGAAAGTAGTAGGTGAGTACTTTGCTGGGAAATTTTGTTCATCTGATTATTATACTAAGAAAGTGGAAGAGAGAATATTAGTTTCCAGGATCAGAAAATAGCTGTCTTGTACCATATCTAAGAGGGGGATGGGGGGTATCAATACCTCAGAATAGATTAATTAGGTCAAGTTTTGAGAATAATGTTTCTATTTCTGAAATTGACTAGGGAAGTTACTTAGATCATTCTTTTTCTGACCTCATTTTCGTACAGAAGTCATTAGAGACTGGCTGGTGAAACCCATACGAGATCAACATGTGAAACCCAAGGGGACAGCTGTTTTCACCTGTCATATAGCAAGGGATACTCCGAACATCAAGTGGTTCAAAGGCTATGATGAAATCCCCTGGGAACCAAATGACAAGACTGAGATAGTGAAAGAGGGAAACTATGTGCATCTCAAAATTAAGAATGCGGTGCCAGAAGATATTGATGAATATGCAGTGGAAATTGAAGGGAAAAGATACCCTGCAAAGCTGACACTTGGAGGTATAATAATCTTACATCTTTCATTCTAAAGGACAGGTTTTATGTGTGCATAAGGCAAAATAACACAACCCAAAAGACATGAAAGCAAAGCATTGTGAGACTGTTTAAAGCATTGTGGTATTTCATCCCTGACCCATACAGATCGTGAAGTTGAACTGCTTAAACCAATAGAGGATGTTACCATTTATGAGAAGGAAAGTGCAAGCTTTGATGCGGAAATCTCAGAAGAAGACGTTCCTGGACAATGGAAACTGAAGGGAGAACTTCTAAGGCCCTCACCTGTGAGTAATTTCCTCTTGCAGTGGTTAGTCGTACATGATAACTACTTTCTAAATTCAGGTTTAACATTCAAATTTGGTGCAATAATGATAGAGTTACTTCAGGCTTCTTAAATCTCAAAAAGGGGAAGACATTTGATGCACTCTTTGTAGACCACTCGGACATTTAAAAAAATTTTTATGATAAGACATTTTTAGTTATGTTATTAGTAGTAAACTTTTAAACTCTATAGAAATCTTTGTCTATACTATAGAAACATTTCTCCTCTAGGGAATTTATCTCACTGAAATGCTAACTAAAACTATTGTTTCTCAGACTTGTGAAATCAAAGCAGAAGGTGGGAAACGCTTCTTAACTTTGCACAAAGTCAAGCTGGACCAAGCTGGTGAAGTCCTTTACCAAGCACTTAATGCCGTTACAACTGCCATTCTGACAGTGAAAGGTATGGGCTTTTAGAACTCAGGAGTGGGCTCAACTTCATTTCATGTCCCTCAGCGTTGTGAAAAACCTCATTCTTATTGTTTGCTTTTCAGAAATTGAGCTTGACTTTGCGGTGCCCCTGAAGGATGTCACTGTTCCAGAAAAGCGACAGGCTCGATTTGAATGTGTCCTAACTCGAGAGGCAAATGTCATATGGTCTAAGGGACCTGATATAATCAAGTCTTCTGACAAGTTTGATATCATTGTTGATGGAAAGAAACACATTCTTGTTATCAATGATTCTCAATTTGATGATGAAGGAGTCTATACTGCTGAGGTGGAGGGCAAGAAGACCTCGGCACAATTATTTGTTACAGGTAAGAGTTGATGAGATCTGACTATAACATCCCATATTTAGACACACAAATATATGACTTTAAAAATAGAGCACTAAGTTCTCATAGTTATAGGTGGTGATCGGCACCCCTTTATCTTCACATTACCACTTAAACAACCCCCCGATTTTTTTTTAAACAAAGGGTGGCTCCATTTGAAAAGATGAATAAATAAATGCCATGTGAAATCCTTTCACCCAGGCAGATTAGAGTGGAATACTTCTGAAGGTAAATTGTTTTCCTGAGCATATTATCCGTGCTTGCATTGCAGGTGTAAGATTGCAATTCATTTCGCCTCTTGAAGATCAAACAGTGAAAGAAGGTCAAACAGCAACTTTTGTTTGTGAACTTTCCCATGAAAAAATGCATGTCGTCTGGTTCAAAAACGATGCCAAACTCCACACAAGCAGAACTGTACTCATCTCATCCGAGGGCAAGACTCACAAATTGGAAATAAGAGAAGTGACATTGGATGATATATCCCAGATACGAGTTCAGGTTAAGGACCTGAAGTCTACAGCACACCTAAAGGTCTTAGGTAAATGTAACCAACTAGAAATAAATAGCCTGTTTTTAGATGTAAGGGTCGGGTGGTAGTTAAATTGCATCTCTTTAATAAGCTTTTATTTGCACATTCTTCTTATTATCTGCTGAATATCTTTTACAGAAGCCGATCCCTACTTCACTGTGAAATTACATGACAAAACTGGAGTCGAGAAGGATGAGATTATTCTCAAGTGTGAAGTGAGCAAAGATGTGCCAGTGAAATGGTTCAAAGATGGCGAAGAGATTGTACCTTCACCCAAACACTCCATCAAGTCAGATGGCCTGCGCCGCATCTTAAAAATCAAAAAGGCAGAATTTAGTGATAAAGGCGAATATGTGTGTGACTGTGGTACAGACAAGACGAACGCAAACGTTACTGTGGAGGGTAAGTCGCTGAAAACATTTAAATTTACCCTATTTGAAACCTTCAGTTTACTTATTCAGTCAATCTAACAAAACTTGGTATAATTTCAGCTCGACTAATAAAAGTGGAAAAACCTCTTTATGGAGTAGAATTGTTTGTTGGTGAAACAGCTCGCTTTGAAATTGAACTTTCAGAGCCAGATGTCCATGGCCAGTGGAAGCTAAAAGGAGAGCCTTTGACTGCATCCCCTGTAAGTCAGGATTATCTGCTCACACATAGGAGGGGGCTTGTTTGCTTGTTTAGGGTGAAAAAGACACATTTCTGGTATGCAAACTCTCAGTGATTTGGAGAAATAACCAGTTACGAAAATGATTTTTTTCTTTTTTCTTTCCTTCTAACCCTGATCCAAACAGGACTGTGAAATCATCGAGGATGGGAAGAAGCATATTCTGGTCCTTTATAACTGCCAGCTGGATATGACAGGAGAGGTGTCCTTCCAGGCTGCCAACGCTAAATCTGCAGCCAATCTGAAAGTGAAAGGTATGCCCCACCTGTCAGCTACACTTTTGTATTTTTTTAAGACTTCCTCTGATATCCTGAATTGACCAGAGTCATGAACAGAAGCATATTCTAGCTTCATCCACACCATCCTTCCCTTTCAGAACTGCCACTGATCTTCATCACCCCTCTCAGCGACGTCAAAGTCTTTGAGAAAGATGAGGCGAAGTTTGAGTGTGAGGTATCCAGGGAGCCCAAAACCTTCCGTTGGCTGAAAGGAACCCAGGAAATCACAGGTGATGACAGATTGGAGCTTATAAAGGATGGCACTAAGCATTCGATGGTGATCAAATCAGCTGCTTTTGAAGATGAAGCAAAATACATATTTGAAGCTGAAGACAAGCACACCAGTGCCAAACTGATCATTGAAGGTAAATGTTTTATCAGTTAGAATGGACCATCTTCACTGTTTTGTTTTGTTTTTTTGCTTTTATTTTTATATGTCCTCCTTACAAAGCTGGAATTGATGAGCTTGGGGTTTTTTCTGGATAGGAATCCGGCTCAAATTCCTCACTCCCCTCAAGGATGTGACAGCCAAAGAGAGGGAGAATGCCGTGTTTACGGTGGAGCTGTCCCATGACAACATCCCCGTGAAGTGGTTCAAGAACGACCAGCGCCTGCATACCAGCAAGCGGGTCTCAATGCACAGTGAGGGGAAAACTCATTCAATCACATTCAAAGACCTCTCTCTTGATGATACCTCTCAAATTAAAGTAGAAGCTATGGGAATAAGTTCAGAAGCTAAACTCACGGTGCTTGGTAGGTGCCCTTTTCCATTTAATCTTATTGCACTAAATTCAGCAGAAATCTGTGGAGTAGCTATTATTTAAAATAGTCATCCAAGTGTTACATTGCATGAAGTTAGCCCCTGTCTTTAAGAAACTGTCATGTATGTTATCAGGCTTATTTCCAATATATCTTTTCTAAAAATATGAGGATTTAAAGAGTAAAGACCCAGGCCTACAAAATAGGCAGTTAAAGTCAAAATTCAAACTCTCAATTAATTATTGAGCCCTGTTATGTTTAAAAGAGCAATATGTATACTTCCTGTCTCCTTGCTCAAAATTATTTCATAAAAATGTTTTTTTCAAGTTTCTTCTAAGAGAGAGAACACAGAATTTACATGGCTAAACCGTTTCTTTAGCCCCTTAATATCAAGCAGATTACATATGAAGTCCAACGTATATAGAAACTATTAAAGGCAAACTATTAATTGATATTAAGAAAAACTAATTTTGTGAATCTAAAAGCATAAAGGTAAAGTAGACATACTAGATTTGCTAAGAAATTCAGCCAAATAATAAAGGAACACATAATTATATATAAGGTAAATTTCATAGTGTCTTTTAAGATACAGTTAATAAAATACTTCAAAATAAAATACAGATGGGTTAGGTTTTGGTAAAACTCATGCATGTTCCCTTTGTACCACTTGGAGAACTTTTGAACATAATAAACAAGTGAGCATTTGGTTCAATTTTAACATATGCACAGAACTCTGTGAGCTGCCTCTTAAACTTTTCAAGAGATTGTCATTTCCCTCGATGCTAAATGACATTTTTTTCACTGATATTCTACTTGCAGAGGGAGATCCATACTTCACAGGAAAGCTTCAAGATTATACCGCTGTAGAGAAAGATGAAGTGATTCTACAGTGTGAAATTAGCAAAGCAGATGCACCAGTCAAATGGTTTAAGGATGGAGAGGAAATAAAGCCATCGAAAAATGTTGTTATTAAAGCAGATGGCAAGAAGCGCATGCTAATCCTAAAGAAAGCCTTGAAATCAGATATCGGGCAGTACACCTGTGACTGTGGGACAGATAAGACCTCAGGAAAGCTTGACATTGAGGGTAAGGACATTTCCATGAGCCTACTCTTGAAGCTGTTGGGGTTCTTTCTGCCAGAGGCTAATGACACATGCTGACCCTTCACTTTCCTAGATCGGGAAATAAAACTGCTGCGCCCCCTGTACAGTGTGGAGGTGATGGAGACCGAGACAGCCCGCTTTGAAACTGAAATCTCTGAAGATGACATCCATGCCAACTGGAAACTCAAGGGAGAGGCACTGCTCCAAACACCTGTAAGGCTATTTCTGAACTTGTCAGCACCCAGAGGAGCTGTGTGAAACAGAAAAGGACAGGCAAAAAGTCAGAGTGCATGCAAGGCATCTAAAATGTAGTATCATGTTCTCTGTCAGACCTTAAGCCACAGAGAGATATTAGGGTCTATGGATGGGCTCTGACAGGCACATTTGCATTATTTGTGTTCCAGCAGAGTGAATATAAGGGTATAGGTATTATATGATGTGGCCCGTTGGTTCAGAATTATATAGCTAACATATGCACTGCTTTCATGATGGTATTTTTAAGCTTCATTTCCCACAAAAGGAAAGGTCAAATGTGTACTATCTCTTCACCCATTATTAATCTTATCCCTTTAATTAGATATGATATCCTCAGGGGGAAAAACCCAAGGAAAAATATTTCCTATGAAAGCTTTATTCTTTTTTGGTACAGGATTGTGAGATCAAGGAAGAAGGCAAAGTGCATTTCCTTATTTTGCACAACTGCCGCCTGGACCAGACGGGTGGGGTGGATTTCCAAGCCGCCAATGTTAAATCTAGTGCCCACCTCCGAGTAAAACGTAAGTATCATGTGTTTCTGCTGAAAATTCAGTGTACAGCTTTGCATAAAATGGGAGAGAAACTAATTGGAATTATTTAATTCATTAGAAAAAAACTATTAAAAGTATAGAAACAGGCTTTCTTGTATTTACTTCTTTGACATCTCAACACACACGTCATTGAACTTGTCATTTGAACAAAAAAAAAAAACTAAGCAAGTCAGATTTTCCTATTTTGTAATCCTTTCATTCGAAGTAGCTATACCTATAAGAAGAATCTAACTCAGACATGCAGCCCTTAAAGACACGTCCTTCAAGTGCCTGTAGCACTATAGAGAAAAACTTGGCTGTGAGGCCATTTCAGATTCGAGAAGGGAGGACGGGAGAGGATTTGGCTAACATTTTTGGGAGGTGCAAAGTGTTTGATGGACATGGACAGGCTATGTGATTGAGGGGCCCTTGTCCTCTCCCAATCAGAGTCTCAGTTATTTTGGAAGTCACATACCTTATGTAGCCAGAGGAACTTGACGCCTGGCAGAGAGACAGATGCAGCACAGATTTCTTGCTGACCTTGTAGAGCAGCACGAAAGGGCCCCTATGAATACCCACTCTCCGGCCGCCTGCTCTCCCCTTCCCAGCACCACAGGGCCCCATTCACATGGGAGCTAAAGTAGTGGCCAGTCCTGTGGCTCTTTCCTTCTCAAAGAAAGCCACCACAAAGATTACTAACCGAATCTGTATTTATTCACTTGGAATTACGAAATGAGTAACCCAACACTGCTTCCTTCCTCTCGCAAAGCGCGAGTCATCGGTCTCCTGAGGCCTCTGAAGGACGTCACAGTGACCGCAGGGGAAACCGCCACCTTCGACTGCGAGCTCTCTTATGAGGATATCCCAGTGGAATGGTATCTCAAAGGGAAGAAACTGGAGCCCAGCGATACGGTAAAAAGCAGGAGTGTGGTTGCTTGTCTTGCTCTCACTCTTTCAGGTTCTTCCATTTTCACTTGTATGTTCCTTGTTCTTTGCTCTTTTTTATGTCGCTGCCTTCTCCCTTTCCCTTTCTCTTTCCTATCCCAGCCTACTCTTGCCTAATTTCTGCTGAAATTGTCAAACCGATTCTTCACATTTTTGCTGGGTTTAACCTGATGATATTTTCATTGGAATGGAAATAAAATCTTATTTTTTTTTTTTTGAAGAACAGTCAAACACTCATTGGTTATCAGTGATAGGAAGGAGTAAAAAGATTTAAAGAAAAATGTTTTCTGATTGAATGCACTGCAACAACAGTGCATATTAAGTTTTACGATAAATTCTCAAGCTATCTAGAGTTCTGCATATAGGGGAGGATTGAAATTCCATTTCAGGCAGTTGATCAAGTGGTTGAGATAACTTCAGGGCAGATTTGCTCTTTAAGCATTTCTCCAAAGCTATTTTTAACCCTCAAGTGCTTTGAGCTTTGCAAATTCTGGAATGCAAGCAGACTATTTAAAGTGCAACTGTTGCTGCTGACAAGAAAGAAGGGCTCTGTGGCTATCCACACATATGAACAAATATACTTTAAGAAATTTTAGGAAATAACCAGCTCCTAGTGTTAGCTTTTCTATGCCTAAGTTTTTTTGTGTGTTTTTTAATTTATTTTTTATTTATCTTTATTGTGGAGAATATTCTATGCCTTGGTTTATAAGAAAAACCAAGGTGGTTTTTCAGATAGGCCTACAATATAATTTACCTAAAGTGAGTTATATATTTTACTCCCAAAACAAAGTGTGTGTTTAAATTAGCTTGATAATTCATCATTGATTTTTAATTCTTGAAATAAAATGTATCTAAAATGTCCATGAAAAGAACGCATTGGACAGTTCATTATACCATAGTAATTTTTTTTCAATATTGTAGGAATAATATCAAATGTGCCATCAAGGTTTCAATATAAATCCAATTTTTAAGACTTAACAGAATATAATTAACAAGGAATTCAGTTTAACAAGGAACCACAAAGTTGGTTGAATTATTAGAAGGCAAATGCCTTTGACCTGTTCTAAAACAAACATAAAGCTTATATTCTATCTAAGTGATTAAAGACTACTTCAGTAACAGTTCATCTGGGAAATGCAGTTTGCCTACTATACAGACAATAATCACTAATTTATCTACTCTTTTACTGAGGACAGAAAAAGCAGGTATATGTTCAAATTTCAGCATGAGAATTAAGTTATAGTGAGATCTTTTAAATATTGAACTGAATGATGAAGGCATCTCTAGCTTTGAGTTTGCTTTCTTAATATATTTTTCCTATGAACTGTAGTTTAATTGCTTTCACATCTAAAGGCAGAGATTTGGTTGACTTTTCAATACCTTTCTAGATTTGTAAATTTGTGATTTTTTTAATGTAAGAACACTGCTTAAGGACAAATGATATTATTATTTTGCTACTAAATTTTTGCTACTAAATATCTTTTGGACAAATTAAGAGCTTTCTATTGAATGATCAGTCTCATTCATTTTAATGTAAAAAGTATATTATTTTAATTAAAATGTAGACTCATAAAAATCTTATTCACATTTCTTTTACAAATATATATATGTATATATATGTATATATATGTATGTATATATATATGTATATGTATATAAATGTATACATATACATATATATATATATTCTTGGTACTAAACTTTTTTCTTGGGTTAGAAAGGATCATCTTACTATAATTTTATAGGGCCTCTTTGTGCCTCTTTTAGCACAGGAATTTTAATCCCTTACTTAGTCACCCAAAATACTTCAGCCTTTTATGAACTTGCTCTTATGTTACTTAAATGTCTCTTTTTAAAAAGCAATATAAACTATGAAGCAATAAAGTCACTTTATTACATTTTCCAGGTTTGTTTTGAATTAAGTCTTTCAGAACAAAGTTGCCACTATTAGTTTAATTCAGGCCTTTCATCTGCACTCTACAAAATGGTTAGCCTCCAAATACTGTACTAAACAAACAAAAACAAGTTATTGGAATAAGAAAGTTAAAAGAAAAATTTAGAAATGAGTTGTGTGTTTTTTGCTTTTGGGGGTTTTTTGTGGGAGGTGGTTTTTTTGTGTTCTTGTGTTGTGTGTGTGTGTGTGTGTGTTTGGCTGTCAATCTAAAAGCACTGCTAAGTCCTAAATGGCCTTAGATAACTTTATATTTAAACTTTAATAGCTTGGTCACAGTCATAGTACCTATTGTATTATAGCAACATGCTTGAATTACAGAATAACCATATTTTAAAAGGATAATATCTAACATTAACCTTTCATAATCCACCACCAAATCTTCAGCATTCATTTTACTTATTTATTTATTTTTATAAGGTACCAATTAGTTTTTCCTTTTTAAAAAACATAATCAAGGTACACTGTATAACAAGCAGGTCAAACTCGTGGCCCATGGGCCATGGGCTGCATATCTTCTTTATTTGGCTGGTGTTAGCCTTTGAGTTTGACATGCTTGCCACATAAGACCAATTAATTGAGAATCACTGTGTTCTGAGCCAAGTTCCAATTTTTTAGAGTAGCTGCAGAGGAATTTGGATAAAACAACAAGTTAATAAATAAGATATATCTGTGGGCAGATTGAAACCTGAGATACTTTTTAAAATAGTCCTAAATCACAGTCCGAAATTTATATTGAAATATATTACTAAAACTTTTTTTTCCTTTTAAGCACCAGGCCCTTGAATAAGCAGTTGTGTTCTTAGGACTTATCTTAATTTCCTCCTCCTATTTGTTTTTGGCCTTTCTCGATTATGAAGGTAGTTATATTAATAACCATGCCCAACTATTAAGGAAAAAACCTTTATATGAAACTTTATTCATGACTCTTTCCTTTACACCAACATAAGAAATAGTTCTATTGGTAAAAACTTTTAAGTTATTCTGAACTCTGAATGAAGTCTTAGCAGAATCTATCTCAAACACAGGACAGAGCATCTTCTGGAATTTTAGATGATAGGACTAGAAGAACCTATAACTGTCGTATCCTTCCTATCAGGATGACCCTGTCTGGTAGCCTTATGTTCAATTATGCAAACTACAATTATGGGACCTAGTGAGAGTCTATAAAAAGGCGGGGTATTCTTTTTCACAATTCATTGTCCTACAGACTACCCCTTCAAATTGCCCAAGGTTGCATTTACAACAAGAATTTATTATTCAAATAATAACATTAATGGCAGAATTTGTCTTGATATTCTACTATCACAGTGGTCTCCTGATTTAACTATTTCTAAAGTTATTTTATCCATTGTTGTGTGAACAATTATAGCCCTCTCTGATACTGGATTTTCCCAATCTTGAGGTGCACAAGAGTCAGCATCTTCATTTGTAATTTTGAACAAAATTTAAAAATTGTACAAATTATTTTAATCACAGTTTTACTTGGTTTGCAAAAATAATTTCAATTGCTAAAATGAATGGGAAGAAGAATTCTAGCTTGTTGCATGGCAAACACCTTGCATGTAGACTATAAGGTTTACTTTCCGCTTATAATATGCAATTCATTTTTTCCTTCCTTTCATGATTTCTATGTTCTTTCTTTATATATAAGCCCAGTGACAGAATGGAGGCAAATGTAATACACACACACACCAGAGTATAAACAAAAATTTGCCCAGTATTTCAAGATAAAAAGCCACTTAGTAATAATTAAGGGTACTTATAAAAACCTAAAATTTTCTTAAGGATTCTAAGCTATTGGTTAAAATCATTTTTAAATACATATGTGTTATAGTTATGATTATGGAAGGACTTGGAAAGCACTATTTCAAACTGTTTATCTAAATGAATTAAATGCACCTATATATATTGGATTGCTGTTTTGAATATTCTTAAATTGCACTTTTTTTTTCTAAAAAAAATAGGTGGTCACACGTTCAGAAGGAAGAGTTCATACACTTACTCTGAGGGATGTAAAGTTAGAAGATGCTGGAGAAGTCCAACTAACAGCAAAAGATTTCAAAACTCAAGCCAATCTCTTCGTGAAAGGTAATTATAGGCTTGTTTTTTTAAACATGTATAATACTAAGCTTCATAAATGCCAACTCTTAATTATCTTTAATCTTTGAGTAACATAGATCATTATAATTCACCAAATATTCAAAGGTCTATTTTTACTTTTTGGCCTAAAACAGACTATTTTTTTTTTAAGTCAAAATTGACTAGCATAAGGTTTCCTTCCTCTTCTGGTCCCCACTGTTTTTACTGCATTCAATAAACAGCTGGAGGAAGAATTATTATCAAACTAGGTTTCTATCACTTTATTCATCAAGAGTTGGCTATTATTTCCTTGATGTTTCACATTTTTTTAGAAATGCTCTTCCTCTGTGCAAATAATGATGAAACATCATTATTAGAGAAAAGCATTTGTGTGTAATTAAATCTTACAAATGAAACATAAAAATAGAAAAAGCCCAGGAGATACAAGAGGAAAGTTGAGGAGGTCCTGCAACTCTTCCAGAAGAAAGGAGAGATGCCTTGGCTAATTAGTATGATTCTTTCAGAACCCCCAGTTGAATTCACTAAGCCTCTTGAGGACCAGACGGTCGAAGAGGAAGCCACTGCAGTATTGGAGTGTGAAGTATCCAGAGAGAATGCTAAGGTGAAATGGTTCAAAAATGGCACAGAAATTCTCAAAAGCAAGAAGTACGAAATTGTTGCTGATGGCAGGGTCAGAAAACTTATTATACATGGCTGTACCCCCGAAGATATTAAAACATACACTTGTGATGCTAAGGATTTTAAGACTTCCTGTAACCTGAATGTCGTGCGTAAGTATTCTTCTTACACAGGTCTTTTCATTTGCAACTCTTTGATAACAAAACCAACAAAAAAAACCCACACAACTTTTTGCATGCCCTTCTTGGCCTAACTGCATTTCTTGGCAACTTATAATATTGATATTGACATAACCTGGTCCTCTAAAAAAAAAAAATCCTTCTGATGCATCTGGTGTGATAACGGACAGATTGCTCACTTTTCACTACGCTTCTCATAGTAGTCAGCAGATGTGCTCTTTGTCAACATGGGGTAAGCCTACTGTAGGAATGTCCTCATACACATGAGAACAAACTGAATGCAAAAGACAAGAAGGGGGAGCTATGATTTTTTAAAAAAAGAAAGAGAAAAGGAAAGAAATTTCCACTTGGGAGGAAATGAATCCTCGGGCGTGGGGAACAACTAGAAAATGAGCATGAAGTTTCCGTTTGAATAGGAGCATGCTAGAGGCCTGCTGTAATATGATAAAGCCCCTTTGCATAATGCTTTCTCTGAGAATAAGAATGGATAAGAAGATGGAAAGAAGCCTGGATTCTTTGAGTGCTGTGAATGAAGAGAGCTCCAGTGTTTTTAGCATTACTTCTTCCTCTGGTGAAAAATATAATGTCCTGTTACAAATGCCACAAGCTAGCCCATTTTTTTCATTCATCCTTTGGTCCAGTGATAACATTTTTCTGTGTGTATTTTGTGCTGTACTTGCCATTTGATTTAGTTGCTTCTCTTCTGTCAACAGCTACAAAATAATGGCTGTGAATGTGCTTCCTTCCATGCGTCGTGTACAGGTGTATTCTTTGTACTTTTGGTTGCACTGCTTTAGCCATGACAGAGTAGCTTCTTGCGTCTCCTTCTTCTTTTCGTCATCTATTTTTGTCTCCACTCCACGAAGGCTCAGTTACAATGAGCCTACAATGTCTTTAAGCTTATTAGTTAGTATTTATGTCCCAGAGTCTCATTGATCAAAGAAAGCTATCTTGGGAGACACTCACAAGGAGCCCTGAAAGAAGGGCAAGGGGTTAGCTCTTCAATCCTGTACTTCTGCTGACTTAATTCTGGACATAAATGACACAAGAGATATACAAAAACATTATCTTCCACTAAAGACACTGCTTTGTCACACTAATAGATTTTTATGGCTGACATATATGTGACATCTTTGAAGCTTTTTTTAAAAAAGCTGAATGTATGTGATTTCAATTGCAGATTCATGCCTTTCTGCCATAGACAAGACTGGTCATAGTGCTTTAAGCTGCATTATTGTGAATTCTGCTAACTTCTCAAAGATTATGCTTGTTGCACTAAACAAGATGCTGTTTCTTTGCTACTGGTGTTTCCTTTGACAATATCAACTTTCAACTCCGGAGAGTATCAGTGGGAATTTTCTTCCAGCTATTATTCTGGAGAAATGAGCTGCTGATAGAGAGATGGTAGATAGATAGATAGATAGATAGATAGATAGATAGATAGATAGATGATAGATAAATAGATATAATTAGTTGGACCTAGAATATGCCACATTATTTTATGAAAATTACAGATATGTAAAAAGCAAAATTTCATACCTAAAGGGCAGCTCTAAGTGATTTCAAAATCAATATAGCTTATTAAGATTAATAGGGCCTGCAAAATACTCACAATGTCTTAATTTGTACCACAGTGTGTCAGAGTAAATTTCTAGAAAACATTTTGAAATCTGATGACTTTCTCTTACAGCTCCTCATGTGGAATTCTTAAGACCACTTACTGACCTTCAAGTTAAAGAAAAAGAAATGGCTCGGTTTGAGTGTGAAATTTCCCGAGAAAATGCAAAGGTCTGTGATTATATAGTTACTATCTTGTATTGTCAACTTTATGTTTACTTTTGGTTTAGCCAAATGGAATAAAAAAATTAATTGCACCTATCTCTGATAATCATTCTCCTTTTAGCTTAAAGATTATTACTTTAGTATGAAATACATACTTGATTTAATTGTTCTCTTTTTAGTATCATTTATGTACTATTGCTTGAAAAATACTGGACTCACAATCAGGAGATTTAGACATTATTAGTCTGAACCATATGAAATTGCTGTTTTCTTAGGTTAAAAATAATCACATATCAGCAACTTCATATGTCTCAACTGAGTACTCCTGTTTGCTTAACATTAATCACCATTTGAATCTCAGTTTACACATCCAGGAAACAAACAAATTGGTCTACATGATGCCTGAAGCCCTCTATGGCTCTCAACTTACACAATCCCATCATGTTTAATAAGTGATAATAGTATCACAGCAGCTCACTTAGTAATAATTGAAGAAGTTTGTTCTTGATTTTATCAAAATTTATTTTACAATTGCAGTTGACATATTTTGGGGGGCTGAGTTGTATTTGCCACTTTGGTTCTTCATACTATAAAGCCTATTGGTTGCTTTTTAAAAAAAAAAACAACTAAGGATCATATTTCTCTTGATACTTATCTGAAGGGACAACAAGAAAATGAATAAAGGTATTTATTTATCTTAAATATAGGTCCAGTGGTTTAAAGATGGTGCTGAAATTAAGAAGGGCAAAAAATATGACATCATATCTAAAGGAGCAGTGCGTATCCTTGTTATCAACAAATGTCTGCTGGATGATGAAGCAGAATATTCCTGTGAAGTAAGGACAGCACGAACTGCTGGCATGCTGACAGTACTGGGTAAGAGTAAAGTCTTTCTTTGCAGAAGTTTATGTGTTGGGGGAAAAAATAATAATATCTACTGTAACTCAATTTTTAAAAAATTATTCTTGCAGAAGAAGAAGCTGTCTTTACAAAAAATCTTGCCAATATTGAAGTTAGTGAAACAGACACTATAAAACTGGTCTGTGAAGTCTCCAAGCCTGGAGCAGAAGTGATTTGGTACAAAGGGGATGAAGAGATCATTGAAACAGGACGATATGAAATACTCACTGATGGGCGAAAGAGAATCCTGGTCATTCAGAATGCCCAACTTGAGGATACAGGCAGCTATAACTGCCGACTCCCAAGTTCTCGAACTGATGGCAAAGTCAAAGTACACGGTATGACAATTACTGTGAATAATATTTTAAGAAATTTATATTTGTTGTATTCAAGTTTCAAATGCTTAAGTTTTCAATATCTTGCAACTCTTTTCTTCCCAGAACTTGCTGCTGAATTTATCTCAAAGCCTCAAAACCTTGAAATACTTGAAGGAGAAAAGGCTGAATTTGTCTGTACTATATCAAAGGAAAGCTTTGAAGTCCAGTGGAAGAGGGATGATAAGCCACTTGAATCTGGAGATAAATATGACATTATCGCTGATGGCAAGAAGAGGGTCCTAGTTGTGAAAGATGCCACACTGCAAGATATGGGCACTTATGTCGTCATGGTTGGGGCTGCCAGAGCAGCAGCTCACTTGACAGTAATTGGTAAGTTTGTTTTTGCTTCTACAGTTTACTCATATTTGTATCTTTGGTCTTTCTTCATACTATAAGGTCTTGTTGGTTGCTTTCAGAAAAACTCAAGATCATAGTTCCTCTTAAGGACACCCGTGTGAAAGAACAACAAGAAGTTGTCTTCAACTGCGAAGTCAATACTGAAGGTGCAAAAGCTAAATGGTTCAGAAATGAGGAAGCCATATTTGATAGTTCAAAATACATCATTCTCCAAAAAGACCTGGTCTACACCCTCAGAATTAGAGATGCACGATTAGATGATCAAGCCAACTATAATGTGTCTCTGACCAATCATAGAGGTGAAAATGTTAAGAGTGCAGCTAATCTGATAGTGGAAGGTAAGTCACTTCTATGGCATGAGTGATTTTTGCAATCAATTTTTATTATGAAAACAAAATCAACATTATTCTTCTTTACAACAGAGGAAGACCTTAGGATTGTTGAGCCTCTTAGAGATATTGAAACAATGGAAAAGAAATCTGTCACATTCTGGTGCAAGGTGAATCGTCTCAATGTAACACTGAAATGGACCAAAAATGGAGAAGAAGTGGCTTTTGACAACCGCATTGTATACAGAATTGATAAATATAAGCACTCTCTAATTATTAAAGACTGTGGCTTCCCAGATGAGGGTGAATACATTGTCACTGCTGGACAAGATAAATCTGTCGCTGAGCTTCTCATCATAGAAGCTCCTACAGAATTTGTGGAAAACTTGGAAGACCAGACAGTCACCGAGTTTGATGATGCTGTCTTCTCCTGCCAGCTGTCCAGAGAGAAAGCAAATGTAAAATGGTACAGAAATGGGAGAGAAATCAAAGAAGGCAAAAAGTAAGCAAAAGCTTCTTAATCTCTATTTCTGTATTTCACACACACACACACACACACACACACACACACACACTTTTGGCAATTTAGTGGTCATTGTGCAAGCTAACCAGTAAGTCAACCTCTCTTTTTAGATACAAATTTGAAAAAGATGGGAGCATACATAGACTTATTATCAAAGATTGCAGACTGGATGATGAATGTGAATATGCTTGTGGAGTAGAAGACAGGAAGTCACGAGCTAGGCTCTTTGTGGAAGGTATGTATTAAGTGAAAGGACAATTTTAGTATTAGTATCAGTTTATGAAAGTTGTTACTCCAAATACAAACATATTTGGATTATGGTTTCACATTTTCTTTTCAGAAATCCCTGTTGAGATCATCAGGCCTCCCCAAGATATTCTCGAAGCCCCTGGGGCTGATGTTATCTTTTTGGCTGAGCTCAACAAAGATAAGGTGGAAGTTCAGTGGCTCAGAAATAACATGATTATTGTCCAGGGTGACAAACACCAGATGATGAGTGAAGGAAAGATACACAGGCTACAGATTTGTGATATTAAGCCCCGTGACCAGGGTGAATACAGATTTATTGCCAAAGACAAAGAAGCCAGAGCTAAGCTTGAACTGGCAGGTAAGTCCCTTTCTTTTATTTTCAAACATCCCCACAATGTCATAGATACTGTGTAAGTTTCAGGTTTCACAGTTAATTAATGAGATAATGCTTGTGAATGCCCTTTATTTCTGTTAAGCCTTATCCTCATGTTAACTATGCTAATTTCTCTTACAACAAAGTGTCCTGAGTAAAGGGACACTGATAGCGTTCCTCTCTACACGCCAGAATCTTGAACAATCTTTGTCACATGACAGCTGTTCACTTCTTTCTAGGATTAACCTAGCACCTTGAGAGTCTTCCCCACAAACCCAGACCTTGCAATAACCCAGTTCTCTTCTGTTTTCCAAACCCCTGCCGGGCCTCTTAGGTCTGTTCTCATCTTGACCTAAGCTTCTAAGACATCCTTATAGGTTGTTATTATGAAAAAGCCATTAGTGTCTGTCTTATACCTAAGAAAAAAATGTGTCTGGCCTATTTTGAACTAAGTGTGAGGTGCCTAATTTATTTACTTTTAATTGGAAACTTGTTTTGCACTATATCTAGTCCTCTGTTACTACTTTTGGCAAAGAATAGAGCTATGATGGTTTTATATTATCCTTAATTCTCTCTTCTCCAGTCTGATAATTTGCAATATGAGAACTCTAAACTGAGTGAGTGTGCTCTGCTGAAACGTTACTGTCATATACACCTAAGGTTATGTAGCCAATATTTTCTAACAAATGCATAGTAAAGAAGTGGTGTAGCTGGACTACAAGAAATAACTCAAAGGCATTGACATGTTATTTTTCTCACTAGCGGCACCTAAAATCAAGACAGCTGATCAAGACCTTGTGGTTGATGTCGGCCAGCCTCTGACAATGGTGGTGCCCTATGATGCCTACCCCAAAGCAGAAGCTGAGTGGTTTAAAGAAAATGAAGCTCTGTCATCAAAAACGGTAGATACTACAGCTGAACAAACTTCCTTCAGAATTTTAGAAGCCAAGAAAGGAGACAAAGGGAGATATAAAATTGTGCTTCAGAACAAACATGGAAAAGCAGAAGCATTCATCAATTTACAAGTTATTGGTAAGCCCTGAGTCAATTGGACTTAATTGGCAAAGCACAATTAAAAGCATGGTAACACACTAAAAAAAAAAAATTTACATGTGCATTTCAGATGTTCCTGGACCAGTGCGTAACTTAGAAGTGACAGAAACATTTGATGGTGAAGTGGGCCTCGCTTGGGAAGAACCATTAACTGATGGTGGGAGCAAAATCATAGGTTATGTTGTTGAAAGACGTGACATCAAGAGAAAGACCTGGGTTCTGGCCACTGACCGGGCAGACAGTTGTGAGTTTACTGTCACTGGGCTACAAAAAGGAGGAGTCGAGTATCTCTTCCGTGTGAGTGCAAGAAACAGAGTTGGCACTGGTGAACCAGTAGAGACTGACAATCCAGTAGAAGCAAGGAGCAAATATGGTAAGAATTTTTAAAATAAATCGCAGATTAGCTTATCTCTGTTTTTATCCCTGATATAACCAAAGGCTGTATTTTTTTTTCTGTGATGAAATCCAGATGTTCCAGGCCCTCCTCTGAATGTAACCATCACTGATGTGAATAGATTTGGTGTCTCATTGACATGGGAACCACCGGAGTATGATGGAGGTGCTGAGATCACAAACTATGTCATTGAACTAAGGGACAAGACTTCTATCAGGTGGGACACTGCCATGACAGTAAGAGCTGAAGACCTTTCGGCAACAGTCACTGATGTGGTGGAAGGACAGGAGTATAGTTTCCGGGTCAGAGCCCAAAACCGAATTGGAGTTGGGAAACCAAGTGCAGCCACACCCTTCGTCAAAGTTGCTGATCCAATTGGTAAGCCCATCAAAAAAAAGGGGGGGTTGGGGGGAGTAACACCTTCATGAAATCCAGAAATTAAGCCTATCAATTAAAATAAATCAAGTTAAAGTTAATGCAAAGGTAGAACATCAGGAAAAATTGAAAATCATAGAAATGTAGACTTCCTACTGCTTCTATTTAATGAATTCAGTAAACCTGATATTTTAATGGGGATGATAGAAATGGTCCCAGCACTGCCTTAATACATTGTCACTGATTTAAATGGTATGCTCCAACTCTTTCACTCCAGAGAGACCAAGTCCTCCTGTGAACCTAAATTCCTCAGATCAGACTCAGTCATCAGTTCAGCTCACATGGGAACCTCCTCTGAAAGATGGAGGAAGCCCAATCCTGGGCTACATAATAGAACGATGTGAAGAAGGGAAGGATAAATGGATCCGTTGCAATATGAAACTGGTCCCTGAACTGACCTACAAGGTAGGGCATTTGTATCTAAAAACCATATTCAGTGTATGATCATGCATTTAAATGTATATGTTTTTTACAAATGTTTGATTCATCATTTTAGGTTACTGGATTACAAAAAGGAAATAAATATTTATATAGAGTATCTGCAGAAAATGAAGCTGGTGTTTCAGATCCATCTGAAATTCTTGGTCCTCTAACTGCTGATGATGCTTTTGGTAAGCGTATATTTTGTTTTTCGATTTGGGAACAGCACATAGCTACTTCAGGGTACAGGGACTTAGGTATAATACTGGGAACTCATTCATTTTTCTTCTTGGTAGTTGAACCAACAATGGACTTAAGTGCGTTTAAAGATGGTCTGGAAATTATTGTCCCAAATCCTATCAAGATCCTGGTTCCAAGTACAGGCTATCCAAGGCCAACTGCAACCTGGTCTCTAGGAGATCAAGTATTAGAAGAAGGGGATCGTGTGAAAATGAAAACCTTATCTGCCTATGCTGAGCTGGTCATTTCTCCAAGTGAACGTCCAGACAAGGGGATTTATACACTGAAACTGGAAAATCCTGTGAAGGCAATTTCTGGGGAAATTGATGTCAACGTGATTGGTAAGTTACTTAGCCTTCTGTTATCTAAAGTGATTTGACAGTATTCATAAATCTTGGTTCAAGCTGTTAATGACATTGACTTCTGACTGTGTTTATTCAGCTCGCCCAAGTGCACCCAAAGAACTGAAATTTGGTGACATCACCAAGGACTCAGTACATTTGACTTGGGAGCCACCAGATGATGATGGAGGAAGTCCATTAACTGGCTATCTCGTTGAAAAGCGAGAAGTCAGCCGGAAAACATGGACTAAAGTGAGTTTTTTTGTAGGGAAATCTCACAATTCTGGGATGCCATGAAAAGTTTATGTTTTTACTTTTACCTTGCTGTAATGCTTTTTTAAATGCATTAATGCTAATGCTTTCTGAGGTGGCTCAGCCAAGATTTGATATAATTGCCTTATTTTGTGAGCCTTACCAAATTTTCAACTAGGTTTGTTTTATAAAAGCAACAGCAACAACAACAAAAACATAACCACTTACTAGGTACCTGATTAGTAACCAATATGCCCCTATTAAGCTATAAGCCATTCTAAGGACATTAAGTATTTAATTCTTTCTGGTGGTCATACTTCTTCTCATTCCACTAGCTTACCTTAGTTGGTGTAATCTGTCCATTTTTTCCCCTCAGTTTATACTCATTAGTATTTTTATCTTGATTTAAAATCATATTTCTAATAACTATGCTGATAGAAAAAGTCAACACCTTATTTGCCCCTTCTTAGTGTATATGAACCATGAAACAGATTCACCTTATATTAAGGGTCAAATATTTTATATATTACTATACAGTTTTTCCCTAAAATGAAAATGAATAACCCTGAGCATTCAAAACAACTTCCATTTGTATCCCTGCTCATGGTAAAAAAAAAAAATCTTCTGACTTGGGCAAAGGGTTTTGGGAAACAACTAATTAACTGTATTTATCTGTCCCAGGTTATGGACTTTGTGACTGACTTGGAATTCACAGTTCCTGATCTTGTTCAAGGAAAAGAATATTTATTTAAAGTCTGTGCTCGGAACAAGTGTGGCCCTGGAGAACCTGCATATGTTGATGAACCTGTAAATATGTCAGCTCCTGCAAGTGAGTACTTCCTTAATGATTTCTTACCTAGCCTCTTGTTACCTGTTTTTGCTTTAGACCTGGAGTTGAAATTATGAGGAAAATACATAGGGTGACAATATGAAGATTGCATAGATGGCCTAAATAAGACTGACTCTCTCTTTAAAATCTTACAGCGGTACCTGATCCACCAGAAAATGTTAAATGGAGAGATCGAACAGCCAAGAGCATCTTCCTAACATGGGATCCACCTAAATATGATGGTGGTTCACGTATCAAAGGATATTTAGTTGAAAAATGTCCACGTGGTTCTGATCGATGGGTCGCCTGTGGAGAGCCAGTTGCAGAAACAAAGTATGTTTTTAAAATCATATTTCTAATAACTAAGCTGCTAGAAAAAGTCAACAACTTACTTGCCACCTTCTTAGTGTGTACAAACTACGAAACAGTTTTCCCTACTATGAAATGAATAACCCTCAGCATTCAAAACAACTTCTATTTGTATCCCTGGTCATGGTTAAAACAATCTTGGCACAAGAGTAAATGTTTACTGTTACTAAAATGAGCTTTCTTTTGGAAAAAATCTAAATGTTAGGTCCTTTTCGTTGAGGATTCCCTTGTTGTGCCTGTCTACTGTTAAAAAGTGCTGCTGTTGAACTAATCCCCTACACAGGGTTTTCATTAGTTACAATATTGAAGCAACCCAGAATTGATTTAAAGAATACTATTGTTTGGGGGGATATGAATTTTGGAAATATTATGAATACTACCCGGTGGAACAGATTGTATGCATTATAGTAAAATAACCTATTTTGCTTTCTGACAGGATGCAAGTAACAGGTCTTGAAGAAGGCCAGTGGTACTCCTACCGCGTGAAGGCCTTGAACAGGCTAGGTGCTAGCAAACCAAGCAAACCCACAGATGAAATCCAGGCTGTGGACACTCAGGGTATTTATTTTTGTTGTTGTTTGTTTGTTTGTTTGTTTTATCAGCCAGGCCTCTGACTTTACTTCTGCTTGAACTTGTTAACATTGTAAATAATCTCTTTCCAATTCAGAGGCTCCAGAAATTTTCCTTGACGTGAAGCTCCTTGCCGGTCTCACTGTGAAAGCAGGAACTAAGATTGAACTTCCTGCCACTGTAACCGGGAAACCTGAACCTAAAATCACTTGGACGAAGGCTGATAAGCTTCTGAAGCATGACAATAGAATCACCATTGAAAATGTTCCTAACAAATCTACAGTGACCATCGTCGATAGTAAGAGAAGTGATACTGGCACATACATCATTGAGGCTGTGAACGCCTGTGGTCGGGCCACGGCTGTGGTAGAAGTGAATGTCCTCGGTAAGGGAGGCTCTTGTTTTAAAAATAGGCAAACTCATAGCAGCTACCTTTTCAAATAAAACATTTTAAATGATTTCTTATCTGCATGTGTAATGTCATCCATAGATAAACCCGGACCACCAGCTGCTTTTGACATCACAGAAGTGACCAACGAGTCATGTCTTCTAACATGGAACCCCCCACGAGATGATGGTGGATCTAAAGTCACAAACTATGTTGTGGAGAGAAAAGCAACAGACAGTGATATGTGGCACAAGCTCTCATCAACTGTCAAGGATACGAATTTCAAGGCAACCAAATTAACACCCAATAAAGAATACCTCTTCAGAGTTGCTGCAGAAAACATGTACGGTGTTGGCGAGCCAGTTCAGGCCGCTCCTATAACAGCCAAATTTCAGTTTGGTAAGTTTCTCAATCAGTTGGGGGGAGAAAAAAGATGCTTGCATCAAACTTGGACTTAGGCGTTGTATTTATATATAGGACATATAACACATATCATTATCTTGTCTATAGATCCACCTGGACCTCCAACTCGCCTGGAACCCTCTGATATCACTAAAGATGCAGTGACTCTCACATGGTGTGAGCCAGACGATGATGGCGGCAGCCCAATCACTGGGTACTGGGTTGAAAGATTAGATCCTGATACCGATAAATGGGTTAAATGCAATAAGATGCCAATAAAGGACACAACATACAGGTATGCCCACAATCTCTATCAAGATGTTAAAACTATTATAGTGCATACAAATATTTATTCTTTAGTATTCCTTTTGATTATACCTGGTTATATATATTACTGTAATTTTTTTAATTATTTTTACTTATATTTTTTTTATTAGTACATAATTTGAAAATTGATTTGAGTTCCAACCAAGGACACATTTAAGTTAGTAAAAAATATTAACTTTCTGGAAGTTTCAAAGTGTTTAGTCTTCCAGGATATTATGATAATGATCATTGTTATAGTATTATAATTAGGTTGGTAAACTTAGCCAAATCTAAAGTGTGTGATAGTTAAAAAGCAATTTTAAATTTATATTTGAATGCTTTCAGTTAAATTTCCAAATCAGTTTTTCACAATTTAAACAAATTAGCCTCTTCTATGTAAAATAAACAGAGGTTTCTGCTTCTTATCATGGCATTCAACTGGCATTTTGTTCCAAATCCAGAGTGAAAGGTCTCACCAATAAGAAAAAATACAGATTCCGTGTGCTGGCTGAAAATCTTGCTGGGCCTGGAAAACCAAGCAGATCAACTGAACCAATCTTAATAAAGGATCCCATAGGTACTATTTATATATTTTATGTGATTCTTTTGAAGCTTATACTATCTCCTTTTTGACAAATCTAAATGTTGATTTCCTTTCATTGGCTTGCAGATCCTCCATGGCCCCCTGGAAAACCAACCGTGAAAGATGTAGGCAAAACATCACTGGTATTGAGTTGGACAAAGCCAGAACACGATGGAGGGGCAAAGATTGAGTCTTATGTCATTGAAATGCTGAAGACTGGAACAGATGACTGGGTCCGAGTGGCTGAAGGAGTTCCCACCACTCAGCATTTGCTCCCAGGGCTCATGGAAGGGCAGGAATACTCATTCCGAGTTAGAGCTGTGAACAAGGCTGGGGAAAGTGAACCCAGTGAACCCAGCGACCCTGTGCTTTGTCGGGAGAAGCTATGTAAGTCATTCTTGATGTTTACGGTATATGAATTCTCCTAAAGTATATCTCAGAACTACAATATGAGAAAATATAAAAAACTCATTACTATATTATTTCATCCTTGCCATACACTTCCTAGATAATTTAGTGAAAACTGATTATTGGACAATAAAAAATTACATTTGTTTTTCTTTTATTCTTCTTCAGATCCTCCATCACCACCTCGCTGGCTTGAAGTTATTAATATCACCAAAAATACAGCAGACCTGAAGTGGACAGTCCCTGAGAAAGATGGGGGATCCCCCATCACCAACTACATTGTGGAAAAGAGAGACGTGAGGCGAAAAGGCTGGCAAACAGTAGACACTACTGTCAAGGACACCAAGTGCACAGTAACCCCACTGACAGAGGGCGCTTTATATGTGTTCCGAGTTGCTGCAGAAAATGCCATAGGACAAAGTGACTATTGTGAAATTGAGGACTCTGTCCTGGCCAAAGACACCTTCAGTATGCTCTTTAACTTAATCTCTATGACACCATTTGTTGTGGATTATCACTGTTCCCTCTGGTTTTTCTAACCATTGACTGTTTTGTTTTCAGCCACCCCTGGACCACCCTATGCTCTCACAGTTGTGGATGTGACAAAACGACATGTCGACCTGAAGTGGGAACCACCTAAAAATGATGGTGGAAGACCAATACAGAGGTAGAATTTTAATTAATGCGTAAAGAATAATTTACAAATGGCTGAAAATTCTTAACTTTGTTTTTTCTATTGATGCTAATGAAATGCTTTGTTATTTTGATAGATACATCATTGAGAAGAAAGAAAAGTTAGGTACCCGTTGGGTAAAAGCTGGAAGGACTGCAGGACCGGACTGTAATTTCAGAGTAACTGATGTCATTGAAGGCACAGAAGTCCAGTTTCAGGTTCGGGCAGAAAATGAAGCTGGAGTTGGTCACCCAAGTGAACCCACAGAAATTCTGTCAATTGAAGATCCAAGAAGTAAGTAGTGCTGACTATACAAAGAATATTGTCTAGAGCTTAATGATGAGATTGTGGATATGAATGGTTTGCTCTTTTTTCAGGTCCTCCTTCACCTCCCCTTGACCTACATGTAACCGATGCTGGAAGAAAACACATTGACATTGCTTGGAAGCCTCCAGAGAAAAATGGTGGCAGTCCTATTATAGGATACCATGTTGAAATGTGTCCAGTAGGCACTGAGAAATGGATGCGAGTTAATTCTCGCCCCATAAAAGACTTAAAATTCAAGGTTGAAGAAGGTATTGTTCCTGATAAGGAGTACGTTCTGAGAGTGAGAGCTGTCAATGCTGTTGGTGTCAGTGAGCCATCTGAAATCTCCGAAAATGTGGTTGCCAAAGACCCAGACTGTAAGAACACAGTTCCTTTTATAATGAATAAAACAGACTTTACTCCTGCATTGCATTTTGACATACTCTTTTATCCTCTTTTGGTTTATATCTTACAGGCCAGCCAACAATTGATCTGGAGACTCATGACATTGTTGTTATTGAAGGTGAAAAATTAAGCATTCCTGTTCCCTTCAGAGCTGTCCCAGTTCCAACCGTTAGTTGGCATAAAGATGGCAAAGAAGTTAAAGCAAGTGATAGACTAACAATGAAGAGCGATCACTTCTCAGCAAACCTTGAAGTTCCCAAGAGTGTCCATGCAGATGCAGGAGTTTACACTATTACACTGGAAAATAAGCTTGGCTCAGCAACTGCCTCAATCAATGTCAAAGTCATAGGTAAGCATTCTTTGATAAAATACCAGTCATTCCTCATGTATTGGGAAAATAGTTAAGTTTGTCATGTTAGTATAAATTTCTTCATGAATTGGCCATTTGTAAGCTAAATGTCCTTTCAGATTGTTTCTTCCAATATGAGAAGCAAAACAATTGTAAAGAGACATAATAGGTAGTTAAACTCTGATTAGACTAAATTACTTCTGTATGTTTAGTACTAATTTAAGCAAAAGATATAGAATACCCAAAGAATGTTAAAATAACCAATATTCCTATTAGTTGTCTTTGCATTGTTCCATAGTCTTCTCAACTAGGGGTAGTAACATTTTCTGCCCCCTCCTCCCAAACACACAAATGGTGTTTGGAAACTTGGAGGCCATTTTTTTTCTGAGAACAAAGATTCAGGGAGAGCTACTGACATTTAGTAGTTGGGGCCCAGGGATACTACATGACTTGCAGTGTAAGGGACACTCCTGTATCTCAAAGATTGTCCCACCCAAAATGCGAATAGTCCCACTTAGAGAAAGAGTATACTAGTAACATGACTTTTCAGATTACAATAGTAATTGTAAGTTTTATTTTCAATAGGCCTACCTGGACCATGCAAAGATATTAAAGCAAGTGATGTGACCAAGAGTTCTTGTAAATTAACCTGGGAACCACCAGAATATGATGGTGGAAGCCCAATTCTACATTATGTCCTGGAGCGCAGAGAAGCTGGAAGGAGGACATATATACCAGTCATGTCTGGTGAGAATAAACTATCTTGGTCTGTAAAAGACCTCATACCGAATGGTGAATACTTCTTCCGTGTTAAAGCTGTCAACAAGATTGGTGGAGGCGAATATATTGAACTAAAAAATCCAGTCATTGCTCAAGATCCAAAGCGTAAGTTTTGGCATGAATGTAATATAGTTAGGAATTAACATGCAATTTATTTTAAGAAGATGGACTTTCCTATATTAACAGTTTTTCTCTTGCTCTTCAGAGCCCCCTGATCCACCTATAGATGTTGAGGTTCATAATCCTACAGCTGAGGCAATGACTATTACATGGAAGCCACCTTTGTACGATGGAGGGAGCAAGATAATGGGTTACATCATAGAGAAGATTGCTAAGGGTGAAGAAAGGTGGAAGAGATGCAATGAACACCTGGTACCAGTCCTGACCTATACAGCAAAAGGACTTGAAGAAGGAAAGGAATACCAGTTCCGTGTGCGAGCAGAAAATGCTGCTGGTATTGGTGAACCTTCTCGGGCCACTCCTCCAACCAAAGCTGTAGATCCTATTGGTAAGTTTTGTTTAATTGGGTTGGTGTTTTCCCATTATCAAATAAATGAGAATAATTTTTTTCCAGATATTTTAATCAGAATTGAAAACAATTATTGTTTTTTCATCATTACAGATGCCCCAAAAATCATTATGAGAACAAGTCTAGAAGTAAGACGAGGTGATGAAATAGCACTTGATGCAACAATTTCTGGGTCACCTTACCCAACTATTACATGGCTAAAGGATGAAAATGTGCTTACACCAGAAGAAATGAAAAAACGAGTAGCACCCCCAGTTAGGAGAAAGAAGGGTGAAGTTCAAGAAGAAGAACCATTTGTCCTGCCACTGGTGGAGCGCTTGAGTATTGACAGTAGTAAAAAAGGAGAATCTCAGCTACGTGTCCGAGATTCTCTTCGACCAGACCATGGCCAGTATATGATCAAAGCTGAAAATGACCATGGTATCGCAAAAGCTCCTTGTACTGTCACTGTGCTGGGTAAGTAGTTAAAACTACCCTTCCCACTGGAAGACAGTCAAAATAAGTGTTTTAGTAAAACTCAAATAAAAAGTTTGTTCGGGGGCAGTTAAAAGAAGTGGGAAAAGGCTTCAGCAAGGAATCCTTAGTCCCATTTTTTTTCCTGCTGGCTATGTAAAAGAAATCAACCAACCTTGTTATTCATTAGCTAATGTGATACAAAGATAGACAGATATAGGAAAATCAAAAGTTTATGTCAAAGGAAACATGCTAACATTTAAATTTTCTGCTGAAACCATTTCTACACAAATTTTTAATCACCATTCTCTTTTGAAATATTAGATACACCAGGACCACCAATCAACTTTGTATTTGAAGATATTAGAAAGAACTCAGTCCTCTGCAAATGGGAACCACCCCTTGATGATGGTGGCAGTGAAATTATAAACTACACCTTGGAAAAGAAAGATAAGACAAAACCTGACTCAGAATGGATTATTATCACTTCAACACTCAGACATTGCAAATATTCAGTGACAAAATTGATTGAAGGAAAAGAGTACCTCTTCCGTGTAAGAGCTGAAAATAGGTTTGGCCCTGGACCACCTTGTGTTTCAAAGCCACTTACAGCTAAAGATCCATTTGGTAAGGTTCCATTAGCATCTAAAATTTGCCTTTTGATCATATGCACTGCTATATACATTGTCACAGCTTTTGAATTTGAATGTTTATGTCATACTAGGGAATTAATTCAAATATGTTATTTTTTCTTTAATCAGAACCACCTGATGCCCCTGATAAGCCCATTGTGGAAGATGTTACCAGCAACAGTATGCTAGTGAAATGGAATGAACCAAAGGACAATGGAAGCCCCATCTTGGGTTACTGGCTTGAAAAACGTGAGGTTAATAGTACACATTGGTCTCGTGTCAACAGAAACCTTCTGAATGCTTTGAAGACCAATGTAGAAGGCCTATTAGAAGGACTCACCTATGTCTTCAGAGTATGTGCCGAAAATGCCGCTGGACCTGGAAAGTTCAGTCCCCCTTCAGATCCCAAAACAGCGCATGATCCAATCTGTAAGTAACATCTTCAGAAGAAAGTGGGGTACAGCATGGTGATTATATACTTGAAAGTTGTTAAGACAGCAAATCTTAAATATTATCACTACAAAAAATGGTCATTATGTGAGGGGATAGAGATGTTAATAAGTTATGGTAATCATTTCACAATATATGCATGTATCAAATCATGCTATATACCTTAAACCTACATATATGTTACTAATATTCCAATAAAACTGGAAAATCAAACAAAATATAGCAGTGACTATGGACACTATATGGAGGTTACAATGTAAAGTTTTAAACATCTGTATATATAACTTAAAAGTTTCACAAAACAGTACTTACCCATGTTACATGCAATGCACTATGAAAAACAAGTGGGATAGGTAAGCTACTGTACATTTTAAAACCATCAGTGAATTTTGATATATATATATATATATTTGTATTCATTCTAGCTCCACCTGGACCACCTGTCCCAAGAGTCGCTGACACAAGCTCCACAACTATTGAACTAGAATGGGAACCCCCAGCTTTCAATGGCGGTGGGGAAATTATTGGCTACTTTGTCGATAAGCAACTGGTTGGGACAAATGAATGGTCACGCTGCACAGAGAAGATGATCAAGGTCCGTAAGTACACTGTCAAAGAAATCCGAGAGGGTGCTGATTACAAACTCCGAGTGAGTGCCGTCAATGCTGCGGGTGAAGGACCACCTGGAGAAACGGGACCTGTTACTGTGGCTGAACCTCAAGGTACTTAAAAGTTATATGATAAAGATTATGGCTACTTTTCTGGTATGGGTCCCCCCTCCCCACCATCTTCCTTGGGCTAATGTTTGACTGTTCTTTATCAACAGAGCCTCCATCTGTGGAACTAGATGTTTCTGTTAAGGGTGGAATACAAATAATGGCTGGGAAGACTCTCAGAATTCCAGCTGTGGTAACTGGCCGTCCAGTGCCTACCAAAGTGTGGACCATAGAAGAAGGAGAACTGGATAAAGACCGTGTTGTAATAGAGAACGTTGGAACCAAATCTGAACTAATTATCAAGGAAGCATTGAGAAAAGATCATGGCAGATATGTGATCACAGCTACCAATAGCTGTGGTTCCAAATTTGCAGCAGTCAGGGTAGAGGTTTTTGGTAAGGAATGTTACATGGATTTTTAGAGGATTTTCAAGTTCTACTATCTTATTGCATTGACTTTTTTCATTGTTTTATTTTGCAGATGTCCCTGGCCCAGTTCTTGACTTAAAACCTGTTGTAACAAACAGAAAGATGTGTCTGCTGAACTGGTCTGATCCAGCAGATGATGGAGGAAGTGAAATCACAGGCTTTATTATTGAAAGAAAAGATGCCAAGATGCATACTTGGAGACAACCCATAGAGACTGAGAGATCTAAATGTGATATCACAGGTCTTCTTGAGGGACAAGAATATAAGTTCCGTGTGATTGCCAAGAACAAGTTTGGCTGTGGCCCGCCTGTTGAAATAGGACCAATTCTTGCAGTTGATCCACTAGGTAAAAGAGAAGGTTTTCATTGTGTTTATAAAGTAAATAATGTTTGTTTCTATTTAAGGCTTCAAACTCCCAATAGTATCAAGATCTATAGCTAGGGAGTAATAAGAAAGGTAAATCAAATAACTACTAGCACCTTTAAGAATATCATATTTACTATAATTTTAATATAATTTTTGGCTCACTGTAATTTTTTATACAAAACCAACCATGGTTATATGTACTAAAAAACCTGAGTTTACTGGAGTTTAGCAAGAACCTAAAAATAATTTAGAAATATTATATATTTACAATAGAATATACTGAAGTAATTAATTTAATAGCCTTGTAGTTAAAGAGAGTTCATTGTTTTTGAAAGGTTACAGGACAGATATTGCCTTAGGATAAATGTCTTAGTCTTCCTTTAGATCTCAAGTAGTCCCCACCCTGGAAGGCCCCAAACCAGGAAGAGCTATCAAGGAATAAAAACCAACCATAGGAAATCTCCTTGACCAATATGAACAAATATGAAACCCTAAAATTGCACACACTGGTAATGCACATTTATATGTCATCCAAGAAACAAAGTCATGGGACCCATTCCCCAAGAGACAGATGGTATTATTTCTCCACCACCACCCAAAAAAAACAAAGTTACCTCCTATACCACTCACTACAGACCTCTGCTTTGGTTTCAGTAATCTATATATATAAAAGCCTAATATTCTAAGTGTCCAACCAATAGGTCAGCTGCTCAACCAGTTGCTATGACATGCACTGACCACCAGGTGGCAGATGCTCCAACCTATTGGTTAGCTTGCTGCTGGGGTTCGGCCGATTGGGACTGGGCGAGAAGGGCCAAACACGCCCTGGAGCCCTCCTGTAGTCTCTTCCCAGCTGTCCTACTGGCCCTGATCGACCCCAATGGGGACTTGGCGAGATGGGCTGGACATGACCTGGAGCCAACCTCCTGTGGTCCCTCCCCGGCTTCTAAAATATATCTTCTAATTAATTTCCTTTCACTGTGCACAAATTCATGCACCAGGCCTCTAATAGTCAATAAGAGTGCATGGGGTCTAGTTTCACCATTCAAAGCTTATTCTTTTGGTTTTTGTCCTTTGGGAAACCAAACTAAAGCATCATTACATAAATTCTCTTTCCACCCCATTTTAAGCCCACACTTGAGGCAACATGACTCAAAGCGTGTTCAGTAGACATATCCACTGTCTGTCAATAAAACTTTACTCTCAGTTGGTCATCCAAAACAAATATTCACAGACCCACTCTCCTAGTTCATTAAGATTGGAAGCTTCCCCAGTGACAGAAGTAAAAATATCTAAAATGCTAAATATTAAAAAAGCAGACATGCCCCTCAATTTACTTTTAATCAATCTCAATGCCAAAGTTTACTAAGAAAAATTCTGTCATATATGAATGCCTGTAAGTAGGGAATGGAGATGTTTGGAGAAGGATTTTAAAGACAGGTATTATTAAGATTAGGCCACACAGGAACATATTTTTCACACAATTAATTTGAAGTGAAATATTTCTTATAAGAACATTTATTTCATGTTTGTCATTTCAACTTGCTTCTGGTTAAAGGTCCTCCAACGTCTCCTGAGAGGCTCACATATACAGAAAGAACAAAGTCCACTATCACCCTTGACTGGAAAGAGCCCCGCAGTGATGGTGGCAGCCCCATCCAAGGCTATATCATCGAAAAACGGCGTCACGACAAACCTGACTTTGAAAGAGTTAACAAGCGACTCTGCCCAACCACATCTTTTCTGGTTGAAAACCTTGATGAACACCAAATGTATGAGTTCCGTGTCAAAGCTGTCAATGCAGTTGGTGAAAGTGAACCATCCCTGCCTCTTAACGTGGTCATACAAGACGATGAAGGTGTGGGATCTGAACATAATATAATTTTAATGTAATTTACAGCATTGCCTTTATCTCATAGGTTGAGCAAATATCCTTATGACTCCGCTAATTTTCTCTTGTCCTTCTTTTTCACAGTGCCTCCAACTATTAAATTGCGCCTGTCTGTTCGAGGAGACACTATCAAGGTTATGGCAGGAGAGCCTGTTAACATTCCTGCAGATGTGACAGGCCTTCCAATGCCTAAGATTGAGTGGTCCAAGAATGAAACTGTGATTGAAAAACCCACTGATGCACTGAAGATAACCAAGGAAGAAGTATCCCGAAGTGAGGCAAAGACTGAGGTTATCATTCCCAAAGCAGTCCGGCAGGACAAAGGCACTTACACAATTACAGCTTCCAATCGTCTTGGCTCAGTCTTCCGAAATGTCCATGTTGAAGTATATGGTAAGCAACATGCTTTCTTATGTCAAAACGAAATTCAGTGTCTGTTTAAGAATTGCCTTCTAAGCTGGGGAGGGTTGGGGGGCAGGAGGTAGGGGGGTAAGAGATCAACTAAAGGACTTGTATGCATGCATATAAGCATAACCAGTGGACATAAGACATTGGGGGATAGGGGAGGCTAGGGGACTGTCTAGGGCGGGGGGATAAAATGGACACATATGTAATACCCTTTGTAATACTTTAAGCAATAAATTAACAAAAAAAAAGAATTGCCTTCTAGACTTGTATGCATGCATATATGCATAACCAATGGACATGGGACACTGGGGGGTGGGGGAGGCCAGGGGATAGTCAAGGGTGGGGGTAAAAAAAAAAAAAGACACATATGTAACACCCTTTGTAATACTTTAAGCAAAAAAAAAAAAAAAAAAAGAATTGCCTTCTCAGTCTCCTCTTTTGGTTCCTTTCCAGATCGTCCATCTCCACCAAGAAACCTTGCTGTTACAGACATTAAAGCTGAATCTTGTTATTTGACATGGGATGCCCCTCTAGACAATGGTGGCAGTGAAATCACCCATTATATCATTGACAAACGTGATGCAAGTAGGAAGAAATCTGAATGGGAAGAAGTCACCAACACTGCTGTAGAGAAGAGATATGGGGTAAACTCTTTTAAATATTTTCTTATACACATGAAAAGGGCAAGACCTTGATTAAACACCAGTCTGGCATAACCTTGGAACTTAATGATTAAATTCAAAACCAAAAAAAATCTCATTAAGTTTGTAGCACCATGCACATAAGGCCACTTGATAAATACAATATTTGATATACAAATTCTCTTTTACTTGAGAGATACACTATTAGGTATGGGAAGTGATCAACCAAAGAACTTGTATGCATATATGCATAACCCATGGACATAGACAATAAGGTGGTGGAGGCCTGGGGTGGGGGCTGGGGCAGGCTATAAGAGGTTAATGGTAGAAAAAAGCAGACATATGTAATACTTTCACTAATAATTTTTTTTATTAAAATAAAAAATAAATTTAGATATTTTCATTTTAAAAGCTTTCTCCATGTTAGAGCCTCCATATTTTTAAACTATATATATATATATTAGAGTTTATAGATTTATTTTTTATAGTCTTCTCTACCAAAATAACTAATTTTAAAATAAGTGAAAATCAACATAAGTATATTCTTTTTAAAAAAATTACTATTCATCTAATTTCCAGCTCTGGAAACTTATCCCCAATGGCCAGTATGAGTTCCGAGTTAGAGCAGTGAATAAATACGGAATCAGTGATGAGTGCAAATCGGATAAAGTGACCATTCAAGATCCTTATCGCCTTCCTGGAGCTCCAGGAAAACCAAAAGTTTTAGAGCGCACCAAAGGGTCGATGCTAGTGAGCTGGACTCCTCCTTTGGACAATGGCGGCTCTCCAATTACTGGCTACTGGCTGGAGAAGAGAGAAGAGGGAAGTGCCTACTGGTCACGTGTTAGCCGAGCACCAATAACCAAAGTGGGATCAAAAGGCGTGGAATTTAATGTTCCTCGTTTGATTGAAGGTGTTAAATACCAGTTCAGAGCAATGGCAATAAACGCTGCAGGAATTGGCCCTCCCAGTGAACCGTCAGATCCAGAGGTTGCAGGAGATCCCATATGTAAGTATGCTTCCATTTCTGGAATTTGCAAAGGGCAAAGCCACTAACTGGATAATTTTGCTTTTAAATTTCTTCTATTTTTCTATGCCAAATTATTTTATTTTTTTAAAGTTAGAAATTTCATACTTATATAGACTATCAAAAGTAGGTATTTATATGTGTATATATATTTATTTATATACATACACACACACTATGCACAACTATCTCTATGTATGTACATATACATACAAACACAAACATAAACCATATAGTTTTTAAACTCTTGGATTAAACCTAGTACTTTTTTTTTTTTTTTAAATATATTTTATTGATTTTTGACAGAGAGGAAGGGAGAGGGACAGAGAGTCAGAAACATCGATCAGTTGCCTCCTGCACACCCCCCTCCACTGGGGATGCGCCCTCAACCAAGGTACATGCCCCTGACCGGAATCGAACCCGGGACCTTTCAGTCCTCAGGCCGAGGCTCTATCCACTGAGCCAAACCGGTTTTGGCTAAACCTAGTACTTTTATGAGAAATCACATAACAATGACCCTTGACATAAGCTCCTCTCTGCTCCTGTACTTTAATAAATCCCAATCTCATTAGATACTATGGAAAGTTATCTCCTTCACTAAATAGTCAGAACCTCCAGTAGGAATTTAACAAAAATCAAAATGTTGTTAAATATTCAGTAATATTTATTTAAAAAACGTATAAGATTCTCAAGCACAGTCTGTGGGGTCAACTAAAAGGAAAAATACTTCTAAAATATCTATGAGCAGATCAGTTCAAAAATTCCATGGACTTAATGATTAATTGCATTTATTGTAAAATGTATCTGATTAGATTCTCTAGAAAAACTTTTTGCTATTTGTTAAAAAGTTCTATATGGATCATAATGTGTAAAATGAAGTAATAGCCACTCATTCACTCAGTAAGGTAGTACTGAACATGTTGCTATGTGCAAGGAACTATGCTAGGTACTGAAGAGGGAAGAGCTGTGGTTAAAAAGATCAATAGAGTAAAAGAATTTCTGTAATTATAAATCACTGTCAAGAATGTAAAGGATTGTTATGTGATTATTGTAGACAGTGACTGTGTAGGGTCTTAAGATTAGTTTGTGTTCAAAAATTTACCAGCTAATGATAAAATCATTTTTAATTTTAATTTTATGG
Source organism: Myotis nattereri (assembly GCF_964212035.1). Classification (NCBI taxonomy): domain Eukaryota; kingdom Metazoa; phylum Chordata; class Mammalia; order Chiroptera; family Vespertilionidae; genus Myotis; species Myotis nattereri. Next base: position 40,547,139 of record NC_138082.1, read on the forward strand.
TGAATTAATTAAAATGTTTCTAGTAGAAAATATTGCAGTATCTCTTCAAAGGGATCTCAAAAATAAAATAGCTTTTCACTAATCATGTGTAAATAGAATACAGATCTATCTAGAGATCAAAGTAGTCTTTCTAATCCCAGTTAGTTGTTTGCTTTCTTTGTTTTTGCACTAATGCTAACTGAAAATAGACTATTTTCTATATTTCTCTATTCTAGAAAGTAATTTATTCTTTTGGCATTCCTATTTTACTATTCTAATCGAGTAAAAATAAAAAATGATCATGTCCAGTACAACATCTATATAAATCTAGCATTCCATCAGCTTCAAAACTTTATATGTTTGGGGTTTTTCTCTTCCTAGATCCACCTGGGCCACCTTCTTGCCCAGAGGTAAAAGATAAAACAAAGTCCAGCATCTCGCTGGCATGGAAACCTCCAGCCAAAGATGGTGGCAGTCCCATCAAAGGATACATCGTAGAAATGCAAGAAGAAGGAACCACTGACTGGAAAAGAGTAAATGAGCCAGATAAACTTCTAACTACCTGTGAATGTGTGGTGCCGAATTTGAAAGAACTCAGAAAGTACAGGTTCAGAGTGAAAGCTGTCAATGAAGCTGGCGAATCCGAACCAAGTGATACAACTGGAGAGATCCCTGCAACTGATATTCAAGGTACTGGTCCTTATTCCACCTGTGCATTCACCTTTGGATATTATTATTAAATGGGTTAGTTTACTGAAGATATGTCAGTTACTTTATTGAATAAGGCGAGCTAAATCCTGTTCTATTATTCGTGGTGTTACAGAGGCACCAGAAGTTTACATTGACATTGGAGCACAGGACAGTCTGACTTGTCAAGCTGGCACACAGATTAGGATTCCTGCTGTCATCAAGGGGCGCCCAACACCAAAATCCTCTTGGGAATTTGATGGAAAGGCAAAGAAGGCAATGAAGGTGAGAAAATTATAATTCTTTGTGTCTCCCATTGAATCATTCTAAGGAATATTTATACAACAACTGACCATCTTCTTTTCTAATAGGATGGAGTTCATGATATACCTGAAGATGCACAGGTAAGATAAAATGGAAAGATTCAGAATCTAGTTGACTTCAATACTTCTATTATTTCATTCAAGGTATAACTACTGTTTGTTTGGGGGGTTTTGTACAGGTGGAGACTGCTGAAAACTCATCAGTCATTATTATTCCGGAGTGTAAACGATCTCATTCAGGCAAATACAGCATCACAGCCAAGAATAAAGCAGGACAAAAGACTGCAAGTTGCAGAGTTAAAGTCATGGGTAAGGAAGACTTTAAAAGTCAGCTTGGAATAAGAACAAATTATTTGTTTTAAGAAACAACGTTGCTTATATTGTGATATGCATTCAACAGATGTACCAGGGCCACCCAAAGATCTGAAAGTCAGTGACATCACAAGGGGTAGTTGCCGACTTACATGGAAGATGCCAGATGATGATGGAGGAGACAGGATCAAAGGCTATGTCATCGAGAAGAAGACTATTGATGGAAAAGCGTGGACTAAAGTCAATCCAAACTGTGGAAGCACCACATTTTTAGTTCCTGATCTCATCTCTGAACAGCAATATTTCTTCCGCGTACGTGCAGAAAACCGTTTTGGCATTGGCCCACCCGTGGAAACCATTCAGAGGACCACTGCCAGGGACCCAATATGTAAGTTTTAAAAGCTATGATTAAAATACTTTCTCTAAATTGAAAAATATGTAGCTATAAACAATGCTTAATACTTTCTTTAACTATTTTTAAAGATCCTCCTGATCCTCCTATTAAACTCAAGATTGGCCTCATAACAAAGAACACAGTACACCTATCGTGGAAACCCCCAAAGAATGATGGAGGCTCCCCTGTCACCCACTATATTGTTGAATGCCTTGCGTGGGACCCTACTGGGAAAAAGAAAGAAGCATGGAAACAGTGCAATCGGCGTGATGTGGAAGAACTGGAATTTACTGTGGAAGACCTCGTAGAGGGTGGGGAATATGAATTCAGAGTCAAAGCTGTCAATGAGGCAGGAGTCAGCAAACCTTCAGCCACTGTGGGTCCTGTGATTATCAAAGACCAGACATGTAAGCACCAACGTAGTAATAGAGAACATCCTTTCGTGAATGTCTTTCTAGACATTTAATAATAGTCCAAAATAAAAAGAGATATGTCTATACATCGGGAAGCCACCATGGGTTGAGTGTGGACATGGGCACATTACTCAATCACTCATTCCCTCACTGCTACAGAATTATCATATTCCCTTAGATATTAACTTTTCCTTCATTAAATAAGATGATGCTTGGAACTTCCTTAAGATAATTTTTCTCCATGCATGCTATTTTACTTATCAGAAGTCAAAGCACTTTTTCCACATGCTCCTCAAAAGGGGCAAAAAATAGCCATTTATTTGCTCAGCAACTGCCAAGCCCACTTATTTTTTCATCTGTTTGAGAAAAAGTCATATCCATTTTAATAGATAAAATATATACACAAATATGGTAAGAATTTTTCCTCTAATTATTGTTACTATCACTACTGCTGTGTATTTGTTCAATTCTTCTAAATTTAGGAGGGCAATAGTCACAACAGTCTTTGCACATTCTTATACTAAATTTATGGAAAATAGACATTTGCTTTGCCTCTACTATCAGTTATATTTCTTCAAAGGAGAATTCATCTCAGAATTAACACAATAGGTCCCTCATAACTACATAAATACTAAGGGGAATATCATATAAGAACTCCCATGCCTATGCAACTACAATTTTCACTTCTCTCTGCCCCTCCGCAATATCTACATGCATAATGATGCCAAGTAAGTGATAGTCATTAGTTGTATAGAGCCACATGTAGATAAAGGATGATGGCCACATGTACCTGTTCCCCAAGTTGGTGTAAAGTAATTGAAGAGAGATCTATTCTTTATATTGGGCTTGGCTACAAAGTCTGTCTATAAATAGCTTTATGGTCACTGTGAATTCTATTTTCTATCCTTTAGTGCTTTTTGTTCCTAATGACAATATTTGTTTTTAATAATCTAGGCCCACCATCAATTGATCTAAAAGAATTCATGGAGGTTGAAGAAGGAACTGATGTTAGCATCGTGGCCAAAATTAAAGGTGTACCATTCCCAACACTAACCTGGTTTAAAGCTCCTCCAAAGAAGCCTGATAATAAAGAACCTGTGATCTATGACACCCATGTCAATAAACTCGTGGTGGATGATACTTGCACCTTAGTTATTCCACAGTCTCGCAGGAGTGACACTGCCTTGTATACCATTACAGCTGTGAATAACCTGGGAACAGCATCAAAGGAGATGAGGTTGAATGTCCTTGGTAAGGATTGCCTGGTTTTATGAGAACTGTGTGTGTTTTCTGTTCATAAATGTAATGTTTGGCTTCAAAATTATTCTACTAATAAAGTTTTTCTTTTTAAACCATTTTAGGTCGCCCTGGCCCTCCAGTGGGACCAATAAAGTTTGAATCTATTTCAGCAGACCAAATGACTTTGTCTTGGCTCCCACCTAAAGATGACGGTGGGTCTAAGATCACAAACTATGTCATTGAAAAAAGAGAACCTAATAGGAAGACATGGGTGCGTGTCTCCAGTGAACCCAAAGAGTGCATGTTCACAGTTCCCAAATTACTAGAAGGCCACGATTATGTATTCCGGATCATGGCCCAGAATAAGTATGGCATTGGGGAGCCTCTTGACAGTGAACCTGAAACAGCAAGAAACCTCTTCTGTAAGTAGCACAGGTTTCACATACAAAGTCATTCTTATGTGTGTTTTTCATAAGTTCCTATAAATCAATGTGATTATTCTTTTCACAGCTGTCCCTGGAGCACCAGATAAGCCAACAGTTAGCAGTGTGACTCGTAACTCCATGACTGTCAACTGGGAGGAGCCAGAATATGATGGAGGCTCCCCTGTGACCGGATACTGGCTAGAAATGAAAGACACCACTTCAAAGAGATGGAAGAGAGTAAACCGAGATCCTATCAAAGCCATGACTTTGGGTGTTTCTTATAAAGTGACTGGCCTTATTGAAGGTTCTGATTATCAATTCCGGGTGTATGCGATCAATGCTGCTGGTGTGGGTCCAGCAAGTCCACCATCAGACCCAGTGACTGCTAGAGATCCAATTGGTAAGCCTTGACACCATTTGTTTTCTTTTTCTTTTTTTTCCAAAGTGCCATGGTATTGTCACGAATACTAATGTATACTGGTTCTTTCCAGCCCCTCCTGGTCCTCCATTTCCCCAAGTCACAGACTGGACTAAATCATCTGCAGATTTGGAGTGGTCTCCCCCACTAAAAGATGGTGGATCCAAAGTAACTGGATACATCGTTGAATTTAAGGAAGAAGGAAAAGAAGAATGGGAAAAGGTAACTAACGCTTGGTATTACGGAGATGTACTATGAATAAACTGAAAATGTAGTGGTTATTCTGAATCGCATTAACTTCTATCTGTATCTTTTGAATTAAGAAATCATATTATAATCCAAATATCTGTTATATCAAAAATCTAATGAAAGTTAAGTCATGTTATTGTTAACTTATCTCTTGGTTATAAACCCTGAGAAAGTGAAATAAATGCATAGTACAGGTTTTTTTTCCAATCATTTGACAATAATTTTAAAACATGATTTCTTTTTTTTCTTTCTTTTTTTACTGTTCTTTTTTTTATTTTTTTATTTTTTTTAATTAAATCTTTATTGTTCAGATTATTACATTTGTTCCTCTTTTTTCCCCCCCATAACTCCCCTCCTCCCAGTTCCCACCCCACCCTCCGCCCTCACTCCCCACCCACTGTCCTCATCCATAGGTGCACGATTTTTGTCCAGTCTCTTCCCGCATCTCCCACACCCCTTTCCCCCCCAAGAATAATCAGTCCATTCCCTTTCTATGTCCCTGATTCTATTATAATCACCAGTTCATTCTGTTCATCAAATTATTTATTCACTTGATTCTTAGATTCACTTGTTGATAGATGCATATTTGTTGTTCATAATTTGTATCTTTACCTTTTTCTTCCTCTTCCTCTTCTTAAAGGATACCTTTCAGCATTTCATATAATCCTGGTTTGGTGGTGATGAACTCCTTTAGCTTTTCCTTATCTGTGAAGCTGATTTCTGATAAGATATTCCATTCAGTGCTTACCTGTAATATCTGATCCCTAAAACCTAAACTGGGAACAATTTTTCCAAAGGCAGTTAAATATGTCCTTGGTTATGCTTTAGAAAGCTATTAAAACAAGTAGCTACCAAATACTATTGTAATTATAAAATGTTTGTGATTTTTCCCTAGGCTAAAGATAAAGAAGTGAGAGGAACAAAACTTGTTGTGACAGGATTAAAAGAAGGAGCGTTCTACAGATTTAGAGTTAGAGCAGTCAACATTGCCGGCATTGGAGAGCCTGGAGAAGTCACAGATGCCATTGAAATGAAGGACCGAATTGGTAATTAATACTTCTATTATTTTTATATGTATTTCTGTTTTGGATTGAGAATGAACATCACATTTGTAAAATCACATTTGTTTTTCCAGTCTCACCTGATCTTCAGCTAGATGCCAGCGTCAAAGACAGAATTGTGGTCCATGCTGGAGGGGTGATCCGGATCATCGCCTATGTGTCTGGAAAACCTCCTCCAACCATCACATGGAGCATGAATGAAAGAGCATTACCTCAAGAAGCCACCATTGAGAGCACAGCCATTAGCTCATCCATGGTCATTAAGAATTGCCAGAGGAGCCACCAAGGTGTCTATTCTCTTCTTGCCAAAAACGCAGGGGGAGAAAGGAAGAAGACAATTATCGTGGATGTATTAGGTAAATACTTTCAATCTGTACATGCAACTTAAAGATCACATTTATTTTATCAACAACAAAGTTACGTTGCCCTAGCCAATTTTGCTCAGTGGATAGAGCGTTGTCCTGCAGACTGAAGGGTCCCAGGTTCGATTCTGGTCAATGGCACATGCCCAGGTTGCAGGCTCGATCCCCAGTAGGGGGCATGCAGGAGTCAGCCAATCAATGATCCTATCTCATCATTGATGTTTCTCTCTCTCTCCCTCTTCCTTACTCTCTGAAATAAATAAAAATATAATTTTTTTAAAAGGGCTATGTTAAAATAAAATTATGTTACAAATATTTTGGAAAGCAAGAAAAATCATCCAGCATCTCATTGACCACTACAGTATTAGCATTTTTTTAATTCCTCCTTGTTTCTTTATCCTATACATATTTTATATGGTTGTACTCCTACTGTAAAGTTTTATGTGTTGACTTTTTATATAACATGCTACCATAAGCATTTTCTATGCTATTATATAGTTTTCATAAAAGCAACAGTTTGCAAAGGTTGGCCATTTTCACATTATGGGACTGTTTCTTTATTTTCTAATTATCATAATACTGCAAAATCCCTTTGAAGGGTTTCTGTATTATTGAAGAGAAGCATCATATTTAATTATCAATATTGAATTTCTAGACATTGAATATAGAGTTGAACTCCCCAATGCTTTGTCATGCCTCTTGCTGGCTGCTTCATTCCAGTGATTTGTTCAGAAAATAAAGCCCTCCCACTCAGATCTCTCTCTCAGCATGTCTCCAGGAACAATCACACTCCAAACAGTTATTTTCACTTTTTGTGTGAAAATAACTAGTTCTCTATTGAACATAATTAATGTTATAAAAACATTATGGTTTCATTAATGAAAATGGTATAAGGAAAAATATCTTATTGGGCAATAATCCTACAAGATTTTAGATTAGTTTCAAGCTACTAAACACTCTTTTACCTAATGGCTATTATTTTACCTTGACCAACTGGTACACTCCCAGGTTAAATTTCAACCCTCTCAAAGGTCATTCTGAGATTTGGGACCTCCTGTGCTCCTCATCGATTCACTGGTGACCCAAAAAAAACCTCACTCCCCTTTGAAAATTGGACACAAAACAGTAGCTATGCTGTTACTCCTTTCTTATCCCGTCTCCCTCTGGGTGTCCTCCCAACAGCCCCTTCCTACAGTAACTGTTCCTTCAGCTTCTGCTGAAACCAGGACAAGCCATAACTGTTGTAAACCTACTTTGTCTAAAAATATGGTTGAAAATAGGTACCAGGGGAGGAAAAACAACTCAATTAATAAACACAAAATCTTATTTTCTTCATAACAACATTTGTGTCCCCTTTTTGAAAACAGAGGGTAACAAATATTGAGCCGTATAGTTCATTGAAAGCAAACAACTAGAATGCTTTTCCTCTTATTTCCAGATGTGCCAGGTCCTGTTGGAACCCCATTCCTGCCTGACAACCTGACCAATGACTCCTGCAAACTGACGTGGTTTTCTCCAGAAGACGATGGAGGCTCTCCAATCACCAATTATGTCATTCAGAAACGGGAAGCTGACCGCAGAGCATGGACCCCGGTGACATACACAGTCACCCGACAAAATGCTACTGTCCAGGGTCTCATTCAAGGAAAAGCCTACTTTTTCCGAATTGCAGCTGAAAATAGCATTGGCATAGGCCCTTTTGTTGAAACACCACATGAAATTGTCATCAGAGATCCAATAAGTACGTACAGTTTCAAACAATTTCATTCTTAATTACTTCTTCACTCAATTACTAATTTAAAAAAAAACTACAGTGACAAAATATGCATATAAATGCCAAACATTTTATTCATTTGGCAAGCATTCATTAAGTTAATACGCAATATCAGACCCTGGTAGTATTTGAATGTGGTTGTGAAAAAGATTATGGGAATATATCTGATTCTTCAAATCCTTCCATGTTTACTACACTGGTTGTTTTTAAGTCGCCACTTAGTGGCATAAATATGAAGTGTTTTCCTAATTCTAAAACTACCAAGTCTGGGAACTTCTATTTCCTCATCTGTCAGAGGAAATTAGATTGTATTAGGTCCTTTTTGGCGCTAATGATTCTATGATGAGATCTCTTTTGTTACTTATCAAAGCAGATAGTTTAAGGTTTAAATGCAATCCTCAGAAAGTATTCTTTACTACATTCTTAACATGACAGCTTTTTCACTGTAATGCCATCCTTACACTTACAGCTGTACCAGAGCGTCCTGAAAACCTGGAAGTTAAAGAAGTCACTAAAAATTCTGTTTCTTTGACTTGGAATCCTCCAAAGTATGATGGTGGATCCGAAATTATTAACTATGTCCTAGAAAGCCGTCTCATTGGAACTGATAAATTCCACAAAGTTACACAGGACAACTTGCTTAGCAGAAAATACACTGTTAAAGGCTTAAAAGAAGGTGATACGTATGAGTACCGTGTCAGTGCTGTCAATATTGTTGGACAAGGCAAGCCATCATTTTGCACCAAGCCAATCACTTGCAAGGATGAGCTGGGTATGTGTCTAATGCAGCTTTATAGTTTGAAAACATGTACCTTTATAGATTTATCATAAAACATCAGTAATACTGACTTGATTTTGTAATTGTACATTTTAGCTCCTCCAACACTTGAACTTGACTTCAGAGATAAGATCACAGTTCGAGTTGGCGAAGCTTTTGCCCTCACTGGCCATTACTCAGGCAAGCCAAAGCCTAAGGTTACTTGGTTCAAAGATGATGCTGATGTGGTAGAAGATGATCGCATACATATAAAGACCACGCCAACAACACTTGCCCTAGAGAAGACCAAGAGCAAACGTTCAGACACTGGCAAATACTGTGTGGTTGTGGAGAACAGTACAGGCTCTAGGAAAGGTTTCTGTCAAGTTAACGTGGTTGGTAAGTATTATTTAGCAAGACGAATAGATATTCTGTTCTTTCTAAAGCAGAAGTAGAAATACTTTGTGCTGTGATTTTTTTTTTTCTGCAGACCGCCCTGGACCACCAGTAGGACCGGTTATTTTTGATGAGGTGACCAAAGAGTACATGGTTATCTCTTGGAAGCCACCATTAGATGATGGAGGCAGTGAAATTACCAATTATATTATCGAGAAGAATGAGGTGGGCAAGGATATTTGGATGCCTGTGACATCTGCAAGTGCTAAACCAACATGCAAAGTTTCTAAACTGCTTGAAGGAAAAGATTATATTTTCCGGATACGCGCTGAAAATCTGTATGGAATAAGTGATCCTCTGGTGTCTGATTCAATGAAAGCGAAAGATCGTTTCAGTATGTACTACATTTCATTTTAGTGATTCAATGTTTGATATTGTTAATAGGAAAAATTAAATTTCTAACACATGTTTCTAATGTTTATGATAGGGGTTCCTTATGCACCTGACCAGCCAATTGTTACAGAAGTTACCAAAGACTCTGCATTAGTAACCTGGAACAAGCCAAATGATGGAGGAAAGCCCATAACAAACTACATCCTGGAAAAGAGGGAAACTATGTCTAAACGATGGGCTAGAGTTACCAAAGAGCCGATCCATCCATACACTAAATTCAGGGTTCCTGATCTTCTAGAAGGGTGTCAGTATGAATTCCGGGTTGCTGCAGAAAATGAAATTGGTATTGGAGACCCAAGCCCACCATCCAAACCAGTCTTTGCCAAAGATCCAATTGGTATAGTATTAAAGCATTCATTTAGTTTTCATATTATCCAATGTTGTTTTCAGGTATATTATTATTCTTTTTTTTTCCTTCTATTATATAGCTAAACCAAGTCCACCTGTTAATCCTGAAGCAATAGATACAACATGTAATTCAGTTGACCTAACTTGGCAGCCACCACGTCGCGATGGTGGGAGCAAGATTCTGGGTTATATCGTTGAGTACCAGAAAGTTGGAGATGAAGAGTGGAGAAGAGCCAATCATACTCCTGAGTCATGTCCTGAAACTACATATAAAGTCACTGGTCTTCGAGATGGTCAAACGTACAAGTTCAGAGTACTAGCAGTCAATGAAGCTGGTGAATCAGATCCAGCTCATGTTCCTGAGCCTGTACTAGTAAAAGATAGACTTGGTGAGTAAAATGTTCTCAGCTTTCTTTGCAAGGAAGATAGGTGTGTCAATGTATACACTTATTTGTAAAATTCATTAACAAATCAAACCTGAAAGTACTATTTTCTTTATTCAAGAACCCCCTGAGTTGATTCTTGATGCCAACATGGCGAGAGAACAACATATAAAGGTTGGTGATACTCTAAGACTTAGTGCCATCATCAAAGGAGTGCCATTCCCAAAAGTAACTTGGAAAAAAGAAGACAGAGAGGCTCCAACTAAAGCAAGAATTGATGTTACTCCAGTTGGTAGCAAGCTTGAAATTCGTAACGCTGCCCATGAGGATGGTGGAATTTATTCCTTAACAGTGGAGAATCCAGCTGGTTCAAAAACTGTCTCCGTAAAAGTGCTTGTATTAGGTAAGAATTTTAATACTTAGGATGTTTTTTATGTAAAAACAAGTTAAAAGTAAATTGTGATATATTTTGAGCTCTTATCTGTATTAAATCACCTATAACTGCATGGCCTAACACTTTTCAGATAAGCCTGGGCCACCTCGAGATCTGGAAGTCAGTGAAATCAGGAAAGATTCTTGCTACCTTACTTGGAAGGAACCGCTGGATGATGGTGGTTCTGTTGTTACAAATTATGTGGTTGAGAGGAGAGATGTTGCAGGCGCCCAGTGGTCACCTCTCTCAACTACGTCAAAGAAAAAGAGCCACTGGGCTAAACACCTTAATGAAGGCAATCAGTATCTCTTCCGAGTAGCTGCTGAGAACCAGTATGGACGTGGTCCTTTTGTTGAAACACCTAAACCCATCAAGGCTGTGGATCCTCTACGTAAGTTGCTTTCTCAAAATACAAAATATTATGTGACCATCTTTGAGAATATTCTTTATTCATCATAACTTCTTCTTTTGAAAAGATCCCCCCGGGCCACCCAAGGACCTACACCATGTAGATGTTGACAAGACTGAAGTCTCCCTGGTTTGGAATAAGCCAGATCGTGATGGTGGTTCTCCAATCACTGGATATTTGGTGGAATATCAAGAAGAAGGAACCAAAGACTGGATTAAGTTCAAGACTGTGCCAGATTTAGAGTGTGTTGTTACTGGACTACAACAAGGAAAGATCTACAAATTCCGTGTAAAAGCTGAAAATATCGTGGGTCTTAGTCTCCCTGACACAACTATTCCAATAGAATGTCAGGAAAAATTAGGTAATTTTTGGATTGGCATTATTATTTTGTTTCTTTTTAAAATTATGCCTATTTCTTTTAAAAAATCTAATTTCTTTGTGTTTACTTTTTAGTGCCTCCATCTGTGGAGCTGGATGTGAAATTAATTGAAGGCCTTGTGGTAAAAGCTGGAACGACAGTCAGATTCCCAGCCATTATAAGAGGTGTACCCTTTCCTACTGCAAAGTGGACAAGTGATGGGAGTGAGATTAAAACCGATGAACATTACACAGTTGAAACTGACAATTTCTCATCTGTACTTACCATTAAGAACTGCTTAAGGAGAGACACTGGGGAATATCAAATCACAGTTTCCAATGCAGCTGGCACCAAAACAGTAGCTGTACATCTTACTGTCCTTGATGTTCCTGGTCCACCAACAGGTCCTATTGATATTCTGGATATTAGCCCTGAGCATATGACTATCTCCTGGAAGCCACCCAGGGATGATGGAGGAAGCCCTGTGATAAATTATATCGTTGAGAAAAAAGATACAAGAAAAGATACGTGGGGTGTTGTCTCTTCAGGAAGCAGTAAGACAAAGCTGAAAGTCCCACATCTGCAAAAGGGCTCTGAATATGTTTTCCGAGTTAGTGCAGAGAATAAGATGGGTGTTGGTCCTCCCCTTGACTCCACACCTACTGTTGCTAAACATAAGTTTAATCCTCCATCGCCTCCAGGTAAACCAGTGGTTACTGACATTACTGAAAACTCCGCAATGTTGTCCTGGACTCTGCCAAAATCTGATGGTGGCAGCCCAATAACTGGTTATTATGTAGAACGTCGAGAAATAACTGGCAAATGGGTGAGGGTCAACAAAACACCCATAGCGGACTTGAAGTTTAGAGTGACAGGACTCTATGAGGGAAATACATATGAGTTTAGAGTTTTTGCTGAAAATCTTGCAGGACTAAGCAATCCATCCCCAAGTTCTGACCCAATAAAAGCTTGCCGGCCCATCAAACCACCTGGACCACCTATTAATCCTAAACTGAAAGACAAGACGAAAGAAACAGCTGACTTGGTGTGGACAAAGCCTCTCAGTGATGGTGGTAGCCCCATTCTAGGCTATGTAGTGGAATGTCAGAAGGCTGGGACGACCCAGTGGAACAGGATTAATAAAGATGAACTCATTAGGCAATGTGCCTTTACAGTACCAGGACTAATTGAAGGAACTGAGTACAGATTCCGTATAAAGGCAGCTAATATTGTGGGAGAGGGAGAGCCAAGAGAACTGGCAGAATCTGTGATTGCAAAAGACATCCTTCATCCTCCAGAAGTAGAACTTGATGTTACTTGTCGTGATGTTATTACCGTTAGAGTGGGCCAAACTATCCATATTCTTGCTCGAGTCAAAGGCAGACCTGAACCAGACATAACTTGGTCCAAGGAAGGCAAAGTACTGGTCCGTGAAAAGCGGGTTGACATCATTCAAGATCTACCTCGTGTTGAATTACAAATTAAAGAAGCTGTTAGAGCTGATCACGGCAAATATATCATCTCCGCTAAGAACAGCAGCGGACATGCCCAAGGTTCCGCTATTGTTAATGTCCTTGACAGACCCGGACCTTGCCAGAATTTAAGGGTTAGCCATGTAAACAAAGAGAACTGTACAGTTTCTTGGGAAAACCCACTAGATAATGGTGGCTCAGAGATAACCAATTTCATAGTGGAATCTCGCAAACCAAACCAGAAAGGCTGGTCAATCGTTGCTTCAGATGTCACTAAGCGATTAATCAAGGCGAACCTTTTAGCCAACAATGAATACTACTTCCGAGTTTGCGCAGAGAATAAAGTAGGTGTTGGGCCAACCATTGAAACAAAAACTCCAATTCTGGCTATTAACCCTATTGATAGACCAGGTGAGCCTGAAAACCTCCACATTGCAGATAAAGGAAAGACATTTGTCTATCTAAAGTGGCGGCGGCCTGATTATGATGGTGGCAGCCCAAATCTATCATATCATGTTGAGAGGAGACTGAAGGGTTCTGCTGACTGGGAAAGAGTACACAAAGGAAGCATAAAAGAAACCCACTTCATGGTTGACAAATGTGTTGAAAACCAGATTTATGAGTTCAGAGTACAAACAAAAAATGAAGGTGGAGAAAGTGACTGGGTAAAGACAGAGGAAGTTGTTGTGAAGGAAGATTTACAGAAACCAGTACTTGATCTGAAGTTAAGTGGTGTATTAACTGTTAAAGCAGGGGATACCATTAGACTTGAGGCGGGTGTTAGAGGCAAACCATTTCCAGAAGTTTCGTGGACCAAGGACAAAGATGCTACAGACTTAACAAGATCACCAAGGGTCAAGATTGATACCAGTGCTGATTCATCTAAATTTTCTCTTACTAAAGCAAAGCGAAGTGATGGTGGTAAATATGTAATTACAGCAACTAACACAGCTGGCAGTTTTGTGGCCTACGCCACTGTCAATGTTTTAGATAAGCCTGGTCCTGTAAGAAATCTGAAAATTTCTGATGTGTCCAGTGATAGGTGTACTATTCGCTGGGATCCACCAGAGGATGATGGTGGCTGTGAAATCCAAAATTATATTCTAGAAAAATGTGAGAGCAAACGCATGGTTTGGTCTACCTATTCTGCTGCTGTCTTAACACCCAGTGCTACAGTAACACGTCTCATAGAAGGAAATGAATATATTTTCAGAGTCCGTGCAGAAAATAAAATAGGCACAGGGCCTCCAACAGAAAGTAAACCAGTCATTGCAAAAACCAAATTTGATAGACCTGGTCGCCCTGATCCCCCAGATGTCACTAAAGTAAGCAAAGAAGAAATGACTGTGGTTTGGAGTCCACCTGAATATGATGGTGGAAAGTCCATCACAGGATACTTTTTGGAGAAAAAGGAAAAACATTCAATACGTTGGGTCCCTGTTAACAAGAGTGCAATCCCTGAGAGACGTTTGAAAGTACAGAATCTCTTCCCAGGACATGAATATCAGTTCCGTGTCAAGGCAGAAAATGAAATTGGAATTGGAGAACCATCTTTGCCATCAAAACCAGTGGTGGCAAAAGACCCCATAGGTATGATATTTTTTCTTTTTCTGATACTATACCAGCTCTTAATCTCAAGTACAGAGTGGTTAGAAAAATAAATTAAATCTGTAACTTCAAAACTTTATTTTATCCAACATTTTTCAAAGTAGATCTCTTACCAAATCACCTGAAGTATACGAACAATGGTAGATCCTAATTTTATGAAAAAAAAATAAGGACTCAGTACTTGAGATATTGAAAAGCCTATTTTTGAGAATAGACTATATAAAATTATGGATTAAAATATCCTAGTAGTAGTTAACCATGCATAAATTTATTCTTACATAATTTATTTTCAGAACCACCTGGTCCACCAACCAATCTCAAAGTTGTTGATACAACCAAAAATTCCATAACTCTTGGATGGGGAAAACCAGTGTATGATGGTGGTGCACCAATAATTGGCTATGTTGTGGAAATGAGACCAAAGAAAGAAGATGCATCACCCGATGAAGGATGGAAAAGGTGCAATGCTGCAGCTCAGCTTATTCGCATGGAATTCACTGCTACCAGTTTAGACGAAAACCAGGAATATGAGTTCAGGGTGTGTGCCCAAAACCAAGTTGGCATTGGGCGCCCTGCAGAACTAAAGGATGCCATTAAACCTAAAGAAATCTTAGGTGAGGTCCTATATTTTCATTTCATTCATTCATCTTCACTTCTCACACCATTTCCCCACATTCTGTGAATTTTGCTAATGGCTTTCATGTCATTTGCAGAATCTCCGGAGATTGATTTGGATGCCAGCATGAGGAAACTGGTCACAGTGAGAGCAGGATGCCCGATTCGCCTGTTTGCCATAGTGAGAGGGCGACCAGCCCCTAAAGTCACTTGGAGAAAAGTGGGTATTGATAACGTGGTCAGAAAAGGACAAGTTGATCTTGTCGATACGATGGCCTTCCTTGTCATCCCCAATTCTACTCGTGATGACTCAGGAAAATATTCCTTGACAGTTGTGAACTCAGCAGGAGAAAAGGCCGTGTTCGTGAACGTCAGAGTATTAGGTGGGTTACTAACAAGCTTCTTCCTCCTCTTCAAAAAGGCATCTGTCAGTGGAGAGGCTGGGGAGACATGTATATGTGATGCTCTGGTTCTTTACAGATACTCCCGGACCTGTGTCTGATTTGAAAGTTTCGGATGTCACCAAAACATCATGTCACATTTCCTGGGCCCCTCCTGAGAATGATGGTGGGAGCCAGGTGACACATTATATTGTGGAGAAACGTGATGCAGAGAGAAAGACGTGGTCAACAGTTACCCCTGAAGTTAAGAAACTGAGCTTCCAAGTTACCAATCTTGTCCCTGGAAATGAATATTTCTTCAGAGTAACTGCTGTCAATGAGTATGGCCCCGGCGTTCCTACAGATGTCCCCAAACCAGTGCTTGCATCAGATCCCCTAAGTAAGCAATATCCTTTCTTCCTCTTTTTAACTCCAGTCCCCTACGTTAGCAAGGTCAAGATACTGAAACATTTTGATCTACTACTGAAAGAGCATTAATTTGTAGAAACCCAAACAATACAAATAAATATCCAACTCACTCCTTAACTCATCTTGTACTATTTATTTTCAACATACCCACCAGTTTCCATGTACTTTGAAGCAAGTGTCATACTAAACACTTAAGTATATAAACAAACGGATTTGATTAGGTTACCTGGACAGCTTCTAAATCACGTTTTTCTCCTAGGTGAGCCGGATCCACCAAGGAAACTGGAAGTTACTGAAATGACCAAGAACAGCGCTACGTTAGCTTGGTTACCTCCCCTGCGGGATGGAGGAGCTAAAATCGATGGCTATATCATAAGTTACAGAGAGGAAGAGCAGCCTGCAGATCGCTGGACAGAATACTCAGTGGTTAAAGATCTCAGCCTTGTCGTCACTGGCCTCAAGGAAGGAAAGAAGTACAAATTTAGAGTAGTGGCCAGAAATTCTGTTGGAGTCAGTTTGCCAAGAGAAGCAGAAGGCGTGTATGAAGCCAAAGAACAGCTGTGTAAGTAGTCATTGTCTCATCTTTATCCTGTGAGAAAATGTATTAGAATTTTCTTTTCACATGTAGACATCTTTCCCTGAGGAATATAGTTCCAGAAATACTTCACTAATAGTAGAAAACAGTGGTTTTGAAGCATTTGAGCCCATATACATTGTAAATAAACTATAATTCATGACACAGTACATATGTATGTATGTATGTATATAGAACATGGTATACACACACACACACACACACACACACAAACAAAAGAAGTTTCTTGAAGCAACACCTATCTTTCTTCTGTATGCTGGGCTCATATTTTCTATTCAATTCAATCTCATTCTTTTAAGAAAAATATTAGCTGTCATGCTAAATTTAATTGAACCCACTCATGAGTTGAAACCCACAATTTGAAACACACTAGTATAATTGCCCACCAGAGGAAACTAACCTCCCCACAAAATTAACATATTTTTATTTTCCTCTTAGTGCCACCAAAGATCCTTATGCCGGAGCAAATTACTATCAAAGCGGGGAAGAAACTTCGAATTGAGGCCCATGTGTATGGAAAGCCTCATCCAACCTGTAAATGGAAAAAAGGAGAAGATGATGTCGTCACATCCAGCCACCTGGTTGTGCATAAAACAGAGACTTCTTCTATTCTGATCATAAAAGATGTTACTAGGAAAGACAGTGGTTATTATAGCCTCACTGCAGAGAACAGCTCTGGGACAGACACTCAGAAAATCAAAGTTATCGTCATGGGTAAGTTAAGTGTTAGCCAAACGGACGTCGAAATATGAAGATCAAAAATATTTCTCCTATCAAATTCCTGTTCTTATGTTTCTTTCCTCTTGGTTCATGCAGATGCTCCTGGGCCCCCTCAGCCTCCATTTGACATTTCTGACATAGACGCCGATGCTTGCTCCCTGTCATGGCATATCCCGCTGGAGGATGGAGGCAGTAACATCACCAATTACATAGTAGAGAAGTGTGATGTCAGCCGAGGTGATTGGGTGACAGCGCTAGCTTCGGTGACAAAAACTTCCTGCAGAATTGGAAAACTGATCCCAGGACAGGAGTATGTCTTCCGGGTCCGTGCTGAAAATCGATTTGGCATTTCAGAGCCTCTCACATCTCCAAAGATGTTGGCTAAGTTCCCATTTGGTATGTTTCTTTCGGGAAGAAAAAAATTATGTCTTCTTTCTAGTCTGTTTCTTAAGGGAGAAACTGACATGTCCCTTGTTTTCATCTCCAGATGTTCCTAGTGAACCAAAGAATGCACGAGTCACGAAAGTCAACAAAGACTGCATATTTGTGGCCTGGGACAGGCCAGACAGTGATGGAGGGAGCCCCATCACTGGTTACCTGATTGAACGCAAAGAAAGAAACAGTTTGCTGTGGGTGAAAGCTAATGATACTCCTGTCCGGTCAACTGAATACCCCTGTGTTGGCCTTATAGAAGGTCTTGAGTATTCATTCAGAATCTATGCCCTGAACAAAGCTGGATCCAGCCCACCCAGCAAACCAACAGAATATGTGACTGCAAGAATGCCAGTTGGTGAGTTTTTGGGTTTTTTTCTAAGTATTACAGGAGCACATTTAAATCTTAGAATCTCTGAAGACTACTATTTCCACTCAGGAATGTGTTCTGGGGGATAATGTGAAATATGGAACTTTAAAACTTTTGCCATTAAGAAAAATGCTGAGAATACCTCTTTTGGTTTTAGATCCTCCAGGAAAGCCTGAAGTTATCGATGTTTCCAAGAGTACTGTATCCCTCATCTGGGCTCGTCCAAAACATGACGGAGGCAGCAAAATTATTGGCTATTTCGTAGAAGCTTGCAAACTTCCTGGTGATAAGTGGGTACGGTGCAATACTACACCACACCAGATTCCCCAGGAAGAGTACACAGCTACTGGCTTAGAAGAGAATGCTCAGTATCAATTCAGAGCAATCGCCAAGACAGCAGTAAACATCAGCCAGCCTTCTGAACCTTCTGACCCAGTGACCATCCTCGCAGAAAATGGTAAGATTCTGTTGAGTATCAGAGGCAAAGGAGGACAGAACTCATAATGTCTATCTCTCCTAATAAAAAAGGAAATCTACATCTGTGGAGAAAAGAATAAAAATGATAGGTACTTTGTATACAGACATGAAAATTATATTATCGAGAATCCTAATCACATATTAAACTAAAAAAAGCAGTTAAACTAAAGGACCATATCCTTTTAACCAAAAACTTTCACAGAAATATGACCCGCAAAAAATGATGATAGTGAAAATTTCAGGATGTTGGCATTGTAAGTGATCTTTATTTTTTTCTTTATATTTTCACATGATCGAATTTCTACTTTAAACCTGCATTTCTTTTGTAATAAATATGTTAATTCTAAAAACTCTGTCTTGAAAGACACAGAGTATATGAATTTCCCACTTTTATTAATGACATAGAGCTTTGCATGTATTAAATCATTTTCTTTTCTTTTTTTCCAGTTCCTCCCAGGATAGAACTGGGTGTGGCTATGAAATCTTTGCTTACTGTCAAAGCTGGAACTAATGTCTGCCTGGATGCTACTGTTTTTGGAAAACCAATACCAACAGTGTCTTGGAAGAAGGATGACACACTGCTAAAACCAGCAGAAGGCATCAAAATGGCCCGGAAGCGGAACCTGTGCACCTTGGAGCTGTTCAGCGTGAACCGGAAGGACTCAGGAGACTATACCATTACTGCCGAAAATCCAAGTGGTTCCAAATCAGCCACCATTAAGCTTAAAGTGTTAGGTAACTAAAGCGCTTAACTGGAATCGCATGTTTTATTTTGGCTAATGTGATGCAACAGAATTTACAAAATAATAATGAGGGAAGATGCATATCCTGATGTGTATTTTGTAGTCATAGAATTATTCTCATCACGGAACAACAGCATTTTAGGGCTGAAAAGAGCATTCGAGATTACATATTTCAGTTACATAATTTCCCATGTGAGGAAATTATGGTTTTGAAAAATTAAGTGACTTCCAAGGTCATATGGGAGGTTAGTGACAATGCAAAGACTGCAGCCAGGTTTCCAGACCTCCATTCTACCCATTCCCCATTTCATGTGTGTTAGTGAAAGACTTCACTTTTCTCTCTTGTTCTTTCAGATAAACCAGGTCCTCCAGCATCTGTTAAAATCAATAAAATGTATTCAGACCGTGCAATGCTTTCTTGGGAACCTCCTCTTGAAGATGGAGGCTCAGAAATCACCAACTATATTGTTGACAAACGTGAAACAAGCAGACCCAACTGGGCCCAGGTCTCTGCGACTGTGCCCATCACCAGCTGCAGTGTGGAGAAACTGATAGAGGGCCACGAGTACCAGTTCCGAATCTGTGCCGAAAATAAATATGGAGTGGGCGATCCAATCTTAACTGAACCAGCAATTGCTAAAAACCCATATGGTAGGAACATTTTCCTGTGGCTTTTCATTTAACTTTTTAAGTATTACCTTTTAGAGGGGATATTAACTTTTCCACCACTCTCTGCAGACCCACCAGGACGCTGTGATCCTCCTGTCATTAGCAACATAACCAAAGATCACATGACTGTAAGCTGGAAACCACCAGCCGATGATGGCGGCTCATCCATCACCGGCTATTTGGTTGAGAAGCGAGAAACCCAGGCAGTTAATTGGACTAAGGTCAACAGGAAGCCTGTTATAGAAAGAACTATCAAAGCAACAGGTCTCCAAGAAGGCACCGAATACGAGTTTCGAGTTACAGCCATAAATAAGGCTGGCCCAGGCAAGCCCAGTGATGCATCCAAAGCTGTTTATGCTCGGGACCCTCTGTGTAAGTGTTCATGAAAAAGTCTCTTATCCTGTGTTGCAATCAACTTTAAACAACCAGGAGTGAGGTTTTAATGAAAAATTTTTATTATTATTATTTATCTTCAGATCCTCCTGGCCCACCAGCTTTTCCTAAAGTGTATGATACAACCCGTAGCTCTGTGAGTCTTTCTTGGGGCAAGCCAGCCTATGATGGTGGTAGCCCTATCATTGGTTA
Organism: Myotis nattereri; assembly: GCF_964212035.1. Lineage (NCBI taxonomy): Eukaryota > Metazoa > Chordata > Mammalia > Chiroptera > Vespertilionidae > Myotis > Myotis nattereri. The sequence goes on from NC_138082.1 coordinate 40,567,407, forward strand.
CCTCGTTGAAGCAAAACGAGCGGACTCTGTTAACTGGGTGAGGTGCAATTTACCAGATAAGCTGCAGAAAACCCGCTTTGAGGTCACCGGCCTGATGGAAAACGTAGAGTATCAGTTCCGCGTGTACGCCGTTAATAAGGTTGGCTACAGTGACCCCAGTGATGTGCCAGACAACCACTGTCCAAAGGACATCCTAAGTAAGTACTACCAGGAAGAATACATCGAGCTTTCTCATCGGTCATATTGTAAGGGGGCAGGGGACATGTGTAAACTCCCTTGTGTACATTTATTTGTTTATAGGCTTTGGAGTTGGTAATTCTAGGAATACATTTTTGGAGAGCTGGGTTGGTAATTTGTGGTATTGTGTAACAGGCCAAATGGAATGCAAAGTGATTTGTGGTTTTGAAAAGCTTTTCATACTTACATGAGAATGACATGTCTTCAAAAGAGTGTGGAATATAGGAATTTTATTCTGAGCATAAGGAGATTTTTTAACTAAGTAGTGAGCTATTATTCTTACAGTTTTTTACTTTCTCTTCTAACCTACCCTTTTCCATAAATATAGATTGGAAGGCTGTCTGTCTTAATTTTTCTATTCACTTCTGGTCCATAACCAATTCTTCCTTTATTTTTGATTACTTACTTCTCATCCCCTATGTACTTTTATTCCTACAATGAAATAAAGAGAGTTAGAGTCTATAACAGAGTGCTTTCAGTGAATATAGATAAGAAAAGTAAGAGTAGACAAGAGCTGAAAACCAGCCATTTACCTTTAATATGCAGAGTGTGAGAGTATGGAAGGTGTATGAGAAGATCCTCCAGGGAAAACTTGGATTAGCCTGTAGGATATTGGAAAATAGTAAGATCAACAATTGCTACTGAGTATTGAAACTGTTGACAAAAGTTTTGAGGATTAAATTAAGGATTTTTTTTTTTTTAAGAACAAGAAATCAGTTCTAGAAAAGAAACATATTTTAGGAGTGGTTAAGTCTAGTCTTTGGAAATATGTTTGACCCATTAAATTATTTAACTTTCTTCACTCCAAAATTAAACAGTTCCACCTGAGGGAGAACTGGATGCTGATTTGAGGAAGACAATTATATTACGTGCTGGCGTTACATTGAGACTATATGTACCAGTAAAAGGACGTCCACCTCCAAAGATCACTTGGTCTAAACCGGATGCCAATCTAAGAGAAAGGATTGGACTGGACATAAAGTCAACTGACTTTGACACTTTCTTGCGCTGTGAAAATGTGAACAAATATGATGCAGGAAAATATATCTTGACTCTGGAGAACAGCTGTGGTAAAAAGGAATATACCATTGTGGTGAAAGTGCTGGGTACGTTTGTTTGAAACAAAATCATACATGTTTAAAATGCAATTCTATACCTTTTTTACATATTTACTTCTTACTTACCATTTACCAGATACTCCCGGGCCACCTGTCAATGTGACTGTTAAGGAAATATCCAAAGATTCTGCTTATATTACTTGGGATCCTCCCATTATTGATGGTGGAAGCCCCATCATAAACTATGTGGTAGAAAAGCGTGACGCAGAGAGGAAGTCCTGGTCTACAGTGGCAACGGAGTGCCCCAAAACAAGCTTCAGGGTATCTAACTTGGAGGAGGGAAAGTCCTACTTCTTCAGGGTGTTTGCTGAAAATGAGTACGGCATTGGTGATCCCGGTGAAACACGCGATGCCGTCAAAGCTTCCGGTGAGCAGATGAGATGCTACCCTGTCACTTTGAGTGACATCTTACCTTGGTTATCTGGGGCTTAGGCTTACCGTTTCTCCTTCGCTTTAGAAACCCCGGGACCAGTTGTGGATCTGAAAGTGAGATCTGTAAATAAGTCATCTTGTACCATCGGCTGGAAAAAGCCTCGCAGCGATGGTGGAAGTAGGATTACCGGATATGTAGTCGATTTCCTAACTGACGAAAATAAGTGGCAACGAGTTATGCAAGCATTAAACTTACAGTACTTTGCAAAAGATTTGATTGAAGGGAAGGAATATACCTTCAGGGTGAGTGCTGAGAATGAAAATGGAGAAGGAACCCCGAGTGAAATCGTTGTCGTGGCAAAGGATGATGTTGGTAAGCCTTTTGCCCTGCACCTTCATTTTCTCTTTATTGTCAGCAAAAATACACTCTTGAGCCTTACTCAACTGACTTCTATATAAGTTCTTTACAAACCATAGCAATATAAAAAGTTAACTGCTGGTCTTAAAAATAAAAATTTATCTCTGCTGTTTCCCAGTGGCTCCTGACCTTGACTTAAAGGATCTACCTGATTTGTGCTACTTGGCCAAAGAAAACAGCAACTTCCGTCTTAAGATCCCCATAAAAGGCAAGCCAACCCCATCGGTGTCCTGGAAGAAAGGGGAAGACCCTCTAGCAACTGACACAAGAGTCAGTGTGGAGTCATCTGCAGTTAACACCACCCTTGTCGTACGCGACTGCCAAAAATCTGATGCCGGAAAATACACGATCACACTGAAAAATGTCGCTGGCACGAAGGAAGGAACTCTCTCTATAAAAGTTGTTGGCAAACCTGGCATCCCCACTGGGCCAATCAAATTTGATGAGGTCACAGCAGAAGCCATAACCTTAAAGTGGGGTCCTCCCAAAGACGACGGAGGCTCTGAAATCACCAACTATATCCTGGAGAAGAGAGACTCTGTAAACAACAAGTGGGTGACCTGTGCCTCGGCTGTCCAGAAAACCACCTTCAGAGTCACCAGGCTTCATGAGGGTATGGAGTACACCTTCAGGGTCAGTGCCGAAAACAAATACGGTGTAGGAGAGGGCCTGAAGTCGGAACCAATTGTCGCTAAACATCCTTTCGGTGAGTGTCTCAGTGTCAGGAAATATAAAGCAAAATGTGGTTTTGAAGAAGTTTCTTATTATAAATCTTCCATTGCCATATATTTTCCTAGATGTGCCCGATGCTCCCCCACCTCCCAATATTGTGGATGTCAGACATGACTCGGTAGCTCTAACCTGGACGGACCCCAGGAAAACCGGTGGCTCTCCAATTACAGGTGTTTATTTTGCTCTTATCCTCCAGCTTTCACATTAATGTTTCCTCCAAACCTTCCTCCCTGAAAACAAGTTGAATGTGTTTATATAGCACTGTCTGCCTTTGTGCACTTTCCTTTCAGTACATCATCATTCAATACATTAAGCATTAATTAAATGAATTCATTAAGCTAATGCTTAACTTCATTGGAACCCTCCTAATATAATAGTTTATAAAGAAAGGCTTTCTTAGTGATAATATCATTTTTTGTAAGTTAAAATTTTTCAACAAAAGGTACAATAAATAAATATGCATATTCCAAGAGAAAAAAAAATGGCATTATGCCTACATAATAAAAGTGTATATGTTAGGAGACATATGTAATACTTTAAACCAGGGGTGGGCAAACTTTTTGACTCAAGGGCCACAATGGGTTCTTAAACTGGACCGGAGGGCCGGAACAAAAGCATGGATGGAGTGTTTGTGTGAACTAATATAAATTCAAAGTAAACATCATTACATAAAAGTGTACGGTCTTTTTTTTTCTTTTTTAGTTTTATTCATTTCAAACGGGCCGGATCCGGCCCGCGGGCCGTAGTTTGCCCACGGCTGCTTTAAACAATAAAGAATTTAAATTTAAAAAAATAGTAAAAAACAAAAGTATAGATGTTAACAAGAATGATTATCTCACATATCCATATATAAGTTATTTGAGCAAAAACACATATAGTGTTTCAAAATCAGGCTACATTTGTAAGTTCTATCTGAATTGACACAGCACTGGGTCTCTTGTAGGGTATCATATCGAGTTCAAGGAAAGAAACAGCCTTTTGTGGAAGAGAGCGAACAAGACTCCTATTAGGATGAAAGACTTCAGAGTGACAGGATTAACTGAAGGTCTGGAATATGAGTTCCGAGTGATGGCAATCAATTTAGCAGGAGTAGGCAAGCCAAGCCTGCCATCAGAGCCTGTCGTGGCACTTGATCCCATTGGTAAGTCATTATATGAAGGAAAACCCAGGTGCATTTCTTTGCATGAAATAAACCACGTTGGTATTTGACTGTTTTCCCCCCATGTTTTAGATCCTCCTGGCAAGCCTGAGGTTATCAGTGTAACAAGGAACTCAGTGACTCTCATTTGGACTGAGCCCAAATACGATGGTGGTCATAAGCTGACTGGATACATAGTGGAGAAGCGGGACCTACCTTCCAAATCTTGGATGAAAGCGAACCATGTTAATGTCCCCGATTGTGTCTTTACTGTAACTGACCTTGTGGAAGGTGGAAAATATGAATTCAGAATTAGAGCAAAGAATACAGCAGGTGCTATCAGTGCCCCATCAGAAAGTACGGGAACCATTATTTGCAAGGATGAATATGGTAGGTCTGTTTTACTTTTTGTGCACATTAAAAACATCAACTTACGCCTCCTTCCTTTTCTGATGAAAATGTAATTTTTTTTTTCTTTGCAGAGGCACCAACCATTGTCCTTGATCCTACAATAAAAGATGGGCTAACAGTGAAAGCAGGAGAGACCATTGTTTTGAGCGCCATTAGCATTCTTGGCAAACCCCTTCCAAAGTCAAACTGGTCCAAGGCAGGAAAAGACATTAGACTATCAGATGTCGTTCAGATCACTTCCACCCCAACATCTTCCATGCTTGCTGTCAAGTATGCCACTAGAAAAGATGCGGGTGAATACACCATCACTGCTACCAATCCTTTTGGCACGAAGGAGGAACATGTGAAGGTAACAGTTCTTGACGTACCTGGTCCCCCAGGTCCCATTGAAATCAGTAATGTTTCTGCTGAAAAAGCAACACTCACATGGACACCTCCCTTGGAAGACGGCGGCTCACCAATTAAGTCCTATGTTCTGGAAAAGAGGGAAACCAGCCGACTCTTGTGGACAGTGGTTGCTGAAGATATTCAGTCTTGCAGGCACGTGGCCACCAAACTCATCCAAGGAAATGAGTACCTCTTCCGGGTCTCGGCTGTAAACCAGTATGGCAAAGGAGAACCGGTGGAGTCTGAACCTGTCAAAATGGTAGACAGATTTGGTAGGTACAGCATGTGAGGGAAGTGATGGGTAAATACTTAACGGCAGAGTTTAGGAAACAGGATTTCTCATAAATCTGCTTCCTTTTCAGGTCCCCCTGGCCCTCCTGAAAAACCAGAGGTATCAAATGTCACTAAAAACACTGCCACTGTCAGTTGGAAAAGACCAGCTGACGATGGTGGTAGTGAGATCACAGGATATCATGTGGAAAGGCGAGAAAAGAAAAGCTTGCGATGGGTGAGGGCAACAAAGACACCAGTCTCCGACCTCAGATGCAAAGTCACAGGACTCCAGGAAGGAAACACCTACGAGTTCCGCGTCAGTGCAGAAAACAGAGCAGGAATTGGTCCTCCTAGTGAGGCTTCAAATCTTGTTTTAATGAAAGATGCAGCATGTTAGTATTTACCTTTTCAACCCAGCTCATTTGAGGGTGCAAATATTTTATATAATTTAGCTAAAAGTCAAACTCCTAATACATATTTTGGTGTCTTGGTTTCCTTTCAGATCCTCCAGGACCACCTACAAATGCACGTGTCACTGATACTACGAAGAAATCTGCCTCTTTAGCATGGGGCAAGCCTCATTATGATGGTGGACTTGAAATCACTGGCTATATCGTAGAGCATCAAAAAGTAGGAGAGGAGGCCTGGATAAAAGATACCACAGGAACTGCCCTCAGAATCACTCAGTTTGTTGTCCCTGATCTTCAGACTAAAGAAAAATACAATTTTAGAATCAGTGCCATCAATGATGCAGGTGTTGGGGAGCCAGCAGTGGTTCCAGATGTTGAAATTGTAGAAAGGGAAATGGTTCCTGATTTCGAACTAGATGCTGAGCTTCGAAGAACACTTGTTGTTAGAGCAGGACTCAGTATTAGAATATTTGTGCCAATCAAAGGTCGTCCTGCTCCTGAAGTGACATGGACCAAAGATGATATCAACCTGAAAACCCGAGCAAACATTGAAAACACAGAGTCATTCACTCTTCTGATTATCCCAGAGTGCAACAGATATGACACCGGTAAATTTGTGATGACTATCGAAAACCCCGCCGGGAAGAAAAGTGGCTTTGTCAACGTCAGAGTCTTGGATACACCAGGACCCGTCCTTAACCTGAGGCCTACTGACATCACAAAGGACAGTGTCACCCTGCACTGGGACCTCCCTCTGGTGGATGGGGGCTCACGTATAACAAACTATATTGTGGAGAAACGAGAAGCAACACGGAAATCTTACACCACGGTCACCACTAAGTGCCATAAGTGCACATATAAAGTTACCGGCTTGACCGAAGGATGTGAATACTTCTTCAGAGTGATGGCTGAGAATGAATACGGAATTGGTGTCCCCACAGAAACAACAGAACCTGTGAAAGCCTCCGAAGCACCTTTACCTCCAGAAAGTCTGAACATCATGGACATAACCAAGAGCACAGTCAGCCTGGCATGGCCCAAACCAAAACACGATGGGGGCAGTAAGATCACTGGCTATGTGATTGAGGCCCAGAGGAAAGGCTCGGACCAGTGGACCCACATTACAACCGTGAAAGGGTTAGAATGTGTGGTGAGGAATCTCACTGAAGGCGAAGAATACACCTTCCAAGTGATGGCAGTGAACAGTGCAGGGCGAAGTGCCCCTAGAGAAAGCAGACCTGTCATTGTCAAGGAGCAGACAATGCTCCCAGAATTGGATCTCCGTGGCATTTATCAGAAATTAGTCATTGCCAGAGCTGGTGACAACATCAAAGTAGAAATTCCAGTGCTTGGTCGACCAAAGCCCACCGTGACATGGAAAAAAGGAGACCAGATTCTTAAACAGACACAGAGAGTTAATTTTGAAAATACAGCAACTTCAACCATCTTAAATATCAACGAGTGTGTAAGAAGTGATAGTGGACCCTACCCATTAACTGCAAAGAACATTGTAGGAGAGGTTGGTGATGTCATCACCATTCAAGTCCATGATATTCCAGGACCACCTACTGGCCCAATCAAATTCGATGAAGTTTCATCTGATTTTGTAACCTTCTCTTGGGACCCACCTGAGAACGATGGAGGGGTACCAATAAGCAACTATGTAATAGAAATGCGACAGACTGACAGTACTACATGGACTGAACTAGCAAGCACTGTTATTCGCACTACCTATAAAGCCACCCGCCTTACTACCGGAGTGGAATATCAATTCCGGGTAAGAGCTCAGAATAGATACGGAGTTGGACCAGGCATCACATCAGCATCAGTAGTTGCCAATTATCCATTTAAGGTTCCTGGGCCTCCTGGTACCCCTCAGGTAACTGCAGTTACCAAGGACTCAATGACAATTAGCTGGCATGAACCTCTCTCTGATGGTGGAAGCCCCATTTTAGGATATCACATTGAAAGAAAAGAACGAAATGGTATACTCTGGCAGAATGTGAGCAAAGCATTAGTACCAGGCAACATTTTCAAATCAACTGGACTTACAGATGGTATTGCTTATGAGTTCCGAGTGATTGCAGAAAACATGGCAGGCAAAAGCAAGCCAAGCAAGCCATCTGAGCCCATGCTTGCTTTGGATCCCATCGACCCACCTGGGAAACCAGTTCCTCTGAATATTACTAGACACACCGTGACACTTAAATGGGCTAAGCCAGAATATACTGGAGGCTTTAAAATTACTAGTTATATAGTTGAAAAGAGAGACCTCCCTAATGGACGGTGGCTGAAGGCCAACTTCAGCAACATTTTGGAGAATGAATTTACAGTCAGTGGCCTAACAGAAGATGCTGCATATGAATTCCGCGTGATTGCCAAAAATGCTGCTGGTGCTATTAGTCCACCATCTGAGCCATCAGATGCTATCACGTGCAGGGATGACATTGAAGCACCAAGGATCATGGTGGATATTAAATTTAAGGACACAATTATACTAAAAGCAGGTGAAGCATTCAAGCTGGAAGCTGATGTTTCAGGTCGCCCTCCTCCAACAATGGAATGGACCAAAGATGGAAAGGAGCTGGAAGGCACAGGGAAATTAGAAATAAAAATTTTAGATTTCTCTACTAATCTGGTAAACAAGGATTCATTAAGAAGGGATGGTGGTGCCTATACCCTTACAGCAACTAATCCTGGGGGTTTTGCCAAACATATTTTCAATGTCAAAGTTCTTGATAGACCAGGCCCACCGGAAGGACCCTTAGTTGTATCTGATGTGACATCAGAAAAATGTGTATTGTCCTGGTTGCCTCCACGGGATGATGGAGGTGCCAAAATTGATCATTATGTGGTTCAGAAACGTGAAACCAGCAGATTGGCATGGACAAATGTAGCCGCAGAAGTCCAAGTAACAAAACTAAAGGTTACTAAACTTTTGAAAGGCAATGAATACATCTTCCGCGTTATGGCAGTAAATAAATATGGAGTCGGAGAGCCACTGGAATCAGAGCCTGTGCTTGCAGTGGATCCTTATGGACCCCCTGATCCACCCAAAAACCCTGAAGTCACAACTATTACTAAAGATTCAATGGTTGTCTGCTGGGGACATCCTGACTCTGATGGTGGAAGCGAAATCATAAACTATATTGTGGAACGGCGTGATAAAGCTGGGCAACGCTGGGTGAAATGCAACAAAAAAACTGTTACCGATTTAAGATTTAAAGTGTCTGGACTGACCGAAGGACATGAATATGAGTTCAGGATTATGGCTGAGAATGCTGCTGGAATTAGTGCACCAAGCTCTACCAGTCCATTTTATAAGGCTTGTGATGCTGTGTTTAAACCTGGCCCACCAGGTAACCCACGTGTCCTAGATTCAAGCAGATCATCCATCTCAATTGCTTGGAATAAACCCATCTATGATGGCGGCTCCGAAATCACCGGGTATATGGTTGAGATTGCCCTTCCAGAGGAAGATGAATGGCAGATTGTCACTCCGCCAGCTGGTCTCAAGGCAACTTCTTACACCATCACCAATCTCATAGAGAATCAGGAGTATAAAATCCGGATCTATGCCATGAATTCTGAAGGAATTGGAGAACCTGCACTTGTTCCCGGAACTCCAAAGGCTGAAGACAGGTTGCTGCCTCCAGAGATTGAACTGGATGCTGACCTGCGCAAAGTTGTTACTATAAGAGCTTGTTGTACCCTGAGACTTTTTGTTCCAATCAAAGGCAGGCCTGCGCCTGAGGTGAAGTGGAGCCGGGAACATGGAGAATCACTGGATAAAGCTAGCATTGATTCCACCAGCTCTTACACCCTGCTTGTTGTTGGAAATGTTAACAGATTCGACAGCGGCAAATACATACTAACTATAGAAAACAGCTCAGGCAGCAAATCTGCATTTGTCAATGTTAGAGTGCTGGATACACCAGGCCCTCCACAGGATCTGAAGGTAAAGGAGGTCACTAAGACATCTGTCACACTGACATGGGAGCCTCCTCTCCTTGATGGAGGTTCCAAAATAAAGAACTACATTGTTGAAAAGCGGGAGTCAACAAGAAAAGCATATTCAACTGTTGCAACAAATTGCCACAAGACTTCCTGGAAGGTAGACCAGCTTCAAGAAGGCTGTAGTTACTATTTCAGGGTTCTTGCTGAAAATGAATATGGCATCGGGCTGCCTGCTGAAACTGCAGAATCTGTGAAAGCATCAGAACGACCTCTTCCTCCAGGAAAAATAACTTTGGTGGATGTCACAAGAAACAGCGTGTCGCTTTCTTGGGAGAAACCAGAGCATGATGGAGGCAGCCGAATTCTAGGCTATATTGTAGAGATGCAGAGCAAAGGTAGTGACAAATGGGTCACGTGTGCCACAGTCAAAGTCACTGAAGCCACTATAACTGGATTAATTCAGGGTGAAGAATACTCTTTCCGTGTTTCAGCTCAGAATGAAAAGGGCATCAGTGATCCTAGACAACTGAGTGTGCCAGTAATTGCCAAAGATCTTGTCATTCCACCAGCCTTCAAACTCCTCTTCAATACTTTCACTGTACTGGCAGGTGAAGACCTAAAAGTTGATGTTCCATTCATTGGACGCCCTCCACCAGCTGTAACCTGGCTTAAAGATGAGGTGCCACTGAAGCAGACAACTAGAGTAAATGCAGAGAGCACAGAAAATAATTCATTATTGACAATAAAGGAAGCCTGCCGCGAAGATGTTGGACATTACACGGTTAAACTGACAAACTCAGCTGGTGAAGCTACTGAAATTCTTAATGTTGTTGTTCTTGACAAACCAGGGCCTCCGACTGGACCAGTTAAAATAGATGAAGTGACGGCTGATAGTATTACTCTTTCCTGGGGCCCACCTAAATATGATGGTGGAAGTTCTATCAATAATTACATTGTAGAAAAACGGGACACTTCCACCACCACCTGGCAAATTGTGTCAGCTACTGTTGCAAGGACAACAATAAAAGCTTGCAGATTAAAGACTGGATGTGAATATCAGTTTAGGATTGCAGCTGAAAACAGATATGGAAAGAGCACCTACCTCAATTCAGAGCCTATTGTAGCCCAGTATCCATTCAAAGTTCCTGGTCCTCCTGGCACACCATTTGTAACACTCTCCTCCAAGGACAGCATGGAAGTACGATGGAACGAGCCAGTCAATGATGGAGGTAGCAAAGTCATTGGCTATCATCTAGAACGCAAGGAAAGAAATAGCATCCTCTGGGTTAAGTTGAATAAAACGCCTATTCCTCAAACCAAGTTTAAAACAACTGGCCTCGAGGAAGGCATTGAATATGAATTTAGAGTCTCTGCAGAGAACATCGTGGGCATTGGCAAGCCAAGCAAAGTGTCAGAATGCTACGTAGCTCGTGACCCATGTGATCCACCAGGGCGGCCAGAGGCAATCATTGTCACACGGAATTCTGTGACTCTTCAGTGGAAGAAACCCACCTATGATGGTGGAAGCAAGATCACTGGTTATATTGTTGAGAAGAAAGAACTACCTGAGGGCCGTTGGATGAAAGCCAGTTTTACAAATGTCATTGACACTCAGTTTGAAGTAACTGGCCTGGTGGAAGATCATAGGTATGAGTTCCGGGTTATAGCCCGAAATGCTGCGGGAGTGTTGAGCGAGCCATCAGAAAGCACAGGAGCAATAACAGCAAGAGATGAGGTAGACCCACCACGAATAAGTATGGATCCCAAATACAAAGAAACAATTGTGGTCCATGCTGGTGAATTCTTCAAGATTGATGCAGATGTTCATGGCAAACCAATACCAACTACTCAGTGGCTAAAAGGTGATCAGGAGCTATCAAATACAGCTCGACTAGAAATAAAGAGCACTGACTTTGCCACCAGTCTCAGTGTAAAGGATGCAGTACGCGTTGACAGTGGAAATTACATACTGAAGGCCAAAAATGTTGCAGGCGAGAGATCAGTTACTGTAAATGTCAAAGTTCTTGATAAACCAGGGCCACCTGAAGGACCTGTTGTTATAACAGGAGTGACAGCAGAAAAATGCACACTGGCTTGGAAACCCCCACTACAGGATGGTGGGAGTGATATCATAAATTATATTGTGGAAAGGAGAGAAACCAGCCGCTTAGTTTGGACTGTGGTTGATGCCAATGTGCAAACTCTCAGCTGCAAGGTGACTAAGCTTCTTGAAGGCAATGAATATATGTTCCGTATAATGGCTGTAAACAAATACGGTGTTGGCGAACCTCTTGAATCTGAGCCAGTAATTGCTAAGAATCCATTTGTAGTACCAGATGCACCAAAGGCTCCAGAAATCACGGCAGTGACCAAGGACTCAATGATTGTTGTATGGGAAAGGCCAGCATCTGATGGTGGCAGTGAAATTCTTGGATATGTTCTTGAAAAACGAGATAAAGAGGGCATCCGGTGGACAAGATGCCACAAACGCTTGATCGGGGAATTGCGCTTGAGGGTAACTGGACTCATAGAAAATCACAGTTATGAATTCAGAGTGTCAGCTGAGAATGCTGCTGGACTTAGTGAACCAAGCCCACCTTCCGCTTACCAAAAGGCTTGTGATCCTATTTATAAACCAGGGCCTCCAAACAATCCAAAAGTCACAGATATTACCAGGTCTTCTGTCTTCCTTTCTTGGAGCAAACCAATATACGATGGTGGCTGTGAAATTCAAGGATACATTGTGGAACAGTGTGATGTGAGTGACGGTGAATGGACAATGTGCACTCCGCCAACTGGAATCAATAAGACAAACTTAGAAGTAGAGAAGCTGTTGGAAAAGCATGAGTACAACTTCCGCATCTGTGCTGTTAATAAAGCTGGAGTTGGAGAACATGCTGATGTCCCTGGACCTATTCTAGTCGAAGAAAAATTGGAAGCACCAGACATTGATCTTGACCTAGAACTAAGGAAAATTATAAATATAAGGGCAGGTGGCTCCTTAAGGTTATTTGTTCCTATTAAAGGTCGTCCTACACCAGAAGTGAAATGGGGGAAAATGGATGGTGAAATCCGAGATGCTGCTATAATTGATGTCACTAGCAGTTTCACCTCTCTTGTTCTTGACAATGTCAACCGATATGATAGTGGAAAATATACACTCACCTTAGAAAACAGCAGTGGAACAAAGTCTGCCTTTGTTACTGTGAGAGTCCTAGACACACCAAGTCCACCTGTAAACCTGAAAGTCACAGATATCACCAAGGACTCAGTATCAATTACATGGGAACCTCCTCTGCTGGATGGTGGCTCCAAAATAAAAAATTACATTGTTGAGAAACGCGAAGCCACAAGAAAATCATATGCTGCAGTTGTAACAAATTGCCATAAGAATTCTTGGAAAATTGATCAACTCCAAGAAGGTTGCAGTTATTACTTTAGAGTCACAGCTGAAAATGAGTATGGTATTGGCCTTCCTGCCCGCACTGCTGATCCAATTAAGGTTGCAGAAGTCCCACAACCTCCAGGAAAAATAACTGTGGATGATGTCACCAGAAACAGTGTCTCCTTGAGTTGGACAAAGCCTGAACATGATGGTGGCAGTAAAATAATTCAGTATATTGTGGAAATGCAAGCTAAACACAGTGAGAAATGGTCAGAGTGTGCACGAGTCAAGTCCCTTGAAGCAGTAGTTTCCAACCTAACTCAGGGAGAAGAATATCTTTTTAGAGTTGTTGCTGTAAATGAAAAGGGAAGAAGTGATCCTAGGTCCCTTGCAGTTCCAATAGTTGCCAAAGATCTGGTCATTGAGCCAGATGTAAGACCTGCATTCAATAATTATAGTGTACAGGTTGGACAAGATTTGAAAATAGAAGTGCCAATTTCTGGACGTCCTAAGCCAACCATTACATGGACTAAAGATGGTGCTCCACTGAAGCAGACTACAAGAATCAATGTTACAGATTCACTTGACCTCACTGTACTCAGTATTAAAGAAACTCATAAGGATGATGGTGGACATTATGGAATCACAGTTGCTAATATTGTTGGTCAGAAAACAGCATCCATTGAAATTATAACTCTAGATAAACCTGATCCTCCACAAGGACCTGTTAAATTTGATGAAGTCAGTGCCGAAAGTATTACATTATCTTGGAACCCTCCATTATATACCGGGGGTTGCCAGATCACCAACTACATTGTTCAGAAAAGAGATACAACCACCACGGTATGGGATGTTGTTTCTGCTACTGTTGCCAGAACTACACTCAAAGTAACCAAACTGAAAACTGGTACGGAATACCAATTCAGAATATTTGCTGAAAACAGATATGGACAAAGCTTTGGCTTGGATTCTAGTCCAATTGTAGCTCAATATCCCTACAAAGAACCTGGCCCTCCAGGCACACCATTTGTCACAGCCATTTCCAAAGAGTCCATGGTTGTACAGTGGCATGAGCCAATCAATAATGGTGGAAGCCCAGTTATAGGTTACCACCTTGAAAGAAAGGAAAGAAATAGTATTTTGTGGACAAAAGTCAACAAAACTATTATTCATGACACCCAGTTTAAAGCAGTCAATCTTGAAGAAGGCATTGAATATGAATTCAGAGTTTATGCTGAAAATATTGTTGGTGTAGGCAAAGCAAGCAAGAATTCTGAATGCTATGTAGCCAGAGATCCCTGTGACCCACCAGGAACCCCAGAAGCAATAATTGTTAAAAGAAATGAGATCACTTTACAATGGACCAAACCCGTATATGATGGTGGAAGTATGATTACAGGTTACATTGTAGAAAAACGTGATTTGCCTGAGGGTCGTTGGATGAAAGCTAGTTTCACAAATGTCATTGAAACTCAATTTACTGTGTCAGGCCTTACTGAAGATCAAAGATATGAATTCAGAGTCATTGCAAAGAATGCAGCTGGTACAGTAAGTAAACCCTCTGACAGTACTGGACCAATAACTGCCAAGGATGAGGTTGAACTCCCACGAATTTCAATGGATCCAAAATTCAGAGACACAATTGTGGTAAATGCCGGAGAAACATTCAGGCTTGAGGCTGATGTCCGTGGAAAGCCCCTGCCTACCATTGAGTGGTTAAGAGGAGATAAAGAAGTTGAAGAATCTGCTAGATGTGAAATAAAAAACACAGATTTCAAGGCTTTACTTATTATAAAAGATGCCATTAGAATTGATGGTGGACAGTATATTTTAAGAGCTTCCAATGTTGCAGGTTCTAAGTCATTCCCGGTAAATGTGAAAGTGTTAGATAGGCCGGGACCTCCAGAAGGACCAGTTCAGGTTACTGGAGTCACTGCTGAAAAATGCACTTTAACATGGTCTCCACCGCTACAAGATGGTGGCAGTGACATTTCTCACTATGTTGTTGAAAAGAGAGAAACCAGTCGGCTTGCCTGGACTGTTGTTGCTTCCCAAGTTGTGACCAACTCTCTGAAAGTAACCAAACTCTTAGAAGGAAATGAATATATTTTCCGTATAATGGCTGTCAACAAATATGGTGTTGGAGAGCCTTTGGAATCTGCACCAGTACTGATGAAAAATCCATTTGTGCTCCCTGGACCACCAAAAAGCCTGGAAGTCACGAACATTGCCAAGGACTCCATGACTGTCTGTTGGAACCGTCCAGATAGTGATGGTGGAAGTGAGATTATTGGTTACATCGTAGAGAAAAGAGACAGAAGTGGCATTAGGTGGATAAAATGTAATAAACGCCGCATTACAGATTTGCGTCTAAGAGTAACAGGATTAACAGAAGATCATGAGTATGAATTCCGAGTCTCTGCAGAAAATGCTGCTGGAGTTGGAGAACCAAGTCCAGCGACAGTTTATTATAAGGCTTGTGATCCTGTGTTTAAACCTGGCCCACCCACCAATGCACACACTGTAGACACCACTAAAAATTCAATTACAGTTGCCTGGGGTAAACCCATCTATGATGGTGGCAGTGAGATCCTGGGATATGTAGTAGAAATCTGTAAAGCAGACGAAGAAGAATGGCAAATAATTACTCCACCAACTGGCCTGAAAGCCACTCGATTTGAAATTTCAAAACTCATTGAACACCAAGAGTATAAAATACGAGTCTGTGCCCTCAATAAAGTCGGCTTAGGTGAGGCTACATCTGTTCCTGGTACTGTGAAACCAGAAGATAAACTTGAAGCACCTGAACTTGACCTTGATTCTGAATTAAGGAAAGGGATTGTTGTAAGAGCTGGTGGGTCTGCCAGAATTCACATTCCATTCAAAGGCCGTCCAACACCTGAGATCACTTGGTCTCGAGAGGAAGGAGAATTCACAGATAAGGTTCAAATTGAAAAGGGTGTAAACTATACCCATCTATCAATAGATAACTGTGATAGAAATGATGCTGGAAAATATATTCTCAAGCTGGAAAACAGCAGTGGATCTAAATCTGCTTTTGTGACTGTGAAAGTTCTGGATACCCCAGGACCACCACAGAACTTGACAGTCAAAGAAGTGAAAAAAGACTCTGTCATCTTGGTGTGGGAACCACCCATCATTGATGGAGGTGCAAAGATCAAGAACTATGTTATTGACAAACGTGAGTCAACCAGAAAAGCGTATGCTAATGTGAGCAATAAATGCAGCAAAACAAGCTTTAAAGTCGAGAATCTTACAGAAGGATCCATTTATTACTTTAGAGTTATGGCTGAAAATGAATTTGGAGTTGGTGTTCCAGTAGAAACTGTCGATGCTGTGAAAGCTGCTGAACCTCCTTCCCCACCAGGAAAGGTTACACTCACTGATGTGTCTCAGACCAGTGCGTCACTTATGTGGGAGAAACCTGAACATGATGGTGGTAGCAGAATCCTGGGGTATGTTGTTGAAATGCAGCCCAAGGGAACTGAAAAATGGAGTGTTGTGGCTGAATCCAAAGTCTGTAATGCAGTTGTTACTGGTTTGAGTTCTGGACAAGAGTATCAGTTCCGTGTCAAGGCTTACAATGAGAAAGGAAAAAGTGATCCAAGAGTGCTTGGTGTTCCAGTCATAGCCAAGGACTTGACTATACAGCCTAGTCTTAGGTTGCCATTCAACACATATACTGTCCAAGCTGGAGAAGATCTTAAAATCGAAATTCCAGTTATTGGCCGACCAAGACCTAAAATTTCATGGATCAAAGATGGGGAGACTCTTAAACAGACAACAAGAGTAAATATTGAGGAAACAGCTACTTCAACTATTTTGCACATTAAAGAAAGTAACAAAGATGACTTTGGAAAATACACCATAACAGCAACAAACAGTGCAGGTGAGGCAACAGAAAATCTCAGCGTTATCGTCTTGGAAAAGCCTGGACCTCCAGTTGGACCTGTTCGGTTTGATGAAGTTAGTGCAGACTTTGTGGTCATATCTTGGGAACCTCCAGCCTATACTGGTGGCTGCCAAATAAGCAACTACATTGTAGAAAAGCGCGATACAACCACTACCACTTGGCAAATGGTATCAGCAACAGTTGCAAGAACAACAATTAAAATAAGCAAACTGAGAACAGGCACAGAATACCAGTTTAGAATTTTTGCTGAAAACAGGTATGGAAAAAGTACCCCTCTGGATTCTAAACCAGTTGTTGTACAATATCCATTTAAAGTACCTGGACCACCTGGAACTCCTTTTGTGACATCCATCTCAAAAGATCAAATGCTTGTTCGGTGGCATGAGCCAGTTAATGATGGAGGTAGCAAAGTTATTGGCTACCATCTTGAACAGAAAGAGAAGAACAGCATTTTATGGATCAAATTAAATAAGAGTCCCATTCAAGATACCAAATTCAAAACAACTGGGCTTGATGAAGGCCTTGAGTATGAGTTCAAAGTTTCTGCTGAAAATATTGTTGGCATCGGTAAGCCTAGCAAAGTGTCC
Organism: Myotis nattereri; assembly: GCF_964212035.1. Lineage (NCBI taxonomy): Eukaryota > Metazoa > Chordata > Mammalia > Chiroptera > Vespertilionidae > Myotis > Myotis nattereri. The sequence continues at coordinate 40,584,766 of NC_138082.1, forward strand.
GAATGTTTTGTTGCTCGTGATCCATGTGACCCACCTGGTCGCCCTGAAGCCATTGTTATTACAAGAAACAGTGTCACACTAACATGGAAGAAACCTGCCTATGATGGTGGTAGCAAAATAACAGGTTACATTGTAGAGAAGAAAGACCTACCTGATGGCCGTTGGATGAAAGCCAGCTTTACCAATGTATTAGAAACTGAATTTACAGTGAGTGGACTTGTAGAAGACCAAAGATATGAATTTAGAGTAATTGCAAGAAATGCAGCTGGCAACTTTAGTGAACCATCTGAAAGCACGGGTGCCATCACTGCAAGAGATGAAATTGATGCACCAAATGCCTCATTGGATCCAAAATATAGAGATGTCATCATTGTTCACGCAGGAGAGACTTTTGTCCTTGAAGCTGATATCCGCGGCAAACCTATACCTGATATTGTTTGGTTAAAAGATGGAAAAGAGCTTGAAGAAACAGCGGCTAGGATGGAAATCAAATCTACTCTTCAGAAAACAACTCTCATTGTCAAAGACTGCATACGTACTGATGGAGGACAATACATTCTGAAACTGAGCAATGTAGGTGGTACAAAGTCTATACCAATCACTGTAAAGGTACTTGACAGGCCAGGGCCTCCTGAAGGGCCTCTCAAAGTTTCTGGGGTTACTGCTGAAAAATGCTACCTGGCATGGAACCCACCTTTACAAGACGGCGGTGCTAATATTTCACATTACATCATTGAAAAGAGAGAGACAAGCAGACTTTCCTGGACCCAGGTTTCAACTGAGGTACAGGCTCTTAACTACAAAGTCACCAAACTTCTTCCTGGTAATGAGTACATTTTCCGGGTCATGGCTGTTAATAAGTATGGCATAGGAGAGCCCTTGGAATCTGAGCCTGTCATAGCCTGTAATCCTTACAAACCACCAGGTCCTCCTTCACCACCTGAAGTCTCAGCAATCACCAAAGATTCTATGGTGGTAACATGGACACGCCCAGTGGATGATGGAGGTGCTGAAATTGAGGGTTATATTCTTGAAAAACGAGATAAGGAAGGCATCAGATGGATCAAGTGTAACAAGAAAACACTAACAGACCTCCGAATGAGGGTAACTGGCCTCACCCAAGGTCATTCCTATGAATTCAGAGTTGCAGCTGAAAATGCAGCTGGTGTGGGTGAACCTAGTGAGCCATCTGTTTTCTATCGTGCATGTGATGCTTTGTACCCACCAGGTCCACCAAGTAACCCAAAAGTGACAGACACTTCCAGGTCCTCTGTCTCCCTCGCATGGAATAAGCCAATTTACGATGGTGGTGCACCTGTTAAGGGCTATGTTATTGAAGTCAAAGAAGCCACTGCTGATGAATGGACCACTTGCACTCCACCAACAGGATTACAAGGAAAGCAGTTCACTGTGACTGAGCTTAAAGAAAATACTGAATATAATTTCCGTATTTGTGCCATCAATTCTGAAGGTGTAGGTGAACCTGCAACTATACCTGGTTCAGTTGTTGCTCAAGATCGGCTAGAGCCACCAGAAATAGAACTTGATGCTGATCTCAGGAAGGTGGTCATTCTCCGGGCAAGCACTACTTTACGCTTATTTGTCACTATCAAAGGTCGACCGGAACCTGAAGTTAAATGGGAAAAGGCTGATGCCGTCCTCACTGAGAGGGCCCAGATTGAGGTGACCAGTTCATATACAATGTTGGTCATTGATAATGTTACCAGATTTGACAGTGGCCGGTATAATCTGACACTAGAAAATAACAGTGGCTCCAAAACAGCTTTTGTTAATGTCAGAGTTCTTGACTCACCAAGTGCCCCGGTGAATCTGACTGTCAGAGAAGTGAAGAAAGACTCAGTGACGTTGTCTTGGGAACCACCACTTATTGATGGAGGAGCTAAGATTACAAACTACATCGTCGAAAAACGAGAAGCTACAAGGAAAGCATATGCTACCATGACAAACAATTGCACTAAGAACACTTTTAAAATTGAAAATCTACAAGAAGGATGTTCTTACTACTTCCGAGTCTTGGCATCCAATGAATATGGGATTGGTTTGCCAGCTGAAACAACTGAACCCATCAAAGCTTCTGAACCACCCCTCCCACCTGGAAGAGTAACTCTTGTTGATGTGACTCGTAACACAGCTACCATTAAGTGGGAAAAACCAGAAAGTGACGGTGGCAGCAAAATTACTGGTTATGTAGTTGAAATGCAGACTAAAGGGAGTGAGAAATGGAGCACTTGCACACAAGTGAAGACTCTAGAAGCAACTATATCTGGCCTAACTACAGGAGAAGAGTATGTCTTCAGGGTAGCTGCAGTTAATGAAAAAGGAAGAAGTGATTCAAGACAACTTGGAGTGCCAGTAATTGCAAGGGATATTGAAATAGAGCCTTCAGTTGAGCTTCCTTTCAATACTTTCAATGTAAAGGCTAGAGACCAACTTAAGATTGATATTCCATTCAAAGGAAGACCCCAACCTACTATAAGCTGGAAAAAAGATGACCAGATTCTTAAGGAGACAACCAGAGTCAATGTTACTTCTTCAAAGACTGTAACATCACTGTCTATTAAGGAAGCTTCAAGGGAAGATGTTGGAACTTACGAATTATGTGTTTCAAACAGTGCTGGATCCATCACAGTTCCTATTACAGTAATTGTCCTTGACAAACCAGGACCTCCAGGACCTATACACATTGATGAGGTTAGCTGTGACAATATAACTATTTCTTGGAGTCCTCCAGAATATGATGGTGGCTGCCAAATTAGCAATTATATTGTTGAAAAGAGAGAAACTACTTCCACAACATGGCATGTAGTTTCACAAACAGTTGTAAGAACATCCATTAAAATAGTGCGTCTGACAACAGGAAGTGAGTATCAGTTCCGTGTTTGTGCAGAAAACCGCTATGGAAAGAGCTCCTACAGTGAATCTTCAGTTGTTGTTGCAGAGTATCCATTCAGTCCCCCAGGGCCTCCTGGTACGCCTAAAGTTGTGCATGCCACAAAATCTACCATGATGGTCAGCTGGCAAGTACCAGTTAATGATGGAGGAAGTCAAGTAATTGGATATCACCTTGAGTATAAAGAAAGAAGCAGCATTCTTTGGTCAAAAGCAAATAAAATTCTCATCCCCAATACTCAAATGAAAGTCTCTGGCCTTGATGAAGGACTGATGTATGAGTACCGTGTATATGCTGTGAATATTGCTGGAATCGGTAAATGCAGTAAAGCTTGTGAACCAGTTCCTGCACGAGATCCCTGTGACCCTCCTGGACAACCTGAAGTCACAAATATCACAAGAAAATCCGTGTCACTTAAATGGTCTAAACCACGTTATGATGGTGGCGCTAAGATCACAGGATACATTATTGAACGTAGAGAACTACCAGATGGCCGGTGGCTGAAGTGCAATTTTACTAACGTACAAGAAACATACTTTGAAGTCACTGAACTTACTGAAGATCAGCGTTATGAATTCCGGGTTTTTGCAAGGAATGCTGCTGACTCAGTTAGTGAACCCTCTGAATCCACTGGACCTATTACAGTTAAAGATGATGTTGAGGCTCCAAGAATTATGATGGATGTCAAGTTCCGAGATGTTATTGTTGTCAAAGCTGGAGAAGTCCTTAAGATAAATGCTGACATTGCAGGGCGACCTCTGCCAGTAGTTTCCTGGACCAAGGATGGTATAGAAATTGAAGAAAGAGCAAGAATAGAAATTGTCTCAACGGACTATAATACTTTGTTAACAGTGAAAGACTGTGTCAGACGAGACACTGGGCAGTATGTACTAACACTGAAGAATGTTGCAGGAACTCGGTCCATGGCAGTTAATTGCAAAGTACTTGATAAGCCCGGCCCACCAGCAGGACCGATTGAGATAAATGGCCTCACCTCTGAAAAATGCTCTCTTTCCTGGGGACCTCCTCAAGAAGATGGCGGTGCAAGTATCGACCATTACATTGTAGAAAAACGTGAAACAAGCCGCCTTGCATGGACAATTTGTGAAGGAGAGTTAAAGACAACATCCTGTAAAATAACCAAATTACTCAAAGGCAATGAATACATCTTTAGAGTAACAGGTGTTAATAAATATGGTGTTGGTGAGCCCCTAGAGAGCGTGGCTGTAAAGGCCCTAGACCCATTTACAGTCCCAAGTCCTCCCACATCTTTGGAAATTACATCTGTGACCAAAGAGTTCATGACACTTTGCTGGTCGAGACCTGAGAGTGATGGCGGGAGTGAGATCTCTGGATATATCATTGAAAGGCGAGAGAAAAGTGGTCTACGATGGGTGCGTGTAAACAAAAAACCAGTTTATGATTTGAGAGTGAAAGCAACAGGACTCCGGGAAGGATGTGAATATGAGTATAGGGTTTTTGCAGAAAACGCTGCTGGCCTAAGCCTTCCAAGTGAAGCCTCTCCCTTAATTCGGGCAGAAGATCCAGTGTTCTTACCATCTCCTCCATCCAAACCGAAAGTTGTAGACTCTGGCAAGACAAATATAACTATTAGCTGGGTTAAGCCTTTATTTGATGGTGGGGCCCCAATAACTGGATACACTGTAGAATACAAAACATCCGATGAAACTGACTGGACAGTTGCCATTCAGAGCTTAAGAGGCACCGAATATACAATAAATGGACTAACAACAGGAGCCGAATATATTTTCAGAGTAAGATCTGTCAATAAGGTGGGTGCTAGTGATCCCAGTGATAGTTCTGATCCCCAGATAGCAAAAGAAAGAGAAGAAGAACCTGTATTTGATCTTGACAGTGAAATGAAGAAGACCTTGATTGTCAAGGCTGGTGCCTCATTCACCATGACTGTGCCTTTCCGAGGAAGACCAGTACCCAATGTCTCCTGGAGTAAACCAGACACTGACCTCCGCATTCGAGCTTACATTGATTCCACAGACTCTCGTACCTCACTTACTATCGAAAATGCCAACCGAAATGATTCTGGAAAATACACATTAACAATTCAGAATCATTTGAATGCTGCTTCACTGACCTTAGTTGTCAAAGTTTTAGATTCTCCTGGTCCTCCAGCCAATATTTCTGTACATGATGTCACCAAAGAATCTGCTGTGTTATCCTGGGATGTGCCTGAAAATGATGGTGGAGCACCGGTGAAGAATTACCACATAGAAAAACGTGAGGCCAGTAAGAAAGCATGGGTCTCTGTAACCAACAATTGTAACCGCCTCTCCTACAAAGTTACCAACCTGCAAGAAGGGGCGATCTACTACTTCCGAGTCTTTGGAGAAAATGAGTTTGGTGTTGGTGCACCAGCTGAAACACAGGAAGGAGTAAAAATAACAGGTATGTTTTACGAACAAAGAAAATCTGCAAATTCATATTAATTTTCCTAGAATAGTGTGAATCATTCTAATTGCTATTTAATGTTAAATGTTTTTGGTTCACACCTCAAACAATTCATACGATGGCACAAAATGAAATCTCTAATAGAGAAAAATTGTATTGATAAAAATATAAGTAGAAAGTAATATAGCTAGAACTGGATAATGTATGTTAAATTTAAGCACAATTGAATTTGACTATGTATATAGCATAGGTGCGCAGAAATTACATGATGAAGTTTCTTACAAGATTGTTCATATTTTTCAATGTTATACTCATGATTAACCTATGATAAATTTTAGCTTTCATCTGTCATATGACACTTAATTTGAATTTGAATGCTATGACATGTAATGAATGGCAAAAGCTCAGAAGCCAAACTGGTCATATAAAAAGTAAGAAAGGCTCTAATCAGAGTAGATATATGGCCTTCATTTAAAATTTTTTCTCTTGACAATGCAGGAAGAATATACATGGATTAAAATGTTATAATAATCTTCCCTTTCCTTTGATATTTTGCTTTCTTAGAAAAACCAAGCCCACCTGAAAAACTTGGAGTAACAAGTGTATCCAAAGATAGTGTTTCCCTGGCCTGGTTGAAGCCAGAACACGATGGTGGAAGCAGAATTGTACACTATCTTGTTGAAGCACTAGAAAAAGGACAGAAAAATTGGGTGAAATGTGCCGTGGTAAAGTCAACTCATCACGTTGTTTCTAGTCTGAGGGAAAACTCTGAATACTTTTTCCGGGTGTTTGCTGAAAACCAAGCTGGTTTGAGTGACCCGAGAGAGCTGCTTCTTCCTGTTCTTGTTAAGGAGCAACTAGGTATGTCTAGTTTTATGTAGAAGAAAAATTTGAAATTATGTGCATGGATCTGAGTTCATCGTTAGAAATGTGTTTTCATCTTCATCTGCCATACTCTTCTTTTTTAGAACCACCTGAAATTGATATGAAGAATTTCCCAAGTCAGACTGTATATGTTAGAGCTGGTTCAAACCTTAAAGTTGACATTCCAATTTCTGGAAAACCATTGCCCAAAGTGACCTTATCAAGAGATGGTGTACCCCTGAAGGCAACCATGAGATTTAATACTGAAGTTACTGCTGAGAACCTAACCATTAATCTGAAAGAAAGCGCTGCTGCTGATGCTGGAAGATACGAGATCACAGCTGCCAACTCCAGTGGAACAACCAAAGCTTTTATTAACATCATTGTGCTAGACAGGCCTGGTCCCCCAACTGGCCCTGTTGTTATTAGTGATATAACTGAAGAAAGTGTGACTCTCAAATGGGAGCCACCTAAGTATGATGGCGGAAGTAATGTCACCAATTACATTGTACTTAAGAGAGAGACAAGTACAGCAGTATGGACTGAAGTGTCTGCCACAGTTGCAAGAACCATGATTAAAGTCATGAAATTGACCAAAGGAGAAGAATACCAATTCCGCATCAAGGCAGAAAACCGCTTTGGAATCAGTGATCATATAGATTCAGCTTATGTGGTTGTCAAACTACCCTACAGTAAGTTGTCAATTTTGGCAAAGATCCCAGGTTTTCGCTTACATAAATGTTTTAAATTCCTATATTAACTTACGGCATGTATCTCTTTTGTAGCAACACCTGGACCACCATCTACACCATGGATCAATAATGTTACTCGAGAAAGCATCACCGTGGGCTGGCATGAACCAGTGTCCAATGGAGGCAATGCAGTTATAGGCTATCACCTGGAAATGAAAGACAGAAACAGTATTTTATGGCAAAAAGTCAACAAAATGGTCATCCGCACAACTCACTTCAAAGTCACAACGATCAGTGCTGGACTTATTTATGAATTCAGAGTGTATGCAGAAAACGCTGCTGGTATTGGAAAACCAAGCCACCCGTCTGAGCCAGTCCTAGCCATAGATGCCTGTGGTATGTTATTTGATAAGAAAGATGCTTCTGATAACTAAAAATGCAAATCTTGTTTCTGCAAAGCAAAATAATGTTGGCATAGTGCTTGCTGCTGATCTGCTTTCTCTTGTTACCACAGAACCACCAAGAAATATCCGTATCACTGATATTTCAAAGAATTCTGTCAACCTTTCATGGCAACCACCAGCTTTCGATGGAGGAAGCAAGATTACAGGCTATATTGTTGAAAGACGAGATCTTCCGGATGGCAGGTGGACCAAAGCCAGCTTCACCAATGTCATTGAGACTCAATTCACTGTCTCTGGCTTGACTCAGAATTCGCAGTATGAATTCCGTGTCTTTGCTAGAAATGCTGTTGGTTCCATCAGCAATCCGTCCGAGGTGGTGGGCCCCGTTACATGCATCGATACTTATGGTAAGCATTTTCAGCACTTTGAATCCCAACAGCAGTTAACTCAATAGTTACCCTTAATCCATTTGGTCTTAATCTATAGAATAATTTTTAGTATACACTTTAGTTTGATTTTTAGAAGACATTAGCTGGCAGTCTTAGGAAGAACCGGCTGGGAGTCTAAGGAAAATTCCTTAAGCTCCCCAGGCCTCTTGACTTAATTGTAAAACAGGAGATTTGGACTACAGAATATCTAAAGGCCTTTCCAACTTCAACCTTTTATGATTCTTTGGCTGTATGAGTTGGTGCTTTCACTCTTCTTTTTAAAAACATCAGACTCAATAATGAAGACCATGGCTGAGTACCCAGAAAATATTCTTCTTAAATAAGTGAAAAACTAAACAGAGGTGTTCACGGTAGTATTAGCAGCAACTAATATTTGGCTACTTTCCATGAATGCTCCCCCTTAGTTCTAACAGCCCTAAGATTAGCCCAATTTACAGAAAAGAAACTGAGGTTTCAAGTGCTTATGTAACTTCTCCAAAATCAAACAGCTCATTAGTGATAGAGTGGGAATTCAAACAAACTCCTGAACTCTCTGTACATTGTTGTCAGTCCAAAATATACATACATGACCATTCTGGAAAATAAGTAGTATGTTCAACTCAACAGTGGTTTAAAACTGAAAATTTCATTAGAGTTAGGCATCCTGTGATAGTTTTTCTAAGTTTCCCATTTTCAAGGAGGAGCATCTATAGTGTCCACTCTCATCCTCATGCTGAGAATCCCAGAGCTGCTCTTTATGAGTCAGGCTTTGTGGACACTGAATCAGTACTTGTGAGACCAAGAAGCAGGTCAGATTTAGTTCTATTTCTCTAAACTTCTGTCTATGGCCATACCACCCTGAACGTGTCCAAACTCATCTGACGTCGGAAGCTAAGCAGGGTCGGGCCTGGTTAGTATTGCACTAGCTTGTGTGATTCAGTTGTTTGGAATGTCCTCCTGTACACCAAAAGGTTGTAGGTTAGCTTCCTGGTCAGGGCACATACCCTTGTTTCAGGTTCAATCCCTGACAAGGTATTGAAGGCAAGGTAACCAATTGATCCAATCAATGTTTCTCTCTCACATCAATATTTCTCTCTCTCTCCCTCTGCTCCCTCCCTCCCACTTCCCTCCTGCTTCTAAAATCAATTTAAAAAATAATAAAGGTGGATGGAAAAATTCTAAGAAGCATAGCAGAAAATCTATCCAGTGAAGCATGTAGCTCTTTGAGTAGAGAATTCAGACTTCAAGGGTCTGACATGAACCACCCACACCAATAAACTGAAAAGGGAAAATAAAAAGGATAGGAGGTAGTTAAAGAAAGAGAAAAGAGAACCTAGCATGAAAGAAAATGGATAATGCTTATCCTTCAATGATGTTCTCACTAGCATATCTCATTTCAACACTGGAATCAAACACCTAATAGATTTTTAAATATATTTCAAAGGCATTTAAGTCCCTGTGCAATTAATGTAGTGTCATTGGGGTACAGAACTTACTCTCAATCTTTCTTACCCACTTGGGATAGAAGAGGAGCTTGTAACATTTGAATGTTTAAAATAATGGCTAACTAGGATTAGAACTACTATGTGTGTCCATATATTTTTAAATAAAGGCCAATGGCTCACTTTAAAGTTATTACAATTATTTTTTTCATCTTTTTGACCTTTTAAATATTTATCATCTGTTTTTCCTGCAGGTGGACCTGTAATTGATTTACCTCTAGAATATACAGAAGTTGTCAAATACAGAGCAGGTACATCTGTGAAGCTCAGAGCTGGCATTTCTGGCAAACCTGAGCCGACAATTGAGTGGTATAAAGATGATAAAGAATTACAAACCAATGCACTGGTGTGTGTCGAAAATACCACTGACCTTGCGTCTATACTCATCAAAGATGCAAGTCGCCTTAATAGTGGAAGCTATGAATTAAAACTAAGGAATGCCATGGGCTCAGCCTCAGCCACCATCAGAGTACAGATCCTTGGTAGGTACTGAATAAAGGCCAACATCATATTTTGTTGGCCTGAAACTTAGTAATTTTAAGTAATAGCCTTTTAAAATGACTAACGTACTGTTTTGTTCTTCCATTGACAGACAAACCAGGACCACCAGGTGGACCAATTGAATTTAAGACTGTCACTGCTGAAAAGATGACCCTTCTCTGGCGGCCTCCAGAGGATGACGGTGGTGCCAAAATCACTCACTACATCGTGGAAAAGCGTGAAACAAGCCGCGTTGTGTGGTCTATGGTGTCTGAAAATCTCGAAGAGTGCATCATTACAACCACCAAAATTATCAAAGGAAATGAATACATCTTCCGGGTTCGAGCCGTGAACAAATACGGAATTGGTGATCCACTGGAATCTGATCCAGTGGTAGCAAAGAATGCATTTGGTGAGACATGATTTCATTAGAAAACTGAAATCCAATACTTAAAAGTATTCTAAAACTAAATATAAGCTAATCTGCTAGCTTGTAAATGCTTTCTTAGAATGACTTTGATTTTCTTTTGTATTATATCTCTTCTTATAATCATCCTCTTCACAAGGTGGAAAATATAACAAATGAAGCTAATATTCTTGGATAAGATTTGAAGATTGAAAAGTAGAATTTGTCATTAATGTCAATCCTTTGAGCTCATTTTCCTTTTCCTTTCTAAATAGTTACACCAGGGCCTCCAAGCATACCAGAGGTGACAAAGATAACCAAGAATGCAATGACTGTTGTCTGGAACAGACCAGTTGCAGATGGCGGGAATGAAATAAGTGGCTATTTCCTTGAGAAACGAGACAAGAAGAGTCTAGGATGGTTCAAAGTCCTAAAGGAGACTATCCGTGACACCAGACAGAAAGTGACAGGACTCACGGAAAACAGTGACTATCAATACCGAGTTTGTGCTGTAAACGCTGCTGGACAGGGTCCATTTTCGGAACCATCTGACTTCTACAAAGCTGCTGATCCTGTCGGTAAGTGCTCATAAATGCAGCATCTTCATCCATGTCTTTTTTGATGTCACTGAATTGTACATGATTATGTAACTACTATGTGAATGGCAATTCCAGATCCTCCAGGCCCACCAGCTAAGATAAGAATTTCAGATACAACTAAATCATCCATCACTCTTGCCTGGAGTAAACCTGTCTATGATGGGGGCAGTGCTGTTACTGGCTATGTTGTCGAGATGAGACAAGGAGAGGAAGAGGAATGGACTATTGTCTCTACCAAAGAAGAAGTCAGAACTACAGAATATGTGGTATCTAACCTGAAACCTGGAGTCAATTACTACTTCCAGGTGTCTGCTGTAAACTGTGCTGGGCAAGGAGAACCTATAGTAATGACTGAACCTGCACAAGCTAAAGATATACTTGGTATGTTCCTACTGGTATCATTGCATTTTTATTTTTTTTATTAGAGTATCTTCAGTAAATCATTTTCTTGCTTTAAAATTCATTGTATATGTCCATTTTATGTCTACAGAGGAACCAGAGATCAACCTAGATGTGGCTTTCAGAACCTCTATCATCGCCAAAGCGGGTGAAGATGTACAAGTATTTATTCCCTTTAAAGGCAGACCTCCACCTACTGTAACATGGAGAAAAGATGAGAAGAATCTTGGCAGTGATGTCAGATACAGCATTCAAAACACTGATTCATCTTCATTACTCATTATTCCTCAAGTGACTCGCAATGATACAGGAAAATATATTCTCACAATAGAAAATGGAGTTGGTGAACCCAAGTCTTCAACTGTGAGTGTCAAAGTGCTTGATACACCAGCCGCCTGCCAGAAACTACATATTAAACATGTTTCTCAAGGCACAGTCACTCTGTTCTGGGATCCTCCTCTCATTGATGGAGGATCGCCCATAATTAATTATGTCATTCAAAAGAGAGACGCCACCAAGAGAACATGGTCTGCAGTAACAAACAAATGTTCTAGTACATCCTTAAAGGTAACAGATTTGTCGGAGAAAACACCATTCTTCTTCAGAGTTCTTGCGGAAAATGAAATTGGAATTGGGGAACCCTGTGAAACCACAGAGCCAGTGAAGGCTGCTGAAGTACCAGCTCCTATACGTGATCTCTCAGTGAAAGATTCATCAAAGACATCTGTTACCCTGAGCTGGACCAAGCCTGACTTTGATGGTGGTAGTGTCATCACAGACTATGTTGTGGAAAGGAAAAGTAGTACAGAACAAACATGGTCACATGCTGGCATTAGTAAGACATGTGAAATTGAGGTTGGCCAACTTAAGGAACATTCAGTCCTGGAATTCAGAGTGTCTGCCAGAAATGAGAAAGGACTGAGTGATTCTGTCAGTATTGGGCCGATTACAGTGAAAGAACTTGTAATTACACCTGAAGTTGACCTGTCAGATATCCCTGGAGCACAAGTCACTGTGAGAATTGGGCATAACGTGCACCTCGAATTACCTTATAAAGGAAAACCCAAACCATCTATCAGTTGGATGAAAGACGGTTTGCCATTGAAAGAAAGTGAAAATGTCCGTTTCAGTAAAACTGAAAACAAAATTACTTTCAATATTAAGAATGCCAAAAAGGAGAATGGAGGGAAATACACAATTATTCTTGATAACGCGGTTTGTAGAAACTCATTTCCCATCACTGTCATCACACTTGGCCCACCATCAAAGCCAAAAGGGCCCATTAAATTTGATGAAATCAAAGCTGACAGTGTCATCATGTCATGGGATGTGCCCGAAGATGATGGAGGAGGAGAAATTACTTGTTACAGCATTGAGAAGCGAGAAGCTTCACAAACTAATTGGAAGATGGTGTGCTCAAGTGTTGCCAGGACGACTTTCAAAGTTCCTAATTTAGTCAAAGATTCTGAATACCAATTTAGAGTGAGGGCAGAAAACAGGTACGGAGTCAGCCAGCCACTTGTCTCTACCATTATTGTGGCAAAACACCAGTTCAGGATTCCTGGCCCCCCAGGAAAGCCAGTTATATACAATGTGACTTCTGATGGCATGTCACTAACTTGGGATGCTCCAGTTTATAATGGTGGTTCAGAAGTTACTGGATTCCATGTTGAAAAGAAAGAAAGAAATAGCATCCTCTGGCAAAGAGTGAATACATCACCAATATCTGGAAGAGAGTATAGAGCTACAGGACTAATAGAAGGCCTGGATTACCAGTTCCGTGTATTTGCTGAAAATTCTGCCGGCTTAAGCTCACCTAGTGACCCAAGCAAATTTACCTTAGCTGTTTCCCCAGTAGGTAAGTGATTGAATTTTATTCAAATATATTTAATTCGGCAACTGAATGTGTTGGTAACAAATAAATCAAACACTGCTTTTCTTCCACGTATCACCTCACCTTCTCTCATATATATCTATATAGATATATAGATATATCTATATAGATAGATATATGTATATTATCACTAAAGAACTGGTCAAGTAAAGAAAGAGGGATAATATCAAATCAGTCTGATAAAGTACTTTAAAGTTCTTTTTAAAGATTACAATACAAAAAATTGAAATTAATGGCTAAAATGAGCTTGTGAGATTTGTTCATTTTATTGTTCCTCCATTGATGATTAAGAGTTGATTACAGAAATAATGATGCATTTAATTTCCATATAATATTTTAGACCCACCTGGCACTCCTGACTACATTGACGTCACCCGAGAAACCATCACACTTAAATGGAACCCACCGTTGCGTGATGGAGGCAGTAAGATTGTGGCCTACAGCATTGAGAGACGGCAAGGGAGTGATCGTTGGGTTAGATGCAACTTTACTGATGTCTGCGAATGTCAGTACACAGTCACAGGACTGAGTCCTGGGGATCGATATGAATTCAGAATAATTGCAAGAAATGCCGTTGGAACTATAAGTCCTCCTTCACAGTCTTCTGGCTTTATCATGACAAGAGATGAAAATGGTAAGCATTTACAACTGATTTCCAATAAGGCTAAGAGCATTCACATTTTTAAAAAATACTTTTTGTTCCTTGGTCTATAAAATGGGAACAGGAACATCATTTCATACAGATTATCCAAGGTTGTTATGTGATGAATTAGATTGTCTACCTTTCAAATGAAGAAAAGAAAAAAAAATGTAATTGGTATCTATTCTTTTTACCATGTCTATTATTTCACTCCATTCCCATATAAATAGCATACAAGTGGAACTGCATTTTTAGCTTTGTAATTTCAGTCTTTTATAATAAATTTAAAAAGCTCTCAAGAATAACTGGCCATCTTTACTGAAGTTACTAGAATACAGCATACATCAGTAGCACAGTCATCAGCTTGCCTGAGTGCAGCCAACAGCCTCGTACAGGAACTCATTTGAATATGCAGCAGTACTAGGAAGTAAATGATCTGTAAATGTTTTGCTTCTCTTTTTATAAGTCTCAATGTGAGATTAATAACATGACAAACATAACAAAGGAAATAACCATGCAAACGTCTAACTCCATAGTCTACATTCTCAATTATCAATCCTACTTTCAGAATAGCCTTTGGTAATACAGAATGAGTATTACTAGTAACCCTTCCAGGCTTTATGATATGATGCTAATGAAAAACAATGTTGCATTGATCAGACAGTCAAACCTCAGAGGAAAGGTAGGGGAGGGTGGAAGTGAGGGGGAGAGATCAACCAAAGGACTTGTATGCACGCATATAAGCCTAACCAGTGGACACAGACACCAAGGGGGTGAGGGCATGAGTGGGGAGGCCGGGGGCAATGGGGGGAAAAGGACATATATGTAATACCTTAATCAATAAAGAAAAAGAGAAAAATTTTTTAAAAATTTTTTTAAGAAAAACAATGTTAATTTATATCATTATTAAGCCAAATTAATACATATTATTTCTATTTCTTTTTTAGTTCCACCAACGGTAGAGTTTGGCCCTGAGTACTTTGATGGTCTCGTTATTAAAGCTGGAGAGAGTCTTAGAATTAAAGCTTTGGTGCAAGGACGACCAGTACCTCGAGTAACTTGGTTCAAAGATGAAGTAGAAATTGAAAAGAGGATGAATATGGAAATAACCGATGTCCTTGGATCCACCAGCCTCTTTGTTAGAGATGCTACTCGCGACCATCGTGGTGTATATAAAGTGGAAGCCAAAAATGTATCTGGCTCTGCAAAAGCAGAAATTACAGTGAAAGTACAAGGTACTTCTAAAATAGCTTCTTAATCTTAACATTTTCAGGACTTGGATTAGAGGCAGGCCTGATTGCATTTGAATGGACAAGGAAAAAGGAACTAACTGTGGAACCTTTTTCTTACAGATACACCAGGAAAAGTAGTTGGGCCAATACGATTCACCAATATTACTGGCGAGAAGATGACCCTGTGGTGGGATGCTCCTCTCAATGATGGCTGTGCTCCTGTAACTCACTACATCGTTGAAAAACGGGAAACCAGCAGACTTGCTTGGGCACTGATTGAAGATAAATGTGAAGCCCACAGCTATACCGCCATTAAACTAATAAATGGCAATGAATACCAATTCCGTGTTTCTGCAGTTAACAAGTTTGGTGTTGGCAGACCACTTGATTCTGACCCAGTGGTTGCTCAAATACAATACAGTAAGTGTCCATTTTTATGAAGTGGTAATGTATCATAAGATTAGCTTCCACGCAAACATGCCTAACTGGTTTATTTACTCATTCATTCATTTCTCTGTTCTCCTTTTATAGCTGTTCCTGATGCCCCGGGCACTCCAGAACCAAGTAACGTAACAGGCAATAGCATTACCATGACATGGGCAAGGCCAGAATCAGATGGTGGCAATGAAATTCAACAGTATATCCTTGAAAGGAGAGAGAAGAAAAGCACAAGATGGGTAAAAGTGATCAGCAAACGACCAATCTCTGAGACAAGATTCAAAGTCACTGGTCTAGTAGAAGGCAATGAGTATGAATTCCGTGTCATGGCTGAAAATGCTGCAGGAATAGGACCTGCCAGTGATATCTCAAGACTAATCAAATGTAGAGAACCAGTCAGCCCACCAGGTGCTCCCACTGTGGTCAAAGTGACAGACACATCAAAGACAACTGTGAGCTTAGAATGGTCTAAGCCAGTGTTTGATGGAGGCATGGAAATAATTGGGTATATTATTGAAATGTGCAAAGCTGGCTTAGAAGACTGGCACAAGGTAAATGTAGAGGCATGTGTGAAAACAAGATACACAGTCACAGATCTAGAAGCAGGTGAAGAATACAAATTCCGGGTTAGTGCTATCAATGGTGCTGGAAGAGGAGACAGCTGTGAAGTGACTGGCACAATTAAAGCCGTTGATCGGTTAACCGCTCCTGAGTTAGATATTGACGCAAACTTCAAGCAGACTCATGTTGTTAGAGCTGGGGCCAGTATCCGCCTCTTCATTGCCTACCAGGGTAGACCAGCTCCTACAGCTGTGTGGAGCAAACCCGACTCTAACCTTAGCATTCGGGCTGATATCCATATAACAGACTCCTTCACCACCCTCACCGTGGAAAACTGCAACAGAAATGACGCAGGGAAATACACCCTTACCGTGGAAAACAGCAGTGGTAGTAAATCAGTCACATTCACCGTCAAGGTGCTAGACACTCCAGGGCCACCTGGCCCGATTACCTTCAAGGATGTGACCCGGGGGTCTGTTACACTGATGTGGGATGCCCCTCTCCTTGATGGTGGTGCCCGAATCCATCACTACGTGGTAGAGAAACGAGAAGCAAGTCGCCGTAGCTGGCAGATTATCAGTGAAAAATGCACTCGTCAAATCCTCAAGGTTAATGACCTGGCAGAAGGCGTTCCCTACTATTTCCGTGTTTCTGCAGAAAATGAGTATGGCATTGGTGAACCCTATGAAATGCCAGAACCAATTATGGCCACAGAACAGCCTGCTCCACCTAAGAGACTTGATATCGTTGACACAAGCAAATCCTCTGCCGTCTTAGCTTGGCTGAAACCAGACCATGATGGAGGCAGCCGAATCACTGGCTACCTGCTCGAAATGAGACAAAAGGGCTCTGACTTCTGGGTTGAAGCTGGTCACACCAAGCTGCTGACCTTCACCGTTGAACAACTGGTTGAGAACACTGAATATGAATTCCGTGTGAAGGCCAAGAATGACGCTGGCTACAGTGAACCCAGGGAAGCCTTCTCTTCGGTCATTATCAAAGAGCCTCAAATTGAGCCCACTGCAGACCTTACTGGAATTACCAATCAGCTCATAACTTGCAAAGCAGGAAGCACATTTACCATTGATGTGCCAATCAGTGGTCGTCCCACCCCCAAAGTAACATGGAAGCTGGAAGAGATGAGACTTAAGGAGACAGAGCGGATGAGTATAACAACAACAAAAGACAGAACCACCTTATCTGTAAAAGAAAGCATGAGAGGTGACTCTGGAAGATACTTCTTGACCCTGGAAAATACAGCTGGTGTTAAAACATTTACCATCACAGTTGTGGTCATTGGAAGGCCAGGTCCAGTAACCGGCCCCATCGAAGTCTCATCTATCTCATCCGAATCATGTGTCCTTTCATGGGCTGAACCTAAAGATGATGGAGGCAGCGAGATTACTAATTACATAGTTGAGAAGCGTGAGTCAGGTACAACAGCTTGGCAGCTTATCAATTCCAGTGTCAAGCGCACTCAGATTAAAGTCACTCATCTCACAAAATACATGGAATATTCATTCCGTGTCAGTTCAGAGAACCGATTTGGTGTCAGCAAGCCTCTAGAATCAGCACCAATAATTGCTGAGCATCCATTCGGTAAGAAAAACAAAAATCATATTTCACCATCTTTAGTATTAAATATTTCCCCTGAATTTTATAAAATTGTATTCATATTTAATACCTTTGCTTATATTTAGTTCCACCAAGCGCTCCTACCAGACCTGAAGTCTACCACGTGTCAGCCAATGCCATGTCTATTCGTTGGGAAGAACCCTATCATGATGGTGGCAGTAAAATCATTGGCTACTGGGTTGAGAAGAAAGAGCGTAACACCATTCTGTGGGTGAAAGAAAACAAAGTGCCATGCTTAGAGTGCAACTACAAAGTGACCAGTTTGGTAGAAGGACTGGAATATCAGTTCAGAACATATGCACTCAATGCTGCAGGTGTGAGCAAAGCCAGCGAAGCTTCAAGACCTGTAATGGCTCAGAACCCAGTTGGTATGTGTCACAATTTAAGGGTACATTTGTTTATGTTTATTATCATTATGATCAGTGGTACTAGTAGGATTCAGGACTGCATTTTTAAACTTTATTTCTGTATCCCTTCCAGATGCACCAGGAAGACCAGAAGTGACAGATGTCACAAGATCAACAGTGTCACTGATTTGGTCAGCCCCAATATATGACGGAGGCAGCAAGGTTGTGGGCTACATCATAGAGCGTAAGCCAGTCAGTGAAGTTGGAGATGGTCGCTGGCTGAAGTGCAACTATACCATTGTCTCTGATAATTTCTTCACTGTGACCGCTCTCAGTGAAGGAGACACTTATGAATTCCGTGTGTTGGCCAAGAATGCAGCAGGCGTCATTAGCAAAGGATCAGAATCTACAGGCCCCGTCACTTGCCGAGATGAATATGGTAAAAAATACTCAATGTTCTCCTTTTAAATTATCACAATGTATGTGTAAATAAACTGTCATATATTCATTTACATCTGCTTTGTCCATGACAGCTCCACCCAAGGCTGAACTGGATGCCAGGTTACAGGGTGATCTGGTTACCATCAGAGCAGGCTCAGATCTTGTTCTTGATGCTGCAGTTGGTGGCAAACCTGAACCCAAAATCATCTGGACCAAAGGGGACAAGGAACTAGATCTCTGTGAAAAAGTCTCTTTGCAGTATACTGGCAAACGAGCAACTGCTGTAATCAAGTTCTGTGACAGAAGTGACAGTGGAAAATACACCTTAACAGTGAAGAATGCTGGTGGGACCAAGGCGGTGTCTGTCTTGGTCAAAGTTCTTGGTAAGCGTGTCAGATGTTCTTTTATTTTTATAGCATTTTCAACGGTGAGCAGAAGGAAAGATCTTCACCACTGTTTGTCATTACACCTGTTTCAGATACCCCTGGCCCATGTGGAAATCTCACCGTCAGCAGAGTGACGGAGGAGAAGTGCACGTTAGCCTGGAGCCTTCCTCAGGAGGATGGAGGAGCAGCAATAACTCACTACATTGTGGAAAGGCGCGAGACCAGCAGGCTCAACTGGGTGATTGTTGAGGGCGAATGCCCAACCCTATCCTATGTGGTTACCAGACTCATCAAGAACAATGAATACATATTCCGAGTGCGGGCAGTAAACAAATACGGCCCTGGTGTGCCTGCTGAAACACAGCCAATTGTAGCCAGAAACTCATTCAGTGAGTATTAACACTTTTCAGCAACTTGGTAGTTGAAATGTAATGGGCTCATGGGGAAAGGAGAACAGTCTTATCAATGGTGACTTACTGCAATTCTGATTATCCTATTTTCATAAAAATGTAAACAGCTATTCCATCGCAACCTGGCATGCCTGAAGAAGTTGGGGCTGGCAAAGAGCATATCATTATTCAGTGGCTAAAACCTGAATCTGATGGTGGCAATGAGATCAGCAACTACCTAGTGGACAAACGTGAGAAGAAGAGCTTGCGCTGGACACGTGTCAACAAAGACTATGTGGTGTATGATACCAGACTGAAGGTGACCGGCCTGATGGAAGGTTGTGCTTACCAGTTCCGGGTGACGGCAGTGAATGCTGCTGGCAACAGTGAACCCAGCGAGGCTTCCAACTTCATCTCCTGCAGAGAGCCATCATGTGAGTTCCAAGAATCATACTACATAAACCTAATGCCTACCAAAACCGTATTATAAATAATTTTCCAAAATGCCACTTCCAAGAACTTGCAGAATTTGTGAATGGTCTACAAAAGCATATGCTTATTAGAAGGGTTTTAAATATAGTCTAAATCAGAAAACAAATTAATTATTACTTCTGTTAAGTTAGCAATAGTTGAAAATTGTTGCAGTGTTTTCCAGTCTATGAAAAAAAGTATATTACAAGGATGTATTTTATAAATCTTCTAACGAATTGAGAAAATGCATTGTAGTGATAACAGCTACTGACAAGAAAGAAGACAACGTCTCTTTTAAGCAGAGGCTTAGCACAACATGGTTTCAGGTACTTTAATAAGTGCCCAACAAAATCATTGTCACAAGAACTTCAAAAGGAAGTAGCAAATCCCTGTGTAGAGTTAGAGCCCAAGAACTAAGGAATAAATCATTGGGGCTGAATGGGGGATGTAGAAGAAACTGATTCCTGTATTCATTGTCACCTGTAGAGGAGACAAATGATATTAACCCTGTGAAAGCTGAGCAACTAAAAGGAAGTCCCTGAGAATGGATACTCTAAACAGTGAGCCTAGCTAGAACACAGCATAGCAAGCCAAAGTAGCAGGAAAGAAACATCTACCTTTCCAAAGAAGTCAATTATTAAAAATAATAATAATAATAGTGATAATATAGCTGGCAGTGCTTTCCTATAATATCAGAAAAGGCCAGTTACAAAAATTATCTTGGTGGGTGTGGACAACAAAAAATAATGCCTTTGTGACTCTTGAAAACCAAAAATACAAATCTCAAAGCTTTCTTATTTATATAACATCTGCATCCCTCTTTTAAAATCCTATAGATACCCCTGGACCACCTTCTGCTCCAAGAGTTGTAGATACCACCAAGCACAGCATTAGTTTGGCATGGACCAAGCCCATGTACAATGGCGGCGCTGACATCATAGGATACGTCCTTGAGATGCAAGAGAAAGACACAGAGCAGTGGTACCGTGTGCATACCAATGCCACAATAAGAAATACTGAATTCACGGTGGTGGACCTTAAAATGGGCCAGAAATACTCCTTCAGAGTTGCTGCTGTGAATGTGAAGGGTATGAGTGAATACAGCGAGTCAATTGCCGAAATTGAGCCTGTGGAAAGACTAGGTATTTATCATAAACTTTAGCTGCATTATTTTCTCATCACATCTGTTCATGACATAATTAAGTTTTGACTTTTATTTTCCAGAAATACCAGATCTTGAGCTTGCAGACGATTTAAAGAAGACTGTGACCATCAGAGCTGGGGCCTCATTACGCCTGATGGTGTCTGTATCTGGAAGACCACCTCCTGTCATAACATGGAGCAAGAAGGGCATTGACCTTGCAAACCGGGCAATTATTGACACCACTGACAGCTACTCTTTACTTATCGTGGATAAAGTTAACCGGTATGATGCTGGAAAATACACCATTGAAGCCGAAAATCAATCTGGCAAAAAATCAGCAACTGTCCTTGTTAAAGTATATGGTAAGTATTTGTCTGAAAATTGATGATGTTGTGAGTAGAGTCTCTAAAAAGATACATCTTGACCTATGATTGGTCACCTCTCTAGAGAGAAACTATGTTAAGTATATTTTCTGGCAAAAAAAGAAAATCTATCAACCAATCGGGCAAATAAGAATTATGGATCTTTCATTCTACTTTTTAGATACTCCCGGTCCCTGTCCTTCAGTGACAGTGAAGGAAGTATCAAGAGATTCTGTGACCATTACTTGGGAAATCCCCACAATTGATGGTGGAGCTCCAGTCAACAACTACATTATCGAGAAGCGTGAAGCTGCCATGAGAGCATTCAAAACAGTAACTACCAAATGCAGCAAGACAGCTTACCGAATTTCTGGACTTATAGAAGGAATCATGTACTATTTCAGAGTGTTGCCAGAAAATATTTATGGCATTGGAGAGCCTTGTGAAACATCTGATGCAGTGCTGGTCTCAGAAGTGCCTTTGGTGCCTACAAAACTGGAAGTGGTCGATGTCACCAAGTCAACTGTTACCCTTGCCTGGGAAAAACCACTCTATGATGGTGGTAGCCGACTCACTGGATATGTTCTTGAGGCCTCCAAAGCTGGCACTGACAGATGGATGAAGGTTGTTACATTAAAACCCACAGTCCTAGAGCACACTGTTGTTTCCCTAAATGAAGGTGAACAGTTCTTATTTAGAGTAAGGGCCCAAAATGAGAAAGGTGTGTCAGAACCAAGAGAGATCATCACACCCGTGACTATACAAGACCTCAGAGGTATGTACCCACTTGCCAAAAATAGCAATAATAGTAAAGTAAAACAAAGAAAACATTCAGAAATCATGACACTGTGTCCTTAGAAAGAATGCTTAAGAATAAATGCCTCATTTCTTTCTCATAGTGTTGCCAACAATTGATCTCTCTACGATGCCTCAAAAGACCATCCATGTCCCAGCTGGCAGACCAGTAGAGCTGGTGATACCTATCGCTGGTCGTCCACCTCCTGCTGCTTCATGGTTCTTCGCTGGTTCTAAACTAAAAGAATCAGAGCGTATCACAGTTGAAACTCAGACAAGAGTAGCAAAATTAACCATCCGTGAGACCACTATCAGAGATACGGGAGAATATACACTTGAATTGAAAAATGTAACTGGAACTACTTCAGAGACCATTAAAGTTATCATCCTTGGTAAGGACATGTAACAAAGACACATGCAAACTGTTGCTGACATTCAGTCACCCAGTTTTGATTTGAAGTGAAAATTAATTCCCTGGATTTCTTTTTCTTTCATAGACAAGCCTGGTCCACCAACTGGGCCTATCAAGGTTGATGAAATTGAGGATACTTCAGTTACCATTTCCTGGGAAGCACCTGAATTGGATGGCGGTGCTCCATTGAGTGGTTATGTGGTAGAACAACGTGATGCCCACCGTCCAGGATGGCTGCCAGTGTCTGAATCAGTGACTAGAACGACATTTAAGTTCACCAGACTCACTGAAGGAAACGAGTATGTGTTCCGTGTGGCCGCAACCAACCGCTTCGGGATTGGCTCTTACTTGCAGTCGGAGATCATAGAATGTCGCAGCAGCATCAGTAAGTCCTTGGACCCTTCCTCCATTCTCCCCTCCTCTGATTCTGAATGTTAACAAAAAGGAATCTGTTTTTAATGTGTCCTAATGTGAGTAAAATTAGGTCACAAAATTAACCCAGGGTCGTCCTAAGGTTTCTAACCCCCCTTTTCTTGGAGGTTTTCAACGTGGTTAGATTTTTGTTTTAATGAAAGAAAGGAGGAAAGAGGGATAAGTGGAAGAGAGGGAGGGAAGAAAGGAAGGACAGGCTGGTTCTGGTAAAGTGGGAGAAAGAATGCATGCTCAATAAATGTTTATAAAATATAAGAAAATGAGGAACAGCAAGAAAAGTAAAAAAAAAAAAAAAAAGAAAAGAAAAAGAAAAGATTGGAAAAAGAGCCACAGGAGTCTTATACACCATTTAAAAAGGTAACACACTGGTACAAATATATGAGTCTTTAATTTATTCATATTGCCAATATCGTGTCACCTATTCTTGCTACAGGTATTCCTGGACCTCCAGAAACATTAGAGATATTTGATGTCTCCCGTGACGGCATGACACTCACTTGGTACCCACCAGAAGACGATGGTGGCTCCCAAGTGACCGGATACATTGTGGAGCGCAAAGAAGTGAGAGCAGAACGATGGGTCCGTGTAAATAAAGTACCAGTGACGATGACGCGGTACCGTTCCACTGGCCTTATTGAAGGCTTGGAATATGAACACCGTGTCACGGCCATTAATGTGAGAGGGACTGGAAAACCGGGTCGTCCTTCTAAACCCATCGTTGCCATGGATCCAATTGGTAATACATTTTGTATAATTCACGTTTACTGTGGTATAATTGGTGTAGTAAAATTCACCCTTCTGAAATGTATAAGTCTGTTAAGTTTTGAAAACTATACTGTTGTAGGACCACCATCACAATCAAAATGCAGAACATTACCATCAGCTCAAAAAACTTGCTTGCATCCCTTTGTCGTCAATCCCCTCCCTACTCTCGCCCCTAGGAGCTTTTGTCAAATAACTTTTATAGTCTTCTCTTGAGCCTATTTTCCCCTCTTTAAAATGGGACTCCAGGTAAAAATTTTAAGCAAGTTAATATTTCTGAAAGCACTTTAAAAAACTGATGATAAATTTGAGATAGGAATAGTAATTGTAAATAAAGCATATTTAAGACAAAGGAAAAAACAAGTGCTTTTAGTATTTTTTACCTTATAAAATGAATGAAATTTTTACAAAACAAAAAATATTATAATGCTAATAGTCCATGTTTCCACACTCAGTGGATTTGTTAGGTGGCACAGTTGATTTTCAACTTTCAGCAACTTTAACAAGTTTGTTGTTGTGATCTCATTCTTATTCCCAGCTCCTCCAGGAAAGCCACAAAACCCGAGAGTTACTGATACAACCAGGACGTCCGTTTCCCTGGCCTGGAGCCCTCCAGAAGATGAAGGCGGATCTAAAGTCACAGGCTACTTGATTGAAATGCAGAAAGTAGATCAACATGAATGGACCAAATGTAATACCACCCCAACCAAGATTCGGGAATATACTCTAACACACCTACCTCAGGGCGCTGAATACAGATTCCGTATCCTCGCTTGTAACGCTGGTGGACCTGGAGAGCCTGCTGAGGTACCAGGAACAGTCAAAATCACCGAAATGCTTGGTAAGACACACAATCACTTACTTTCTTCTATAATTGCCTTAAGACTTATTTCCCCTCCCCTCCCCACTCCTACACACAAATGATAATTGCAACCTACCTTTTTTTCCAGAACATCCTGATGTTGAACTTGATGAAAGATACCAGGAGGGTCTCTTTGTAAGACAAGGTGGAGTCATCAGACTTACCATTCCAATCAAAGGAAAACCATACCCAATATGTAAATGGACCAAAGAAGGCCAAGATATTAGTAAGCGTGCCATGATTGCAACCTCTGAAACACACACTGAGCTCGTCATCAAAGAAGCAGTCAGGGATGATTCTGGCTCGTACGACCTGGTTCTGGAAAACAAATGTGGCAAGAAGGCTGTTTACATCAAGGTCAAGGTGATAGGAATTCCTAACACTCCAGAAGGGCCACTTGAATATGATGACATACAAGCTCGCTCTGTAAGGGTCAGCTGGAGACCCCCTGCCGATGATGGTGGTGCCGACATCTTAGGCTACATCCTTGAGAGACGAGAAGTGCCTAAAGCCGCCTGGTATACCATTGATTCCAGAGTCCGAGGTACATCTCTGGTGGTAAAAGGCCTCAAAGAAAATGTGGAATACCATTTCCGTGTTTCAGCAGAAAACCAGTTTGGTATCAGCAAACCCTTAAAATCTGAGGAACCAGTCATACCAAAAACACCACTAAGTAAGTGCTCTTCCAACCACAACCTTGTGAAAATTCTTTCGGTACTCTTGTTTTGAAATGAAGCCATCAGCTGACGAGATTTGGCACTATACTCTAACACATATGTGTTTTCTACTTATATCCTTAGATCCTCCAGAGCCTCCAAGCAATCCTCCAGAAGTACTCGATGTGACCAAGAGTTCTGTCAGCCTGTCCTGGTCCCGGCCCAAAGACGATGGTGGTTCTCGAGTTACAGGCTACTACATCGAACGCAAGGAGACATCAACCGACAAGTGGGTCAGGCACAATAAGACTCAGATAACGACCACAATGTACACCCTGACGGGGCTCGTTCCTGATGCTGAATATCAGTTCCGAGTCATAGCACAGAATGATGTTGGCCTAAGTGAGACCAGCCCTGCTTCTGAACCAATTATTTGCAAAGATCCATTTGGTAAGGAGAGGTTTTTTTGAAGGGGTTAACATCAAAGGGGCAAGCCATCTTTGGGTTTTTTCTTTTATTTCAGCAGTATAGTTGATTCTCTTTTCAATTGTTTTAAACTATTTCAGATAAGCCAAGCCAACCTGGAGAACTTGAGATTCTTTCAATCTCCAGAGACAGTGTCACTCTGCAGTGGGAGAAACCTGAATGTGATGGTGGCAAAGACATCCTTGGATACTGGGTTGAATACCGACAATCTGGAGACAGTGCCTGGAAGAAGAGCAATAAGGACCGCATCAAGGACAGGCAATTCACAATAGGGGGTTTGCTGGAAGCTACTGAATATGAATTCAGGGTTTTTGCTGAGAATGAGACTGGGCTTAGCAGACCTCGAAGAACTGCTATGTCTGTAAAGACGAAACTAACATGTAAGTAGCCATTAGTTCTCTGCCTGTGATTTACAAACTAAGTAACATGTTAAGGCTAATTCTTCCTCTAAACTAAGTAGATCTCCAGAAAGCTTTATTGGGGAGCAAATGTATGGAAAGAATCACTCACTTTGGCATATGCACACACAGGGAGTAGTGGGTAGGTTCTATGGGAAGCCATTCCAAGTACAGTGGGGCCTTGACTTACGAGTGTCCCAACTAACGAGTTTTTTGAGATACCAGCTGTCTCTCGGCTGATTTTTTGCTTTGAGTTGACAGAGCAATTTGAGTTAATGAGCTCCTTAACGAGCTCCTTAACGAGCTCGGTCTCAGAACGAATTAAACTCGTAAGCCAAGGCCCCACTGTACATAACCCCAGTAGATGTAAGGTGCAGTGAACTAGAACAGGATCGCCCTTGAATGCAATGGGTTGTGTTTTTTTATAGTTCCTAACAAGACCTGAAGGATCAACAAATGTACCCAACTTCAGTCAACCTATGTAAGGGCAAAGATACTACAGATTTATAGAGAGAATTCCTATTTCCCCAAAACTCTATACGTCGTTAATGCCTCTCAATTATAAAGAGAAAAATCACTCTGCATAATAATGTCCTCACTGGATCCCTATTTTCCATATGACCCCAGGAAAATCACTGCAAAGAGTTTTTAAGCATTAGATGCATGTAAATCCTGGTGTCTAATAAAGTGTTAGTCAATAACAACACTTTAAATTCCTGATATACAAGGACAAAGGATTATAGAATTAGTAGTGACAATATGCATTAATATTATCTTTCATATCCTTCAGCTGGAGAGGCCCCAGGAGTACGCAAAGAAATGGAGGATGTTACCACCAAATTGGGTGAAGCTGCTCAACTCTCATGCCAGATCCTTGGAAGGCCTCTTCCTGACATTAAATGGTACCGATTTGGTAAGGAGCTCGTGCAAAGCCGAAAGTACAAAATGTCTTCAGATGGACGCACACATACTCTGACAGTGATGACAGATGAACAAGAAGATGAAGGCGTTTATACCTGCATAGCTACTAATGAGGTTGGAGAGACAGAAACCAGTAGCAAGCTTCTCCTGCAAGCAACACCACAGTTCCATCCTGGTTACCCACTGAAAGAGAAATACTATGGTGCGGTGGGCTCAACACTTCGACTTCATGTTATGTACATTGGTCGTCCAGTACCTGCCATCACTTGGTTCCATGGCCAGAAACTTCTGCAAAACTCAGAAAACACTGCTATTGAAAACACTGAGCACTACACTCATCTCGTCATGAAGAATGTCCAGCGGAAGACTCATGCTGGGAAATACAAAGTTCAGCTCAGCAATGTTTTCGGAACAGTTGATGCCACCCTTGATGTGGACATACAAGGTATTTTATTTTCATTTTCAGTGTGTTGTGTTTTTGGTTTTTTATTTTTAAAGGGGAAAAGCTCTTGGGAGACACTCCACAAAAACCACTACTATTGTATTTTCCCCCAACAGATAAACCAGACAAACCTACAGGACCCATTGTGATTGAAGCTCTATTAAAGAACTCGGTAGTGATCAGCTGGAAGCCACCAGAAGATGACGGAGGCTCCTGGATCACCAATTACGTGGTGGAGAAATGTGAGGCCAAGGAAGGGGCTGAATGGCAATTGGTGTCTTCAGCCATCTCAGTGACAACCTGTAGAATTGTGAACCTCACAGAAAATGCTGGCTACTACTTCCGGGTTTCGGCTCAGAACACTTTTGGCATCAGTAACCCTCTAGAGGTCCCCTCAGTTGTGATCATTAAGAGTCCATTTGGTGAGTACAGCCTCTTGTACAACCACTACAATCTTCACATGGCAAAATTCTTTACATAAAAATATCTTCACATAAAAGTCTTTGTAACAGAAATAAATTTTGGAAGGAAATAGCAAAAATTCAGGTAAAGCACAAGAACCTTTTATCTCACTTGAACTTTTGCATATTTAAAAGGACAAATACAGGCTTGGCAAAAGTAGGTTTACAGTTGTTTCTATGGAAAATAGCATAGTAATTAATAAATTATAAGAATAAACTCTGCATACTCACAACTATAAACTTACTTTTGCCCACCCATGTATATACCCTATCCCTTCTTTAAAAAGGAACTTTGTATTTTGTTAGTTCCTTAGCACAAACTAATCCATTCATTTTTCTGTAATAGCTATTCTTAATAGAACTTTGAATTTATCACATTTTATTTTTTTAATCAGCTTTTAATAAAGCTGCTTGTTTCACCTCATGACTCAAATCCTTTTTGTCTATTTGCTTTAAATAGAAAAGCCAAGTGCTCCTGGAAAGCCAACTATTTCTGCTGTCACGAAAGAGTCTTGTGTTGTGGCTTGGAAGCCACCTGCCAGTGATGGCGGTGCAAAGATCAGAAATTACTACCTTGAGAAGCGTGAGAAGAAGCAGAATAAATGGATTGCGGTGACAACAGAAGAAATTCGAGAAACTGTCTTCTCAGTGCAAAACCTTATTGAAGGTCTTGAATATGAGTTCCGTGTGAAGTGTGAAAACCTAGGTGGGGAAAGCGAATGGAGTGAAATATCAGAACCTGTCACTCCCAAATCTGATGTCCCGATTCAGGCACCACACTTTAAAGAGGAACTAAGAAATCTAAACGTCAGATATCAGAGCAATGCTACTTTGGTCTGCAAAGTGACTGGCCATCCAAAACCTATTGTGAAATGGTACAGACAAGGCAAAGAAATCATTGCAGATGGATTAAAGTACAGGATTCAAGAGTTTAAGGGTGGCTACCATCAGCTCATTATTGCAAGTGTCACGGATGACGATGCCACAGTTTACCAAGTCAGAGCTACCAACCAAGGGGGATCTGTGTCTGGCACTGCCTCCTTGGAAGTGGAAGGTAAAAGCAAATTCGTAAACATAAGATTGGTGCTGGATGACACTATTAATTGGAGGGGGGTTGTTGCACTTACATAGTGTTAGGTGTTTCTAAATTATATTCTTTTTCCTTTTATTCTGATACAGTCCCGGCTAAGATACACTTGCCTAAAACTCTTGAGGGCATGGGAGCTGTTCATGCTCTCCGAGGTGAGGTGATCAGCATCAAGATCCCTTTCAGCGGCAAACCAGATCCCGTGATCACCTGGCAGAAAGGACAAGATCTCATCGACAATAATGGCCACTACCAAGTTATTGTCACAAGATCTTTCACATCACTGGTTTTCCCCAATGGAGTGGAGAGAAAAGATGCTGGTTTCTATGTGGTCTGTGCTAAAAACAGGTTTGGAATTGATCAGAAGACAGTTGAACTGGATGTGGCTGATGTTCCTGACCCACCCAGAGGAGTCAAAGTTAGTGAGGTCTCACGAGATTCTGTCAACTTAACCTGGACTGAGCCAGCTACTGACGGTGGCAGCAAAATCACCAACTACATTATTGAAAAATGTGCAACGACTGCAGAAAGATGGCTCCGTGTAGGACAGGCCCGAGAAACACGTTATACAGTGATCAACTTATTTGGAAAAACAAGTTACCAGTTCCGTGTAATAGCTGAAAATAAATTTGGCCTGAGCAAGCCTTCTGAGCCTTCAGAACCAACCGTAACCAAAGAAGATAAGACCAGAGCCATGAACTATGATGAAGAGGTAGATGAAACCATGGAAGTTTCCATGACTAAAGCATCTCATTCTTCAACCAAGGAACTCTATGAGAAATATATGATTGCTGAAGATCTTGGGCGTGGTCAGTTTGGAATCGTCCACCGTTGTGTTGAAACATCCTCAAAAAAGACATACATGGCTAAATTTGTGAAGGTCAAAGGGACCGATCAGGTTTTGGTAAAGAAGGAAATTTCCATTCTAAATATTGCTAGGCACAGAAACATCTTGTACCTCCATGAGTCATTTGAAAGCATGGAAGAATTAGTTATGATCTTTGAGTTCATATCAGGACTTGACATATTTGAACGCATTAACACCAGTGCTTTTGAACTTACTGAAAGAGAAATTGTAAGTTATGTTCGCCAGGTCTGCGAAGCTCTTGAGTTCTTACATAGTCAGAGTATTGGACACTTTGACATTAGACCCGAAAATATCATTTACCAAACAAGACGAAGCTCCGTCATTAAAATCATAGAATTTGGTCAAGCCCGTCAGCTGAAGCCAGGGGACAACTTCAGGCTTCTGTTCACTGCCCCT
The DNA here is from genome assembly GCF_964212035.1 of Myotis nattereri. Lineage (NCBI taxonomy): Eukaryota > Metazoa > Chordata > Mammalia > Chiroptera > Vespertilionidae > Myotis > Myotis nattereri. The sequence continues at coordinate 40,614,796 of NC_138082.1, forward strand.
GAGTACTATGCACCTGAAGTCCACCAGCATGACGTTGTCAGCACCGCCACAGACATGTGGTCACTTGGAACACTGGTATATGTGCTGTTGAGTGGTATCAATCCATTCCTGGCTGAAACTAACCAACAGATGATTGAGAACATCAGGAATGCCGAGTATACTTTTGATGAGGAAGCATTCAAAGAGATCAGCCTCGAAGCCATGGATTTTGTTGACCGGCTGTTAGTGAAAGAGAGAAAATCTCGCATGACAGCATCTGAAGCGCTCCAGCACCCATGGCTGAAGCAGAAGATAGAAAGAGTCAGTACTAAAGTTATCAGGACATTAAAACACCGGCGGTACTACCATACTCTGATCAAGAAAGACCTCAACATGGTTGTGTCAGCAGCCCGAATCTCCTGTGGTGGTGCAATTCGATCTCAGAAGGGAGTGAGCGTTGCTAAAGTTAAAGTGGCATCCATTGAAATTGGCCCGATTTCTGGGCAGATAATGCATGCAGTTGGCGAAGAAGGAGGATATGTCAAGTATGTCTGCAAAATTGAAAATTATGACCAGTCTACCCAAGTGACCTGGTACTTTGGTGTCAGACAGCTGGAGAACAGTGAGAAATACGAAATCACCTATGAAGATGGAGTGGCTACCATGTACATCAAAGACATTACCAAGTTCGACGACGGCACCTACAGATGCAAAGTAGTCAATGACTATGGTGAAGACAGTTCTTATGCAGAGCTGTTTGTTAAAGGTGTGAGAGAAGTTTATGACTATTACTTCCGTAGAACCATGAAGAAAATGAAGCGCAGAACAGATACCATGAGACTCCTGGAAAGGCCACCAGAGTTTACCCTGCCTCTCTTTAACAAGACAGCTTATGTGGGTGAAAACGTCCGATTTGGAGTAACTATTACTGTCCACCCAGAGCCTCGTGTAACATGGTATAAATCAGGTCAGAAAATCAAACCAGGTGATGATGACAAGAAATACACATTCGAGTCTGACAAGGGTCTTTACCAATTAACAATCAACAGTGTAACAACAGATGATGATGCTGAATATGCTATTGTGGCAAGAAACAAATACGGTGAGGACAGCTGTAAAGCAAAACTGACTGTAACCCCACACCCACCTCCAGCAGATACAACCTTAAGACCCATGTTCAAAAGGCTACTGGCAAACGCAGAATGCCAAGAAGGCCAGAGTGTCAGCTTTGAGATCAGAGTTTCTGGCATCCCCCCGCCAACATTAAAATGGGAGAAAGATGGTCAGCCACTGTCCCTTGGGCCCACCATTGAAATTATCCACGAAGGCTTGGATTATTATGCTTTGCACATCCGGGATACTTTGCCTGAAGACACCGGTTATTATAGGGTCACAGCCACAAACACAGCTGGATCCACCAGCTGCCAGGCTCACTTACAAGTGGAGCGCTTGAGGTACGTCAAACAAGAATTCAAGAGTAAAGAGGAGCGTGAAAGACACGTACAGAAGCAAATCGACAAGACGATAAGAATGGCTGAAATTCTTTCTGGAACGGAATCTGTGCCACTGACACAGGTAGCCCAAGAGGCTCTGAGAGAAGCTGCCATCCTCTACAAACCAGCTGTAAGCACCAAGACCGTAAAGGGGGAATTCCGACTTGAGACCGAAGAAAAGAAAGAGGAGAGAAAACTCCGTATGCCCTATGAAGTACCAGAGCCACGCAAGCACAAGCGGACCGTCATAGAAGAAGATCAACGCATTAAACAGTTTGTGCCTATGTCTGACATGAAATGGTACAAAAAGATACGTGATCAGTTTGAAATGCCAGGGAAAATTGACAGAATTGTACAGAAAAGACAAAAGCGCATCCGCCTTTCAAGATGGGAACAGTTCTATGTGACACCTCTTCCACGCTTTACGGATCAATACAAACCCAGATGGCGCATTCCCAAATTGACCCAAGATGACCTTGAAATAGTGAGGCCAGCCCGCCGGCGTACACCTTCTCCTGACTACGCCTTCTACTACAGACCTAGAAGACGTTCCCTTGGTGACATCTCAGATGAAGAATTACTCCTTCCCATTGATGACTACTTGGCGATGAAAAGAACGGAGGAAGAGAGGCTGCGTCTTGAAGAGGAGCTTGAATTAGGTTTTTCAGCTTCACCCCCAAGCCGGAGCCCTCCACGTTTTGAGCTTTCTAGTCTGCGTTACTCTTCCCCACAGGCTCATATCAAGGTGGAGGAAACAAGAAAAGACTTGAGATACTCAACCTATCACATCCCAACCAAGGCTGACACTAGTACAAGTTATGCAGAACTGCGGGAACGGCACGCCCAGGCCTCCTACAGGCAGCCCAAACAACGGCAGCGAATCATGGCTGAGAAGGAGGACGAAGAGTTGCTTCGTCCGGTTACAACCACCCATCGTCTCTCAGAATACAAAAGCGAGCTTGACCACATGTCAAAGGAACAAAAGTCTAGAAAGAAATCAAAGCAACAGAGAAGAGTGACAGAAATCACAGAAATTGAGGAAGAATACGAAATCACAAAACGTGCTCAAAGAGAGTCATCCTCTTCTGTGTCTAGACTTCTGAGACGACGGCGCTCCCTGTCTCCAACTTATATTGAGTTAATGAGGCCGGTGTCTGAACTGATCCGATCACATCCACAACCAGCTGAGGAATACGAAGATGACACAGAGAGAAGGTCTCCCACTCCAGAGAGAACTCGCCCACGTTCCCCCAGCCCCGTCTCTAGTGAGAGATCACTCTCAAGATTTGAGAGGTCGGCAAGATTTGATATCTTTTCCAGGTATGAGTCCATGAAGGCAGCTTTAAAGACTCAGAAGACATCAGAAAGGAAGTATGAAGTTTTGAGTCAGCAGCCTTTTACCCTGGACCATGCCCCTCGGATCACGCTGAGAATGCGCTCCCACAGGGTACCCTGCGGCCAGAATACCCGGTTTATCCTGAACGTTCAGTCTAAGCCAACTGCTGAGGTTAAATGGTACCATAATGGTGTAGAACTCCAAGAGAGCAGTAAGATTCATTACACCAACATGAGTGGGGTCCTGACCCTGGAAATTCTAGACTGTCATATTGATGACAGCGGAACGTATCGCGCCGTGTGCACCAACTACAAAGGTGAAGCTTCTGACTACGCGACCTTGGATGTAACAGGAGGGGATTATACCACCTCCGCTTCCCGGCGCAGGGATGAGGACGTCCCCCGGTCCCTTTTCCCTGACCTGACCAAAACAGAGGCATATGCGGTTTCATCGTTCAAGAGAACATCTGAGATGGAAGCCTCTTCTTCAGTCAGGGAAATGAAGTCGCAGATGACAGAGACAAGGGAAAGCCTCTCATCATATGAACACCACGCATCTGCAGAAATGAAAAGGGCTGCGGTAGAAGAAAAGTCGCTGGAAGAAAAGTCCACACACAGAAAGATCAAGTCCACTCTGGAAGCAAGAATCCTAACCAAGCCAAGGTCCATAACTGTCTCTGAGGGAGAGTCTGCAAGGTTTTCTTGCGACACCGATGGTGAGCCGGTACCAACTGTGACCTGGCTGCGTGGAGGACAAGCGATCAGTACTTCCACCCGCCACCAAGTGACCACCACAAAATACAAGTCCACCTTTGAGATCTCTTCAGTCCAGGCTTCTGACGAGGGCAACTACAGCGTGGTGGTAGAAAACAGTGAAGGGAGGCAAGAAGCACAGTTCACTCTGACTATTCAGAAGTCCAGAGTTACTGAAAGGGCTGTGACTTCACCACCGAAGGTCAAATCCCCAGAGCCTCAGGTGAAATCCCCAGAAGGAGTGAAGTCTCCAAAACGAGTGAAATCCCCAGAACTGGTAACTTCTCCCCCAAAAGCCGTATCACCCACAGAGAAAAAACCCACAGCAACAGAGAAAGTTGGGCAGCTACCAGTCTCTGCCCCACCCAAGATATCTCAGTCCCTGAAAGCAGAAGCTGTTAAAGACATCGCAAAGCTGACCTGTGCAGTTGAAAGTAGTGTATTATGTGCAAAAGAGGTCGCCTGGTATAAAGATGGCAAGAAACTGAAGGAAAATGGGCATTTCCAGTTTCATTATTCAGCAGATGGTACCTATGAGCTCAAAATCCATAACCTCACTGAATCTGATTGCGGAGAATACGTTTGTGAAATTTCTGGGGAAGGTGGAACTTCCAAAACTAACTTACAATTCATGGGACAAGCCTTTAAGAGCATCCATGAGCAGGTGTCGAGAGTATTGGAAACTAAGAAATCAGCTCACAAAACTGCCGAGTCAACAGAAACCAAGGTATCAGCTCACAAAACTGCCGAGTCAACAGAAACCAAGGTATCAGCTCAGAAAACTGCTGAGTCAACAGAAACCAAGGTATCAGCCCAGAAAACTGCTGAGTCAACAGAAGCCAAGGTATCAGCCCAGAAAACCGCTGAGTCAGCAGAAACCAAGGTATCAGCCCAGAAAACTGCTGAGTCAACAGAAGCCAAAGTATCAGTTCAGAAAACTGCTGAGTCAACAGAAGCCAAGAAAACAGAAACAAAAGCTCCTGAGCCAATATCCTCAAAGCCAGTAATTGTTACTGGGCTGCAGGATACAACTGTCTCTTCAGACAGCATCGCTAAATTTTCCATTAAAGTTACTGGAGAACCCCAGCCGACTGTCATCTGGACAAAGGATGGAAAGGTAACCAGTTCTTAACTGTTCTTAATTTTATCTTCTAAATAACTAACCTTTTCCCCATCCCCCAGATAAAGTTGAAAATTAAATCACTTTTTAAAACTCAAACCACTTGCATTCTACAGGCTATTACACAGGGAGGTAAATATAAACTCTCTGAAGACAAAGGAGGATTCTTCTTAGAAATTCTTAAGACTGACACTTCTGACAGCGGGCTTTACACTTGTACAGTAACGAACTCAGCTGGATCTGTGTCCTCGAGCTGCAAATTAACCATAAAAGGTAGGTTGGCTTTTGTTCTTACCAACATTTCCCAGAAAACAATATTAAAGTAACATTTCTAAACACTTCCTTATACACACACACACACCCATGAGAAAGTATTGAAACTGTTTTCCAATTCCAGAATACCATTTGTACACAAATGTAGAAATACACATATTTGAAGTTAGCATATACCTTTATATTCACACAAAAAGTACATATTAAGCCCTGGCCAATGTGGCACAGTTGGGTGTTGGTCGTGCCATGCACCAAAATGTTGCTGGTTTGATTCCCAGTTGAGGCACAGGCCCGGGTTGGGGGCTCAATTCCCGGTAGGGGACGTGCAGGAGGCAGCTGATTGATGTTTTGCTCTCAATTTGATGTTTTTTCTCTTTCTCTCCCTCTGCCTTCCTCTCTCTCTCAAAATCAATAAAAATATTAATTTATAAAAGTACATATGAAGTAACTAACTGTGTGTGGTATTATATAAGATTCCATAGGGCCAGCCCCTGCTCCCAGACATGTTTAGGAAGGAAGTCAAGTGAATATACAAAATGGTACTTCTTCCCTAAACCTTCACTTTTGCTAAGTTAATGAAAGAGCTACATCAGTTTTCCTCATTAAAATTAGTTTGGTGTCATCTCAGTCATCTAAAACATAATTCATTTTTTTATTCATCCAAACACACACATCTCCCAAATTCTTTGGCTATTCTTTGCAAGACGTTTTCCCCCTTAAGTCATAAAAATCATCTTCAGCTTAGTTTAAAGAATCATTACACTGATTTCAGAAGTCAAGCACGGCAGTTTTCCATGACTGGCACTGAGAGAGAATTAGGCATTACCTACACTGCACACAAAAGTCAGCCTCTGTTTCCTTTGTGATCCTTCACTTGCAGAATGTACAGGAGTAAAGGGTGGGGCCTCTTTCCAATTAAGTTTGCCTTACAGAGGTTTCTTTTTTAGCTGTAAAAGACACTGAGACACAGAAAGTATCTACACAAAAGACTTCCGAAATTACATCCCAGAAGGCTGTTGTCCAAGAGGAAATTTCCCAGAAAGCCTTAATCTCTGAAGAAATCAAGAAGTCAGAGGTGAAATCTCAAGAAAAGTTAGCCCTCACGGAGGAAGCTTCAAAGGTTACAATTTCTGAAAAAGTCAAGAAGTCAGAAGCCGCCTCCCTGGAAAAATCCATTGTCCATGAAGAAGTCACCAAAGCATCCCAGGCAATGGAAGAAATCAGCACTCAAGTTGAAATTAAAGCCTTTTCTAGTCAGATGAGCATAACTGATGGTCAGAAAGTGACTTTAAAAGCCAACATTGCTGGTGCCACTGACGTGAAATGGGTGCTAAATGGAGTAGAGCTCACTAACTCCGAGGAGTACAGATACGGCGTCTCGGGCAGTGATCAGACCCTAACCATCAAGCAGGCCAGTCACAAACACCAAGGAATCCTCACCTGCATTGGCAAAACCAGTCAAGGAATCGTCAAGTGCCAGTACGACTTGAGCCTGAGCGAAGAGCTCTCAGATGCTCCGGCCTTCATCTCACAGCCCAGATCTCAAAATGTTAACGAAGGACAAAACGTTCTCTTTTCTTGTGAAATCAGTGGTGAGCCCTCTCCTGAAATCGAATGGTTTAAAAACAACCTGCCGGTAAGTTTAATTATGAATGTATCAGTGAAGAAAATTGTAAACACTACATGTACTCCTGAAGAGGGCAAAGGAACACTTTTTTTTTCTTCTCTTTAGGTTTCTGTTTCTTCAAATATCAGCGTACGTCGCTCCAGAAATGTCTATTCTCTCGAAATCCGAAATGCGTCAGTGAGTGACAGTGGCAAGTACACCATTAAGGCCAAAAATTTCCGTGGCCAATGCTCAGCTACTGCTTCCTTAACGGTCCTTCGTAAGTATCTCTTTGCCATTTGCTTTATCTGTTTAAGGCCTTTATGTGTTTTAAGAAAAAATTCTTTTGCCTTTGTTTTCTGATCACAGCAGACTCGGGAGCCTCATTAAATTGCGTAGGTAAGAGGCGCAGGCCTCCTGTGTGGATTCGTTCTTACGATCAGTTTCTTTACAGCTCAACAGAAACTTCCAAGGCAAAGCTACTGGCTGCCCTGTTCCATTTCTTTTCAGAATGCGCAATCTATAAATTATTTTCTATATGACTAATCATTTTTCTCCTAGTGATTCTAGTCCCTGCATGGAATGTGGTGATAGAAACATGAGGATTCATTTCTTGGAGACACGGGGCTAGCTTTTTGACAAATGTATGTATGTATGTATGTATGTATTTGCTTAAGCTTCCACAGCAAATTGTTTGGGTTACGTTTCTGTGTATGGTGTTTAAGTCTGCCGTTTCTGTAAGTCAGTGTCAGATGTCACAACTGACCCAGATGTCACTGATGTTCACCGTCTCTGCTATGGTCCACAGCTCTAGTGGAAGAACCTCCCAGAGAGGTAGTATTGAAGACAAGTGATGACACGAGCTTGCAAGGAAGCTTCTCGTCTCAGTCCGTCCAAATGTCCGCATCTAAGCAGGAGGCCTCCTTCAGCAGTTTCAGCAGCAGCAGCGCTAGCAGCATGACTGAAATGAAATTTGCAAGCATGTCTGCCCAAAGCATGTCCTCCATGCAAGAGTCCTTTGTAGGAATGAGTTCCAGCAGTTTTATGGGACAATCTAGTATGACACAACTGGCGAGCTCGAGTAGTAAAATGCTTAAAGCAGGCATAAGAGGTGAGCAATAAAATTTACTGGTAGAGGTTGACAAGCCTAGTAGCCCTATATCGTCTTTAGTTCATACAATTCAGTAGAAAGCACATGGAAATTTTTTTTCTGTGATTCTAACATGTTTTTGTTGTTGCTGTTCCTTAAAGGAATTCCACCTAAAATTGAAGCTCTTCCCTCTGACATCAGCATTGATGAGGGCAAAGTTCTAACAGTAGCCTGTGCTTTTACTGGTGAGCCTACCCCAGAAATAACATGGTCGTGTGGTGGAAGAGAAATCCAAAATGAAGACCAGGGGAGATTCCACATCGAAAACACAGAGGACCTGACCACTCTGATCATCATGGACGTACAGAAACAAGACGGTGGACTTTATACCCTGAGCTTAGGGAATGAATTTGGATGTGACTCCGCTACTGTGAATATAAATATTCGATCCATTTAAGAGGGCCTGCGCTCTCATCCTCCTTAACCTTTCACAAATGATTCACATGGACTAATCTTTCTGATCTGTAAATATTAAGAAAAAAAAGTAGTTTTGTATCAACCTAAATGAGTCCAAGTTCAAAATATGCATTTCAACCTTTTCTAATTGTTGACCTAAGAATATTATGCATTTTCTAGTGACATGTACATACTGTATATAGCCGGATTCACGGTTATAAAGTTTTGTACCATTATTTTATGACATTTTACAATGTAATTTCTGAAACTAACCGTTGGTAGGAGAAAGTTTCTTATGGAACGAATACCCTGCTCAACACTTAATCTTTGTGCCTCAACATAACGTTGATGTCTAAGTATGCCTCAGTGGGTTGAGAAATTCCCCATTGAAGATGTCTTATCCACCTAAAAGATAATGCTGTGCACATCACCTGGCATGTGCACCAATACCTACTGAATCAGAAATGTAAGGCATTGGTGATGTTTGCATTTACCCTCCTGTAAGCAACACTTTAACGTCTTACATTTTCTCTGATGATGTCACACTCAGAATTATCATGACCTAAATATTACCAGAGCAAAGTGCAACGGCCAGCACTTTGTTCGCTCATTTTACACTGTCTCTGACCATAGAGAGTGCCTGGGTAGCTTGGAAAAGTAACATCGCCTGGCCATCCCCTCATTTAACCAAGCTATTCAGGTATTCCTATGCCGGAGCAGTGCCAACTCTTGGAGGTCCCAGGGTGCAGCCAATGCCTTCGTGTGGTAGCTCTAAATTTAAATTACCCTGAGAAACTGGGGCAACTAAGCAATGAGCCACAGCACCAAGATAACAACAAGAACAAAAACAAAGCTGTCGTTAAACTAAAAACAACACTACTAATTGCCCCAAATGTCGATCTGATGTAGTTCTTTTCATGCACGTATAAATTCGATTGTTAGTTATAATTGTTGGACCTCCTGGAGATAGTAACAACAAAATAAAAGCAAGCTATCTGCACCTCAAAACGTGTGGTTGGTTGTTTTCTGTGAAATTCTGGGGTTGGAGGAGGTAAGTGCCTTTTATCAAATAAAGCAACTCAAGTTCAAAATAGCCCCAGGTTCATAAGTTCGTTAAAGCAAATATTTAAATTATCGTGCTGAATATATTCAATAATTTTTAAAGCATAGATATGATTTTCATGGATAATTTTATCCTCAAAAATTAACAAAACTCCCTGAAAAATTGTGTATGTTCCCCCCACGTCCCGCGTGGTTCAGGGTTCAGGATCTGGAAGAGGGGCCGCGCGCAAATGAAAGAGATGAGACAAGAGATAATAATTTGGAAATTGGGGGGCCAGGCGAGAGCCCATCTTAAGAGGATGGACTCCGCTTGTGCTCAGGCCTCACCATCCTTTTATTTAGTTTGGGATACACCCATAGCCCTTAGGCAGGCAAGTTACAGTAACAGACTATCTTATCAATAAGGATTTACATGACTATCTGGTGGGGAAGTTGCTTCAGCTACCAGTGGGTGCATAGCTCTGATCTTTGCCAGGGCTTCAAGGGTCACCAGCATTCCGGGGCTCCTTGTCCACACCTCTCTGCTAGAGAAGACAATAGGCGGCTTCACACACAAAATAATAGATGAAATCTTCTAAACTTATCAAGAAAATTATTTTTATGGGAACTGAATCAACTAAAACTATCACAGATATTAAACAGCTACCATATTTTGTGCTAGACACCACAGCGAACAACACACAGATAAGATGATACTAACCTTGTCCCTCAAGGAGTGTAGTGAAGAGAAAATGACAACTTCAAGGAAAATGATTAATTGTGCACCTGACACTGACTATTGCAGCTCTGAATTGAGATAAAACAAATGAAAGCCCTCAAAGCTAAAGAACTGGTTTTAAATGCTATAGTACCATGCTTTTTAAAACAATTGATCTATACTTGGTAATAAAGTATCTAGTGCCCAAAATATCTGTATTTATCCACTTCAATTAGATCATTGTCATTGTAAACCTTTGAAGTTGATTCCTTGCCCAAATTACCTAATCAGCACAAGTTACAAATGTAGATACAAGCACAATTACTTATAAACTTAAGTAATTGGCCAAAGCTGAAGCCTGAAGCAAACATGCTGTCAATTTTTATTCTCCAAAAGAAGATCTTGGGTCTTCATTAATTTACTCAGCGAGTACTGTCTTAAGTCAGAGTCCCCAAAAGCAGAGCCCAGAGCAGGGACTCTTGTATAAGGAATGTTTGAGGCGCTGCTACCAGGAAAAGGGGAGTGAAGGAGGCGGGGCAGAGGAGACCGGACGTCTCAGCAGCAGCCTCAGCCCATCCCGCAGGGAGCCTAGATGATACCAGAGCTAGTTCTGTTTGGGAACCGGGGAGGGGGAGTAGCCTCATTGGACCCCCTTATCTGCCAGGTGGTGGCTACAGGCTGTGTGCTGGGGTGGGGGGTGGGGTGGGGTGATAACCTTCCAGCTGAAGGGGGCTTTGGCCAGAGCGATCTCTGCAGGCTGGGGCACTGAACAGACAGTTCTCCAGAAACAGGGTCGGGTGCACACACATAAGCTGGGGAATCTGAGCGGTACCACCGCACCCACACCACCCACTACAACTTGAAATGCCTATTCTTAACCTAAATGAGAGAGGCAGGACTTACTGGGTGGCTCCTGAGGATGATTCCCAGCACCGACATGCTAATATTTAAACAAGGCCTATGCCGCCCGATGCTGGGATACGGTCAGAGCTAATGAGAATTTTAAAGCTTTTCGCAGTTGAAGCTCCCAAGCACAGGGCCTGGGAGAAAGGGCAGGGGCAGCGATCTATCCAGCAAAAGAGATAGTCGCTTCAGGCAAGGCCTGACTTCTTTTTATGAATTAGGGGCCTGGGAAAAACAGCTCCGTGTGGCCACGTGGGCGCAGGTGAGAGGGTTGGATAGGGAGGGTCCTAGAAGTCCGTCAGGGGCACTCCAGCGGGAGCGACAAGAACCCTTCCCGGACTCACCAGCCAGCCTCCTTCCCCTCACTCCCCCAAGAATAATGCTCCCGGGCGCGGGGTGGAGGAGATTCGTGCTCCACACCTTCAGCAACCTTCCATATGTTTCTCCGCATCATTGCATTTCCAATTTAGACCACCTTTTCTCTCCCCGTGTCGGCAGGGGGCAACAGAGAGTAGCAAGCCGAGCTTCCTGGTTTCAATCCATCCCATGAGAAACCTTCAGTCATCCTTTCCCTCCTTCTGCTGAATCTTTCCTGTCTATTTTATAAACCCCACACCCAGGCTACATGATAGCATAATGTAGGAATTACACATCCTCGCTCAAAACCCAGAGTGAGAAGCTGAAATCTGGGATCTGCTAACTTGTGTGACCTGGGACAGGTTATTGAACTTCTTCGTTCCTTGATAATCTCATCCATAAAATGGGTCTAACAACAGCATCGACCTCACTGGGTTGTTGTGAGGATTCAACAAGGTACTTCATATGAAACTTTTAGAGCAATGCCTGGCACAGCACCAGTTAAGTACCAGCAATCATTACTGTATTAGGGACCACCGTACAAAACATCACAGTTAGGGACCAGGGAAGCAGCATTTTAGAGGGAGCAGGGAACAGGCCACTCCCATATTCACCAGATGCATTATCTTGCCAGGGCTGCTGGAATAAAGTACCCCAAGCTGTGGGGGCTTATTCACAGAAAGGCTAGAAATCCAAAACGAACGTGTCCGCAGGGTCTGTTCCTTCTGGGCGCTGTTAGGGAAGATCTGTTCCACGCTACTCTGACTTGTAGATGGCCACCTTCGTGCTCCATAGCATTCTCTCTGTATGTGTGGGTCCCTCCCAATTTCCCCTGTTTAGTTGGATACCAGCATATTAGGGTAACTCTAATTTTACCTCATTTTCACTTTATTATCCATGCCAAGACCTATCTCCAAAAAAGTCATATCCTAAGGTACTGGGGACGTCAACATCTTTTTGGGGAGACACAGTTCAACCTCTAGACATGATGCACATGGGACAACACATTTTTACAAGAAGTTTTGATGGATTGTCTCAAAAGATGCATTTATCATCTCTATCCAGTAGTAGCTGATTATATAGATGAACCATGTAGAGGTAGGGAGGGAAGCAGACAGTAAAATAACAGGTAAAAATGGTGGTCTCCATGGTGACTGGTTCAAGAATAATGTTTTATGGTTGTGCTCCAGGAAGAGAAAGTAATTTGTATTTGTTTAGTCTGCCCCAAATGTCATTTTGAGAAATCCAGGCAGAGAAAGTCCAGTTGCCTTGTGATGAGAGAAAATATTGTCTGCTAGATAGATGGAAGGACTTTTGAAAATAGGTTGGCCCATCAATTTTTATTCTAAGGTTATAAAAAGTGAACACTTAGGTTTATGCTTATGGTATGTCTGGGTCAATATTTCCCAAATGCTTCCTAGGGAAGTTGGGAAATGCTGTGAAAAAAAGTGTTCCACAACCAAATCAACTTAGGACTTGGGTAACTGTACTTCCTTTTTTTCCCTTTTATTTCATTTTAATTTTATTGCAGTTTACATTCTATATCATTTTGTATTAGTTTCAGGTGTACAGCATAGTGGTTAGACAATCATACTTTAAAATGTGTTCCCGTGGTATTTCCAGCACCCACCTGGCACCCAACATACATAGGTATTACAACATTATTGACTATATTCCCTATGCTGTACTTTACATCCCATGACTATTTTGTGACTGCCAATTTGGACTTCTTAACCCCTTAACCTTTTTTCACCCCAACCTCCCTCCCCTCTGACAAACATGAATCAGGACTGGGTAGGGTAATTATGCTTCTTTATGCAGGACTTCTCAGAGCCTTTGATGGGTTAGTATGTGTTGATTCTCCAAGAGGTAATCCAGTGCTCCCCGATGTTATTTGATGATGGAACTGTTTTTGTTAGTGCTGCACATGATGCAGGCTGAGACAGGGGACAGAGGGTGAAACATCAAAGGTGTGAAGAAGACTAGATCTCAGTAGAAGGAGGAACTGGGTATCACCTAAGAAATGAAAGTAAGTGCTATGATTTAAAAAAAAAAAAAAGGGTAAGGTATTTGAGAGCAGGTGGCTGGGGCTTCTGATGCAGAAGGAGAAATGCAGAACAGCCAGTTAGAGGAAACTCCATGTAAGCGCTGTGGCCTGAAGTATGGGGTAAGCAGGAGTGGGGCAGGGCTTTCGGGCAGAGGACCTTTGCAACCGCAGAAGTCTGGGGACCAGGGAAAGCACAATACAGTCAGAAAATTAGAAAAATAAACACGTTAGTAAGGCTGGTGCGAGAACCTCTCAAGGGCTGGGAGAGAGGCAGGACAAGGTTGCCAAAGGTTTCATATACATAGTACAGAGTTTGGGCTTCGCCGAAGGAGGTAAGGGGAGCATGAAAGAGATTGAAGCAAACTAGTTACTTGATCAAATTTTAGTTTTACAATGTCTTGAGCTATTCTGAGAAAGCTATGACATTTATTTGTCATGCTACATCAATGAGCTTACATATTTCCTCCCGGGGGAATCCACTCACAGGAAGAAAGACCTTTACCTACCACCAAATTTCTAGCCCTTAGTGGCCCTGTAATGTTAGCTCAGGGCCTTATAACCACACGCGGAAAGGTCTTAAGATTGCCTGGGGATCTCAGGATACATGTAATAAAGCCAACCTGATACTCTCCAGGCACAGGATGAGGGTGGGGGTGGGGTGACTCATGGAGACGGGAGGCCCCCTCCTGCCCACAGCCTTCTCAGTGACAAGTCCTTGTCTGTGGAACTGACAGCGGAGAAGCAGAGTCTGACCCAGCAAACCATGTTCCCCTGAGGATGTGGAGTCAGGAGTGTGGCTCCTGGGGACGACTCCCATTCACTCCTGCTCCATTTTAAGAAAAGGTAGAAAGCAGGTAAGAGGAGTGGACAGATGTACTGATGCTTTCCAACTTGTCAGGAATTCCCTGAAAAAGATGGCATGTCCTAAAAGTCAGGATTCCAAATCTGGAGTTCGTGCTTATCCTCAGGTCTTTAGGTGTCTGAGCTCCCTGAAATTATGCCTACGTATATTTTTTAAGGACCTGATTCCTTAAAACACTTCAAAGATGCAAATGATTTTAAAAGTTAAGGAATACTGTCCTGCATGTTTCAGAGAGGGAGCCGATGGACAGATGCCTAAGCCATCTGAGAAACACCTGCACGTCTCCCCATAAAAACAAGCTGCACGTTGGGAAGTTCTAGGGCCCTGGGGATCAGGATTCCTTTCCTTCGGCATCCAGCAGAGGCCGCTGATCATGAGCCTTGTGCAGCCGGTGTGTGCTTCTCTACAGCTCCTTCCCAACAAGCAGAAGACTCCAGCACAAATGCTTCTTGCTTAAGATGTAATAGGTGCATTCCCTGGGTTATAGAGGAAGTCACTAGGGGTGTGGAGGGAACCCTGCCTGATACCAGTTTCAGCCTCAGAGGGGAACATGGGGACAGAAGTCTTCTCTGTAATTGCAACTTACGAATGAAGTCAGCTTTTTGTTGACAAGCAGCTCCACCTGAGACGGTAATGGTTGTAGATTGTAGTCAGGTGAGGCATACAGGTGTCCCTCATTCCCCAACCTGCTGGGAACCTGGCCCACCTAAGTAAGGGAGGCAGCCATCCCGCCTCTACTCTCCCTCTCCTGCCCAGAACAACTCAAAAAAGCTGGAGAAGAGACACCACCTGGCCCACCAGCCCGAGAGCAAACGGGAGACTGAGCTGCCCTGTTTTGATAAAAGGCAGGACCACTAAGGGGAAGAGAAGGGGGCCTCTTGTGGACAGCCGACCGGAAGGAAAGCTGGGAGTGGACACCCTGGGATCCAGGGTCTTTGAGTAACAGGCCCAAAGTCACACGGGGAGTAGCAGCTGGAACCAGAAGCCCGGTCTCCACGGACCAGTGTGGTCACACCAGAACTGAAACCTGCTGGAGGATAAGTGCAGGATGCACCTGCGCAGGGACGAGAGGGCTCTGGCCCATTTCCAGGGTCATTGGAGCTCCGGGCAGGGTACACAGCAGCAGCCCTCAGTCACTCCCCGTGAAAAGGCCTCCAGTTCTTCTCAAAAAGCCAAGGCCAGGAAATGGGGTGTTATCTGCCCCGGCATGTCATGTGGACAGACAGCGGAGGGGGAGCCAGAGCTTCCTGCAAACCATGTTAGGGGCGCTAAAGAAATGATAGAAAAGGACCTTCCCCACGTTCCAGGAAGGTGTCTGAGGAAACACTGCTTGATCCTGGTGGTGCTGGGACGAGGGAAGCCAGCTGAGAGCTCCAGGATGTCCAAGGTAGGGACCGCCGCCAGGAGAAGGGGGGTTTCTGAGAGTGGGTGCTGGGCAGACATTCCAGAGAGTGGGGAGCCCCTGATCCAGCCAAATATGATCCACTTCATGTCCTCACCTACAGGTTCAATATTACTTCTATCTTTTCTCACATAATAGCATTAACTTTAATTTAGCCAACCCGATTTTACTTTTAAGTGTGCAGCAAACCAGTTGTCTTCTTTTTTAAAAGCTCGGATTACCCTTCCTTAAACTTTCAAAACATGCTGTAAATTTTTCTCTGACATGGCAAATGTATTAAACATTTCCCCCCACACAGTTGACATGGCTCAGTTTTATTGATTGATAAAATTGCTACAATACTTTAAACAAGCAGAATTTTCATAACAAAAATATAAAGTACACCTTTTGGCATTTGAAGAGAAAAAAAGAATACTAACAAAAGTATACATATATTTTTGAATGAAATTTATTTTCCCCTGGAAATAAAAATCCTATTCTGAAAATGTTTCAAAATTAAAAATGCTTAGTTATATTAATTTAAGCCACATTTGCTATTAGGTTACTAAGCATATTTAGAGACTAGCTTTTCCCTCAATTTCAGTATTTCCAATTTATTTTTCTAAAGTTACAAATTGTTCATTTAAAGACCCACAAACTCTTGTTGCAAGAACCATTATAAATATAGGGTGTCCCCCCAAAAAATGTATACACACTTGAATAGCTGATAGCTCAATTGATGTTTCTTTCTTTTCAGATTTAACCCACTGGAATTAATAATTATTCAAAGTGTGTATCCATTTTGTGGGGAGACCCTGTATATATATATTAGTTATGACTAACCAAAAATAAAAACATTTAAAAGGCAAAAAAATATAATGTGCTTATTTTTTCAATAATATTTGTATATACAAAGATAAAGCTATTTTAAAACATCCATGGTATCTTCTAATGCTTGCTCATTTATGTTTAAGTTAAAATAATAGTTGGTATGCAAATGTGAATAATAAATACTATAAATACTATTCAACTAAATGGTAAAAATTTAGGGAAGCCAATTACAATTAAGATATTCAACTTATCGCCCTAACCGGTTTGGCTCAGTGGCTAGAGCGTTGGCCTGCGGACTGAAGGGTCCCAGGTTCGATTCCAGTCAAGGGCATGTACCTTGGTTGCGGGCACATCCCCAGCAGGGGATGTGCAGGAGGCGACTCATTGATGTTTCTCTCTCATCCATGTTTCTGACTCTCTATGCCTCTCCCTTCCTCTCTGTAAAAAATCAATAAAGTATATTAAAAAAAAAAAAAAAAGATATTCAACTTATCTAAACTATTAAAGATGAAGCGGTAAGTGCTGAGTGCACTCAAGAATTAGAAAGCAGCCGAACTGGTTTGGCTCAGTGGATAGAGCGTCAGCCTAAGAATTGAAGGGTCCTGGGTTCGATTCCAGTCGAGGGCATGTACCCTGGTTGCGGGCACATCCCCAGTGGGGGGCGTGCAGGAGGCAGCTGATCGATCTCTCTCATCGATGTTTCTGGCTCTCTCTCCCTCTCCCCTCTTCTCTGTAAAAAATCAATAAAATATATATTTAAAAAAAGGAATTAGAAAGCAAAGGTGAATACTAGCAACACAGCACTTAGTAAGTAGGCAATGAATATTAACTGACCAAAGATTTTTTACAAAGGTGAATAAACATATAGCCCTAAATTAAATGCCCCCTTGAACTCACCATCCTTCCCAAGTGATTCTTTTTCTTTTCCAAAACAGTCCACCAAATATAGAGAAATTGAATAGGCTGTTTGGGGGAGGGGGAGACACTATAATTAATCAAAAATGGAGAAAAGATAAAATAACAAAGTTATAAGAAAAAAGTAAATACAGAAAGAATGGGAAAGTTCATATGACTTTCTCTTTGGCTAATTATGGATAAATTGGAAAGCTCTTAGAAATTTACTTTTAACCATGATTTGTATAACATACAAGCATGACTTCTTCAGGGCTAGAAAAAAGGAAATATCGAAATAATATACAGCATTTGAAAAACAGAGGGGGGAAAAACCTACCACAGTGAGTCTTTAATGTTCTCTAGATCAAGCCAGTAATGAACCTTAACTATTGTAATAATCTAAAATTATAATCACTCTGTTACTCCCCCAAAGGGGGTGGCGGGGGAAACAGCTGCAGGAGTTAAATCCAAAAGTGACATATGTAAACAAGATAGGGCATTGTGTGGCTAAGGTGGCCCAATTCACAAAATCAATAAAGAAATATTGCAATATGCAAATTCCCCCCAAAAATCATGGACTATATTTTTAAAAACACAGCAAAGAAAAAGAAGAGCAACTAGTCTTTCTAAGGGAGTTTGCTACTTATGCAAAACTGAAATAAACTAAAACTCTCAAGTGATGACTAAGGGTGATCTACACACAAACGGTGACATGTCAAGCACTAGTACGCTATTGAATAACACTTGCTAAACTCGTTTTTAAAGTGTTTTAAAAGTATGTCAATGGTTTTGTTCTGAGTACCATGTCAGCATGGCAAAGTCTTCGAATTCACAAAGGTACTGCTAGTAAGTGAATGGTGTGTGTTACGTACACACTTTGCCTGAATAGAGATGATGGGCTATTTTTGCATTTTAAAAATATACAAATGATTACGTTCATCCTAGTGTGATGGTGGAACCTGAAAACTGGGAATCAACTATGAATTGTAATACTTTGTTTATTGTGAGTGCTTAAAAAATATAATCTAGCAAAGTTATGCAGTCAGACCATGATCATGGCCTCATATTCTGGATGGCAGACTATCCTTGCCACCATTCCCCACACCCTCCTGCCCGGCCCATAGCAGACATCATTAACCAAGTAGTTAGGGCACTCTCTGCTCATCTAGCCTCAAACTCAGAATCCTTGGAAGCCACACTACTTGATCAGAGTTGGTACAGAGGGAAAAAAACAAAAAACTATGCTAAAAGACAAGTATTTATTGCCACATATTTCTCTCTGATCAACCACTGCAAAACAAGAAAACAAACCAAAAAAAGAATAAAGACAAACAGAAATAGAAGCTGTTTATGACTTGTACCCTAAGGTCTCACCCAAGATGAGGCACCATGGAAAGGGGCTTCAGACAATCTTCTGGAACTGCCAAACCTTAAGGCATGCTGAAACATCTAGTTAAGTGTAGAGTCAATGTTTTCCCATGCATCAATAACTCTTCCTATGGTGAAAACATCATTTAAGTCTAGGTGGCTTACTGAACTAAGAGTGATAATAGTAGCCGAAACCGGTTTGGCTCAGTGGATAGAGCGTCGGCCTGCGGACTGAGGGGTCCCAGGTTCGATTCCGGTCAAGGGCATGTACCTGGGTTGCGGGCACATCCCCAGTGGGAGATGTGCAGGAGGCGGCTGATCGATGTTTCTCTCCCATCAATGTTTCTATCTCTCTATCTCTCTCCCTTCCTCTCTGTAAAAAAATCAATAAAATATATAAAAAAAAAATTTTTTTTTAAAAAAAAGAGTGATAATAGTAATAATAATGGTAACAATATTAATAGCAGTAAACACTTAATTGACACATATCATGTGCCTGGTACTTACTGTTCTAAGTGTTTTATGTGTGTTGATAAGGTAGGTAGTACAATAAAACCATGTTAAATAAAAAGGATTAGAGTGGAAAGAATGAATTATGGAATACTGAAGACATTTTATTTTCCATACACTATTAGAAATTAAATCTAGGCTTCCAGTTAAAAATGATAGACTGACCACATATATTTATTTTCTCTACTTCCAAAACCCCACCAAAAGACATTAAAGCAATATAAATGGTCATGAACCAGAAAAGCAAAGAGAACAGACTACATAACCATAAGAATTCAACAGTTTATACAAATAAAAACCAGGAGGAGGTATAATAACTAACCTAGCAGAGTAGAGGAAGTTAAAGCCTAATGCCCAAAACACACTCTACCAAACCCCTCACAAGCTCAGGATTGGGAAGCACCAGGTATTGTGAAAAAAAGGGAGTGAGGTACACAACTGAAATTAGGGCTTGAAGTCTGAATAAAGAGCAACTGGATACCAGGTCCTCTCCCATCCTCCATGGGCAGACAGCCCAACAGTCCCAACCTCCACACAAGAGGAACAACCTGAGAATCACCAACCATAGAGGAAGACTGGGGCAAGTCATGGTAAGGCTGAAGTAGAGGGATTAAAAGTCACCACACATACTGCGGGGTCCTCAGCCCTCTTCTCCTACCCTACTGCCAGAATCCAGGTGTTCTTTCTAGAGAAACTTAATGTCTCCAAAGAAAAGACTTCCACTGGGAATTAGGGGATTCCAACAAAAATGCCAACTCTGCATGATGGCCCTTCAGATAACTGATAAGCCCAGCCTACACATAAGGACTTACAAAATTAGCTTTTTAAATACCTGATCCCAAATAGAATGGATGACCTCTCCAATTTTCTATGGACGCCTTCAGAATGAAAGACATAGCACAACACATAAACAGAAAACAGAAACATGGAAGAAACAGAAACAGTGCAACAAACAGGAAAGACATAAGAGAAAAAAACAACATAATTATCCTCAGGGATAACGAGAAGACATTGAATCTATAAAATGAGAGGCTCTTATGAAAGAGAATAGAGAAAAACTGTATCTTAGAAATTAAACCTATAGTTTAAAAAAATTTAACAAAAGTGCCTGAGGATAACAACAAAAATACAACTTCAGGAGCAAATGGAGAGGAAAGATTTTTAAAATTAGAGGATTAATCTAAGAGGTCCAACATTCAAATAACAGGAATTCTAGAAAAACAGAATATAGAAAATGAAGGAGAGAAAATTTATCAAACACACACACACACAGCAAAAAAAAAAATAAAAACACAAAAAATTTCCCAGAAATAAAGACAAGTCTACAAATTAATAGATTCCACCAAGTCAAGTACCATCAACATGAATGAATGAATGAATGAATGAACAAATGTAGGCCCACACATCATCATGAAATGTCAGGGGTATAAAGAAGCTCCTAAAAGCTTCCAGAGTGTAAAAGCAGGCCCCATGTAAAAGAATGGTATCAGAATGTTCAAAGGAATAATGAATGCTGTAAGAAAACAGAATTCTTAGGGAAAATTACTTTCAACAAAGACTCCAAACTATCAATCATTCAAGAGTAGAGACATTTCAGAACTATAAAGTCTCAAAATGTTTACTTCTCAAGCACCTTTCCTAGAAAGTTTTTGGTGGTGGATGCACTTTGGCAAAAACAAAGGGGAGGGGCAATAAATCAAGAAAGAGGAAGTCATAGGACCCAATAAACACATCCAACACGGACTAAAAAAGAGGGATCCCAGAATGACCACCGAGCAGTGCACAGGCCTAGAGAGGGATGGTCCAGATCAGCCGTGGGCAAACTACGGCCCGCGGGCCGGATCCGGCCCCTTTGAAATGAATAAAACTAAAAAAAAAAAAAGACCGCACCCTTTTACGTAATGATGTTTACTTTGAATTTATATTAGTTCACACAAACACTCCATCCATGCTTTTTTTTTTTTTTAAATATATTTTTTATTGATTTTTCACAGAGAGGAAGGGAGAGAGACAGAGAGTCAGAAACATCGATGAGAGAGAAACATCGATCAGCTGCCTCCTGCACATCTCCCACTGGGGATGTGCCCGAAACCCAGGTACATGCCCTTGACCGGAATCGAACCTGGGACCTTTCAGTCCGCAGGCCGACGCTCTATCCACTGAGCCAAACCGGTTTCGGCCATCCATGCTTTTGTTCCGGCCCTCCCGTCCAGTTTAAGAACCCATTGTGGCCCTCGAGTCAAAAAGTTTGCCCACCCCTGGTCGAGATGGTGGAAGATGAAGGACTGGCTGTAGAAGAAATGTCCCCAAAGGACAAAAAAAGGGAGGGAACTGATAGATTATCTTATGTTTTGAACATGTAAGTCTTTGGATAATCATTGTAATGGGTATATAAACAACTAAGCAAATTTTAAAATCAGGCAAATATTAATTCTGAGAAAAATATGAATCCAGTAGAAAGGAAATAATGATTCCAGTAGAAAGGAAATACTGATAGAAAGGAAATAATGATATTTTAATATATTTTTATTGATTTCCTTTCTATCATTAACCACATTGGGTTCATCAGTGAACAACATTTATTACCTATTAATTTAACAAGTTGTGAGTAATCTATATTGAGAGGCATGGGGGCAAAAAGTAAATCCCGCCTGCCAAAAAAGGAATTTAAGAATCATTTCTGAAATTGATAAATCAAGAAAAAGTAATATTACTATTCTCAAATAGGAAGATAAATGTAGAACACACCAGTAAGGTGCTTGTCTCAGGGGTGCTAAACTGGGGAAAGGAAGCTACTCCTTTTCACTATAATCAAATAGAACTATTTCCTAGTTCTATTTGATTTTTTTAAAACTATATGCATAAATTACTTTAGAAAAAAAGAAAACTAAATTTAAAAGAAAAGAATTTAAACTTACAAATTCGGTATGAACTCAAAGAAAGGAATTGGAAAGACATGAAAAGGAGCCCTATCTACCAGCTACTTCCCACCAGAGCTATTAAAAGAGACCTTCCCAAAGGAACTCCTGCAGCCTAAACAGCCTTCCTTTGGGGCCAGTACACTGCCTCTGCACCAAGTGGCAATAGCAAGGCTCAAAGGACAGACCCAGCCCTGGCTTATCTGGCTCAGTGATTAGAGTGTCAGCCCTGGGACCGAAAGGTCACGGGTTCGATTCCCAGTCAAGGGCATGTACCTGGGTTGCAGATTCGATCCCCGGCCCTGGTTGGGGTGCGTGCGGGAAGCAACCAATTGATGTGTCTCTCGCACATCAATTAATCTTCCTCTTCTTTCCTCCTTCCTTCCACTCTCTCTAAAAAAATTATTTGAAAAAATATCCTCAGGTGAGGATTAACAACAACAAGGAAAAAAGGACAAACCCAGAGGCACTTCATTTAATAAAAGTAAAGAATTGGTAGAATCCAAAGTAATATTATAATGTATATGGAATTAGTATATATAAACAGTAGAATAATAGCAACATATTAAGGATATACTTCCTGAGATCTCGTGATGATTGCTAACACTAAATGTAGTAATGCATAAAGAAAAACTACAGAGACATAGGAACCAAGATGGCGGCATAGGTTAACGCCAGAGTTTGCTGCTTTGAACAACTACTTCAAAAGTGAAACCAAAAAACGGAAGGGACATCACCCAGAACCACAGGAACGCTGGCTGAGTGGAAGTCCTACAACTAGGAGGAAAGAGAAACACATACGGACACTCAGAGGAGGCGCAGTGCTGAAGTCAAATTCTGAGGTGCGGAGTGTGCGGAGTGGGCTGGCGGCGGAGGGCGCGGTTGGCGTTTTCAATCAGGAGGGAGTCACAGACTCTGAGCTCCCGATACAGGCGAGTCTTTAGGGACCCAGACTCAAACGGGAGAAGCGGGACTGTCTGGCTTCGGTCAGAGCGAGTGCAGCTTTCTCTCCGAACTTTGCAGCCGTTGCTGGGACTCAGAGAGGCAGAGCCCCTGGGGACAGGACTGAGAGCCGCCATAACTGCTCTCTCAGGCCCACCCTGTTGATCCTGTGCGACCCGCCCCGCCCAAGCCCTGCACAGAGGCATTTGCCGGATAGCCTCAGGCAAACGCCAGATTAGCACCTCCCTAGAGGACAGAAGTTCTCTCACTGCTGACACAGCTGATTCTCATAGCCACTTGGCCTGGAGGTCAAACCCTCCCTGGAATTAGCTACAACAATCAAAATTTAACTATAAGACTGTGCACAAAAACCACTAGGGGGTGCACCAAGGAAGCATAACAAAATGCGGAGACAAAGAAACAGGACAAAATTGTCAATGGAAGATATAGAGTTCAGAACCACACTTTTAAGGTCTCTCAAGAACTGTTTAGAAGCCGCCAATAAACTTAATGAGATCTACAAGAAAACTAATGAGACCCTCGATGTTATATTGGAGAACCAACTAGAAATTAAGCATACACTGACTGAAATAAAGAATAATATACAGACTCCCGACAGCAGACCAGAGGAGCACAAGAATCAAGTCAATGATTTGAAATGCGAGGAAGCAAAAAACACCCAACCGGAAAAGCAAAATGAAAAAAGAATCCAAAAATGCGAGGATAGTGTAAGGAGCCTCTGGGACAGCTTCAAGCGTACCAACATCAGAATTATAGGGGTGCCAGAAGATGAGAGAGAGCAAGATATTGAAAACCTATTTGAAGAAATAATGACAGAAAACTTCCCCCACCTGGTGAAAGAAATGGACTTACAGGTCCAAGAAGCGCGGAGAACCCCAAACAAAAGGAATCCAAAGAGGACCACACCAAGACACATCATCATTAAAATGCCAAGAGCAAAAGATAAAGAGAGAATCTTAAAAACAGCAAGAGAAAGAAACTCAGTTACCTACAAGGGAATACCCATACGAATGTCAGCTGATTTCTCAACAGAAACTTTGCAGGCCAGAAGGGAGTGGCAAGAAATATTCAAAGTGATGAATACCAAGAACCTACAACCAAGATTACTTTATCCAGCAAAGCTATCATTCAGAATTGAAGGTCAGATAAAGAGCTTCACAGATAAGGAAAAGCTAAAGGAGTTCATCACCACCAAACCAGGATTATATGAAATGCTGAAAGGTATCCTTTAAGAAGAGGAAGAGGAAGAAAAAGGTAAAGATACAAATTATGAACAACAAATATGCATCTATCAACAAGTGAATCTAAGAATCAAGTGAATAAATAATCTGATGAACAGAATGAACTGTTGATTATAATAGAATCAGGGACATCGAAAGGGAATGGACTGACTATTCTTGGGGGGGAAAGTGGTGTGGGAGATGCGGGAAGAGACTGGACAAAAATCGTGCACCTATGGATGAGGACAGTGGGTGGGGAGTGAGGGCGGAGGGTGGGGCGGGAACTGGGAGGAGGGGAGTTATGGGGGGGAAAAAAGAGGAACAAATGTAATAATCTGAACAATAAAGATTTAATTAAAAAAAAAAAAAAAAAAGAAAAACTACAATTCCGGGTCAAAGTTTCCATAACCTCTTGCCTCGGAATTTAAGTTTAAGCAATAGCATCCATTTCTGGACTCGAAATGGACTACAAAAGTTCAATGTAATATAACGAAGTTTAAATTTGGTCCATTTACAGAGTAATTCTCATGAAAGTTGCTTTAATCACAGAGGTCTGCAATTCCCACACAACAGAAACCAGGTACCTGAAAAGAAAAGCAAGTACTGGTTTTGCTTAGATCACCTATATACCAACAGTATCCAAATTTCTCAATAATCCCATGGCTTAGACAAAGCAAAATAGGAACAACCAATAGTTACACTTTTTAAAAAAAATACTGACAAGCTAAAATCCTTACAGAATTGTTCTTATTGCTTCGCTTCATCTTTTCCTTAAAATTCAGAAAAGCTGAGCACACTTAAAAATATACAGGGATGCTCAAAATGCAGGTTCCCTGAAGCGTTATAGGTTGCTTCATGCTACCTATTCACTGTTCAAAACTTAGATGTAATGCAAAATATACTTACATCCCCTCAAAAAGTGATTTCACATATATATTGGCTCCTAAGAGAAAAAAAGTGTCTCCATTTCACAATAAAAGCCATACTTAGGAACAGAGCAAATCTTTCAAAGCACCTGTTTCAAGAAAGAAAATTTGATATGTTCCAGAAATGACTGCATTTTATTTAAAAAAATATTTACAAAAAACTGTTCAGGAACTCAGTTTTTTGGATAAAACAATAGAAAGTGAATTTATTTTCTAGGAGTTCAAAACCTTGTTGTAGTGTTTTCATTATAAAAAATAAAACTACCAGGAAAACTCCCTATCAGTAGCACCTTGAACTTCATAGTCTTGTCACTATGCAAGTTCTTACTAAAAAAAAAAAACAAAAACAAAATATCTGATTATCTGCTCAACATGAAAACTTACTACATTATCAAAGTTTTTCTCAAATTAGACATATGAAGTACAGCGTAAGACCAGAAAAAGATTCCATTTAATACAGTCTAATGATCTGAGTGCTATTTAAAATAAAATACTTTCGCCCTAATTGGTTTGGCTCAGTGGATAGAGCGTCGGCCTGCGGGATGAAGGGTCCCAGGTTCGATTCCGGTCAAGAGCAACCTACTGGGGATGTGCAGGAGGCAGCTGATCGATGTTTCTCTCTCATTGATGTTTCTAACTCTCTATCCCTCTCCCTTCCTCTCTGTAAAAAATCAATAAAATATAAAATTTAAAAAATAAATATAAAAAATAATAATAAAATACTTTAAGAGCACACAGTTTATCTAAATGTATATTAATGACTATAGATTCCATATGTCCATTTTTAACTTAAGGGAGAAAGCCTATAATTACAGATTTATTTTAATAAAGTAAATACCAAACATCGACTCTTAAAAAAAAATTCTCACACAAACTTATAAGAGAATTTTAAAGTAAAATAGGTCACACTATTCTAAACTCATAGGCAACAAAATTAAAATTATGCATCATTTGTGTTTTCATTATGAGGTCTGAATACACAAAATCAAAACCATAACAAATACTATTAAAACTTGATAAAAATTAGGCAGAATATCAACAAAGGTAAAAAAATACAATGTATTATGTGATGAGTTTGAATGCAAAAACCACGTATTTATTAAACACATGATTAACTTAAAAACACCAAACCAGTTTGTTTTAAAGTGCTCCTCATCCAAGACCTTGGACAAAACCATCACTCCAAAGTGAATTTAGAAAAACAGTTTACAAGGCAAACACTGACAGTAGATATGGACAGGAACTACCAAAAAATGCTATTTGTTCTTTAATTAAATAATGCCATTTTCAAGTGATGTAGAGCAGCTGCCTTAACAGAATTCCTTTTTTGTATAAACATTCATAAATTTAAAAATGTCTCTAGATAGTCTGAAGAGCTGCAAACATTAATACCTTAAAAGAGCAGCTTAATGTCTATTTTAGGAAAAAAGCACTAAAATCCTTTTCCATTGAAAGCCGTTTATTTCTCTGATAGAAGTGAGCAAGGCCACTACAACATTAGCCTCTTTCCCAGAACAGTGTAAATAACAATGTATACACGTCTTAAATTTGGTAGGTCATTTTTGATGCAACAGAAAAATAAATAAATAAAAATTAAATACTTTAACTCAACATTTGGTTTTGACAAATCAGTAGTGTCAACTTCACACATGAAGGACAGCACAAGTCTGGTTTGTAAAAAAAAATCCTCAATGTCATGGTATTTGGGCTAAAAATATGTAAGAATATTAAATGTTTCCTTTTGCTTAAAGGAATACAGTACAATCACCATCAAGCTGCTATGGTAACTCGTTTTCAGCTGGGATAAAGTGACCATTTGGTCCATGGCACAAGTTACATATGTCACACTTCTGTCCAACTGAAACCTTATGTTTATAAGATTTCATATTTATAAGCTACAATACACTGACTAAGCTGTCAGTCACTCACAGTTTTTTAGAAAAATATCTACATTTGTCCTTACGGATGTCAAAATGTTACACCATCATTTGTTTAAAAAGAAAAAAAGATGCACATTCATACTGTGAAGTTATTAGGAAAATACTCTTGCAAATAAACTATATAAAGATAAAATACACTTCAAAGGTATGTGGGTTTTTTGTTTGTTTTACAATATTCTATAAAGTGCAGAGAAATCCTAAGGGAAAAACTACTCCCTATGACATAGTTTAATTACAGCAGCTTTTGCATAGCAATACTTAGAGGAAGTTGGACATTTCTGTTTCCTCAGGAAGAAAAGGATGAAAGAGGATCTTCCAATTCAGATTTTTTTTTGGCCATAAGTCTGCTTTCTTCAGGAATGGTTGCTGATGCCAAATCTCCATTAAGTGTATTTCTTGAACAATGAACAGGCCCTATTAACAAATTGATTAAAAGGTTAAATATCCTATCAATATTAACTCCAATATCCTTTGTGAAGAACATTTTAATTTTTCTATTCAGGGATATGAATTCCTTTAGCTTTCTGCTAATTTTTCTGATTATTTGTAATAAAGAAAAATCTAACTTTTCTACTATTGGCAGTCATTGAAAGAAATTTCAGAGTTCATGAGATAAATTATGAAACTACCTGAAAATAGAGATATTTATTTTGTTCATTGCTAAGACCATGATTGGCACATAATGGGCACTCAATAAATATTTGTTGAATTGAATTAATCTTTCCTAATTAACTATGGCTTTTTCAGCCTGATGGTTTTAATACCGTTAGTAACCTCCTTGCTCTTAGGCAAAGAAACCAAGACCCCAAAAGGGTTACATGCCTAAGGCAAGATGACACAATTGGTAACAGAACTAGACTAATTTGGGTCTTGGTCCGGTTCCAAGGCAATTGCACTTTTATAGGTACATACTGCTTGAACTTAACATAAATTTTTATTGCTTTTATTTTTTTAATATAGTTAATAAAAAATAGAAGCAGCTGGGTCTCTTAAAGAAAATAACATTGGGAATAAAGCCTTTCAACTAAGACTTCCAATTGCAAACCATATTTCTAAGAAAGCGCTAATTCAGTTTCTGCTTTGTCAACTAACTGGGACACTAAAGTTGAGGACATACAGAAGGAAATCTAAGGATAAAACTTCTAACCTCGCCTACAGTTGCCAATTTTAAAAAGTCCTGGAGGACTAAGATACATGTATGCACATGAATATGTACGCAAGTGTGTGAGCCTGCATGTGGGACTAGTTTTGTTACACTTCTTTACAATTAAATTGGGGAATGCTAAATGGAATAGGCTTTATGCTTAAGTATTATATGAAAACAGTCTTCAGAAAGTCAAGACCACAGTGCCTAAAACAGGAGAGCTAAGGAAAATGGCTAGCTTTAAAAAAATTAATTTAGCTATCACAAATAAAAATGTTTCCCTTAAAGAAGAGAAGAACTGACATCCAGAGAAAAGTAAAAGGCAGCATATAGAGCTTTTTCATGAGCTCTGGATTAAAGGGTCATGTGTAGAAGGCAGGAAGAACAGGTTAATCAGAATACATAACACTTGCCTCAGGTAACATTTCCCCCCATTCCTAACCTCTCTTTCTCTCTTCCTTACCTCCTCCAACTTGTACTAAACTGGCCCAGGAAATTTTTTCTTCCTTCCCCTATCACCCTCATCCTTTTCCTCTCTTCATTTCTTTTTTTTTTAAATTTTTTTAAATATGTTTTTATTGATTTCAGAGAGGAAAGGAGAGGGAGAGAGAGATAGAAACATCAATGATTAGAGAGAATCACTGATCAGCTACCTACTGCACGCCCCCTGATGGGGATAGAGCCTGCAACCCAGGCATGTGCCCTTGACTGGCATCGAACCCGGGGGCCCTTTAGTCCACAGTCCAACACTCTATCCACTGAGTAAACCAGCGAGGGCTCCTCTCTTCATTTCTTTACCCATTGTCCCAACTTAAATTCAAAATGATAATGAGCACAGATCGGTGCTCTATATTAATAAATAGAGTATTAGTTCTGTAATAAAAATAGGCATAAAAAAATACCATCAACTTCTAAGGATCTGAAAGTTGCCAGCAGTCCCTTTTAGAATCTCCACCATCTTCACGAACTCCACATTCTCCTCTAACTAAACCTGTTTATCCTGGTGAGTAAACCAATTCTATCTTAATGTTTTCAATATATTCGAATACTAGAAATCCAACACCATTTGTTTTGTCCCATTTTAGCCAGCCTGTGAATTAGCTGGGCTCTTCTAGGCAACCAAAGAATCAAACTGCCCTAGCTGGTTTGGCTCAGTGGCTAGAGCATCAGCTTGCAGACTGAAGGGTCCTAAGTTCGATTCTTGTCAAGGGCACATGCTTGGGTTGTGGGCTCGATCCCCAGTGGGGGGTGTGCAGGAGGCAGCCGATCAATGATTCGCTCTCATCATTGATGTTTCTTTTTCTCTCTCTCCCTCTCCCTTCCTCTCTGAAATCAATGTGTGTGTGTGTGTGTGTGTGTGTGTATGTGTGTATATATATATATTTTTTAAACAATCAAACTGCCATTTTCCATCATTTCCATAAGGGAAATAAGACCTGTGTTCTACACAACTGGCTTACAAATGAACTCTTAGAACACAATCTGTTACGGAATTGGGAACTGTATGTAGTTTCTAGCCCACAGACTTCATAGGCAATAGTAAAGACTTTGTAAAGCAAAAGCCTATTAATGTTAATACGACCATATTTGTGTTCAGTAGAAATCATATACATTACTGTCTAAATAGATCGTCTGACACACTTTTAAAGCTTTTTCTCTGCAAAGAAAAATTATTAAATCACAAAACCTTTCCTAAAGTATTCAATCACAGTATGCTGCCTCTTTAAATAGTAAGGGAAAAAAAGGTATAGGAATAAATGCTACTATAATTCACTACCAACACCAGGAAAAAAATTATTTTCCCTGGACATTTCAAATTATTTAAATAACAATGCTGACTTTTTCTTTGACCTTAGAACTTGTCTGTATTTTTTTCTTATTTTCTTAGTACTTTGAACTTGCCCTAAATCCCACAATTTATTCTTTTTCTTCTAAAATGCTCTTTAAATGCATGTATTGGGAGTAGAAAATTATTAAGTAATTACTAAAATGTAGTGGGAGTAAAAGACTTCGGTATTCTATATAAGTCTAAGATAAGGTATTTACCAAAAGATACTCAGCACTTCTCAGTTAATAACAAAGATGTTTATAAGAGGATATATGAGCTTCTGTTGATTATGTATTGTCTGCTTAGCTCTGTATTAAGGAATTAATCTAAGGGCCCAAGTATGGTGTTCACTTGTCAGTATTCATTTCAACAATTACAAAGCCCCAAAATAATTTTGCTGAATACACCAAAGAAAGAGACAGACCCATCTAACTTACTATCTGGGTCTTCAAGAGGGATATCATTACAAGAGTCTGTATCTGAGTAGGTTCTCCGGCGTCGCTGGGAGAGCCGGTGAAGTGTAGACGCTGGTTCTTTTATAGAGTGGCTACTCCTGCAAATTAAATAAAAAGCATTAAACTGTAGTTTTAAAACAAATGAAAACACCCTCAACTTATCTGGAGTTTTAAATGACTTTTCTTTTAATGAAAGAGGAGCTATCTTTATGCCCAAAGTTCTATTTTAGTTAAGTTCTACTTGTTCAGAGGTCAGGCCACAAGTAAGTCAAATCATTTAGAATCCAGCTGATAACCTGGAGAATATGACCTTTGAGCCAAACTAAATGGAAAAGGGGTAAAATGATTTTTTTTTTAATAAAGGAAAATCCAGCTAGACAGAAGACATATCAGATGGTTAACAAATGTTTAAAAACTAAAAATTATGGATTTCACAAATGCACAGATCTAGTGTCAATCCATATCTGATTATAAACAGCAGGGTGAAGGGTGATGGGCAGGTAGTGTGGAAGCATATTAAAGGTCAGCTCACTGACAGCGGCAAGACAAAGATGGCAAATGGAGGCTAAAAAAACTATTTAAAAAAAACAATCTAAAAAATACAAAAATTGGAAAAATCAATAAAAAAAATTCAATGTAGAAACAAATCACTGCCACTCAATAGCATCTTGGCTATCAATGTATTAAAGCCCAACATTACTGTTCTTAATGACAACCTTGATTCATCAAGAAGAAAAAAAAGTTTATATCTTATTTACCAAGGTACAAAGGATAAAATACAGTTCAGAAAACTTTCTCTTATAAATGTAAAATTTTGTCAAAGGGATCAAGCTGCTACTTTTCTGGAAAATTCTGGTAAAACTCTTCATTCCGATAGGACTGGATACATGGGGCACATACATCACTTAACACCTCTGAGCACATGATAGTTCAATCAAGGATTATTTAATCATCAGAGAGGAAAAAAAGGTGACAAAGCAATAATAGGGGCTCAGCACTTATTCTTAATGTAAAGAAATAAATGCTAATGTCATTATAATTTCATCACTTTCCAATGAACCAAATAAGACAACCATAGCAATGTACAAGAACATCACCTACCAAGATAAATACTCTATTAGCCTGGGATATTGGCAAGATTTATCTAGCACATAAAATTTTTAAATGTGTTGAATGAATACACAGGGTGTCCCCCAAAAATTTTATGCACACTTTAACAGCTGATAGCTCAATTTTGAAAATGAAATGTATTTTAATAAACACTGCCTTTATGATTATTCAAAGTGTGTGTATACATTTGTGTGTATACTTTGAAATACCAACTGATTTTTCTCTCTTTTCAGTAAGATCTTTAGAATCTAATAAAACAACAGCTCAGCCAGCCAGCGTGGCTCAGTGGTTGAGCACTGACCTATAAACCAGGTCATGATTCAATTCCCGGTCAAGGTATATGCCGGGGGTTGTAGACTCAATCCCCAGTGGGGGGCATGCAGGAGGCAGCCAATTAATGATTCTCTCTCATTGATGTTCCTATCTCTCTCTCCCTCTCCCTTCCTCTCTGAAATCAATAAAAGTATTTTTTTAAATCAATAAAAATATTTTTTTAAAAGAAAAACAGCTCAGTATGAATATATGATGCACTAAAAGCAGTAGCAAAATGAGCCTAAGCTTTGGAGCCTTGTTATATCAAAACTTGATTTATAAACCATCAAATTATATCATTTAATATAATTTTAAACATCTCAAAGAGGTATAATAGCTGGCTTACCTTGCTGGTTAATTTATTCACTCATTTTTTTCTTTACTGACTACCTACTGTGGCCAGGCCCTATACTAAGCACTAAGAGATAGAAATGCTGAGCAAATCAGAACCAGACTCTGCCCATATAGAATTTACATTCCACACCACTTTATGTTAAATGTTCAAAGAATTTCCCTAAGTAGCTATAAATTTGGGAGAACTTGGTCAGAAGAAGGTTACTTTACCTCTCTGAACTGCAAGGACCAGGGTGGCTGACAGAACGCTTCATCTAGAAAATTTTTTAAAAAGTGAGCATAATCCATTAGTCAAGTAAAATAAAGCAGCTCTAATATATTATCATTCTTATTCAGATAAAAAAAAATGGCTGGCCAAAAAATTATGTTTACATACTCAAGTAACATTATTAGCACAATTTCAAGCTTTCTCCCTAATAACCATTAATGGGAATCTTTCTCAACACATATCAAAAACACGTTGGATTCTTTTCTCAATACTAAAAACCAAATTTTAAATTTTGTATCATATGTGTGTTTGTGTGTGTATATACATAAATATAAAAAAGAGTATACTTGATTGAGAACCAAGATGGCGGCATAGGTTAACGCTGGAGTTTGCTGCTTTGAACAACTACTTCAAAAGTGAAACTAAAAGACAGAACGGACATCACCCAAAACCACTGGAACGCTGGCTGAGTGGAAGTCCTACAACTAGGAGGAAAGAGAAACGCATACAGACACTCAGAGGAGGCGCAGTGCTGAAGTCAAATTCTGAGGTGCGGAGTGTGCGGAGCGGGCTGGTGGCGGAGGGCGCGGTTGGCGTTTTCAATCGGGAGGGAGTCGCAGACTCTGAGCTCCAGATCCGGGCGAGTCTTTAGGGACCCAGACTCAAACGGGAGAAGCGGGACTGTCTGGCTTCGGTCAGAGCGAGTGCAGCTTTCTCTCCGAGCTTTGCAGCGGGTGCTGGGACTCAGAGAGGCAGAGCCCCTGGGGACAGGACTGAGAGCCGCCATAACTGCTCTCTCAGGCCCACCCTGTTGATCCTGTGCGACCCGCCCCGCCCAAGCCCTGCACAGAGGCATTTGCCGGATAGCCTCAGGCAAACGCCAGATTAGCACCTCCCTAGAGGACAGAAGTTCTCTCACTGCTGACACAGCTGATTCTCATAGCCACTTGGCCTGGAGGTCAAACCCTCCCTGGAATTAGCTACAACAATCAAGATTTAACTATAAAACCACAAACAAAGACCACTAGGGGGTGCACCAAGGAAGCATAACAAAATGCGGAGACAAAGAAACAGGACAAAATTGTCAATGGAAGATCTAGAGTTCAGAACCACACTTTTAAGGTCTCTCAAGAACTGTTTAGAAGCCGCCGATAAACTTAATGAGATCTACAAGAAAACTAATGAGACCCTCGATGTTATATTGGGGAACCAACTAGAAATTAAGCATACACTGACTGAAATAAAGAATATTATACAGACTCCCGACAGCAGAACAGAGGAGCGCAAGAATCAAGTCAATGATTTGAAATGCGAGGAAGCAAAAAACACCCAACCGGAAAAGCAAAATGAAAAAAGAATCCAAAAATGCGAGGATAGTGTAAGGAGCCTCTGGGACAGCTTCAAGCGTACCAACATCAGAATTATAGGGGTGCCAGAAGATGAGAGAGAGCAAGATATTGAAAACCTATTTGAAGAAATAATGACAGAAAACTTCCCTCACCTGGTGAAAGAAATGGACTTACAGGTCCAAGAAGCGCGGAGAACCCCAAACAAAAGGAATCCAAAGAGGACCACACCAAGACACATCATCATTAAAATGCCAAGAGCAAAAGATAAAGAGAGAATCTTAAAAACAGCAAGAGAAAGAAACTCAGTTACCTACAAGAGAATACCCATACGACTGTCAGCTGATTTCTCAACAGAAACTTTGCAGGCCAGAAGGGAGTGGCAAGAAATATTCAAAGTGATGAATACCAAGAACCTACAACCAAGATTACTTTATCCAGCAAAGCTATCATTCAGAATTGAAGGTCAGATAAAGAGCTTCACAGATAAGGAAAAGCTAAAGGAGTTCATCACCACCAAACCAGGATTATATGAAATGCTGAAAGGTATCCTTTAAGAAGAGGAAGAGGAAGAAAAAGGTAAAGATACAAATTATGAACAACAAATATGCATCTATCAACAAGTGAATCTAAGAATCAAGTGAATAAATAATCCGATGAACAGAATGAACTGGTGATTATAATAGAATCAGGGACATCGAAAGGGAATGGACTGACTATTCTTGAGGGGGAAAGGGGTGTGGGAGATGCGGGAAGAGACTGGACAAAAATCGTGCACCTATGGATGAGGACAGTGGGTGGGGAGTGAGGGCGGATGGTGGGGCGGGAACTGGGAGGAGGGGAGTTATGGGGGGAAAAAAGAGGAACAAATGTAATAATCTGAACAATAAAGATTTAATTAAAAAATTAAAAAAAAAAAGAGTATACTTAAAAAAATAAAAAATAAAAAAAATAAATAAAAAAGAGTATACTTACCTAGTCCCCCAAAAATCATAATGTTTTTTATAAAAAGGTGTATCTAGTAAGTCAGAAAATATTCTAGCCGAGACCGGTTTGGCTCAGTGGATAGAGCATCGGCCTGCGGACTGAGGGGTCCCGGGTTCCATTCCGGTCAAGGGCATGTGCCTGTGTTGCGGGCATATCCCCAGTGGGGGATGTGCAGGAGGCAGCTGGTCGATGTTTCTCTCTCATCGATGTTTCTGACTCTCTATCTCTCTCCCTTCCTCTCTGTAAAAAATCAATAAAATATATTTAAAAAAAAGAAAATATTCTAATAAATCTCTCTATATATTTTTTAAAGGACAGGAATAGAGTCTAGGAGCAAAGCTTCTCTTTACCATTCATTATTCAGGTTGCTGTCACACAGATGTTCTAAAGTATGGTTTTCATGGAAGACGGCATTAACAATTCAAGTCTTTAAAGAACTCAGAAGAACCCTAAGGCTTAAATAGGTTTCTAAAAACATATATTGAAAATGAAAATAAATAAAATTTGATTAAGCAGAACATTCATAAATATGACAAATACTAAATCCAACAAATGAAAAAAATAGAGGCAACCAAACAGTTGTCTCACTATTTAACAAGATAACAAAATAATGAAATTTATATTAAAGGCTAAGAATGGTTGTTTTTATATACAGGCTCAAGAGTCTTACAGGTCCAATCTGTGTCTAACATTTGTGTTATGGAAATAAACATCTTCTACATTTGTAACATGAGCCACCAGCTGCTCTGAGAAATCCCAGTTGAAATAGCAGTTATGACCCATCCATGAGTCCAGGGATATCTGGTTGGCATTAAGATGCAACTGTATATTAATACCTCCTTTAACAGAAACCACTTCCTTTAGGATTATTCACCCAACAACATCCCCACTACAATTATCATCAATCTGTGCATCAAAAAGGCCACTGTTTGAACTTCCATGATGACTTGAAATATAATTGAATGCAAGTTAATTTTAAGAGGGACATAATGAAAGTAACTACATAAAATGGTTATAACTATCGGGTTAATTTTGGAATTCTCAAATGTTTTGTTTTTCATTTACTTGTGTTATTTTTTAAAAAGGGCGTTTTCTCATGAAGACTGTCTGGCCTTACTTTCCCTATCTCCAGGACTAATTGCCATAAGCCACAATCTGTGCTTTATGTGGGCAAGAAAATGGCACGGCAAGGAAAAATAAGCAGCCTCTGACTGGATTTCCTATAATGTTGTTGTTGGTAAAAAGTTTGGGTTTAATGTTTCTATTGATAAAAGGTTTTGGTTTAGAGGAGCAAGAGTTATTAGAGTTTCTTATACATCAGTACAAATATGACCTCTCAGAACTATAGCGCATTTGAAACAGAAGGCATTGTCCTCAGAAGTTCAATACAAACAAGGCAGGTTTGAGGTTTACTTACTATATTTAGCTCTATAAAGTACACCTTAAAAAAAAAAGTGGACCTCTTGTCCATCAATCTCAGGAACACAGCACCAAATATCCGTCTCAAAAGATCATGTTTTTGTTGAGCTATATGTGTTATTTCACATTTCACAGTATGTCTATAATTATTCTAAAAGCAAAACTGCCAAACTGTGTTCTACTGAATGCTACCGTCCTGAGATGTTATTCAAAAATAAACAAAAAGGGTATAATTGCCAAACAAATTTCAGAAACACTGCACACCAATTCTCAGAGGTCATAATACACTTGAGCATAGAAGACATATGACGGAGATGACAGAGAAACCCAATTTGTTTTAAGTTAACCTAGCACTTCCCAGACTAATCTGGCAATAAAGCTCATTTTCATGGTACACCTATCTGAGAAGACATACATTGATTAAAAAATAATGATCTAAGTAAATTTAGATAATAATCTTTACTAAATTTCTTATGGCTAAATTTGCTGGGGTAGGTAACAGAACCTAGGAATAAGTTGTACCTATTCTTTTTTCCAATAAATAAGTCTTCAGGTAATTGCTAGAATAGTAGCCAGGTGGTATTTTTCCTTCTAAAAAGGGGCTCCTGAAAACAGTTTCATGAAAAAACTGTAAAGTCTCATCAAACCTTCTCTCACCTGAGAGTTCCCCACAGCATGCTAGAGCAAGTTTAGTAGCTTGAAAAGGACAACAAATATGCTGCTCCTCACAAAAAGAGTACTTGTCTAATGATCAGATGTAAGAAAATCACATTAGCCATAGCCAGTTTGGCTCAGTGGATAGAGAGTCAGCCTGCGGACTGGAGGGTCCCAGGTTCAATTCCAGTCAAGGGCACATGCCCAGGTTGTGGGCTGGTCTCCAGTAGTGGGTGTGCAGGAGGCAGCTGATCAATGATTCTCTCTCATCACTGAAGTTTCTATCTCTCTCTCCCTCTCCCTTCCTCTCTGAAATCAATAAAAAAATATATTTAAAAAAATTTTTAAATAAAAGAAAATCACATTACATTAATACCTCCTTTAACAGAA
This sequence comes from Myotis nattereri, assembly GCF_964212035.1. Lineage (NCBI taxonomy): Eukaryota > Metazoa > Chordata > Mammalia > Chiroptera > Vespertilionidae > Myotis > Myotis nattereri. The sequence goes on from NC_138082.1 coordinate 40,651,987, forward strand.
ATCACGTCCTTTAGGATTACTCACCCAACAACATCCCCTAATATAAACAGGTCAGGTGTTTTGCAAAGAGCCTCTGATATAGAAGACACTTGATTTTACAAATGCTTGAGGTCCAGAGAGATTAAGAAACTTGACTACTCAGAGGGTTCAAATCCAAATGCAGACTACAAGATACTGTTTCCCCTGCAACAAGCTGTTCAAATTCCTTATAACTTCTGTAAAGATTTGCTTAATTTTATCCCATTGTGGGTGAACATCACCCCATTGTATGTTTTTACCAAACAGATCAGTTTTCCCCAACCGTTTTCATGTCACAGCACCCAGAGAACACTGTAGTGTTTTCCTGGCACAATGGGGTAAATGGTACAGCCCCTCTGGGGGGAGGGGCTCAGGACCTTGGCACATGCTGAGCTCACCAGATGAAAGGCTCCAATAGAGAATACGAATACAATTTTTAAAAAATTAACCTGTTGACTATTTCCCACCCACCGTCAGATTCCACCCTTAAAAATAAAAACAAAAACAGAACTACATGCAATATTACTAGAACAAAAACTGTAAGTTCCAACCATTTGAACAGGAGAAGGTGACACAGGAGAAACTAAGGGATCCGGATGGGACAGCTGAAACATCTCAGGTTTAAACTTGGCATTTGCTATCTTCACACATTCCTCAAGCGTTGTGATGAACGTATTACATGTGGCACTAAGTAGGGAAGAGGCTTCGTTCATGTTCTGAAAAATTACACACAGAGTTGAACAGACTCATACATGACTATGTAGACTCATACACTACCTTAAAATCAAGTACTGACTAGGACATCTGACTAGGTTATGGTCAAATCTATTTAAAATATGCTACATTAAAAAATTAAAGCCATACATGAATAATAATTACCTATCTCTCAGGCAAACAATGTATGAAATTAGATTTCAAGAAAAAATAAGTTTTTTATATTGAAAAACCATGTACAGAATTTATCTTAGATAAACCTAACCTAAATGGTAATTGTATAATTATCTGAATTCCAAAGGTGATCACAGCAGTAGAAATTCTGGAGAATTACTGAGTGGCAGATACCATTCATGTCTGTCCCGGGCCCATTCTCCCATTTCTTCCTTGGTAGAATAAAAACTCCCATTTTTTTTGAAGACAGCAAAGTACTGTAAAGCGTAATTAGATATAAAAGAATATCCCTGTTATACCTCTATGCTGGGAGATGAATGATTCTCATCATGGTGAACAAATTCTTGAATCGTATGAACTTGCTGCATTAAAAGGTCACAGTAGAGGCGAAGTTCAGACATTTTGGTTTTTAGAGATTCACTGGTTTCACTTATTTCTAAAAGGAACATACATAAACATTCAATTAGATCATTTTCACACTTTGGGGGAAAAGCAATAAAATGGAATCATTTAAAAAGCATGACAGCAGCTCTCTGTGCGGAGCATGCCGTGCCTTTCCCCACCCTCTGCTTTCCCAGCAGGTTCTTTTCAGGAGCATACCCCAGCCTCCCCTCCCTCTTTCATCTTTCAAGGCTCTTATCTAACTCCCTCTTTCTTCTAAACTCCAAGGGCCCTTCTACTACCTCAGTAACTTTCTAAATAAACTTGCCCTTATAATTTCAGTTCCTTGGCTCTGAATTCTTTTAAGCTGAACTCAAGTCCAGCTCAACTCACCTCTCAGGCCTAGTGCCATTTTTCCGCCGCTAGCCTGCATCTGATGGCCCTTTCCTGCCATTCTGGGTATGTTGCCCTCAAAAATATGCTTGTGCCTTACTTCTCCAAGCAGACATCCTTCCAGCCTTTCTCCACCTCCCTTCCCTCTCTTTTCTGCTCCCTCTCTTTTCTGTGCACCCTCTCTCTTTTCTGGAGCAAGCCCACACCTCCCTCTTTCCTCTCTCATGGCACCGATCTTTCTCCCTCTTTCTCCTAAGCAGGGTTTTTTTTAAAAGTAAGACAATAAATATAATATCTATAGTGTGAGACCTTGGAAATAGGATACAAATACTCTAAGAAAACACCTTCTCTTTAGATTAATGGGAAAAAATTGGCAGTTGTATGTCTAACATGAAGTTTGGGTAGATTAATTCCCAGAGACAGGGTGATGACCACTGAATGTCTTATACAAGATACTTCCATTCCATCACTCATCTTTCACTGAAAAGTGCTTACATTTTTCTTTTGTGAATTGACTTTTCTTGTCCTTAACTCATTTTTCCAGTTCTGGTGTTTGGGTTTTCTCTTAATAATAAATAAATTGGTCATTTATAAAATTTTTTATACACTAAATGTAGCCATCTTTCACCTGTCCTTTATACTCTAAAATACATTTCAAGATCTGTCAGTTCTGTTTTATTGTATATTTTGGCATACAAATATTTTTAGTTTTTATGTAGTTAAAACTATTTTACATAAACATTCATTTTTTTTTGTTCTTTTCATAGCTTTATTTTCATATTACATTATTTTCAGAATTTTTTAATTAAGAGCTCACTTTCTTTTGTTTAATAGATCTGGACAGACTAAACATTCAGCCATAATCTCAGCCACTCACTTACCAATACCTTCTAAACTAGAGGAGTAAGCAGCAGAGGAAGGAGAAAAAATACACATAGCAGATCCTGGTGCTTCTGCGTCCCTGAGTCAGTGGCACTGCGTTGTGGTACTAGCCACAGAGCCACTCCAGCTAGAGTAGACCAAAGAGCTCTAGCCCACTTAACTTAACCTCCTACTCAAATTTAAGCTCATCCCTTCTTTTTAATTGTAGTAAAATATGTTACTATTTTAATCATTTTTAAATGCACAGTGTGCTAGCATTAATTATATTCATGTTACCACATAACCATTACTCACATCCGCCTCCAAAACTTTTTCATCTTCTCCAGCCAACTCTGTACACGTTAAACACTAACTCCCCATTCTCCCCTCCCCTGACCCCTAGAAAACACCACTGTACTTTCTGTTTCTATGAATTTGACTACTCTAGATACTTCATATTAAGAGCAGTCATACAATATTTGTCCTTTTGTGACTAGTTTACTTCACTTAGCATATCTTTTTTTTTTAATATATTTTATTGATTTTTTACAGAGAGGAAGGGAGAGGGATAGAGAGTTAGAAACATCGATGAGAGTGAAACATTGATCAGCTGCCTCCTGCACATCTCCCACTGGGGATGTGCCCGCAACCCAGGTACATGCCCTTGACCGGAATCGAACCTGGGACCCTTCAGCCCGCAGGCCGACGCTCTATCCACTGAGCCAAACCGGCTTCGGCTACTTAGCATATCTTAAAGATTCATCCATGTTGTAGCGTGTGTCAAAATTTCCTCTTCCTTTTTAAGGTTGAACAATACTCCATTGTGTGTATATGCCATACTGTGTTTATCCACTCATCTGTCTATGAACGTTTGGGTTGTTCCCACCTTTCATTCCTTCTTACCCTACCCTTAGCCATACTCTTTCCATGATGTTCTTTTCATATATCCATAATTTAGTTGCTTTCACTAATTTAGGTAACTTCTATTGTTTTTAACTATAAAAGTAATATAAGGTCAATGAAGAATTTTGGAAAACCAAAAATACAGAAAAGAAAAATTGAACTACTACAATCTCACTACCAAGATATAAATACTATTGTTATTTTCACATTATATCTGCATATAATTGAATACCATACATTATTTGCTTTCTTTTGATTTTTATTTAGTCCTTTTAAATTGACAATGTATGTACACAATAAAGTCAAAAGGTATACAGTGAAAAGTGAGTCTTCTTCCCACAAATTCCCTTTCCAAAGGTAACAACTTTATCAGTTCTTATCTATCTTTGCTGAGCTGTCCAATGAATGGATATAAAATGTTGAATCCTGCTTTTTTTCAATTATCAGTTAACCTTGGACATTTCCTCACATCATTAAAATTCCTTATAAACATTTTACTGCCTATATATATATATCAGCCTATGTAAGCACTATACAGTTTACTGAGCCATTCCCCTGAATTCAAACCTTTGCATTGTTTAAATTTTTTTTTACTTTGATGAACATCTATGTACATAAATCTACATTTCTGATTATGTGTTTGGGATAGATTACTTACTATAAGTGAACATGACAATTTATATTTGTGTTTAAGAAAATATTCTTTCTGCAAGGGAAGTTACTTGTAGGGAGCAGCTATAGGGTTAAGCCTGGGACTGACCTGTTGGCAAAGCCACAAACAAGTCCCAGCTTAGAGGACACAGCCCTCTTAGCATAATTAGGCTTGACCTTATGAAGTCCCTATATCTTATCTGGGTAGCTAATGGCCTGAGGGAAATGTAGCAAGTGCGGCCAAAACAAGTGAAACTCACAAGAACATTGTAACTATGGTGACCACTACCTTGTTTACCTCTGGCTATAAAATAAAGGCTCAGCTTGCTGTCTGGATCTCTCTCTGTGGCCTCAGCCAGGCACAGGAAGATCCACCTAGACCAGGGGTGGGCAAACTTTTTGACTCGAGGGCCACAATGGGTTCTTAAACTGGACCAGAGGGCGGAACAAAAGCATGGATGGAGTGTTTGTGTGAACTAATATAAATTCAAAGTAAACATCATTACATAAAAAGGTACGGTCTTTTTTTTTTTTAGTTTTATTCATTTCAAACGGGCCGTAGTTTGCCCACAGCTGACCTAGACCCAGCTTATTCTCTGTCTGTCTTTTCTACATCCTTCGCCGCCGCCCTCCCTCCCCCCCGCCCCCTTAGGCTCACCGATCCCTTGGCTGTGCTGGCACGGCACAGTTACCTTTTTCTTTTTTAGTCCTAGTGTCAGTCAAACAGGCTTTGGAGCTCCCCAGAGCAACCAGCCACCTCTGTCTTTCAGCTGCATTGACCGCCTTCATGTAGAAATGCTGCTCTCCTGGAATGATTAATTCCATTCTTGTGTTGTCTGCTGAATGGACTATGATGATAAACAAAGGAGAAATACAGTCATGGAATTAAGTTGGGAAGAATCAAAGCATCATCACTCTTACACAGTATTAGATGTTTCAGACACTTAAATGAACAAACTATGACTTAAGATGCAGGCAGTGCTGCTCCCTAAGGGGCTACACTCCAAACTTCCATTCTCACATCTACCCCAGCTGGCAGTGGTGCCAGGCAAGAGAAAACACCAAAAATTAACTACTAAATATAATATGTACTGAGAAGTGAGAACTAAGAACTCCTTCCCTTGGGGCCAACTGTACTACCCTAAATACACATGAATAATACATGAATATGCAAGAACCATTATACTTATCACTCAGTTTTTACTGAATTTGAAAGCAGAGTCTGTGTTTTGGTATCCCCCACACCTAGGATAGTGCCTGGCATATAGATGAAGCACAACAAATGGTAACTATGGCCATGTTGTCCTCAAGTAACGGGCACATCATAATCACTTGGAAAGCAAGAGTATTTTGAAGATTTTTTCCCCCTCCATCCTCTTCCTCCTCTCCTACACAACCCATTGAGGCTGGGACAAAAGAGAGCTAGCTCATCAAGAATTGTACTCAGCCATATAGGGATAAAAAACAATGCATCTTGACACCTACCTGAGACCATATGTTAAAATAAATTTTAAGCCAGTCACAGACCTAATATAAACCTAAATATAAACAGTAAAACAATAAAGCTTCAAGAAGGTAACAGGATTTCTTTAGTGGGATATAAAAATGTCTAATAACAAAACTAATAAACCGGATTTTATTGAAATTAAGAACGTGTGTTCATCTAAAGATACCATTAACAGAATAAACATGCAAACTACAGAGTGAAAGAATACCTTTGCAATATAAAAAATCATCAGACTATATAAAGAACTCTTACAGATCAACATGAAAAATAGCCCATTTTAGAAATTGGGCCAAAGAATTGAAAAGGGACTTCAAACGAAGATGTTCAAATGGCTAATTATATCTGAAAAAATACTCAACATCATTATTTATTGAAGAAACCTGTAGGAGGCAACCAATCAATGTTCTTTCTCATCAATGTTTCTCTCCCTTTCCCTTCTTCTCTCTCTCAAAAAAAAAAAAAAATCAATAAAAATGTTTGAAAAAAAGAAGCCAGACACAGAAAAAAATACTGATTTATAAATGTTCTAAATATTTATTTATGGTTGATAAAGTCAGATTAATAGTTACCTTTTATAGGAATTAGGGGCTGAGGGGACACAATAATTTCCCAGCATCTGGGATGAGGATAATATTCTAATTCTTGACCTGGGTGGTGGTTACACAAGCATGTTCACTTGGTAAACATTCTTCAAATTGAGTAAGAGTTGTGCCCTTTTCTATGAGTATATTATTCTTTAATAAAATGATTACTTTAAACAGAAAACAACAAAAATGCTGCCAGGACTTAAAAACATTGGGAATTGCCTTAGAATTCTGCCACTAATAGTCTTTTAAAATCCTCAAAGTTGGCAAATTTTTAAAATTTGAAGGTAGTTTGATTTCTGATTCTCATCAAATCTCATTTGGAATTGAATCTGGGGAATAAGATGAGATAAAACCATCACTCTTTAAAAAGATAAAAACTTACGCTTTGAACATATGCTTTTCTTGTGTGATTTATAAAAATAAAAAATAAAAAGCAAAATTAATCCCACATATTTCAGGGAATATGCAAGTAACAGTACACCAGACTGGTGATTCTATATTTTATATAGTCATGACTCCCTGAAGGAGTTTAACATTCACGCTTCTAGAGCTCTAGTTTTTCCTTCAATTCTCTTAAAACAGTGGTCGGCAAACCACAGCTCGCGAGCCACATGCGGCTCTTTGGCCCCTGGAGTGTGGCTCTTCCACAAAATACCACGTGCGGGCTCGTGGCCCATGCGCAGAAGTTGGTTTTCGGCCTGGGCGAGTCTATTTTGAAGAAGTGGCGTTAGGAGAAGTGGGGGGTGGACATACAGAGAGGATGAATGAAAGGAGATAGACGAAACAAGTATACAAGGCGAGTGTGGATGGGAGAGTTGGAAGGGGTCAACCTCAGCGAACATACCTCAATCAGATTGAGGATGTTTTTAGCAAAGGCCAGCTTAGGAGTACCCTAATTAAGTTAATAACAATGTACCTACATGTATAGTTTAAGCTTAAAAAATTTGGCTCTCAAAAAGAAATTTTAATCGTTGTACTGTTGATATTTGGCTCTGTTGACTAATGAGTTTGCTGACCACTGTCCTAAAAGAATTCAATACTTTTCACTATCATTTTGCTTGATCTCTCCTACCTACCTACCTACCTCCATCCTACACACCCCAAACACACATACAAAAGAATCAATGGTTCATAAAATGTTCCTTCATGAAAATTACAACATGACTTACTGCTTTATTTCTCCCATTTCAGAAAAACACAATATGGAAGGGGGAAGGGTAACTGTCAGTAGAGAAACCTGACAAACTCTGCCTCTGCCAGGTGGTCAGGTTAACATTAAGAGTGACATGTCATGTTGATAGTACCCACTCTTGATATGATGAGAATGGCACTGTACCTCTGTGATTTTCCTCCTAAAACCCATAACCCCAGCCTATTCCTAAGAAAAACATCAAATTCCAATAGAGGGGCTTCCTAAAATATTCCTGACCAGTATTCCTTAAAATTGTAAAGATCACCAAAAAAGAAAGAAAAGAAAAGCATCTCTATTACTCAGAAGAGCTTATCTTCGATTCAGCCAAGAACCATTTTATGACTCTGACTTCATACTTTATCAAAAACCTACAGAGCGCCGAAACCGGTTTGGCTCAGTGGATAGAGCGTCGGCCTGCGGACTGAAGGGTCCCAGGTTCGATTCCGGTCAGGGGCATGTACCTGGGTTGCGGGCACATCCCCAGTGGGGGATGTGCAGGAGGCGGCTGGTCGATGTTTCTCTCTCATCGATGTTTCTGACTCTCTATCTCTCTCTCTTCCTCTATGTAAAAAATCAATAAAATATATTTAAAAAAAAAAAACAAAAAAAAACCTACAGAGCTTCTTTAGAATTCAGCTTTCAATCTTTACAATGCCTTTCTACAAGAATGAAGAGAACACTTGTAGAATTAGCATGGACACTTAAGTGGCATCCACAAGAAACTATTTTTAAAGTCCATGTTGGAAGATGTGTACTAGTACTTAAAAATTCAATTTCAAAGTATGTTCATAGAGACAGAAATAACAAAAACTATGCTTAACAATGCTAAGTGCCACTCCTGAATGCTAAGGAAATAAATGGTATTAGAAGATCCCTACTTAGTTAGAAATGCTTTTTTCCCATTTTTGGAGTATGCTGCAGAACCCTTTACTTACCTTTACCTAACTTCCTCTAATTCCATATATTCACTTACCTTTAATTTCACAAACTGCCATCTTTATACTTCCTTTGCTGCCTTTGCAAACATCATCTTGTGAATCATAGTAGGACAATATTCCATTATCTAAAACAAACCAACGAGGCTGCCAACCTACAAAATCATAAATAATGAAAAGTTAATCAAAAATTACTTTCATCACATAGAAAACTATGATTTCAAAACTTACCATCCATGTTATGTATTGGCTCAAAAATAACATTCTGACAATGAATTTTTTTAATGACAAGCCCTGACCAAAATGTTCTGGCATCAATCTCTACTTTGTTGGGAGAGATTTCTGAGGAAATGCCTAGATCGGCATAAATATGGGGAGAAATATCTTTATTCTGGCTTACTACTTTCTCATTAACAACCCATAAGTCCCATCCTCAAATACAGCCCTACCCTGGGTGCAATATAAATGCCCCCTTCTAAAAGGGAACAGAGTTGGGCTATGATATAACAGGGGGTGGGGAGAGGGGGAGAACAGAAGACCTGGATTAGAGACCCAGCTCTACTACAATTCTTTAGTTAGATAGCCTGGGTCAAATCTTTTCATTTCAATAAATATCAAAAACGCCAAATCTCGAGAGTGGACTGAACAAGAAGACCCCTCAGGTGCCACCTAGCTCTCTAATTCTACAATGTGACCTTCCCCTCTCTTATAAAATATGTTTCCTAAGCAAGCGCTTTGCATTCAGTGAGAGCTGCTGGATGAATTCCAGTCTCTTAACACAGAAGCTGCATACCCTGTGCTGAGCATGGATTCCCAACCACCCCTCTCTCCTTGCTCTGCTGCTGCACAGCTCTGGCACAAATGCTAGAAACTACAATCATTCATTTAATTAGTATTTATTCAGAGACTAGAGCACACAACTATCACTAACAAGAAGTTGGGGATGAGGATGATGGCCTTCCTCAGAGCTCAGCTCCCACTCTTGCAAGCCAAACTCGGGATTCCTTGAAATCTTATTAAGCATGCTACTAATTTTTAACAGTTCACTGATCAGTAGCATGGTGACCATGTAGGAGGCAGTGTGACTGTCCCTGTTCTTTCTGTGACTATTAAACCACACTTCAGCCTGCTCATTTTGGACAAAGCCTGCTATATAATTACTCAATTCCATTTTTCCAGGGCCAAATAGTACTAAGATAATGACAGATGGGGGAAGTTGTTCTTCATCCTACACAGACCCAGGATATACCTGGCCAAAAACTTTTACCTGTAACACTTTTGAAATGACAATGCTGAGTCATCATAAAAAGTTAAATTTCACAGCAGGGAATGTCAAAATACAGTTCAGAGCGATGGATATCCACCAAAAAAGTTTTAAATGCTTGGAAAATTCTTTTTATGAAACACTATATTCCCTAATGAGGCCTAGCAAACTAGAAAGTAAGTTCTTTTGGTACATGAACTTTATCTTATTCATCACTGCATTCCCAGCACCTTCCTAGAATGGTGCCTGGTACAGACAGGTACTACCAAAAAACTGTATTGCTCAAGTGACTGATGGAATGAATGATTAAATACCAGAAAAGTGAGACAGTGCATGTTATCCATGAGTATAGGTAAGGAGTATATTCATGAGTATGTTGTATTGAGCATACATAGAAATAATAAAAACATTATCTTTCCAAACACTAATTCACCTTGGCAAACAAATTATAAGCAGTGTGAAAAAACACTCCACCCCGGGCCCTGTGTGATTCCGTAAGCTTGCAATATTGTGATTCAATGTCTTTAAAACAAATATTGAGAAAAAGGATTCACTTAGAATTAATAGCAACTTGAAAGGTAGTCATGGTTAATTAATCGAAGACTCCTCTTTCTCTTCACACCTCTTTGAAGAAATACTTAATAAAACATCTCAAGCCCCAATCTGTTTGGCTCAGTGGATAGAGCGTTGGCCTGTGGACTGAAGGGTCCCAGGTTCGATTCTGGTCAAGGGCATGTACCTTGGTTGCGGGCACATCCCCAGTGGGGGGTGTGCAGGAGGCAGCTGATCGATGTTTCTCTCTCATCGATTTTTCTAACTCTCTATTCCTCTCCCTTCCTCTCTGTAAAAAGTCAATAAAATATATTTTAAAAAATAATAATAAAACATCTCTAATTGATTCACACATTTATGAAATATAGGGCTACATCTGTGAAAAAGACTCATCGGTATTCTCTTTTTTCTTTTTTTAAAAAAACATATTCTTTTTATCTCAAACTACCAAATGTTACTGAAATCCTTCTCCTCTACAAAGGATTCTCAAACAACACTGTCACGGAACTGGAAGGTTCTTTAAAGATCACTCAGTAGAAACAGCTATTCATCCTTCTGACCTAAGATGAACTAAAATTAATAATCAGCATGCCATTGGGCCAAATTTAAATGCTAAAAATGGAATTCTTCCAAAAGATTTAATTTTATCAAGCTTCTACAAGTGCATACTAGCAGTTAATTTAAATGCTCTGCAATGACTGAAACCTTAAGCACAAGTGGTTGAAACCTCAACCAGCTGGTGCTCAGTGCTATAGAAGATGGGAAGACAGCCAGCCACTAAGACCACATTTTGACACAAGAATAAATTATGACTCATCTCCGGAATCATCGGCCATTGCTCTGGGCTATGCATTAAGTAGTTTCTCCAAAAGACCTCCCAAGACACTGTGCTTATAAACATCTGCAATGAGATGATCATTTGCATATCAAACCACAGAAACTACTGTCTTAAAGTTAGTATCTCATCTAAACAGTATGAAAATGCTTAATAAAAATGTCTTTTTTAAATGTTTCCTATTAAAATATTTATAGAAACAAACTGACATTTTAGTGTGGACAAAACATCCATCTATCATAAATGATAAAGCATTTGGTGCTATAAATCTGGCATTAGCATTGTAATTAATAATAAAAAAAAAAAGATGGGCAACTGTAGCTCAGTGCTTATGCCTCAAAATGTTTATGGGCAGACTGTGAGCAAAGTCAGGTGGACACAAGTGTACCATACAATTACTAACGGTTTGATACTGTTGGCAGAGTGAATAAGTGGGCAAAAAGTCAAGATTTGCCTATTACAATAGACCAAGAAATGGTTGCTATTTAATCTTATTTTAAACCCATTCCCCTTCTAATTTGGTGAGATCATAGAATTCTGGACTGGAAGGCACCCTCAGGGTAAACCATTTGATCACCCTGGCCTTGGATTGAGCTCTTGAGAGAATAAGTAACTTGTCCTTACTCTTGGTTGATGGCAGAAATGGGACTGGAATTCAGACTTAAGACTCTTAATAAGCCAGGTTGTTGGTGTCATGGAAAGGAGCCCTCCCTGAGGCCTCCTTTCTACAAAAAAAACACCTAACTCTTTGGAGTTCTTCCTTGCAACCCTTTTCATGGGTGAAACTGACTTGCCTCCTCCACTTCTGCATGTTGCACTTTCTTCCACTATTTCTCACACTTACCTGAAATCCAAAGAATAAGGCTACCTCACTGACAGCCAACCCCTAAGAGAATATTACCCAGGGGCAGCTTCCAAAATAATGCTTCTACGTCCAAACCTCAACCGGGGAACTGTTCAAATCAACAGTGTTGCTAGGAAATGAACATTATATACAGAGAACATTTCTTAAAATTAAATCTTGATCTTAAAGGGCCCATTCTAGTCTTACACCCTGACAACCCAATTAGCAATATGCTGAACGGCGTGTGAGTGAGGACAGAGATTGCAACAGCCCCTGGAGCGGCCGAAACTGTCCAGGAAGCCACAGGAGGAAACAGCATTAGCACGCGCGCAAAGAAGCGGGGGGCAGGTGCACCTCCCACCGTCCGGAAGGTGCGCCATCGGGGACCGTCTCCTGGCAGCGGCCGGATGAGCTCGAACAGGGGCACCGGACGGGATTAAGCCCGAGAATCTAAGGAGCCCATTCGCGGAGGGTCCCCACGGGCGGGCGGGCGGCGCCGGAGCCCCCCGGCCTGCCTCCCCCACCCCCGCCCGCCGCCCCGGGCGCCCGAGCCCAGACCTGTGAGATAGTTGGTCCACTTGTACAGAACGCCCTCCATGCTTCAGAGCCCGGCGCCGCGCATCCTCCTGGCCCGCCGGCCGCGGCGATGGGGTAGGCGCGCAGCCCGGACCGCCGCTCCCAGCCCCGGCCCCTCGCGGGCGGCCCGGCGGCACCGAGCCCCTCAGCCCGCGCGCGCCGGTACGTGGCGGCCCTCAGAGGCCGGGGCGACGGCCGCCGCGTGGAGCTCGGGCCCCGCCTGGCGCGGGCTCAGACATCCCCGGGGAGCCTGCCTCGTGGCGGCGGCGACGATCGGAACCGCGGCCCGACTCCCGCTCGCGTCCCGCGCCCCGGCTGCGCCCTCCGCGCCGGGCACTCCCTCCGCCGCGCCCGCCTTCCTGGCCCCCAGGCTCCCCGCTGGTTTCATTGACCCCGACGTCTCTTTCACTTCCTGGTTGAAAGGGGCCGGCGCGGCCCGGGAAACCCCTCCCCGGCGGCGCGGCCGCTCTGCCCCACTCCTCACCCGGGGACTGGTGCCCGGCCGCCGGCTCCTCTCCATCCCCCTCGGCCCTCGGCTGGCTCCCGACCGCCCGCCCCGGGGCCTCAGGCTCCGGCCCGCCCCAGGATGAGCCCCCCAGGACTCTCAGGTTTTACATAACTGAGCCTCAGGTCCTTTCTGGTAGTTGTTGTTGGGGGGGGGGGAGGGGAGTCCAAGAAAATAAAAGATCCTATTTATGTTTCTTCGTGTCCTCACATTCAGGGGTCCCACAAACTGTCCCCGGGGGGCCGGGGGTACTGAGAGTCCTCCGCCAGGAAGAGCCAGGGGCCCCAAGGAGCGGTCATCAGCACAGCTTCAGTTAACATCGGTTCTCAACCTGTGGGTCGCGACCCCTTTGGGGGGCCAACGATCCTTTCACAGGGGTCGCCTAAAACCATCGGAAAACACATATAATTACATATTGTTTTTGTGATTAATCACTACGCTTTATGTTCAATTTGTAACAATGAAAGTAAATCCTGCATTTCAGATATTTACGACTCATAACAGTAGCAAAATTACAGTTATGAAGGAGCAACGAAAATAATTTTATGGTTGGGGGGGTCACCACAACATGAGGAACGGTATTAAAGGGTCGCGGCATTAGGAAGGTTGAGAACCACTGAGTTAGAAGATAAAACGTGGAATCAGTTTGGAGTTTGTTTTACTAAAAATGGGGGCTTTCTCCTAGCTTTTATGATTTTTAAAAATCCTATTTGGAACTGATCATCTTACAGGATTGACAGTAATTTTCAGATTTATGGAATTTTGCAGGGTTTCGGCAAAGCAGATGTGACATGCTCAGTGTTGTGGCTTTTCTTAGCATCCCTGAGGGAGCTAGAATGACATCTCCCCTTCCAGAACCTAATCAAGGCCTCAGCCTTTCTGGTAAAAACTCTTTGGATATTCACTTGGCAATAAGGTGAACTGATGAGTTGATACAGAGATGGGTAGTTGGAGAGGTCATAAATCAACTATAGTTAGATGTTGATACAATCTGAGCGGTAGGTGTAAGCCCACGGTGATAGTAAAATTCAGCTTTTTCTGTATGTTCGAAGGTTTTCCATTCTACAGCGTTGAGAGGTAAAGCTGGCTCTGTGCCAGGCTTCACTGAATCCCTCATGCATACTGGCTGTGAGATTGGAACAAGACGCCCAATACTGACGGGACAGGAAGCCCTCCCCTTTCAGTCATTGGATTTCCACTTCCTGTGGTTTCAGTCATCAGAGGCCAACCACGGTCTGAAAATATTACATGGAAAAATCCCAGAAATGAACAAATCATACGTTTTCAGTTGTGCCTGTTCCCAGTAGCCGGATGAAATCTGCTGTCCTGCTCCCTCCTGCCAGAACAGGAGCCATCCCTTTGTCCAGCACATCCATGCTGTGGTACAGGATATTTCCAAAGAGAAAGAGAGAGATCACATTCACATAACTTTTATTATAGTCTGTTGTTTTAATTGTTGTCTTATTAGTTATTAATCTCTTAATGTGCTCAATTTATTAAGCTTTATCATAGGTTTGGATAGGAAAAATATATATAGGGTTCAACCCTAGCCTGCTTTCAGACATCCACGGGGTCTTGGAACATATCCCCCCAGGATAATGGGGTATGAGGATACGAGGGGACCACGGAGCCTCGTTTCTCCTCGTGCGATGTGAATGATTACCGACTGGCAGAGTTGGTAAGAAGAGCGACACTGCGCACCTCTCCGAGCCCTGACATCCAGGGCGGCCCCAGGGGTGGGGGACAGTAACGCCAACGCAGCAGGTAGGACCCGCGGGGGGTGCGCTCCGCGGTGGGAAACGAAGGGGGGGAGCAGTGCGCCTGTTTCCTCGCCACCAGGCGGCCTCCGGGCCGTGTGTGGCTTAGCCCGGGGCCTTCCAGGACACCCCGGACACCTCCCCGATGCCCGCCAGTTCTCTGGGGGCCTGCAGAGAAGCCTGTTATGCCCAGAAACGACAACCATATCCACTGACTACACCCGACCCGGGGCTGTTGGATTTCGTCTTTTGCCAGTTTCATTTTAGGAAACGCCAGCTTTGCTACACGAACCCTGAGGAAACGGCTGTAAAATCAGCGGAGCCAGCGAGAAGGGGTGCAAGTAAGCGATCAGTGTTGCCTTAGAGACTGATGCCCGCCAGCCAAAGCGCCCGGTGCCAGAGGGACACCGCCCGCCTCTGACTGGCAAGATTCCCCAGCTGAGCCTGCCGCGCGGGGGGCGAGGGGGGGGGGGCGGGGGAGGGGCGAGTGTGGGGAGGCGGGACCCCCGCGCCGCGCTGCCCCGCCCCAACCCCGACCCTTTGTGACGTAAGACAATGCTGCCACGCGTCGGAACTCCGCTGCCTGGAGGAGCACAGGGCGCGAGTGACACGCGGGAGGGAACGCAGCGGTCCTCCGGGGCCAACTCCAGGAATCATGCATTTGTTGCTCAGATTAATCGTTTTCTTTTACGTGTGGGGCATTTTTACTGCTCAGGGACAAAAGGGAGAGGAGCGCACAGAGGAAGTGAAAATAGAAGTTGTGCATCGTCCAGAAAACTGTTCTAAGACTAGCAAGAAGGGAGACCTGCTAAATGCCCATTATGACGGCTACCTGGCTAAAGATGGCACGAAATTCTACTGCAGGTAGGAAATGCCGCGGACCGCTGTCACGTCCAGTTGATGCGCAGAATCTAGCCTCCCTCCAGCATACAGGAGCTTAATTGGTTGGTTGGTTCGTTGGTTGGTTGGTTGGTTCTTGTTTTTTAACAGTAAGAGTTGAGGCTTTTATTCCTAAGGGGGAAATCAGATTAGATGCAATAGTTCTCTATGAAGCTAAATATTACTTTCTAAGTTATTGAAAATGTTGACCAAGAAATTATCAAAAAAGAGACTGTGGCCCTGCTGGTGTGACTCAGTAGTTAAGCCTCGACCCATGAACTAGGAGGTCAAGGTTCAATTCCCCTGGGGTGGAGGGGCAAAAGCCCCTGTTGCAGGTTGCAGGCTTGATCCTCAGTAGGGGGCATGTAGGAGGCCGCTGATCAATGAGTCTCATCATTGATATTTCTATCTCCCTCTCCCTTCCTCTCTCTGAATCAATGTTTTTAAAAAAATACACGATGTCCACACACACACACAGCCGACCATTCCCTTGGGACTTACGGAAGTAAGTCAAGGCACAGTGTGTAAGGATGTTCACACTTTTCCTTTGCCAGTTGGAGTGTCTTTACAGAGGGTTGGATAGGGTAGTTTAAGGGATTTTGTCTGGCCTTCAGAAGCTCCGTATTTACAGACTAGGGGCCACTTTCCAACTGTCAAGAAGACACACAGCAACTTTCCCTGATGACTTCTGGGCCCTGTGTCCTCCACCTGACCCCTCATCCCATGACTGCCTACTCTGATTTAATTAAAGGCTTACTACTCAGAGGGAGAATGTCTTTTCTTCATCTGTGCTATTACCTATAAAGATAGAACCTGGGGAAAGTGAGTTCTTTCTACTGAGAGGAAAACAGAGAAATTTAAGAAGAAAGGGTACAAATTTTAAATAACTTTAAAATACTTATGTGGCTAAAACTGCACCATCATTTTTTAGAACAAATCCAAACAGGTTAAATGTATTATTTGGACAAGCCATGCAGTTAGGTAGGGGCAGAAGGCCCATTAAAAAAGTTAACTGTTGAGTAGTTTTTGTGAAAACAACAAAAAGAAAATGAGCCAAAACCGGTTTGGCTCAGTGGATAGAGCGTCGGCTTGCGGACTGAAGGATCCCAGGTTCGATTCCGGTCAGGGGTATGTGCCTGGGTTGCGGGCACATCCCCAGTGGGAGATGTGCAGGAGGCAGCTGATCGATGTTTCTCATCGATGTTTCTAACTCTCTGTCTCTCTCCCTTCCTCTCTGTAAAGAATCAATAAAATATATTAAATTTAAAAAAAAAAGAAAAGAAAATGAGATGACAAATCGTACCTCATTCTGGCTATTATGAGGTAAGTTTGAGCCAAACACCCCACCAGGGGGGGTTCAGAATGAGATATAGTATGGGAAGAGAGATGGTTAAAGAGGACTCCAATTGTAATATAACTAAATGCCCAGCAGTATTTTTTTAATCCTCATCCAAGGATATGTTTATTAATTTTTAGATCGAGAGGAAGAGAGAAACATCGATGTGGGAGAGAAATATGAATCGGTTGCCTCCCTTATCACCCCAACCAGTATTGAACTTGCAACCTTTTTGGTGTACAACGGAACAATGCTCTAGCCAACTGAGCCACCCAGCCAGGGTGCCCAGTTGTTTTTTAGTTTGATTTCATTTTTCTTGAAATCAGCTTACCTAAATGTTGCTTTTTATTATAGCCGGACACAAAATGAAGGCCACCCCAAATGGTTTGTTCTTGGTGTTGGGCAAGTCATAAAAGGCCTAGACATTGCTATGATGGATATGTGCCCTGGAGAGAAGCGAAAAGTGATAATACCCCCTTCATTTGCATATGGAAAAGAAGGCTATGGTAAGATGTTTTAATATTTATTCCTCAGTCTCAAAGAAATATTTCTACACCCATGTTCATAGCAGCACTATTCACAAAAACCAAAAAATAGAAATAACTCGTGTTCTTTAACAGATGAATGGAGAAACAAAATGGGTATTTACATACAGTGGAATATTATACATCCTTAAAAAGGAAAGGGAATTCTGGCACATGCTATAACATGGATGAACCTTGAGTACATTATGCTAAGTGAAATAAGCTAATCATCAAAAAACTAATGCTATATGATTCCACTTTAACTAGGTACCAAGAGTAGTCACATTCATTGAGACAAAAAGAGAGAGTTGTGTCAGAGCCTGGGAAAAGGGTGGAATAGGGAATTGTTATTTAATGGGTATAGAGTTTCAATTTTGCAAGATGAAGTAGTTCTGGAGATTGGTTGCACAACAATGTGAGTATAGTTAACACTACTGGAGTGTACCCTTAAAATGGTTATACTGGTAAGTTTTATGTTACATGTATTTTCTTCTAATTAAAAAATTTTCAATCTCTCAAAAAGTTCAAATAAAATTTAAAAATCATAGAGGAAATAATTACAGAACTATAGGGTACAGTAAACTTTAGCTGTATCTATTCCAGTCTAGCCAGCCTCCTGTTTTTACATATAAAGAAAATAACGACATTGTTCAAATATAGATCTCTGGCCAATGTTGTTCTTCCCACACAGTGTTAGCTCTCATAATGATCATGTATATTTTATAAGCTCCACATTTGTCATATTTGTTTTTAGCATAATGTTTATTTGTTTTTTAACATAAATGTAAATATAAATAGCACATACCTTTGGATAAGCATTACCAAAGTCAAATCATAAAACTTGGGAAGCTGAAACATATGACTTTGGAGTAAAAGGATAGCACTGGAACATGGTAAAAAGAACATCTGAAATAACTGTTAGTCACCATTACCCAAACTTAGGAGAAGCCTTGAAATGTGAAAGAACTGAACTGTGTCTTTCAATATCTCACCTATATTTAAAGCCTGGAGTGAGATCTGAAAAGCTAGGTAAGGCAGTAAAATAGGGAAAATGTTTGCAATACATATGAGAATTCCTGATAACAAATAATAAAAATGACCTACCCTTAGGAATACACAAGTATATAAACAAGTGGCCCACTAATAACAACAAAAAATACAAATAACCTTTAAGCTTTTGAGAATACTAAATTTTATACATAATTAACGAAGGTGAAATTAAAACAAAAGTGAGACACCAATTATGTCTTTCCTAATCTGCAAAGACATAAAAGTTAGCAAAGGTTTGGAAAAAACAGTAGGCTCATGCATTATTGCCGGGAATGTAAATCATTCTAACTCTCTGGCAATTTCTATCAAAATTTAAAATGCATATTTTCTCTGACCCAGTAGTTCCATTACCATGAGTGTGCACAAAAGTATATATAAAAGAATATTCATTGCAGCCTTTTTTGGTAGCAAAAGACTGGAAACTACCTTAGTATCCATCAGTAGGAAATCAGTTAAATAAATCATGGTATATCTATAAAATGGATTATTGTTCAGCCAGTAAAAAGAAGCTGTGTACAATGCAGAAATGATTTCCTATCCTCAATGAGCTTATATGTACGAGGGAGAATCTCTCATATGCATCATGCTTCTAGGTAGACTCTATCTGGAAAGATACACAGTCATCCAATGACATGAAGTGGTCCTGGGAAGGTGGCCTGAGGGTCAAGGATGAGGAGATTTCTTCTCATTCTGTAATATATTGTACTGTTTAAATTTTTCACCGTGTGCATCTATTAATTTTTCCAAAATTAAAATTTTAAAAGACACCAAATTAAAAGTGGAGCAAATAGATGAATTTTAGAAATGGGCAATCTGTCAGAGGGAAAGTTTTGATATTTCATTCTCAATTAAGTCCTTGCTTCCTATTGCCGTGTAAGGATGCTAAAGAATCTTTAACACCTCTTCATTCTATTTAGAGTCCTTGGTAACTCCACCTCTTTGAAATATTGAGTATATAATTAAAGTAATTAAAGGTTAATTTTCTCCAATAAAATATTGTCATTAACTCCCAAATATTTCATTGAAATGTCATGCCCTCTTTGAGGCTGTTGGTTTACTCTTTAAGAGTAATGATTCCCTCGCCTCTTCTTCCCAGCAAGAACAAGGGATCACTGCTTAAAACTGGATTGGAGGGAGGTTAGTGTGCAAGTCAGACCCAGTCAGACTTAAAATTTCTCAAGAGACAGTTTCAGATAAATACAGCTTCGTTTTCAATGCTTTTTTACCAATCATTTGATCCCAACAAAATAGCTCCCCCTGAACCGTAATTTGTATATTCTATTTTTAATTGAAGAGGAAGTGAGAAGAGAAATAAAAATTGAAGGTAAATAAAATTGAATGCAATACTTGTCCTAAAAATGTTGTCATAGGTTGAAGCCAATTCTAGGCAACATGATAACAGGCGACGTTTACCTTTCAGTCTCTTTAATCTCATTTTCAGAGTTTCCCTTTCTTGTGTTGTCCCATCAGATGCCTCCACATTCTGCCTACTACCAGAGCACCTGCTTCCCTATCAGCCTACACCCACATCCCTCATCAATAGATGCTCATCTAGAGTCCTATTACCTTAAGGCAAATGACTACTTAGTTTATCCTTTTTGTAAACTAATTTATGCTTGAATGACTACACAAGCTGCCTAATCTATTATTAAACCAAAAACCCTTGCTGTGGAGATGTGGAAATTTGACTTGAAGTTGGTTCATATTCAATTTGAAGTGTCTCCAAAAAATATAAAAATAATGAATTTCACTAGTAACACCACCAACACTTTCATTTTACACATAGAGGAACTGAGGCCCAAACAAAAGTGTGTTGTTTAGAATGTAATTAACTGCAAGTTTACCTGCACTATAATAGCTTGGATTAGATTATTTAAAAAGTTGCAGTGTAGACCATAAGTAAGTGCTTAACAAAACTTCTTGATCAAATAAGCTTTTAAAAATAAGTTATTAAGAACTAACATAAGTTATAACTTTGTTTTAGGTAGTACTTGAAGAGGTCTTTCTTCTGCACAATATCCTTGCCTCATGTCGCAGAACACCCCTGCATGTCTTGAAATGCATGTGACTTGTTTGTGCTTTAATTAACAGTACATGTGGTATGTATAGATTCTTCACATTAACTCCTATGTCTTTGATCTACTTCTCTAAATACAAATAATTCTATAGCAAATGCACATTTCTCTTCTTTATACTTTAGTTTTTTTCAAGAAAAAAGAAGAATTGGCAATGTTTTCTTTGTTTATAGTAGAATTGTTCAGAAACTTCAACCTGTAATATTTTTTCTTAAGAAATTTGAATTTGTATTTGGAATTTGTTTTTAATTATTGTTTTATTATAAGAAGATCGTAACTGGACAGAATAGGAATGGGTTTTAAAAAGTGATCATTGAGTCAATCTCTAGCTCTTTTACTATAAAATCAGGTAATAGGTGCTACTTTGGTTGGGATGGTCACATTAGTCATGTGATGCACAGGAAGATTCTTCTATGTCCTGGCTTTGAGATGACTGATGATGGTCTCTCCTTTTGGCTGTAACTTTAAAATTCTTTGGAATATATAAGCACACTAGCAAGAATTCTGTGTGTTTTTTTTTATGATAGAAATTACTATTTTCTTAAAAGAACAAAATTAGCATTTTAAAAATAAAGGATAGTTGTCATTCATTCAACAAATATTTGAGTGATAAGAATCAGGCATTCTGAAAGACTCTAGGAATCTACCAGTGACACACATCACCCACTCACTGCCTCTTGCAAGTCATTTCTACAGGTTATTTTAATGAAAGAACATCTGAAATAGCCAAAGCCTACTACTGAAATCATCTGTGATATCAGTTAATAGATTAACTTTATTAAGGAGATTTGTTTAACTTAATACTTAAAATTTTTTATTGTTTAGAAATTTCTTCATAAAATTGTTACTGGTTTATTTTGTCATTACACTTTATATTTAATATCTATAAAGAATTTGAAAGATAAACACATTGATATATATTTTTTATTTATGCTCCCAAATAACTATACAAAATCATTTTCTAAAAGATTACTGATCTATGCTTTGAGATTTTTCTACCCAGGTATTTCTTCTCTGTACCAGCTCTCTCCTTTAAAATGATGGGTATATTAATAAAAATTATATGATTTATATTTATTTTCATTTAATTAGGGAATAATAGTCCTCTAAGTTCTTAGAACTGACTTGATTTAAAAACATATGGAAAAAAATTCTAAAAAGTATTTAGAACACAATTTTTATAGATATAAAATAATATAATCATAATGCTGTAATGGCTACTTATGAATAAATATTTGAACATTATCTTCATGTAAGTTAAACTGTTAAAATGTATACTTTTTAGCAGAAGGCAAGATTCCACCTGATGCAACATTGATTTTTGAGATTGAACTTTATGCTGTGACCAAAGGACCACGAAGTATTGAAACGTTTAAGCAGATAGATACAGACAATGACAGGCAACTCTCCAAGACCGAGGTAATTTAAACAGATTTCATGTGTACAGTCTAATTTTTTATCACATTTTAAGTACATTTTTGTTACAACTCTTATTTTTTTACTTCTACTTAGTATGGACTGATTACTTAGCTTTTAATAGAAGAGCTGGTTACAAAAAAAGTCGGAGCTCCAAGAAGAAAATATGCTTTTTCAAAACAAAACTTAGTCATTCTGTTCAATTTGTTTTCTCCCTACAAGAGGGCCATTACAATACCATACTAATCTCTAGGAGGCATTTCCAGCCTCTAGACCAGGGGTGGGCAAACTTTTTGACTCGAGGGCCACAATGGGTTCTTAAACTGGACCGGAGGGCCGGAACAAAAGCATGGATGGAGTGTTTGTGTGAACTAATATAAATTCAAAGTAAACATCATTACATAAAAGGGTACGGTCTTTTTTTTTTTTTTAGTTTTATTCATTTCAAACGGGTCGGATCCGGCCCACGGGCTGTAGTTTGCCCACGGCTGCTCTAGACTATAGGAGCAGATCTCTTTTAAGCAGCACTGTAGGAATGTCTAACAGGGCAAATAATTCCCACCTCCTAGGACTGTGAGGATTAAATACATGAGGTTATGAAAAAAGCTAGCAAGAATTTAAATTGTGGAAAAACTAAGATGGCGGCATAGATAAACACCGGGAAATAGTCGCCTCCCACAACAATTGAAAATTAGCCCAAAGGACGGAGCAAACATCGTCCAAAACAACAGGAAGGCTGGCTGAGTGTAATTTCTACAACTAGAAGAAAAGAAAAGCACGCTGAGAGCCAGAGGAGCTGCGGAGGCTGAGTGCAGAGGTACGGCGGCGGCGCGGGCGCGCAGAAAGGGGGTGGCACCTGAGGACGTGGCTGTCTTTTTGAATCACAAGCTCCCGACTGCTCTGATCTCCGGTTCTGGGAAGTCTCTGGGGACTTAGGACTCATACGGGGAGAGGCGGCTCTCTCAGGCGGCAGCGGGCGAACTTGAGGGCCGCTTTCCCTCAGAGGTGCTTGCAGCCGTTACCGGGACACTGAGACGCGCGACTCCGGGCGCGGAGAATCAGCCATTGCTTCTTTCTATGCCCTTTGACTCCCTGAGACCACGCCCCACCCGGGCTGCGGCAGAGGCTTTTGCATGTGAATGCCCCAGAACTTTGCAACCTGATAATTACCTAACTGCAGCCAGGCCAGCCAGACCCGGAACTTCCAAGAGAAGGCCCAAGGCCCCGCAGCGGCTTGCATTGCTTCACAGCTGAGCCTCTTCGTAGTTCCTGCTGTGTGGCCTCAGGCAGGGGCTGAATTAGCACCTCCTTAGATCCAGGAGCCACTGTACCCAGTGGTCAGAGGGGTACCATTCTCCCACTTCAGACACAGCTGCTTCCCACAGCCAATTGGCCTGGAGGTCAATTCCTCCCAGTGATCCTACAACAAGCGAGGCACCAAGAGTGCACCAAGAGTGTCCACCCCAGGTAACTGGGGAGGCTGAGCCACTGGGCCCTACAGGACACCTGGCGCGCAGGGCCACTCTATCAACACAGGGAAGCAGCCAAAATGCGGAGACAAAGAAACAGGTCACAATTGGCAGAAACGGAGGAGGCCAGATGACTGGATATAGAGTTCAAGGCCACGTTTATAAGGTTTGTCAAGAATTTTATGGAAACCGCCGATAAATTTAATGAATCCCTCAAGGAGTATGGTGAGACCATGGAGGTCATGAAAAAGGACCAATTAGAAATTATGCATACACTGACTGAAATAAAGAATACTTTACAGAGATCCAACAGCAGACAAGAGGATCCCAAGAATCAAGTCAAAGATTTGAAATGCAAAGAAACAAAAAATACCCAACCGAAAAAGAAAAAAGAAAAGAGATTCAAAAAATATGAAGATAGTGTAAGGAACCTCTGGGACAACTTCAAGCGTACCAACATCAGAATTATAGGGGTACCAGAAGGAGAGAGAGGGCAAGATATTGAAAACCTTTTTGAAGAAATAATGACAGAAAACTTCCCCCACCTGGTGAAAGAAATGGACTTACAAGTCCAGGAAGCGCAGAGAACCCCAAACAAAAGGAATCCAAAGAGGACCACACCAAGACACATCATAATTAAAATGCCAAGAGCAAAAGATAAAGAGAGAATCTTAAAAGCAGCAAGAGAAAGACAGTCAGTTACCTACAAGGGAGTACCCATCCGACTGTCAGCCGATTTCTCAACAGAAACCATGCAGGCCAGAAGAGAGTGGCAAGAAATATTCAAAGAGATGAATAGCAAGAACCTGCAACCAAGATTACTTTATCCAGCAAAGCTATCATTCAGAATGGAAGGTCAGATAAAGAGCTTCACGGATAAGAAAAAGCTAAAGGAGTTCATCACCACCAAACCAGCATTATATGAAATGCTGAAAGGTATTCTTTAAGAAGAGGAAGAAGAAAAAGGAACTCTTACCATTTGCCACAGCATGGATGGAACTGGAGAGCAGATAAATACCACAAGATCTCACTTATTTGTGGAATATAATGAACAACATAAACTGATGAACAAGGACTGATCCAGAGACGGAGAGGCATTGATTGGACTGTCGGGCCTTGGAGGGAAGGTAGGGGAGGGTGGGGGCAAGGGGGAAAGATCAACCAAAGGACTTATATGCAAGCATATAGGCCTAACCAATGGACACGGACAACGGGGGGGTGAGGGGGTGAGCGGGGAGAGGGGGGGTAGAGGGTACACATATGTAATATCTTAATCAATAAAAAATATTAAAAAAAAAATCAATTCAATAAGTAGTGGTATTACTCTCAAATAAAAGAAATGCTTACAAAGTTGTTTACTGCTTGAGATGCAGTAAGATATCAAACAAACCAATTTTTCTTTAAGTTCTTAATAAAAAAAAACCTAAAAAAAAAAAAAAAAAAGAATTTAAATTGTGTGATTGGAAAGTTAGTAAACAGGACCCAGGAGTTCAGCTACCTAGTTTCTGCATCCCAGTTAGTCTTATATATGAATTGAGGAATTAATAAAGATCTTGTAATAATATTTTTTCATACTTTCTCAGTACCAGGTATAGTTATAAACCCAGTAGTGTGTGACCTTGACAATATATGAGGTAGACACTATTGGCATCATCTCCATTTTATAGAAGGTGCAAATGACACCCAGACAGGTTGCTAAGTAACTAGCTTAAGGCCACAGCTGTAAGTGGCAAAACCAGACTGCAAACCCAGCAATCTGACTCCACTACTGTGTTCGTCATCATGAGTCCACCCTGCCTTTTTCAGGGACTTGACATCATGAATGTTTCAAGGCTAATGTTTATTTCATTAAGTCTGGTGCCTTGTCTCCGCTCCCATTTGGAGGCAGTTTAACATGCATACGAGTGATATCACTTAAATAATAAAAGGCAAGTGGGGTCCAGCCGGGTGTGGCTCAGCACTTGAGCATAGGTCATGAGTTTGATTCCCTGTCAGGGAATATGTCTGGGTTGCCAGCTCAATCCCTAATAGGAGGCAGCCTATTGCTGATTCTCTCTCATCATTGATGTTTCTCTCTCTCGTCCTCTTCCTTGCTCTCTGAAGTCAATAAAAATATATTTTAAAAAATAAAGAAGCAGCAATCACTTAAAAAAAAAAATAGGCAACTGTGTCATTGATTCAAGTGATAAAAACAGTAAGACCCTTTTCTGTTTCTTTTTCTCTTGCTTCTCCAATCGTTTGCCCACCCTAATTCTACTTCCTCCTCCAAGATCTTAGTAAGGACTTCTTCCGGAAGCTCTTTGATTGATCAATAACAGAAGAAGGATAAGAGAAGGGGAACATGCCCCTCTCCCTAAGAGTAGCGATTAGAGGCATGGCAAACTGTTCCCCGTACAATACTGTCGACTCATCACCCTTTTTAGAACAAACAGCAGCTGCAGATGAATTCACATAGTACTCAAGAGTTCAGCCTGTGCACACAGGCCACTCAATATCACCTGTACACCAACAGACACGTTCTTGAGTATGAATACTCCTCAGTAGACGGTAAGGGATCTTCAGTTCTTTTCTGAAAAATAGAAGTAGAGAAAGTCCAAAATAGAGATCTGCTTACCTACATTTTGCGCAGATTTGCCTACATTCTTGGGTATCAGGGATTAGCTGCATTATCACTAGATAGGTAAGAGTGATTTTAACATGCTCGATTTTCATAACAATCGCTATCTTTCCTTGACCCCTGTAAACATGACTCTAATGTTCACGTCAATTCTACAGTGTAGATTCTATTTCCTTCCTTTTTTTCAAATACATTTTTATTGATTCCTTCCTTTAACAGATGACAAAACTGAGGTTCAGAGAGGTTATTTATCCAAGACCACACAACCTGTACATGGCAAAGCCTAGATTTCAAACATGAGCTAAAATAAACTACTTTCTTCATCATCAGAGAGATTTAGTTATTTCTTCAGTTTAAGTCAGGTGGGGGAGTAGGGGAATCCAGCGTTTTTAATAAATTACGAAGTGGAAATAGTATGGACCCCATTGCCAGCAAAATTATGCACTACCTTTTTGTACCTCTTCACTGCAATGTATTAGAAAAGTACATTTGGATAGTTGACAATATTGATGAGGAAAATATATTTTATTTATTTAGAAACTGAGGAATATTTTATGCTATTTAAAATTTTTTATATCTACATAGGATTTCTAAGGCTCACTTAGAAGAAAATGTATCTTCATCATATAGGACCAAGGTCCCATTTGAGAACAGTTGATAGATCCATTAGTCATTCTAATTAAAGTCTACTAGCTAAGGATTGCGTTTGGGATATGGATGCTAAAAACCTCTCAGGGTTCAACTTTAGCCTTTACATATACTATTGCCTCTACAATGCCCAGCTGAACGTTATTTCTAGATCATTGTGCATTTATTTCTTTATTATATATTAATGCTTTCTAATGGAAATATAATTGAGTCCCACCACATCTTTAAAAAAAAAAACAGATGAAATTATTGTAATGATATGTTTTGTTTAATTCAGTATATCTAAAATATTACCATTTTACATTAAATCAATATAAAAATTACCAAGTTATTTTTATTACCTTTAAAATTTGTTGTGTATTTTACCCTCATTTATTTAATCATATTTCAAGTGCTTAGTAGTCGTCTGTGGCTAGTAGCTGCTATGTTAGGCAGTGCTTATAATAATGTCTTTGCTTAGGGAAATATCGTATTACATAGAGAAAAAGAAATACTTCAGAATACCTGTTCTTTATTTGACATATTATTAGAGAGATTGTTGTAGTTTGTAGATTTGGAAGAACTATAGAAGCATAGAACAATTAAGAAAATTATAATTTAAAACCTGTGGTTGGTTTTATTGATTATGCAACATATTTATTAATTTTAGAGATCATAGAAACACCAATTTGTATTTTATTCATTAATGAAAATCCTTGAGAGTTTTCTTTGATAATGTGGACAGTGTAGATTATTGGAAAGCATTTAGTCTCAACAAAATTCAATTCATATTAATCTTTGAACATATACAACTAACCATCTATAACCTCAGGGGAAGATTGGTTTCTCTCCAGAGAATTGCTTCAAAGGTTAAAAAAATAAGACCTCAAACAGCTTTTTAAAATTTTATTTCACTTATTATAAGCATTCTTCCTTATGAGTTTCTTTGTGAAACATTTCTTCAAAGTTACTAGAAATGTATTGTGAATTCTTATTAATGAAATGTTATTTTGGCCCTTTAGATAGATCAGTACCTGAAAAAGGACTTTGAAAAAGATGATAAGCCACGTGACAAGTCATATCAGAATGCAGTTTTAGAAGATATTTTTAAGAAGAATGACCATGATGGTGATGGCTTCATTTCTCCCAAGGAATACAATGTATATCAACATGATGAACTATAGCATATTTTTATTTCTCAATTTTCTTAGCTGCTTACTCTACTTTATGTATAAAACAAAGTCACTTTTTCCAAGTTGTATTTTCTACTTTACCCCATGAGAACATATTCTGATCTCAATACATGTAACTTTGGAATAAATGTGAGGTTATTTTGCAAATTTAATTCTGTGAACATGAGTTGCAGCACCATCAAGAGATAGGAGGACATCTATGGCAAAATCTACAAAACTCTCCCCAACTCTAACCTAACAACATGTGCACATGTTGTAAGTAACCATTTTTTAATGTTTTAAATGTTTAAATGCCCATATTTTTAAATTTTTCAATAGGGACCCAGGAATTAACATTTCACTGTTTATACCTCTCATAGCATACGAGTAGGTAGTAGTATGTAAAAAGCATAGAACTGAAGAGTCTAGTTTTGGTGTGCATGCAGGAAAATATAAGTTGTATAAAACCCTGTCCCACAGAGAGCCTCAACACAGTCTCTGTACTTTCTGGTGCAAGCTTCTGACTTTATATATTTGTTCCAATGGGGACTTGTTAAAGATGTTTGATCAAATCGTGCCTCTTATAGCAGACATAGTACAGTCTGGACTGCTCTGAGTCTGGTTCTCCTTTAGACATGATGATAAATGTGCCGCTCCTCTTCCTTCTCATAGGCTTTTCTATCTACCATCCCTAACTTTTTGTCTTGATTTGAAATTGATGTCTTGGTATTGCTTAGTTTTCAGTTCCTTCTCTCTAGTATCTCCATCCTATGTCACTTCATTTCACAATGATTTTGTTATTAATCCTGAGTGAACATTACAAACATGCCATTAAATTTTTGATAAATGTATAGAATTTATTTTACACATGAGGATACATAAATATCTCTCGGAACTATATGTTAAATAAATGTTTTAAACATTTTCAAAGGAGAAAAGAAATAAATGTACCATGGCAATTTTGTGTCATGGTCACATCATGACATGGTACAACTTGTGGAGAAAAAGAGGTAAGAGATGCTGTAGATGCAGTTGGTACCAAAGAAAGGGCACGTTTATTGGAGCATGTAAGGTTTAGCCTACTGCGTGTGTAGGAAGGAATGGTCAGGCTGTAAATAGCTCTATTCAAAACAGGTGAGTTCAAAACAAAGCTTTTCCATTTTCTGAAACTTGCTCTTTCCAAACCGTGTATCTTTTAACCTCTTTCTATATACTGCCAGAAATTCTGTTACTTAAAAGGGTAGGGATAACACAAAACCCACCAGATTAGTGGTGTCACATAAGCATAACACAGAGTTTGACACTTCATAAAACAAAAACATTTACTAGTTTTTCTTCCTGCCAATATTGCATCATTCCTCTGCCCTATTTTATAACTTTTTCACTTGCTTAGTCAATTATTAATCTCTTTACTTTCTTCAGAAAAACCTGCTCAGTGGAGTAAACTAAGTTGGTAATATTATGCTTTGGTTTGAAACTGCACCCACTTTCTTTATATAAAAAAGTCACTAGACCCTTGTTTGGTCTGTATCCTCATATTTGCATTTGAATCATATACTCTGTCTAAAATAAAATACAGTGACAAAAGATATAAATGGAAATTATCAGTTAATACAAACTATAATTCTAACCTTTTTGTCCTATTGTTTTTAAACAAAGTGCCTTTCAACTTATCTTTTAAAAGATTATAGTTGATGTTAAATGAATACGGAGATTGCTTCTGAAACTAATCACACTTAAATAATTAAAAAATAAAATTTTAATCATTCTACATGCTTTAGTGCACAAGTAGTTCGTATTCATGTGATTGCATTATGCCTTCATAGGCATATACCTAGTAATGAGTGATGTAATTATACACTGTGAGTTCTAGAATTTGAACATATTTTTGCGGTTATTTTCATAAGGGTATATATAGTAAATTTAGGTGGTTTATGACAAATTTCAGATGTCTTACAGAGTAGATGAAAAAGATTTCTTAGAACTAAATATGTTAAAATGTTTTAAACATCTTCAGGGGAGAAAAGAAACATTTCCTAGCTGTCTTAACTTTAAAATGACAGCAGTGAGTTTTATAAAGCCACAACTAGAGAGCTTATGTCCATAGCAGCCCATTACTACTATCAGTCACCCTGGTAACTGTACACAATGCCCCACACTGAGCTCAGTGTGCTTGTAACTTGATACTGCAATTAAGCACTTAGGTTACATTAAATTATTAACACATTTTTCTCATTTTACCAGAAATAGGGCAATAGTTAAAGCACCATGAAGTCGCCTCTTTTGCACTCTTTTCATCTTTAAATGTTAATTAAAACCCAATTAAAAATAAAGTTGGTATTTCAAAAAATCTCTATGTAAAAAGTTACCTAAATGATAAACTAAATCCCTAAAATACTTCTAACGTGAGTGGCAGATTTTATGGAGAAGCATCTACATTCTTAATTTTATATTTAAGCCTTCTTTCCATATAAAAATATTAACCTTCATACAAGTTATGAGGAGACTGTTATCACCTCCACTTTATACATGAAGAAAATGATGCCCAGACAGGATAATTTCTTTCCCTCTTTAATTTGCCACAATTCATTTTGGAAAGGTATGTGGCACAGTTGCACCTTAAACACCAGCAAAGTGCATTCATTTTTCATTTTATTTCATTCTCTTGTGCCAAATATCAAAACAAGGAACTGCATGAAGTCTCACGTACTTCTGCCCATCGACAGAGCACTGAAAGCACCCATAAACCGTCTCCCTTTTTAAGTTCCCCATCCCACAGAGTATGCAAGGTCCTTTTGGAATGTTGTGATTAAGTAAGTTAACACGGATGTGAGTCCCCTCTTTGAGTGAAATATCAGTCATGCTGAAACGTTTATCATAGTAGTCAGTAAAAAGGTCGTCTAAGTAAAGCTGGGAACGAGAAATGACGTCCATCACTCTTCTATCTAAAGACAGAAACAGAGAAATGTGTCAGAAGTCAAATAAAAAACAACAACATAGAAGCAAGCTGCATTTATAACCATGTGAATCTAAGCCATCAGTCATGAAATAATTTGGCTTTTAAATTTAAATTCTTAACAGGATTACTAATAGACAACCTCAAGTATTGATCCCAGAAGAAAAAGAATATATTTGAAATACTCTTCAATGGACATGGACATACTTCTTTCAAATAGTATGTTTCTCAATCTGTAGAGCACGGCAAACGTTGCTGTCTCTTCCCTTTCAAATCCTCCTTTTGACACTGAAGTGACACAAAGGTCTATAAAAGAAATTTAGAAGATGTTATAAGTTGAACTCAGATTTCGTGGTTGATGAGTTCTGGTACGTGACTTCACTGTATTTGTTTAAGTTAAATTTTACATATTTTTAGGAAAGGTAACATTCACATGGTACACAATTCAAAGAGCACAACAAGGCAGTATAGTGACAAGTCTCTAGACTACTCTGACCCCTGCCTCAGTTTTCCACCCCATAGGTCACCGTGTTAACTTTCTTGTGTATATTTCCAGAAATGTTCCATCTATTTTACATACATAAAATATATATATATACACACACATACACATAAAATTCTTTAGGCTCAAAATGTTATATATTACACACATTTCTTTCAAATAGCTCTTAGAGATTATTCAATGTCAGGATATGTAGTGCTTCCTCATTCTTAGTATTCCTTTGTATGGATGAACCATTATGAGCACCACGCTCTAACCAACTGAGCTAACCGGCCAGCGGCTGATGAACCATTATTTAACTAGTTGCTGATAAAAGATCTTAAGGTTATTTCCAATCTTCTACTATTATGAACTGAATATCCTTATCTCCATATCATTTCACACATGTAAGTATGTATGTTAAATTCATAAAAGTGTAAGTAAAGCTAAGTATATGGACATTTTAAATTTTGATGGATATCAGTTCAGACTCCTATCAATATACATAATTGTAAAAAACCTACACCCAAAGGGTCCCAAAGAGAATTTAATTTGCATGTTTTGTTTTGTTCCTGGATCCCGAGTCCCTCTTCCAATAGAACTGCAGAAACAAACATAAACAGGTCTAAAAATGTTTATAAATTACCACGGCCAGAGGGCTCACTTGCCTGGTTCTTTGGCCTACACCTAGACTTGAGCTGGCTGGCCTCCTAACCTTAAAGGTCTGTAAAATATAGAAATCTAGAATATAGAAATCTAGAGTGAGCCTCACTGAGGTATTACATAAGGTGACAATTTTAGGGGCAGTATTTGTACTTTTAACGTTATTTTTAGGGAGAGCTGGGGCGGGGCGGATCTCTGATAGATAAAATTAAAGTTGTCTTTGGGTATACTAGTTTGGGTGCCCTGACATCTTCAGGCATCTTACTGTCTACTTACTCCTCTATTTGCCATAATAAAAAACTACCTATTAGAAGGCCATGTATTACCTCCCCATATGTCAAGGAATACTTTTGTCAGTGGACTGCATTTTAGCTCTTATCTGTAATTGTAAGTGGGGTGGTGGGAGTCTGTAGCCTTTACCAAGAAGAAGAAGAAAGGTACTGGGTAAGTAGGGAGTGGAGGGCATTTCCTAGCTACTTCATCCAAGCATAATATTGACAGTGCTGCCCAGAGGTGTGGCTCAGTGGTTGAGCATTGACCTATGAACCAGGAGGTCATGGTTCGATTCCTGGTCAGGGCACATGCCCCGTTGGGTAGCGGGCTTGATCCCCAATGGGGAGCATGCAGGAGGTAGCCAATCAATGATTCTCATCATTGATGTTTCTGACTCTCTCCTCCCTTCCTCTCTGAAATCAATAAAAATATATTTTAGAAAAAAGATTGACAGTGCTGAGAGCATCACTCTTCTATAATTAAAGAGGCAGTGGTGAGAGCATCTCTCTTCTAACCTTAAAGAGAGAGACAAAGCGAGAGAATTAAATTCTTAAAAATGTAATCAAGTCCGTGTTTCATGCAAGTCACTCACTCACCAAATACACCATCCAAGTAAATGAAGAGTTCGAAAACACTGAAAGCTATGGTTGTGTGTGCTGGGAAAACAATAGCTTTGTCCCTTCCCCTGGGATTCTGTTCATCCATAAAATGAAACTATATTAAAAAAAAAATAACATCATTAAGGAGCATAACATGTAAGGATAGCTTTTTGGAGGAACTTAACATTTCCTTCAATCCGATCAAAAGGAAACAAACAAAACGAAACACTTCTCCAAGTAAAGAATTATCCTACTGGAAGTAACTTCATAGCAGAGTTCCACATGGTCCAATGGGATCTCGATCTATATTAGGAAATAGCACTCACTTATTTGGTATTGGAGCCAATGATTAGTGCTACCACAATAGCTAAGCTCTCTGGCATAGAAGCCTTTGTCTTTCAACTGCAAACCAACTGTGTTTAAGTACTAGAGCTTTTTTTAAGCCTACCCTGTCTGCTGTTCCAAAGCCCCCAAAACTTTCAGCAGCTTTCCAAAGCAATCACCAACAATTAAGATCATGCCCAAATGATCCAACGTTAAACAATTTGGTGAGCAGCTAAATGGAGGCTTTATTTTCAAAGACTTGAAAAGGTTATCATTGA
Organism: Myotis nattereri; assembly: GCF_964212035.1. Lineage (NCBI taxonomy): Eukaryota > Metazoa > Chordata > Mammalia > Chiroptera > Vespertilionidae > Myotis > Myotis nattereri. Next base: position 40,685,375 of record NC_138082.1, read on the forward strand.
ACCCTGTCTTTCTAACATTTAGAAATCAAGTCATTATTTGTGAATGACAAGGACAAACATAATAATTGAAGTAATAAACACAATTACTTTTAAGACTTTTAAAAAGATTTAACATTGAAGTATGTTTAGTCACTGACAATATTATTTTAGAAAAATTATTATAAAAATATAAATTCAACTTTTAAAATTTAAGTATAAACTATATCACTTAAAAATATCAAAGAATTCAATAAAAGTATTTAATTTTTATTCTTAATACAGTATTTAAATAGCAATAGGAGGGACTCTAGTATGCATATTATTTCAGGAGGACTAGTATTCTGTTTTCATTATATGTGTTTACAATCCAAATTTTCTTAGTTTTTTTTCACATTCTAATACAAAACCATTACTGTGTGAAATCCTATATATCCTTGCAGTTCTTTAATCTCAACATTTGACAAAATACACAAGTCCCATTAGAATTTGAGTACTTTTTAAAAAATTCCCTTGCAGCCTTCTAATAAAAGAAGCCTCATGAGTGTGGCTTTACCCGCATGGACTCCCCACGAATTCCAGCATGCACAGACAGTGAGCACTGTCGTGTGGTTCGAATGCTTTCCATGACAACACACAATACTGCCTTCCTGCTGCTCCTTGACTGACGTATCAAGCTGTGGTCAAAATTAATTTTTCTAAAATAAACAAGAGAGACAGTCACAAGAATCTATGGCATCTGATTACGTATCATCCGACACATTTTTTGCTGTCATGTATTACTCATTCACAGTCTACCTTAACTAAAAGTAAATCAAGGCAGGCTTACAACAAATCAGAAAGTATGCTCAAAAGAAATTTAATAATCTGCCTCTCCGTTCTAATTTCTTAAAACATCTTATTATAGGAGTCTATTGGAGAGACTCGCTCAGCATATTTGTTGCAAGCAGATTCCTGTATTCTTTTAATCTAATAATTTAGCAAATGTGTTCATATCCAAAGCAATTTTGTGGAACAATTTAAAATTGTCTTTAAACCAAATGATTTTGGATATCTACTCCTATCAAAAGTTTGGGTATATTACTAATTTGCATTATTTCAAACAAATACATTACATTACTAAAACGAACCTGAATGTTTTAATAATTTATAATGAAGTTTATATAATTAAAAAAATTTAATGAAAACACTGCAGTATAGTAATTATTATACTGACCGTGAACTAATTTCCTTGAGTAATGTTGAAACTTCCACTTCATGTTTAGTTACTACACCAAATGAAGCTTTTACTGCAACAGAATCTGATCCAGTAACGTTAATCCCAACATCATTCACAATATGGTTGCCTCGCCTTCCATAGAGTGAAACATCTGATTCATCTTCATAATTCAGTAACTGATAAGATGAAATACCTTTTTTAAAAAAGGAAGTTAATATTTTTCAAATGTCACTAATTATTCTAATGTAGATTACATATGGTAACACATTAACTTACTATTTAAGACTTCATTACCCACCTGTTAAGAAAGGCAAAGTTTCAAACCAAGATTAAAAATAGTCATTCAATTAATTAGAAAACAAGAAGAAATAAATAGCTAGAGTACTTCAAATGAACTCAAATTCAACAGAACTTCTTATGCATCAAGATCCACTGGATAGTTGAAAGAAAAACAAATGCTTTTAAGAAATAATTTGTCTCAATGTCCATTTATTTTCTAACCAAGTCTGTAATATATTTCAGTTTGCCAACTGTAATAAGTAAATCATAGAAAAATAAATACAAATTATTTTCATCTCATTTGACCATGTGAGATAGGTAAGATTAAATAAAACCTCCATTTCATAGATGAAGAAATTTATTACTATGCCATTTTCTAAGCTGATCTGGTTAAAACAATTTATAAAATAATTGAAATAAAATTATACAATAATCTTATAAAATAGGTTTGAAAGTTATTCAATCAATAAAGATTTGATACTATTACAAACTTCAGGCACTTAAGTTAATCATAGTAATAAAAGTTGCTTACCAGCTGAAATTTCTCTGTCTCCTAGAAGAATATCTTTCAGTGTAAAAGGTGTCGAGGTAAATTTATATCTAGGAAACAGAAAGCATCGCTTCTTTTTCACCACCAGACTTAGAGGTTGGTATTTGTCCGCTTCACTGAGGCTTGGAACAGGAACTAATCTCCCTCCATCTCCAACTTGCTTGACAAAGCTCTTGGTAGCAGCCGCAAACATATTAATATAGTATCCAATTATCCATCAACTGCAACCCTCTGATAACAAATCCATATTTGCAAGGAAAATCAGGCACAAATCTAAGCCTTACTTGATTTTAAATATAATTATACACTTTAAAATACAAAGCATGGTTCCACCAAGTAGTTTACAGTGTACAGTTCACAACACTGCCTCCCTTGGTGTGCTCAGGTGATGAATTATAGATCAACAGTGTAAAGTGATATACTAAAAGTAAGTCTAATTTGGAATTACAGTCGGTAGCACTAAAATATACACAGAAAACTAATAAGTTAAAAATGCTAGCAATGTCCTTAATGAGGGTCAAGGTTAATCGTTTGCCAGTTTTGAGGGAAACAGCCCTATGGGAACAATGCAATTAGGCACTAACATTAGCCTGGACACCAGCTACCCTGTACCTAGTCCAAAGGGAATTCTGCCACAAGTCCATCATGCCAACCCTGGCAACAGAAAAGTATTGTTTTGAATCCGTATGGTATACAGTTTATTGTTTCAGCATTTCATTCATTGTCCTTGTATGATTACAGCAAGTGATTATTATCAAGAGTCACAGACTATAAGGAAACAAATGTATGCAGATCTTTATAAAATGCTGAATGAAAACCACATCACATATAAATAACTGTATAAACATGTAGGTTTCTTACTCTGAAGCTGGCGCATGGACATCTCTTTGAAAGGGGAATCCTACTGTCTTTGTTTTTATTTTGTTTCATCATTATTCCAGTAACTCAGCCTTTAAAGAGAGCTACATAAGGATTTGGCTTGTTTTTTTAAAGGAATTTTGTGGCTAAAAATACACTTTAGAAACAAATCTGAGTGCTGAAATATTGTATTGCCATAGTTAGGTGGCTAGTAACAGACACAATACATATATAGAGGCGGTAGGGGGAGGAAGAATAGGTTAATTCAAGACTCAATAATATAAATCAATTTGATTAGATTCTGGACATTTTTTAAAAAAAAACATTTACTTTCAAATATCCAGGGCTCACGTGCAAACCCCCCAAAGAACAGTTTTTAATAATGTCCCCTTGTGTGAATAATCTTCCAAAACACCAAGAAACCACAGGGAGTCGTTTCTGCAAGTGGCTAGCAGGTCCCTAGAGAAGCGACTGGGCATCTCACGCCGCTGTCTGACCCCTACGCCAAAGGTGGTGCATCCCAGGCAAACGCCATTACGACCAGCACCACAGGTGTGCAGGAACAATGTTTAATGAGAATCCGGCCCACAGAAAAGCCTTCCTTTACACCTAACAGGCCTTGCTGGGATCCGCAGGCCCAGCATTTATCTCGCGACAAAAGCCTGAGACAATGACGCCCCACGGAGCGAGGGAGAGGGAGGGGGGTCTCTGGACGTGCCCGCGAGCGCCTAGGGCAGGGCTCCAGGGGAGAGCCCGCCGCAGCCCTCGGGAGTCTCCAGCTTGGGCCAGGCCCAGGGATGCTCTCTCTAAATTTTGCCTTTGGAATTTTGAAATCTTTGGCTTAAAGTGACGCAGTCCTCACCCTTCACCCCGCCTGAAAAAAACAAAATAAGGCTGAGCTTCAGGCCCACAGACCGTGAGACTTGCCAGTCCCACAAGCCTCTCCCGGCAGGAAACGGCCTCCTTCTAGGACACAGAACCGAGGCCTCCAGAGGCCGGGGCACAGGGTGCGGAGAAGCCCGAGGCCCCAGGTGGGTGGGTACGCGCGGAAGCAGAGCCAGGGCTGGGAGACGGGGCGGGCCTGTAACCAGGGGGCGGGGCCAGACGCCGAAGAGCCGGCGGGCGGGGCGGAGCTTGGAGGTGGGCCGGGATCCCCGGACAGCAAGGGGGCGTGGCCGGGAACCTGGACCCGCGCTGCCGCACCGAGGCCCCGCCCCCGCCCCCGCCCCCGCCCGTCCTCCTCGCTGGAGGGACGCAGGAGGGGAGCCGAGGGGGTGGGGGGTCGGAGGAGGAGAGGAGAGGAGTTGGGTAGAAGGAGGAGGCGGCGGCGGCGGCGCTGGAGCGTTCCTCTCGGGGACCGGCCGACCCGGGGAGCGAGGACGTCGATCCGCGCCGCTCTTCTTGCCGCCGAGCCCTCCTCCCTTCTCGCCATGTCCCAGAGCCGGCATCGAGCCGCGGCCCCGCCGCTGGAGCGCGAGGACAGCGGGACCTTCAGGTCAGCGCGCGGGCGGTCGGGGCCGCGCCTAGCAGGGCCGAGAGGGGTGGGCGGGAGAGGCGGGGCCGGGGGAACCTGGCTCCCCAGCGGCATTGTGGGTAAAGCCCCTTCCCGACGCTCTCGCCCCCGCGGCTGCGGGCGGACCCGCTGGCGCTCGGACCCGCCCTCGGTGGCGCGCGAGCCGGGGTCTGCGGCTGGGCCCCGCCCCTTCTGCGTCCTCTGGGGTCGGGGCTGGGCAGGCGACCGTGGTTCGCGGCCTCCCGGGGAAATGAGATTTGTGAGCCTCGTCCTGCGAGGTGGCGAAGCCGCACTACCCTCATTCAGATCCTCTCCTAATAGCGTCCCCCACTCTGCCCGCCACTGCCCTGCGCCCGCCGCAGTGGGGCGGGCAGTCCGTGCACCTTCCAGCTCCGGCCCCTGGGAGCTTTGGTGCTTCGCGGGTCACGGTTGGTGGCAGTGAGAACTAGCCTCTCTAAAGCTTCTGCTTCCCTCCCTGCTTTGGCATGCGAAGCACACCTTTTTCCGTTTTTTTGTTTTGTTTTGTTTTTGCAGTTTGGGGAAGATGATTACAGCTAAACCAGGGAAAACACCGATTCAGGTATTGCACGAATACGGCATGAAGACCAAGAACATCCCGGTTTATGAATGTGAAAGATCCGATATGCAAATACACGTGCCCACTTTCACCTTCAGAGTAACCGTTGGTGACATAACCTGCACAGGTCTGTATGCACAGTTAACCCCCGACGACCCTGCGGGTTGACAGTCAAGACTTGATACTGTTTATCAGTTGGGCAAGTGCCCTTTTTACTGGAGATAGCTGTGAGGGGCAGGCTCTTGAAATGAGACCTCTCATCTCAGGCCATTGGGATTTTCCAACTTCATCTGATTCTCTCCCTAATTTTCTCTTCCCCAGATACCAAGAGAAGCTCAGAAACATCCTAGGATCCTCCTAGGGTTCTTCCAAGAATTAGGGAGAAGCAGGAAAGGTTCTTGGAGCAGCCATAGCTGGATCAGTAGGTGCTATCAAGTTTTAAAGTTTCATAGATTATAGCTGATTCCATGACCCCAGAATTTTCTGAACCTCTCCCCTTTCTGTATGGACTCATTTGCCACTTTGGACTCATTGTACAACACTCGATTCTGGATCCAAGCAAAATGAGGAAGGCAAATGGCTTGAATACTCTATATTGATTGCATAGCAGCTTCTAGTTCCTGACACTGTGTAGGGATTTTAATGAGCTGTTATCTCCTTTTTTATATATACATGAGGAAATAGGTTCAAGGAGATTAGAAATAACCTGCCCAAGGTTACATAGCAGTAAAGTTTCAGAGTTTAAACTCACCTTATTATGGTCTGTGAGTTTGAGCAAATTATAACTGAAGCTGCCCATTTGTAAATTAGACATTCTATTTCTTATGTATCTGTTTAATTGCAAACAAAAGTATATTGAATAGTAAATTTAATTTGGAAGAATGTCAAGAAAAAAATTAAGCAGGAAGGCTGAAGTCCTGCCATTTTATAATCTAAAGGCATCATTTATTTGTGTCCCTGAAAATCTTGAGTCTGCTATTTTCATTAAAGCCACTTTAAGATAATTTTGAAGTTTTTTGGGGGGATTTTTTTTTTTTTTTTTTTTTTTTGTCTATGTGAGGCAAGTGGATTGGAGGTGCCAGCTTTAATAGTCTTCATGTGAACCATAGAATCAACAATGCATTATTGCTTTAGCTGGTCTGTATTTAAATATTCAATGAAAATTCAAGAAAAAGTAGCCTTTTCCCCCTCAATGTGTTATAGACCAGTGATTAATAACCTACAGCAACCATTCTGCCTAGGCCCCCTACTCTTCTTACACTGCCCTATCTTCCTATACAAGCTTATCTGCCTCCACGGCATCAAATACTATCTAAACGCTGATAATTCTAAAACCTCTATCGTCAGCCCAGGCCCAGTTACAGAACAGTGTATCAGTCTGTGTTTGCTAGACATCTTTACTTGGAGGACCCAAAGACACCTCAGTTTCTCATCGCCTCAGACTGAATCCAGCTTCTCTCTCAAATCCATTCCCTCTGCTTTCTTTAGCTCAGTAAAGGGACCACCATCACCCATTGGCTCGATAGAAATTTGTGTCTGATCTCCTTGATTTCTTCCTCTCTTGTCCAGGCTATCACTAAATCTTCCTAAGTATCTCTGGAATCTGTCCATTGCTCTCTTCCCATTGCTACTGTTTTGGCCTCTGTCATCTCCCCCTTGGATTACGGCTTGTCTTATAACTGCACTTTCAGCTTCTAGTCTTGTGATGTCCATTCTCTACACGACAACCAGAGTGTTCTTTCTGACATTCAAGTGTGTTCATGTACTTCCTCGTCTTAAAATCTATCCAGTGCCCGGCCGGTGTGATTCAGTGATTGAGCATTGATCCATGAACCAGGAAGTCACTGTTCGATTCCCTGCCAGGGCTAGACCCCCACTGGAGGACATGCAGGAGGCAGCCAATCAACGATTCTCTCTCATCATTGATGTTTCTATCTCTCCCTCTCCCTTCCTCTCTGAGATCAATAAAAATATATTTAAAAACATAAAATAAAAATATATTTAAAAAACAAATTCATCCAGTAGTTTTCCCATTACCCTCTGAGTGAATATATATTTGTTGATATGACTTAGAACCTTGCTGCTAAAGCTGTGAACAGCAGCATTGATATCACCTGGGCACTTAGTGGAAATGCAGAATATCAGAACCCATGCCAGACCTACTAGATCAGAGTATGTTTTTTAAGAAAATTCCCAGGCACTTCAATGCGCATTAGAGATTGAGAAGCACACATTTAGGAGGCCATTCTCTGACCCCCTCCTCCTATTCCTACAACTCTCTAGCCTTTTATCTCAAAGTTTCTTCCTTCCAGCTCTTACTGTATCCAACTACATGGGGCTCTTGAGAACACCGTGCTCTGTATCTTTGAGCCTTTGCCGGTGCTCTTTTCTCTGCCTAGATTGTTCTTCTCAACCCCTAGCTCTCTACATGTTACTAGCTTTTACTAATCTTTCAAGTCTTCATTTAGTAAACTCTTCCTTTCTTTGTGAAACCTTTCTGAATCCTTACTAAGTGTAGGTAGCTGCCCCTTGAATGTGCTCCCCTGCAACCTGCACTTAGGCCTGCCATCACATGCACCATTCCATATTTCAAACGCCTTTTACAGAAGAAATTCTGCACTAGGGTTTGTACTCTTTACGGGTAGGGACTCTGTTCAGTTCTCTATTAACACCTACATTGGTGGATAGATGAGTACAGTGTGCGTGTCTTCCAAACTTTATTCCACGTCTCCTTTCTTCCACGCCTCCTTTCTTCCACGCCAGAGGAATGGACGTCAGCATTCTAATACCACTTTCGAAGGGTTCTCAACACCTAGTCTGAACACAGAGGAAAAAGATTGGATTTACCAGAGGTGATTGCTTACCACAGTTAGGCACCAGTGTCAGTGATCGGTCAGGACTGGCCCCTCTAGCCCCTCAGCTACCCTAAAGGGTACAGATTGTAAGAAAGACACATAACATAAGCTCTCACCTTCTTCCCCATGTAATTCTTCCCACGTTGAACCCAGTATATAGGCATGACTGCTTATCGGATCAAGGGGTTAATCCAGGATAGGACAGGCCTTAGAATAAAATTGTGCACATTTTCTGTGAGTGGCTCCCTTAAAGGAAACTTCTTGTTATAGAAGAATTTCTCTCTGTGAATAGGGGAAGAGTAAAATACGAAGTTGTATTTCTTCAAAAGGTGTATTATGGGCTAGTTTATTACCACTTTATGTAATAAATATATAATGGAGACATAATATGGATTTTTTATACAGGTATGCATAGAATTAAATACATAGAACTTCTGCCCTACCTGGTTTTTCTCAGTGGGTAGAGTGTTGGTATACGGACTGAAGGGTCCCGAGTTTGAATCTGGTCATGGGCACATGCCCGGGGTGTGGCCTTGATCCCCAGTAGGGGGCTTGCAGGAGGCAGCCAATCAATGATTTTCTCTCTCACCATTGATGCTTCTATCTCTCCCTCTCCCTTCCTTTCTAAAATCAATATACACACACACACACACACACACACACAGACAACTGGGTTTTTTAAATGTATTTCATGTGGTGAATATTTTATGATAGCATATTTATTAGTATATGTTTTCATAACTATGTAAAGCCTGACTTTATTTTGCATTATGAAATCATCTATGCAGACCTCACATTTTCACAGCATATACTTTTGTTGTTGTTGTTAACCTTAATTCAGGTGAAGGTACAAGTAAGAAGCTGGCGAAACATAGAGCTGCAGAGGCTGCCATAAACATTTTGAAAGCCAATGCAAGTATTTGGTGAGCTAAATTTCTTTGTATTCTGCAGCTCAAAAATATGGCTGAGGAGGTAAGATTAAAAGTTTGAACATGCTTGGAAAAGCAACCGAGTGAACAGTGTTTAGTATCTAGCTCTGTGATATTATTTCATTGTGAAAATCCATCATCCTTTAAAGACAATTTATCCTTAAGAAATTAAATCCAGCAATTAACAATTAAATGAAGGCCCTCTTGAACTAGGCTTCTTTTTGTTTGTATTCCGGATGGGGTGCAACAGTGGAAAACCAGAGGTTTTCTGACCAGTGTCTCACTGTATTAAGACTAATTGTTTCTATACTGAGGAAAGCAAGGTGTGAGGTGGGAAACGATCAGCTAAAAGCACTCAGGAATTCTGTTTGGAAGAAGACAAAAAGATTTCCTTTTGTTATAGAATGTATGCCAAATACAAAACGATGTTAAATGGGATGTTAATTCTTGGCATATTTTTCCAAAATAAATTTTTTATCACATTAGGTCCTTTTGGAAAGAGTGTTGGTCCTGGCGATCTCATGTATCTTAAAGTGGTGTCCTTGGTGTCTAATGGGCACAGCCTGGAATATGGTTGCCTTCAGAGGCTTTTCTTTGCATGCACTCAAATATATTTGGAGGACAGTTTGCATATCTGTTCGTAGCTGATAGCATAGGCCCATGGGGTTTTTGCTTCCCACCCATAGCAAAACTGTTGACTTAGGGATGTATCTGGGCTCTCATGCAATGCTGCTCCCTTTTTTCTAAATTATTTTAACCATTCGGATAGTTTAGCCAGTGTACGCCTTGGATTTTATAAAATGATGCTTGATTCTATAATTGATTTATGCTACCTTTTTAGACATGCCAAATGGAATGGCAGGTACTGGATCTCCCCCTTGCTTGTGATGGCCATGCTATTTCTGTGCAGCCCAGGATCAACCCAAAATGTTAAGTGTATTTGGGAAATGAGTGTACGCTGTGTCCTTCCTGCACATGAGCACTTCACTTTATCAGCAGAAAAGGCTCATGCACTTTACAGGATGGGGCAAAAGTAGGCTTACAGTTGTTCGTATGGAAAATAATAGAATAATTAATAAATAATACAGGAATAAACTATTATGTGTACTTACAACTATATACCTACTTTTGCCCCTCCCTGTATTTTTGTGCTTCTTGGCAGATAAAATGGGAATTACTAAGCTATAATGAGACCTAAAGTGGCCTGATTTAATATAGACTTTCTCACTTCTTCATCCCAATTATTTGGGTAGCTTAGACATGCAGCATTGTAAGTGAATATTCATATCTCATCAGCCTCTGTAAAGCTTGAAATTCTGGTAGAAAAGAAACTTGAGGAAGTGGCAATAACTAAGTCTCATTTGTCAGGGAAGAAATGACTTTCAGTTGCCTCAATGGTAGTACCCGGGAATGTAGCTTATTCAGTGTCAGGCACCATCACCCAAGTAGTTAGTATTTCAAATTACTTAGAAGAGATTGTTTTCTTTTTTCCTAATAACCATCGTCAGATGCTGAAATCAGATTCATGCAGGCCATCTAGGATGCATGTAAATCTTAGCGTTATCCTAGCATAGAGCAGATGATATATCAAACAGATTTTTCTCCTATAATTATCTGAATGAAAAAACTGCATTTATGATTTACATTATTCACAGGCTAAATTTCCTGACTAATTATTAGTCTTCCCTTTTTGTGTAGTTGTAACAATAGTATGCTTTACTTAAATACATTTTATTGAGCACTAGTTACATGCAAAGTACTACAAGGCTTATGAAGGTAAGTAATAGATGGGCCCTACCATCAAGGAGTTTACAATCTGAACAGGGGCGAGAGGTGGTGAGGGATGGACAAATTACATGTATTTGTAAGAGTGTATAACTTAGGGTAAAATAGTTTGCTTAAGAAAGTGTCAAACCAAATGTTATAATGGCTCAAAGGAGTGAGAAAATATGTTCCATTGGGGTAAAAGGGTAGGCTTTTTACAGGACGTGGCATTTGAGATATACCTTGGGTGATGGGTAGATCAGATTCTCGTGAAAGAGGTGGGAGATAAGGACATTCTGTGTAGAAGGAACAGCAAAAGCAAAGACATAGAGGGTGAGAGAGAAAATACTTGTCGTGTATTTGGTAACTTGGGGGAGCTCATTTGGGTTTATAACACTTTAAAAAATGTTTAGCTTTGCAGTTCCTGACCCCTTAATGCCTGACCCTTCCAAGCAACCAAAGAACCAGCTTAATCCTATTGGCTCATTACAGGTAAGTTGTACAGTTTTTCCATATTTAACATTTTGTCTACTGAAGAAAGGTGTCATAATTGATACAATTAAGGGCTAAACAAGGAACTAATATTTTAAAGATAAGATGGTTGTAATATTTTGTTTTCCAAGTTATGGTCATTAGATATTACAGTGCTAACTTGAAATTATTTTCCTGTTTATTTTTTGGATTTTCCTCCATATACAGTATCTGCCTTTGGCTTGTGGAATTCTCATTTGAGATCAACAGAACCTCTGCATATGTTTTATACTTTAAGAATGTTTCTTGCCACTTTTTTGACAAACCTCTTTCTACTTTTGTTGAGACAAAAGACTAAATTTAAAGAACTCAAATCAGGTAGCCTAATTCAAGAATAGGGAAGAAGTCTTCATTTGCTTATTCTACCAAATATATTTATTCATATCTGAATTTCTGCATACAGAATAGCCTTTTGCAGATTATCTGTGTGCTCTCTTGGACAACACCCCTCCCCGTTATCCAACCAGTCCTTTGGTCTCTTTCCTGCTCCATGAGTTATTCTGTAGTTTTCTCCTTCTTTTCCAAACCTGTTTGCTATCTCTGCTCCTCTTTTGCTCTTGATCAGTTACAGTGATAAGCCAGCTGTTGGTAGAGGGGTCTATAGCTCAGAGGGGAAAGGCTTTAGGAACTGTTGGCAGCAAAACCTATGGATATCCTCTGAGGTTTTTACTCAGTTTGTCTTCCTACTTGAACTCTTTGATATCAGCTCACTGTAGCTTAATGGAAGAATCTATACTAATAAAAGGGTAATATGCTAATTAGAACGGGTCGACTGGAAATCTTCCAGATGTCCGACTTCCTTCCGGACAAAGCCATGGTGGAGGGGGCCAAGGCAGAGGCTGTTAGGGGCGATCAGGCCAGCAAGGGAGCAAGCAGTGAGGGACAATCAGACCGGCGGGAGAGCAAGCAGTTAGGGGTAAGATCAGGCCAGTGCAGGGGAGCAAGCAATTAGGGGCACGATCAGGCTGGCGCAGGGGAGCAAGCAGTTAGGGGTAAGATCAGGTGGCAATCAAGCCTGCAGGGGAGTGGTTGGGAGATCAGGCCAGCAGGCAGAGGTGGTTAGGGTTGATCAGGCAGGCAGGCAGAGGCAGTTAGGGTCGATTAGGCAGGCAGGCAGGCAGAGGCAGTTAGGGGTGATCAGGCCGGCAGGCAGAGGTGGTTAGGGTCGATCAGGCAGGCAGGCAGAGGCAGTTAGGGGTGATCAGGCAGGTAGGCAGGCAAGCAGTGAGGAACCAGCGGTCCTGGATTGTGAGAGGGATGTCTGACTGCCGGGATGGGGCCTAAACCGGCAGTCGGACATCCCCGGAGGGGTCCCAGATTGGAGAGGGTGCAGGCCGGGCTGAGGGACACTGAATTTCGTGTACCGGGCCTCTAGTGCCATTCATAAGCAGGACTGCTTCAGTTTTGGTATTATGGGCTTACAAGGGTATTCCCTAATTTTCCTATTCCAGAATATCATTATTCCTTTAAACATAAATAAAAATGAGATCAAAATCATGAAAGAATGTCATTTATGTGATTGAGCCTTTGCATAGTAAAAATTACTACTAAAGCCTCACCTCAATTTTCTAGGAATTGGCTATTCATCATGGCTGGAGACTTCCTGAATATACCCTTTCCCAGGAGGGAGGACCCGCTCATAAGAGAGAATATACCACAATCTGCAAGCTAGAGTCATTTATGGAAACTGGTACTTATTTCTTTTTACCCTCATACAATTGGAGACATTTGATGTATTTTCAGATGATGAATGACCATAGAAATTTCTGTTGTGGCAACTTCTCAAATTTTTTTGTTGAGAAAAAATTGATACACTCCTGTTCTACTGTTTCTAACTTTCTGAGGATGAATTTAAGTAAATATTTGGTTTAAGAATACTTACACTTCTTAATTTGATATTTTTAAAAATCAAGAGTTATTAATGGAAAGATAAATAACTAATTGACTCATTATATAATCCTCAGTGATATACTAAATAAATCTTAAGAAATCTCATTTGGTATTTCGGCAGCTATTCTAGAAGATAGGACTAGAAAACATCTTGTTTGCATTTGAAAATAAGATGATTAATAAGAGGTTAGATGACAAAACATTGCAGTGATAGCAACTTTTATATTGTAAAGGCCATAAACAATGAGGAAAAAAAGTTACTTAATAAAGTACTATTGAGGATTCCTATTTAACTTCTCTAACATGTTTCTATTATTTTTTAAAGTGGCTTGAAAAGGAATTTTGCCTTGGCTACATGTTGGTTTCAACATACAAGCTACTTTTTGCCCTCAAGGGGTAGCATGGGCCCCAGCTGGTTTGGCTCAGTGGATAGAGGGTTCGCCTGCGGACTGAAGGGTCCCGGGTTCAATTCTGGTCAAGGGCACATGCCCAGGTTGCAGGCTCGGTCCTCAGTAGGGGGCGTGTAGGAGGCAGCCAATCAATGATTCTCTCTCATCGATGTTTCTATTTCTCTCCCTTCTCTGAAATCAATAAAAGTATATTTAAAAATAATAATAATAAAAAAATAAAATGAGACTGTCTTTTAAAAAAAAAGGGAGTGTGAGCCAGTGCAGAAAGCACTGAGCAAGAAGCAGGTGCCTCAGCTTCTGTTCTGGAAGCAGTCTTTGGTTTGCAGGGTAGGCAACCTAATCTCTCCGGGCCTTAGTTTCTAAATCTGGCAGAAGTATGGAAGGAGATGAAGTATATGGTCTCTTTCAACTTCAGTATCCCCTTTCTTATTCATGATAGAGAAATTCCACATCATTGTCAGTTTATAGAAAATTGTAAGCAGGAAAACAATGAGAAACAAGTGGTAATTCAAATATACCTTAATAAATTTGAATATTTGATCAGAATTCATTAAAGCGAGACATAGGGAAATATAGCTGTTAATGAAAAACAGAAAGTATAACTACTAAAGATAAACTGTTAAAAGAAATGCCTTCAAAAATGTAAGAATTAATAGCTATATGAATCACAACAAGCAAAGATGTCAGGTCAGTAAAAAATAGACTAGTATATAAAAACCATGAGGTTGTTCTCTGATTAAATGCAATATACGTTTGATCATTCTCTATGGACACATTTCTTTTCTAAACCTACCATTTCTTTTTAATTATTTAGGAAAAGGGGCATCAAAAAAACAAGCCAAGAGAAATGCTGCAGAGAAATTTCTTGCCAAATTCAGTAACATTTCTCCAGAGAACCACATTTCTTTAGTGAGTAATGATCATGCAGCTATGATATTAATGTGATTAAGCGTCTCTTTTTTTTAATCTATTGTTGACAGTATTACAGATATTTCCCATTTTCCCCTCTTTTGCCCCCCCCCCCCCATCTCTTGCCTAGATTTCTTGTTGTATTGATACTTCATAGTTGCAGTTTTAGAAAATCTCTTCATTGTTTAGTTACACACTACCCCAATCCAATTTAATCCGCTTGCTCTATGTGAGCCAAGGTCATAGGGGTGACCAGGTCAGAGGGCTTGGGAGACATAGACAAATTGAGAATACTATGAGGATCTAAACATAATAGGCCCTGAAATCGTGCTATTTTTGCCTTCACATTAACAGTGCATTCCCATCCCTTTCTTCATTCACTCATTTATCCACTCAGGAAACATTTAGTGAGCTCATACTCTGTGCCAAGCTTTGTGCTGGGTAGTGGCATACAGTGATAAGACAGTCTCTGCTCCTAAGGTGTTTATAGCAGACTAAAAGGGAAAAGAACCCTACAGACTAGACTGGTCCTTACAGAGGCTGCTGTAGGAACATGGGAGAAGCCATCCAGCTAAGACTGGGGGTTTAGGGAAGGCTCTTTGGAGGAAGTAATATCTACATCGAGACTTATAGGATGAGAGTAGGGGAAAAGAACTCCAGAGAGAAGAAAGAGCTGGAGTGAAACATCATATGCTGTGTAGGAACCCTAAGTAATTTCGTATGGTTAGAGCAGAGAGTTGGAGGGAGTGTCAGACGGTGAGGCCATTAAGGAGATTGAACTTTATTCTGAGGGGAGAACAAAGTCATTAAAAAATTTTAATCTGGATTCACAGGCTCTAATTTAATTTATCCAGTAAAAGAAAATTCACTTGGCTGTGTTATGAAGAGTTAATGAATATTAGAGACCTGTTGGAACTCTGTTATAGAAATCAGAGGACAAATGTTGGTGGCCTAAATTAAGGGAGTGGCAGTAGAAATGGTAGATTTAAAAATTATTTAGAAAACTAAAGTGAAGGGGGCATGGTCATTGATTGGATATGGGAAGTAAGGAAAAGGGAGGAAATAAACATTTTTAGTTTGGCAGCTGAGTAGATAGTGGTACCATTCATTCATATGGGGACCATAGAAAAGGAGTAAGATTTGAGGAGGAACAGATAATGAGCTAAATGTAGAATATATTGAGTTTTAAAGACAATCAAGTAGAAGAAATACAGTTATTTTTTTAAAAAAGTTCAACTTCATTCGTGCAAATTAAACAATATACTAATTTCATATTTTAGATCAACAAAACCTACAAAGTTTGATAACACCTGGTGTTGGTGAGGATATGAGAAGGCAAGCACCCTTTAAGACTTTGATGGGAGTATAAAGTGGTTCAAAATCAATTTGGAAGTATTTACCAAAATTAAAAGCATGCATGTTTTTTGACTCAGCAATTCTACTTCTAAAAATTATTCTGCACAGAAAGTCATTTAAGTGCGAAGGAGTTTTTATTGTAAATTGTTATTAAAAGCAAGAAACCAGAAACAACCTAAAACTCTTAGTTGGAGGCTGGTAATAAATATAATACATATATGTGCAAAGATGAGAAGAATGAGTAAGATGTAGAAGAGTAAGCTGTCATTTTTGTTTACAAAGATTATGTGTGTGTGTGTGTACTTGAATGTGCATAGAACATTTATGGAAGGGTACTGAAGAAAAGTTTAACAGCAAGTACCTCTGGGGAGTAGAACAGAAATCTAGGGAAGGGGAGGTAAGGAAAAAAGACCATTATTCATTAGATGTTTGTTTTAATTGCAGGTTTTTTTAAAACCATGTGAATTAATTATGATTAAAAAAAACAATTTTGTTTAAAGTTTCAATCAAGAAATATAAAATTCTATTTAGTAAATTGTACAAATTACTCAATTCTGTATCAGGGCCATTCCTATGATCTTTTGAAAATGTCTTAACCTATGTCTGGGCTCATTAATAAGGAAGAGTAAGGATAGGTTGCCCTACTTAGTTCAAAGAGTAGTTGTAGTGGGTTTTTTAAATGACATAATAAAGAAAAATAATTTGAGAAACATAAACATGGAATGTAAAACATTCTGAACACGGGTGAAAAAGGAAGGATATAGGGGAGAAAAAAGGAAAAGGAGAAAAAACAAAAACATAAGCTCAGTTGGGTTCTGCGATATAAGTCTGAGAACCCTTTGACATCCTGCTATTCATTTAAATAATTTGTTCTTCTCAAACCCAACATACTTTTCACCTTTTCTACAGTTTCTTTGTTTTCTGCTTTATAGCTTTTGGTTACAGTGATTGGTATTTAATACAAGAAATCATAAAGATATGAAAATTGCTTTATATTTTAATTTGTAGATTGCTCTGCTAGTCAGATGCAATTATTTGCAGATTTGTTTATAGTATTCTTAAATATCTTATGTCTTAATGTGACTGTCAGAAAATTTGACTGAGAGACATTTGTGCTATACAAAAGTATTTTTAAATACTTCAGTATTAAAAAAAATGAAAAAAGAAAAATAAGTACTCCCATTATGTTATTGCACATGCTTCTTTTTTAACATCATGCTATTTGTTAAATGCGTGTACTTGTTTGTGTTGTCTTGTTTAAATTAGAAAGTTAACCAAATTGTGTCCATTTAAACATGCATTATAAACTATTAAGTGTGAGTGCCTTCTAAATTAATTATAGTTGGAAACCGGTCCCAGTTCTGAGTCTTAACCTTCATCTCTGTTTTTCAGACAAACGTAGTAGGACATTCCTTAGGTTGCACTTGGCATTCCTTGAGGAATTCTCCTGGTGAAAAGATCAACTTACTGAAAAGAAGCCTCCTCAGTATTCCCAATACGAATTACATCCAGCTGCTCAGTGAAATCGCCAAGGAACAGGGTTTTAATATAACATATTTGGATATAGGTATGAGGTGTTTTTTTTTGCTTATCCCAAAACATATTTCTTTTAAAAATACGTTTGAGAAACAAAAACTTCTATTATAATTAATGTCATTGATTAAGGATTCTAACTCTATATATTACCACAGCAGTAAAATATATAAATGATATGTTCCATTCTCATACATTATATTCAAAATACCCAACATCTCTAGTTATAATAATAAAAACAATAATAGCTAAGACTTATAGAATTTTATTTACTATGTGCCAGGCACTGTTCTGAGGACATTACATAATAACTAATTGAATCCTCAAACTATCCCTATGAAGTAGGTTCTGTATGCATATGAAGAAACTAAGGCACAGAAAAGTTGAGAAATTTGTCCAAGATCACATAGCTAGTCAGTGCTAGAGCCAGGTTAGGGGAAGAGTAACTGTAGATACATTGTCCATTTATCTCGCCCTGATGGGAAGATTGACAGATAAAAAGACACCACATTTCTAGAACAAGGAGTGAGTTTGTGGGTTCTGTAATGACCAATGAACATGTCTCACATAGATGTTTCTGTTTCTCTTTCTCTCCCTTCCTCCCTCTCTAAAATAAAAAAACGTTTTAAAAAGAATAACAAAGATGGTAAGTGGAGTAGTCTACCGTGGATGCTTCTAGAGAAAAACAATGATAAAAACTATTGCTTAGACAGAGGATCTACTTTATATACACTTAGCAACCATCACGTTTGAGTATGTCATTACAGAACCCACAAACTCACTCCTTGTTCTATAAATGTGGTGTCTTCACAGAACGCACGCCAGACCTCTCTCCCCACTTCATCACTGTGTGCCAGTCCTGGGAGGCACATGGGTCAGGTCAATTTATAGCTTTCTCCCGTTCCAGCTGTCATTTTCTCCAGCCCTTAATCATTTAGGTAGACAAATGCAGAATGACTGGAGAGGAAGTCAGTTTGGATTTTCTTTTAAGTCAGTTTATAAAGCTGGCTACCATGTACATGCGTTTATCATCTTGATTTTACATCAGTATAATATGTGAAGAACTTGATACCTCTATTCCAGTTTCAGTGACCTGTAGGGACCTAGCTTTCAGAGGTCCTAGCACTGGAAAGTAAGGTGTTTAGAGACTGAAAGAACTTCTGATTTTCTCTGTTGCTTTAGGATCAAATGTGCTGGGAATTTAGTATGGACAGATGGTCAGAAAAGGCGGCTGATGGGGCAGGCAAGTTGGAAGCAGCTGCTTAATGGGTGTGGTGTTTCCTCGTGGTATGATGAAATGACGAAAATGTTTTATGACTAGATAGAGGTGGTGGTTGCACAACATTGCGAATGTACTAAATGCCACTCAATAGTTCACTTTAGAAATGATTAATTTTATGTTGTGTGAATTTTACCTCACTTAAAAAAATAAAAGAACCTAGATGCTAGAACTAGAAAGTCTTTTCAGGCATTAAATAATCCCATTGTATCTGGATACTTCCCTCTATGTTGACTAACTGAAATAACATTTAATCATGACCTCTTTAAACAAATTATGACTCATGTGTTCTCCTTCTTCCCTGATCTTATTTGTTGTCTTCAGTAAGAGTGATTCATCATTGATGAGAAGAGCATTTGTTTCCTGGGTTAGGTATTACTTTAAAACACCCTAACCCTTAGACTCTGTGCACAGATTTATAACCAAAGAACAGTAAGGCACAAAGGAAGTCTTGCCCTGAACCATGTGTGTCCTAGTTCAGTGTCCACTGAAAATACCCCTAGACTTAGACTTCATAATGAAAAATGCAACTTCTCCAGGCTTCTAGCCAATGGTTTTTTCCCTTTTGAAAAAGTTGCTATGTTCAATAATTTGTAAACACTGTTCAAATAAACACATTAGAATTGTCTTGGGAGCTTTTTTGTTTGTTTGTTTTTTAAATGCAAGAATCTGGCATTTTTAACCCTAACCCTGCATTTCCGATTGAGCAGGCTGGAGCAAGGCCTGGACACCTGCATTGCTAAGTTCCCTCTGATGATTATAAAGCACATCTGTGTTTGAGAATTGCTGTAGCTGAGCAGCTGTGTTTTGTTTTTTGTTTGTACAAGAATAACAAAGATGCCTGGCCCATGTGGCTCAGTTGGTTGGAGCATCATCCCATGGACAGGAAGGTCTCGGGTTTGATTCTCGGTCAGGGCGCATACCTAGGTTTCAGGTTCAGTCCCCAGTTGGGGCACATGTGGGAGGCAACCAATGGACGTGTCTCACATCGATGTTTCTGCTTCTCTTCCTCTCCCTTCCTCCCTCTCTAAAGTAAAAATTTTTAAGAAAGAATAACAAAGATGATAAGTGGAGTAGTCTACCATGGATGCTTACAGAGAAAAACAATGATAAAAACTATTGCTTAGACAAAGGATCGACTTTGTATGCACTTATTAACTGTCACATTTGAATATGTCATTACAGAAGAATTGAGTGCCAACGGACAGTATCAGTGCCTCGCGGAACTGTCCACCAGCCCTATCACAGTCTGCCACGGCTCTGGGATCTCCTGCAGCAATGCACAGAGTGATGCCGCCCACAATGCTTTGCAGTACTTAAAGATAATAGCAGAAAGAAAGTAAACGTGGGACAACCTAGGAAACCCTGCGGCAGCACATAACACGTCCCTCTCTCACCCCTTCCCAAGTAACACATTTACTGTAATGTTTGAGTTTGTGTGTTGTTTCTAAATCTCTTTCATAGATTCCATCAACATGACAGATTTCATTATCTCCTAGTTGTTATTAAACTCTTTTTAATGGCTTCAACTTTGTATTGGTATACTGTATTTATAAACTTTGTACCACAGGCAGAGTGTAGCACCCATTTGGCAATGCCATGTACATAGGAAGAAACTGCATGTGTATTGATGATGATGAAGATGATGAAATAAAACTGCTAACAACAGTCTTTCTTACTGGTGCTTCACCTCACTTTGTGCAGGGCTTTCAAAGGGAATTCGCAGGTGGCCCCTTAAGACTTAGAGGGTTGAGGATGCACTAACAGGCTTTTATTGAATGTGACTGTTAAATGTCAGGGGACACGGTGGTCCACTGTGTATTTGGATCCAAGTGATAAAGAGCCGTTGTATTAATGGGTTCTACTCATTTTATGAAAGTGTTAATGACTTGACTGTGGCTCCCTTCTCAGCCATTCTTGTAAGTAACATTGTAATGTGGCTGTTCTATTATTATTTATGGTTTACTTCTGAAAGTCAAAGGTTAAAAAAACCTATGGCCTAAGCAAAAATTTATAAATTGATACACGACTCACTTCCATATTTTCTCAAAGCATATGCAACGTTGTCTTTTTCTTTGACATAACGATTCATCAATGAATGAATACTGTAGTTGAAAAAGGATTAGTAGTACCAAAACAAAACTTCCTCGTGTACTCAATTCAGTTACAAGAAACGGTTTCAAACAAGGCAGTGAGTGATTAAAAGGTGGGGAAATAAGTGTCATGCACAGATTTTAACTTTGCCTTTTATGTTTCCATATACCATCCTGTGACACCAAGTCTGCCCTGTCAGCTCCGGCCGAGACTGTGCTTTGTAGACCATTGGATGTCTCTTGCCTGTTCAGAGCCCAGGGAAAGCTCTGAGTGAGGCAGGATAGTGAGCTGGGAAAATTCCTGGGCGAGTGGAATGGGGAAACTGAGGCAAGATAAACAAGGGCAAACAATTTGACCAATTTAGAGCCAGATAGTGAATTGCAAGACCTTATCTTTCCCAACCAAGGAGACTTGAGAACAAATGGTTTATACCTCTCCTCGCTGACCAGAGAGTGAGTACCTCAAATCACCCTGGCTAGGGAGATAGAGGACAGAGACTCAATTAACACATTAAGTGCCCTGTCAGTCACCGGTGACTGACACTATACTTTCCGTCCGGAAGACAAAACAGGCTGGCGCTTAACGTGTTAATGCCATTAGTGCCAGCCAAACCCAAGGACGGATGAAGTTGGGAACAAATAAAAAACCCATTAGAGCCAGACAGGCCCAAGATAAAAGTAAGACACTAACCTGGCCGGTGTGGCGTAGTGGTTGAGTGTCGACCCATGCACCAGGAGATCTTGTTTCTATTCTCAGGGCACATGCCTGGGTTGTGGGCTCTATCACCAGTAAGGGGTGTGCAGGAGGCAGCCGGTTGATGATTCTCTTTCATCATTGATAATTCTATCTCTCCCTCTTCCTCTCTGAAATCAATAAAAATATATTTTTTAAAAAGTAAAACACTAAGCCCTAGCTGGTTTTGCTCAGTGGATAAAGCATCGGCCTGCAAACCAAAGGGTGCCAGGTTCAGTTCCAGTCAAGGGCACATATCTTGGTTGCAGGCTCAATCCCGGGCCCTGGTCGGGGCTCATGCAGGAGACAACCAACTGATGTGTTTCTCTCACATCGATGTTTCTCTCTGTCTTTCCCTTTCTCTCCCACTCTTCCTAAAAATCAATGGAAAAATATCCTCAGGTGAAAATTAACAACAGCAAAAAGTAAAACACTAAAGAATAATCTCAAACTCTCTCTCTCTCTCTCTCTCTCTCTCTCTCTCTATATATATATATATATATACATACATACTAGAGGCCCGTGCACAAAAATTTGTGCACTTGTGGGGGGTCCCTCAGCCCGGCCTGTGCCCTCTCGTAGTCTGGGACCCCTTGGGGGATGACCACCTGTTGGCTTAGGCCTGCTCCCTGGGGGGATTGGGCCTAAGCTGGCAGTCAGACATCCCTCTGGCAGCCCGGGAGCCCTCGGGGGATGTCCACTTGCCAGCAGGGAGCAGGTCTAAGCTGCAGTCAGACATCCTTAGCGCTGCTGAGGAGGCAGAAGAGACTCCCACCACCACCGCTGTACTGGTAGCTGGCAGCCTGGCTTGTGGCTGAGCAGAGCTCCCCCTGTGGGAGCGCACTGACCACCAGGGGGCAGCTCCTGCATTGAGCATCTGCCCCCTGGTGGTCAGTGTGTGTCATAGTGACCAGTCATTCCCAGTCCTTCTGCTGTTAGAGTCAATTTGCATATTACCCTTTTTTATATAGGAATGCCTGGCCAGCCTGGGTGAGGGGCTGATGGCTGTTTGCAGGCTGGCCACAGCCCCTTCAGGGTGGGGGTCCCCCCTGGGGTGCCTGGCCAGCCTGGATGAGGGGCTGATGGCTGTTTTCAGGCTGGCCACAGCCCCTTCAGTGTGGGGGTCCCCACTGGGGTGCCTGGCCATCCTGGGTGAGGGGCTGAGGGCCGTTTGCAGGATGGCCACAACCCCCAGCCACCCAAGCTCCCAGTGGATGCTGGCTGGAAGCAGGTATCTGGGATTTATTAGTCTTCTATAATTGAAACTTTGTTGCCATGAGCAAAGGCCACAGCCAGCTCAGGGCCAGCAGGAAGCTTGGCTTCCTCTATTGCCCATGCAACCAAACCTCCTGCTTGCTCAAGCTCCGTGGATGCTGGCCGCCATCTTGGTTGGCTTAATTTGCATATAGCAGCTCTGATTGGCTGTGGGGCATGGCTTAGGGCATAGCGAAGGTACAGTCAATTAGCATCTTTGTCTTTTATTAGTGTGTGTGTGTGTGTGTGTGTGTGTGTATATATATATATATAAATATATATATATATATATTCCAGATTATTATGACCACCTGATGCTTGTAGGCAAATTAGCTATAATTTTGTGCTGAAGTTGCTAGAGGGCCAGACCATTATAAATAGGGAAGCAAGTTGTTTACTATGACAGTAGAAGTGATTAGTGATATTTTTCTGAAGATATGGGTAAACAATGTGATTTAACAGCCTTTGAACATGGCAAACTATATATATATATCTACATATATATACTGAGTGGTCAGATTATTATGACCAGCCCATCAGTACTTTGTTGGGCCACTTTTTGCCTTCAATACTGCGGCGATTCTTCTTGGCATTGACTCCACAAGATGTTGAAAGGTGATGCAAGGAATTTGACACCATGCCTGATGAATAGCACTGTCCAGTTCTGTGAGATTTGATGGTTGTGGAACCAGCTGCCTGATGGCTCTTTTAACTTCATCCCACAAATGCTCAATTGGATTGAGACCTGGTGATTGTGGGGGCCACCTAAGCAAGGTAAAGTCTCCCTCATGTTCTTGAAAGCACTCCTGCACAATACAAGCACCATGGCATGGCACATTGTCTTGTTGGAAGAAGCCATCTCCATTGGGATAGGCCATCAACATGATAGGATGAACTTGATCAGCAACGATACTTAGGTATGTTGTGCTAGTCAGACATTGTTCCACACGAATTAAAGGGCCCAAATCATGCCAGGAAAACATGCCCCAAACCATGACACTGCCCCCACCAGCTTGAAGGGTTATACTCATGCATGTGGGGTGCATGCTTTCATGCTGTTTCTGCCAAATTCTCACTCTGCCATCTGCATGATGCTACTGGAAATGTGATTCATCGGACCACATGACTTTTTTCCAATGCTTGACTGTCCAATCCTTGTGTTCCTGTGCAAATTGGAGACGTTTTATCTTGGTAACTGCAGACAGCAAAGGTGTTCGAACAGGCCTTCGGCTTCCATATTCCATACGATGCAGTATATGGCTAATTTGCCTACAAACGTCAGGTGATCATAATAATCTGGCCATTCAGTGTGTATATATTAGAGGCCTGATGCATGAAATTTATGCAAGGGGCTCGGCCCTTGCAGCCTCAGCGGCTTGCCTCAGCCCTCGCAGCCCTGGCTTCATCCGGAAGGACGTCTGGAAGGTTGTTCGGCTGTCTGGTTTAATTAGCATATTATGCTTTTATTATTATAGAACAGGGGTTCTCAACCTGTGGGTTGCAACCCCTTTGGCGGTCGAATGACCCTTTCACAAGGGTCACCTAAGACCATCCTGCATATCAGATACAGTGGGGCCTTGACTTACGAATGTCCCGACTAACGAGTTTTTCAAGATACGAGCCATCTCTTGGCCGATTTTTTGCTTTGAGTTGCGATCTAAAATTCTGGTTACGAGCCAGCTTCAGATACCCCACCGCTAGTTGAGCAGCGAATGTCACAGTGAACGCCACAACATCAGCCCAGCATCACGTGTCTCACTCGTTCACTTTAAGATTTGACATACGAGTAATTTGAGTTACGAGCTCCATTACGGAACGAATTAAACTCATAAGTCAAGGCCCCACTGTATTTACATTATGATTCATAACAGTAGCAACATTATAGTTATGAAGTAGCAATGGAAATAATTTTATGGTTGGGTCACAACATGAGGAACTGTATTTAAAGGGCCAGAAGGTTGAGAACCACTGTTATAGAAGATATATATCCTATATAATAAAAGCCTTATATGCTAAGTGTCTGGTTGTCCGTTCAACCAATCAAAGCATAATATGCTAATGATATGTTAAGGCCACTCAACCTCTCACTGTGACATGCATTGACCACTAGGGGGCAGATAGTCGACTGGCCAAATAGTCATTATGACATGCACTGACCACAAGGGAGCAGATGCTCTGACAGGTAGGTTAGCTTGCTGCTGGGGTCCGGCCGATTGGGGCTGAGGGAGACAGGCCAGACATGCCCTGGAGCCCTCCCATGGTCGCTCCCCGGCTGACCAACCTCCTGCGTCCCTCCCTAGCCCCAATCGTGCACTGGTGGGGTCCCTCAGCCTGGCCTGCACTCTCTCACAATCCAGGGCCGCTTAGGGGATGTCAGAGAGCTGGTTTCAGCCCGATCCCACAGGCCAAGCCAAGGAACCCCACTGGTGCACAAATTCATGCACTGGGCCTCTAATTCTATCTATCTATCTATCTATCTATCTATCTATCTATCTATCTATCTCTATCTATCTATCTAGATATTTTTTTTCTATTGATTTCAGAGAGGAAGGGAGAGTGAGAGAGAATAATTGATCAGCTGCTTCCTGATCAAGCCTGCAACCCGGGCATGTGCACTGACCATGAATCAAACTATGACCTCCTGGTTCATAGGTCAATGCTCACCACTGAGCCATGCAGGCCAGACCCTTATACAATCGTTTTGCTGCACTAGCATTTTAAAAACGCACCTGGAAAGCTAACGAATATTCTATTGAAACATTTTCCTCTGTGTTGACTAACTGAAATACATTTAATCATGACCTCTTTAAACAAATTATGACTCCTGTGTTTCTACCTCTTCCCTTATTTATTTGCCTTCAGTAAGATCCTCTAAGATCCTTGCCTGCAGAAGACAGATAAAACCCTCAAGACAGACCAGCTTGGGCTCTCTCTGGAGCACACCCATGCCTGTTTTCAGACTTTTAATTTTTTTTCTCCTAAACTCTAAGGGTCCCCAGGAGACTTGCAATGAGGGGAGCAGTGGGCAGCAGCAGCTTGTCCTGGACTCATCCTCTGCAACCAAGGTACATGCCCTTGACCAGAATCAAACCCGGGACCCATGAGTCCGCAGGCCAACCCTCCATCCACTGAGCTAAACCGGTCAGGGCTGATCTTAGGTTTTTATGAATGCTCTAGAATATAGAGAAGGCACATAAAGTCGCTTTAAGAGATGACATTAGACTTCTGCATAGTAAAATGCTAACTGAAGAGGGAAAATTGGGAGTGTGTGTGTGGAGGGGGGAGGATTCCATAAGGAAAAAAAGGATGAGGTCAAAGAGGGGAAAAGGACAATCTAATTTGGTTCTAAGGAGTTCAAATGTGTTGATAAAATGAGACTTGAGTGCAAGGTGCCCAGAAGGCATGTTCTTCCTGTGCATGATTTCCCAGCTCTGGCGTGGGGGGGGGGGGGGGGGGTGGGTTATCAGGTTATTTTCTTGAGCAGGGTGATGTCTTTCCTGGGTCCTCGTCCAAATGGATTTGAAGAATGAAGCCACGGACAAAAGGTGGTAGGTGAAAAGTACAGAAACTTTATTGCAAGCAAACACTACCTCTAAGACCTTCATTCTAAATTCTAACCAGTGGGTTCTCAACCTTCCTAATGCCGCGACCCTTTAATACAGTTCCTCATGTTGTGGTGACCCCCAACCATAAAATTATTTTCGTTGCTACTTCATAACTGTAATGTTGCTACTGTTATGCATCGTCATGTAAATATCTGATATGCAGGATGTATTTTCATTCTTTGCGACCCACAGGTTGAGAGCCGCAAAGCCCACAACTCTGTCTGTCTTGGTCCGGAGGGGCCACCGAAGGAAGGAAGGTGTCCTCTAAGTTCCTACTCCTAAGACTCTGTCCCTCCTGGACGGACAGAGGGGCCCTAGGAAGGGTGACCACTGCTTTCTTTGTCTTGAGGCATTAAATAGGCGGCAGACCCTCCTTTGCTATGTGGGACCTTCGCCCTGTCATCAGCTCCCAGGACCGGCGCCAAACTTTTCCTCACTTGGTCATCTGATCTGTTTAGGTTGGAGGCACTTTTGATTTTATCTTGTGGGTTTCTCCCAGTTGTGCTGGCAGAGATGCCTTATCTTACAGCCTCCCAGCTGCTCAGGGCAGGGCTACTGTTGGTCTAACACATGGTCAGTGTAATTGCTCAGGCCAGAGATAGCCCTGTCTGTCCTGGGCTTATGGCTGTTTTCATTGCTGAGGCCAGAAGTGTTTCCATCTGCCATGGCATTTCTCTAATCTCTGTACCAGGAAGATAAGCACCCTGGCATCTTCCAGTCTCCATCTATGTACTCCTCTCCCGTGGACCCTCCTCATTCCCTAAACCTTCCTAATTAAGCCAGCTAGCTTACCCTTTAGTTAGGGGGGGAGGGGGGGGGGAGCAGGTATTCTTAAAGACACTGTCCAACTGTCACCTCGGTCAGACTCCAGACTTTCTAAGGAGTTGCTGCACCATCAGGTGCTCTTTCACAGCGTTTTGTTAAAGCTCTTAACCAGCTTAACTGGTTACACCTGTGGTTTCCTAAATTGGCTGCCTGGGCAACCATGCCTGTCAGATGCACCAGGGGTGGGAAAAGATGCCGTGTGGAGTTTATGACAAGTTTCATGAGAAAATCACTCCGGGGATTCTGGATTGAGGTCATGCCATCCATAGCAAAGAAGTAAACACCTTTCAGCGCAAGACTTCCGATGTGCCACTGGGCCCCGGTGGAGACGCAGCACCTGCCAATGGGAGGCTCAGTGGCCATGCAGCCAAAACCACCGACTGCGGGCTGGGTCCTCAGCCCATCACGTCACAAGGTTGGCAGAGTCAAGTGGCAATCTGTTGTCGGTGGGAAATACATTTGGATCAAAGGAGGGAGAGATTCTGCCCCAATCTTCCAGTCTGTTTCTTTCCAGGCCCCTGACCAGCTGGCAAAACCAGTTACCACTGTCCAAGTATATCCTAACCTCGGGCCACTCCCCACTCCTCCGCTGCCCAATCCTACTTTCTCCCCTAGGAGCCCCTTGCCCATGGTCTCCTCAGAGTCTGCTGCCTGGGGAGCCCGACTGGGCTGTGGAACTATAGTTAAGTCCAAAAAGATATTAATAGAAAAATCAGATAAATTACGGAGTTGGTAAATCACACAAAATTACAATGTCAAATACTCATCTTTTGCCTTTTGTTAAAATAATAGAGGAAGGACTGGTTGTGAATTTATAGCCAGTGTTTCTTTTGCAGGTCTCTGTGGATGAGGTGTGTATAGGCTCCTGTGACAGAATATTTGCATTTGGAAAAGATTCCTCTAGAAGGGTATGTAGGAAGCGAAATAGAAACGTCCCAAAGAGCAGCTAAAAATCATGAAAGAGCCCATTTTGTCATATGAATTCTAAAAAGTATAAACTCCAAACCTTAAAGCATCTGAGTATTAGAACTAAGCAGCAGTTCTTAGTAAATTGGGGAAAAATTAATTTGTTTTGATTCATTAAAGTACAGCTTTACCTGAAAAACCGTGTATTTGTGGAAATGATTGAAGATGTGCTCCTCTCTGAAGAGTTTACTAGTTTCTCAGCAGGTTCCGAATTATTCACAAACAGATCACCAGAGCTTTCTCCCCCAGACAGTGGATATCGAAATGGAGTTTGGACTTGTTGGAGAGACGGTAGCAATGCACCAAGCCTCACTGTTATTGTATTTAAATGACCGTTACCCGATTTCTTCACTCCCCTTGGCGGTTGTTCTATAGAACGTATCGAAGGGCCACCTACAGAGAACGCGGAGCAGTGAAGACCTAGCAGCTGCCGCGCAGTCCGTCTGAGTGTCAGGAGGCCAGAGTCGGTGGAACGGGCGGAGTCTGTTTGTTTGGCCTGGGGCAAGAGTGGGGTCGCGAGGAAAAAAAGACCTGAACAGGATAATTTTCCTTCCTTTACTAATCAGAGTGAGTGCATAACTGCAAAGTGTATACCGAATTCTGTGCCAGCAGCTAGAACCGAGGTATGGAAAAGCTTTCCCTGTATCTCAGGAAAGAAGAGGCAGAAGACAGGCAAGCAAGGAAATGTGTGGGCTTACATATGTCTTCATGACCCTTTTTTATATAACATGAAAACTTAGAGCTCATTTGGTTGGTAGGTCAAGAATCACATGGTAGATGACCTGCTGGGCTCCGTCCAGATGTTTGCATTCCTGTGCTTGAGCTCGTGCCTTCTTTCGGCTGCGGCCTCTCCTCCGTGGCCAGTGGGGGTGTCACTGCGCAGCACTTACTGATTGGAATTCAGAAATCGCTAGGAGCGCCCATCTGTGCTCGATTGCTTGGATTGTTCTGTCTTAAAGCTCGAATGAATAAAGGTAGATTTTAATGGCAAAAGGTAGCAGAATAAGGATTTAACATTTTGTTTATGCAAATAAAGAGGACATAAGCAGTAAAGGACTTAAGTAAAGACCCTGTTTTCATTTGCTCATGGTAGGACACTAATGAAGGCGTGTTCATCAAGGATGCGGTGATGTTTACGTCCTATGGGCCATCTCCTGGTCTGAGGCACTGAGCTAGGAACAAAGTCATACGGAGCTTTAGAGTTTCAAAATAATATAACTAGACAGGATATTTCTCCATTGATTTTTAGAGAGAGTAGAAGAGAGAGGGAAAGACAGACAGAAAGTATCGATTGGGTGCCCCGACCAGGGCCCGGGCCGGGGGGAAACCAGCAGCCCAGGTACGTGTCCTTGACCCTTTGGTTCCAGGCCGATGCTCTCTCCACTGAGCCAAACCGGCTAGGACTAACGAGGCGTTTTTAAGGACTTACCATGCGTCCTAACACTGGACAAAGCACTGTACGTGTACAGAGCCATTTTTCACGCAGTAATTAAGTGAGCAGCTCTGGAGTCAGACCACCTGGGGTTGCGTTCCAGCTCCAACACTTAAACGGCTGTGCGATTTGGGGCGGGTTGCTTAACCTTTTCATTCTTCAGTGTCCGCGTCTCTAATGTGAGAGGTGAGAGTAATTGCCCGTGGCTTTCAGCGTGCTGGAATAGCACATTCTGAGCCAGCCCTCCTCTCATAAACAACAGTAAATCTGGACAAAGACACAGGCAGCTATGTTCAGACACTGGACAACAGCTGAGGCTGTTAACCGGACACAGGGAAAGAATGAGGTAGCCCACCGTTCCCCTGGCTCCTGCCCAAGGGCACGTTCCTGGCTGCGGTGTGGGGAGGTGGAGTCCAGCGAAATGTAAAGGATGTGAGTTGGTGAGTTTGTGGGCAGGGTACCGGAGAGAGGGGAGCTGTATAGAGAAGGAAAGAGCTGCTGAATCCTGCCTAGGGAGCCCTGAAAGTCTTTACCCAAAAACCAGGGCCTACATGTGCAGCGTAAGGTTCTCTGAGGCCCAGTGGGAACGGGGATGCTGGAGGCCCCCCAGTATTGGGAAACGTGGTCTCTGTGATCCGCCTGGCCCTGCATGTTTGACACATGTTCAGGATACATCACAGTGACTTGCTTTTATTCGCCTCTCATCATTTTTGATACAAAGTATGCTGGTGTCAAAGAGAAATAAAGCTAGTTGTTTAGTATCTTAGACACTCAGCAAAGGCTGCAAGAGAGACTGTTTAAATATATATTTTTATTGATTTCAGAGAGGAAGGGAGAGGGAGAGGGAGACAGAAACATCCATGATGAGAGAGAGTCATGGATCGGCTGCCTCCTGCGTGTCCCCCACTGGGGATTGAGCCTACAACCCAGGGCACATGCCCTGACCAGGAATCGAACTGTGACCTCCTGGTTCATAGATCGATGCTCAACCACTGAGCAACCCTGGCTGGGCCATAAGACAGGTTTTATTCAGTACTACTGTTGTAGAGGAGAGACCTGGTATAACCTGAGCTCTACTCCTCCAGAACAAAAGGCAGGAGGCCTGTTAAAACTGGGGCCCGCTAAAGGGAAAGTGCTGAAGGGGAGGAGAGGGGTGATGAGACCATTGGCGTCCGCTATCCATGCTTAGTGAGGCCCCTACACTCTCTCAGCATCTGGGAGACTGGGGCCCTATCCTTGATGCTTACCTGTCATAAGAATGGCTCCCTGGCCCTTGGGAAGGATTGTAGAAGATTCATATGCATCTCAAAGGGACACAGAAAGGATTCACAATGGTAATAAATGCTCTCAGAAAAGGGAGGTCAGAGGCTTACCATCAGGGACTGGCTGGAACAAACAGTAACTTTGTTTTTTTTTAAGCTTTTCCCAACTCAAGACCTGCTGGGTTGTCCTAGGCACATGGCCTTGGGCTACCAGAAGCCATTCTAATGTTTGGTCAAGTGTCTTAGTATATACATGTGTGTGTGTTGGGGTGGGGCGGGGGGAAAAGGGTGTGAGGGAAGGGCAGTTGGATTCCTTCATGTTGAGAGTTTTTGCAGTTCTCACTGGACATGGGTTATTCTACATTGTGAATCTGGACTTTTATTTTTACTTATTTGTCTTTTAATGAGTGCTTAGCTTTTTTCTGGCTGCCTATGGAAGCCTGGAACCAAAGTCTCCTCCAGTTTTATGGACCAGGGAGTTGGTGAGATGGAGGCAAGGAGAAGAAAAGGCTAAAAGTGGAAAAAATACTGAGTACAGAGTCAGAGAGGAGGAAAGGTGTCTTCAAGATTCCTCCCCTCCCCATGAGGAGGTTTCATTACAGAGGCACCCGAGGAAGCTCCCCTTCCCCATAAAGGCTTCTGAATGGAAGCGCTAAGAAAGCAGCTATGTGCAGCTGGTTTGGCTCAGTGGATCGAGTGTCAACCTGTGGACTGGAGGGTCCCCGGTTGGATTCCGGTCAAGGGCACATGCCTGGGTTGTGGGCTCGATCCCCAGTAGGGGCTGTGCAGGAGGCAGCTGATCAATGATTATCTCTCATCATTGATGTTTCTATCTCTCTCTCCCTCTTCCTTCTTCTCTGACATTAATAAAAATATATTAAAAAAATAAAATAAAAACTTGAGCGTACTAATCACTTTAAAAAACAACAAAACAAGGAGAACCAAGATGGCGGCATAGGTTAACGCAGGAGTTTGCTGCTTTGAACAACTACTTCAAAAGTGAAACTAAAAGACGGAACGGACATCACCCAAAACCACTGGAACGCTGGCTGAGTGGAAGTCCTACAACTAGGAGGAAAGAGAAACGCATACGGACACTCAGAGGAGGCGCAGTGCTGAAGTCAAATTCTGAGGTGCGGAGTGCGCACGCAGAGCGGGCTGGCGGCGGAGGGCGCGGTTGGCGTTTTCAATCGGGAGGGAGTCGCAGACTCTGAGCTCCAGATACAGGCGAGTCTTTAGGGACCCAGACGCAAACGGGAGAAGCGGGACTGCCTGGCTTCGGTCAGAGCGAGTGCAGCTTTCTCTCAGAGCTTTGCAGCGGGTGCTGGGACTCAGAGAGGCAGAGCCCCTGGGGACAGGACTGAGAGCCGCCATAACTGCTCTCTCCAGCCCACCCTGTTGATCCTGTGCGACCCGCCCCGCCCAAGCCCTGCACAGAGGCATTTGCCGGATAGCCTCAGGCAAACGCCAGATTAGCACCTCCCTAGAGGACAGAAGTTTTCTCACTGCTGACACAGCTGATTCTCATAGCCACTTGGCCTGGAGGTCAAACCCTCCATGGAATTAGCTACAACAATCAAGATTTAACTATAAGACCACGAACAAAGACCACTAGGGGGTGCACCAAGGAAGCATAACAAAATGCGGAGACAAAGAAACAGGTCAAAATTGTCAATGGAAGATCTAGAGTTCAGAACCACACTTTTAAGGTCTCTCAAGAACTGTTTAGAAGCCGCCGATAAACTTAATGAGATCTACAAGAAAACTAATGAGACCCTCGATGTTATATTGGGGAACCAACTAGAAATTAAGCATACACTGACTGAAATAAAGAATATTATACAGACTCCCGACAGCAGAACAGAGGAGCGCAAGAATCAAGTCAATGATTTGAAATGCGAGGAAGCAAAAAACACCCAACCGGAACAGCAAAATGAAAAAAGAATCCAAAAATGCAAGGATAGTGTAAGGAGCCTCTGGGACAGCTTCAGGCGTACCAACATCAGAATTATAGGGGTGCCAGAAGATGAGAGAGAGCAAGATATTGAAAACCTATTTGAAGAAATAATGACAGAAAACTTCCCCCACCTGGTGAAAGAAATGGACTTACAAGTCCAAGAAGCGCGGAGAACCCCAAACAAAAGGAATCCAAAGAGGACCACACCAAGACACATCATAATTAAAATGCCAAGAGCAAAAGATAAAGAGAGAATCTTAAAAACAGCAAGAGAAAGGGAGAAACTAAGATGGCGGCATAGATAAACACCGGGAAATAGTCGCCTCCCACAACAATTGAAAATTAGCCCAAAGGACGGAGCAAACATCGTCCAAAACAACAGGAAGGCTGGCTGAGTGTAATTTCTACAACTAGAAGAAAAGAAAAGCACGCTGAGAGCCAGAGGAGCTGCGGAGGCTGAGTGCAGAGGTACCCGGCGGCTCGCGCGCGCGGAAAGGGGGTGGCACCTGAGGAAGCGGCTGTCTTTTTGAATCACAAGCTCCCGACTGCTCTGATCTCCGGTTCCGGGAAGTCTCTTGGGACCCAGGTCTCATACGGGTAGATGCTGCTCTCTCAGGCGGCAGCGGGCGAACTTGGGGGCAGATTTCCCTCGGAGGTGCTTGCAGCCGTTACCGGGACACTGAGACACGCGACTCCGGGCGCGGAGAATCAGCCATAGCTTCTTTCTCCGCCCTTTGACTCCCTGAGACCCCGCCCCACCCAGGCTGCGGCAGAGGCTTTTGCATGTGAATGCCCCGGCCCTTTGCAACCTGATAATTACCTAACTGCAGCCTGGCCAGCCAGACCTGGAACTTCCAAGAGAAGGCCCAAGGCCCCGCAGCGGCTTGCATTGCTTCACAGCTGAGCCTCTTCGTAGTTCCTGCTGTGTGGCCTCAGGCAGGGGCTGAATTAGCACCTCCTTAGATCCAGGAGCCACTGTACCCAGTGGTCAGAGGGGGTCCATTCTCCCACTTCAGACACAGCTGCTTCCCACAGCCAATTGGCCTGGAGGTCAATTCCTCCCAGTGATCCTACATCAACCAAGGCACCAAGAGTGCACCAAGAGTGTCCACCCCAGGTAACTGGGGAGGCTGAGCCACTGGGCCCTACAGGACACCTGGCGCGCAGGGCCACTCTATCAACACAGGGAAGCAGCCAAAATGCGGAGACAAAGAAACAGGTCACAATTGGCAGAAACGGAGGAGGCCAGACGACTGGATATAGAGTTCAAGGCCACGTTTATAAGGTTTGTCAAGAATTTTATGGAAACCGCCGATAAATTTAATGAATCCCTCAAGGAGTATGGTGAGACCATGGAGGTCATGAAAAAGGACCAATTAGAAATTATGCATACACTGACTGAAATAAAGAATACTTTACAGAGCTCCAACAGCAGACAAGAGGATCCCAAGAATCAAGTCAAAGATTTGAAATGCAAAGAAACAAAAAATACCCAACCGAAAAAGAAAAAAGAAAAGAGATTCAAAAAATATGAAGATAGTGTAAGGAACCTCTGGGACAACTTCAAGCGTACCAACATCAGAATTATAGGGGTACCAGAAGGAGAGAGAGGGCAAGATATTGAAAACCTTTTTGAAGAAATAATGACAGAAAACTTCCCCCACCTGGTGAAAGAAATGGACTTACAAGTCCAGGAAGCGCAGAGAACCCCAAACAAAAGGAATCCAAAGAGGACCACACCAAGACACATCATAATTAAAATGCCAAGAGCAAAAGATAAAGAGAGAATCTTAAAAGCAGCAAGAGAAAGACAGTCAGTTACCTACAAGGGAGTACCCATCCGACTGTCAGCTGATTTCTCAACAGAAACCATGCAGGCCAGAAGAGAGTGGCAAGAAATATTCAAAGAGATGAATAGCAAGAACCTGCAACCAAGATTACTTTATCCAGCAAAGCTATCATTCAGAATGGAAGGTCAGATAAAGAGCTTCACGGATAAGAATAAGCTAAAGGAGTTCATCACCACCAAACCAGCATTATATGAAAAGCTGAAAGGTATTCTTTAAGAAGAGGAAGAAGAAAAAGGAACTCTTACCATTTGCCACAGCATGGATGGAACTGGAGAGCAGATAAATACCACAAGATCTCACTTATTTGTGGAATATAATGAACAACATAAACTGATGAACAAGGACTGATCCAGAGACGGAGAGGCATTGATTGGACTGTCGGGCCTTGGAGGGAAGGTAGGGGAGGGTGGGGGCAAGGGGGAAAGATCAACCAAAGGACTTATATGCAAGCATATAGGCCTAACCAATGGACACGGACAACGGGGGGGTGAGGGGATGAGCGGGGGGCGGGGGGTAGAGGGTACACATATGTAATATCTTAATCAATAAAAAATATTAAAAAAATAAATAAATAAATAAATTGGTGGGGGAGAGGTATATGGCAAATTCAAAAAAAAAAAAAAAAAAAACAGCAAGAGAAAGACAGTCAGTTACCTACAAGGGAGTACCCATCCGACTGTCAGCTGATTTCTCAACAGAAACTTTGCAGGCCAGAAGGGAGTGGCAAGAAATATTCAAAGTGATGAATACCAAGAACCTACAACCAAGATTACTTTATCCAGCAAAGCTATCATTCAGAATTGAAGGTCAGATAAAGAGCTTCACAGATAAGGAAAAGCTAAAGGAGTTCATCACCACCAAACCAGGATTATATGAAATGCTGAAAGGTATCCTTTAAAAAGAGGAAGAGGAAGAAAAAGGTAAAGATACAAATTATGAACAACAAATATGCATCTATCAACAAGTGAATCTAAGAATCAAGTGAATAAATAATCTGATGAACAGAATGAACTGGTGATTATAATAGAATCAGGGACATAGAAAGGGAATGGACTGACTATTCTTGGGGGGGAAAGGGGTGTGGGAGATGAGGGAAGAGACTGGACAAAAATCGTGCACCTATGGACGAGGACAGTGGGTGGGGAGTGAGGGCGGAGGGTGGGGTGGGAACTGGGAGGAGGGGAGTTATGGGGGGAAAAAAGAGGAACAAATGTAATAATCTGAACAATAAAGATTTAATTAAAAAAAATCAACAAAACAAAACAAAAAGAAAAGAAAGCAGCTATGTGTAAGAGCACAACTGGCCTCTGCAAACTTCAGTGCAACTCCCCTAGAGGCTGCCGTGCCCTGAAAAAACCACACCTAGGTGATCAGCTGGGTACTGAACTCTTCATTAATGAATTCTATTAAAATATCTTTTGCAAATTTTACAAAAACCGATGGCAATATGATCACTTTGGTAGGGCCTTTCCTAGGATCTCGGAGGGGTCCCATGAAGTGACAATCCAGAAGCTTAAAGTTTTGTTTTGAATGGTCAAAAATTGGGAAACCATATTTTCTGTCATGTAGGCATAGGGGTAAGCACAGAATGGCAAACTGGATACAAAGCTAGGAACGGAATACGTAGGGCGATTCTCTGAACAGAGTATCTACTAGTACATTTTATACAAAGAATGCATCCCCTGATGACACTGACCAAAGAGGCGGTTTTTTGTTTGTGTGTTTAACTATTGCAACACTTCCCTGCAGGGCAAGAGCCAGTCTAGAAGATCAAAAGGGTGCTGTTCTCAGAATGTCCACAAGAGGGTACTATTGCAACCTCTCCCTGCATGGTGAGAGCCCTCGGGTTTTTTCAAATTGGCAGAATTCCTTAGTAGGGTGCTGTTCTCAGAATGTCCACAAGAGGGCACTATTGCAACACCGCCCTGCAGGGTGAGAGCCCGCTAGGTCTATCAATGGGGCCTTCTGCCCTAGCCAGTTTGGCTCCGTGGATAGAGAGTCAGCCTGTGGACTGAAGGGTCCCCAGGTTGTGGGCTTGATCCCCAGTAGGGGAAGTAAAGCAGGCAGCCAATCAATGATTTGATCTCATCATTGATGTTTCTATCTTTTTCTCCCTCTCCCTTCCTCTCTGAAATCAATAAAAAAATATTTTTTAAAAAAGGGTTTCCTTTTCAAATTGGCAGAATTCATTAGTACGGTGCTATTTTCACAAGAGGGCACCATTGTAACACTTCCCTGCAAGGCGAGAGCCCTCTAGATCTCTCAAAAGTGTGCTGTTCTCAGATGTCCACAAGAGGGCACTACTGCAACATCTCCCTGCAGGGTGAGAGCCCTCTAGTAGGTCTAGCAATAGAATATTCTTTTCAAACTGACAATATTCCTTATTAGGGTGCTGTTCTCAGAATGTCCACAAGAGGGAACTACTGCAACACTGCCTCTGCGGGCGAGAGCCCTCTAGGTTTATCAGCCCACCGCTGCCTTACATTTACAATTCACCAAGCCTGCCTGCTTTGAAGCTATGAATTCTTTTTTTTTTATTATTAGTTAAGGTATTACAAATGTGTCCTCATCCCCCCCCATTAACCCCCAATCCCCCCCCCCCCCCGCCCCGCACACTCATGCTCCCATCCCCCCCGTTGTCCATGTCCATTGGTTTGGCTTATATGCATGCATACAAGTCCTTTGGTTGATCTCTTCCCCTTACCCCCGCCCTCCCCTACTTTCCCTCTGGGGATTGATAGTCTGATCACTGTTTCTCTGTCTTTGGATCTGTCCCTGTTCATCAGTCTATGTTGTTCTCTATAATCCACAAATGAGTGAGATCATGTGGTATTTATCTTTCTCTGACTGGCTTATTTCACTTAGCATAATGCTCTCCAGTTCCATCCATGCTGTTGCAAAAGGCAAGAGTTCCTTTTTTTTTTTTTTTTTACCGCAGAGTAGTTGAAGCTATGAATTCTTGACGAGTATTTTTCAATAGTGTGCACACCTGCATTATTTCAAGTGTTGCAAATTAGTTCTGCTGTACTCTTTAACATCCACATAAACTCCAATTCATATAAGGCAGTGGTTCTCAACCTTGGCTGCACATTAGAATCACCTGGGAATCTTTTTAAAATCCTGATTTCTGGGCCTCATCCTCCGGAAAGTCTGCTTCTTTGTTACTAATGTCGTGGCCCCACCCCATAACAAAGAAACAGAATTTCTGGAGGATGAGGCCCAGAAATCAGGAGTTTAAAAAGATTTCCAGGTGATTCTAATGTGCAGCCAAGGTTGAGAACCACTGGTATAAAGTGTGACTACATTCTACATGGACAAATAGCTGATGAGCACCCATTAATTGAATCATTACTTTTTAAAACTGTGTAATTACTGGTATATATGTCCCTTTCTCATGGAGGTGTTCATTAGACATCAATAGCTTATATCATGCTATTTGGATGAAAGCAAAAACTGGAGTCACTTAAAAGTTTGTCTTTTGAGCCCTGGCTGGTTTGGCTCAGTGGATAGAGCGTCGGCCTGCGGACTGAAGGGTCTCAGATTCGATTCTGGTCGGGGGCACATGCCCGGGTTGCTGGCTCGATCCCCAGTGGGGGGCATGCAGGAGGCAGCCAATCAATGATTCTCTCTCATCATTGATGTTTATATCTCTCTCTCCCTCTTCCTTCCTCTCTGAAATCAATACAAATATATTTTTTTTAAAGTTTGTCTTTTGGGTACAGCGTCGCACGATAGAAATTGTCAATCACACAGGTGCCTTTGTGACATTAGAAAGAACACTGGGTTGGAGGTCAAAAATCTGGTTTTTAGGTCTCTGCCATCAACTACGATTGATAGTGATAATGATGATGAGGAGGACAATAATAATACCATTTATCAAATACTAGGTGCCATGTCCTGTAAGACTGTATTATTTAGTCTTTATAGACACTGTGCAAGCTAAGTAACGTTATTTTCCTTTTATAAATGAGCAATGAGAAATCTAGGGAGGTGAAGTGACTTACCCAGAAGTAAGGCCTGCTAGCTACCTGAAGCCAGGCTCAAAGCCAGTGCCAACTCAAAGCCCGTGTCCTTCTCACCACGCTTCCTGCTCAGCCACCCACTTTACCACTCTGTGCTCCAAGGGAAATGTTCAAAAGGGAGCCTTAACCCATGAAAACATAAAATGAACACCTGTCAGAGTTTCACTCAGCTCATTAAATAGTCAAGGAGCCAGGAAGATGCCCTGCCCAGTTCAAAGAGCACTTGTGGAGCGGGGTGTTTATTTTTAGGGAGTAAGATTGCTGGGTGAGATACAAAACTGGTTAAATTATAACATTTGGGATTATCTGTTCAACTAGACAGAAACTTGTACTTCTACCAGAAAAAAAGGTCTGTAGGTTAGACTTTTAATCCACTATCACTAATTCTAGGTCCTTAAATCAAGAATAGAAGGGGGGCCCTGGCTGGTTTGGCTCAGTGGATAGAGCATCGGCCTGCGGACTGAAGGATCCTGGGTTCGAGTCCGGTCAAGGGCACATGCCGGGGTTGCGGGCTCCATCCCCAGTAGGGGGCGTGCAGGAGGCAGTGGATCAATAATTCTCTCTCATCACTGATGTTTCTATCTCTCTCCCTTCCTCTCTGAAATCAATAACAAATATATACATTTAAAAATAAACAACTGTTTGTAAGGCAATGTTGGCTGGGCCCTTTCCAAAGGTCTGGCCCTATCCTAACAGCCCAAAGGTTCAAGACACAGAAGACCGTTTCTCTGGAATGGCGGCTGCGACTCCATTTTGAAATGGCTCCACTATGTCACCTTTGCCACACGTCAGCCTCCTGAGCTAGGGGCTCTGACCAGCCCATGGGAGGCTGAGTAAAGGAAACTTGGTGAACAGGTAAGAGCACCTGTTAACGCCACCAACCAGGCAAGCACTGGGACTTCTGACTCCGAGCCCAGCCTTCCTTCCAGGGCTCCACGGTGTGTGGTCCCCGTTCCCGGCCCCTGGCCCCACTGCTGTCACATCACATGGACCCTTCCAGCCTCCATTTCCCCTCCTGTGCAGGGGAGGCAGCTGCGCACCTTCCTCCCAGGCGGCTGGGAGACGAAATGAGGTGACGAATGTGCCGGAAACCTTGGTGACACTCACACGGAAGGCATGCTCCTCACAGAGTTAGGAAAGGGGGGTGACTCACTCCCATAGAAAGTCCCTTTGTAACATTGCAGCCAAACCTTGAGGTACAGGCTTATGGGATCAGCAGAGTGAAGAGCAGAACTATTGGCCCAAGGACAGACCCCAAGCCATTTATGCTTTCTCGGAATCTTTATTGTGTGGTTACAACCTGCGCTGTGTCGTCTGATGAGAGGCCCGTTCTCTTAAGTGGCACTGGCACCTTTGGGTGCC
This sequence comes from Myotis nattereri, assembly GCF_964212035.1. Lineage (NCBI taxonomy): Eukaryota > Metazoa > Chordata > Mammalia > Chiroptera > Vespertilionidae > Myotis > Myotis nattereri. The sequence continues at coordinate 40,725,164 of NC_138082.1, forward strand.
TCTCGCATGCACCCCTGCCGGGCTGGGGGCCTGCAAACACGGTGTGGCCTTGGCGGGGACTCACCGGAGCCCTCGGCCCACAGGCTGCTCTAACCACGGGACCAGCCCGCCAGGGCCCGGCAGGCTAATGTTTAAGTTGGTGACTGTGTATGGTCCGCAAAGGATGTTACAAATATCCAAGAACCACGGAACCAGCCCGCCAGGGCCCGGCAGGCTAATGTTTAAGTTGGTGACTGTGTATGGTCCGCAAAGGATGTTACAAATATCCAAGTGGCCCTGGGCAGAAAAAAGGCTCCCCACCCGTTCAGAGAATTTCTCTTGTGAACCCAGTAGAGAGAAAGATTTTCAGTAAAAGTCAACTATATTGCTGTGTTGTTGTTTCATTTTAACAGGAATTTAAAAAATACGTTATAACTTCATGGTCACTATTGTAAACCCAGTGAAGACTCGCGCAGGACGGGTCCCCCGAGAGCCTGGCTCCCCGTTTGCTATGTTAGGTGCAGCGCCGAGAACAGGCCTTGAAACCTTGTAAACACACATGGTGGTGGAATGGAAAGAGATTCCCAAGGCCCACTCTTCTGTTTAGCATCAATGTATTCAATAGACTTGTTTTGTATTTTATTTTATTTTTTATTTTGTTCTATTGCTTAAAAAATTACAAAGAGTGGTACAATAGCCTTTAAACCTCTCCGTGGTGGGCAAAATAACGGCTCTTCAAAGAAGTCCATAGGCCCCAACCTGCGACCGTGTTAGATTACATGGCAAAGGCCAGCTCAGGCTGCTAGTCAGCTAACTTTATTCATTCATTCATTTTTTTTTTTTTAATCTTCACCCGAAGATATTTTCCCATTATTTCTTAGGGAGGGTGGAAGAGAGAGGGAAAGACAGGGAGAAACATTGATGTGAGAGAAACACATCGATTGGTTGCCTCCTGCATGAGCCCCAACCAGGGCCCAGGCCAGGGAGGAGCCTGCAACCGAGGTACATGCCCTTGACCGGAATCGAACCCGGGACCCTTTGGTCTGCAGGCCGATGCTCTATCCATTGAACCAAACTGGTCAGAGTGGTAGTCCACTAACTTTAAAATAAAAAGATATCGTGGATTATCCAGATGGGCCTAATGTAAGCACAGAGGTCCTTAAATGAGGAGGAGGGAGGCAGAAGAGAGCGAACAGAAGAGATGCCAGGGCAAAAAGGACTGGGCTTCATCTTCTTGGCTTTGAAGGTGGAGGGAGGGGGCCACCTCTGGAATCTGGGAATGGAGGCTTCCGGAAGGAAGGCACTGTACTGACACCTTGATCTTAGCACAGTGAGATCTTTCTGGATTTGTGATGTACAGAGCTGTAACATAATATGTCTCTGTTGTTTTAAGCCTCTAACTCTGTGATAATTTGATAAGCAGCAATAGAAATCTAGAACACTTTTCTTAATGGGCATTGCTTACATTTTAAATTATTTTCTTTTTATATCTGTAGTTTTCCTTCTTTTTGTTGCAGCCCTATCCATACATAATACTTAACCTTTAATGAATTTATTTCCTGCCTGTGAACTTGAGCAAGTTACTTAATTCTTTGGAGCCTTGATTTCTATAACTTGAGGTTAATAATAACACCTGCTGACGTTGTTGTAGTGTTAGAGGTAATATTTTCTCTTACATTTTTAAATTTGAAAAAATATTGCGATTCTAGTTCATATTCAACATTATTTTGCGTTCGTTTCAGGTGCACAGCCCAGTGGTTAGACAATCATATCCTTTACCAAATGGTCCCCCTGATATTTCCAGGACCCACAGGCACCCTGAGATAATGTGCTAGAGCACCTGGTATAGAGAAGCTTGTTGTGTTTCTACAAATTATTGTTAATGTTGAACATATAAATATTGAATGCTCTTCATTGGAGACCACAGTTTGGAAGCTGGAAAGAGAAGAAAGCTTGCTTCTCATGATTGTGGCAGGCACAGAAATGGGTTTAGAAGAATTTTCATGGTTTTTTTGTTGTTGTTTTTTACCACTTATCCAAGATTAGTTTTCAGTTCATGATCAGAGTCCAGATGTTATTTCTTAATTTTTTGATGTGCGCTACATTTCTAAGTCAGGTAAGGCTGCTAGAATAAAGTGCCACAGACTAGGAGGCTTAGACACAATAGCAATTTATTTCACGTAGTTCTGGAGGCTGGGAAGTTCAAGATGGAGGCGCTGGAAGATTTGATGTCTGGTAAGAGCCGGTCCTCATTGACGATCCTCTTCATACTGTAACCTCGTACGAAAGAAGAAACTCTCCAGTGTCTCTTTTACCAGGGCACTAATTTCATTCGTGAGGGCTCCAACCTCATGACCTATTCATTTCCCAGAATCCCGCCTCCAAATACCATCACACTGGGGATCAAGTTTCAGCACACGAATTTGGCGTGGGTGGGTGGACACAAACATTCCGTCTTCACCACTGCGGACAGGGAATTTGCTTGTCTGTGTGAGCCCAGTACCAGGCCCTTCAGAGGGACTTTTTTGGTGATGAACTTTGTATGTTTATGAAACAACCTGGTTACTTGGCCTGGAAAGAAGAACCTTCCCTTAGTTTTCTCTGTAACTAGCCTTACGTGAGAATGTACAGCCAGGAAGCCAGGAATTTCTTCCAGAGGCTGTCATCACAGTTGAAAATTTAGGATTTGAATCCTACATGATGAAAGTAGATAAAATGCTAGACATCACCTCCAACCCCTTTAAAAAAGTTGGGACAACTCAAATTCAGAGAGTTGGTAGTTGAGACAGACTTTTAGACGTTTTTAGACCCAATGATGTTTATGGGGGTGGGGAGACGGACTTTTCCAAAGGAAGGGATAAATCTTGTGTCTGCAGTTCGGCTTGGGGCAGAGGCGACTCTTCCAGGTCTGCCCTCACAGTGTGATGCTGAGTGATGCGCTCGGACAGTGATGTGCTTGGAGGGTGATGTGCTCGGAGAGTGATGTGTCAGGATGCCTTTTGTGGGGCACTGTTGGGTGAATGAGGCATTTGACATGCAGGGGAATTATCGCTGGGAACTCTACTCAATAGGAAGCCATTACCAAGGCTCAAATGCCAAAAAGGAAACTCGTTCATTCAAGTTCCCTTGAAAGCTAATAACTTGTAATAATCATTCCATGGGTTACCTTGTCCTGCTGGGTCCCAGCTTGTGGACTTCTCTCGGATCAAAGTTACCCTCATGGGCAGGCCTGTGGTTCAACAGGCTCTTTAATCTCTGTCTCCATGAAGCTGTCATCCTGGCTCAAGAGATTGAATTGGCATCTATAATTCCCTGACTTTTTTCACGCAAGAATGCAATTTGAAGAAACAGTTGGCTTTGAAGCAATGACAGAGTCACAGAAAGTTGCAAAGATAGTACAGTTAGAATTTACATAACTATAGTATAATATCAAAACAAGGACATGAAGTTGTATAAGTGCATACAGCTATGTCTTTTTTCATTTTAAAATTTTACAATTGTGGTAAAATACATGTAATATTTACCACTGTAACCGTTTTTAAGTGTACAGTTCAGTAGTTGTAAGTACATTCACCAGTCGCCAGAACTCTTTTTCTCTTGCAAATCTGAACCTCTTTACCCATTAAACACTAACTCCCCGTTTTCTGCTCCCCCAGCCCCTGGCAACCACCCTTGCACTTTTTGTTTTTATGAATTTGACTACTCTAGATACCTGGTATAAACAGAGTCATACAGCATATGTGTTTTTGTGACTGGCTTGTTTCACTTAGCACAATGTCTTCAAGGCTCATCCATTTTGTAACATGTATCAGAATATCTTTCCTTTTTAAGGCAGAATAATATTCCATTGTAGATACCAGTATGTGCCACATTTTGTTTATCCAGTTTTCTGTCAATGGATAGAAGTGTTTATTCCCGCCTTTTGGTTATTGTGAATAAGGCTGCTATGAACATGGGTGCTCTACTATCTTTTTGAGACCCTAATTTTAATTATTTTGGGTATTTTTAGGAGCTGAATTGTGTCCCCCCCCCCCAAAAAAAAAAATTCATATGTTGAAGTTTTTACTCCAAGTATCTCAGAATGTGACTCTATTTGAAGATAAGGTCTTTAAAAAGGTGATTACGTTAAAATGAGGTCTTTAGAGTGGGCCCTAATCCAATCTGATTGGTTTCCTTATAAAAAGAGGAAATCTGGACACTGAGGGACACCATGGGTACATGCAGGCACAGAGCACACACAGGCACAACCAGGTGAAGAGGCAGCTAGAGGGTGACCATCTGCAAGCCAAGGAGAGAGGCCGCAGAATAAACCGAGCCCACCGACACCTCGATGCTGGCCTCCTGGCGAAGACCTATGAGAAAATAACTTTCTGTTGTTTCAGACACAGTCTGTGGCAGTGTCTCAACTTTCCTAATGCCGTGACCCTTTAATACAGTTCCTCATTTGTGGTGACCCCCAATTTCATTGTTACAAATTGGACGTAATTAAAGCATAGTGATTCATTACAAAAACAATATGTAATTATATATGTGTTTTCCAATGGTCTGAGGTGACCTCTGTGAAAGGGTTGTTCAACCCCCCAAAGGGGTTGCGACCCACAGGTTGAGAACCACTGGCCTGTGGTATATTGTTATGGCGGCCCTAGCAAACGTATACAGGCATATATCCAGAGGTGAAATTGCTGAGTCATACGGTAATTTAATTTTTAATTGTTTTGGTTCTAATACAATACTAGCTTTAGGCATTTTCACCAGTTCAACTGAACTGTGGAAAAACATCTTTTTCACTGAACAAAATAAAAAAGTTTGGAATGTTCCATTAACTATTACTATGTTTGGCAAAATTGGGAGGAATTTAGAAAATGACCTTGAACTCCCAGCCTGGTACTTAAATGTGAACATTGCTGATTGGAAAAGCCACGCTGAGACCCTCCTGCCCTGCCATCATCCTGCTAAGCAAGTCCGGGCAGAGGCTGCGCCCGGTAGGTGCCCGCATACCCAGGTACCACTCAGGAGCAAATGAACGAAACGTAAAGGCTGGTGTAGGCCTGTGATGGTGACACAGCAGTGGCATTTAAAGGGATGGCTGAGAACCAGTCTTGACTGCGCACCATTCGCCCAGCACTGTGGCGAGGCGAACGAAATGGCTCCCTCTGTCGTTTTCTTTACTCTGGAGGTAAAGGAAGAATGACTTTGGGATACTTTGGAGAAATATCCTTCTGAGACATCGCAAAATGACTGGTACATGTTGAAGAGAGTATATTACTTACATAAACATAAATATACTTTATTCTACATAAGTAAGAATGGAACAGAATAGAAAAAGATTTTGTAAGAGAGGATTTAAAATACAATTGTAAGGAAGACGAGAAGCTTAAAAACTTAACAACCAAAAAAATATTGTGACAGCACACAGAAAATTCTGGGAGATGCAGTGGAGACTAAAGCATTTGCAGGGAGAGTCTTCCAGAAAAAAGGTTGGATATGAAGTGGTTTCATTTTCCTTGAAAGAAAATTCTTATTCTCATATTTCTCTGCCTAAAATTCTCTGGAAAATGACCTGAGTTTGAAGGGTGGTTTAAAATACTGAGCTGTTAACATTTTGGGAGTTTACTTAAAAATATATATATATTCGGCCTGTGGGGATCAGGCCAAAACTGGCAGTCTGACATCCCTCAAGGGGTTCCAGATTGTGAGAAGGAGCAGGCCAGGCCGAGGGACCCCACTGGTGCATGAATCCATGCACCGGGCCTCTAGTATATATAAATGTGCGTGTGTGTGTATGTGTGTGTGTGTGTATTTCAGAGAGGAAGGGAGAGGGAGAGAAAGATAGAAACACCAATGATGAGAGAGAACCATTGATTGGCTGCCTCCTGATGCCCCCTACTGGGGACAGAGCCCACAACCTGGGCATGTGCCCTGACTAGGAATCAAACCATGACCTCCTGGTTCATAAGTCGATGCTCAACCACTGAGTCACACTGGCCGAGCTGAGGAGTTTACTTTTAGTGAACTTTAAAAACGGTGGACAATTTCAGGAGTAACTAGGGAACGCTGAATGCCATAGTTTTTGTTCTTAGAGACATGTTATGTGGATGACCTTGTTATTTACGGACTTGAGAACTTCCTGGTAGGAGTTTGTTCTTGTAATTTTCACTTTTTCCCCTCAAACTTAGAAAGCCCACCAAACCCATTGCTTAAGGAGAGAGCAGCCCTGCCAGCTGAGCCTGTGTGGAATGAGCAGGCTCGCCCGGACAAGCCGCCGTTCACATTTGAAAAGCGGGACCAAAGGCCTCTGGGTTCCCGGCCAGGCCAGCCCAAGGCCTTCGAGAGCCAGCCCTCGCCCCATGGTGGCTTTCTCTAAGGCGATGAACTGAGATGAGCTGTCACAAACCCAACTGTGATTATTCATTGTGCCATCCAAATTTGGTACCCAGGAAGCTAATGCTAAACCAAGAAGTTGCTACCTACAAGCCAGCAAGAGCGTAATGTAGCTGGAGGTAGGTGCACACATAGAAGGTTAATTCTCTGGCATGATTTTATATAATTTGTAAATGGGAACCGACTGATGGTAACAGTGAGTATAGAATCACAGACTGTGCAAATGAAAATTTTATCTGCTGTGTCTCTTATTTATTTTCAATTTGCTTTTCAGTTACTTTATTACATACAGCAAGGGGAGGGAGGATTCCTCTGGCATCTCAAACTTACTATTTTCTCAATCTTTCTCTTCCTCTCTTTTTCTGCTTCCCTCCCTCCCTCTAGAGCTGAACACTCCTGGTGTATACACAGAAAAGGACACGAGGAAGAAAGAGATCCTTGAGCGCTCCCTGCCGCCCACATCAAAGCTTCTCAGTGTTATCCTAGAAACTCGTCCCCGGGAGGTGGCACAAGATCCTCACATCTCGGTGACACCCCATAAACACACCACAGTGGACCAGGCCGTTAAAAGGCCCAATGGACTATGTGTCCAACATATTCTAGCAGGATTGAAATAGGACAATTGTCAAGGTTTTTGTTGTTGTTGTTGTTTTTAGCATTTTGGTATTCTAATGGCTCAAAGTTTGGCATATTGCTTTCTTTGAAACTGCCTCTCAAAACATGTCTTCCTCCACCTGTTTATAAGAAACTAGAGGCCCAGTGCACGAATTCATGCATGGGTGGGTTCCTTCGGCCTGGCTGGTGATCTAGGCTTATTGGGGGGCCAGTCAGTGGGGGGTGGGACCCCAGGAGGTTGGTTGGCTCCCCAATCAGGGCTGATGTGGGGGCCGGCTGGCTGCGGGGAGGATCCATGGGAGGTTGGCCGACGGGGGAGGCAGGGGCTGCAGGAGTTTGGCAGGGGAGAAGAGGTGTGGGGGGAAGAGAAGGGGTTGTGGGAGGTTGGCCAGCCAGGGGGAGAGGCTGCAGGAGGATGGCTGTGGGAGCACATTGACCACCAGGGGCAGCTCCTGCATTGAGTGTCTGCCCCCTGGTGGTCAGTGCACTCATAGCGACTGGTTGACTGGTCGTTCCGGTCGTTCCGTCTTAATGGTCGCTTAGGCATATATATTTCAGAGACTTAGAGACCAAGGCTGATACGCCGGCCGCTTATAACGCCCCTGAAGACTGACAGCAGGCCACGTTATCACCGTTTTATTGGCACTGCCATCACCAGTGACAGACAGCAAATACCTCCTGAAAAATATTGAGTTTCCTGCTGTCTTTATGAACTACAGCTTTACTCAAACAATTTAAACAAATGGAAAACTGAAGCCAACTTTCTAAGTCTTTTACTATAAATAAGTTCAAAATTCAGGAAAACGTCCTGGGTTCTGGCACTTGATTTGAAAAGTTTCTACATCATTATTACACAAAAGAGAGCTGGAAATGTAGTCAGAATAAGCACTCACTCTCCTTTATATCCTATTGGAAGTCTCTTGCTAGAGATAAAAATATTAATTTTGTGGACAGGTCATTAGGACACATTATACACCAAAACCAAAACCTTTATATAGTTTATTTAAAATTTATTGAGTGTCCTGTGCTCTTACACATTTAACATTCTTGTACACAACACTCACCGAAGAGGCACAATTCTTATTTTGAGGTGGCACATTTACACAATCTTTTTCTGCGAATAATTTCTCTTTTAGTAGAAGGAAATTCCAAGCTATTTTTTCTGTAGAAAGGTGCTTGAAATGCTGTTCATAATATAAGGTAAAATTGAATTTTCCTATCTCAAAATGACCATATGCAAACGAACAGTGCATGACTACTGCCTTCGCCTTTATACCTTCCATTATAAGCAGAGCAATTTCACAAGGGAAGTTTTTCAAATAGAAAATTTAAAAATATGTTTTTTCAGGGAAGAAACTGACCTGCACATAGAAGCTGCTGCTACAGCTTGTTATGAAGTCGCCAGCCAGGTGATCAGGAGCGCACTTTGTCTGGAAGTTCCCTGCCTGCGACCCCCAGCCAGGACCCCAACCGCTCATTTGAGAGATCTTCTCAGAGTCACAGACCGGGTGTCAGAGGGGCTGGAAGGCGGGGCAGGGGAGGTTGGCCCCGGCTTTGAAGCGTACACTGCAGTTATCTGGGCTGGTTAGGGTGCCTCCAGGAACACACGTCTACAGTCTCTGGCTCAACACAATCTCATATTGAGGTTTCAAAGTTCTGTCCGCCTACTCTTTCCCTCCATCTACAGCACTGGCATCCGGACAGAAGTCAAAAAGCGACAGGAAGCCACACAGGGCAAAGTCCCTGAGCTCTAGTTTTCTTGAACTAGACTTTCTTTCCCACGACTGGATGTCACTATGAGAAAAAACCAAACAAAAGACTGAGGTTAGCCCAGCCGGTGTGGCTCAGTGGTTGAGCATCGACCTATGAACCAGGAGGTCACAGTCAGGGCACGAGCTGGGTTGCGCTCCATCCCCAGTAGGCGGCGTGCAGGAGGCAGCCCACGAATGATTCTCATCACTGATGTTTCTGTCTCTCCCTCTCCCTTCCTCTCTGAAATCAATACAAATATATTTAAAAATATATAAAAGAAGAAGACTGAAGTTGGAGCAGGGAGGAGGGTGCGAGTGGGTGGTTAGGCCAGTGTTCATTCCAATTGTCTGGGGGCCCCGGGCTTATTAAAATGCAGCTTCTTGGCCCACACCCCAGATCTAAGGACTCAGAATCGGTGGGGGGAGGCTGAGGGATCAACCTGCCTGGGAACAAACTTCAAAGATCATAACCTGGGCCCCTGGGCCCCATCGGCGCAGCCCAGGCGCCTCTGCTGGCCCCGCGTGGAGGAGCTACTTCCTTCCCTGTGGTTCATGCCGCTTTCCCTCACTCCTGCCTTTCCTCTCTGTCGGCACTCGGGGGCAGTCGTGCTGGATGTGACAGTCCCGGGGCAGTTTTCTACTTTGGAGGAACAGGCTTTTCCGCTTCTTTTCCAAACTGGGGGTAGGAGCTCTGTTTCCAGGTAGGAAGTGAGGGCCGGGCAGAGACGGGGCAGCAGCCTTCTGAGCACCGGAACTTTCAGGTGTTTGTGACACCAAAGGGGGGCTTGGGAGGCAAATAAGAAATAACTCAGTACAGACTACTCCCCTCATCAGCGTCACAAAATGGCATCGTTTCCCAGGCAGTCATTCTGGTTCATCACAAACAAGAGGAGAACACTTCCCAGGCTCCTTCAGTGCTGCCAGCGGGTCAGTCAGGCCCACCGTCCTGTTGGGCCTCGGACAGAGGGGAGTGAATTCCTTAACTTACGTGGCCATTTCGGTATGAAAACGGTCATTGTTTCCTGAGTATTTCAAACCTATAGTAGTCAGCGGGCTCTCAGAACTAGAACTTAACATCCTCTTTCTCTTGTAACGTGTTCCCATGTGATGGTGGGTATCGGGGTAGTGGCAGGGAGGAATTTGGAGGCATACATCTACCCACATGCCCACACCTTCTAGAAAAAAACCCGTATGCAGTAAATACCAAAAAAAAAAAAGATTTTAATAAGTGAAAAAAGCAGGTCCGTGATGGCCTGGGCTGGAGATTGGAGAGGGGCAGGAGAGAGGATGATGGAGGGGGGAGTGTTTGCTGGTGATGATAGTTCACTGTTGTGATTATGGTGACAGTGTCTCATGCTATCAAATTGAATAGCTCAGATACGTAAAGCTTCCTGTATGTTAGTCACACCTCAATAAAGCTTTGAAAATAAGCCTGAAATGACTTAAAAGGTTTCTAGCAACTACATTATTTCCCAAAGAAATAACTGAGGATAATTAAGGGGAGTTGGTGCCTAAGTTAAAAAAAGTAGCAATTTTGCCATTATTCTCTCTTTCACAGTTTTAAGTTGCTGCTTGCTCTATTAACTAAAGAAACAGACGTAACGCAAATAGCATTATGTCTGTTTTCTGAAAACTCCATATTCTTCCCTCTGCAATTGCCCTAATGTATTGTATGTAGAAGGAAAGCATGATAGGAAATAGAGATTTTGCAGAAAATGGACATTTTTGTTTTATGTCTTTTCCTACCCATCTGGAGATACTGAGGACATTAATAACATGTAATTATGGAGTAATTTTCAATCCATGAGCATTTAACAGTGTCCCACAGGAGGCTACGTGCAGTGGTTCTGATACTGATATTTCACCCTGACACTGGACACAGTAGCTGAATGTTACAATCACGCAATGGCACAGTGCAGAGAATGGGCCTATGTGTCCCTGCCCCTCACTAAGTTAGGTCCAGAAGAAAGGAGAAAATCCACCAATTCATAGTTGTTTGGAAAACAAAAGGATGCGTTTGACTCACAGGTAACTGCCACCTGTAAACTGTCTTAATCATGGGGCTTCATTGGCTTAAGATGTTGGGCATTCTGGTTATCACAACAATTTTTAAAGAATTAATTCTTCTTCAGACCTCACTTTGGAAAAATTAAAACTAACTCTTTCTTAAACAATTTGCCGTTTTCTGTAATAGGAAAGGCTGAGACACGGCCTTAAAATTCCGTCACAAAGGTATATTAGTACAATTGCGTATTAAAGTCAGGCTTAACACAGAGATTAATACAATGTACAGTTTAAATGTATCAATTTTACAAAAGAAATTAAATTAAAATTTACAGGATCTAATCCTGCTTTGATTATTCTAAATGAATGGAAGCCTTTTGAAATAAATACCAAAAGAAATCCAGAGGAAAGCACTTTAGTCTTAGCTCCCATGACATTTTTTCCATCTTTTCCCCCAAAGAACATTCCCAGAGCACAAAATAGATTCGTAATTGTTTAATTAGATACATTTTATACATCCTGACATAATGGCTGCCATAGAAATAAACCAAGATTTCGTACACAGACTCTGTATTTACTGTGCCACATCCATCATGGACCACTTGAGCCGAGTGCAAACATGTTTACACCCTCTGGCGTGTTCGGAGCTCTGCTCCCATTGACACTTCATTATCTAGGATGACAGATAACAAGATTAGACAAGATGGGTAATTAAAGTCCATAAGGTAATAACAAAAATGCACATTAGATGTTGACGATAAACACTTCTCCAGCCACAGCGTAACCAGAACTAAGCAAAAGAAGTTTGATCAGTTTCCCGGTTGACCCTGCCCCCCAGTGCTCCTTAGGGCGGGATCTAATGAGTGTCTGGAAGGCATGGGGTCAGATTAATGAAGAGCAAAGGTTTGGAAAATGACAACTTGGCATCTCTCGTATTGAAACAAATCCCATTGGTTTATCTTACCCCGAAAATACATTTGGTAGGTTTTTTTTTTTTTGGTCACATATTATTGATATAATTTGTTACATAAAATTGATATGTATTATTAAAAGGTATCTTACGTGAGGTTTATTTTTGCAATTGCCTGGAAAGCATGGAGTATTTTATTTATTTTTCATTTTTAAATTTTTTTGTTAATCCTTACCCGAGGATATTTTTCCATTGATTTTTTTAGAGAAAGTGGAAAGGAGGGGGAGAGACAGAGAGAGAGAAACAGCGATGCGAGAGACACATCGACGGGGGGATTTTAGAGTAACCCATAGAATACAATGACTTAAAAAAACAATAAAATGACAGCAAACTCTGAGGATAAATTGTACCCCGGTGGCAGCATACAGGAGCACAATAATCAGTGCCTGTCTGTGCTGGTGTGTGCCGCTGCTCTGTGCAGTCCAGTCGGGTCCTGCTTTCCTTAATGACCGGCTCAGACATGAAGGAGCGGATGAATACCTCACAGGGAGGCGTAAAGGCATACTGAGTCCTCCTCTATCCTCTGTTGCTTTAGGGAGAAACAAATAAGTACCCTGGACATAAAAAGACTTATGTAAAATTCTAAAAAATAAATCAGGTTTCATCTAATACTTAGTCTATCCTTTTTCTGCTTAGTCTCAAAAGCCCCCAATTTTTGCAGCTGAAAATTCCAACTAGACTGTCTCCCAATTCTATAAGCCACTCTATCCATCAGAAGGAAAAATGAAGTGGGGGATAAAGCCATTCCATTCTGAGTATTTGAGGGGGAGGTTTGTGAAGCTGGTATTACAGGAGTATTACCTAAACTTCAATGGACCACTTGTATTGGAAGTCTAATCAAGAAGCCTGAATCTCGAGAGATTCTAAATCGGGGATATTATAAAATATGATTTTAATGAACTTGACATTCTTCTCATTCTCAGTTTAAAATCCTCATCAGTTTCAGGTGAGCTCTGACCAACACTCGCTTACCTGATTTGTGGCTGGAGCTTACTGACTAGTACAGGTCCTCCCTGCTAGTTATTCTTTTTCTCAATTACAACCCAAACAGTAGTTGCTTCCTGAGTGTGCTGGGTCCTCTCCCAGCTGTCTGGCTGATCAATCCCTTGGTAACTGATGGGGAGAGGAGGACTCAATGAATCTTTATACCCCCACCTTCTGACTTACCTACTTGGAACACCTCTACTTGGTAAAATTCTGTCCTTATCTTTAGGTGAAACAGTTTGAGACGGTTCATGGAAACGCTAGTGAGCACAGACCGGAACCACTTCCGATGGTATTTAAAGCTTTACCAACGGGGGACAGCAGACTTTATGAGGAAGTTATAGAATTCTGATTAAATTCTAATGAAAATTATAGGCATGTATCTCAGAATGCAGATAAAAGGGAGTCAAGAAAAGCAATCGATAACAAGGGGACATTTTACTACCACTAAGCAAGCCACCCATAGATTTAAAATGGGACTCGACAGCATTGAGAAACCTAGGGAGGGCGTGGCTTAAGTGGAACACTTAGACCTGGCAGTGGGATTTACTTGAGAGTGAAGTTTCATTCTAGAGCAATGCGTACTGTAGGCACAGTGCAGGGCCCAGGTCAAAGGAGGGATGTTTTAAATTTTGCTTCACTTAGAAACTTCAGAGTTTGCCTTATGCTCTCATAAGCAGTTCAGATTTGAGAGTGGATTAGCTGTTATTAGAAAAGCTTTGCTGAGAAATAATACTAAAATCAACACCTTTTAACAAAATGCAAAATGCCAGTAACCTCGTTACCAGAGTTTAAAATAACACTTAAAACCTCATGGTCAGAATCTAGAATAAAAAACCTAACTAGGAATTAAATATATGTCATTTTATAACTAATCTCTAGGGAGACTTTTTAAAAAAACATACGAGCATTTATATAGTCATCTACGTGCAGAAACTCAGGAATATGGATGCAAGTTTCCTACAAAACCCTTTGTATACTGGAGGGAAGAACAAATACTGAAGTATGCAAAACACATTTCTGTCCCTCTCCCTTAAACTCCTTAGCTTAAGTTTTATATCTCTGCCAATAGCAAGGGAAATGCTTAATATATAGCCATGTATCATACAGACTCACTTAATGAAAATATAAAATATAATTTGCATAGAACTCATTTAAACAATGCAAATAAGCTGCTAGCATTCTTGCTTCTGTACCCAGTGGGATTTCCACTGGTGCCACTGGGCTGGGCTTAGGATAGTAATGCGTATTATTACATTGTGCTTCACTCAACACTTACAGTGCTCCTAAGCCCAACCAGAAATGCCATCTGCTTATTGTTATTTCTTTCCACGGCTTTAACACGGATGCCAAGTGTTCAAATCAAACACAGATATTGCCAAAACAGGGCACACTGTGAGGTTAGGTACAAGGGGGATGGTTTATTATCTGGACGCAGGACAGGAGCTTGACAAGCAATGTGACTACAGAAATCGACCTGGCACACCGTTTCCTTCTTGCCCTGCAGACATAAGATACAGTAACCGACACATCAAAGTAAAGCACATGTTGTTTACTTGTTTTTTCATCCACTGAAGTTACACTCATAATTGTTCTGGTCCCAGAAAGTGAATCATGCCATGATTCAAAAGGTCTGTCCTCCACATAAACCTATGAGCACACGTTAAAAAAATGATTTATTGTACATCTTTGCATTTCTTAAGGCATGAACAATGGCGTACAGATGGGACAGGTTCTGAGAAGCATCACGTCTTCATGGACAAGGCCAGCACGGGTACACCACTTCAGACAACACACTCCAGTCTGAGCCCAGGAGCTCCGCTGATGAGGGGATGGCGCTTCCAAACGCGTGGTTTATGTCACGTAGCTTTAAACTCTCCGGATCGGCGTTAAGCACCGGTTACAGTGTGTTTGTCTTTATAAACTCATCAGACTTTGGATTTTTACATTCTGCTCCTTTAATTCTTCTTTCCGAGGAGGGTGTGGATTTTTTTTTTTAATTTTATTTTTTAAGGAATATGGTTGCAGCAAAACAGAAAGGATCCAAACGTGGTTAGGGGCCTTGTCTAATGCACTTCTGAAAGTCCGTTATAAAGATGAATAGAAAAGCAAATGGCCGGCGTTCGGTCGACCCAGAAACCACGCGGAGCTCTAAGAAACATAATTGTGCATAGTTAGTAATTCATTCAGAGCGTGATATGTTGGCTAGCTCTACATGCCCAGGTTACCAGAGAACAGGGCTGTCTACTTTGCTAAACCCAGGGTCCTTTCGCAGCTCCCAGTAGGTGTCGTTAGAAACCCAGGCTTCTCTTTGATTGGCATCAATCACTTTCCTGTGAAAACAGAAAAATCAACATTAGACACAAGGCACACAAGGGGACCAGATTGTCGGCCCCTGCCCTGCAGATAAGACGCATAAGCAGTCCTTGGTAACCATTCGCAGTTCTTGGTAAGCCAGTTAGTGTCCTATCTGCTGCCGGATGACTTGACTATTTTGGACCAGAAATGAATTATTTCTGTTGTTAAAGATTTGAAATGGAGGTGGGTAGGGTCATTGGGAGCGGGGCTGAGGGCAGGAAAAAATCCCCTCCAGGCAGAGCTAGAAAGTGAAGTGCCCCAAGCAAAGTATGTACAATAGGTAACTAAGAGCTTCAGGCCTCAGACCCACAAGACAGTCTGTGCCTCACTCACGGGAAAGCACCAACCTCAGCAGCTAAGGTCTCTGCAGGGCCTGACACCTAAGGGCGAGGCTGCGTTCCTCCCCAGGGCAGCCAGGAGCAGCTGCTCTAAGGGAGATGAGGTTATTCGGAGCTGATCTGCCCTGGCTCCAGAGGGCAGCAGATGGGCCTGGAAACTACAGTTTACTCTGTGATGTAGACATAGTCCTGCAAATAATCCTGTAATAATCACCCACGATCACGCCACAGAGGGACCAAATCTGAATGGACATAAGCCCCCCGTGCCCGAGATAAAATGAAAGATATATGCAGCCAGGATGGCCTGTGGGCAGAGGGGTCCCCTCCTGTCTCTGCGTGAGGGAGTGGGAACAAGTTTCCACCATCTGAAAGGCTGGAGCTGAAAGACAAGGACGCTCTGGGCTGGGGGAGACCCTCACTCCTTTTGGCTGCTCATGAAAAGAAAAGAGCTGTGGAGAAAAAATTACTTTCGGAGAGAGAATCATTGATTGGCTGCCTCCTACACACCCCACACTGGCTGGGCCCACAACCTGGGCATGTGCCCTGACAGGGAATCGAACCAGTGACCTCTTGGTTCCTGGGTCGATGTTCAGCTGCTGAGCCACACTGGCTGGGCAAACAAATTACTTATATGCTTACAAAAGGTTTTCCCAAGTGCAAAATCTGATCCTGATCCAGTATTTTCTCTGCCAAGGCCATTTACTAAAATCGGTTTAATTTTTCCACCTTTCGGTTCCCTGGACATTAGACTATCCTTCGTTGTCTCTTTAGCTGGAGTTTTCCATTGCTTGTGGAAACCATTTGCACAACACGAACTTGTTAGGCGCAGGAACTGACTTACTTAAAGAATTTTGGTATATGTTCAAGGTTGTTTTCTTCCATGTAGCGCCTTCGCGATCTCTGCAGTTCCTCCACCCTTTGCTTCTCGGCTGCTGCAGCTTCCAGATTTCCTTCTTCCAAAAATCTAAGCAGAGAGAGTTCATCCTTTAATATATCATCCTCTCTTCTGATAAAAAATGATCTCATTTGCATGAAATTACATTCTGGTTCCTGTGAACAGTGACACTGGGACAGAGCATCCCTTCGCCCTGCTCCAGCCCACACCGCCCCTGCCTGCCATCAGTGAGCACACTTCCTGTGTGTGTGGATGGAATTAGCAGGGGCAGCACACGGGGAGGAGGGAGAGGGGAACGGTTCGGGCGTGAAGACTTCTCTGTGCTGTCTAGGGTTCCAAGGCGAGAGGTCTCCACGAGTTAGAACAGTGTGGAGTCCCAGGGGGGGGGCTCCGTTTCCATGTTATCAAAAAGCACTTGTTAAAGGCCACAGGATGGCGGGTGGAAACTGGCTGTTCTCCATCTACTTTTAGAACAGACTGAGAAGGAAGGAGTTTTTCCTGTTTTATGGGAGAGAGTAAAACTGATGAAAAAAGAAAAGGGAACAGTTGGGGAAAATGACAAAAGGCCACAGAAAGGAAATGCATTGTAAGTGAAATTCAGAAAGGAAATACGGAAATAGAACTGATAAAGAAAAAGCAGAGCCCATGGTGATTTGCAAATATTTAAATTCCAAAATGAGAGAAAAGACCAGGGACACAGTATGATACACATCATAGAAGATGCTTATATGTGAATGTCAAACAGTGAGGCTGTGTGCTCTGGAGCGGGAGGAGGAATACAAGAGAATTGAGTAGCAAAACATTTCAATACTGGGAACATTTTGGCAGAAGACAAGTAAGACCACAAATACACTGAAAATAGAAAACAATCTTGGGTCAAATTTGTATGACAAGGTTTTGGAAAAAAGTAAAATTAATTCTGTAAGAACGGGCAACACGAGTACAGAACTATCTATACTAATAAAAGGGTAATAATGCTAATTAGACTGGACGTCTTCTGGATGTCCTTCTGGACAAAGCCACAGTGGTGGGGCCGAGGCAGAGGCGATCAGGGGCAATCAGGCGCAATCAGGCCAGCAGGGGAGAGCAGTTAAGGGATCAGGCCAGCAGGGGAGAGCAGTTAGGGGGATCAGGCCAGCAGGGGAGAGCAGTTAGGAATGATCAGGCTGGCAAGCAGAGGTGGTCAGGGGCGATCAGGCAGGCAGGCAGAGGCGATTAGGGGTGATCAGGCAGGCAGGGGAGCAGTTAGGGCCATTGGTAGGCAGGAGAGTGGTTAGGGGTGATCAGGCAAGTAGGCAGAGTGGTTAGGGGTGATCAGGCAGGCAGGCAGGTGAGTGGTTAGGAGCCAGTGGTCCCGGATTGTGAGAGGGATGTCTGACAGCCAGTTTAGGCCCAATCACAGCTGTCAGACATCCCCCGAGGGGTCCCGGATTGGAGAGGGTGCAGGCCGGGCTGAGGGACCCCCGTCCCAAAGCACAAATTTCATGCACTGGGCCTCTAGTGTATAAATAATAAAACATATGAATCAGAAGGTATTAAAGGTACTGTGTTTTGAGTACATCTCACACCCTGTGAAATCCAAACCATATTGGGCAAACTCCAGACTTTGACTAAAAGCATTTGTAGGTGTCTCTGTAACTTATTATCTCATTCTTCAGTATAAAAGATACTCCTTGCTTCAGAGCAATAGAAGTGAAAAGGTACAAACACTGGGTGAGGAGTGATTCTGTATTTAGTGGAGAGAAAAAATTCATGACTTTGCAGGCTTCTAGTAAATTTGGGGGTGAGAGGGGAAACTTTTGTTGAGCTAATCTTCTGACCACCCTATGAAGGCTGTTTTCCCCAGGGTGGGAAACTCAACCATTTCTGAGTAAATAAGGGAATGGACAGACGCAGACGATTCAATAAAGAAATAAGTGATGGTGGTGCAAGTAAGTCTTGATGACACGTGTAGCACCTGCCATGATCTAGTGTCCATTTTAAATGCCACTGCTACGCTCACCTCTGATCTGGCCGGAATCGGGCATCTGTCGGTGGGAGGAGGTCTTTCAGGACAGGATCTAACTCATTGAGCTCAATAGCAAACCTTGTGAAGCCGTAGTAGAGCTCATAGTTGGTTGGCAAGGAACCTGGAATGAGGCCAATGAACCATTTTGAGAGGCAAAGAGGTTCAAGACGCTTGCAAAAGCACTTAATCCTGGTGTTTAACTAATACCCAGGCCATCAGCAAATTCGCAGTCATAAATAGTAGATGATAAATTTTTTCAGGTTATATTTTGTCAGATGGGAAACTTTACGTTGATGATCAGAACTGATAGGTTCATATACTTAATAGACTTTGCCTTTAGACTAAAACTTTGCACATATATAGTAGTCTTCACTGGCTAAACTACACCATAATTTTTCTCTCAAATATTCAGCTAGGTAACTAAATGCCAGGATGATTAGCTATGAACATTGAGATTTCACCAGAAACACTTTACTTCCTTTTAGAAAAGAAAAAAATGCACATCTAAATTAATATTTATTGACACTTTTAAACTAAACTCAAAGGCAGAATCTTTGTATGTGTTGCTCGTTGATGGATTCCACGCGTCCGGAGCAAAGCCTGATGCACAGTCAGTACTCAATAAATCACTGCAGAACGAACTGGCCACTCCACACGCAGGAAATTGATGTACGCATGGAGGTCACTTAGGAAACTAACAACTAACATTAAAGTTAGGGCTTAACTGACAACATTGCGACGAAAATGTTTGTCAGATGGGACTTGTTCCATTTATACTTGATATTCAATGACGTGCTAGTGTATTATCAGAACTTGATGTGTTTCATTAAATGTCAACATATTGCAGCTTTTTGCAGCTCAAGTAAAAAGATCACTTATTCTAGTAAGTTATTAAATTTGTGAATTATAGACGTTTACAGGCTATCCTTTGCTTTATGAAAACAGAATAAATACTAGGAATAAGGATTTGAGTTTGTGTATTTCATTTAACTAAACTCTTGACTAAACATACTTAGCATTTGAAATGGAGGCATTTAGCGTGATTTTACACCCGGGAAGCCCACTTGTCAGATGTGCCTACATTTTATAACTCATTATCAAATATTGGGACTTATATGATTTACATGTTAAATATAAATAGAACTACATTTGCCGTGGCATCTAGGTTTTTAACCTCATTATTAAAGAAAACATAAGGTGGACCCCACGGAATGATGGACTTTCCCTCCCTCTGTCACTTCTCTCGGGGGCCTCCTGAGGCTGGACACTCCTGCGGTCTCACCTGGTCTCCAGACGCACTTTGCAGACGGGGCCACACCGCAGTAGAGCCCCTCATGCCATTTCCCAAACAGCCGGTGCACCACCTTCCCCTCCTGGTCCATCACAACCCCCTGGACTTCATTCACATTAGAATTCCAGTAATTCACCTGGAAAAACCAAACCCAATGAAAACACGGGACTTCCTCAACACCACCAATCCCCGTAATTCCCACGCGGAAGATTTTCTTAACCTTGAAGTGTCTTATTCAAACCACTCCCAGAACTCCAGCTCCAGATGTTTTGTAAGGAGGGTGGCTTTCTTCATTTCTAAGTCTCCACTCCACGCTATCGCTCGGCAGCATGACACAGAGAGGCTCAACTTCTCTCTCAACCACACACTAATTCATAGGCTAGTAATTTCTCCCTCAGATCCTCCTGTCTTGAATCGTCCTTTGCTCATGGATTTGAATGATTTTCAACTGGTAATGCTAGGAAAGTAGTTTGTGGAATATTTTTCACGTCTCTGTAAATGGCTACATTTTACTATAAGGACCCTGCTCTGGCTTTCTCCCAGCCAAGCTCCTCCCCAAAAGGTGTGAAGTCAGTGGGATTTACCCCGCCAGATCCCATGGCCTTCGCTCTAGATCAGGCCCCAAGTATGGAGAGCCCCACACTTTGCTGTCCGCCTGGCTCCAAGCCTATCCACAGCCTGCACAAGCCTTTGCTTGGGAGTCACCCACAGAAGGGCAGACCAACCTCCAGTGTGTGAATCTGTAGGCCTGAGGTGGCTGTTTGAGGGGGTGGGGACAGAGCGAAGATGTGGGGCTGGATCACCTATGTGTGCGTGAGGCCTGCAGTGCAGGATGGAGCTGCCGGTGGGGCCAAGTGGGGAGGAGCCTGGGCCAGGACTGGCTCTCTGTACTGCCAGGCCTCTAGCTCGAGTTCCGAAGCATCGGACCTGGCCTGGCAGGCTTTGCTGTGAAAGGTATATATTTGTCAGGATAAAAAAATAGAAGATGTTTTATTTGACAGGTTGTAGGTTTGATTTACATATTTCAAATATTTACTCATATGGCATAGGGATTTCATTTGGATTCTTGCCCTGAGCTTTGCATATATCAGGGCAGATCTAAACCAAAGTTTCTCATAGCCGACCAAACTGAATGCATACATTTACTGTCATCACTCATTCAGAGCAAATAACCATCCTGGCTCTTCAGTTCTGAGCCACCTAATAAACCTATTTAAAAAGAGGGGGAAAAAGAAAAACATGTTAAACTAAAATAAATGTATTCCATTAAAATGAACACGGCCAGAAGAGAAATTTTTGAGTATTAAGGCTCCAATTATGTTACCTGTGTCTAGAATGAGATTGGAACTAGACGAGATGAAGAGGGTGGGTGGAGTTTCTGGACCCTGACGGACTCGGTAGCACCCCTAAACAACACAGTGATGACCCCATGTTCCACGTCTGAGCAGAGACCAGGGAAAATGGTGCTCTGTAGGAACCTCCATCCCAGACATCCTTTTTCGTTTGTTAATCCTAACTTGAGGATATTTTTCTTTATAAAAATATTTTTATGGGTTTTAGGGAGGAAGGGAAAGGAAGAGAGAGATAGAAACATCAATGATGAGAGAAAGAGAGAAACATTGATCGGCTGCCTCCTGCATACCCCGTACTGGGAATTGAGCCCACAACTTGGGCATGTGCCCTGACTGGGAATCAAACTGTGATCTCCTGGTTCATAGGTTGATGCTCAACCACTGAGTAACACTGGCTGGACTGGAGGATATTTTCCCACTGATTTTTACAAAATATGTATTTTATTGATTTTTTTACAGAGAGGAAGGGAGAGGGATAGAGAGTTAAAAACATCGATGAGAAACATCGATCAGCTGCTTACTGCACACTCCCTACTGGGTACATGCCCTTGACTGGAATCAAACCCGGGACCCTTGAGTCCACAGGCTGATGCTCTATCCACTGAGCCAAACCAGTTAGGGCTTTCCCACTGATTTTTAGAGAGAGTGGAAGGGAGGTAGAGAGACAGGGAGAGAGAAACATCAATGTGAGAGAAACATATCGATTGGTTGCCACCTGTGCACGCCCTGACCAGGGCCTGGGATTAAGCCTGCAACTGAGGTACGTGCCCTTGACCGGGGTTGAACCCAGGACCCTTCTGTCTATCTACTGAGCCAAACCAGTTAGGGCCCAGACATCTTCTCTTGTTAGTAAAGGTAATGTTTTTTCGTGAACTTATCTGTATTATAATTGGGGCAGAGTTGGGTAAGCTTATAGTGACTGGAAGCTATCATCTATATGCATTCTCAGAAAAAGACAACTGCAGTATAATTAGGTCCCTAAAATAGATCACTTGAACATGTTGTAATCAAGCAGGAATAAAAATAGGAATATAAGCCAGAGAACTTGTTATAGGCAAAAATAGGAATAGAAATAGAAACCAGAGACTTATTAAAGGCAAGAAGTGTTTTCTGGAATTTTACTGAATGAACTGCTGATGGGTTGCTAAGAAAGAAATTCTTTAAGAAGAATTTTTTTTTTCCTGTTTTAGATGGTGCCTTTTTGGGCCTCCACACACTCCGAAGTCTGCACGCCTTGAGGAATGCCGTCAGTTGGTTTTGGTTCTGCTTTCCTACCTGAAATGTTCTTAAGTATCAATGATACGGGGCAGACTTGAGGCTGCTGAAGGTAATTGGTTTATTTCCTCCTTAGAGGAAGAATATCATGTTATTTTTTCTTTACTGTTAAAGTCATTATTTACCTTGACAAATGTGAGTTTGCAAATGCAAACACTGCTTTTGGTATTTCTGATGGTCACTTCTCCATAATGCTCTATCCACCTCCTCCCACTGAGAATGTTGTGTATGCACGTGGTGACTTTATTCCACACATAGCAATCTCCATACCTAGCAAAGAATACAACAAGGATTAAAAAACAATGAAAGCCACACATATATATTACTATTTTTACTAATGAGAATATTCTTTGGCCAAAGCTCCCTTTTCCCTCATTTTCTTTTCATTTCTTTGTTGAAAGTTGCTATGTGTTCAAGGACATTTACGACATGATTCATTCATTTAAGGAACAAGTCAGTGCTTTTTATGGGCCAGGTGCTAACTACGAAGGTGAATAGGGCCAGTTTCTTGCTCTCCTGGAGCCAACAGTATAATGGGGTAGATGGATGTGCCAACAAATACTTACAATAAGGTATGATGAGGAAGTAACATGAGAGCACAGAAGGGGGAGACCGTAGTCCTTATATCTGCCTGTAATGTGGGCTGAGTGTCAAGAGAGACTTGTTAGAGGAGGCTGGGAAAAAGCCTCAGAAGTCAGAAGAGCACGGCACACCTGGGGACTGGGAGTGGTGTGCTACAGTGAGCGTGTGAGGTGGGAGGCCAGGTAGAAAGGTGTAGTGGGCAGAGCAGGGAAGCCCTCAAGACCCACCCATGCATCTGATTTACCCTGCAGGCAATGGGCCACTGTGGAAGGATTCCAGGGAACAGAGAGGCAGACAGGGCATGCATTTAAGAAAGACTACTCTGAGGACATTGTTTTCTTTTCTAAGTTAACACCAAAGTTGCGAATGATTCTTCGGGAAAAGACTGATGTGCATAATAACTAAGGCAGCATGAATGTAATGAAAACCCCAGGGAGTAAGGTTACAGATTTTATGCTAAGGAACAAGGTGACAAAGCTTCAAGTCACATTTGCATGTTATGTATATTTATTAATAAAATGTTACTTCAAAATTAAAAAATGCTTTAAGTTTTTTAAAAAAATATGAATTGGTATGATGTAGGAACTATATACCACTGGGAAAATTCTTTCTTCCTCATGAGTTTGCAAATATTGAAAGTTTATTTTGTGGTCCTGGGAATTCCTCTTTCTCTACCTTCCTCCATATCCAGTCCATCTTCAAATAGACAAAAACCAAACCAAACCAACAAACTGAAGACAGAAACAAAACTAATTAAGCTTTTGGCTTCAATGAAAACTTCAATTAATTTGAAAAGATTTAAAGGCTATATTCTTTGGAAAAAAGCCATATAAGAATTTTATCACTCTTCCTTAATAAAATAACTTAGAAATTAAAAATAGTCCCTGAATCTAAGATTAACTCAAAATGAAATCGTAAGTTGTTTAAGAAGAAATGGGTCAAAATGAGACTCTTTCATATAAAATGCAAACACGGTGTCTGGGACAGGTAGGTACCTGGTATTGACTGATGACTGGGGGACGTGAAGAGATAAACAGGAAGCTTAATGCACATGCTAAAGTTCTTGCTTGCTTTTGTGGGAGAACATTCTCAGCACTTTGGTAAAACTAACAGATGCTTTGGCCATACAGGGACACAAACACCCATTTCTGATTTTGAAAGGCAGGTAAGAGACCAAAAAGACGACGAGAGAAACCTACTTTGGAAGCATGACATTCAGCGTTCCCACAGGCAGGATTTCCATCGACTTCCCCCAGAACTTGTTCTTCCACCTGATATCTATGACACAGGCAGAGGACAAGAAATATACACTCTATGTCTAATGATTTAGTCTATAAAAACTAAAGTTTGTATTACACTTTACAGTTCACAAAGAGCTTTTGTAATTACAATTGATTCTATATTGTTGATTGAACATAACAAATGCCCAAAGATGGCCCAAAGTGAAAAAAAAATTAACTGTGAACCAAAAAAACCTACTATTTATATTTCTTCATAACACGTTTCATATTTGTTTACAACCAACAAAACTGGGGAAAGCCTGGGATAATACATGTGTGTATGGGTGCACATTCACATACACATACGTATGTGTACTTTACTACACCTTACTGTCTGGGTAAATGTTGTTATAAGTTTTAACTAGATAGTGGAAATAGTTTATATAGAGACAAGTGAGTTTATAGCAAAATTAATGGTAGTATGGATTTACATACACATTTATTTGAAGAGTTATATGATCTGGGAGACCAGTACAAAAATAAAATCTCTAAATACAGATAGATAAGGTTATGAGAAAGTGAGATTAACTTAATGAATATGTTTCTACACTGGGTGAGATATGACTCCAGGGCCCAGCATTTTATCTCACGTGAAGCTTTATGTTTGACTTGTGGAAACTGCGGTTTACCTGTGCATCCATAATAACCACCTGGTCCCACTCTGATGAACTAAGGGAGCTTAGAGCTGCCCCACCAAATTTCTGACTCTATGTTATGACCAAGAAATGATTTCTGTTCTTATTTTGCAATAAAGCGCAGTTACAGTGCTCTGTCACTCTGCATGTCTTCAGGTTGAGGAAGTGTGGATGTATGAGAAGCAAATGAAGCATCCTTCTGAACATAAACTATTTATACTTAATATTATGTATTCTTGCTAAAGGGATTTTGAGACATTTTATTTTAGGCAAGTTTGTGACATTCTGATTGGACAACAGGCATTGGTTCAATAGACTCCAATCCAAACACCTCAATGACTTAAAGACCAGAAATCAGTGCAATATTTACATACTTAGTAGACTGCCACCACAGATGATGTGCCACAGAGCCTTCCTTTAGGACTAAGATGTATTTGTACACCCTCAGGAAGCAAGAAGATAGCGGATAAAATCTCCATACAAAGTAGAGACAATGAGGCACAAGGAGGTAAAGTGCTAGCCCCGAGCTGGCACAGTCAGCTTGGAGCTCTGCTGACCCATAGGGCTTGCTTCCTAAACAACCTCATCTCCTAGATAACATGGTTTAATATTTCAAACAGGAAATCTAATTTCTTGAACGGAACTCTGCATCAATTACGAACATTCTCCAAGTTCCAAAGGTAGCAATGTAAGCTGAGTTCCAGTTTTGGAGACCAGAAACTGTCCCATAGGACAATCAGTTGGGTTTTTAAGTTGTAATTGAAAAACAAACCTTGCCAAAACACAAAATTCTTGGATTCACAGTGACAGGCAGAAATGGGTGGATGATGGCTAACCTGGTAATTAAAAACAAAACAGAAAGTTTTAACATCAGCGTTAAAACTTCAATAAACAACAACTTTTTTTTTTTTAACAACGTATATTGGCTTCTGCCAAATAAAAAGTACTCAGCTCATCCTCCTCTACTAATGAATTTTTCTCAAAATATACAAGCAAATTATTGAATCTTGAACTTTTAAGACTTCTGTGTTTAAACACAGAGAACTTACATATATTTATAGGGGGCAATTATATAAATAGATTGAGTTGTCCATTAGTATCGTAACCCACCCCAAACAGCCGTTTACAAAATATTTTCACCATCAGACTGCCCAGCAACCTACACAGAAGCCTCCCGGACGCAGTGGGACTTACCTGTTCTGAGAAAAAGCGGAATCCCTTGTCTTCTCTAATGCATTCATAAGTCTCCCCAAGGACAGGGTTGAATGGCTTGCTTCCTGCTCTGAAATAGGTAGAGCAATATCCTGAAACTGCAAATGCAGCAATAAGAACCTGTTAAAACATTTAAGAAAGGAAAATAATATAGGAGAGACTACTTCCAGGTCTGTTTGTCCCTTATTCCTCTAGATTTTGCATCCCCCCGTCACTGGGTGCTGACTGCACGGCATTTGCATTTTCTATTATTTACGCAGACTCTTCATACACTCATGGGGGGAAATGAGGTTAAACGCCTCTCATGGGAACCAGCAGGCAATTAGGCCCAAGTATTTTTCATTCATCTGTCCACCCAATTTCCCGAGTATCACAAGCCCCAAGTTTCTGAAACCCCGTTTACAGGTGATGCTGTCCGCACAATCTTAGTGCCATGTGCACAAGGGTTGTGGCTGTTGGTGCTTTTCTGAGGGCAGGTCAAGTGTTCGACAGTCATGCGGAACAGAGGCCAGGGCAAAGCACAAACAGGAGGTTCCAAACTCAGACCCAAGTTCCAGAACAAAGGGCCTCTCTTGGCATTCGGGAAAAGTTAACAAAGCGAGGCTCGGCATGCCTTCAACCCGGAGGAAGAGTGATTTTTACATCCTAACGTTAGAAACACTCGGAGCCAAGCGTAAGTCAGAGTGTGCATCTTCTAGTGGACTTCTGCAAATGGACCAATTCCTCTCTTACCTATGCAGTGAGAATGTTATGCAGAAACCAACTGTGCCATCACAATGAATCCTGCTTTAGCCCAGGCCCGGGGTTGACAAATGCCCGCAGAGCACGGCTCTGCTATTTATTACCATGCGCTCATAGGGGTCGTCGGTTTCCGAAGCCTTGTCCAGAAGCTCGCTGTACTCCATCTCCTCGCAGAGATGCTGCAGGGTGTTGAGCGGCTCGTTTAGCTCCACAGGCATAGACACTTTAGATAGGTCTTTACCAATGTTGTTCCTCAAGATATTCCACAGGTTAATGTTACTGGTGTCAGGACAGGGAGCTGGCAGGCACGTTCGGCGTCCATTCCGGAAGGCCCCTCCTGTAAGCTCCCCATTCAAGACTGAAATCGGGAGATGAGAATCATGATGAAAGATACTTTGCTTTTCATAAAACCCGGGAGGGAAATAACCCTTTCAAATAATTCTGACTGGGATACATTTCTCAAGCCTTTTTTATACTCCCTCAAGAACAAATGGAATTATTTCAATACAAGGTTGCTAATAAAAGCAAAAAATATTAGTGTACAGTTTTTCAAACAGGGTGTTAACTATACTAAAATATTCAAGAAAAAAAGTCAAAATTTTAAAAGTTAAATATATTTAGTAAGAAGGACTCAATTTTTGGTTTAAGCAAGAAATAAAACCTTTTCACAATCATTTACCTAACAGATTTTAGAACCATTTACCTCAACAGATTATACAAATACAAAATCTATCAAACTATCAACTACGAAAGGAACAATTAATTTGGGAGGGAGTGATTGTTCACTGAAACACCAGCCTTGTAACTTGGCATGAAGAGAGAAGAACCTGCAAGCTCAAAGGATGCATACTTTGCCGAGAAATGTTGTCCGCAACACTGGTGTTGTCTTCCGATATATTATCACTCACATCACTGATGTAAGACTCATCATCTGAAGCCTAGAGAAGGAAAAAATATAGAAAGGATCAGGATTCTTGTTCAGTATTGAAAGTTCAGAAAATCAAACAATTAAACAAAAGATGTTGCTCAAATTAAAAGCAGAGGTCATAATGGGAAATGCATTTGACATATGTGCAGTGAACACTTGAGGGTCTTTCATGAATATAGAATGGCTCAAAATAAGTAGCTCCCTGTCTTAGCTGGGGTGGGAGGCTAGTACACAGCCAGAAATATTTCAGTACAATGCAACAAGAATATACAAAAAGGAGGCCCTATGACTCTCCCTCAAGTCTATGAGCCAGTGATTTTTAGAGAGAAAGGAAGAGGAAGAGAGAGAGAGGGGGGAGAGAGAGAGAGAGAGAGAGAGAGAGAGAAACATTGATGTGAGAAACATCAATTGGTTGTCTCCCATACATGCCTTGACCAGGGAATCGAATTCACAACTCAGGCTTCTGCCCTGACTGGGAATCGAACCCCAACCTTTTGGTGTATGGGACAATGCTCCAACCCACTGAGTAACTCGGCCAAGGTGATACCACCACCTTGCTTGGACTTGTGCAATAACCTGTTTCATATCTTCTTCATTTCTGCATTACCAGTGTCTATCCAAGGGGCAATCGGCCTTCCAGAACTATGAAATGGAAATAAGGTCTCTTTCTAAGAGATAAGCTGTAATCATCAGATGATGGGTCAGAGCCCAGATAATGTAGGGTCCAGTTTGACTGTAATTTGATTGAAGAAGGATGAAGAACTGGTCAGCAATGGGAGCTCAGAAAAAGAAGAGTCAGAAAAGAAAATGCTGGTAGCATGTCTCCAGAATGGGGGCATAGAGACTGGATCACAGACACAAATAACCCATCCATGTGGCAGCGTATCCCTCCTTATTAAGGAGATGAAAGGTTAAAGCTATTATTTCCTGGCCCTCCTGTCCTCAAGTTCACTCAACTCACTTCTCCTGCTTCCAGTCTTTCCTTGCTCACCAAACAACCTCCTGACTACAATTAGGCTTCCCATGAAGATGTGCCTACAGGGAAAGAGATGCTAATCAGCAAGCCTGATTATTTTGTCTATCTGATAGCATCAATTATCACTATGAATAATTAAACAAGTACTCAGTTGTGAATGGGAGTCTGTGAATCTGGTAATGCATGATTAGGGACCTGGGAGGCAGGTGCATATCAAATTTAGTGTCTGACATAACATTTCTATTTTACCTTTCCTCCATTATAAAAGTGATATATGTGCTCATTATTTCTTTCTCTTTTCAACTCATTTATATTTCTAAAATCACTGGTAATTACAAATATCCAAAAACAACTACTACTAATTGTCAGAATGTTTTCTTCCAAACTATAATCTATACATATAAAAATAGCATTTAGCAACTATTTTGTTTCTTTTTTTTTTTTTTGTCAAAATGCAGTACAGATTTGCGATCTCAAATGATAATATTGCTAATCAACTGTGTGGGAAAACTTTTGGCTGCTTCTCCCATGCCAAAATAATAATAATAATAATAATAATAATAATAATAAAGCCTACTGGACTAAATTTCAGTAAAAGGATACATTTCTGAAACCTGACTAAATAAGAGATTCCTTGTTGCCACAACCTTGCCAAGACTCATGGGCATGAAAACAATCCAATAAAGCTTTTATGATAGTCAGTGGTAACCTCCCCAGACCATAATTACCCAACTAAATATGCTAGACATTATCCTTCTCAGTTCAAATTCACATCTCTGGTTAAGATATCTTTATACATAATATCCTATATAATAAAAGCCTCATATGCTAAGTGTCCGACCATTCATTCGACCGTTTGACCAGTAACTATGATGTGCACTGACCACCAGGGGGCAGACGTGTGACTGGTAGGTTAGCTTGCTGCTGGGGTCCAGCCGATTGGGACTGGGCAAGATGGGCTGGACACGCCCTGGAGCCCTCCTGCGGTCCCTCCCCGGCCCTGATTATGCACCAGTGGGGTCCCTCAGCCTGGCCTGCACCCTCTCACAATCCAGGACCCCTAGGGGGATGTCGGAATGTTGGTTTCGGCCTGATCCTGCAGTGCCGGGGTCTGACCCCAGCGGGTCCAGGGGTCCCCAAAGGTGTGGACGGAGTCGGCGAAGAAGGAATGACACGGAGACAGCGTTCAGTTGATCAGCAGCCTAGCCAGGATCTCCAGCCAACTTCTGGTCTGGATCTCCAGCGAAGTTCTGCTTAGGATCTCCAGCCAGGTTCTGTCTAGGTTCTCCAGCCAGGTTCAGTAGCCATGTTCCCTCGCTAGGTTCTCCAGCCAGGTTCTGTCCAGGTTCTCCAGCCAGGTTCAGTCACCAGGTTCTAGTCAGGTTCTCTTGCCAATTTCTGTAGTCAGGTTCAGTCCAGGATCTTTTGCCATGTTCTCTTGCTAGGTTCTGTCTCTAGGTTCTGAGGCCAGTTTCTCTCCAGGATCTTTTGCCATGTTCTCTCCAGCGAAGTTCTTCTGTCTCTAGAGACCGTTCTGTGTAGGTTCTGTGCCAATTTCTGTCTCTCCCCGTCCTGTCTTCTTAGTTCTGTCTGCTGCTGTCTTGTTACATCTGTATTTATACCAGTTGATTCAATCCTATCAATCTCTATTACAAAGGTTAGGGCGTTTCTTATCTCCATTCCAGGGAGTAAAGATTATGTAGCTTAAGCATGATTGTTCGTATTTAAAGTGATTAATTACCCGCCTGGCACTTAGTTGAGGGGGTTAATTCCCTCCCTAACTTCAGGGGAAAATCCCTACCTGGGGAAACAATCTTTCTCAGAGAGGAGACCTTGGTTAAAACACATAGTGCCAAGAAGGTGAGCAAACATTTTAAGAACAGTATGCCATATATGCCAGGTCCTTTGAAACAGCAAGGATGGACCGGCTCCCGGCACTGCAGGCCAAGATGAAGGACCCCACCAGTGCACGAATCTGTGCACTGGGCTCTAGTGTTATATAATACATGTGCAAGCATGAATGATGACTCAAATTCTTTCATTCTTTCTACAATGATTAGCTAGTCTCCTTCTATATAATACTCTATATAATCAACTATTTGGTTACTCTAAAATATAAATCATACAAGAAAATTAGAATAAGTGCTTGATTCTTTCCCTTTATGCATCAAATTTAAGAGTCATAAGTTGATGTTCAGAAGCATTAAGTGCTCAGTAAATAGGAACCAACATAGTTTTCATGCTTTTGCCTTTGTTACAACTTGGATATCTTACAATGATGTTAAAAAAGTCTCAGAATCTCACTTTCTTTAACACAAACTCATAGTTGGGGCTGACAGCCCAAAGAACGTTACCTCATTCTCTGATGAGCTTGCAGAGAGGAGCACCTCTTGGGCATCAAAGAACTCAGAGACAGATTCTGACATGGAGAGGCGGCTCTCGTTTGCTACTTGCTGTGACAGAGGGAGACTGACATGGATTTGCTCGCCAGGCTACAGAAGAGAGAAGCATATGGTGCAATCATTATTGGTACAAAGAATAGCTATTTGTTCAAATTAGACCATGATGTGCTACCCAGATTTCTAGAGAATTTCACACCATATGTTAAAAGAGTGATGACCACAAGTAATTTTCACTTGCAACTCAGAAATGACTGCATAAATGTTCTTCCAATATGTCTAAAGAATCTAAAAGGCATAGTTGAAAGGTGCTGATACCATGACTTGATTTCAAATTTATGCCTAATATTAAGTGGAATTTAACAAACTGGGTCCCTATCAATACCCCAAACTGACTATAGTAATGAGTTCATTCTCATATACTTATGTCTTTCATTACTAGCTTTAGTCCAACTAGGATACTAAACCTCAAAAAGTATTTGAAGAAACACTATAAATATTCTAAGAAAACAATCTACAAGACTAATTTTTAAAACAGAATATACAAAAGTCATTTTGCAAGGAAACATGACTAGACTATTAAACCTTATTTCAAACTGTATTTTTCATTCCGTCAGTGATAAATATAATTCTCAATGAAGATATTTAAGTTTCCATTAAAATATGTGTAAGAGAACTGTAATATATACATTCTACATATGTACATTCTAGTAAACATTTTAGGTTTAAAAAGATTCAAACTGAGACTGCTAACCAATGTTTAAATGATAGAGTTTTAGAAATACTTCTAGATTATTTCTGGGCAGCTGAGTGAGCATTAGTGTCATCAGAGATCATGGGTACCAGGCAGGTGGGCAACTTCAGAGAAGCTGCGTTGAGATGACATTTCTCAAGGAGTTAGATGGGAGAACTGCTGCACTTGTAGATTTCTAGTAAACATATTTTTGGCACAAATATGACCTTCATATTAGGTAAATCTCTCACCTTGTTGTATGTAGGACTATATCTAAAGGTCTAATATCACTGCTGCAAAGTGTTAATTCTCATGCGATAAAACAATAATTTTAAAAAGTGTTAAAAAATAAGTACACACTTAAGTTTAGCCCAAATACTGAATGTTCTCCTACCTCTTACCATTTCTTCAAAAATTCTTCTGAAAAAATGGAATAAGGGCACCTACCTCAGAGGGTTATTGGGAGTGTCAAATGAGATAACACATGTAAAGGGGTTAGCACAACGCCCAGCACATAATAAGCATTCACTCAACACACATTAGCTATTAAGTATCAGCAGCAGCAGCAATAGCAGCACCATTCGAATTATCTTAGAAAGGTCAGACGACTACTAAGATAGGACTTTAAAAATAAACCTTAAGAAAATATTCATTTAGCAATTTCTCAGCTAAACATTAAAAAAAAACAAACATTGCATGAGCCATTTCATAATATGAACATTTCAAATGAAGACTGAGACAGATACAGAAAATTCACCAGATGGAGTAGACATAAACTAAATATTCGGTGGCATCCGGTGAACGTAGGAATAGATAAAAATAGACCCTGATCACCAAGAATGTCAAGCTCATGTACACCCTTTCCCTCCAAAGAATACTGAACTGCCAGCAACACAAATATTTATGCAGGGAATGATGTTAATAGTGAAAGAACTGTATAAAAATAAACAAAATATGCAGTAGATTTAGATGCTATAAAATAAGTACTCCACATCTATTAAAATTGAGCCTTACCTCATCAGGGCTAGGAATAATATTTACACTGACAACCTGATCACAAATAATAGATTCTGAGTGTATTCTGCTCAACCGACTCCTTAGTTCAGCATTCTGGTTGAGTGCCTTAAAACAACAAAAACCGCACATGTAATTTCAAGTTAATAAGCAAGCATAATACAGAACAAGCACACAGGTACATTTCAGACAACAAAGACGATGATGTCCTTAGCTGTAACTTTTGGAGTCATCATAAGCCTGATCCTACTGGTAAAAAGGAAACAAATGGCTCAGAATTAAGAGATTCATTTTGTGTCATATAAGACTACTACTCAGTAGGTTAGAGGGTTGAAAGAGGTCATGGATTTCATAAAAATGATTCATGGAATTTTCTCTCCCTTAGGTCAGGCCCGTTACACCCAAGCCCATCTACCACCACATATATATTACATTTTAGACCTGGGGATTAAAGCTATTAATTCTTTCAAATTTTTTTGTTCTAGTCTCTAAAGTTTGAAAGCCAGATTGTTACCGTAAAAATTATTTGGAAATGAAATGAACAATGAATTGGCTTTATAGTTTAGAGAATTATTTTTCAGTTTGGTGAAAGAAAATAGCTGTATTTTCATTTTCCAGGAGCACGTAATTAGTACATATGACAATGCAGCAGAACCAAAAGGTGCCTTCACTGAACAGCAGAGACACGGACAAGCGTAATGAAGAACAGAACACAGAGAGGAAACTAACTGCACGTTATCTGCATCACGTTGCTTTCAGCACCAGTAAAACACGGCCTAGAGAGCAGCTCCACACAGCACGGCTGCCTACAGGAGCCCGTGGACAAAGGTGCATGCATCCGATCGATGCAGGGGAGCATCCTCCATATACACGAGAGATGTAGCTAGCCAGAGTCACATCGAGTTTCCAGGACAAGGCCCAGTGAACACAACAAACCAATATACAAATGTCATATAATCATAAGACGGTGCCTATTAAAACACCCAGGATAAAGTATAGTGGCTAATGTCACATCTGCGTGGTGCAGTGCATAGTCCTTGAGCATGGAGCACAGAATGGTCTCTGTTCTCTCCCTTCAATCCAGCTTCTGTTTATTGAGAAGAAATTTGTTCACTCACAGCTTTTGGCTTTTGTATAAAGTCTTTAGAACTGGCCAGTAAAATACAACACATTTGGTTTGGTGGACAGTCAAGTATTGATGGATTAAAGATGGATATAGTCATTACATTTGCAGGTAGGAGGAAATATGTGTCCAGTTTTAATAAATAAACCACATGCTCCAAGGGAAGAATTCTAATGTCTACATTCTGCAAAGGTGCTCAGGATCATTTTTCTTTTAAAAAAATGTTTTTATTAATTTCAGAGAGGAAGGGAGAAGAGAGAGATAAAAACATCAATGATGAGAGAGAATCATTGATTGGCTGCCTCCTGCATGCCCCCAACTGGGGATTGAACCCGCAACCCAGACATGTGCCCTTGACTGGAATCGAATCTGGGACCTTTCAGTCCACAGGCCCACGTTCTATCCACTGAGCCAAACCAGCTAGGGCAGGGTCATTTTTCTTGGAACAAAATCTCACTTAGCATTTAAAGAGAAAATACTGCATTATTCCTATCCACTGCCACTACTACACACATGCTTATTTGTTCTTTCATTAGTACTCTGTTCAAAGTATATATTGAAAGTTGTCTTAATTACTGAAATAATTGGAACCAGATGTATTTTGCTGTTTTGGACGTTGAAGGCCTTGTGGTAGGTTGTTTGATGGTTTTATTTGCAGAATCACAGTCTTGATTTCAGGGTTTCATACAAACCTCAACTAATAGTTCCTCCAAAGTGACTGTACTTTCTGTTACCAGTGGAACAGAGTTCATGAAACAACCCCACAAAAACTCAAGGGCAAGGTTAAGTAATGGTTTTCCTTAGGGTGGGAGTTTTAAACACAGGTCTGCCATTTATAAGAAACATTTTGTAGAATTGTTTGCTCTGGATATTTAAAAAAGTGAAATTCTCATTTAAGCTCTCATCTTGTCCAATATTCACTGAATGTGATTCTGCCTACAGATACGCATGAAGGCACACAAGATAACCTCTAGCCATTAATACCCATAAGGAATGAGCTAATATTTTTAAAGGAATATTTTATTAATAATATATATGCAGTGGTAGAAAAAAGTTTTACACAGCACAAAAATGCATGTACTGTTCCAAATAAATATACTGTCCCAACTCTGACAACCCCAGTGGCAGAAAGTGCGAGCATACAACTGAGCATGCAACAGCCCACTTCTGTGCATCTTCCCCGGAAGCTCCTCCTTTTGCCTCGATTGTATGGACTGTTTTTTTTTTTAATTATTATTATTATGTTTTTATTGCTTAAAGTATTACAAAGAGTATTACATATGTCTCCTCCCCCCCCCCCCCCCCCACTTGACATTCCCCCGGCCTCCCCTAAGGACTGTTTCTGATGTTTGCTACAACTAATGAGCTTTGTGGTGTAGAGCTGTCAGGCAGTGCTCAGGACCATATTTATTATTTCCTTCCCTAAAACTCAACTATTTTCTCTGCAATTATATCTTGGAGGCCTTGGGAACATTGAGGAATACAGGTATGTTCAGTGAAATGATGCTGTTAGTGATAATTAATATGGAAGATGCCAGGTTATGGAAGATGCCAGGTTATGGCAGAAACAATGTATGGAATGCACCCAAGGAGCCTGGACGAAGCAAGGAAAAAGGAGGCAGATCCCCAGCCACTCCCATCAGCCAACGAGCAAGAAAAGCTATGGGGACTCGTCAGTAGTAACATTGGTCTACTAGCGGCATGTAGGCCTAACAGGGAGGCTCAGGAACTCTGCCTAGATTCTTCACTGGGCAGGTTCTGTACTTATTCTCACTACTTTGCCTTTGTTAATGAACTTGGACTTCACTAAAACTCTCCACATGGTATGTGCATTTCCCCAACATCTCATACACACTCAAGTCTAGTATATCCAAGAAATACACAACTCCTTCCCAAGCTATAAAAGAAGTTATCACCTTGAAGATGTGAGCCAGAGTCAACTGCCCCAATCTCCATCTCTCTGGCTATGAACTACCATTCATCCACCCAACCAAGTAATGGGTGAGAATTTGCCATAGGCTGGGTGAGAATTTGGCATACATACTCTTTACTGAGTGGAATTGTGGGTTCTGGGAAGGCCTGATGGCTGGAGAAGGATATAAAACAGAGGGCAAGATGGAATAATCAGAGACTTAAACTCTTTGGGTCAAAGCAAAACTGGTTCAAAACGAATGAGAAAATGAGAGTGGAAACTGTCCCAGTTAGAGCTACCAAGAATCAAATTCTGGATATCTCTTTAAAATAACCTTGTTTTTTCAATGAAAAAATACATATACTTGGAAAATGTAGTATATTTATAGTATAGTTTATACTATGCTATATTTTGAAAATGCAAAAAGTAGCAATCTATTTTTAAAAACTCATACCTTAATACTCAATCAACCAACCATTGACAGCTTGGTATATTTTTTCCTATGTATTTTTTAGTTTATGCAATGGTGCATACTTCACGTTATACATGCCACTTATTCTCTGCATATAAACATTTATTTTATGGTGCAAAATATTCATAAACATGATTTTAATAGTTGCATAATA
The DNA here is from genome assembly GCF_964212035.1 of Myotis nattereri. Taxonomy (NCBI): domain Eukaryota; kingdom Metazoa; phylum Chordata; class Mammalia; order Chiroptera; family Vespertilionidae; genus Myotis; species Myotis nattereri. The sequence continues at coordinate 40,761,526 of NC_138082.1, forward strand.
AGTGATTATTTCCTATTATTGGCACTTAGGCTGTTACTGAATTTTACTAGACTAAATAAAGCTGCCATGAATGGTCAAGAGCATAATGATTTCTGCATTCAGTTTTACCTCTTAGACTACAGATATCAGCCATGGACCAAAGGGTTAAGGCCTTAGTTAATATTGCCAACTATGTTGATAATTATATTAATTTGAAGCTACTGTATAGCTAAACAAACAAAAAGATTTAAAAGATTCCATGAAGAATATCGTTGAACAGAAAAAATTTAGCCAAGTCTCAGGAAACTCTTGAATTCAGAAACAAACAAATATATATGGAACTTTTATCTCAACATTTAATATTTATTTGGGATATGTGAATGCTATAGATAGAAAGGATGGTAAATTCTATGATTGGAATTTTAATTATGCTACTCAGTGCCTTAAGCCAAATTTTTTTTAAATTTTTTTAATTGATTTCGGAGAGTAAGGGAGAGAGGGAGAGATAGAAACATCAATGATGAGAGAGAATCATTGACCGGCTGCCTTCTGCACATGCCCCACGAGGGATCCAGCCCACAACCTGGGCATGTGCCCTGACCAGGAATTGAACCGTTGACCTCCTGGTTCATAGGTCAACGTTCAACTACTGAGCCACCGAGGCCGGGCAATGCTTAAGCCAAATTTTTGCTTACATTTCCATACACACCACAGTTCATTAATTCTAAGATGCACATTTCCCCCCACATTTAACACCTCTGAAGCACCGAGTCACTTTAACTGACAGCAGTTTTTGTTTCTTAGTAGTGCACAAAATGATGGTCCATCTAACAGTTGGTGGCATTTTGGTTTAATGAAGTACAGTAATTCTAGATGGAATAGAAGGATCATATTCTGATGCTCACATTTGTATAGGCACAACACCCATTGCATTTAGCATAAGCTGTGCACAAATTCTGGGTCCAGAAATCACATTAATAACAGTAATAAAGTATAATGTATTAAAGACAGACTCAAGTTAAGTTGAATCTTTTATTATTATAGTAATCTGGAGTGCTGAGGTTACCTTAGTCTTATTGATACGACTTCAATTTGGTTTCCAGGATTTTACATTCATTGAAACACAAAACTACAGCTGTTGTGAAATAAAGTCATTTATAAAGGGCTAGATGTCACATATAATGGTCTGTCCTACAGGTTTGAATCCAGCATCTGTACTGTCTCTCAGGTGTGAAAGTTACTTTTAAAGTTTCATGGCGGTAAAACAACAGAATTATGTATGCCTTTGTGTACACACAGATCAGGGGAGAAACATCACTTTAGAAGAGGGATTCATTATACTATTGAGTCTTGCAAATTATTACATGCCCAAGGCAGGCAACAATTTAGGCTGAGCCTGTAGTGAAGAATGCTAATTTCATGTATATTATATACTTTGTGCCTTCTAAAAGGATGGAATTTGCCAAGTTGGTATATTTTAAAACTTTATTGAAAAACAGCATTTTAATCAGAAGATGCATATCAAATAGGACTTATGTCAAATAAAAAATATGCTTTAAAGATGTTAGACTAGTTTAAGAAGTTATTTAAATACAGTCTATCTACTTCTTCCCTGTGGGGAGATTTGACTTGCTAACGGGTCATAAAATAAATATCTGGGGATTTAACTGATGACATTTGAATGTGGATCAAAGATGTCTTTAGGCTATCTAAATTCACACTGCAATGTGAAGTTATATTAATATAGAAACATTCAGAACAACTGCCTCAATGTTCTAAAGTTATTTAACATCTGCTTCAATTTTAAGTGCTATATTAAAAGAGGGACAATAAAATTAGAGTTGGCCAACCAAATGATGGCTCTATCAGTTAATTGTTTCCCACCTTCAATGTCTCCTTATTTGCTTTCAGTCTATATGTTATTTGCTGCTAAATCAGATTCTGCTAACCATTTCCTTATTGACTTTATCAAAACTCTTTAACCTTGATATCAATGGTCATCGCTATCTAGATTCTTCAGCTGCCTCCCTGGGTTTCCATCTAAGGATCCTCTTTTTTTTTTTTTTTTTTCTTTCCAGCCTGTCCTCTATTTATGTTCTCTGCTGCAGCACCATTGCTGCAGCACTGAAAACACAATTTATCAACATCTATAACTTCAGTGACATACTGGAGTATCTATTTTTCTCTCCAGCCCAGACCTCTCCCCTGAGCTCAAGATCTACATACCTAATTACTTGTTAGATTTCCCACAGTCACATCAGTCTCCACAAAAACCACTCATTATTTACCCTTGCCAAATCAGTTCCTCTTGTAGTCCCTCTCTTGGGGAAAGAACTATCATCTATGCAAGTAAACAACCTAAAAATTAGTTTTGACTCTATCTCCTTGTCCCTTTCTAATAATATTCAGTTGATCTCTGATCCATGCTGATTCTTCCCTCTCAGTGTTTTTGAAATTAATCCCTTCCTTCTACACACCCTGTCACCTCCCTAGTTCAGGCCTGCACTATCTTAAACATCTTAGAGTCTGCCCAACTGATTTTGCCTTAATTTTATCTATCTTCCGTACTGTACCAATAATCTTTCTAATATGCAAAAACATGTAGCAATATTTCCAATTTCTGAAATTCTTATTTCACTCATTAGTTAAAATTAAGGCCTCCCTAACACTGACAAGATAAATCTCAATTCCTTTGTGTGGTCCTTAATGAACTGATCCCTACCTGCTTAACTCCTCTTCCTAGACTAATGCTTCCTGTTCACTCATGTTTTTGCCATCCTCCAGATAGCTCTCCAGTGGTCTAACCATGGAGAATGATTCTTCAAAGAGTGAACTGACAGTAAACTTAAATGTTTAAGCCAAGGCTACAGTGAGTTTCAAAAGAAAGACCAGCCTCAGAGGTGATGGGAATAGGATTGGTTCAATGGGAAGGTAGAGATTGACACTAGAGTGTGAACATAGCCAAAATGCTGTGATAATACATAATTAGAAGAACTGAATTGTTGTGAATAGGGTATAACTAACCATCTTTATAGTACCAAATTATTTTTTACATCTTTTGAGGATAAAATTGAGCATTTTGGTTAAAAAAATATAAGAACAACAAAAATCTATTGAGGCTCTAGGTCTAGATGTAAGTAAATATGTTTTGATGAGGGAAGGAAATATTTAACCCAAAGGATGCAAAGTTGATATAATTTTGCTGTATTTTACTTTTGACATGTTAACATCAGGTCCTTCCCTGTGAGCTTCTGCTATATATTCAGGCCTAATTCAAGGCTCAGTTCCTTCTGAGCTGTGACTCTGCTCACAGCTCAGAGCTCCTCCATTCCTCTGAATAACCAAAGCCCTGGGAATCTGCACCATCCACGTTCCAATGTGAATGGACTACAGCATGGTCTGCTTAACTGTTTCCTGATAAACACTGTTCATCTCATGAGTCAGATCATGAGCTTCCTGGGAACATGGCCAGGGCTACTTCGATGTTGCTATTCCACACCTTGCATCGTGTTTCATATATGGTCAGTTGAGTGAAATGAATAAAAGAATAAACAACTGAGTAACTTTAAAAATTTCTCTTTCTCATCATTTCTAATCTCACTGGATACCCCAACCCAGACCTCTATTTGCCATTCTCTGTCTTACCAACAAGTAAATAAAAGCAAGCAAGCAAGCAAAAATCAAACACATTTTCTTGTTTTCTTATTACTAAGCCTCCACAAACAGATACATCTTAAGGAAACATTGCAGCATGTAGGGGCAAGAGTGCATTTTACGTTTATAAGACGACATTTACATGTTTACTTCACCATTATTTTGATCTTCTGATTCATGATACTTTTAGAATCATTATTTAGAAGGTCAATTAACATGGACTCATAGCATGTATTTGTAACAAATACATGCCATGAGAGTTGTCCAGGGAAAACCATTAATGTGCTTATGAGCAAAACCCTCTGCAGACTGGCACATAGTTGCTGCTTTTGATGCTCATGCTCCCAAGTCCCTAGTTTTGCACTGGAAGCAGGATATGCACCTTAACTGGCAGTGTTTCACCTTAACTGAACACAGAAAACATGGTCCAGATAACAGCACTCAATAACATGAAACTTCACATTGAAAAGAAACTGACAGTTCAGGTACATAAAACATAGCGAGATGGTTTCAGTCTAATTCTTAGGGCCTGAGGGAAAGTGTTCAAGCAGGAGCTGACCCACATGGAAAACCACTTACCCAGGATTTGCTTGCTCCTTCACTCTGATCCAAGGCACCAGGAAGTGAACAATATTTTATATAAACACTGAGTTCTCACGCAAAATCACATAACAGCATTGAATTCTCGTAATTTTTAAAAGTGCATTTATAAACTAAAGAAAATATTAATTTCAGAGCAAGTACTCAGTGTAAAAAAAGCAGAAGTATAGCATTAAAGGCTTTTAATCAGAAATTTCAACTTTGAAATACATGGGATTGAATTAATATTCATAAGATAAATTTAATATATATTGAATACTACATAATAAATAGGTATTGAGTAATATCTACTATATAATATATATATTGAAATATGAAAGTATAACTTCAGAGAACATAACTTAAATAGGAAGAAAACCCTAAGAGTACAAATCAGGAAAAAAGAGGTATAACAGTAATCAGTAATTTTCAACAGATTGAAATGTATTTTAAGTGGAAAAAATATTAAGTATGGAATACCTAGTAGATTTAAAAAATATGTATATTTTTATTGATTTCAGAAAGGAAAGGGAGAGAAAGACAGAAACATCAATGATGAGAGAATCATTGATCAGCTGCCTCCTGCATGCCCCCTATTAGGGATCAAGTCCACAACCCAGGCATGTGAATCAAACCCAGGACTGTTCAGTCCCCAGGCCAAAGCTCTGTACATTGAGACAAACTGGCTAGGGCCCTAGTAGATTTTGTTCTAACATTGGATTGAATATATTCCTGACCATATTTTAGGCGTGTAAACCATGTATATAAATGCATGATTCTTTTTCTTTAAACCAGAGACTGCCTTATACATAACCATGAAGAGGCATTAAAAGTATTCAATCAGCCAAAATCATTATATATTTGCAAGTAAGTTTGGTTGATTTCACTCTTACCTTGACATTTTATGGAAAAAAAGTAATAATATTTAATACTGATACTCAATGTCTGAGGAGACTTACAGTCTCATGACTGCCTCCACCCCCATTTGTGCCATACAGGGATTGGAATATGTTATGAGCTTGAAACACACATTCTCGTTTACCTGAGACAGTGACTGTCGGAGTCGTGCCATCTGTGTGCTGTGGCCTTTATTGTGATCCTGCTCAGAAACCATCTGCTTAAGCTTCTCCTTCTCTATAGCTATGCTATTAAATGCAGACTTCAAAAGGGAATGAACTGGGTGGGGAGAAAAGCGAAAAACAGAGATCAAATCGGTCCAGAAAGAATGTCCAAAATTATAAACTTTTTTTGCATTTTAACTCGTGCATAGATGTTTTCTGGAAAGGTTATATTACAGCCTAATTAAAAGTCAGCTTTAATACTGAATCTATCATAATACTTATACAAAAAACAAATATGGTAATGGTAATTATTCAGGATGAATAGCATTTCATACCAGATAAGCCAACAAAGACTTGGGAGCAGCATACCAATTCTAATATCAATATTTATACATTAATTCACAATTCCTAGAAGGAAAAGGGAACAAGTTTTACTGTGCCATAATTGATGAGAGCATCTGAGCAGTTCTGTGTACCATGAAGACACATGCACATTATTTAGAACTATCCAAAAATTATTTCCCAAAAGTGTACATCCCAAAGAGAGCATTTTATAAGTCCTGCCTGTAAGGACAGAAAAAAAGGCTTTCTTTTTCTTTGCTGTAGCCTTCTACAGTTTATGAGAAGCACCTGGCAATTAAACCCTAAGAGTGTTAGCTCCTCTGATTCAAAGAGCTCCTCTACTCAAACTGTGAGACAAGATAAGCTACTCTCAAGGCTACATTCTTGCATACCCCTCCTCCCTGCTGTTTTTACAACTCAGGGATAATTCGCACCAAGGGGTCTCTAGTTAGTAAAAAGTTCCCTTCCCCCATCCTCTTCAAACACGCCTCTTTTGAAGTTTTAATAACTTTTATTCTAAACATGTTTTACAGGCTTAGGAAAAATACTGATAAGACACCTCCCTAGGACACCTGCCTGGACTGTCTCCTGAAAAACAAACCAACAATAATTTTTTCAAGACAACCTCCCTGATATCTACTCAACTTCAGCCCAAAATTCCCCTCCCTTCCTTGTTGCTTAGCTACAGCCTCTGCTTAGAAGAGCAGGCTGCCATTTACTTCTTGCCCTGTATTGATTAGCAATACTTGGTCTTTTCCCTTGAGGGAAAGTAAAATAAACTTCCTCTCTACATCTCTTCTTTTCATTGTGAATTCCTTCACACCCCGAATCACCAGCCATACCTTATCACTGCCAACAAAAAAACAGGCAGCTGATCTAGAAAGTGCTTACTAGTTCTCTTTGAGTTAGGAACTGATTTGGTCTTAAGAACAGTACCTGCAATCCTTTCTTAGCCAGGAATATCTTGATGTTAGAAGTATTTTGATTTAAAAGTAACAATAAAAACTCTAGTTCCCTTCCCAACTCCTGCATACCTAACAACATACATTGGTGTAATCTGCAGCAGTCTTTAATTTTAAATTACAAAAGGTTGAATTTACAACTCTCATCGTTACCATAACAGAATTGCTATAATATTCAAGATCTACTAAAAAGAGGAATTTCCTTATTTGAGAAAGGTTATTTTTTAGAAGTGGAAAATTTTAGCATAAAGACTGGCCCATATTAAAGAGGAAAAATGGTGGGATAACAAGGGACTCACAACCTAATGATTTATTGCTACATTCTCTCCATCATCAATTTAAAGGTAATAACTTGATAGCTGGAACACATCAATCCCACTGGCAGCTGTAAAAGCAGACTCAGTCATTTCAAAATCCATAATTCTTTCTAAAGGGTTCACTCAACAGTCATAGAGAAGCCCTTTCTTTTTCCTAGCACAGTTGAAAAGAAAATACGTTGTTTCAAAAGGCTTTAAAATTCTGTTGAAACTTGGATTTCCTGAAAGCCTCAGGATTGCAACTATATTCACAAAGCTTTCCTGGGACTACCTTCAAATGTACTCATCTCCCTTAAGCAGCTACTCACATTGTCTCGTTCTACCTACTCCTACACTCCCTCTCCCAATACGAGTAAAAGTTACTGGCTCTACTGACTGTAATCAATGCTATTTTATAAGCAAAATAATATTACTCTAGACTAGTGACATAATTAGCATCCAGCTAAAAAATGTAATAAAGATGTACTAGGAGTAAAAGAGCAGGTGAAAGAGGGTTGGCATTCCAACAGAGAAACCTATAGAGGAAAAGGGGGGAAGATGTTTTAGCTTTGTTGTTGTAGGATAATAGAATTAAAGAAATATCTGATGGTATATCTGTGCTGATGGTTCGAGAATACAAATTTTTGTTGACTTCAACATTCCCAGCTGGGCTGGCCTGGCTCAGTGGTTGAGCATCAACCTATGAACCAAGCAATTCCCAGTCAGGGCACATGCCTGGGCTGCGGGCTCCATCCCCATCGTGGGGCAAGCAGGAAGCAGCCGATTCATGTCTCTCTTTCATCAATGTTTCTATCTCTCCTATCTCCCTCTCCCTTCCTCTCTGAAATCAATAAAAATATAGTTAAAACAAAAGCATTCCGAGAGGTGCCCTCCATGTGCTCCCTCTGGTTTCCTGCACCACCTGACTCTTGAGTATTGGCTGAGATGCTCCATTTAACACACACTTTCAAGAATAATTTATAACCTGGCCTGTCCAGGATAACTCTTTTTGTCTTTCTTCCTTCCTCGCTGCCCCACCACCAATGACACTTTCTTTACTCAGTCAAAACAGTAAACCTATGATTTGTGTTGTCCCAAGATGTAGGCGTCGTATCCTACTGCATTCTGTATATAGAATTCCAACCAGTACATAAACCATTTCATCTTTCCCCATGACCACCTAGACAAGGATAAAGGAGTAAATGGCAATCTCTCGTCAAAGAAGAGTACTTCTTGAAAGGGCACGTTAGAGTTGGTGTTACCTTTCTGTGCAATTAGACAGAATTCTTCTTGAAGTTTTGTATAATCTGTTGAACTTTCCAGAGGGTCAGTGAGGTGGCTAGGGGGAGTCTGAAATTCAATGTCTGCACAAAGGTTGGGGTTGGAGGAGTGCAAGCGAACCGGTGACATGGTGGCACTGAAAGGAACCTGAAAGGGGAAGATACGAATCATTAATGAGCAACAGTGCACTGTGCATTCTCACACACAGAAAAGATCTCTTCCCGTCTTCCGAATAACAGATTCCTCTCTGGTGACACACACGGAGACACCCGGTACTCATTTACTTTGCAGGTGGTGGGGGTGGGAGGAAGTCTCATTTCCCATAGTGGATTTAGGACTGCGACTGACTCACTGGCTTTTCACTGGTACAGGGTGAGGTGACTTCAGAATGACAGCAAGAAAAGGCACAATTCCAGATAAGTTTCAGCTCTGAACCCACAGCTGTATCTAAAAAACCAATGGCAGAAAACGCCAAACTGTGACGTGGCTGTCCTTGTCTTACAAGGTCTGGGTACTCGTGGCAGAGGACTTTTTATGCTCACTGCTTTCTGAGCTCACCCACCAGGTAAAAATTCAAGAGGTGCATATACAGGAAAATTTACTTGTCCCACAGCCATTAGATAAAACATAAATAAGTTTAGTAGTAAATATAATGGCTTAGAGAGACTCACAATTAAGTTTGAAATTGATTTATCAAAATGTTTGCAAATGACATATATATTGCATAATTTACTGTAGTTTACCTTTGTATCTTAACACAATGCTGTTACATGTATGAGCATGGCTTATTAACTGGCCAATATGGAAAAGCATTAAGTAAAAAAAGTCATATTACTATAGATTTTTCCAAATGGCTAGAGATACCTCCCTGTCCAGGCTGGATCTGGACTAGATTTGTGATGGGTGAAGGCAAAGCACCTTGCCCTCTCCTTCTAGAACATTCTACCTGACCATTACAAATGCTGTCAGCCAAACATTCTTGGAAAAATACCAATTCCTCTTGTAAATAAGACTAGTAACCTCCCCTAGCTCTTATTGCACAGATGTTCATTCAATTATCTTTAAGAACCAGACTCTTAGACTCCTTTGCAAGCTGAATTTTATATAAATGATAGCATTACTCATATCCTCTATCTAACGGAAAATATGCTGTGGGAGGAAGAAACCAATATCTTGTCTGGTGTTTATGTATCTCAGAACCTTGTCCTTTCCCCCCATTTTTTAATATTTGCTTTAAACTTCCTGACAGAAAAAAAGAGAGAATGAACATAAACGAGTGCACGTGCATGGCGGATACAGAGGCCAGACAAAGGAGTTGGAGAGAACCAAAAAATCTGATCAAGCTGTAGTTTGTGGACCTAGGGTAAGGGCAGTTGAGACTGGACAGAGGGTCCTCTGGATGTAACTTTGCCTTGGTAGGAAGTTATATATCTCAAAAGATACCAAGGCTTCCTGGGGAAGGAAGTGAGCATGAAGCTTTCCCCCTAAATTCAGCTACCCTAACCATGTGAACGCATTATCTGAATCATTTGGTATCTGGGTTTATCAAAGTAACTATCTCGTCCTCCATGGGGACCTTGGCTGCACTGGGCTGGGAGATGTGCAAAGTTCCTTCATCTCAACAAGCTCAGTTTCTGACTGGCCACAGAAGAGACGCACACACGCACGGGCATACACACCATGGCAGAGAAGCTATTTGAAAAAATGGAGTCCTTAGGCTTCATACTTTGCTGGAATCCTGTCCAGGTCACTTGTGAGAACAATAACTGAAGTCTTTGGGGATGCTTATAAAGGAATGGGGTTTATATGGATGAGTATTTAAAGATAAAGGAAATTTTTGACCTTCACTGTAGTGATGCTAAATCTAGAAAGAGCAGTCAGTCCATAGCCCTCTAGGAGGGACAAAGAAAAACCATGGGAAGGGTAGTGGAGATCAGGAGGTCCTAGGGAGAGGCTGTATCTTGAGGAAATGGGTAAGTCACAAAGTTCCAGATTTAAGGATATGGTTTCCCAATACAAAGAACTAGAAGAGCACTGAGAAACAGGAATGTGGGCGTTTGGTGATGGGGAATGTAATGCGTTGATGATCAAGGAAAGGGGTTTTAGCTACACTCGGTGTCCTCAATACTCCAAGGACTGGCCTGGCATTGAAGAGGGGTGTCATCCCTGGCATTGGAGAGAGGTGGGTAGGGGGGTGGCTGTGAGAGCTGGTGAGAGGCTTCAGTGGGAGACAGGGTACAGTGGAGGCCCAGGGAGCACAGTAAGGACCCAGCTTGTCCCTGAGATCACAGCCTCTCTACTAAAATTTGGAATCAGATTCTCAGAAGAAAAACATAAACTACAAATTTATATTTTGAACATAGTGGAAGTTTAAAATGGCAATTAAACCAGTCAAAGTGGGTTTGTATATAACTCCCAGGGAAAGACATCTGGAATGCTGCATTCCAACTGCATTCAGGCCCCTGGGGTAATGAAAACTAATTTTTATATGTTTCCTACTGAAAATGTTTATATTGATATTTCTTTGTTGTTGTTAAAAGAAGTACATGGAATGAGCCATCTGATAGAATTCATGAAACGAAGTTGAGAATACAAAGTGGAATGTATTAATCTAACTCTAACTGAGTATCTCTTCCGTCTGGGGACTTAGTATTTTACTCATCCATCTAGTTATTATGGGATTACAAAGTTCAAGTGGCAACTAGGTTCTCCGTCAGTGATGGCTGGAATGGGAGCTGTCTGCAGCTCTCAATGTTTGTACCCAGAACCCTCAGCACTGAATGTGGCCTCTGCAGCCTGCTCAGGAAAGAAATATAGGGCTTTCCTTGAAATCCTGAGACAGGGAGGAAGCCTGATCCTGGAATGTTCTGGTACCAATGACCACAGCTTGGAATGGAGATGTTAGGAGATGCTTTTAACACATGTCCGTGAAGAAATTAAAAGACAAATGGGTTGACAGGGAGCTACTGGCACTGAAATTTAGCAATGACGAATATGTATGAGTAAGAGAAAACACAACAGCAGGTCTAAGTGCAGATGACTCAGAGCCAGTAGAAAGGTCTGCTGCTGTCATTCTGCGTTGTGTGTACAGGGACCCCATGGGGAGTGCTGACTGCCTGGGACGCTCAGAGTCCATCCATGCAGAGGGGCCAGTGTTTCTCCTTTTCCACCCCTATTCTGTTGGGTCTGGCTGATGTTGCAAGTGGACCATTTGGGCATTAGTGCTAGGGAACAAGAATAAATCTCTGAAACATCTTCTTGGGTGCACTTTTCATTGGCAGCCAATCTTAGCTGCCCCAGACATCCAAGTGGGCAAGAAAAACGAGTGACCAGTAGTCATTTGGAAGAATTATAAGGAAAAGTACTGGCAGGTTAGGATGGGCTCAAAATAGGTGGGATAACTTTAGTGTTGGGAAGAGGAAAGAGAGCCACTGGAATAAAAGAAATAGGGTGAGTCACCAGTGTCAGGTCACTGAGTTATGGGTGAGGGGCCAAGGGGGCCCGCTGAGGGTCCTGCTAGATGTTGCTATGCTCGGGTGTGCATGAAGTTATAAATTTCAGAGGGTCTAGAATAACTCCCCAAGCTATTCCTGAATTCATTGCTAAATATTGCCAGTAACTTTTCTCATTAGATGCATCTAGGTTATTCTTAACTTCTATGGTCACGGCTACCCTGAGAGGTATGCATGAATACTTTTATCTTTTAAAAGCTTTTTCTCTTCTATTCTCAACTTTAAAAAAATATAAACCCATTCTATTCAAATAGGTTCTATTTCCAGCTTTATTATATTCACTGTATGTATCTGCCATTAAAAAATGAACACAGTGGAAACATTCACTTCCCTACATGCCATCTTAGAAGTACATTATTTAAGGAAACATTAGTATTTTCCATTCTATGCTGAGATTCTGTTCCCTAATAATCACCTGATTTCTTTATTTATAAATGAAATATTACATTTAAGAATTATTTAACAGATTATACATCTCTTTACCATGTAGGTGGCATGTACTTTATTCATCTGCATTTGAGTATATGCATAAGATATACATTAACATGAAACTGATTTCAATAATTTGTTTGTTCTAAAATTCAAAAAATGTGAGTTTAAGAGCCAGTCCCCTAATAAATTCCAAGTCACTGGTTCATTTCATAATCAAAGCAATTCTGTTTTCTTGAACAATCCAGCTACGTACCTCAATAAAATGCAAGTCAGTTGCCAATCATAGAGTAGAAAACCAATCTTTGCACCAGTACCCATTCTCCTATTAATACAACAAAAACCTTTCCATATTTATCAGAAATTCTAATCTTAAATTATACTCCACCACTAGCAAGAGTAAAACTGTTATTAACTTAAGACACTATCTAATACCCAAAAAAACTAACATACATATTGTTATGAGCTTGTACTCTATTTTAAAAAGTGGATAGGATGTCATGCTTTAAGCAAATATTATGATTTACTTTTATCCAGCAAAAGGTTCTTGTATTTGCAAGTTCTACTTTATGCTCCATATGGACAGTTGACTATTCTGCACACTTTTCCTTTTTAAATTTGTTATTTGCCTTATCTGCTTCAGTACTTCCTCTGTCCTCCTAATATCCTTCCATTTAAAAAAGAAAAGCCAAACCAACCTCTACATATGAATTAAACATCATCTAACTTTGTGGTTGTTCTGCTTTTATTATATTTTCTGATTTTCAGCTTATAAACAATTTTCCCTTGCTAAGCGTAACTCATGTAGCCATTTGGAGATGACATAAAAATTCACCTTTTCTTGCCCTCTCATGTCTATATTCTCACATCCTGTTCAAATAGTCACACTGCTACCAAAAAAAGCACAATTTATGTCTGTAGTAACATGACTTTTCTGAGAAAAACAGAACTCAGCGAAGGCTCCAATGTCAGTATGGCAAACAAACAAACAAACAATATTGTTTAAGGAAATCCCACACCACAAGTTTTGCAACCTTGCACTGAAATTATTTCTTACATGGACAGCAGAAATAGAGAACTGGATTGTGGAACAGTTTACCAACTCACACACCAATGTCCGTGTCCACTCCTGCCATGCAAAGGCACCCAGAGAGCATGCGAAAGCTATACCAACGCAGGAATGAGCCACGTTTGATGCTGCCACACGCAAGTGGCAACATCAGGACAGGGGAGGTGGCACACGCACACAGCTTCTCAATGTTATTAAATGTCCACTTGAGATTGAGATCCACTCACTGTTGTAGCCACGGCTGCTGCTAGCCTCTGCCGGCGCCAGGTTGAGCCGAACTGGCTCTTCACAGATGGCCCTTCCTGACAGTGAATGAGAGAAGAGGAGGGAGGAAAAAACACGGGGTGAGGCAGAGAGAGGGCAGGGTATGGGAGGACGGGAGATCATCAGACACGGGCGAGGGAGAGTTTTTAACTGAAGTCAACTTTTCCTAAATCTTAGCATTAAAAAGAGCTCTAAGGGGCATTCAGGCTGTGAGAAAAGTTCATCCTTCTCACCACAGAATAAACAAACACATAAGTCTATTAGCTAATATCGCCCCACCCCAGAAAGAGATGGAAAGGCATACACTGACAAATAGCTTGTGCTTTCAAGGTAAAAATACATTTGCACACTGTTTTATTCATGCAATGTCATGTTATATGAAGTCAAAGGCATTCACTAAATGGAAGCAAAAAAAAAAAAAGTTCAGGAAAAAGTAATTAAAAAAATAATGTGCAAAAATTAAAATGAACAGGTTCTCATGGGAGCTCTCTGTTGGCCAGGCAGAATGTTTTTGTTTCCTGATGGGAGGAAAAATTAAGGGGCGGGGATAGCAGAAATCTTCAACTCCCCATGTAAACCCTTCCTTTGAAGCTCTCTGAAATTCCACATTAGGGATGGCGTTGGGATTTTCAGGTTGAAGAATTTTCAAGCGGATCCCCATAGCATAAGAAAAAAAAATCTTCAGTTTTCTCAGTGTGTGGGGACAGTGCCTACAAAAATCAGCCATGAAAACCTGAAAGCGTAGGTTTCATTCAGTGATGTGCACCTGTGCATAAACTGGTGGAAGAATCCCTGAGCTTTCTTTCTTTCTCTCTTTCTCTTCTTGGGTGGGATTAAGGAATAGTGACATTTCCTTCTAACCACTCAACTCTGCCTCCATTGGCCAGATCCTGGCTCTTCAGGGCTGTGAGCGATATTTTTGATGCCAGTTAACTGAAAGGCACTTAAGAGTCACCAAACAGCCCAGATAGAGAAAAAGAGCAGGACTGCTTTAGTCGTTAACAATAGAAAAATATTTTAAATCCCTTTATCTCCAATTCTCTTTATATTGCCAAATTACAATCACATTTCTCTTCCAAGTTCTTAAATCTGCGTACGTATATGATATGTACATATGTCATTTGTTTTCCACCAAAAAATTTTCTGTACAAAATCCCTGTATGTTTACTGTAGTAAAAAAGAACTTATTTTGAGCCTACAGTGTAATCTGAGCATCTGTGAGATCTAAGATGGCTACACATGAACGACATCCAGTCATTTATCTCCTACTCATACCTCCTATTACTCCTCCTCTCCAACAACTAGGGATCTAGCATGTAATTCATGCTATTAGCAACACAGGAAACTGGCAGCTCTCTTTTGTACAGCAACCCTTTAAAAATCATTCTGTTCTTTCAGTTAAAACACAGTCCAACTGTTACTGTACAAGGATGATATTGGAATTTTTATTAGAACCAGAAAACTTGAAGTTGGGGAGACAGGAAGTCCTTTTTCTAAAAGGTAATCTCCACAGAGCCTTCTAGGACAAATGCTGCCTTCAGTGAGTTACACAATGGACTTCTGAGGCTAGTTTCCCAATGGCTTCTCGTGGAAATACGGTCATAACCTTCACATTCAAATCAATAGCACAATCTAACAACCTATGTAAGAATGATCAATTAAACAACCAGTATAACATGTTCATTTTTACTCTCCTGGGGTCCATTTTTCAAATGATCTGTTTTATAATTATTTCAAAATGAAAACTGCTACAGAATGCTGAAAGCACCAATAACAACAATAGCAATAACAATAACCGCTACCACCAACAGTCTAGGTTCATTCACAAATGGCTGGTGTTCTAAACGTTACAAACGGGATGGAAAATGAGCCACTCACAAAGCCGCTCAAGTTGGCTGCAACAGTGACTGTCAGAGCGAGGGGTTCAAGGAGTGAGATGACCATGGGCGCAAACAAGAACGTGGCACCATCAGATGGAATTCCCATGGTCAAGAAACACTTAAAACAGGAGGGAAATCCTGTATCTTAGAGTGGGAGTAGGTGGTAACCCACGACAGTAAAAAATAAATGTTATGTCTTCGTATAGGTAAAACGCTGATGAGTAATGGCATTTATATTGATCATAGTCACTCCTGGTTGATTTTATGGTTTCCCCAGCCTAAGGGATCCTGGACGGCCTGTTGGTTTGAGTGAGCAGAAAAGGTCCAGAGATGGTACCAAATTCTGCAGCCTTCCCCTACCACGCCTTTCGTTTCACCAGTCAGCCCATGTGGAAATAGGTTCTCTCTGGGAATGATTAATAGCTTACTGCTAGCCCCAAGTCTGTTTATTTCCAGTTGGAGATACAATTAAATCTACTTTTGTAAGTTTAAAGTTTTCTTTGAGTGGGGGGATGAGCTGATTCCAATTTCCCTCAAAAATAATTAATCCAGAATCAGAGGGCCATTTTGTTATACTTTTGGCAAAACAAAAGCAAAGCAAAACAGCATAAATAAAAACTTAAAAACAAAAAAGCCCCCCAAAATGTTGCAGGGGTATGAATAAAGCATATTTGCCTGCTTTTTTGAATAACTTCTTCTAATGACTTTAAAAAAATCTTCATAAACTTCCTGCACATTGCACAGCCTGTAACGGTGGGTATTCAGAGTTCATCCCATTTCCTTCAGGACAACTGAGCAATATGGGGACTACGGTGGCCTCGTGGCCACACAGGGTGGCTAGGGGCACTGCACTCAGACTCACTGAGAACCAATCAAGACAACAGCTGTGAATGGAGATCTGTTCAATGGCAAACCTTAATAAAAACAAGATTAAAATAATTGCTAATTATAATCAACAATTTTTATAATGGTTCCTTTACCTGGTTATAATAACCATAGACACCAGGATTTAAAAAAAACAAACAAACAAACAAAAAAAACCAACCAGCCACAAAACTAGACAATCATGTGCTCAAAACAAATGGAACTGCCAAAAGCAATTTTAGGTAATTTTCTTGTGAAGTCATTTGGCACATTTGTCTCTACAGTACTAATTTTCTGAATAGAGGGGAAAACATACTGAACAAAGGAACACAAGAAATTGTGTTCAGAGAATGTGGACATTCTAAATAAACCATAAATTTTTAGTGCTTATGAAAACTTATTTTCAAAAACATCAGATTAGCAAGCAAAGCAACAAAGAGTTTGTTATTTACACATTCAGAATTATGACACAAAAATGTTATCAATAAAGTCAGAATTAAAGAAGAATTAGTTATTTATTCAGAAGACATTGACGAATTCCGCAAAGCAGTTCCCTTTACCTTTGTATTAGAATATAAATTGATTTATAGTGCAATAGAAAGCAAAGCAAAGTCATAAGTTGAATTTTGATTGTGCCAGGCAAGAGTCCTTTATAATATACAGCTAGGATCAGAGTATTAGAGATTCTAGTTTATAGATCTAAAAATAATATGATTTATGGCATAAGAGGTTTTAGGCATTTACCATATTCAGTATCATTGCAATAAAATAACAAAATAGGATCTTATTTTAAAATTATTCATATTAAATAAATAACATTGAAAATAAATTTAAATTAAGTTTATTATGAACAATTAAGACTCCAGTTCAGATTTTAAATGTGATTGATGATGGCCAAATAATATCTATTTTATAGAATTATGAAACTTTAGAGTTGAAAGGGAATTCAGAAATCATTACATTAACTCTTTTACTTTACCCAGGAACAAATAGAAGCCCAGAAAATTTCAGAGAAATGCATAAAATTATATTGCTAGGAAATCACAGTAATCAGGCTAGATCTCAGGTTTATTGATTTCCAATCTATTGCAGCTCTCACTCTTTTATTGATAGGTACAAATTTGGCTCTTTTAAGATTATATAAAAATGAGTGTTCATTACAACCCACTGAAGAGTCAGTTGAGATTTTTAAAACGACTTTTTTAAAGATATATTGTAATGGTTCTAAGGCCATAACAGAATAAAAATGCCACTTTACATCCATATTAAATAATTTTTATCTTTATTTTAAATTCTTTTTACTTAGATCAGAGTACAAAGAATAGATTTACCTCTATTTTGGATAATATAACAGTCTGAAAAGCACTAGATTTAAAGCAGTTAAGCTGCTGTAAACCTTTTAATTTCCATGAACTGTAAAGACTATAAAAGTAAGCAAAAATATGAATGGAGGAAAAGTAAAGTCTGTACCTGCAGTTGTATTTTTGTATCTTTGCTGACACTTTTTGTTCTCCATCTTCTTGTGACCCGCTTGTCTTTCTTTGAAATATCTACACAGTTAGCCTACATTATACAAACAGTTAAAAGCAACAAAGTATTGTTAAGTTCACACATATACAAAACAGGCCTAGACAAAGAGAGCAGAGCAAGTTAGTCAAGACTCACTGTTAGACACCTAAAGCAACCAGCCAAGAGAAGGCATTATCTGATGCACAGTGGGCATTCAAAAGCAAAGACGAGAACTTAAATATATTTTTTTGCTATCCAAAATGAAAGCAGGATTAGAGATCTGTAGCATTTTTTTTTTTCCTACGTGAAAAGATGGTAATAATGCTGCGAGCAGAGCATCTAAGTTATACCTTCAAAGCTATCATTTTTAATGTAACACAAATATAGAAGAATGATTCAGATTTTTATTTTTTCTAGTTTGTATTGAAATGTAAGACATTTCAAATTAGACATCTAACCACAATGGCACCAAGATTCCAAAATACTAAGAATGATTCCAGAATAGAAACTAATCTACATTGCAGTTATTTCCCTTTAATGTTACCTTAAACATTCATGGAACAATCTAGTAAAAATTCCGAGCTAATATCTTAAGGTCCTTTTACCAGCAGTAATATGTTTACCTGCATGTCAGTAAAGTTGGGTGCTGACTGAGTTCTCTGAAGTATTTCCAAATTTTGCAGGAGTTTGCTAAGCTCCACAAGGTTTGACTGGCAGTGTGCAAGGTCTAACAAAAACCAGAAATAAAAGTATGTTAGCCCTGGGCAGGGAGTGGTGGTGGTGGTAATAAATCTATCCAAACAGTGGCAAATATGATTAGGCAGACCCGTGTTTATATATAATGGTGATACTGGCAAATGAAAGAGAAAAAAACCCACACAGACCCTTCTCTGGCTTAGAACCATAAAACCACTGATTATCAAGAGATGACTTCAAAGTGCACTCCTGCAAATTAGCAGCTATTAGTGTAGAGAGCCATTAAATTGTAGAGAGCCAGACCAATTGTGTATGCTCCCTTTCCTGCTCAGGTGCCCTTGTCTCACAAAAACACACTCCAGGGAACTTCAGCAGTTGTATGGTTTTACTGTTAAAAACCTGTCTACCTGGAGGGCCAATGCGGGGAAAAAGAGGGGGACATCTGTAATACTTTCCACAATAAAGATAAATTTTTTTAAAAAGGACCTGTCTACCTGTTCCTCAAATAGCTTACAAGGTGACTACTTGGAATATGGGTGGAGGCAAAGTCAAGTTCAGGAAAATAAGATGGAACACAGAGTGAGGTGAATGTATTTATCTTTAATTTAGCTCACAACAGTGTGGCCATGCATGATTTCCTTAACATCTAGTGGAGATGTTACACCCAACAAAACGAAAGATTCTCAGAGTGTGTTGCCGGGCCCAGCAGGAGCAGCATCATCGGGGCATGAAGCCCATTCTGTTTGAATGGCTTAGAATGAAGAAATAACTTTTAACTTTATTTTTAATTTTTTTTGTATATTTTAAAAATGAATGTTTAAAGATCTGCACATTGAAATATCACACAAAAAAGGACCTTTAGTATGTGAAATTCAATACCGTCAAGGATATTGAGTTATTAGTATTATTTACTCAATTAGTGATATTAAGAACATGGCTCCCAGTTATGCGATAACTTCTGCATGTGTACTGTTTATGAAGAGGCATGTGTATAAATCTGTAAAATTATAAAGTGATCGCTCTTATTTTTGTGGCAGTTGGTGAAAATTTCACTTATATTATCTTTGTTTCTCATTAAATCTCAACGATCTGAATTGTTACAAATTTGGTATAGGCAACAAAATATTACTGTGAAATATGGCTAAAGATTAGCTGGGTCAAATGACAAAGATAGTTGTGTTTGGGAGGTTTTTGACATTTTGGTGGATTTTTAAAAAAGGTTGTGTTTTTTTTTGTCACTATAAAATAAAATAGAGGTAAATACTAAGACTCTCTATAGAGGACTGAGAATCTCTGCACAGTTTGTGGAGAGCAATTCATCTGCAGGCCAGGCCACACCTTAGTCCCTCCTTTTAGCAGCATCTGCCTCAGGATGGAGCCCAGGTTGGCTGCTCAAGTGCTGCTATTATCCCTCCAGGGAGCTCTTGGCTATCAATGGCCTTACATTTCTTCAGAGAGGGAAGCACCCAATGAAGGTGGGAGGAAGCGAATAATGGAAAGGCCAGTGGCCTTCCACTGCTCCAGCCCCTTCCCCACTTTCAGGGGAGGCAGCACCTGTGTATGCCCCATCTCCTTCCCTTTATAGAAAACAAGGGAAAGTGGCTCTGAAGGGCAGGAAACAGAAGATAAAAGGGGGAAATGAGGGAGAAACGCGGTGCAAAGAAGGAAGGGGTGAGAGGGAAGGAGAGAAAAAAAAAATCGCTAAAAGGAACCTACACTTCAACTTGCCTTTTAAAAACAAAATTATATCACAAGCAAGGTGCTGGTGAGGTGATTATCTAACATTGCCTATCTATGGAGTCTTCTATCCAGTTAATAATAGATTCATATTTCTTAATAATTGTGATTACCCTACAGATGGAGAAGGTTTCTGGAGACTAAGAGGCTCAGAGAAGGCAGAGTGAGGGAATCACGTGTTAGTTCAGAGTATTTCATAACTGATCCACAGTGGAACACCTCTAACAGGTAACTGTAGATACAAGACACAATATAATTTAGCTATTTATTGCAAGCAAGGCAATGCACAGGTGTGATGGAGTGATGGGGCAGAGAGTCAAGGAGTGAGGGTGGAGGGCAGTCCTGGGCAGCACTTCTCCCATGGTGGCCCCAGGGGTCAGGGACTGGGAGGCTAAGGAAGGCAGAAGGGAAAGGGTAATGAGATGAGGTGAGAAGGCTGAAGAGGGTGGAGGTCAGGGTAAGGATGAAACCAGGTTCAGTACTTGTGAGGGTGCAGAACTAACAGGTAAGAAGCCCAAGTCATGGGAAGAAGGACCTGGTGTATAAAAATAAGAAGAAAAAAAAAAGTCGAGGCCTCAGGGAGGTGGAGGAAGTGAAAGGCGCAGCACCCACGATTCGCCTCCTTTGTTTCTGTTGCTTGGCTTATGCTCACAGCCCACACTGGGTAAGAACTAACCTTCTGCACACCTGTCCATTTCTTCCGAGTCCTGTAACCAGGCTGCCACTTTACTCTGGCCAGTGGTGCAGGTGACAGGGAGGCTGTTGCTGCATGGCAAGGGGGACTGCCATGAACAGCTGTTTGGTTGCACCTAAAATAAACAACAACAAAAAATGAAGTTAAGCAGAAACAGTACATTGAAGTGATTTTAAAAAATACAAGTACTCTCAAAAGACCATTTATAAAGAAAGGAAGAAAGGGCACAATCAAAATATGGAGAAAGCCACTTGGTTACATGTGGTACATGCTCAGTGAAGCCAAAATTCACAAACACTAATAACACTTTCATCAGTTGCTTTCTCTGTTATACCAGGACACTGAATGGGACAACACTCAAGTAGGTTATATCTCATACTCTCAGGGACCTGCCAACTCAAATTCCCAATAATGTTAAATTACTCCATCAGTCGTATTGGATCCAGTGTCCTTACTGCAGGCTCAACTCATGATGGAAGGCCTTTCCCCTTACAAAAGCTCTGTGTGCTGCTCATGATCAGCTCAAGGTCGAGGTAGTCACCTGTGATTCCTAAATACTGTACATTATCCATCAGCAAGTAACCTTGCAAATGCTTTGAATGCATACTGAAAAGTCTAGTATATAAAAAGGCAGTCTTGCCAAGTTTATTACTTAAAGCTGATATACTTCCCATGGAAGGTATTTTATGGGAAATAAAATTGTATGAACTATGTAGATACTAAAGTGAGTACAGTAAATGTTCAGTGGGGGGGGGGGGGAAGCAGAAAGTTATTTTCCCAAAAGCTGAAACAACTTTAAAACTCCATATTTAATTTTGCTTTTTAATTTTCGATTACAAGTGGCTGTGTCTCTTCTAATTTATTCTGAAGTGAAGGCTGCACATACATAGCCAACACAGACTTATTTGTTACCCACACTGGGCCACAAAGCAATTAACATTCAGAAGTCTCACAACTTGATACTCAGAATGCAAGCAGTGTTAAGAGCTCTCCTCACTCAGACTTTATTGCATTTTGATAAATGTATTGGGAATTTTTCACTGAGTTAGATCTAAGAGAATGTCATTCATAACTAGGGCAATAGATCTCCTATGAAAACCAGAGCTAAAGAGCTTTCTTATTTCAAGGCAAACAGTGGGGAGGATTTAGTTTCAGCTCTCTGTTCTTGGATATAACCCAAGTGATTTAATAAATAACAAAAGGGATGAAAATAATGTATCTTTTATCAACACTCTGTGCCAAAGATGCAGGCAGAAGCTGGAACCATCAAAGGATTAAACATTTATATTTTAAAAATATCCAGCAGGGATACATTTCTTGTTTAATTTGGAATAACTCTGGGATTCATTCTATCCTGTGGGGAGAAGGCAGGAGGAAGGCAGGAGGCTCAGAGAAACTTGGGGGTTACGTTGAGCATCTTGTGTTGGGTCATTCAGTAAGTGCCCTGTTTTCTAACCCTCTGATCTCCTGGTTCGCCCAACACCTCCTTCCTAGGACTGATTAAATAGCCTTGCCAAGGCTACAACCCGAAAGGTTTCAGAGCCTACGAAATACTTGAGTAATTTCCACTGAGATAATAAAAACTGAACACAGAAGTGTTTTATTTACTCTGATTTGATTAGTCTTACAGTTACTCCATGATGTTTTTCAATGTTTTGCAAAGAAAACTTAGATATATGTACTCTATACACCCTTATATGAGAAAATAGAGAAAGGGGGATTTTCACGGAAACATTCTCAAATCCAGCTCCTTGTGGCAGATGTCCCTGTTCTCAATATCAGGTGCCAAGTGGGAAGCTGGAACACCCCTGGGCAGGGCCATGTGGCTCTGGTTCAGAAAACTTAATTATCGAGTCAAAGGCACAAACAGCTGTCTCCCTGCCTGTGGTCTTAACCTTGATTTTTAATAGGCAACACCTCTAGTTTTTCAGCAACACAGAAAATGAACTCTTACTACAGTCCAAAGAACAACTTCAGTCTTCCGCAATCTGGGACCCAGAATAACGGAAAGGAAACTGAGAGATGAGGATTCAGATCCTGGATCGGCTGTTCAATGGCCATGTAACACCTGGAAAAATTCTGTTCTGTCTCTGAGCTTTCGCTATATTAAAGATTAGAGATGAATATATGTCAAATGCCTAACACTGCCTGACTTAGTGGGCTACTGCTCAGATTGTCGGCAAATTCTCTAGCCCACTTGCATTAACCTCAGGGGGAAATTTACTCGTCTCTCCCTGGGTCATGTATGTATTACATCGCAAGGCAAAAAAGCAAGTTTCATTTTCAAAACTTTGTAGTCTTCCTATTACCACCCTGGAAGACATCAATTTCTAGGTGCTAATTAATCAAATGTTCACCCCACTTCCAAATATTCTTAAAAAGCTATAGAAAATTAGGTTGTAGTCCATTCGTAAAAAGGAAAAGCAACTGTTAATTCTCTCAGTGATCTACATATCCACCTGATCCGTACTTGTTATTAACTTTGATGCCAAATGTCACTACTGTCTTCTGAGAGCTACTTTACAAAGAAAATCATCTCTTTTGGATTGGTCAAATGAGACTCTGTTATGGGCCTACATAACTTTCCGAGCAATTTCTGGGCTGACTTTTACATTTCTAAGACACACCTTTCCATCTATGACGGAAACATTAGCAGCTGGTGAGGATTCAGCTGTGGAGGTTGAAGGAAATATGTGAAAGCTAGCATCTCTTGGCGACCTCACAATCTCATTCTGCCGGTACAGGCGATGGTGGCGCAGTTTGGAGACCCACGCATCAAACCAGTCCTGGGATTTCACCTAAAACAATGAACAAGAGGAGAAGGTAATGGTGAAACCGATACTCTGTTTACCACTGATATAGGCAAGTGATTTATTTCCTCAGGTAATGGCAGAGAAACCGTTGAAAAGCAACTTCACCTTCAAATGATAGATGTGCTCTTCTGTGTCCAGGTCTATCCTCCGAGCTTTCTTTTTAATAGACATGACCGAGAGTCCGACATCGATGCTTCCATGGACCTTCCCTTTTTGAATCTGAAATATTTAAAACACTAGTAAAGAGTCTGGAAGGATAGACGATGTGTTTCTGCACGGAAGTGAGCTTAATGACATCTTTAACTTCTCTTTAGAAAGGGAAAAAGGTTTGGGTTCTGAGGTGAAGGTCCTTAACCTGAGGACAGTTGAAGTTGCCATGACTCCACACCAATTTCAGTAAGTAAGACTATCCAGCTCTTACTCCTGTTTCTGGCATAACATATAATGTCCCTTTTTTATAATTCTAAGTTGTATAACTTATATCCCCAAAAATGTATCGTGAATGGTTCTTAAAATAACTGTGGTCCATCTTTGACCTACAGCCCAGAACCATCCCCAAGTAATCTGCTAGCAGACAGCTGCTGGGACAGAACTGGGCAGCTGGGACCAGAGAGCACAGAGCAGCCGCTCTTCCTTCCGGCTGCCCTCGTCTGACCAAGGACACACAGCGATTCAACGGAAGAGATGAGAACAAAACAGAACTCTCTGATTTCCCCACACCACAACGATAAGGAGGGCATTTTCCAGTTTTGCATGCAAACAACTACTTTCTACAGTAAAGAAAAATAAATAGGATTAATTTTAGTAACTTGGGATTCCCAAGATAAGAGAATGTATGATGTGAAATAGAAATGAAGTTCGTAAGATAGGTATTAAAAGGACATCGACAAGAACAAAGGTTGCTTTAAATCTCAAACAGCACATAAAGCATAGTTTATTAAAATGCCAAAAAAAAAAGCCTATTTGGGTTTTTCTCTCCAAGACAGAAAAGTTGATTTTTGTTAGTGTGTTACTTTTAGGTTTAAGCTTGCTTGGAACAACAGACAGCACAATAGTGAAATTAAATCTTCATGCACCAGTTTGAGATTTTATGTTAGCTTGAGCTGAAGCCTAAAACACACCTTCCATGCAGCATGGAAGTCTGGTAGCTTGTTAAATATTACAGGCACAAAAAGGAACAAAGCTGGTAACTATGGCACAAGGCTGGCACAGCTGTGGTGTGTACACACTTCAAGCAAATTCTACATCAATCTCTGACACATGCCTTGTGTGCTACTTACATCAAGTGGTGCCTTTGAATACTTTAACATTCCATTATCCAGGACAAAAAAACGCTGCAAGAACCAAACAACCCCCAGTTATTGTACTTTAGATTATATAAGACATTCACAAGTGTGGGTTAATGCTGCCTGGCATTTAGTAAACAATGTGTTTATCATTTTAATATATAAGTTGTGTACTGTTAACCTACTTGGTTTCTTTTACACACAATGCAATGGAGCTGAATCTTTTCACCATGGTTTTTCTTTAACAGGAGTGGCTATGCTGGGTGGAGGATGTGAATCTCAGGACCTGTAGCTAAGACTTTCTGAATGAATCATATTGGGATTTTTTTTTTTTTTTTGAAAGTGAGAAAGAAGAATAACCTGAGTTAGGTCACAGAGATTTTGTAAGGAGCTTGGGAATTTCTCAGTCCTGTATTTCCCTGGGTATCATGGGTAATTCCTGAAAATGCTCATGTCTGTCACAGAAGCCAGTGGACTGGGTCTATGATTAATGAGTGATCTGGAAAGTTGCCTTAGCAATATGTTTGCATCTCTAATTTGCAAAATTCCTGCAGTGTACTATTATTAAAAGAGATAAGTATTTCTTAACTACATTAAGGGTTTAAAATCTGAGGGGGGTGGGGGGAAAGGAATCTTTTGGGCAATTTTCATCACCTTTAAGGTACTCCTGATCCAATTCAAATGCATGCAGCCATTTTTGCTCCACAAACACTCAGGAACTCTCTGTTGTTGATTTCCTTTCCAAGGGCACTTGACAAAAGAACAAACAGCTCCCAGGACCCAATCAAACAATGAGTCCAGTGCCCTCTTCAAGTCTCTACAGATGCAGGGAGTCTTTCTGTTGCTGGAAAATTACTCTGCTGGGAAGTTTTTATGTGATTCAGGAACTCTTAGCTGCTGAGGTAGCAGGAAGTCAGGCTAGGGACACCCTGCATGGAACTCACATGGGACCCCTTTGTTATAGGTTAGGGGTGGCAACAAGTAAGCACCGGAAGAAAGAATCTCTACAGCTGAAAACCACTTGATTACTCGATTCCCATAACGTGGGCAGTCAAATGGGCTGATACTTGAATAAATATCTGATGGCACGAGAGACCAGGAGAAAAGGTTATGCGAGGGAGAACCTCCCACTATTTATGTAACAAAATGTTCAAAGGCATGGTCCAGAAGAGCTGCAGTTGAACCACAGCCAGTTTTGCTGAAACAGGAACTGAGAGTGCTAAATAAGTTTGCAATTCAAATCAAATTGGTTTATTTGACCTCCCCCTCCCCACCACCCATTTTTTCATTTCTATCTATTAAAGAATTTTAGCAGGGATAACCTATATGATGGTCACCGAAAAAGAGAGTAGCAGGGCCACTGATTTGAGGAACTGTGAAGTGGTAAGGTCAGAACAAAAGGCAAAAAGCTGATCAAAATCCAAGGAAGAACAGGGTGGAGAGAAATCCTGGCATTGGGAGAATACTAGGGTTTCAGGGGAGACTGTCAAGTGAGAAGGAATAGTTGTGGGAGCCTCTTTGGCCTGCTTTTACTTCACCCTCAGAGATAGAGGATTGAGCAACATTCCCATTGGTTAATTTTTTAAGTCTTCCTTTTTTAAAAAATATGCTTTTGATTTCAGAGAGAGGAGGGGAGAGGGAGAGAGGGATAGAAACATCAATGATGAGAAAGAATCTTTGATCAGCTGCCTCCTGCTGGGGATTGAGCCCAGATATGTGCCCTGATTGGGAATTGAACCGTGACCTCCTGGTCGATGCTCAACCACTGAGCCACACCAGCCAGGCCAAGTCTTTCCCTTAAAGTGGAAAAAGTATATTTCTTCAAGGATTTTCTAATCCATAACCTCCCTGCTAGGGGCCGATGGGCAGCTACCACCAGCCAATAAATCTGTCTGCCCTGAGGTGAAATCCATGGGCAGATGTGGCAAGTAGATGAGCCTGTTCTTCCAGTGATTTGAGATGCTGGTGGTCTGCCAAAGGGCTGACACTGAAAATGGAGGACAAATTCCTCCTCAGCATCACACAAGTCTTGCTACTAGGTCACTGCAACGATGAAGTGCGAAATATTTTCTCTGTAATTAAAACTGGAGGATGGAAAAAGCATGTGGGGTCGGGAAGAGAAGAATAAACCATAGAGTTTAAAGAGTAATAAGCAAACTTCCCAGGTCAGTGAATTTCCACCTTTAATTTGCACTGGTAACAATAATTCTAGGTAGTTACCCCAATGAAGTAAATAGAAATTCATTGGATGGTCATCACAACATCATGACAGTAAAAAATTAGACACAAATAGCGTACATATCCAGCAAAAGGGAATTGGTTCCATAATCGTGGAAAATTGGTTCAATAAGTTCATCCAGTGGAATATATGCATGTTTTTTTTTTTAAAACCTTCCATTTAGAAGAATATTTAATAAGAACATATTAATTTAAGTGGAAAAAACCCCCAGAGTAGATAATAATATGTACAAACTGAATTTAAAATACAAAAATAAGTTATTTTAAAATATTTTTAAAATAATTTTCCCCCTGCAGACAGATATTACAGATCTCAGACTTAAACAGGTACAACAGGTTGCATGCAGCCCAAATGGCTGAAACAAGGCCTAGAGAATTAGTTTGCACATACAGCCATACTCTTGGCTTCCCACCTAATAACACCAAATCAGATCCTCTATTTAGAAAGATGAGCTGAAGATGAATATGATGAAAATGTTACCTTGTGCCAGCCTTTTAAAGGCCATTTTCTTTTCTTCAGCATAAAGCCTTCATGTTTGTCTGGTCTCTGGACATTGGTTTGGCCTATTTTCAGCCCTTCTATAATTTCCCAGCTGTCAGCTTCCTGAGAGAAAAGGAGAAAGGCAAATCACAGGTTTCTTGGTGCTTGATGACACACTTACAACAGATTCTAAGTAGAAGTTGCTTTTGAAGCAGTGTCGGACCCACTGGAAGTATGAGCAACATTCTGGAGCAAATTCCAACATCAGATCCAGCTAAGCATTTAGAGCTGAAGTTAAAATGAGCTTCTAGGTAGACTTGCAAGTCTGGGTCCATCAGACACAGATGGAGTTGGAGGTTGGGGTAGCATGAAATTTCAATGGCTTGTACAGAAGGGTTTTTTTTTGTTTTGTTTTTTGTTAATCCTCACCTGATGATATTTTTCCATTGATTTTTGGAGAGAGTGGAAGTGGGGGGCGGGGGGGGGGGGAGAGAGAGAGGTAGAGAGATAGAGAGAGAGAGAAACATCAATTGGTTACCTTTGCACGTGCCCAGACCAGGGCCTAGGATTGAGCCTGCAACCAAGGTACATGCCCTTGACCATAATTGACCCCGGCTGCAGGCTCACGCTCTTTCCACTGAGCCAAATCGGCTAAGGCAGTGGTCTGCAAACTCATTAGTCAACAGAGCCAAATATCAACAGTACAATGATTGAAATTCCTTTTGAGAGCCAAATTTTTTAAACTTAAACTATATAGGTAGGTACACTGTTATTAACTTAATTAGGGTACTCCTAAGGCTTAGGAAGAGCCACACTCAAGGGGCCAAAGAGCCGCATGTGGCTCGCGAGCCGCAGTTTGCCAACCACGGGGCTAGGGCATGTACTCAGAAGGTTTAAAATGCATTTTTCCAGACAGTGCATCTGTGGGCACAGAGGCACTTTAACCTTTTGAAATAAGACTGTTTTGATGGCAAATGTTCAATTAGTGCGTGGACCTAGCTCTTTGTGCAGAAATGGAAAGGCGGCACGGGTCTAAGTGGCTCATGACCTTAAGCTGAAGAGCAGCGCTGTGGGGACCTGTTTCTCCTCAGTGAAGCCGTGTGCACATAAAACCTCCTGCTCGCCAAACACACCAAGAGGTCCATGCTTTTCGAAGGCACGCAACCTGAGACACACACACCCTTGAGCGTTCTTGGAAAAAGCACCACACTGCGAGCCCAGGTATCTGGGATGCTCAAGTCGACACAAGCGTCCTCCTCTGGTGAAAAGGAACTAAATCACAGTTTCCTCTGCCATAAGACATATTTTGTTCATCTATGGTTTTTATAATTTTTAATGAGTTGTCAACACTTAAAAATCAGAAGATTTCAGATTTCAAAAGTCCAAATTTCTGGTGTTTTGTGAAAGCCTGTAAGATCTGGCAACAGTGCGCATGGCCTGAGAGAAGAATGCCCATTCTTAGGCTGTCCCAGTTCCCCCCACACCCCCCTGGGGGCCTGCTTCCATGGCCGCCGACTGGCCCTTAGCAACATCCTGGGTTTTAAAATCTCTGGAACAGGTGATTTCTTAAAAACAAATTTTTTTAAAATTGATTTCAGAGAGGAAAGGAGAGGGAGAGATAGAAACATCAATAATGAGAGAGAATCATTGAACAGCTGCCTCCTGCACCTTCCCTACTGGGGATCGAGCCCGGGCTTATGACCTGATCGGGAATCGAACCATGACCTCCTGGTTCATAGGTTGACACTTAACCACTGAACCACACCGGACGGGTCGGACCAAGGGATTTGTGAGGGCCCAGCACTAAAGTACCTGCTGGCCTGGCAAACGCGCATATTCAAGATCTCATGCAGGTGGCATGATTTTTTTTCCAGCCAACATTCTGCAATTTTACTTATATTTTGTAAATAAAAAATAGTTCTTGTTTATTTGATAATCTTGATAAAATTATAGCATCAAAGTAATCATGTGTAGCACATTTCCAAAAAGATATTTTTCCTTTTTTTGACATTCAATATTATTTTGGATCAGTTTCAGGTGCACAGCATAGTGGTTAGACAATCATATACTTTACAAAATGTTCCCCAAATATTTCCCATACCCACCTAGCACCATTACAGTTATTACAACTTATTGACTATATTCTCTCTGCTGTACTTTACATCCAAGCGACTATTTTGTAACTGCCAATTTGTACCTCTTAATCCTTTTACCTATTTCACTCAGCCGCCCAACCCCCAGCCCCTCTGGCAACCATCAGTCTGTTCTCTTTGTCCATGATTCTGTTTCAATTTTGTCTGGTCATTTATTTTGTTCTTTAGATTCCACATATAAGTGAAATCATATGGTATATGTCTTTTTCTGTCTGACTTGTTTATTTAGTATAATATCTTCTAGGTTCATCCATGATGTCACAAATGGTAAGATTTTATCCCTTTTTATGGCTAAGTATATATGTACCACCAGTGCTATCCACTTGTCTATTGACCTGGGTTGCTTCCATATCTTGGCTATTGTCAATAACACTGCAATGAACATAGGGGTGGGTATATTCTTTTGAATTAGTGTTTTGGGTTTCTTCAGATATATACCAGAAATGGAATCACCAGGTCATAAGGTAGTTCCAGTTTTAATTTTTTGAGGGCCCCCCATACTGTTTTCCATAGTGGTTGCACCAGTCTGAAATTCCACCAACAGTGCATGAGGGCTCCCCTTTCTCCACATCCTCACAATGAGATATTATCTCACACCTGTCAGAATGGCTATCAATAAATTCAAATGTGGTATAATTTAGGGGCAGGAACTACAAGGTCACATCCCATGCACAACTGCTACAGTCCTGCCCACAGTGCAGGGAAGCAAAAACCCCCAGCGTCACAAAGCTGGATGCAGCTCCAGGTATCAGGGCAACCCCTCTCAGAGCGCCCCATCCCAGAATGACTCAGGACGGTGCCTTCCGAAAAGATACATTTCATCAGGAGTCTTCCGCAGATCCCAGAACAAAGGCTTCAACAGGAACAGCCAATGGCCCCCATCCAGGGCACATAAACTTACTGGCACAAATGTCTGCTTGGTGGCTGCCCAGACCCGCTAAAGGACTGTGAGGCACTGACAAGGCCCAGAGGCTACGGTGCCACAATCAGTTACTAATATCGGCCATGGGGACAAGAAGGGAAAGGGCTGCCTGTTTACTATCCATGTCTCTTTTTCCTTTGTTCTCCTTTCATCCCAGAAACTGCTTGCTCTATGGCCACATCAAATTTATGTTCAAATCCAAATATATGTGAATAGGGTGGACTTTTCACAGAAAGTGATGTTTCTAGGACATGTCACTGAACATTGCTTCATTCTAACATCATGAAGGCTAGGAGATATTCCTGACTTCTGAAAAGCCCTCTAAAACCAGCATCATGCTTCTATTCTCTCCAAGCCCAACCCTACAACACACACACTCCAACAAAACCCCAGGAAAACTAATGTCAGTTTTCATCTTCTTTGTCATCTGAGGGGTGTCTAGTGAATGAACTACAGACCTTACAGAAGCACACCCACCAGTTTTTATTTGGCAACATTAAGGACCCTTTAAAGGATCTGTAAAATTATGCATCACTAAAATGTGTTTGTTTTTTAAGAAAAAAGACCTGTAAGAAACCCCCAAAAGTGATTTTCTACTTGAAGATAATACTGTCAGAAACTGGGATAGATCTGGTCAAAGTTGTTAATTAGACAAAGTAATTTTAAAAAGGTTCCAAATGAGAATTTCAGGCTGTATACGATGTTTCTTGTCATCCAGAAAACAAAGGGGGTCCTTTGCATTCTCATTTTTTAATAGTGAACTGCAATTCAACAGGAGAATACAGTTTATGAGTAATCTATAATAATAAAAGCATAATATGCTAATTAGACTGGACATCCTTCTGGACAACTTTCAGGACGAAGCCAGGGCTGCGAGGGCCGAGCCCCTTGCACGAATTTCATGCATCGGGCCTCTAGTGTTAGAATAACAGAAGAAGAAAGTAGGTTCTTATACAAAGTACAGTATTTTTGGCTTTCTATTCTTACTAAAAAAGTAGATAAAAATGATGGATTTTGATTTCATAAAAATGATGGATTTCTACTGATTTCTTTTTTAAAGTTTGGTATACTCACGAAACGAATATATCCATTAGCACTCTTTCTGTTCTTAGAGCGATATCAACTGTGCTTAATGACATTTTTATTTTTGGTAGCGCCATCCATGGATAGAATCTCTAAAAGAATAGCACTGCTATTATTGGCTAGATCTTACCTTATTTTAAGGCTAGTGTTCATCTTTGATTTATTCCGTGAGTGTGTGTGGGTGTGTATGATGAACACTCCAAATTACTCGTGAAAATGGAAACATTTAATAAGTATAGATGTTTTTAATTTTTGTCCTAATGAAACCCAGAATGTAATAACAACTTGTCCCTATGGGGCTATGGCTATTGATTTCTAACACACTCATTTTTTTCTTCTTTGGGAGTTTAACTGGAGAGGAAACAAAAAGGGGTAAGAAAGAACAGATGAAAAGTTAAAATGCATTTCTTCATTATAAATGAGGCAGCTCTGAACAAATAATTCCATTCACTCTGATGCAGGATAACTAAACCCAGCAAAAGTAATTGAGAAGAATCCTAGTGTAGTTCTACAGTTAAATAAACTGTCAATCTGACAGAGAGGCAAAGATAAAGCCAGAGTGAACAACATTCTCCCTATTTAACTAGAAATGCTGATGATAATGATATAAACAAGGTGTGTAATATATGAAACATCCCAGCTCAGTATTTAGTGCCACCCATCTCTGCTTAGTAGACTAGGTCGATCTTAAGAAAGCTAAAATTACTCTTTGAAAATTGAAGACATTTTTTTTTCATAATTTCAATTGATATTAAAAGTCTTCAATTTTCATAGGTTTACTTATAATAGGAACAGAGCCCAAAGCCCTAATGTGATCATGTCAGTACTGGACTCTAGTTAGATACATAAACATTTTTGCTATTATAGAGGTTTTAGTAATATTTTTTATCTAATAATAATAACTAAACACAGGAAGTAACCTAATAACAGCCCTAGTCTGTTCATTTGGGGGGGAAAAAAACCCCCCAAAAAACAATCAGAGACATTTCTTTTCTTAAGGGCATACTCTTTGTGCATGCATGTGTGGGTGGGTGGGTGAGAGAATGCTTTAGGAGGCGAAAGTACCAAAGAATTTGAACACATCCTGAGACAGGACAATGTGTACTTCAAACAATGTTCTTCTACCACCACCAGAGCCCAGGAAGCCCATCTTCTCTCAAAGGGGCTGAGAGATTCTATCTGGACCCTCTGATTTCATGGGGCCCCCAAAGATATGGTATCTATTAACACAAAAACACAAGTATTAATCCGACAGCAAGAGCCAAGCGGACAATAGCATGGTGGAGTAATGGGAAGTGGATGCTGCTGGTGCCCAGCCCAGATCCTGATTCAGGCCGGTGGGCCCAGGCCCCAGCTGCTGTGAGCACTGCGAACTGCTAAGGCTAAGGGGGAAGAGCTGTTTTCATCAAACTGGGGCCTCGGAAATTATGCTGCAGCATCTCTCCCTCCTTGGCTCTCAAGGACTGAAGGAACCAAGGTACAAAGGGCTGAGGAAACAAAAAGTCCTCCTTGCCTCAGGGTGAAACCAACACTGTGCTCCAATTCATGGCCTGGAGCTCTGGACTCCAGCTCAAAGCCCTTCTTGCTTAGCTCCACACCTGCCCTGACCCCTCCCTCACCCCTCTCCCCAGAGGGCTCTCCCCAGCAAATTACAAGCACCCAGTGTCAGGATGTCCCTCTAGGGAACCTGACTTAAGAAAGAATGTGAAATAATGAAATGAATGTGGTAGTGATGGGACTGGCTACACCAAGTGGTCTGGGGCTGAGGGTGGATTGGGTAGAAAGGTGATCAGCATTTGAAAAAAGCATTCTGTTTTCAGAGTTTCTTTAACCAGGTCAAGGAAGGGGAGGGGAGCAGGGAGCACCCCAGGCAGGCTGGGTACAAGGGGTAGACCCCCCAGCTGGGGAGGAGAGAGCATGGCTACTGTGGGGAACTGTGTGCAGGTGGAGGTAGCTGGACTATAAAGTGAGATGCCAAAGAGGCTACAGATGCAGCTGGTGGGAGGGGCAGGGCCGGAGAACGTCTTGTGTGCCTGCTGCTCCCTAGTTGCTTTAACACCAGCACCGCTCCTTCCTGTTTCTGTATGTCTCCAAGTCTTCCTTTCTCTGAGGATCTCTCATTACCATGTCTCTGTTCCTCTCTGCTCTGCCACATACTTCCCAGCTATCTGACGCTGGACAACTACTCTCTGTCTCCATAAATGAGAATGTTACCAGTACTCACTTTGTGGAGTTGAGGGCTGACCAAGGGAGGAAATATATGTACTAATCCAGGGCCTGGCTCAAGGTGGGTGCTTAATAAATGTGAGCTGCCCTTCCCGTTGCCTCTGCATTTACTTATTTATCTGTTCTCTCTCCTTTAGCTGCCTATAAGAAAACACTGATGTTTCAGAGAGATTACTACTTGTATTTACCAAGTAAATATTCTCTATTTGCTATTCCAATAGAAATCATATCATTTTAATTTTTTTGTGGTTTAATAACTCCCCCTTTCCTTAGTTTAGCAATCTACTTCTGTCTGATTGAATAAACGTCTCAGCTTGTAATAGCTTCAAAATGTAACGAGATACAGTGTACACAGTCCACAACACTAGGGTAGTAGAGTGTTCTTTCTTCAAGGATTCTATTTAATAAAGGACAAGGGAAGTGGATGGATCAGTTCTATATATTTGGAAGTTGAAATGCTTTGGAAGTCAAGTGCTATTTTTATATTTGATTTCAAAAGCCCCAGGCATCCTGTTTTCTGGGTTTCTTGACAGGGGAGCCAGCCCACTGAAAATCTCAGGGAGCCGGGTGGGCTGCGGATGAGTAGGATGACGTCTCCTCGACTTTATGATTTTTGCATTTTAGACAAAAATGAATTCAGATATTTAGCTAGTCATAGGAAGAGAAGGCTGAAGGGGTGGGAACACTGGCTTCCATGAGACGGAAAAGGTCTTAATAATCTGCAGGTTCTCCTCAGCTCACTGCTGGGAAGGCCAGATGTAAGGAGGAGCCGGGGACTCGGAGTGTAACAGCCCTGCTGGGCGGCCACGAGTTTACCACTAGTAGCCTTAACGAAGGCTCAGTCTGAATCCCTGCTCTGCCCTTAGCAGTTTTTTTTTTTTTCGTCTTTGAGCAAGTGACAAATTCTCAGTTTCCATATTTAAAAAATGTAATAAACACCTACACTGTATAAGGCTGTTCATAGGGTTCTATTAAGTGGGATAATATATTTCAGCATTTAGTACATTTCCTGGTGTGCAGTACATGGGCAATATGGTAGATTATTACTGGACCCAGTTATTTTTTTTTCTATTAGTTTGGTCCAGAAATCTTTTCTCATCTCTCCAATGGAGAATAACAATAGTTTCTCTTGTCCTTTTCCCAAAACATAGAGAATGCTGGACTTCTATATGTAATCCTGAAAATCCCAGCAAAATATACTTTCATGTCTTCCCTCCTCACGCAGGCAAAGAAACCCTACACACTGCATGCAGAAAGAAGTGCAAGAGCAGCCCTGCAGGGGGCGCCTCAGCTGCCCCAGGGGAGTCGGGTGTGAGTTATGTACAGTGCAGCTGGCCCAGGGCAGGCAGCAGGCCATCTGAGAGAGCACCACAGTCCACCACTGACCTTGGAGACGGGGACTGGCTCCGGTTCCAGCAACTGCCGACTGATGGAGGGCTCGGTGCTGGAGGATGCAGTCCTCTCCAGTACGTGGGGACTCTGAATAAAGGGAAATACAACCCAGGGTTAGATAAGCCATTTCTCGTGTGGACGGGCATGGGGGTGAGTTCACAGATCACAGTAAAGACAGTGAGCTGTGTTAGAAACTGTGGGGTTCTGAGGAGAACAAGGGCAGTAGCAACAGTCAGAAAAATCTCAGCCAGGATTCTGTTGTCCCTTTTTAAAAATATATATTTTATTGATTTTTTACAGAGAGGAAGGGAAAGGGATAGAGAGGTAGAAACATCGATGAGACAGAAACATTGATCAGCTGCCTCCTGCACACCCCCTACTGGGGATGTGCCTGCAACCAAGGTACATGCCCTTGACTGGACTCGAACCTGGGACCCTTCAGTCTGCAGGCCGACGCTCTATCCACTGAGCCAAACCGGTTAGGGCCTGTTGTCCCTTCTTATCTGCTGAACTGGTTGGTCCTGCAATGTTGGATTCAATCTTAAAGAAGGAGTCAAGGGGCCACACAATTTTTTTAAAAGATCGGTACATTTACTACATACACAATTAGCCTTACATAAGAATATCTGCTTACCTCTCCAATGGCACTATACAAAGAGAAAATTTTAAGTCAAAAAGTCCAGAGCTTTAATGCCATTTAGTCTTTAGAGTTTCTTATAATCCCTATGAGATAATTATATTATAATATTATAATTATTATATTATAGTATCTATATATTTATAAAAACCTAAGTGTCCATTGCAACTGAACGAATGACCGAACAGGCTGCGTGGGGTGACTAGGCCGGCAGGGGGGTTGGTGAGGGGCGACCAAACGACTGAGCAGCAGGCTGTGTGGGGCGACCAAGCCCGCAGAGGGAGACAGTTAGGGGTGATCAGGCAGGCAGGCAGGTGAGCAGTTAGGAGCCAGTGCTCCCGGATTATGAGAGGGATCCCGGAATGGAGAGGGTGCAGGCTAGGTTGAGTGGACCCCTCCTCCCCCGTGCATGAATTTTGTGCACTGGGCCTCTAGTCTTATAATAATCCTTAAGTGCACAGAAAACAACTCATTAAATATAATAAACAGTAGATGTCCTTTACAAAGATTAAAAAGAGTCTTCATTGATCTGAATATTCATTGATCAGTTGGATAACATTCCAACAGAAAAATAGGCAAAGCACATGAACAGGGAACTCACACAGAACATTTGAAAAGATGTTCACCTCAGCCTCAGAAGTATTCAAAGAAATGAAAACCAAAATAAAAATGATTTTTTAAACCATTAGATTAGAGAATGGATTAGGGTTGGAGGAAAGGGAACATAAATTGCGTATGATCTATCTAAAGGGGAATTTTGCAATTTTATTAAAAACTTTTTTTGGGAAAAAAGTAGATGCCTCATTTACCCAGCAATCCCACAGATAAATTTTCACCATTAGGAAATAATCAGATACTTATGCAAATATGTAAGAACAGATATGTTTACTAAAGCATTATTTGTTGTAGTAGAAAATATCATATATCTATATATCTATATATCTATCTATCTATCTATATATATATATATATATATGAGAATAATACAAACATGAGAAAATAGCATGGAGTGATTAAAGATGACAATATGGATCCATGTCAACTGATATGTAAAAATACACATAATGTTCTGTCAACTGAAAAAATCAGGCTATAAAAAATATATAGAATATAATGATGTTATAATATAATCAAAATATATTTCAGAATGTTTGAATTGAACTATAGCTATCCAAAGGTGGAAGGATTATAGATAATTTTTAATTGCTTCTTAATCTTTTTCTAATTTTTTAATGCAATAAGTGGATATTACTTGTACATATGAAAAAAAATGAAGAACTTTCTATGGGAGAACAATTTTGAAAGACATCAAAGAACTCAGTGTAGTTAATTTTCAGATATAGGCTGAAAATGAAATATAATGTTTTTACTCTAGTTATTTCACTTTTTCAATAGACAGGTTGGTATTTTATTTACTTATTGAGCCCTCTATTTTTGATACATCACTGGAAAACTATTAGATTAATATTTGCTCTTTCATAAAGAAAATTACACTTTGATCTGAGCCAATTATTCTAATTTCTTTGTAAGTTTAAAGCTTTTGGTTATTTCTATCACCTTGAACACAAGGAGTCTGATTACAAATTTTAAAAATCCTACCTGAATGCATTTTGAGCCATTTATTAGAAAGAAAACAACTGAAGGAAAGGATTTATGAATTGTTCTCATTCTTTCAATTTGCGAGAAAACAGAAGAGATAAGAACAGATACTTTGGTGCCAAATATAATGGGGCAGGGGTTAGCAAGAATTCCTAATCTGACAGCTACAGTGTCGAAGGACAATTTAAGCATTAACTGGGACTGCTTTTTCCATTCCCAGACCTACTTGAATTAGCAGAGAAAAATGATAAATGTGGCTGAGTACCCATACCTGTGCCAGCGCCTTTTGATGGAGAGTCAAAAGCCAAGATATACGATGGAGTGAAAGACTGGAGGTGTGTGTTCAGATCTTCAACAGAAAAAATGGGAACAAACCACCCGGGAATGGCATTATTTGTTTGTCCATACTGATATTTTGGATAGGAACCTAGGCTAACATGTGATGGTCAATTGCTATTTTTAAATAAATTTAGGAATATTTTAAAATTCTATCCATTTTAATTCCTAACACAATAAATATAGATAGATATAACCTACATAAGCAAAAGCTCTTTGAAGCCTTCAATAATTTTTAAGAGTGTAAAGGGTTCCTGAAACCAAAAATTTGAGGACCACTGTTCTAGAAGAACTACTTTTAAAAATGTTGTGTTTATTATTAAAATGGAGAATTCTGATTTGCATGTAAGTTATTCTGTTTCTCATAATGCTTCTTTTGAGGAAAAGCACTGTTTAAAAACTAATGCATTTTAAAATTTCTTTAACACTAGGTAAGCTAAATTATATACATCTTTTCATTAATAACCCCAAACTATCCTGAGACATTACACAAACTAGTAGAGGGAAAGAAACTTTGTGTCATATACTCTTCAAATACATCTGAGCAAAACTTCTCTAAATGTATATTCTACAAAACTAAAAAAACATGACCTTATTTTTCAAATGTATTAAGTTGATTTTTCTAAAAAAGAACCACAAGCAGTAAAGATATATAGGTGTCACTCTACTACAGAAATATAAAGAACTTCATAATTTGAGATAAATTCCTACAGGGAGGAAAAAGTTTTCAATATTGCATTTTAAAAATCAAGAAATAGAATCTTTTAGAAACTACACAGTTCTTCCCTCACTATTTAATAGAATCAACCAAAAGGTTCAGTAAAGTAAATATAATAAAGTAGAAAAGCAGAGAATGCCAGTGATACGTGTCATTCATACATCCATTCACTGTGTGTTGGTTGAATTAATCAACAAATCATTGTTAGACATCTGTACCGTGTCAAGTGCAGATTAGAGCATGTCAGAGAACAAAAGAGACAAGAGAATTCCTCCTATGATGCTTATATTCTAGAGAGAGGCCTTATTATACAAATGACCAAATAAGGCTGAACAAAAAATTGTTGTAAACACAAGCATTAATCTTGTTCCATGTGGCTACGGCTTTAA
This sequence comes from Myotis nattereri, assembly GCF_964212035.1. Taxonomy (NCBI): domain Eukaryota; kingdom Metazoa; phylum Chordata; class Mammalia; order Chiroptera; family Vespertilionidae; genus Myotis; species Myotis nattereri. The sequence continues at coordinate 40,800,607 of NC_138082.1, forward strand.
CTTACTTTATTTTTTCCAGTGAAATATTTTTGGTTTGAATTTCTCTTTAAAGACCCTACCCTATCCTTATACTTGTAGGTTGCTGGGCAATAAAATACACATACATTGCCTCCTCACCCTCCCCACCCCCAACCCCCAACAAATAAACATGGTAAGAAAAGCAGAACTTGGAAAGAAACTCGACCTTAGCAACTATGTAAGCAGCAAATAAAGGATTAATTCAGGAATTTAGACTTTGGAAGCAAACTAAATCCCCCAATTTCCGAACAAAGCCACAGACATAGGAATCAATTTAGGATATTTAAAGTGTGATCAAAAGAGTTTTGCTTCTATAGTAGTTGCCCAGGGATACTTAAAATGTTGCTAGGATTTTGTGGATAAGAAGTGTTAGAGACCAAACAAACCAAGACAGAATCTATAAATTATCCCAATACCTGACACAAAGAACATACTAGGTTCTTCTCCACCTGATTCTACAAAATAGTTTCTATTATGGGAGCAAAGAGGCTCATTCATTTCAAACATAGTACAATACAGTACACATTCAAGCTGAGTGAAAAATACCCTAAATTTTGCTGATTTGCCAAGATACAGAAAATAATAAAAAGTTACTAAAAAATAGCAAGTAAATGAATATTTTTATTACCACAAATGACTACATATTTTACTGAAAAATTAAAGCATAATTTATAAAACTACCCATTATTAATGTAACTAGCTTAAAAAAAATAAGCTATTTCATTTAACCTCCAGAATGATAACAAAGAAGCCAAATGATCTTATACAAACTTGAGCAGTCTTATACAAGGTAGGCAAATGTAGGTTTACAGCTGTGAGTACACAAAACAGTGTTTATTCTTGTTTATTATTTATTGTATTATTTTCCATACAAACAACTGTAAATTTACTTTTGGTCCACCCTCTATTTGTATATCGCTAGAACCTAAGTATCATTGCCTATTTAATAACAGAAAATTAATCTACTACTTTAATGACTGTCTTCAAACTCATGGTTTTAAATCCAAAAGCAAATGTCTGAAGTTACAGAACCACACAGAAAACCATTCACTACTTTAATGAAATATCTAAGTACTTAAATGCTAAATTTTTAATATCGACAGATATTAAGAAGACAGTTGTCAAAGTTACCATACCCAATCTTGGACTCTAGTAATTTAGGGTGCTCCTTGGAGGTAGGGACTAGCTCATCTTCATCTTGGTATCCCACCCCTTTTACCCCCCCAGCCCACCCCATCCTAGCACAAGACACTGAACAGTGCAGCCAGTCAAAATGTTCTGGAATTTTTCAGTGCTCTCTGATTAATTTTAGGGCACAGTCCTTCAGTAATCATTAACACATGATTAGGCATTAAACTTCTTTAGCTTCATCTCTGAATTATAAAAACCACAACGCCAACAGGATAAAACTTTCGAAAATATTTAAAGGAGTCAACTTTTTTTGCATTAAAGTAAAAAGAATAAAATGAAAATAAAGGACACAAATTTTAAAACAGAAACATCGAGTGGATTAATCCTGGAGCTCTTGGTTACTAGTTTTAAAGCTATGACTGGTCAGTGGCAAACACGTCAAATTTAATTTGGCAACATCTTCAGTAACAGAAATTTTTCATAAGGTTACCTTTAAGATAATAATTTGTGCTATAATTTTTTGTACTTTTTCTCCACCAGCTGCTATTTTCAGATTCTTTCCTAATGACTTGGAAACAGATGCCACATACCTTCAAGGTGCTATATGTATTATGTAAGCAGGTTAAATAAATGGTTACATAAAAGTGTTAATTCATCTTTTAAAACCAAGTTTTTCTTCAAATACTAAAATTACAACTTAATTTCCAGGTCAACCTTTTGCTTTTTTTTAATGACTTATTTTTAGAGTAGTTTTAATATCACAGCAAAATTAATGGGGAGGTACAGCGATTCCATATACCTTCTGCCCTCACACATGCAAAGCCTCCCCAGCATCAGTATCCCTCACCAGAGCGGTACATTTGTGACAAGTGATGAATGTAGGTTCGTTCCAGTTCGGTTTTTTAAGGAACCTGGAACACACAGAGAAGGTGGAAGTACTTACCCGCCCTTTGTGCCCCCTGCTCAGATAGACTTGATGCATATTTAGCATCGAACCAGGAGTCTAGAACACATAATTTCACTGCAGCTCATCAATTCGGTAAAAGTTTGTTCCCAGTTAGTATTATCTAATCTGAATATCTCCTGGGCAGCAAGTGGAAAGCTGCCAACATGACTACAGTCTGGTTTACTCTGTATCAAAGATGTGGGTAAACATACAGACAATGAGACGTTTAATAATAGCTGAATGGCTTATTGGAACTCCCGCAGACAGGAACATGAGTCTCAAATTGGGAGTCCACATGATCTGCCGAACAAGTCTCTTGGTTTGCTGAGCTTGTCATTTAATTTAATTTTACTTTAATTCAAAGACATAAAGGAACTGCTGGAAATATTTTAGGCTGTGGTAACAAATTTCTGTTTAGACTCACTTTTCATACAAATTTAGGATAGTAATATGGGGAATTGGACCATTGCTCTCTGAAAGTTAACTCCATTAAAACAATTCATCTGATTATTTTATCTAATCTATTTCTATATTTATGAATTATATAAAATGTTTTTTAGAATATCCAAAATAATTTAGAAACTTCTAAAGTACTTTTTAAAATTAGAGTATATATAGCTGACATACAATATTATATTGATTGCAGGTGTGCAGAATAGTTAATTACATTTATATACCTAACGTTGTGATCACCACAATACGTCTAGTAACCATCTGGAACTGTGAAGTTATTCTATTATTGACTATATTACTTATGTTGTATATTACATCCCCATGACTTATTTTATAACTAGAGGCCTGGTGCATGAAAATTTGTGCACTCAGAGGGGTCCCTCAGCCTGGCCTGCACCCTCTTGCAGTCCAGGAGCCCTCAAGGGATGTATGATTGATGGCCCCACCGCCCCCCCTTCGCCCCTCTGCCACTGCTGGTCACCACCATGCCCCCTCATCACCGTCCCCTCCCTCTGCCCACTGGCATGCGCCTTGGTTGGCCTGGCAACACCTGCTTGCCGGTAGTTCTGCTGTTCGGTCAATTTGCATATTATGCTTTATTATATGAAAGTTTGTACCTCTTATTCCCCTTTACTGTTTGCACACATCCCCCCATCTTTCTCTCCTCTGGCAACCATCAGTTTATTCTCTGCATACATGACTCTGTTTCTGTTTAGTGTTGCTTATTCACTTGTTTTATGTCTAAATTCTACATATAAGTGAAATCATATAGTATTTGTCTTTCTCTGTCAGACTTACTTCATTAGCATAATACTTTCTAGATCTATACATGCTATCACAATTGGCAAGATTTCATTCTTTTCTTATTGCTGAATTATATTGCATTATATATACAGAGTGGGGTAAAAGTGGGTTTACAGCTGTGAGTATGCGAAGCACAGAGTTTATTTTTGTATTATTATCAATTATTGTATTATTTTCCATACAAACAACTGTAAACCTACTTCTTCCCCCTCCCCTCCTATATGTACCACACCTTCTTCATCATTCATCTGTTGATGGACACCTAAGCTGCATCCACGTCTTGGCTATTGTAAATAATGCTGCAATGAACATAGGGGTGCTTTATCTTTTTTAATTACTTCGAATAAATGCCCAGAACATCCACCCTCAGAGGGAAGGTGGGTGGTGGTGGGGGAGGGGGAGAAGCAACCAAAGGACTTGTATGCATGCATATGAGCATAACCCATGGACACAGACAGTAGGGGGGTGAGGGCATGTGCTGGGGGGTGGGAGCGGCTGGGGAGAGATCAATGAGGGAAAAAGGAGACATATGTAATACTTTAAACAATAAAGAATATTTTAAGAAAGAATTAAGAGTAAGCCAGTTAGCTCTTACTTCAGGGATACAGTGAAAAGGAGGTTACGTTTTACATCATACAAACAAGCACACCAACCCTCATGCTGCCATTTACCACATGACTTGGCAAACCATGCAACTCTCTCAGCATCAGTGTTCTCCAGCTGTAATTTGGGGATGGCAGTATCTACCTCAGAAGACACGGCAAGTCACGAAGTTGGCATCCAGTGTATGCATAGTGCTGCCCAGGTGCTGGCACACAGCAGGCACTCAATAAATGGTAGTTAACATCTCGGTTATAACTGCTCTAAGAATAAATGTGTAGGGATCTTGTGCATCCTTATTGCCACAGAAAAATATGTCCAGACATCCTGCAGGTATATGACACCTGGGTGTCCTTTTTGGAATGCATAACAACATGGCCATCGTGTTACCTGGTCAAACCACTAACCGCAGTCAGCACCCTGTGACCAGCACATCAGGATGTGCTGAGAAAGCTGACGCAGGGAGTGGAGACAGATGCCCTAGATCCTCGCCAGGGGAACAGCATCAGCAGCGGGTGGCAATGCAGACTCTGCATCCTTCTGCATTCCTGTAGCAAACCACATGCACAGACTTGCCTGCTGTCTTCTTAATAATTTCCTTCAAGGAATTAATATATTTTTAATAGTATCAAATATTTATATTACCAAAGCCAGAAGGCCACGACTGAAGAAGCAGAAATTCTACTTTCTCTACAGTAACAATTATCTTGCCTTAATGCAAAGATGGCAGAATTGCATTAATAATAGATCTCCACATAAAGCACTACTAAAATGAATGGAAGTAGAGAGTTTTAGAAATAGTTGCTGGAAAAAATTCCATACAGTGCACCTGGAAATCCCTGAAGGGGGGTGGGGGGGGGGGAAGTCATCACAGTCTTGACTTTTCCTGCACAGAAACATGAAACTCATTAAGAACCAACAGCAATGGCCCCACATTGGACTGGCCTGTTGTTGGAAACTTTGCACTGTAAGAAATGCCATGCAGACCCATCAAATGGTCCATTTAGAGGCCAAAAGTACTTGTGTGACTATGAAGTGGTAAAAGGCATGTGGATAAACAGCTTTTAAAGTGCATGGTTGCCTTTAAGAACTAGAACCAGATCTTACTGGGAATGTGCTCCTCACCTGTACTGTCAACACTCACAGACATATAAGGAGATCACAGGAAACCCCAGCAACTACCATCACACTTCTTTATAGCAATTATAAATGCATGACCAATAATGGGGACAAATATCAAGCCACTTTAAGAGCCAAGGCTCCAGAACATGTAGGGTTAATTTAAAAGGCAAGAGAACAATTCCAGAGGACTTAAAATGATCACTGAAGTCAAGTTAATTTGTGATTTTGTACAAGGCTATTAAAATGACCCAAAACAAACATTTTCAATATGATAACCAATAACATAACTTTGATAACAACAAACAACACTAGCAAAATACCTCCCCTAATAATCCTATACACGTCTACTTAACATTTACGTATGTATATTTGAGGTAGAGTTGGTTAGTTTTGATCACCCTTATAAACTCAGAGCAGATATATTTATGATTTGCCCATATGCTCTCACAAATATTTGCTGAATGAAAAAGTGAATAAGTATGTGTTGTAATATATTCAGTGTCTAAGTTCCCACTTTCCCACGAACATGCTTAAATTATCATGAGATAAATATAGATACTTTAGAGGACAAACAGTGGTCTTATTGCCACAGACATCCGCCTCAGAGCCTCAAAGATAGTTTTAAAAATTTGTTCTAAGTTTCCCATGTGAGATATTCTTTATATTCATTAACTTTTAAAGCTTATACAAAGCAGTTTTGTAGACGTATAGTCATTCCAGATGATGTTTATATAGTCCTAATGAAACACCTAAAAATGTATTTGGTAAGAGCAGACCAGGTGAAGGGGGAGGAGGTGGTCAGCAGTGGTCAAATTATAGGTACATCCTGAAGGTAGAACCAACAGGATTCACTGAGGGTGTGGAAGTGGCATGTGAGAAGAAGAGAGGAGTCAAGGGTGACTCCTGGCAAGGTTTTTGGCCTGACCAAATGAAAGAACAGAGTTCTGTTTACTGAAATGAAGAATTTGAGGAAGTAGCTTTGAGAGAAAAATTAGAAGTTCAGTTTGGAACATGCTAAATTTGAAATGCCTTTTTAACATCCAAGTGGAAATCACCCTTAGTCGCTTAAATATTACTGTGGTTGACTTGATATCCAAGATCACTGTTGGCAAATTCAAGTGTTTTCAGGGGCCAGGCAGGAAACACAAATAAGTACTGAAGTACAATAAGGAGAGGTGGGGCTGTTGCTATAGACAATAATATCGTATATAATCAATGATATTGTAATAACTATGTACAGTGACAGATGGTTACTAGACTTACTGGGGTAATCAGTTGACAAAGTATATAAATGTTGAATCACTATGTAGTACACCTGAAACTAATAGAATATTGCATGTCAATTATAATTAAAAATAAAATATGGATATTTACAAAAAGAAAATAATAAGGAGAGGTAGAGACAAGAGCTGATCAGAGAGTAATGTCCCATCTAAGGAGGAACATTACCATTTCCAGTGTTGCCATTTGGAACCTGGGCCTAGTGTTCCTAGACCTTCCAATTTCTTGATAGAAGAAAGAATCTGAATTTTTTACATCCATGACTTGGGGAAATAGAATAAATTTCACAATGTACAAAATTCTAGAAGTACTCAGTTAAATAAAGTTCTAACCACAGACTTTATTGGTGTCCTTAATTTATTAATATACATTGCAAAGAAAGATTGTGATTAGCATTTCTCTAACTTACTTGACAACTGAATCCTTTCTTCATGCAATAGCTCAAGGGACAAGTTTTCCTTGGTGCATACATGGGAAATGCTTATTTATGCATAAGTCATACATGTCTAATCAACTCCTTTATTTCCTTTTTGAAAATTTTAGTACGTATATTACTTGCAGCTTATGAATCATAGTTGATCACACACACACACACACACACACACACACACACAGAGCTAATTTTGTTAGATGTTCTAACATCTAATGTCTAACATCTAATGGCCAAAACATAAATGTAGCATTTATTAGTCTTCCAACTGGTTAAATACTGACTGGAGTCTTGACCTTCTCGTTGATGAAGAAACATTGAGTGAAATCACAGGAACACTTAATAACGTTATTTCCCAACTCCTCTCCCTTCTTCACCTGTTGGGCTACAGAATTTAGAGACAGGAAGGACAGCCAGTTCCTACTACATATTTGGCAAACGTTCTTTGTTTTCCTTATCTATGAGGAAGGAAGCTGGGAGAAGACAAATAAATCTGGAATGGAAGTTTTGTAATAAAAAGACAAGACTAATATTGTTGCAGGTCTTTAAAAATATTCTCTAGGATATACTAAAACATTTGAGGTGCAAGGCTCATCTCTGAAGAATTAGAGTGTGTAGTCTATAAAAGAGCTCATAGTACAGTACATTTATCTATATCTATATATCTATATCTATATCTATATCTATATCTATATCTATCTATATCTATATATCTCACATATTGTCAAAAAGTTCCATAAAAGTTTAAAGGAGGGAAAGGGCAATGTGGGTTTGAGGGGCCAGTGGAAGTGTCCCATGAGCCGGTCCTTGAAGCATAGGTAGGTATCAGGTTGAGAGTGGATGGTAGGAATTCCATGCAGGAAAGACAAGGCCAGAGAAAGAGCTACGGCACTTTTAGGAACCGTGAGCAGATAAGACTGTACAGGTAGGGAGGAAAATGGGACATGAGGCTGGATTCGTTCATGGTGGTTACTGAATACCAAGTAAGAAAATATGGCCTTAATTGTGTAGGTAGCTAAGAGTCTTTGAAGGATTCTGAGCATGAATCTGCCATATTCAGGGAATTTGATCTTCTGAGGCCCTGGGGAGAAGGTGAGACAAGAGTACTCTGCAGGACCCTGGGTTGAGGTGATGAGAGTCCAGGCTAAGGGGTGAACAGTAAGAATAGAAAGAAATTATGATATTTGGAGAAAATAATCAATAGAACTTTTTAACCTTTTGAATGAGAGAGAGGTAAAGTGGAAAGGACTGGCTTTGACCTTAGGTCAATAACAGAATGATTATCCCAATAGCAAACTGTTCACACATATTGATTTAAGGTGGCAGTGGTACATTTAAGTAGAAATGCCCAACTGATTAATTAGTAATTTAGGGCTAGAACATGGGAAGGAAAGACAAATAAAGTACACTAAGGCATCGCTGTATTCTCAGCTACGTGCTAGATCCTTTACCTGTATGTTCAATTTAGGAGAGAAATAGGGATGTACTTTGCAATTTGGCACCATCTGCCAAATTGCCAGTCAAATCAGGAGAATGGTAACATTCAAAGAAGACTAATTCATCACAATTTCCCTATGTCCCTTCACTATGAAAACAGTCATCACACAAAAACAAATGCCTATAAAAACACTATCATATCATATCATATCATATCACAAGATCACTGAAAATCCTGATTTCCACAAGTCAATACTGCATTCTAGGAAGTAATTGAGATAGGAGGGAAAAAACAGAACTGTAATTGTTCTTTCTTTCCTTCTTTCCCTTGAGAAAGATGAAAAGACACAAAACAGGAGGCAGGAAGGAACCAGAGGAGAAAGTATCTGGGAGAGTTCCCACTTGCTGAGGTAAACAGGAATGAAAGCAAACTCTTTCCTTATACAATAATAAACATCTGAGCACTGTCTCCTAGTTTCCTAGAATTCATTATCCATTTATGAATAGCCTAGAGGCCTGGTGCATGAAAATTCATGCACTGTAGGGAGCGACCCTCAGTCCGGCCTGCCCCCTTCTCACAGTCCGGGAGCCCTCAAGGGCGGGAGGCGACCTGGCAATCAGGGGAAGGTGATGCCCTCATCACACCTTTGCTGCTGCCACTGCCGGCAGCGCAAGCCCCGGCTGGCCCTGGTTACCTGAGCCTCGGGTGGCCCTGGACGGCAGGGCATCCTCCATCTGAGGCTTGCCTGCGCCTCAGACCAGCCCTGCGCAGCTGAGGGGCCTGAGGGACTCTGGAGGTAGGCGCCCTGGTGGGGCTGAGGGGACTGGGAGCTGCCATCTTTGAGGGCATGGCAGTCAATTAGCATATTCCCTCCTTATTGGCTGTGGGCACCACAATCTTTAAGGGCATGGAAGTCAAATAACATATTCCCTCTTTATTGGCTGTGAGTGCTGCCATCTTTGAGGGCAGGGCAGTCAATTAGCATATTCCCTCCTTATTGGCTGTGGGCGCTGCCATCTTTTGTGACAGTGTGAGGGTCAATTAGTATATTCCCTCTTTATTAGATAGGATTATTTTATTCCCATCATACACCTTTTCATGCACAGGCCAGCTGGAATCATACATTCCACCTTCAAACTCGCTCTGGCAGACCAGTCTCAGTTTTTCTTTGTTTTGCAAGCTAGTCCTGGAGCTCAGGTGCAACAGGCAGATCAACAATGATGACAGATGTTTCTATGGCAGTCATCAGTTTTCCATTTACCACAATGCTCCAGGGTGAGCTGGGTCTATCCCTTCTTTCCTCCAGCTGCCAGAAAGGCCATGCTGCTAAAAATGTCCTCCATTTAAATGCCCAAGGCATGAGGAAAATGGAGAAGCCATAACAAGAAAGGATGGAGGAGCAGGTGACAGGTAGACTAAAATGGATAAACATAGAAAACATCTTCTCAGCATGCAGTGGTTATTTAATATAAATATGTTTTCATTCATGGTACTCTTACTTTGCTTTACAAATGCAATGCAATAAACAGTATAACTGTGTGTAATCACAGATTTACTTAATAGTATAACTGCTTCTAATAAATAGAATGTAGATCTCCTCTTTGAACTCTATAACAAAGGACAGCAATGTCAAAATTCCCTAAAACCCATAGTAGAAGTATCTGTTTAGAATCTGCAAAAGATATAAACATAAGGAATCCCTGATTCTTATAGATTTTCCTGGAATCTCTTGCTGAAGTGGGAGAGGGAGAGCTGGGAGGGTTTGTAGACTGAATGTTCTCCAAGGAACAAGCCCAGAAGTGAATTCAGCACTAGCCAGTTTGGCTCAGTGGATAGAGCGTAGGCCTGTGGACTGAAGGGTCCCAGGTTCCATTCTGATCAAGGGCACATGCTCGGGTTGTGGGCTCGATCCCCAGTAGGGGACATGCAGGAGGCAGCTGACCAATAATTCTCTCCCATCATTGATGTTTCTCTCTCTCTCTCCCTCTCCCTTCCTCTCAGAAATCAATAAAAATATATTTTAAATAAATAAAAGAATGAAATCACATCTGGAACTGGCTCAGGCTCAGGTCTATATATGGGCAACTGAATAAGTGATGTTTATACTTCCAGAAACCAGTATATATATATATATATATATATATATATATATATATATATATTTTAATTTAAATTATTCATTGCTTAAAGTATTACATATGCCTCTTTTTTCCCCTATGGACCTCTCCCCAGCTGCTCCCACCCCACAGCACATGCCCTCACACCCCTACTGTCTGTGTCCATTGGTTATGCTTATATGCATGCATACAAGTCCTTTGGTTGATCTCTTAACCACCCCCCAACCAACCCTCCCCTGACTTCCCTCTAAGGTTGGACGGTCTCTTCGATGCTTCTCTGTTTCTGGATCTATTTTTGTTCATCAGTTTATGTTGTTCATTATATTCCACAAATGAGTGAGATCGTGTGATATTCATCTTTCTCTGACTGGCTTATTTCACTCAGCATAACGCTCTCCAGGTTCATCCATGCTGTTGCAAAGGTTAAGAGTCTTTTTTTTTTTTTAATAGCAGCGTAGGATTCCATTGTGTAGATGTACCACCATTTCTTAATCCACTCATCTGCTGATGGGCACTTAGGCTGTTTCCAAATCTCAGCTATCGTAAATTGTGCTGCTATGAGCATAAGGGTGCATGTATCCTTCCTGACTAGTGTCAGGCAATATATTTTGAACACATAAAATAGGAGGGAAAAACCCTTGTAAGAATGTTTACTAACTGAATGTCCTCCTAAAGAAAAGATTCTATAAAAACTTAACAACAGTGGCTTACTGGGAACTTCCAGTTACACAACAAAAATTCCATCACAGATAATATTATAATGGTAACTCGTAATACAGAGACGGACTGGACAAAACAATCACCTGTTTGACAATGAAGACAATTCATATGACTAATCCCCACACTCTGACTGTGGAATAGCCACTGAGGTAGCAACGAATTAACTCCGCAAACAAAAATAACTTACAGAGTTGGCTCACTGGGATAATTAAGCAACAATAATTCACTTTCTCTATTGACTTTAAACATTTTCTGAGTTTTTACTGCCCTTAATATCATGATACTACAATTTTATTTATAATCTAATTCTTGAATTTTTTATCAGATTCCATGAAACACCAAACAGAAGTTAGTGCTTTGCGACCAGTGAGAGTTATTGGAAGGAGACCCTTGTTTTTCTATCTCCACAGATGAAGAGAGGGAGAGCACAACATTTAAGGTCCAATAGCTGGCTCCTTCCTGCCTCCAGGTACAGAGTGGGAAAATTCTCCAGGGCTTTTAGCTACCCTGCCTGTGCTCTGCACTCTAGGAAAGGATCCTAAATAACAGAAAAGCAAGAGCAGGATCCTCTATTCCAGATAGATCTACAGAAATCAGTGAGTTTTCCTGTGGAATAAAAATCTTCACAACAAAATTTCAGAATGAATTAGCAACCCCATCATATCCTAATGGTACTGTGTTTGCATAAAATAACAAAATGCACTTTATATTCTTCTCTTACCTGTCTACTCTCTCTTTGGGAGGACGTTGAAGAGGAGGCACTTCTATGGGTTGGAGTAGATGTTTTATGAGCTGGAGATATGCCCTTCTCATCTGAACTCATAGCTGCGGTTGGAGTCTAGTTGCGTGCACTTAAGGTCATCCCAATTGTGTCTCAAATTCAGACAAAGAAGTAGGTGAATTTCTAGCTTCAGTCCATTTTACGAATCAGGTTGGACTAGGAAAGAGAAGGTAAATATTGAGGGTGTCCAAAACATCTGAAAGCAAAACAAACAAATTATAACTCATGTAAATTTATATTTAGGAAAAATACTAAAATGTCAGTGAGAGGAAGAATTCTGACACATTAGGAAATATTTCTTCCTCTAGATTTTTAAGGTGGAGACTAAAAGTGTTAATATGTAACAAAAGTCTGTCCAAAAGGAAAGGGGAAGAAACTATATGCTAAAGTCACACTTTTCTCTTGTAGTCTTTGCTTTATTTATTTATTTAAAATATATTTTTATTGATTTCAGACAGGAACAGGGAAGGAGAGAGAGAAACATCAATGGTGAGAGAGAATTATCGATTAGCCACCTCCTGCACATGGGAATCTAGCCCACAACCTGGACATATGCCCTGACAGGGAATTGAACCATGACTTCCTGATTCATAGGTCAATGCTCAATCACTGGGCCATGAAAGCCGGGCTGTAATCTCTTTGTTTTAAAGCAGAGCTATGCTCTGGGCCCTCATGTCCAAGTACATCAGTTTTTTTCCCTCTGAAATTTAATTTCCCCTGCCCAATGGATTATAATAAGAGCTCATTCCATGCTTGTGTCCAGTTCAGTTATTTCATGTATGTGATGATTAAATCCAACATAAAACAGTCTGTCACAAAAGGCAAAAGGGCTCCTGTTTTTTGTGTATCATGTGATCCAGCCATTAGAAAGGATGAAGTAATACATATATCCATGGTTATTTGTGCCTCAAGTCTACAGCACACCTATATATGACTTTCTCAACACAACAATCAACAGGATTGAAAGCATCCACAGGTTGACAGGCAGGTCCCAGAACTGGGGTAGTGCTAGGAGTTGCTTCACTTATCCACAGCCAAGGACCACTTCATTTCTCATTTAGATTCATATAAGGAAAATCTGCATTGTAGGACTAGGGCTAAAAACGGTTCAATTGGCAACAGAGGTTGCTAAAAGAAGTCATTTTAAAGGTAATCATGACAGTGTGAGATGAAACACTAACACACCCATCTGTGACTCAAAACATTGGCCACTAAAATGAACTTCATCCTCTTCTAAGAAGATGAAAGGCCAAGTTCTAGCCCCCATCTTAATGCTTATACTCCTTGAAAGTACTCAGCCAAGTCTTTTGGAGCCAACAGAAATGCAAAGAGCTGCAGAGCGCTTCCCTAGTTTTGGAGCTAACAGAAATGCAAAGAGCTTACTCTTGGCTCAGGATAAGTTTCATTTGGTATTGGCAAAAGGCAGTCATAAACTGACACTTAAATAATCATCTAATCCTTTTTTGAATGAAAGCAGTCTAATAAGTGTGACTAAAATTTCTCAAGCCAAGCTCTGCTGCCAGCAACCAGAAAGCAAGAACACTGCTCAGATCCTTAATTTTAAGCACTTCACTTTCTGGTCCAAGATGTTTTACAAGTAAACGCTGACACTTGAGCTGAAAGTATGGAGGTTCTGTGATGTGCTCAAGTGCCCCCAAGGGATGAGGTTGAGACAACCAAACTCATTAAATTGTTATCCATTTGGAAGTAAATTCAATCTAAGCTACATCAAGGGCCAACATTTCCTCTGTGGCACTGTTGTTTTTTCTTAACCACATCCGACTTCACTTTCTGATGAACAATAATGCTAACATCTTGGTTTCTGTTTTAACTAAAAATGACATTTTCAGGGTAAGTTGTCTATGATGAAAGAGCAACATTTCGGTTGAATCATAGGTATGAATATCTATAATAATATCAAGAATGAAGAAAAGGTGAAAGAATTTAATCCATTCCAAGAATCGTTTTTGAGATTGTTGTTTTTTCTATTAATTTTTATTTTTTTAAAAAGATTCCAAGTACCTAATAAAAGGTTGAATGGGATCAAAATGCATTACAAGAGGAAGTATGAACTCTGTTATCAGGTTGCATCTACTTATTCTTTATTCTTAGAGTGTAAGAATGGCTGTGACATTTAAAAAAATACTTATTTCATCTCTACCAAAGCACATTTTCAGGAATTGCCTATTCTACACCAAAAAGAGCCCATGGATTTAAAGTCAACACCAACATAATTTTTATACTCAATGAGAAAAGTATTGTAGCTGGAAATAACATCATTATGAAAGATGAATATCTAATTTTTCTGTCTTATCACTCCTTCTTATCAATGGGATCGTTATAATGGTTTCTAGGTAGTGTACCATTTACATTTACACTGAGTAACATAAAGTTCTGATTTAGGGCCCTGGCCAGTGTGGCTCAGTTGGTTGGAACATTGTCCCATATATTGAAGGGTTGTGGGCTCGATTACCACTTAGGCACATACTTAGGTTGCAGTTTCAGTCCCAGGTCGGGGCACATATGGAAGGCAACAAGTTAATGTTCCCTCTCACAATGATGTTTCTCTCTCTCTCTCTCCCTCTCTCTCTCTCTCTCTCTCTCTCTCTCTCTCTCTTTTCTTAAAAATCAATAAGTATATCCTCAGATGAGGATTAAAAAAAATCAGATTTATGACCCAGGGACCTAACTAAACCAAAGGGTGGCAGAAAAGACTTCTAGAACTTGCTCTTCATAGGCACCATAACTTGTATGTGTTCAGAAACACATTTGAGACTGGGGACTAGTTAGCCTGAGCTAAGTTGTGATGTGGTAGCACAACTGCAAAATCTCAAGTCTTTACAAGAAAGGTTATTTCTTACTCATTTACAATCCTTTATAGGTCAGCTGTAGCCATGCTCTGTATCCTCTTCATCCAGGCTGAAGGAGCAACCCCCATGTCAGGGGTCCTCAAACTACGGCCCACAGGCCACATGCAAATACAAATATTGTATTTGTTCCCGTTTTGTTTTTTTACTTCAAAATAAGATATGTGCAGTGTGCATAGGAATTTGTTCATAGTTTTTTTTAAAAAGTATAGTCTGGCCCTCCAACGGTCTGAGGGACAGTGAACTGGCTTCCTGTTTAAAAGTTTGAGGACCCCTGCCCCACGTGAAGGGGGAAGGAGCCATGGCAGAACCATGAGATAGTTCTGAATGCCTTTGCTTGCAGTGGCACATATTACTCTCACTCACATTTTATTGGCCAAAGCAAGTCATGTGGCCAAACTGAGGTCAATGATGCATAAAAGTATAATTCCCCCAAAGGGAGAGGCAGTGAATAGTAGTGAACAAAAATATAATCTACTATATTTACCATAGAAAGATTAAAAGTATGGATGAAAATATTTAAATTGACTCGTTTTATCACATAGTAATTAACAATGGTTAACATTTTGATTCTGCTTTAACCAAAGTAGGAGAATAATGTGCATATTACCTATAATATGCTTTTTTTTATCAACAATATATCGGTAACAGTCTTCCTTATGAACAAAGAAACTTCAATATCACCACTCTTAATCACTACATATTAGGCCACCACTCAGATATACCACAATACATTTAACCTTTCTTGTACTGGGACATTTAGGTTGTATTCAGTATATTTTGAAACAATGAGATTTATCATGAAAGAGTTTGTACTAATTCCATATTCACTTTTTGATTATTGTAAAAATGACCTTCTTTGTTGATTTCAATACTTTTTTGCTTTATTTGGTATTATCTGCTCTGTTTTCAAGTGATAAATGAAATGTGTCCATCCTTTTATATTTAAACTTTCTATATCATTCTGTTCTTCTAGTAATGATCATGTTGGGATTACTTTTTTAAAAATCTAATTTTAGTGAAGTTTTTCCCATTTCCATTTAATGTCATAACTAATAGTTGACCCCTGGATATCATTTTATACTTCTTACTTTTGGGTTCTTCTCTGTTTCCTTTAAAGCTGGATATCTTTTTAAATAATCTGCCTTTCCTTATAATATTAATTTAATATGGTTCTAATCAACCTTTATATTTGCCATTAGTTTGAAAGATACAATTTCTCTTTTAAAGTTCTATTTGTTTTCCTTTAAGCTTTTCTAAGTCATAATGGAACCATCAGTCGGTAAGTGTCTAAGTCAAGAGTAAAATGGTATCTTATGAGTCTTCCCCCACCTACTAACCCGCCCCATCGCCACCTTCCCAAAATCAAAATATTCTCCTTCCATCTTCATCGCAGCCTTAATGACTTAATCTGGAGTTCTACAGAATTACTCTTGGGATTCTACAGCAAAAGATCCCACTTTTTTGGTTGGGGCACTAGGATCTCAAAGTGAGAATAAACTGTAAGAAAAGCAAAGTCTTTTCCGTCCCTTTCTCAAAGGCCTCCTTTTCTGCAAGTACAGCTGAGGTTTGTCATAAGACCTGGCTCAATCAAGATTTTCCTCAATTTGGAATATCAGCTTCATAAAATTAGGGTATAATTCTCCATAGATTAATTCTAATATTAATCTTTAATATTAGATTCTGTTTTAAGTAGTGTTTGGGTTATGAATGGTTTGTCTTTTTCAAGTCACCTGGGGCAGGGCATTCCTATCAATTGATTTTATCAATGCAAATGTCACTGCACTGCTGGGCAAAATAAATTAGTTTTCCATCAAGATCATCATTAGAACAAAGAATGTCTATTGTAATTATATATTAAAGTTCTTTTTTCTAAGAGAGGGTGGGCAATCTTTTGTATTTTTCAGGTCATTAATTAACTCATGGGTAAGAAAAAGGAAATCAAGGACTAATTTCAAGAAGATAAGCATGAGATGGAAGTGTAAAATCTGATAAACATTTTCCTACAACAAAATGACTAAAAGGATTAAACAAATTAAAAAGAGCATTAATACTTACACTAGGGAATGGTGGCCACCACATGTCATAAAATCTAAGGACTCACTTCATTCAGGGATCAAGTGAGGATATATGAAACCACATAGGACTCCCCATTTCAAGACAGTGAAGTGATGTGATAGGGAGAAAATCTGGCAACTCCACCAATTTCCCCCAAAGAGGAGAGGCATAAGGAAAAGGCTCCCCACATCTTAAGTGTTTTCTGAGACCATGGAGGCAGAGCAAGTAAATGGCCCTCTCTTGCCCTTTGCTGCCTTCTTCAGTCTTGGCTTCGGAAGAGCACCGTGGACATGTCTCAACGCACCCCCAAAGTACAGTCTCCCTTTTCCAGGCTGCCTTCTGGTGCAGTCATTTATAAAACTAAAAAGGAAAAAGTATACAAAGAGACAAGTTTTCTGATTGTGAATGACCAAGATTCTTCCCCACTCTCTTAAGGCGCTTTACTAAATAATGAAATAGGCAAACGTACATTCCACAAACCTACATTCTACCTCCAGGATGAATTGTAAAAGGAGGATTTGAATGTTAACCAAGTAACATGAAGGGAGCCAAGGATAACTGGCACAAATAATCTTTTGACAAAGAGCAGATCTCAAAAAAAAAATGTTTTAAAAAAATGTGTGTGAATAAAGCTCTATGGAAAATTATTCCCCTAAAAGGAGAGAAAATTTTTATGTCCAAAAGATGGTACTTTTATTGATGAGGGCTTATTTGGAATATTAATTCTAGCAAAAGACAGAGAGCCTTAGAGTACAAATGCTTTACACATTCACAAAATTTTTATAAAAAATGGAGTCTTTGCCGAAACCGGTTTGGCTCAGTGGATAGAGCGTCGGGTTGCGGACTGGGGGGTCCCAGGTTTGGTTCCAGTCAAGGGCATGTGCCTGGGTTGCGGGCACATCCCCAGTAGGGGATGTGCAGGAGGTAGCTGATCGATGTTTCTCTCTCATCGATGTTTCTAACTCTCTATCTCTCTCCTTTCCTCTCTGTAAAAAAATCAATAAAATATATTTTTAAAAAAATGGAGTCTTTGAATATGATAAGACAGACTCAGATGCAATTGAAACTGGCATAGGTAAGAAACTGAGGAAACAAATAATGACACCACATTTAAATGCAGTAATTAAAATGATATTAATGAAGCACAGAATGATTCTGCAGAAAAATCTAGTCATACATAGATTAGAAAGATGAAACTGAGGAAATTATCTTGCAAACAGAAAAAAGGCAGGAAAAAGTAAACCTTCATACTTTAAGTTCAAGGGTCATCATCTACTCATAAAATGGCATGCAATTATTTATTTTTGGAGTTTCTATTTAATATTTAATATTTAATATTTTCGGACTGCTGTTAACCCTGGGTAACTGAAACCATGGAAAGCAAAACCATGGGGGGGGGGGGGTGCTAATGTACATATTTTTAAAAAGAAAACATAAAAAAGATATCGGTTTCATAAACCATTAAGTAACAACCAAGTTTTTAAAATTACTATAAAGAGACAATGTTAATTATGTATGCCTACAATTCAAATGATACACAGGGAAAGCACTTGCTATACAAATTACATAAAACTATGCCAAAATGTGACTTGACTTAAGAGGGAAAATGGTTCCTCACTATACCTGGGGCATTGCCATTTCAGATATAAGTAAAAGCCTTGTACAGCAAAGGTTTTCCCTTCCCTTAGGTCACATTGCTTCTAGTTTCCTCCAGTAATTTAAGAATTCACTGTTCTACTTATTTAGTTATAACTTTTCATATGGAAGTTTCCCTGAAAGTCAGCTTAAATCGGCCATTTTCAAATACCACACTAATCTCTGTTAAGTTAGAATGTGATAATGTCTTTATTAGAAAACTATAATTTGAGCTGATATATTTTCTAATTAGGACATTGGTCCCTAGATTTAATAATTATATACTCTTCCCAATCTAGTTTTAACTTTGTACTTAGTATGATTTTGCACTTTAGATTCCAGGAATATGGTCCAACTCTTACCTCCTGTTTTAGGGTTTGCTGGCGCTTGGGCATTATGCATTGAATTGTTCTCAGAACTGAATCTTCAGAAAATTATTGTTAGAAGATATCAGGGAATACTTCTTGTCCTGAACAATCAAACTACCACTTGTACTGTTTCCCCAAGTAATCCTTCTTCTCTGGGCCTCTCATTTTATACTGAACAAAGCATAAGTGGCCTTACAAAGAATTACAGAGTAATCAGACAGCACAGTAAAAACGTCATTTGAGGTCAAAGTCCTAAGAAGAAAGTGCCACCTCCTTCCCAGCTATCTCTGTCATGCCAGAGAAAAAGTACCAATAAAAATAACAGGCTCTTTCTATGTGCCAGTCCTGGATGCCGAGTACTTTTCATCCACTCTCAGTAACTCTCCTGCTATTCAGTATACAGGCAGGGAAAATAGGGCTTAGATGGCTTATTAAATCTATTTGACACATTTTTTCACTGCACTTTACCCTTGATTTACTAATAAACCAATGAATAAACTAAGCAACATATCAAGTTTTTTAGGGTTTGGTACATAACTTATGGCACTAACTTATACAGGTTCTTAATCTGGAATTCATGAACAGCTTTAGCATATTCTTTAAAACCCCAGAAATATGAAAAGTGGTGGATATACATGCATTATATTTTCCTAGGGAAATATTCAATAGCTTTCATCACATTATCAAAAGGTATCCTTGTGAGTTTATATTTCTAAAATGATTGTTACCAGCACAGGTTAAAAAATATCCATGGGTATAAAAGCTGTACAACATATTTAATATAAAGAGATCACATGACATTTGATTTTGATGGGAGCATGTGCCATGGATTCTTGACAAGGCCATTTGGATACCATCACTCAGTAATTTTACCAGTGCTAATTTTCTAAGATTTTCCAGCCACTGTTTTATTCATCACTTTGTTTCTGACCCTTGCTAACATGTTTTGAAAGGAAGCTTTGGTACTATCATAATTCATATTTTAACAGGAAAAAATAATATTTGGAAATACGGTTCCCATGACTGATAATAGGTACTGGTTGTCAGCAGAGAGCAAAGAGTTTTTAACAACAATAAGAAATATCAAAAAAAAAAATGTCTCTGCTTTGTGACATTAAGTAACAATTCATAAATCCATGTTGAGTGTGTAAACTCTTACTGGGGTACCAGTGACTTAAATAACAGCACATGTCCTCAACAGCAATTTCCTATCAAAATAATAGCTTCTGTGCTGATTTGAGTTATGCTGAAGAATTGGCCAAAGGAGGCAGACTGGCTTAGGCTAAAAATGTTCCTGAACTACCCTATTAGATTGCTGGTGGGAATGTAAAATGGTGTCACTGCTATTGAAAATGGTATGGAAGTTTCTCAAGAAATTAAAAATAGAATTACCATGTGATCCCGTAATTCCAATTCTGGGTATTTATCCAAGGGAATTTATTGCATGGATTTGAACAGATATCTGTATACACATTGTTTATAATATCCAAAAGGTGAAAGCAACCCAGATAAATGGATAAACAAAATGTGGGATATTCATGCAATGGAATATTACTCAGCCTTAAAAAGTATGAAAATTCTGACACGTAGTACAACATGGATGAATCATGAAGACATTATGCTAGATGAAATAAGCCAGGCACAAAAGGACAAATACTGTATGCTTCGATTTATCTGAAGTACCTAGAGTAGTCAAATTCATAGAGACAGAAGTAGAAGGGTGGTTGCCAGGGTCCGTGAGGAGGAGGGCATGGAGAGTTCATGTTTAATGCATACAGAGTTTCAGTTTGGAAGATGAAAAAGTTTTGGAGGTGGAAGGCGGCTTTCTCAGTCCATTCAGCTGCCGTAACTAATTACCACAGACTGGGGCTTTATAAACAAATATTTATTTCTCACAGTTCTAGGGGCTGGCAAGTCCAGGACCATGGCACCAGCAGATTCAGTGTCTGGTAAGAACCTGCTTCCTGGCTCATAAATGGCCATCTGGTTGCTGTGTCCTCACATGGTGGAAGGCAACAGGGATATCTTTGAAGTATCTTTTATAAGGGCACTAATTCCATTCATGAGAGCTCCACCTTCATGACCTAATCCCTTCCCAAAGGCCCCCACCTCTTAATAGAATCTCCTTGGGAGTTAGGATTTCAACATATGAATTTTGGAAGGAAACAGACATTCAGACCATAGTGGTGATGGCTACAGAACAAAGTGAATATATTTAATGCTGTTAAACTATACACTTCAAAATGGTTAAAATGAGCTCAGCTGGTTAGAGAGTCGTCCCAATATGCTAAGGTTGCAGGTTCGATTCCCCCAGAGCAAGCACATATAAGAATCAATCAATGAATGCATAGAGAACAAGAAAAAAAAATCATCATCCTATCTAATAAAAGAGAAACATGGTAATTAGCATACGTCCGCTACCCTTCCCACTGGCTAATCAGGGCGATATGCAAATTAACTGCCAGCCAAGATGGCGGCCGGCAGCCAGGCAGCTTGAAACTAACATGAGGCTTGCTTGCTTCAGTGACAGAGGAAACCAATGTTCCCCGCCTTCCGCTGCCGGCCTCTGAGCTTGCAGTTTGAAACATTGTAACAAATATAGAAGCTAAACAAAACCCCAGAAACCTGCTTTCAGCGAGCCGGGATCTCAGAGCTGGAGTTGATACAGTGTTTCGATTATAGAACCCAAACAAACCAGATACCTGCTTTCAGCAGCCGAGGCCTCAGAGCTGGAGCCAGAGCTAAAGCTGGCCCAGAATAAAAAAGAAAAGAAAAAAAGGAGCAGTTGGGAGCTTCAGTCACCCACCAGACTGAAAACAGCCATCAGCCCCTCACCCAGGCTGGCCAGGCACCCCAGTGGGGACCCCCACCCTGATCCAGGACACCCTTCAGGGAAAACCAGCTGGCCCCCACCCGTGCACCAGGCCTCTATCCTATATAGTAAAAGGGTAATATGCCTCCCAGCACCAGGATCAGCGGAGCCGTGAGGCCTCCCAGCACTGGGATTAGCGGAGCTGAGAGGCCTCCCGGCACCAAGATCAGTGTGACAGGGGGCAGCGCCCAAACCCCCTGATCGCCCTGCGGCTCTGTGTGTGACAGGGGGCGGGGCCACAACCTCCCTATCCACCCTGCTCTGTTCGTGACAGGGGAAGGCACCCCAACCCCCTGATCAGCCCTGCTCTGTGCTTGATAGGGGGGAACTCCCCAACCACCTGATCACCCCGTGGCTCTGTGTGTGACAGGGTGCGGCGCCCCAACCCCCTGATCGGCCCTGCTCTGTGTGTGACAGGGTGCGGCGCCCCAACCCCCTCACCCCACGGGCCCCGCTCTGTGTGTGACGGGGTAGAGCCATAACCTCCCCATCGGCCCTGCCCGGAGTGTGACAGTGGCGGCGCCCCAACCCTCTGATCGGCCCTGCTCTGTGGGTGATAGAGGGTGGTGCCCCAACACCCCCTCCACGGGCCCTGCTCTGTGTGTGATGGGGTAGAGCCATAACCTCCCCATCGGCCCTGCCCTGAGTGTGACAGTGGCGGCGCCCCAACCCACTGATCGGCCCTGCTCTGTGGGTGATAGAGGTCGGCGCCCCAACCCCCTGATGGGCCCTGCTCTGTGCATGACAGGGGGGAGCTCCCCAACCCCCTTATCGGCCCTGCTCTGTGTGTGACAGGGTATGGAGCCCCAACTTCCCTGATGGGCCCTGCTCTGTGCATGACAGGGGGCAGTGCCCCAACCCCCTGATTGGCCCTCCTCTGTGCGTGACAGTGGGTGGCGCCGCAACCTCCCCATCGACCCTGCCTTGAGTGTGACAGGGGGCGGTGCCCCAACCCCCCAATCGGCCCTACCCTGAGCGTGACTGAGGGTGGCATCACAACCTCCCGATCCGCCCTTCTCTGAGCCTGACCAGGGAATGCACCTAGGGATTGGGCCTGCCCTCTGCCACCCGGGAGCAGGCCTAAGCCAGCAGGTCGTTATCTCCCGAGGGGCCCCAGACTGCGAGAGGGCACAGGCCGGGTTGAGGGACCCTCCCTCCCTGCCGAGTGCACAATTTTTGTGCACCGGGCCTCTAGTATATAATAAAACCCTAATATGCAAATCGACCAAACGGCTGAACGACTAGTCGCTATGATGCGCACTGACCACCAGAGGGCAGACCCTCAATGCAGGAGCTGCCCTCTGGTGGTCTTGCCCTCTCACAGGGGGATTACTGATCAACCAGAAGCCAGGCTTACAGCTGGCGAGTGCAGTGGTGGTGGCAGGAGCCTCTCCCTAAGCTGGCAGTTGGACATCCCCTGAGGGGTCCTGGACTGTGAGAGGGTGCAGGCTGGGCTGAGGGATAACTCACCCGCCTCACCCAGTGCATGAATGTTGTGCACCAGGCCTCTAGTGAATGCATAAATAAGTGGAACTACAAATCAATGTTTCCCTCTCTCTTCCTATCTTTCTCTATAAATGAATAAATGTTTTAAAAAATGGTAAATTTTATGTATATTTTACAACAAGAAAGTTCCTGTATTATCAGCTATTATAACATGCAGGCATTAATACTATGCTACTTTGTGCTTAGGTTTCATCTTCTTTATAAAATCTTCCCTATTCTATTAGACAGAATTGTCACTTTAATATGTATTACTTCTATACTTATGCATACATATATTATTGAATAAGCATTATACTATGCTTTTTTGTATTGATTCTGTATAATTTTTGAAGGTGGGGACTCTATCACTTTCATTACTGTAGTCTAATGACATGGGCCACAAAAACCACTCATATTGTTTACTGGGCTTATCATTTTAGTTAAGACTTGAGTTTTCTGTCATATCCATCAGGAACAGATGATTGTGCTCACAAGCTGCCTGTACATAACCACCCTCATGTCAGTTCTTTGGTTTTACTATATTTTCTCAAAGACAACCCAAAATAACCCAAATGATTTGCAGACTGGAGTTCCCTATCTGTTCAGTAGCCAGCTGAAGAGAAAGACTGTACAAAGTTCAACATTCCCAAAAGAAAACCTCTTACTTGTCCTCAAATAAAGACACACACACACCCATCCCCAGGCTGCTAATGGTACTCTAGAGGCCTGGGCCATTATTAGGTTCTGTTCTCCTGGTGCCAAGTCGTACATTAGGATTAGGAATAGAGGCAGCAGGCAGCAGCATAATTCTTTCAAAACACCACTAATGGGCTAGCCTGGTTGCACAGAATTACTGCACCTGCCACCTACCTAATTTACTAGCCATTATCTACTTAATCACAGATATTTCATGGTCAGGAACCTTAAGCAGAATTTTTTAAAAATGTCATCCCTCCAGAATGGCAATGTTTATGCAGACCTTTACATATCAGGGTGCCCAGAATTCAACTTGCTTTGGGCATCCACAATAAGTATTGGTTTCAATTATGCTCATTCATTGTCACAGGAGGAAGGAACAGCTGACAGTAACTGAGGATCTACTGCCAGGCCCCAGGTTCTTTTTTTTTAAAATATATTTTATTGATTTTTTACAGAGAGGAAGGGAGAGAGAGAGAGAGCCAGAAACATCGATGAGAGAGAAACATCGATCAGCCGCCTCCTGCACATCCCCCACTGGGGATATGCCCGCAACCCAGGTACATGCCCTTGACCGGAACCGAACCTGGGACCCTTCAGTCCGCAGGCCGACGCTCCATCCACTGAGCCAAACCGGCCTCGGCAGGCCCCCGGTTCTTCAGCATTTGATTAAATGTGGTCATCTGCGCACTCTCAGGGTGAGTGCAGCTCAGGAGACCACCATGGGCATCTCTCCCTAGCTCAGCCTTCAGAGACGTCCCCTTGGGAACCTGAAATTAGCTATGTAAATTAGCACTTTATTTTTGAGACCCTATTTTTAAACACTTAACAGTACACCACTACATATACCCTGTGGTGTTTTTGTTTGTTTGTTTGTTTTTAATATATTGTTATTGATTTCAGAGAAGAAGGGAGAGAGAAACATCAATGATGAGAGAGAATCATTGATCAGCTGCCTCCTGCACACCCCCTCCTGGGGATTGAGCCAACAACCTGGGCATGTACCCTTGACCAGAATCAAACTGGGGACCCTTCAGCCCACAGGCTGACACTCTATCCACTGAGCCAAACTGACTAGGGCCTAATTTATGTCTTTAAATAGATTGGATGGCCTAGCCTTATTAAAAATATAGCCTACAAATAAATATAGGAGCGTCATCAAATAACACAATTATTGAGATTATTTTACTCTCAAATATCTTTCAGATATGATACAAAGTGGAGGAATAGGAGTCCTGCTGGCTTAACAAACCATATTTGAGGTCCAGAAAGAGTGTCATATTCATGGTACATTAGAATTAACAAAGAAATGAGTGTCAGAAAGCTGGAGCTCCAGCCTTCTTTTTCAGCAGATCACATGATTTTGTGTGTCAGGTCTTCACTTCCTCAATGCAGGGAAGATACTTCTGTGCCCAACTCACCTCATGGGATTTTGTGGAAATCAAGAAAGAAAACCTTACTTTAAAAGACACACAAAAAGGAATAAAGCTTGAAGAGAGAATACAGGATCTATTTCACTCTGAAACACCACTAAATTCAACAGAAAAGGGATTTTTTTTTTTTTTTTAAGTAAAACTCCCCAAGAGCGGTGAGAACAAGGGACAACAGCAACAGAAATTGGACTGAAAACCAGCAGTAAAAAGACATTTGGGTCATAAGTGAATCCACTCCTGTCAAAAGACAATTAATTGGAAGTTTAAGAAATTCAAAGGATGGTTTAAAATGTCACTTGATACTGAATTGGGATGAAAAAAGCTTCTTTTCCCCAAATCCCAAGCTTGGGGGAAAAAATAGTGTTAATTGTTTGCTACAGAAGTTCTGAAAGGTGGTCCCTGGATCAACATGAGAGCTGGGAACTTATCCCAAATGGAAACTATTGAGCTCATCATCCACACTAATGAACCAACAACCCGGAGGGTGGGGCCCTGCTCTCGGTTAAAACAAGCCTGACACTGGGCATTAGTAGGTGTAAAGGATGGCCAAATGGGCCCTGTTCTTTTCTCTATGGTGCCCGTTTCACTAAAAGCCCCAGGTGAAAAAGATTTTCTAATTCCCACCTGAAGGATGACATTCTAAATAGTCCAAGAAAATTTTAAGAAAATGAATGAATTTGCCCTGACCGGTTTGGCTCAGTGGATAGAGCGTCGGCCTGCGGACCGAAGTGTCCCGGGTTCGATTCCGGTCAAGGGCATGTACCTCGATTTCGGGCACATCCCCAGTACGGGGTGTGCAGGAGGCAGCTGATCGATGTTTCTCTCAAGTTTCTAACTCTCTATCCCCCTCCCTTCCGCTCGGTAAAAAAATCAATAAAATATATTTTTAAAAAAGAAAATGAATGAATTTAAGAATAAAAAGGAAAAATGTAAATTAACTCTATATGTTAATTTTGGGGGGTTTTTTGGTATTTTTTCACCCATGTTTTATTTTTTTTCTTTAAATGTTTTATTTTGAAATAATTTTAGGTTTACAGAAAAGTTACAAATATACTATAGGGAGTTTCTGTATACTCTTCACCCAAGACTTCCTCTAGTTTTCAGAAGCTGACAAAAGAAATTTTAATCTCAGTGTTTAACTATGTATAGTGCCAGTTGAAAAAAAATTACACATTTGGAAATAAATTCAAGTGCCAAATTTGCAGTTATTATTTAAATAAACTGTGCAGTACTTTCAAATTTAGTATTCTAAACACGAAAGTTTAGTCAGCAATCACCCCTCAGCTTGTGTCACCTCGGCATATGCTGTCATTTTCTAGCACAATATTCTTTTCATTTTCCTCACAGCACTTACCTTACTCAGTAGTTACATGATTTATTTATTGGCTTATTGTCTATCCCTAGAGACTTTACCCATTATGTTTCATGCTGTCCTTGTTTTAACCCCAGGGCCCAGATCAGTGCCTGGTACATACTGAATAGGTACTCAAAAGACTTTGCTGGATAAATGAACAGATGAATGAATGAGGAACACTTTAAATATAGCAACTGTGATATAAAATACATGATAAAAAAAAACACACCTATTTATATTATTATTGTTTCTGAAATTTCAAACCTTTAAAGTCTACCACCAGCCTTATACAGTTGGCATTTTGGAAGCCTATCTGCTAGTCCAACATCTCTGAAATCACTTCTTATTGGGGCAAAGATTAGAATTATTACTCCTGATATACTCTTGTTCTTCAAAAGCCAAACCTTTCTTTTTTAAAAAAATGTATCTTTATTGTTGAAAGTATTACAGATATCTGCTTTGTTTTTTGTTGTTGTTTGTTTTTTCACCAGCCCCTCCCAATCCTTTGCCACACTATTGTCTGTGTCCATGCCTTTCAAAGTGACTATTGAGTCACTGCATACAGGATTTCCCAGCATTATTCACTTAGTGTGAAAAGTGAATAACATAAAAAGTCAATAAAAAAAGTCAGTAACATTTTAAATCACCCTCAAAGTTAGACTAATTCAAGTATTAAGCATCCTTGCATATGAAAAAACATTTTTAAAAAATTCACAAATATTAGATTCCAATCTTATTGTAGTTTGGGAATGGGACATGTTAGGAAGATAGGTAAAAAAATTTAAAAGACTAAAGGAGGAATGAAGCAGCCCTTTTTTTTCCTACCCATTGCCAGCACTCAGCTTCACATTCAAAGAACTGCCTGATCCTAGGAAAAAGAAAGGAAGGATAGTTAGATGGCAAAGAGGGAGGGAAGAAAGGGAGACTACCTATTTCCATATTCTCAGTGAACTCTTACATTTCTCCTAAGATAAAATGTTATAAAATATATCCCAAAATCAAAGTACTTGACCAGCCCTGGCAGGGTGGCTCAGTTGGTTGGAGCATCATCCCATACACCAAAAGGTTGCTGGTTCAATTCCTAGGCACATACCTGGGCTGTGGTTCAATCCCCCACTGGGGCATGTACAGGAGGCAACTGATCAATGTTTGTTTTTGTGTTTTTTTTTCACATCGGTGTTTATCTCTCCCCCATATTCTCTAAAATCAATAAAAACATATCCTCAGGTAAGGATTGGTAGGGTTTGGGGGCAATCAGTCCAAAATAAGCAATCCTAAAATATCCAGTTGTCAAAATAGAAGAAAGCAAGAAAACAAAAGTGCTGGGACACTCTCTGCTTCATTCAGAGTGTCTACCTTTCTTCTGTGTCTGGGCCTGCACTGTGATGAGGAGTAAACACTAATACATGCATTCAATTCAGCACATATTGATCCACCATCTAAAGAGCACAATAATCGCATTGTCACTTCTGGAACATCTCCTGCTTATGCTGTAATGAGTTGCCAATAACTCAAATTATCTAGTGAACTAAAGACTTAATGGACTGAATCTCACTGCCAATAAACATATCCACATTAATAAAAAAAAATGGACTGAGGGAAAAATTCATCTTCTGACCATATGCATAAATTTTGAAAAACCAAAAATAATGATAATAAACGGTATATAAAACTCTATATTTCTTCTCTACATAAAAATAAAACCATAAGTAGGATTAATGCTAAGCTATTCATTTGAAACCATTTGATGTACTTAAAAGATAAGCAAATAAGTTCTGTAATGTTATTTTAAGCCAAGATTTTCAGTGTATAAGAGAAGAGACACAAATATCAAATCCAGTAATATTAACACTCCATAAAGTTAACTTGGAAAAATCAATATAAACTCCTCATTTCTAAAAGTGTATATATATATATATACAGTATATACACTTACTACCATGTCCCTTGAAAAACAACCGATAAGACTGTGCACCACTAATGCCCAGATTGTAGTATCTAAATTCCATTTTCTACTAAAAGGCATCGGAGCTCCTAGAATGGTTGACTCTTAGACTTCACATTAAATGAGCAAGAGGAGCTTGGGGCAGCCTGTCGTACCAAGAAGCAGGTTAGAGAAACGAAGGGGACAGGAGTGCTTTGGAATGTTTTGTATCTTGATCTGGGTGCTGATTACATAGGAATGTTCAGTCTGTGAAAATTCACTGTGATTCACTTATGATAGTTTCTCTTTTCTGCATGTATATACAGGAGCCAATTTGAAAGGGCTCCCAATGAACAAAGAAGGTTTTATTTATAGCATTCAGAAAAACAAAATCACTTCAACTGATTAAAACATAATAAATATTTTTAAAATTTATGAATTTACAATAATACTCAAGAAAAAGAGGAACTGTCCCCCTAAAACAGCCAAAAAAAAAAAATCTTTGATCACCTTTTGACGAAACTGAAGAACCATCTCTGAAACTGTCTACTCAAAGCAAAGTAGTAAACACTTGCCCTGCCTTTCCTACACGAACTGTATTTCAGGTCACCAAATGCTAGTTGATAAGGCAATGTGCCTTACAAAAGAATTCCAGCTAATAAATGTAGAAAGACTGATAGGATGGGGTGAGGTGGGGGCTGGAGAAATCACCAGTTTTATAATCCCTAATGAAATAATGTATTCAGACAATGATTATTAAAGAACAAAATCATTAGTTGAAAAAAATTGATGGGGGAAACTTCACAATAGATCAGGATATTATTCCCTGAAGCTATTCTGTTGTTGAATCTTAGAATCACTAAAAGTGGGGCAACCAGACCATATAGGCCTCCTGGGGTGATATTAAATGAAGTACACTCCACCATGGAAGCAGAATTCTTGTCAGAAAGTAGAATCTGAATCTAATCAAGCTTTTAAATCTAACTTCCAGTTTCTAATAATCTGGGTGACAGAGAAAAAGGTTAAGTAACAATCAGACAAATGCAGCACGTGGATCGTTCTATTGCACATTGGCTTGATTTCTTTAAGTAAATGACTTGGGAAAGGGTGGAACATACCAGATAAAAGAGACTTAAGAGGCTTAAGAGGCTCAATAGCCAAGTGAAATGTATGTACTTTGGATCTGATGAAACTAAACCAACTATAAAAAGACAATTTTGAGAAATATGTAATAGGTAGTAAGTGATATCAAAGAATTAGCATTCAATTGTTTGGTGTGACAATGGCCATTATAGTTTTGTAGAAAAATGTTCATATTAACAATGCATACTGAAGCATGTATGTTGGATATAACATGTCTATGTCTAGGGACTTCAGAATAAAAGAGGAAAGGGATAAATGAATCTGGGTGTGTGCATATGGGAGCTCACCATACTATTCTCTTTACTCGTGTATAAATTTGAAATTTTTCTAAATTTGAAATTTTTCTAAATTTTTAAATAGGAAGAAAAGCAAAAACATTGAAAAATGAAAAAAAAATTAAAAACAAAACTCTTGCAGTGTTATTTATGATAGCCAAGATTTGGAAGCAACCTAAGTGCCCATCATTAGATGAGTGGATAAAAAAAATTGTGGTACATTTACACAATGGAATATTATTCAACCATAAAAAAGTAGGATGGACCTGGAGAGTATTATGCTAAGTGAATAAAGCTAGTCAGAGAAAGACAGGTACCATATGATTTCACTTATATGTGGAATATTATGAACTAAATAAAGTAACTAACAAAATAGAAACAGACTCATATATACAGAGAACAGACTAATAGCTGTCAGAGGGGAGGGGGGTTGGAGGGCTAGGTGAAAAAGGCGAAGGGATTAAAAAACAATAACTCATAGACACAGACAACAGTATGGTGATTACCAGAGAGAAAGGGGGGTAAGTGGGAGGTAGAAGAGAGTAAAGGGGGGATAAATGGTGATGGAAGGAGGCATAACTTGGTGTGGTGATGAAGTATTATACACCTAAAACCTATATAATTTTATTAACCAAATCCTTCCAATAAATTCAATATAAAAATAAAATTGTTTGTAAGCAAAAAAGAAAAAACATTTCCCTTTCCCCTACTACTTATATATGAAACCCTTGATATTAACAATATTCTCCTTTTTTCACTTAATTACTTCTTCATTTCTACTTTTACTATATATGTACTTATTTCTCAAATCTAGTCTAAATTTATTTTTCAAATCTAAATTTTCTGAGGTTTAGGTGACTCATTTTTCTAAAATCCTACTCACCAGATTGAGAAAGACAATCCAGTGCTCAGTCTTTACCTCTGGACACTCTTTCCTGGTCCCTTATTCCCATTCTTTTCAACTGAGCGAGAAGGAAACTTCAGTGCCTCCTCACTCTTCTTTCCTGGAGAGAAGAGCCGGCTTTGGGCCTGCTACCTCCCTCTCAGCCCTTCAGCTGTGAGAACTGGGTGTCTCTTAAACAGAAGAGCGACACCTGAGAGACAGAGCAGGAGGGGCGGCCAGGGAGGAAGGCAGGGGCAAGTAAAATGGCTTCTGCATTGCTAGTTCTCCTTGGATATTCTCCCCATCTCCACCACCTGGGGGAGATGTCTCATGATCCGCCTCTTTGCCATGCTGGGGTCCAATATTCTTTCTCCTCTTCAGTTTTTGTGGAACCATGTTACCCTTGCAGACTAGTGAGATGATTTTTCTGAATTTTCCTTTCTCACCACATTTCTGTCTTAATGTGTCAACAGGCTCCCTACTTTGGTTCCATTTTTGCAGTCCTGTCTAACCTTTCTCAGGCAGTTAAGCGAAATGGAATGTGATGCTGATAACAGGCACTCCGAGGAAAAAAGATAAAGAGGCTTTCTGAAAGCATCTCTGAGTATACATACAACAAACTAATTCCTACGACGAAAGAATAATAAAAATAAACACATTTCGTCAAGGAAATGAGATACCAATCACCTGCTTTTTCCTTTTAAAGAAGAGTTTCATTTCTCAGTCAAGTCACAACCCAGCAAATGTGTGGAAACAAATTTCCAGTTACTTTATTTCCATGAACTTAAACCTGATAGTCAAAGGACTCACGTACATTTCATCTTTGCTTGTGGTCAAGTATCAAGGGATCCTAGGCAATACTGACCTAAGAGATTCCATGAGATAGGGCAAAGGAATGCAGCCAGAAGGACAGTAAACTGAAATAAGCATCCAACCCTGTCGGCCTGTTTTCTTGTTTGCTTCAACATTAAAAACGGATATCCTGAGGCCTGAAATCTGCTTACGTAACAGCCACTACCTGTTTGAAGTTGATGGGTTGTTGGGATAAGAACTGCTGTTCTGAGGATTTTGGCATCTATGTTCATGAGGGATATTGGCTTGTAATTCTCTTTCATTGTGTTGTCTTTACCTGGTTTTGGTATTAGGGTGATGCTGGCTTCATAGAATGAGCTTGGAAGTGTTCCTTCCTCTTAGATTTTTTGTAGTAGTCTGAGGAGGATAGGTTTTAGTTCTTCCTTGAATGTTTGGTAAAATTCCCCTGTGAAGCCGTCTGGCCCTGGGCTTTTGTTTGCCGGAAGGTTTTTGATGACTGCTTCAATTTCTTCCATACTTATTGGCCTGTTGAGATTTTTAGATTCTTCCTGATTGAGTTTTAGAATGTTGTATTTTTCTAGGAATATGTCCATTTCCTCCAGGTTGTCTAGTTTGTTGGAGTAGAGTTGTCCATAGTATTTTTTAACAATCATTTGTATTTCTGTGGGATCTGTTGTTATTTCACCTCTATCATTTCTGATTTTGTTTATTTCGGTCCTCTCTCTTTGCACAATCTTAGCAAATAGGTTCCAGCAGTACATCAGAAAGATCATACACCACGACCAAGTAGGATTTATCCCAGGGATGCAAGGATGGTACAATATCCGCAAATCAATAAACGTGATACATCACATAAAAAAATCGAAAGAAAAAAATCACATAGTCATATCAATTGATGCAGAAAAAGCGTTTGACAAAATTCAACACCCATTTTTGATAAAAACTCTCAGCAAGGTGGGAATTGAAGGATCATACCTCAACATAATAAAAGCCATATATGACAAATCCACAGCCAACATCATACTTAATGGACAACAACTACACTATTTCCCCTAAGAACAGGAACAAGACAGGGATGCCCACTCTCACCACTCCTGTTCGACATAGTACTGGAAGTGTTAGCCATTGCAATTAGACAAGAAGAAGAAATAAAAGGCATCCAAATTGGAAAAGAAGAAGTAAAACTGTCCTTATTTGCAGATGACATGATATTATACTTAAAAAACCCTAAAGACTCCATCAAAAAACTATTAGACTTAATAAAAGAATTCGGCAATGTAGCAGGATACAAAATTAATGCCAAGAAACCTATGGCATTTCTATACATCAATAGTGAATGTGCAGAAAGAGAGACTAAAAAAGCAATCCCATTTACCATCGCACCAAAAAAATTAAGCTACCTAGGAATAAACTTAACTAAAGAGGTAAAAGACCTCTACTCAGAAAACTACAGGACGTTGAAAAAAAGAGATAGAGGAAGACATAAACAGATGGAAGAACATACCATGTTCTTGGATTGGTAGAATCAACATCATTAAAATGTCCATACTGCCCAAAGCAATCTATAAATTCAACGCACTTCCCATTAAAATACCAATGGCATATTTCACAGACCTAGAACGAACTCTCCAAAAATTCATCTGGAATAAAAGACGACCCCGAATAGCTGCAGCGATCCTGAGAAAGAACAAAGTAGGTGGGATCTCAATACCAGATATCAAGCTGTATTACAAAGCCACTGTTCTCAAAACTGCCTGGTATTGGCACAAGAACAGACATATAGATCAATGGAATAGAATAGAGAGCCCAGAAATCAGCCCCAACCAATACACTCAATTAATATTTGACAAAGGAGGCAAGAACATACAATGGAGTCAAGATAGTCTCTTCAATAAATGGTGTTGGGAAAATTGGACAGATACATGCAAGAAAATGAAACTAGACCACCAACTTACACCATACACAAAAATAAACTCAAAATGGATAAAGGACTTAAATATACGACGGAAAAACCATAAAAATACTAGAAGAATCCAAAGGCAACAAAATCTCAGACATATGCCGAAGCAATTTCTTCACCGATACAGATCCTAGGGCATTGGAAACTAAAAAGAAAATAAACAAATGGGACTACATAAAAATAAAAAGTTTCTGCACAGCAAAAGAAACCATCAACAAAACAACAAGAAAGCCCACTACATGGGAGAAAATATTTGCCAATGCTATCACTGATAAGGGTTTAACCTCCAAAATTTATAGGGAACTCATACAACTCAACAAAAGGAAGATAAACAATCCAATCAAAAAATGGGCAAAGGACCTAAATAGACACCTTTTAAAAGAGGACATTCAGAAAGCCAAGAGACATATGAAAACATGCTCAAAGTCGCTAATCATCCGAGAGATGCAAATCAAAACAACAATGAGGTACCATCTCACACCTGTCAGAATGGTGTCATCAACAAATCAACAAACGACAAGTGCTGGAGAGGATGTGGAGAAAAAGGAACACTTGTGCACTGCTGGTGGGAATGCAGACTGGTGCAGCCACTATGGAAGACAGTATGGAGTTTCCTCAAAAAACTACAAATGGAACTACCATTTGACCCTGTGATCCCACTTCTAGGAATATATCCAAAGAAACCAGAAACACCAATTTAGAAAGGATATATGCACCCCTATGTTCATAGCAGCACAATTCACCATAGCTATGATCTGGAAACAGCCTAAGTGCCCATCTGTAGATGAATGGATTAGAAAACTGTGGTACATCTACACGATGGAATACTAAACTGCTGTAAAAAAGAAGGAACTCTTACCATTTGCAACAGCATGGATGGAACTGGAGAGCATTATGCTAAGTGAAATAAGCCAGTCAATGAAGGAAAAATACCACATGATCTCACTCATTTCTGGATAATAAAGACCATTATAAACTTATGAACAAAAATAGATACAGAGGCAGAGCTGCCTCGAACAGACTGTCAAACTACAGCAGGAAGGCCGGGGAGGGTGGGGGGACAGGGCGGGGGTAAGAGATCAACCGAAGGACTTGTATGCATGCATATAAACATAACCAATGGACACAAGACACTGAGGGGTAGGGGAGGCCAGGGGATTGTCAAGGGCAGGGGGAAAAAAAAAGGAGGCATATGTAATACTCTTTGTAATACTTTAAGCAATAAAAAAAAAAGAAGAAGAAGAACTGCTGTTCTGAGATGGAGTCCGTTTCCCCCCATTTGTGAACAATGATCAAATAGTTAATGTTTGAGTTTAGCTAATGCAGACAGAAATGCTTTGCCTCATAAGGACCCTGTAATTTGAAATGCTCTCATCTCTAATGCTCTTTATTACTATATAAAAGTTTGATTCAGTACTAAATTGACAGAAACATCACTGTAAGTAGTTCAGTTCCCAATAATATACTGTGATCAAAATGGGAAGGAGAAGATACATCTGATTCTGATGGAGAGACTTCTCAATGTCAAAAGTCTGCATATGTAAATGACACAGTGGATTGCTTGCTGACTCACTCTGGTGTCAGAATGAGTAAAGGGTTAGGAAATGAACTCTAAATCCCTACAAGTGTCATTCACAAAGAAGCCAACTCAATGAATCTTCCTCACCTTCCTAGGACTAAAATAATCATGTCAGGCAATGGAAGCCTTAGTCATGACATTTCAGACTCTGAGATGACAATCTCAAGGTCTGGAAAGAATGATCCATACTGTTATTATCAAATCAGATTTCCCAACTAAGAACAATGGACCATCTGCTTTTGGAAGAGTCTTCCTTCTTCACAGGCAAATCTGGCAGGTGTCAGCTTACCTTCAGAAAGCCAGCATTCTTAAAGTATATCCATTTCACATAAAATAATAAAATACCAAAAGAGAATAAAGACTAACAGCATTATGTGTGAAGTACATGGGAGTGACTTCACATTAAGAGAGAAGAAATTGATGCTTAAAGCAGGAATCATTTTGTTGTTGTTGTTGACAGTATTACAGATGTCCCTCCTTTTCTCTTCCTTTGCCTCCCTCCACCCTAAAGCAGGAATCTTGACCACAAAGGAATGCAGATGCCAGGAAGGTAACATAAATCTATAAGGTTGGTTGGGTTAGATACTTAAGGAATGATAAAGATTAGCAAACTTCAATTGTAACAAGACAAGATGTTTAATTTTCCAAAAGAAGCCAGGTATCTGATTCTCTGTGAAGTTTCCAGACTGTTCAGCAATGTTGGCGATTAATTCAATTTTCGAAAAGAAAATGTTTACAGGTTAAAAAAATTATAGTCTAAAATGTATCCTATGGGCCACTAATTTGCAAGCTCTGCTCTAAATGTAATTTTAAATAACGCAGTAATAAACAGAAAGCTTCTCACATAATAATAATCACACTAAATCACCGAGCCTTGGTTTCTGCCCTATGACGAGGGACCAGTCCATGCAAGGGGAGGGTAGGAGTGGGGGAATACCTGGGGAGCATTTCCCAAAGTACAGACGTCTAAACTGTCTCCACCACCACCATCAGCCCTGCAGCCCAGAAAAAACAAGAGTCTGAGTAGCGGATACACAGCTTCCAAAAGCTCCTCAGGAGCTGTGGGGGCGCACGCTCCCAGAAAGCTTTGTACAACTGGGAGGGATGCATCCCAACTGTAGCGACTGAAGTCACTGAGCCTAAGATGTTAAACAGCATACGGGACGTGGCTCTGAAAATAGTAACTGCTAATATCAAAGGAGCCTAGAGTACCCATAGTCAGTGCTGCTGGTATCAAATTCGTTCTTTCAGCCTCACGGGCAAAAAGAAAACAAGCAACTGCCTACCTGTTCACTGTGGAAGATTATAAAAATAGACGCATTTTAAGCATCCGTGTATGCATGCCGTGGGCTTGTGTGCATCTACGTGTATAACTAAAGCATTCTTAGGTGTGTAGGTTCATTCTTCAAGAAGGGGAGGAGAGTGTCTTATTTCCACATGCTGTCACAATGCAGGTAGAAAATGGTTGACAAATCCTTGGGTGTGTTTTTCTACTTCCTAGCCTTGAAAAAATTACAGCAGAATTTTTTAATAAGATGGCTAAGCCTAACCAGGATTACTATGTTTTTTAGTTCTGATCTACCTGTGATTAGGTAATGTTTTGCTAATCTCTTGCTGTTATTAAACAATGCCTAGTCTAAACCCGCTTTTGATTTTAAGCTGGCACCCTCCTAACTCACCTTGTAAATGGGATCCGTCTTCTAGGTTGGCTTCCAGGTCAAAGCTGCTCCAAGTGGCTTATCCTCAGATGCCTGCAGCCTTCTCCTGGGAACTCTATTGACCCTGTTGGGCTTATCTGGTAAATTGCAGGAGTGGCTCCTTCATTTCCTTCTCTGTTGTACTGCAGTGAGGGGCAAGAGCTGAAAAAGAGAGAATACAGTCACGTAGTGCATCTCCACAGAACTTTCATGGGTCTCTCAGGGGGACTTGCCTATGGCCAATCAGAAACTTCCTTACAATTTATCTCCTGAGGAAGGAGGGTATCTCAGCTTTTTGCCTCCTTTGCTCAATCTTATGTAATTTCAAAGACATACCCACTGCTACCCATTGCATTCCTCAGCAATAAGCAACATACATCATTTACATCTTACTCAGAGTTTGGAGTAAGAAAATGCTCGATTTATATACCAATGCATTCTAAGCAGGGCCAAGTATCTCTTCCAGAAATATACTTAACCCTCCAATTCAATATAAACCTGTTTTTTAAAACAAGAAGTATGAAGTGGTTTCATCACACATGCACATCCATGTTCAATACCAGTGCCTTGACAAAGACCCACGAATAGCCAATGAGTCCTAACAGAGTAGAACTGTCACCAAACTCCTAGAACAGTCCTGTAGCAGAAAGCTAATTATACTATCAAAGAACAGCTTTCAACTTCACATAGTTTCTCAGAAGGCAAGGAAACAATATTTTATGAAAAGATCAAATAGGCTCACTTCAAGGAAAAAAAGGAAATGGGTGGGAAGAGATAACCAAAGACCTTGTATGCTTACATGCATGACCCATGGACACAGACAATAGGGTGATGAAGGCCTGGGGCGGTGGCTGGGGTGGGGCTAGAAAGGGACAATGTGGGAGGGGGAGGGAAGGATACATATGTAATACTTTCAACAATAAAGATTTTTAAAAAGGAGAAGAAAAACCTGACAAGCAATCCAGAGTGGAAGCTAACTCGGTTACTCTCTGGTCCTGAAATGTGACCGCAGTTTTTCCTTCGAGCCTCTCTAGCAGGTGCATTTCTTCACAAGGCAGCTTTAAAAATAACAACCTCAGTCTGATTATTTTTCTAGCTTACTCTAACTGTCTGATTTTTTCTCTTTTTACTTATGGAGAAGGAAAAAGTAACTATACACACATATCCTGAAAGATTATGACTCAATAAAAGTGCAAGATTCATGTCCACCCAACATCCTCTGCTGTGAATGTTCCTTTAAGCACCATTTTTCTGCCAAAAAAGAAAGAAAATGTTTGATCTAAACCCCCTCCACCTCTACAAAAAATAAATAAATTTTTAATCTCTACTATGTTGTAAGACAAGTCCATGTGTCTTGTGGGTCCTAAATAAAATTTAACTGATGACTATGATGATGACATAGAAGAACTAAGGTTAGGGTCCATCAAGATTATTTTTGTATGCTCAGCATTAGATCTGTTTATTTTCTGCAAACGCTATTCAATCTATGCTCTTTAATCCCATGTAATTATAGGCAGAACAAATATGAGTGGTCAACTACTAAAACTCCCCTATCCATCTTTTTCCTTGCTCTTTCCTATAATGCATTCTGCCAGGTTTTGGAAAAGGAGAGAATACTAAAACAGGAAAATAAAAGAAAAATGAGGTAAAGAGCCCCCTGTGCTAAACTGCATTTCAGTTTTCCTACCTCCACCCCATTCCTCTTTCCTAGTCTTATTCTCCATGACTTCTTACCATCGTACATTGACAAGTGAGAAGGTAAAGAGAATAGAAAACTACAGGGTAAGATGAAGGCTACCTTTCCACCTGTATTTCCCCCAGTCCAGGAGCAGAGCTGAGGGAGAAGGCAGGATGAATATAGCCAGCCATACCTAAGGAATTCCCCCTTCTCCCCATCACACACTCTGCGAGTCCTGTCTCCAGCCTCTGTAAACCAGACATTGGCCCAAGAAGCAGTTCCCCACTTCAGTCATCCTTTCCCGTAGTCTTTGCCTACACATCCCTCAAAATCCAGATCAAATCCACAACTCTCAGCTCCTCCCTTCATCTTCCCAGCTAGAAAGGGACATCTTCTCATGGCATCTGGCACTTTGGCCAATTCTACTGGTGTAAGGTGATCCTGGTTGTACATGTTGCCTATACTTCTTGTCTCCCCTACCGGGCTGTGTGGACTCTGGGAACCAGACCTTAACTTCCCTGCACAGAGTAAGTGTGAGAGTTAAAATGTGAAATTTACAAGGCTTTGACTTATGCCCACTTTGCAAGAAATGAATCTATTATTGTCCATTTTGCCAAAAGTGTGCATTTTCACACTGTGTATGCAATGCCAAGGAATAAGGGCTTTGGCTTGTTCTGAAACTATAATTAACATTCATATGGACCTTCTGTGCAACTTTCAGAAAGACAACCACGATAAAGTGGAGTGCCTTCGATAGCCTTCAGGGAGGCTGACTACTCTGTATAAAAAATTACCAGTCCATCAATATACAGTTCAGATATAATCAATCATCCCTGATAGTTACTGAAGGCAGAAATACTAGGAGTATTTGTTTTAATTCAGCTTGAAACACTTGAATAGGGCAGAAACATTTATATTATCACATTTGAATTCCAAATTTCCAGGTGACTAATATATTGTTTTATTTAAAAAACAGGACATTAACCAAATGGCAAATAACCTTTATTTCAATTAAGAAACTATACAGGGTCTTGTTTTACCGTGCACATAAACTGCGTGTGGGCAGAAGTCCAAAGGTACTAAGCTTATAAAGTTCAAGTTTGATTACACATTGTGACAACACACACTGAAGATAAATTCTTAAAGCTCTCACTAGGAAATAAACTCAGAGAAGGGAAGAGGTTGTTTCCTTTTTAAACTATAGCCAAAATTGATATTCAAACAAAAATTATACCTGGTTTTTATCAACACACACAAAAAGAATCATGTTCTAATTTAACAATATCTTTTACAGATCAAAAAGGCCCCCGGCATCCTCCTTCTAAGCTATTAATAGACTGAAAGTTGGAAAGGTTGATTCGAACAAAGTCTTCTATGCCAACAAGTACTCCGATAGGAATATCTGTAAAATCTCACTAGAAAGTTTAGAGATCTGGCAAGGGCTCCTTCTGAATGGCTCATTCAGGAAGCAAATAATCCATTATCTTTGCAATAGAATTTTTCCTGTAAGTCCTGTGACTCACCCTCCCACAGCCTGAATTTTGCCCATTAAACACCAGATTCTTGTCCAGCATACTCCCCACACATTCCACTCATTTCTTATTCAAGCCCCTCAGAACACAAGATGTATGTGTCCTGCGTAGCTACTAAGTTAGTGCATAGAATATAAAAAGGAGACAAGATAAAACAAACTTCCTCATTCTGTAAAACACTAAAGAAAGATTCTTAAAATGGTGAAGTCAGTAAAGACAGCCAGGATAACCAGAGAGCAGTTTTACAAAGTTGGCAGTGCACATAGCAAAGTCCATTTCACAATACAAACAAGAGACCAGACACTTTTGGCTCTTTTCTATTCATTATGTGGCCGATGACTTGGACTCAATGCTTATTTCATTTCCATGAAGGACTGGTCTTAATTTAGGGTTAAACATCCTAAATTGCTTTCCCAGAAAACCATAACACAAGACATGCTATAAGACCTTTCTTCATCATCTTGTTTACTTTGCCCACTATATCCACCAAATACCTTGGTGAAAAGATCATTATTTTGCTTTTTTTTTTTTTTTTTTTTTTACTGGCAGCAATGTTTAGACAAACAATTGCTTTTTCTCTTTCTACCTGTGATATTGCCAAGTACTCTGAGAGTTTCTACAGTGTCTAAGTTGTTGGAGAATAGTTTTAGTGCTATAACCCAACAGTTACGGAAACAGGTTATGCTGGGGTAACGTACTGAAGATGAAAAACACAAACTCCAGGCACTTTCACCTGGCAACTACTGTGCTTTTCTTGTCAATAACTGAAGAGCAGACTTTAACTTGGAAATTTATCTAATCTCATTAGTGCTACCATACATCAAACAAGTTAAAATTCACTAGGTAAAGTAACATAGAGTTTTCATATATCTGCCATTAAGTATTGATTTGTCCACTCCACAATAAGTCAGTTATTATATACAAACATTAAAGCCAGACACTAGAAAGACACAGAGATGTAACAATCAACAAAAACAATGCTCTTCCTTTTGTTTTTGTTGATTGTTACATTTAGAATTTAGCCACAGATACTAGTAAAAATACACGAATAACCAGTTTAAGCTACAAAAGCAGAAAATGTGCTATGGATGTTCATGACATGAAAATAATTCTAGCTTAAAATCTGTGAAGTGGGTAGGAAGCAGATCAGAGGAAGTTGCTCAAAAGAATAGGCATTTGAGAAATGAGTAGATTCAAGTAAGAACTAGAAAGGCAGAAATGGATCGAGGAGATTTCAAACAGTGAGGAAAAATATATGAAAATCAAGAGATAGGAAAGTTAAATAAACGAGGCACGTGGCCCGCCGGCCATGAGTCCAACATGCTTGGTGTGTAGACTGTAGTGCCAGTATCCAGAGTTCAGGATACAAAAAAGGAGAGCGGGGGAAAGAAAGACAGAGATGAGGTTTGGAACAGTGTAGAAGATCTTACGTGCTGGTGAGAGACCAGATTTCATTGGTTGGGCTGTAAAGTCATGTGGTTATGTTTCAGGAAGGCAGATCTAGAACAAATTGGAAGGAAAAGAACCTGGAGGCGAGAGAAGACCTCAGAAGACAGAAGCAGCTCCAAACGGAGGGCAGAGCAGCTGCCTGGGAGAGTGGGCACCCAAGAGGGGCAAGTGAGGATCTTCCATTTGACAGGGCAGACTGTGATCCTATCTGGTCTCGAATATTTCTTATCTTACCAAAATAATGGGAAATAAAGCACATCCATTATTCAGAAACATAGCTGAAGTAATATAAAGTATGGTCAACATGCTAATAAACTAAAATAATTTACTCAATACAAAACATAGTTTTCTCAATCTGTTATATTTCTATGATCCAGGCCAATTTTTCCTGATTTTGTTTGTTTGTTTGTTTATATTTGACTTGGTTCAACTTGACCTGTTTTTCTCTGCAGGTAGGGAAAATATTTTATTTCTCTAAATCCCAAAAGCTGAGCACAAAAAAAGGACATGACACCTATTAAGAATCCAAAGAAAATTTTTTTCCAAATAAACAGTTTTGTTGATACTGACAAAAATTCAGATGACTGATTATACAGGTAAGAATTCTGATTACAGATTTCTTAAAGGAGTCTACAATTTTATTATTCCCTTGACAACTTTGTTTTATATCCAAAGAACAAATATTACAGGAACCCCTCCATTTATTATTCAGTTGAACAAAATTTTATTAAAAGAAAAACACCATTAGCTCTAGATAGAGCACTAGAAACACGCCTAGGACATACCTTAATCTTCTCTAAGTAGGATGCTATAGAGCAAGAGTCAGCAACCTTTTCTTGTGAAGGTCCAGTTGGGTAAATATTTTAGGTTTTGTGGGCCATGCAGTCTACCAAGTGATACAACTGCTCAGTTCTGCTACTGTGCAGGAAAGTAGCCATAGTCAATAAGTAAATGAATGAGTATGGCTGTTCTCCAATAAAACTTTATTTACAAAAGAGTGGTGGCCACAATTGGCCCTTGGACTTTACTTTCTTGACCCTGTCCTAGCAGATAGCCCAGCTGTGGCAACTTGGTGTGGTTTCGTTGCTCTTCACTCCTTAATGTGCAAAACTCTGATGAAGTGAGGGGGGAAAATTACTCTGAGAAAATGGGTGACAATGGAAATCTCCACTGCTAGTGGAGTGATAAAAGGGGAAACCAAATGAAGACGTCTGAAGGAAGTGATGAATTCAAGGAGACAAGAGAAGTTCGGGGTAAATTAAAATGAGAATGTAGAGGTTGTGATGTCTTACATCACTGCTAAGAGAATCCAACATATATTCTCAGTGGAAATATGGAAATGTGACTCAAAAAACCATTTCAGGAAGTACTCTGACTAATGCCCAAAAGGCTCAATAGTTGGGGGAAAACTTCAAGGAAAGCTGAACTTATTAAATAAAAATATATTTAAGAAATGCAGGCATCTTGACAGAATATTCATGTGAGAGAAAGCCAGGGAATTTGGAAATTTGTGGAAGTCTCAAATCATACTTTCTTCATGAATTCTGATGATCACACCTTATATACTTGATAGAGCAGGGGGGAAAGTAAGTACTATAATCATCAAAGCTGACCAATCTATATTTAAATCTGTAAAAGAGTTATGACAAAAACTATATTCAGTGACATCAGCTTAATAACGCTACCACTAAGTCACCGCTGAAAGCGATTCACGGGTTCAGTGGCCCTGTGCGAGTTACTTTACCTCTCTGTGCCTTGGGTTCCACATGAGTAAAATGCAACTCTTTCACGAGGTGTCTGACGATTAAACAAATTAATACATGTAAAGTGTGCAGAATGGTCCCAGCACACAGGAAGTTCTCAAATGTGCCATATTGCTGCTGTTCCCCCGAGTCTTTCCTCCCAGCCAGCTTTATTGAATACTCCTCCTTTGCCCTTTTAAGCTTTTCTCCTTCTAGGTTTCCCCAGGGTGGCCCTGTCTCACTCTCAATGTTTAACCTACCATTTGCTAAAGATTGCTAAATCTCTCTCTCCAATCCTGACTTCTTTTTCAGACTATATTTTTGTTTACTGGACATTTCTATTGGAATATCGCACGGACACCTGAAACTCAGTCAGTCTACAAATCAAGCCCATTACCTTTACCCTTGCCTCTTTCCTCTCCTTGTCTCCTGTTTGAGTTCATGACACCCTATTTATCCTTAAACCAAGCTAGAAACAACTATTATTTTTAAGCATTCTATTTGTAACCATCCCATTCCACTCACCCCAAGTCCTCTCCACTTGTTTCTCCCAAATATATTTCTTAGATATGGCTTACTTTTTGCATCTCAGCTATCCCTGGCTTAGATTACTGACAACAGGCCCCGGCTTCTCTGCTTCTGATCATTCTCTTGTCCAGGCCATCTTTCCTTATCATCAGAATTGTCTTTCTTTCTTTCTTTTTTTAAAATACATTTTATTGATTTTTTACAGAGAGGAAGGGAGAGGGATAGAGAGTTAGAAACATCGATCAGCTGCCTCTTGCACACCCCCTTCTGGGGATGTGCCCGCAACCAAGGTACATGCCCTTAGCCGGAATCGAAGCTGGGACCCCTGAGTCTACAGGCTGACACTCTATCCACTGAGCCAAAGCGGTTAGGGCAAGAATCGTCTTTCTTAAAACATATATTTGATTGTGTTATTCTCTATTCTCAATTATTCTCTACTGCCTGAAGGAAAGGGGACTATAGGCCTATTGGTGAGCTTCAGAGCCCCAGGAACCCTCTGAACTTTTATATAAAAAATTGCGTATGTCCTTAAGATTCAGTGAAGGAACACCGAGAGGACAATCTTAAAACTGCACAGAAGGGTACGATCTGCACTCTTGAATTGCATCTCAATCACTCTTGTCTTCCACCATTTCAGATACAGTGAACGTGGTATTTTCCTCCAAACGAGCACACTGAATGCTATTTCATCTCTCTGAGCCTATGCTTGTGCGGTTCCTTCTAGCTGGAATGCTCTTTTCTGCCTGGGGAGTCCTTTAAATCCTGGATCAGGTCTCACACGCCACCTTTGGGAAGCCGTACCCAAGTGTGTGTGGACAACAAAAGATGCTAAATAGATTTCTGTTGTCTGTATATCATAACA
Source organism: Myotis nattereri (assembly GCF_964212035.1). Lineage (NCBI taxonomy): Eukaryota > Metazoa > Chordata > Mammalia > Chiroptera > Vespertilionidae > Myotis > Myotis nattereri. The sequence goes on from NC_138082.1 coordinate 40,845,281, forward strand.
CTGGCCTGAAATTTCTTAGATTAAAAACTTCACACTGCACAAAATAAATAGCCTTAAGTATTTAGACACATATAGTGTTTACTTAAGTTCTGGGGGCATCCTTATTGCTGTCCCTGAATTTTTCATGAAGTCAAGAATAAAGGCCCTGGAGCCTAAATACCTACGTTTGAATCCTGGCTCAGCCAAGTACCAATAATGGGACTCTGAACAAGTTACATAGCTTCTACCTGCTTCATGATCTATTTAGATGGAGATAGTTACAGTACTGCCTTTTAGGATTATTCTGAGGATTAAATGAGTTTAAAACACATAAAACTATGTAAGTGCTTGCTATTATAATTATTTATTGAAATCAATGGCCAGGACTAGAGGCTCCAAGAGATAATCACAAAGCAAAACCATCAGACCCTGCCACATAAACTTCAAGTTTTAGTTAACTGAGTTCATTAGCCAGAGAATACTAACAAAGGTGGCCCTTTTCACTAATGTTTTTATCCATTTAAAAGTGGTTCAAGCCTATCTGATAAAATTCTCCTATTAGCCTCCAATAGCTAAAAATATCAGCTCAGAATATTTCCAAGGCACACCACAGGGTACATTCAAAAAGTTCCTTTGAATAGAAAGAAATTGGAAATGCTTGGGAGGAAAATCAATGAGCCACCTCACTGCCTACCAAGTGCCCAATATGGAGGGAAAATGCTAAATCTGGGAAGACAGATAAAGATGCTTAATGACTCAGCTTTCAAACCAGCTTGTTTGCCAGGGAAATGGGATATTGGGCATTTAGCACCACCCACCCAGTCAAAAAAAGAAGCTGTGAAACGTAGATCCTAACATCACTGAACCTAAGAAGTACATGATGTAGTGATGCGGCTGACTTTCATCTGAGTGTTAGGGTTATGTGATATTTTTGGCAGTGGCTCTGTGGAAGGTTTGGAACCAAAAAACAGCCATTTTGACCCATACCACAAACACTGCAGTGGTGTAACAGTATTATTCTTTGTTTTGCAACAAACTGCCAAAAGGGTCACTTTAGTCTTTATTAATAAACATACATAATAATCAGATCTTAAGTTAAAACACTTGAGTTCATATTTAAAAGGAAGGAAAGAGAATAAAGCCAGAATTCCTTATCCTAGTATTAAAGGGCCTCCATAATCTAACCCCAATTAACTTTCCAACTTTATCTTTCACGCAAGACTGTTTGAAATCTTCAACCAAAGAGAACTTCTTGCAATTATCCCTAACAAACCCACTCTGCCTACTCTGTGGGTTTCCTGCAGCTACAAAACTTTTGCCGTTACATCTCCAAAGCCGGAATCCCGTCTTCCTTTAAGACCCCATGTGGATGACATGGAGTCCTTTCCTATCTATGGCTCAGTGAGAAGTAATTCTCCAGGTTAACTTCCATAGTCTTCACTAAGCACCTCTTGGACTTTCCTTAGTCCATTTTGATCAGAGATTTTGACATGTGTGTCTTTTCTTCCTAAGACCTGACTCTTTGAGGGCTCCACCAGCTCCACCTTTGCAAGCCCGGCTGCACCACAGGCATATCTGCACTTGGCAGGCCTCACACTTCACTGACGTATGCAAGACGTATGCTGAAGTGTGCTAAAGCTCATTGTGACTGATCACTGAAACCAAATGGACAGGAGTATGCACTCAGACAAGCTTTGCTGATGAAAGGCTTCAGTAAAAACGACACGCAACAAGACTTGTTTTCTTGTAAAGCAAGTTGAGAAATGAGAATTTTCATGCTACTCTCAGGGCAAGGCAACCACTGCTTACATTTACCATCCATTGATTTGCCAACAACCCCTGACAGCGGCGTATTAAAAGCTTCCCTCCCACTTACAGAACTGATAATACACTTCCAAGTTAGAGAAATCATAAGATAATTGGTCCTGTGCTTCCCCTATTACAGTCTCAAAACACTGCTTACCTCTGGGATTTGATAAAGAATTCCCAAGACCTGTGTGTATAATAATTTCCATCACAATGTCTACTATGCCTTAAACTCTAAATATCCAAGGACCAAAATGCAAAAATTAGCACTGACCAGTGCTGCTCAGTGGTTAGAGCACCGGCCCTCAAACCAAAGGGTCTCAGGTTCGAGTCTGGTCAAGGGCATGTACCTGGGTTGAAGTATCCTCCCTCCCCCCGTTTTGGCGTATGCAGGCGGCAACTGATTGATGTGGCTCTCTCACATCAATGTTTCTCTCTCTCCTCTCTCCTCCTCCCCACTACCTTCCAGTCTCTCTAAAATCAATGGAAGAAACATCCTCCAGTGGGGATTAATAAAACAAAAAAACACAAAAAAGTAAAAATCAGAGAATCTGGTTTATACCAGAGCCCACAAAAGCCAGGAAAGGGAAAGATGAACAAAAAAACCCCTCCTAAACCCTTGCATCCTGATCCTGCTTTGCAGAAGTTTGCTCCTCCTAATGGGTCACTTGGATGGCACGAATGGAAGTGTTTACTAGATCACAATGGAGAGGCTGACTTCACTCAGGGTGAAGCTCCAGGGCTGTGCTGATCAGCATGTTCTGCCCAGACCTCTGTGCAGCTGCCCACAGTTTGTAGTCCTATGTTCACAGATAGCATTTCTCTGCCTACTCAGTTCACTAACTGTTGATAAATGTGTTTTAATATGCACTCCTAAACACAAGTGATTTTCTTAAGCCCTAAATCTTGAAAGAATAGATGACCAAAATCCCAAACCCAGATGAAAGAACACTCTTATAAGGATGTCTTAACTCAGTGCCCTGCTAACAGGAAATTTTCCGGTGAGTGCTCTACCTTTTATATCGATGACAACTGGAACATCCAGTCTCCAATATCACATTGCTGGTGTCTCTTGGATTACTGGTATGAATCCTTGGGGCGGGGAGCAGGAGACGCTAAATGTTTTAACTTACCCATATTTAAAGTAACCACTTATGTTCTTGTAAAGTGCAAATATACCTCCCAAATGCAAATGGAGGTCAAAATAATGTTAACAACTTCTTAAATTGGGGAAATATTGTTAGTGGCACTGTCATAAATTACAGTGTTTTGAAATGGTAAAAATCAACCCAAAGCAAGTATAAGATTGGTATAATATGTATTTTTTCATATATGGATTAACTGAATAACTGACCTAATTTCTCTTGGTCAGTCTCTTTTACCTCCTATGCTACTTGGATGAAATTATTCCAAACGGCCCCATTTCTTAGGCCTCTGCTGTATCAATTCAGCTAGATTTCTACTTGGTGCTCACAGTGACTTACTTGTTTGCTCATTAGATTCCCCCCTCCCCTCCCCAGAAATTTTGACAACTAAATCAGGCTTATTAGCATTCTTCTGACTAAAGCTTCCGGTATTTAGATGGTATTGGCAGTAAAATCGGAATAAATTTTAAAATGTTGACACAGTGAACAATGCCATCCATTACAATTCAAAATTGTTCTCCTGGAAACTTAATTTGATGTCATACACTGATTAAAAAATGGATGGAGGAGACGGGCAGGAGATATTATCACACAAGGGCAATTTCTTTGAAATTGAGTGTTTCCTTTGCACAAATGGAAGCCTGCGGTATCATAGAAAGAGCTTGGCCCTTAAAATTAAACAGGCTTAGTTCAAATCCCAGCACTGAGGTTTCCTAGCTATGAAATGCTGGACAGTTTACTCAGCCTATCTAATCCTCAATTCCCTCATCTGAAAAATGGGGATTTGGCTAAAAAACCTAGTTCAAGATGCTTTGAAGATTATCTTGTACAGCACATACCACAAGACAGGTGCCCAGATGGTAATTATGTGAAAAGGTTTTGTAACTCACAGCTTTTGAGAAGTATTCTTTAGTTCTCGAGCATACACACATAGTATATGTAAATTTACAGACATTACTGTAATGTTTGGCTGCCAACGCACAGGTTTTCTGATACAGATCAATTAATATTAGGTTAAAATTTTTCTTTTTAAAAACTGAGATTTATGGGTTAGTCTAATACCTCTACACATCATGCTTTCTTCAAACTACAAATCTACTGTCACAGGGAGAAATTACATACAAAAGTTGTTGAAGTGTTCAAGTCACATAGTCAAATTTTTGAGGCCCGTATAAAGACCATAAATTTAAAATTTCAGAGCATCAAAACTATACACCCAAAACTAGTACAAAATAATACTAAATGTAAATTGTCATTGAAAAATACTTCTTTTTGAAAGCACCAAAACTAATAGGCAGCTGTTGTGCCGTGAGTGGCTAAGAGCCTGGTGTCTGGAAATTCCTACTCTGTCATGCTCTAGCTGTGTGACCAACCTCGGGAGAGTTACGTTTTCTCTCTGTGTCTCTCAGTTTCCATATCTGAGAAATGGGACTACTAAGAGGACCCATTTCACAGGGTTATAAGAACTGAACAAGAATAGCTGGTACTCAGGAGGTCCCCAAAGTTCGCTTTTATTATTGTTAAAGTAGCTTTACCCAACAGTCACACTGCTTATATTTCCAGTTCAAATTATTCACAGTCATGCTTGTGATTCTCCCTGTTCATCCTCTTCCCCACACAAAGAAAATAGAAGATTTTCCTTGATAAGAGAGCCAAAATGAAGAATTTCTTTGAAAGTATTCACTGCCTGCTTTCTGTCCTACTTAGTGTAGACCTGACCTAAGCCTACCCCCAGCCCTGCTGCAGGGCCCTATCACAGTTTCCCTTACGGGCAGTCCACAAACCTGCCCTGCTCAGGGAGCGGAGCTAAGCTCTGGTCACTAACCCATCCCTGGAACAGCCACTGTGTTATTACGGTCTTGCCTAACACCCTCAATTTTATTTAGCAGCTATAGTAGGACACGAGTTCTCAGCACAGAGCAGTCTCTCTGGATTATTAAATTAATGACATCATGACACTGGCAAGGGATAACGATGGGAGCCTTGATATCTGTGAAGGTCAGAATTCCATAATCAGCTGCCACTATGCTCTGCTCTCATAGTTGACTTCCTTCCTAAACTATAGGCCTATCTCAGGATCCACTCAAATACCACCTGAATGCCTATGTTGTGTCTGGCCCTGAGGGTTCAGAGTCTAGAAGAATGAGCAATACTAACTTGAAAAACACTCTTCCCTCCTTCCCTTGGTTTTAATGGGTCTTTATACATTTTGAATAAACTTTACTGAAACCTATAAAACAATTTAGGATCCATATTTAAATTCTCATACATTGCCAGTGGGAAAATCAATTGGTATAACTACTTTGAAAAAATGTCTGCTAAACCAAGTAATATCTGCTAAAGGTAATAATACTCTGTGATCCACTAACTCCACTCCTGGATATGCCCAAGAGCAGTGAGTGCTTATGTCCATCAAAAGACAAATCTTAGAATGTTCATAGCAGCTTTATTCATAATAGCCCCACACAAAGAAAATAGCCTCAAACTTGAAATAACACAAATGTCCATAAAGAACAATACACAGAAATGAAGAAGAATTAACGGCTGATGCCTGTAAGAGCAACAGCGACATGGCTGAATCTCAACAGAGGGACCATTGTGTAACTGTAATTATACAAAAGTTAAAAAACAGGACGAAGTAGAGTCCGGCAGCAGCAGTCAGAAGGGTGGTTACTGCTGGGTGGTACAAACTGGAAGGCCTGGAGAACCTTCCAGTGTGCTGGAAATGCACCATGACTTCATATGAACGTGGTTTGGTACATAGAAATACAAAAAATTGCCAAAGCCGGTTTGGCTCAGCGGATAGAGCGTCGGCCTGCGGACTGAAGGGTCCTGGGTTCGATTCCAGTCAAGGGCATGTACCTGGGTTGCAGGCACTTCCCCAGTGGGGGATGTGCAGGAGGCAGCTGATCGATGTTTCTCTCTCATCGATGTTTCTAACTCTATCTCTCTCCCTTCCTCTCTGTAAAAAATCAATAAAATATATTTTTTTTTAAAAAAAAAGAAATACAAAAAATTAACTGAGCCTACATTCAAGAATTGTGTACCTCTCTGTGTTTTACCTTCTTAATAAACAAGCAAAAAACCCATTACTTTAAAACAATTAGTTTCCTAGCCTTGAACCATTCATTCATTCATTCCAATGAATGCCTAACACTATGCTATGTTAATCATTGCAAACAGGGCATACAAGGTCTTCATTGTTAAGGAGATTGGATGCTAGTGGAGAAAATCCGGTCCTCTCCCAGGATACGCGCCCACATGATGTATTGCTTTGGGGACAGTCACTTCATTGGTAGCACTATTCATTTGGCAATGAATCAATCCCATACCACCCTCGACAACTCATAGGTACTTTTCTTCAATTACTTTTATATTTTGCTTAAATTTACAGCTGGTCTAAGTTAAAATGTAAATTTTAACATTTGCTTGTTCCAAGTCTTCCTGTGTACTTAAATGCTTAGCACTGTCTTATACACAGCAAGTACGATTATCAGTACCAATATCCTTGATAACTTCCTGTTTATTAGTCTATCATTCCACAGTACTTCTCTTGGCCTCATGTTTCTTGTCCAATGTTCTTTTCTCCAGGTTTTCACTTTTCTCTGCCACCTATGAAGTCTGCAAATCTATAAATTACAAGACAGTACACAGCTATACTTACATATAATGTATTTGGCAAAGGAGTACAGGAGATACCTTATGTTATTCTAAGTTCTCTTTCATTAACCTTTCCATCCAATAATAGAGCTTAAGAATATGGAAGAGTTAAATTTGGGAAAGAAAAGAGATAATCGAGAGATGCATGTCATTGAGGGGAAAATAAACTTTTCTTTGACAGCTTGTGATGCATTGACAAAAACAAAAATAGCCACACCTCCCTGGCTTCCCCTTCCAATAGAGCTCAAGACCCTGCTAATGCCATACGTATCAACATGCCCAGGAAATAACCTTAAGAATGACACATAGGATGCCTTGCATGTTCATCTCCCCAGTATCCTTTTTTCAAATGTGACTTTTCTAAGCATCACTAATTTAAAAGTGCCAGAAAGAAGCATGAGCTCCACAATCAAATGTAGTTAACACCAGTTATCATTGTTCTCACAAAAAGGGCAAGAACTCTGAATTGCTTTAGCTTCATAATTTTCTGCTCTGTGGTCTTCTTATAGATAGCAGGTCTCAAGTGATTCTTGAAGCTACCAGTTACCACCTGAAGACAGGAAATTGTATCTTGAAGTCTCTAGCCTCCCTCCATGTGTTAAGGCTTCAAGTTCACTGTCCTGCTGACCTGCAGCACCCCAGTGAGGTGCCACCTGCCCCCTCACAAGAGCCATGACCACTTTAGAGATGAGCAAACCCAAACACTGCAGGGCTTCACTTCCGGTCCATTCCCAGGATACCTGCCCACATGAGGTATTGCCTTGGGGACAATCATCCAAAGTCATGCTCCAGGTTATATAGGTCAGTGTTAAGTGCTGATTTCATATGCTGAAGACCTACCCCCCCCAACCAGACTCCCCCAACCATGTCACTGTATTTGGAGCTATTACCTTCAAGGAGGTAATTAAGTTTAAAAGAAGTCACAAGGGTGAACCCTAATCTGATAGAACTTGTGTCCTTCTCTCTCCCTCTCCCTCACCTCTCTCTCTCTCTCTGCAAACATGGAAAAGGCCATATGAAGACACAGTGAGAAGGTGGCTGTCTGCAAACCATGAAAAGAGGCCTCATCACAAATTAACCTGGATGGTGCCTTGATCTTGAACTTGTAGTCTTCCAAGCTTTTGTTGTTTAAGCCACCCAGTCTGTGGCATTCTGTTATGGAAGCCCAACTTGACAAGTACAGTCAGTAAAGAGCTGTGTGGTTAGTATTAACCCATGAAAATCAGAGAACACATATACAATAGTTCATTAGGCTCAGTGTTCATCTGGACATAAGAAAGCATTTCACGTATGAAGGCCCACTTATAAGACTGAGGCCAGAATCCCAAACAGAAAGGCCCTACAAATCTCAGTGTGATTTGCTCTTGCTTCATCTCACAGCATAGTTGCTCTTCCTTTAAGCACATCCTGTTTCCTCTGCCTGGAAAACACTCCTCTCTTTATCATCTAGTTAATCCCAATTCAGTCCAACTGTCAGTTCCCCGGGAAGGTTCTCTGATCCTGCAAGGGGCTTGTGTCTCTCTGTCACACAATCTCACAGCACCAGCATTTTTGCTTCAGCGTTTATCACAGTTTGCAATTAAGAGATTTCTGTGATTTCTTTTTAGTCACATGTTTTATTATTAGTCTATAAACTTCCCTAAGCTACATGGTGCTCAGATATCTGTAGAACAAAGCAGGGAAGGAAGGAAGGAAGGAAGAAAGGGAGAGTAGGGGAGAGAGGAGAGAAGGGGATCAGAGATAATGAAAACTAAAGAGAAAGGTTTAAGAATCCAGTACAGCCATAGCTGGTTGCAGGTTCGATCCCCAGCCCCAGAGCCCCAGTAGGGCCATATGCAGGAGGCAATCAATCAATGTGTTTCTCTCACATCAATATTTCTCTCTCCTTCTCCATTTTTTTCCTCCTCCCACCGTTCCACAATTTAAAAATCAATGGGGGAAAAATATCCTCAGGTGAGGATTAAAATATATATTAAAGAATCTAATACATTGTCTTATCTCATTTGGACTACTATAACAAAATACCACAGATTGGTTGGCTTAAACAACAAACATTTGTCTATCACAGTCTGGAGCCTCTCAAGTCCAAGATCAAGGTGCAAGCAAATTGGGTATCTGGTGAGAACTCACTTCCTGGTTCACAGATGACTGTCTTCTAGCTATGCCCTCCCAAGATGGAAAGACAAGTGAGCTCTCTGGGGCCTCTTTTGGAGGAACACAAATTCCATTCATGAAGGCTCCTAATCACCTCCCAAAGGCCCCGCCTCCTAATACCATCACCTTGGGGGTCAGGATTACAACATATGAATTTAGGAAGGATGCAAACATTCAGCCTATAACATACATGCTTCAGTCTTGTCAGACTTAGGCCAGTGGTAGGGGAAGCATGCTGATACAGCTCATATTCACCACCAAAATACCACGCTTCCAAGAGCTGGTCTAAGTCAAAGACTCAGTGACCTCTAACACAGCTAGGGGACAATTATTCAACCCTGGAGCTTGAAAACAGCATGAATTAAACTGGTGTCCTATGCAAACTTTGGGGGCTGTATCTAGTCAATTTATACACATACACAAACACTTTTTTAATGGAAACAAATAATCAGTACGAAAATCTAAAAAATAAAATATTTTAAAACTCCCACTGTGCCCACTGATAATATTCTTCTTTGAGTTTTCACACTCTCCTGGAAGTCCTTAGCAGTGATCTCAACCTATGGCCCAAGGACCCCTGGGAGATTGTGCAGTTACTGCAAGGGGCTCACAAGTGCACCTACAGAGCAAGTATTGTCTACAGACTGAATGCATTAAAGCCCAATTATCACCACGAAACAATGAAATGTTGTGTTGAAAGGGGTCCTCATATTTCTAATGGCTTAACCTAGCACAGGGTTCTTTTCCTCACATAAAAATGCTCAAAGGGAATAATACTGGAGGGAAGCTGCTGACTCAGTGTCTTATCCTACTGCAGGCCCAGCTCCCGGCCTTTATTCAGCTGCTGGCTGTGACCCTAGTGGCTCCAAGGGGGCTCTTCCAGCTGAAGCACAGGGTGGAAATTCCAGGAGGGCATAAAAGGCAAGGGAGGCAAGAGACGGCCCAAAAAGGCACAGGGTGAGGAGAACAAGCTGGTCCTCTCTCCCTGATGACTTAACTCAACCTCTCATCGTCCAAGATGGTAGATCATGGCAATGAGTGGAGGCAAGCAAAGCTGGGAGGCAGCATTTTGTTCATATTGCGTGCTATATATTTCTGGTTTCCTCCTGCTTAGTCACACAGTTTAGAAATTAGTTATAATCGGTCCTGTTTTCCATGGATCTGACAGAAAAGATTCGCCTGTGAAATGGGCCCCAACTCCTCTGTCTGAGCCAAAGCTGTTTCCAAGCTCCTTAGGGAACTCACAGGACATGGAGGTGCTACAGGGATGGATCTGGCGCTTGGAGGAATGTGGTCCCTGTTCTTTAACCAGCATTTGTGAACTGCTCTCATCTTTAAAGGAAGTGGTACCATATAAACCCAGTGTTGGTGTGTTGATCAATTTGGACACTTATATATATACTAGAGGCCCGGTGCACAAAAATTTGTGCACTGGGGAGGGGGAGGGAGGAGGTCCCTCAGCCCGGCCTGTGCCCTCTTGCAGTCTGGGACCCCTCGGGGGATGACCACTTGCTGGCTTAGGCCTGCTCCCCAGAGGATTGGGCCTAAGCTGGCAATCAGACATCCCTCTGGCAGCCCGGCAGCCCTCGGAGGATGTCCACTTGCCAGCGGGGAGCAGGCCTAAGCTGCAGTCGGACATCCTTGGCGCTGCTGAGGAGGCAGGAGAAGCTCCCACCACCATTGCTGTACTGGCAGCCATCAGCCTGGCTTGTGGCTGAGCAGAGCTCCCCCCTGTGGGAGCACACTGACCACCAGAGGGCAGCTCCTTCATTGAGCGTCTGCCCCCTGGTGGTCAGTGTGTGTCATAGTGACCAGTCATTCCCAGTCTTTCTGTTGTTAGGGTCAGTTTGCATAGTACCCTTTTACTATATAGGATAGAGGTCTGGTGCACGGGTGGGGGCCGGCTGGTTTGCCCTGAATGGTGCCCCGGATCAGGGTGGGGGTCCCACTTGGGTGCCTGGCCAGCCTGGGTGAGGGGCTGATGGCCGTTTTCAGGCTGCCTGCACCCCCTTTAGGGTGGGGATCCCCACTGGGGTGCCTGGCCAGCCTGGATGAGGGGCTGAGGGCTGTTTTCAGGCTGCCCGCACCCCCTTCAGGGTGTGGGCCCCCACTGGGGTGCCTGGCCAGTCTGGATGAGGGCTGTTTTCAGGCGAGCCAAGCCTGCAACTGAAGCTCCCAGTCGCTCCTTTTTTTCTTTTTCTTTTTTTATTCTGGAATTTATTTACTTTCTGTAATTGAAACTTTGTTGTGGCTCTAGCTCCAAGGCCGGCTGGCTGAAAGCAGGTATCTGGGTTTATTTAGCTTCTATAATTGCAACATTGTTGCTTAGACTGGAGCTCAGAGCTGGGCTGCGGCAGGCGGGGAACCTTGGCTTCCTCCATCACCAGGGCAACCAAGCCTCATGTTCGCTTCAGCTGCCTGGCTGCCGGCCGCCATCTTGGTTGGCAGTTAATTTGCATATCACCCTGATTAGCCAATGGGAAGCGTAGCGGAGGTATGGTTAATTACCATGTTTGTCTATTATTAGATAGGATATGATAAAATGATGCTTCAGATCAAGTAATTTCAAGGGAGTTCATATTCTTTTCTGCACATCTATGGATTTTAGTTGTTCCTGCTTAAATAATTTCCAGAATTCAAGAATAACTAAAAGATATTATTGAACAAAACAACTGGCATTCACCAGGGGGAACCATTAGAACAGGGTTAGCACAGCACATTCATGGGTCATCATGAAAGGGGGCCCCTTGGACAGCTCCCCGAGCATCAGCTGAACATGCCACAGTCCTCTTCTCTACCCTAAATGTGGGCTTAATGTGGCTCTGGCCAGCGAAAGGAGCAAAAGAACCCGCCAAAAGCCTACAGTGTCGGAGATTTTGATTGTTTTCATGTTTGGGCAATTAAAAGTGAAGCTGCTTTATAGCAGGTGTTTGTGTGGGCATAAGATTTTGATTCCTTTGTGTGAATACTAAGGAGTATGACTGCTGGATAGTGCAGAAAGAAACTTCCAAAGTGCTGCACCATTTTACATCCCCACACACGAGAGAGCTCCTGTAGTGCCACATCCTCACAGCACCTGTGAGTGTTCTGGGCCTGCGGCATTCTAAGAGTACAGGGCTGTCTCCCTGCTGTCTTACTTTGCATTTCCCTGATGCCACATGAGGTGAGCCTCTTTTCATGGGCATACTTGCCATCTGCACCTCTTCTTTAGTGAGGTGTCTGTTAAGGTCTTTGGCCCATTTTTTTAATTGGGTTGTTTTCTATTGTTGAATTTTAAGAATTCTTTGTGTATTTTGAATAACAGTTCTTAATCAGGTGTGTCTTTTTCAAATATTTTCCCAGTCTGTGGCTTGTCCTCTCATTCTCTTGGCATTGTCTTTCACAGAGCAGAAGTTTTTAATCTTAATGAAGGCCGTCTCTTCTGCCTCTAATGTAGTGGAGCCACAGTCCTGGAGAGAGGGTCTATTAAACTATTTTCTGTTTCCTTTTGATATTTCAAAACAAAGCCTGTCCTAATACTGCATTTCACTACTTCAAAATATTAACATTTCGTCTTTGAAAATGAACATTGAGCTAAACAAACACAATGATACTTCATTTATATATCATAAAATGCTCCCCTTGAAGACAGATTCTAAATAATAATGAAATAGAATTTTGCTAACATATTAATACTAATCTTAAATGCTGGGAAATTTGCATTTTCTCCATCAAAAAAAACGTTCTCTTTTGCAATATGCATTAAAGAAAATTTAATATTCAAACATTTGAGAACATTTAAGATATTTACTTCATTTATTACAAATATTTGATTTGAAAAGGGACATACTTCTGAGACTAGCATTTTAACTCTGTATGGGAACAGTTCCTGCAAAGCAAAAGCAAAAGAAATTATCATTTAAAACAGGGTCTCCCTGTGGAGTAAGTAAAATAATTCGAGTCTGCATCTCTAATTACGATAATATGCATGCATGTATGTTTTGCCTTAGGTATAAACTGCATGTGGGAACACATATGCCTTCCAGACTAACCAGGGGACATGGAAACCAGGGCCTTTTGCTACCACCCTGTATAATACTAAACTCCAAAGTGTCTTACACGCTGCCTCTCATTAAATAATAACAACAACAACATTAAAGTTAACATCAGTAGTAGAAATGTGACAATATGATGACAAAGAGCTTGCTTGACCAAAAAGGGATACCAGAGCTACCGTTGGAGGTAGTCAGTTTTGTCCTTTTCACACGCCACATTTCTCTCCTCTAGATATAAAAGTTGTTTTTTTCCAAGAACAACTCCCACGTGAGATAAGAGCTGAAGATGTGTCAACCAAAGTTGCAATTTGCAAAATACAACATTCTCCGTTTGAACTGCTGTTATCTATTTGATCTCCTCACTTTACATAAGTCACTTCTCATCAAGGCCCCCAGCCACTGCCTTGCTGCTGAGACCAGTGACTAATACTTAAGCTGCACCTTCTTGAATATCTTCTCAGACACATTCAAAAGTAGCTTTTGTGAAGGAGAAAGCAGTAGGCAAAAAAACACACCATATATCTCAAGATCCCTTTACAGTTCTATTTTCTATGATTGTATAGTTATTCCCTTAGCTCCTCCTACAATATCTTCCAATCCTTGGTTATTCACCCCATATTTCTTCAACTATAATTTTTTAGTAATCTTCTATTTGAATGGAAGATTCAGTATGAACTCATGAAGTATTTTACTTAAAGGTAAAATTTCCTAACGTTAGCCTCTGAAAAGGCCTAGAAATAACGACTAGTCACACTGGAGTCACCACCTTCAGCGTTCATAGTGGGTCTTGAAATACTATTTGCATTTAAAGGAATCACAGCTCCTTGAAGAAATGGCTGATTCCAGGTCCAAAAACAAAAAATATGATGAGCAGGGAACAAAGACTAGTAGGACCATGTTATAAATAAATGGAAAGATAGATAAATAGATGACTGATTGACACATGCATGCACACATGATACATACATGCACACTTTACGTACTGTTCAGAAGCCAATGAGAAGAGGCTTCCCCAGCCAAAAATCATATAATTTGATCATTAACTAGAATAGTAATTTTCAACCGGTATGCTGCAAGAATTTTTAAAGCATGAAATACCTGTCTATTTAGTCAGGGGCACTGATCTCTTTTCCCTTAGATTGTCAAATTAAAAAAATGACAACGGCCAACACAATAACCGTCTGATGTGAATGAATCAAAATTCTACCTATTTTTTGTCAAATTGGCAAAAAATGTAATATGTTTTTTGATGAGCTGCAAAATTTTAGTCATTAGTTTATGTGTGTCATGAGATGGAAAAAGTTGAAAATTGCCGAAATAGCATAATGAATGCAGATGAATTAAAACACATCAAATATGTTTAAATCCTTAAGTTCATGACTACCTTTGAAAAAAAAATTGTCAATCTTTGGAGAAGGCTAGCTAACCATCTCATTCTTAAACTGGTAAAAAAAAAAAAAAAAAAAAAAAAAGACAGATTCAGCCTTTATCCCACTTTTCTATGTCATGCTATACCTCAGGGTGACTGAGGCCTTGATTCAGCCATTTCCCTTTGTAGAAGCATTCCAGCTAATAATTAAAGAATGTTAGAAATAGAAGACTACCATTCTGTATCTCCTAATGAATGAATGGAATCTGCCAATGATCATCAATGGGTAGATTACCAGAAGCCAGTCACATCCTTCAAAAGTTCCATATGAGAAAATGAATAACCCAATATTTACTCAAACTTACCATTAACATCAAAGGGAATAAAGTCAAAGCTAATTTTGCCTTTGGGGCTCCCTGCTTTCCAGTAAGTTAAATAAGTAATTCAGCAACATCAGTGTCTAAACTTCTTTAGGAAAGAAATTGCTGCTTGTCAAAGGAGCCAGAGGCACCTACAAATTAGTCCATCCTTGGGTTCACTGCTCTACTGATGAGCCTTTCCTAATGACATTCTTTCACATTTCTTCCCTAAAATTAAAAGTAAGGATAATTCTTCCCTTTTTTGGGTCTGTGTTGTCCTTCCCTAACCTAAAATAGAGATTATTGAGTTAAAGGATTCCAAGAAAATTTCCTACAGAAGAAAAACACATTTGGATCTAATTCTGTTGAGTCCTCACTGATTTCTTTGAAATTAAATGAAATGAAATTAAATGCAAGCGCTGGGTACAGTAATTTAATCACCATTTTGATCATTTCTCTTCTACTTAATTAGCAAAACTGAGCCATTAAGTAATATCATTAACAATGACGAGACGGGCAAATGGCTTTCTGAATCTTAAAATTATCGATACTTGACTTTAAAAAATTAGCACAACCTCAAATGGAGTTTGATCAAGAGGACTCCAAAAACATATAGCAGAAATCAGTAGAGGACCTGAGGGGTGAGGATGCATCCCTAACAAGTAAATGCTCAGCCAGCTACAGGAAAATTATTTCATGGTGCTGCACCTCTTCCAACCACCAACTGTCCAAAGAGAAACAGCTCTGTCACTGAGGAGATGGAGCCTGCTTACATAAAGAAAAACTGCTCACCTCTCCACGTGAGCTCTAGCAATGATGAGATGAGGCCTGAGTCTGGGTTTTCCTGGTATCATTCAGGGAATCATCTTTCTGAAACTATGAAATGGTGATACAGCTCTGGTTTCAACAAACAGCACTGAACTTTGGGTCACAAGACTCTAGCTTCATGGCCATAACACTGAACAAAGGAAGCCACACTGAGAGATTCCATTCCTATGAAGAGTACTAATCTAGTCTATTCTAGTACTAATCTCAGGTGAAAAAAATCAGAAAAGTTACCTAGGGAGGATGAATGACGAGATTTTCTGGGAGACGGAATTATCATAATGGGGTGTTACATAGGTATATCCACTTGTCAAAACTTTATAGTAAGACTCATGCTTTTAAGTGTATATAGAATTAAAAAAAAACACACAATAAAAACCATCATCATCATTATGTGGGGGTTAAGAGCTGGTAAAGGTATGGATGATGTAAGATGGCAGAATATTGGTAATTGTTCAGGTTCAGTGGTGGGTGTATGGGGTGGGGGTCACCACACTACCCTGTTTACTTTGTATATGTTCGTAATTTTCCATGCTAAAGGTCTTTATAAAAGCCTAGACCTTTAATCCTCTCTCCACTACTTAATAGCTATTAGGCCTCTGGGCAATCTCAACCTCTCCTAATCTTATTTTATTCATTTGTAAATAGGAAATAATCATCCCTAAATCTGTCACCCAAAACAGCCATGGTTTGTTAGTAAATATCAAGTGAAGCAATGAATACAAAAGTAACTTCTGAGCTGTGAAGTAATCCTATATAATAAAAGACTAATATGCAAATTTCCCCCTCAACCTGGAGTTTGACTGGGAGTTTGACCAGGGGGCAGGGCCACCCAGCCAACCACCTGCGCCCCCTCCCCCAAATTGGCCTTCCCACCTTGATTGGGGTGGGCCGGCCAGACCCCACCTGTGCATGAATTCGTGCACCGAGCCTCTAGTATATAAATATAGCATGTTAATAATAATAATAATAATAAAGATTTGTAATTACTATTAGACCACATTCCATACTATGAATGTTTGAAGACATCATTCATATAGTTCTTTCAACAAAAATAAGAAGGGTACCTATTCATTTTTCAATCATTCCTACCTGAAAAAATAGCAATAGAACTGATAAGTCAAAAGTATGGATAATACAAATATTATTTATATTTGGTTACAAAGTATACTATATGATTATTTTGCATAATTTCCTAATAATGCAAAAACATAAGCCTTTAGAGAAAATTTGAGTGCCTTGTGTATACACCAACTTGATGGCTGAGAAAAGATGCCTGAGAGCACACTCCGAAAGGAAACTGGCTTAAGAGTTTAAATAATGTAGACATATCACATGTTCAAAATTAAGAATCAACTACTATAAAAATCCACTTTTGGAAGTCTGACCATCCAAAATAATGTTCACGAGTTCACATATAATCACAGTATTACAGATAAGAACCATTTAAATTCTTAATGAAAATTGATTATCCTTAGAAATTAGAAAGCTAGATTTCTAAGCATTTGACTCTCTAATGTTATGGCTCATATATATTCAACTCAAGGAAGCCTAGTGGACATATGAATCTTTATTTTATTTTTTTAAACTTGTCTGTTAGACTAACTCTAATCAGTTACAACTATCACAAAGTACAACTCATACTGAGAGACAGAAGAAGAGGGAGGGAGGAAAAGAAGGATGGAGAGAACGAGACAGAGAGACACAGAGAGAGAGATTCAGGTGTAATTCTACTCTAATGTCCAAGTCTAAACCCCCACAATCAGGGTGTACCCTAAAAAGACAAATGAGGTGGCCTGGTGTGCTGTTGCTGGCCCAAGTGTCAAAGTAAATAAGCATGCCAGAGGGATGTTTTAAATGAGCACATTTCTAGTTCAAAAATACATTGTAAGACAATCATTTGTTACAGAGAACAAACTGATGGTTGCCAGAGGGGAGGGGGATTGGGAGGCTGTGAAAAAAGTGAAGGGATTAAAAACTATAAATTGGCCGAGACCGGTTTGGCTCAGTGGATAAGAGCGTCGACCTGCGGACTGAGGGGTCCCGGGTTCGATTCCGGTCAAGGGCATGTACCTGGGTTGCGGGCATATCCCCGGTGGGGGATGTGCAGGAGGCAGCTGGTCGATGTTTCTCTCTCATCGATGTTTCTAACTCTCTATCTCTCTCCCTTCCTCTCTGTAAAAAATCAATAAAATATATTAAAAAAACAAACAAAAAAACTATAAATTGGTAGTTACAAAACAGTCACAGGGAACATAGTCAATAATACGGTATAACTATGTATGGTACCAAGTGAGTACCTCCATTATCAGGGGGATCACTTTGTAAATTATATAATTGCCTAACCACTATGCTGTACACCTGAAACTAATGTAAAATAATATTGAATGTCAACTGTAACTGAAAATTAACATTTTTTAAAATAAACATCAAAAGGGGGAACAGGAAAAAAATCACTTGGATATTCTTTGGCATTAATCATACTTATCTTCAAATAATAGGTGTATCTAAGTGCCTACTTGCAACATTCCAGCTTCTTGTAAAACCCAGTTTAGGGGAACACATTCGTTCCATTCAGCTCCATCCCGGCCCATTAGCTCTGCATGGAATGACGGGTGAACTCCTGGTACACTCCTCCCTGGGGAACTTCAAATGCCAGTCCGTTTTGTTCCGCATGCCTTCCCTAAAGAGTACCAGCCAACCCTGCCCACTGCTGGGTCTCAGGATGGCCCGAGAAGACGATCTGAACTGCCATTTATGAAATTACTAAACAAAAACAAGATTGAAACTGCTCATTTCTTATTCCTTTGTTATGGTAGAGCCCATTACACAACACTGCAGCAAAAGGGCTGGTGACTTCAAGAAAAATCACAAGGCTTCAAGCTAAAACCCCCCTTCCAGCTATCACTCTGGTAGTAAAACCTTCACAATTTAGTTAAGTTATAGTCTAAGTTTACATTTGCCCGTATAGTCTGACATTTCCTATCAATAAAATAGGTCTTTTCTCTGAGAGGCTGTGCTGCTTTCTCTAAACACCAACTCTTTGCTTTTTCCCTCTAATACATCACAGAGCTGTATAGCCTTTTTGCCATCAAAGAGGAAAGCTCCCCTATTCCCATGGAGCCACATCACTGCCCATGTGGCCCACTGAGTCAGGGAGCTGTGCATTTCAACTGCTTATCCCAGACTCTGGTTGCCCCTTCTCGTGGCAGAGACAGGCATCAAGGTCAAACCACAGAAACACCCAGGCTTGAATGGATTCCAAGGATTTTGGACCAGATGATCTGCCAAGGTCGTTTTTAACTCTAAAGTCCCATCATTCAGAAGGAAATACTAAGAAGTGGGAGAACAGAGGAGTTTGATGAGAACCCGGCGCTTGAAAGGAAGCTCTACAGGATTTTAGATTGAACCATTTCTCTGTCACCCCCTCCCCCAAATCAGTTCACCTCATCAAGCCTGTTCCCCGTTTCCTCTAAACCCAGGCCCTGATATCACACTGTGATATGAAGGAGATGGAAGTAAGGGGCTGGGTAATTGGTAAGTAAGCCTCAAGACAACCTCTGCACTATCCCACCACCCACTCAATGGAGCGAAGCCTTTATAGAGTGTCAGCCAGTGGAGGGCAATGGTGTCAGCTACCTCCCTGAACATCTGTTCCAGAGAGCCCCCGAGAGTGCAGAATACCAGAGCAGGCCCAAGAGCGTTTCACAGTCACCTGAGGGCAGTGTTTAGAAATACTGATAACCTGAAGCCCATCCCAGGACTACTGGTCCAGACACTCTGGCAGGGGCCTGGAAATTACAATTTTTAATAAGCTTCCCAGGTGGGTGCTAGGATTTGTAAACAAGCATATTCTTGTTGGCACCATAGCTTGTCTTTCTCAATTTTCAACTAGTGTGCTCACATTGGGTTGTCAAATAAAATACAGGACATCTAGTTAAATCTGAATGTCAAATACACGAGGAATCTTTCAGTATAAGTATGTAATGATTTGTTAAAATCTGAAATCCAAATTTAACTTGGCATCTTGTATTTTATTTACTAAATATGAAAACTCATAGTGCAGCTGGGCCTTTATGCCCTAGCCGGTTTGACTCAGTGGATAGAGCAATGGCCTGCAGACCAAAGGGTCCCAGGTTCAACTCTGGTCAAGGGCACGTACCTTGGTTGCAGACTCCTCCTGGCCCCGGCTCTGGTCAGGGCTCACGCAAGAGGTAACCAATAGATTTGTTTCTCTCTGTCTTTCCCTCTCTATTACACTCGCCCTAAAAAAAAGTCAATGGGAAAATATCCTCAGATGGGGGTTAACAAAAAAACAACAACGAAAAGAACATACCATCATATCCACTTTTGATTCACTAGTTCCAAATTGAACACACTTTGGGGTGCATAAGATATAGATAACGCAGCAAAATAGGAAAATGAGTATGATGATATTACTGGGAAAACCTCGATTTTCCCAACTATGAAATGAAAAATGTTGCACAGGATCTAAAATTCCAATAAATCACTGAATTGTTAACAAGCCTATACCCACATCAAATGTAATCCTGAATGTCTGAAATTTTCATGTTTCCTGGAAGAAGTTTCCTCACAAAAGAAAATGATCAACCAACTCAATTTGCCATCCATTTCTACTTCAGAAGCAATTCCTGAAACCTATGGTCTCACAATTCATCAACAGTGACAACTTGTACTTGCAGTGGTTTGAACGTTCTCCAATACTTGCCACCTGGATTCTGAACACAGTCCATTCTCTCAAAGACATTCAAGGATTGTGGAGAAACTAGTGGCTTCATACTGATCACATCAGGGGCCATGATCACATGAGGTGACCCCTAATGTACTGTCTAGCTAACACTCATATTATTTTAGTGGAAGACCCCAAATTATTCTAAGACAGAGTTGTGCCATAACCTCATCAAGCCAAGAATGAGGGAACAGCAGACATCTAATCCATGCTGACCAAAGACAGTCCGGAAGTATTAGCATTAATTATAAGAAAGGGGGTAGGATTTATGTCTCTCTGCATAGCTAAATGTGGTTCAATTCAAATGGCTTCATGATGCAACTATCTGTGATATAGATGGCATCTAACTCAGATCCATGTGTTGAACAAAGACCACTGAGTTCCCCTCTAAAATCTGAGATTAGGCATTGACCACATGAGAACAAATGTCTCCCTTTTTTGGTTTGTTTCATCCAAATCATCTTCCCTGCTTTAAATGTGTTTATTTCAGCAATTATGCTAATTCCATCAGCACACTAAGGCTATGGTTCAAATCTTGCCCTCTGCTTACTTTATAATAGAAGT
Source organism: Myotis nattereri (assembly GCF_964212035.1). Taxonomy (NCBI): domain Eukaryota; kingdom Metazoa; phylum Chordata; class Mammalia; order Chiroptera; family Vespertilionidae; genus Myotis; species Myotis nattereri. Next base: position 40,865,926 of record NC_138082.1, read on the forward strand.
TTTATGGGACTACAGCTGTGCCTACTTATTTATGTACTGCCTGTGGCTGCTTTCACACCACCACAGCAGAGGTAAGTAGTTGGTGACAGACCGTATGGCTCATGAGCCCCTAAATATTTATTATCTGGTCCTTTAGAGAGAAAGTTTGTCAATCCCTACTAGAAATTAATAACATTAACACTATATTTAAAAAGAAGAAATGAACTGATAACTTTCAAGACTCTACATCTTTTTGGCAACAATTTTAAAAATGGATGGTGGCTTTCCAATCCAGTAACTAGCAACCAACCACTCAGCCCTCTGACCTCCAAGAGCCCAGGAGAATTTGTGGTGCAGGGGCTCATATGGACAAGTGCAGTTTCAACAGAACACTGCTCTTCAGCCTCAGATATTCTTAAGAATCCAAAGGACAAACACACGAGCATGAACACATGAGAAATCCCATATTTTTCTGCTCAGAGTCCTGCATTTCAAAAGGGGAAATTACACAATAACAAGCACACTCACAGGACGGTTGCCACCACCATTATTTGTGGTCTGACCAGGAAAATGCAGTAGAGCAAGAATACAGAAACTGTCTCCATTTGGCACCAGTGCCTCTGAGGGCACTGTCGCTGGTATGTGAATTCTGAATTTAAAACACAGTTCTTCTGTCGCCCCACTGCTTTAGGCAGGAAGAGTGCGTGATCAGAAAGAACAACCATCTTCAAAACCGAAACTAATGTGAGCCTTAAAAGATCCCAACATAGGTGCCTTGGAGGACAGATTGGCTTGCCAGAATGACATATTGCGGTTTCTAAGAGGCGCTTGCTGAATACTGTACTGCCTCCTCCGCAGTGATCAAGCATGAAGGGCCTTCCTGCTCCCATGGAAAGCCCTTGTAAGCAGAAATGGCAAACTAGCCGTTAATGAAATTGTATGCCCTAGGAAATTAAACGCAGGTATTACTCTAGTTGAAAGGAGGAGGAAGAAAACCCATAGTAACTGTTGCTAAGTTTAACTTTATAATATTGACTGTGTAGATGGCTTACCAAAACTGTAAGAACTGGGTCTAATTCAACACTTCAACCCCTATTAGGGACCAGTGGGGTCTCCCACTAAGACAGAAGGAGAGCTGTGGCTCTTTCTACCCTCCACTGATTCTTACTCCTCCATTATGTATCGTCTTCCACGCCCTGTGCCCTCCACTCCCTGTTTGTTTGAAGGTGGGGCCCTTGCCTGAAGTCCTTAGCTCCCACTGGACAAACGGAGAATCAAATACACATCCATACCCCTGGATAGGAGAAAAATCATTTCAGCTCATCTCACATCCCGGTGCAGCCAGAGCTCAGTATGTTTGTGTTTTCTTTTATTTTTTACTATTATATTTTTATTGATTTCAGAGAGGAAGGGAGAGGGAGAAACAGAAACATCAATGATGAGAGAGTGTCACTGATTGGCCACCTCTGCACATCCCACACTGGGGATCAAGCCTGCAACTCAGGCAAGTGCACTGACTGGGAATCGAATGGCAACCTCCTGGTTCATAGGTCAGTGCTCAACCACTGAACCACACCGGCTGGGCTGTGTTTTCATTTTTTTTAATTTAACTATTTGATGAATGTTTACTATGTGCCAGGAATTATGCTTAAGTCAGAGGTTCAAGGTGAACAAAACTGCTACAGCCACAGTTTTCTCAGGGCACTGAGGCTGGGATGGGGGTAGATATCAGATAGATAATCCCAGTCTAAGGTTATATTATAAGAGAGTCCAAGTCTAGCCCTAACTGGTTTGGCTCAGTGGATAGAGCGTTGGCCTGTGGACTGAAGGGTGCCAGGTTCAATTCCAGTCAAGGGCATGTACCTTGGTTGCAGGCACATCCCCAGTAGGGGGTGTTCAGGAGGCAGCTGATCGATGTTTCTCTCTCATCCATGTTCCTAACTCTCTATCCCTCTCCCTTCCTCTCTGTAAAAAATCAATAAAATATATTTTTAAAAAAAGAGAGAGAGTCCAAGTCTAAGGCTATACGTCTATAGATTGTGTTCAGTGCTGTGAAGGTGAAGAGCAGGAGTTGGAGATGTAAGGAGGAATCCTCATTTCTATCAGGATCTGAGAGGGCTTCTGCTCTGCGAAAGTGACAGGACAGACCTAGAGGGAATTGTACTAAGTGAAGTAAGTCAGACAGAGAAAGGCAAAACCACTTGTATGTGGAATTTCACGAACAAAACAAACAAAATTGAAACATAGAACAGAGAATAGTCTGGTGGTTGCCAGAGGGGAGGTGGGGTTAGGTGGAAAAGGTGAAGGAGGTAAGAAGTAACTATTACAGAACAGAAATGTAAATTACAGCATAGGGAATATAATTAATAATATCATAGTAACTATGTATGGGGCCAGGTGGTTATGAAATATCAGGGGGATATGATTGTCTAACCACTCTGTGTATATCTGAAACTAATACAGCATAACATTGAATATAAGCTGTAATTTAAAATAAAATAGAATGAAACCGTAAAGAGGAGCAGGAGTTATTCAGGTGCAGGCCAGAGCTGAGGCGTATTTCAGGCAGAAGGAATAGCAGGTGCAGAAGCTCTGAGGAAGAGAAAGGGTGGCCTAGTCCAGGGAGGTGAGGTGAGGCTGGGAGGGGAAGCAGAGCCTTCTAAATCAGAGCAGGGATTTTTATTCCCTCTGACTACAATGGGAGGCTGTGAACAACAGGCGTGAAGGGTTATATCGGCATTTCTAAAAGACTATTGGGAGGACTCCATGTGAGGGTCAAGAACAGAAGCATGCATGGGTTAGGAGTTGTTGAGGCAGGAAACGAAGGTTTTGGGGGAAAAGGGTGCAGTAGGAGTACAGAACACTGGCATTATTCAAGATGTATTTGGAAGGCAGCATCCCCAGGAGATATGACAAATGAGGGAGAAGGAGGTACCAAGGATGTCTCTCAATTTTCTGGTCTGAGTTGTTGGTAGATGGCGCACGGTTTACCAAGGTAAGAAATACTTTGGGGGAGAAACTAAGATGGCGGCATAGATAAACACCGGGAAATAGTCGCCTCCCACAACAATTGAAAATTAGCCTAAAGGACGGAGCAAACATCGTCCAAAACAACAGGAAGGCTGGCTGAGTGTAATTTCTACAACTAGAAGAAAAGAAAAGCACGCTGAGAGCCAGAGGAGCTGCGGAGGCTGAGTGCAGAGGTACGGCTGCGGCTCGCGCGCGCGCGCGCGCGCGCGCGTTAAGGGGGTGGCACCTGAGGACGCGGCTGTCTTTTTGAATCACAAGCTCCCGACTGCTCTGAACTCCGGTTCCGGGAAGTCTCTGGGGACCCAGGTCTCATACGGGGAGAGGCGGCTCTCTCAGGCGGCAGTGGGCGAACTTGAGGGCCGCTTTCCCTCAGAGGTGCTTGCAGCCGTTACCGGGACACTGAGACGCGCGACTCCGGGCGCGGAGAATCAGCCATTGCTTCTTTCTATGCCCTTTGACTACCTGAGACCACGCCCCACCCGGGCTGCAGCAGAGGCTTTTGCATGTGAATGCCCCAGAACTTTGCAACCTGATAATTACCTAACTGCAGCCGGGCCAGCCAGACCCGGAACTTCCAAGAGAAGGCCCAAGGCCCCTCAGCGGCTTGCATTGCTTCACAGCTGAGCCTCTTCGTAGTTCCTGCTGTGTGGCTTCAGGCAGGGGCTGAATTAGCACCTCCTTAGATCCAGGAGCCACTGTACCCAGTGGTCAGAGGGGGTCCATTCTCCCACTTCAGACACAGCTGCTTCCCACAGCCAATTGGCCTGGAGGTCAATTCCTCCCAGTGATCCTACAACTAGCGAGGCACCAAGAGTGCACCAAGAGTGTCCACCCCAGGTAACTGGGGAGGCTGAGCCACTGGGCCCTACAGGACACCTGGCGCGCAGGCCACTCTATCAACACAGGGAAGCAGCCAAAATGCGGAGACAAAGAAACAGGTCACAATTGGCAGAAACGGAGGAGGCCAGACGACTGGATTTAGAGTTCAAGGCCACGTTTATAAGGTTTGTCAAGAATTTTATGGAAACCGCCGATAAATTTAATGAATCCCTCAAGGAGTATGGTGAGACCATGGAGGTCATGAAAAAGGACCAATTAGAAATTATGCATACACTGACTGAAATAAAGAATACTTTACAGAGATCCAACAGCAGACAAGAGGATCCCAAGAATCAAGTCAAAGATTTGAAATGCAAAGAAACAAAAAATACCCAACCGAAAAAGAAAAGAGATTCAAAAAATATGAAGATAGTGTAAGGAACCTCTGGGACAACTTCAAGCGTACCAACATCAGAATTATAGGGGTACCAGAAGGAGAGAGAGGGCAAGATATTGAAAACCTTTTTGAAGAAATAATGACAGAAAACTTCCCCCACCTGGTGAAAGAAATGGACTTACAAGTCCAGGAAGCGCAGAGAACCCCAAACAAAAGGAATCCAAAGAGGACCACACCAAGACACATCATAATTAAAATGCCAAGAGCAAAAGATAAAGAGAGAATCTTAAAAGCAGCAAGAGAAAGACAGTCAGTTACCTACAAGGGAGTACCCATCCGACTGTCAGCTGATTTCTCAACAGAAACCATGCAGGCCAGAAGAGAGTGGCAAGAAATATTCAAAGAGATGAATAGCAAGAACCTGCAACCAAGATTACTTTATCCAGCAAAGCTATCATTCAGAATGGAAGGTCAGATAAAGAGCTTCACGGATAAGAAAAAGCTAAAGGAGTTCATCACCACCAAACCAGCATTATATGAAATGCTGAAAGGTATTCTTTAAGAAGAGGAAGAAGAAAAAGGAACTCTTACCATTTGCCACAGCATGGATGGAACTGGAGAGCGGATAAATACCACAAGATCTCACTTATTTGTGGAATATAATGAACAACATAAACTGATGAACAAGGACTGATCCAGAGACGGAGAGGCATTGATTGGACTGTCGGGCCTTGGAGGGAAGGTAGGGGAGGGTGGGGGCAAGGGGGAAAGATCAACCAAAGGACTTATATGCAAGCATATAGGCCTAACCAATGGACACGGACAACGGGGGGGGGGGGGGGGGTGAGGGGGTGAGCGGGGAGAGGGGGGGTAGAGGGTACACATATGTAATATCTTAATCAATAAAAAATATTAAAAAAAAAATACTTTGGGAAGACGCTGTAGGGCAGTGGTTCTCAACCTTCTGGCCCTTTAAATACAGTTCCTCATGTTGTGACCCAACCATAAAATTATTTTCGTTGCTACTTCTTAACTGTAATGTTGCTACTGTTATGAATCGTAATGTAAATATCTGATATGCAGGATGGTCTTAGGCAACCCCTGTGAAAGGGTTGTTTGACCGCCAAAGGGGTCGCGACCCACAGGTTGAGAACCGCTGCTGTAGGGTAAAGTACCAAACGTTCCATTTTATAAACACACAGCGTATCTGTAATGGGTAGAGTGAGGTTACTGCTGCTATGTAAGCTTCTGTGCCCCTGTTTTCATCATCAGTAACTTGGGAATTATGGAAGAACCTATGTGCTGTTGTGATCAAATAAGCTGAAGCATGTAAAACACTTGGCATGATTACTACACGTAAGAATCTCAATAAAATGCCAGCAGCTATGGTTACTATTTTGTAGTTGAAGTTTGAAATGTCTACTGGCGACTGTGGTAAAGATGTCCAGTAGGCAGTTAAGTAACTGGGCTCCTTGGCTCTCTCCTGCTGGAGAGAGAGGGAGGAGGAGAAATGTTCAGGGTCTGAGTATGCTGCTATGAGATTATGAATCAAACATCTAGTTAGAGGTTTTATAATAGCAACTGAAGATTTACTTATAATTATGTGTCAACAGCATATAAAAGGCACCTGAAATTGTGGAAAATAAAACAATTTGATGCAAACTGAGCCCTGAAGAAGAAAAATGGAGAGGTCAACGAATGAGCCTAAAGAGAGGTCCTTAAATTCAAACACAAAACAAAGATGAAAAGTCAAAGAAAAACTAAATAGACAGAGAAAGGTTTTGTATAGTTTATTATATTTCTACAAACAGAAAAATGTGGCAATCAATCTTAAAAGAAGAGTTAGTAACTCCTTTTATATCAGAAGTGTATAAAAGATATATTTGCAAGAATATTCACTATAATGCTATACTAGTAAAAATGACCTAAATCAACCTAAATCAACAATAAAAGACTGATTACCTAAGTATGGCACATTTATTTAAAGAAATGAATTTATAGCTGTTAAATATCATGTCACAAAAGATTTAGTAGAAAAATGTTCACATTTTCTTGGTATGTCCAAAACCTAGGCTACAAACTAGCACACAATATGATATTCTGTTTAGAGTTGATTAGTCTCTTCCCACCCGCCCTCCCCACTTCACATGGACACAGACAACAGTGCAGTAGGCGTGGTGGGGAGCAGAGGGGGTCAATAGGGGATAAAAACAGAACATCTGTAATACTTTCAACAATAAATTTAAACAGAGAGAGAGAGAGAATAGGAAAAAACCATCATGGCAAACAATACCAGAAAATTGACAATAGTTAATTCTGGATAATATCATTTCAGGTGATTTTTTTTTTCTTTCTTGTACTTTTTTGTTTTTCATACGTTGGAGACTCAAATTTCCAAACACAAAACTCAAGAGAAAGACAGAGACTGAAGACTTGATGCAAAGGTCTCCATCACAGTAGGAGGAACCTGACACTGCTGTAGACAGAGTGACATGTCCTGGTCCTTCTTCAATGAAGCACAATCCTGTTCCCTACCAGTGACTGTCCTTTACTAACCTTAAAACGACTAACATCAGGGTTACAAATCAGATTATATTCTTTGTTGATCTTCAACAATATGCATCAACAGAGTATCACAAAAAAAAAAAAATTCATTTCATTGTAAAAAGATAAAGCCATGCAATCTTTCAGTTTGGAAATATTTATATACTGTCACACCACAACTGGCCCTGAAACTTTCAAAGAAACATTCAGCATTTTCAGAGGACCTTCATTTCCCGACACAGACTTTTAAATATTATCATGAAAATTTACATCACCCCTGTGCTAAACCATAAACAAGCTCCATGATAAGGGATTAAACTTTCTCTGAGATAAGCAAAAAAACAGGGTCTCCTTATATTCTGGTACGTAGCATCTGCCATCCCTACCAAGTCCTTTCTGAGTCTTGGTTTTCTCACCTAACAGTGGGGAGAACAGACCGGCCGGTGTAGCTCAGTGGTTGAGCATTGATCTGTGAACCAGGACGTTAGGGTTCAATTCCCAGTCAGGGCACATGCCCAGATGACGGGCTTGATCCCCAGTGTGGGGCTTGCAGGAGGCAGCCAATCAACGATTCTCTCTCATCATTAATGTTTCTATCTCTCTCTCCCTCTTCCTTCCTCTCTGAAATCAATAAAAATATAATTTTAAAAAATAAATAAATAAAAGTGGGGAGAATATAACTCTCCTTGCAGAAGCTTTCAGGAGGACAATGGTGGCTGCATGGGTCCAAGTCTCTCTATTCATCCTCCCCCAAAAGACCACAAAAATCAACAGGAAGGCAAATATCACAAGCCCTGAGCCATTTAGCATCCTTAGGGACAGAGAATACCCTAAATTTCAAGCTCCCTCTGAGTGGAGAAATAAACACCGATTTCCAAAAGTGCTCCTGCTGCTGCAAACCATTAGTGGGTGTGAAGAGGGGGAACTCCAATGAGCAGGAGGACAGGGGCTCGGAGAGGACTTCCATGAGGCACAGACAAAACCACCCAAGGAGGGAACGTCCTGCACTAATGCCCGCATATCGCCCGCACGTCGGAGACCACGCTGGTAGTTCTCGGCACAAGCTACGTGTAAAGGGAAGGGCTTGACGGTGAGAGACCAGAGGCCTCAGAGCTGCTTCTGGAAGAGAAAACTATAAAGAGAAGGAAAGGTGCATGGCATTGAAGGAAGAGGGACAAACTAAGGATAAGGCACAAACTAAGGATAAGAAAGAGAAACAAGACACACCAGATCCTTACCAAATATCCCCACCACCATCATCCACTAAGGAAACCACGCCTCACTGTTTCGACAGAAATGACAGCCCCTGAACTAAGAAGAATGCCCACGAAATGCCTAGAAATTAAAAAATCAGAACAAAACTGAACAACTGCTGAAAATTCTTCCACCAAAACACCACGAAGCAAAAGAAAACTATAACACAGCACCCCAAGCTAATTAAACATCCTCACACAAGCAACTGGGAAATTAAAACACATCTAGAATCAGGACTAGAAAAAAGTAACATAAGAAATGGACAAGAACAGAAGAGGAAGAAATGCAGTGAGAGCTGACTGAATTCAACAAAGAAAATTAAGAATACACAAGTATTTCTTCTTGCAAACTGAAGAATAAGTTATGAGATGCCCAAGAAAAGAAAGATTTAAGTTGAAACTTAATATGGGGCATAGAGGAAATACAAAAAGCAGGAAACAGGAAAGAGCTGGAGGTGTTTGGGAAATGGTGAGAGTTGAGTACAAGATAGCATGGGGGCAGGTCACAGGGAGATAACGTTGACAAGCAAGAACGGAACCAGATTTATTCATCCCACAAATGTTTCTGAGTGTCTCCTGCATGCAGGGCACTGGTGCCAGTGACTGTGAGCAGAACTGGCTCTTGCCCTGCAGGGAAGACAAATGGGAGTCGGGACCTTTAACCAGGAGAGTGATACAATCAGATTAAATTGAGAGGAAGGTAACTCTAGAGGCGAAATTAAAGACTTTCTGGAGTGAGTCAAGACTGAAAGGGAGGCTAATTAGGAGGTCATAATAAATCATTCTGAGATAAAAGCATCAAGGTTTCCTGATGGCCCCATATGAAGACGACACCAAGGCTTCTATTTTGGGAAACTGGAGAATGACTCCATCACAGACGGAAAGAATTTCTGCTCCGTGTGGGGCGGTGTGATGTGATATATAGAGATTGGAGCCTCAGGAGTGTGGGCCCTGGAGATCTTGGAGGTGGTCGTCTTTCTGGGGGTAGGAGCAGCTGCTGGACATGAGAAACAGCCCCCGGATGATTCAGTTCTTGTGCCTCCGAGTGCCATGAACAACTCGGGGTTTCCACATTTAAGGGGCAGAGAGGAGGAAGAGCAGCAGTAGGAATTCAGCCAAAAGAGAAGGCACCCAGAAGCTGCAGAGGGACGTTCTGGAAATGTGGCTGGTCCACAGAGGCGGACTGCCTGGGGACCCCGGAGAGAAAGGACTGAAAACAGGAACTGAGCCTCTGACGATCTCACTGACACACAGTTTCAGGTTGAGGATTGAATGGCATTCATATAGGAGATTTGGAAACACTCCCACGGGGAAAAGAAGAAAGGAGGTAGAGAAAGACAATAGGTGACATGTGACACAGAAGGGAAGCTGGATCATGGGACAAACTGGGAGTGGAGAGACAGGTGAGAATCAGAACCACAGAAACGTGGCAAAGAGGGTATTACTGATGGAATGGGAGAGGAAAGGGCCAGGGTCTGGACGGAGGCTACAAAGTCAGCTTTCAGGGTCTCTTCTAAAACTGTGACTGAGGAATGTGCAGGCTCTCTGCAGGGCGCCACAGATCAGCATCCCAGTGGCATCTGAACGTCTCTCCTTCCTCTGAATTCCTATAGGGTGTACTCTTAGGCTGGGGGCTTAGAGTCTAAGACCAGGCTTCGTGTGCCAGGCCTGCCACTTATCACCTATATCTCTTTGAACACATCATAACTCACATGAAGTTCAGTTTTGTCATCAGTAAATTGGTCACACACATCTCTGAAAGGTTCGGAGTGAGCTGGGATTGCGCACCTATGACATGAGGCCATAATGTATTATCAAAAGAGATGTTATTCCAGGCATCTGGGTGCAGGTGGGCTGAAACCGAGAAAGCCATCAGCAAAGAGAGCAGGGAGAGATAGGTTTTTATTAATTTTTGTGGGCTGTAAGCCGCTCTGCTGATGTAAGAGTCCAGTCTGTCCCTGGTTCCTCCCAGCGTCAGATGGCTAGTGGTTATTTGGGCTATGCAGTGCTCAAGGCTGCAAGCTTTCTGAAAGATATTTGCCTAGCACAATAAGTTTTTCTCTGCCTCGTTTTATTTTCTTTAACCCTTTCAATCTCCATCTACTTACCTCATAGGGTTGTTGTGAGGCCCCAAAACATAGTATGTATATGGATGCACCTTGAAGACCAAACAGCCCTATGCATACATTGCTGGATTCAACTATCCCACTGGGCCTTGTTTCCACTAGTGGTAGTATCTGTTCCATGCATCCCACACGCGGTCTAACATAGTATTTTGCACAGGTGCTACCACATATGGACTTGGACTAAGCACCAGCCTCCTCTTCATGAAAGGCATGTGTCTGAATTGTTTATATGTCCCATGCCAGGACACAGTGAAACCATCATACTTAAACCTGCACTGGGTTCCCAGCCTGATTTTAGTAAGACTCCTAGCAAACAACAGAGTCCAACACTTTGTAACAGCATTTTCAAATGAGCAGAAGTGCAATTATGAAAAGGCTGCCATATGTTTGAGTCAATGATTTTTTTTTAAAATTAAGAAGAAAACAGTAAAAAATTATGTTGCAAGTGCACTGAGCCATTGGATCTAGAAATGGCATCTAGAAAAAATCGACCACCACATCCTGACTGAGCAAGGAGGCACGCACTCCCCATAGAGCTCCCTCAGGTCAACACCCACTAGCAGTGGAAGACACGCAAGAAGTTGCTACAGTCAAATCCATCCTGTCACTTCACAGATGCACCCCTGTTACCCCTGAAAGGGAGCACACTCTCTGCAAAATACACTTTAATGTGGCTGCCACCACCCTACTCACCACTCAATCAAAACCTTTTTATTACAGCGATAATATGGCATCTGTATCTTAGCACTTTGTGGGGAAAAATAACACATGTGGAGAAAATACATTTTTCTTCGCTCCCAAAGCAACAAATTATTTTTGCTCTTCTACACAGTATTGCAAAGCTCATACATTTTAAAGAACCTAGATAAGTTCTTTTTTCCATCTGAGGCAAGTCTCAGTAGTGATTTAAAATTAAATTGTTAAGCAAGTGTCAGGAACCATGAAATAAGCATAAGTGGTAATCTCTCTCTGAACACAAACACCAGGATATGCAGAATCACATGGGCCTCCCAAAGTATACAGTAGTAGCACCAACTACTGAACGTCTTCAAGAAAGCTATTCACTACCTTTAACACTCAAGGGGAAAATGGCAGAAATGTGATATTATTAATATTCTCATTTTATAAAAAGACATTCATTTACTCATCCGTGCAATATATTGAGCTCCTATTATGTGTCAGATACAGTGCTAGGAATTGGGGGTATGGTGTTAAACCAAGCAGACTTGTCCTTGCTTTCATGGCCTTACGGTCTAATGAGAGACAAAAAATTAAATCAACAGTTAAGCATATGACTACAAATATTAAATGCTAGAAGGAAAGGAACATGGTATAAAAACAAACAAACAAGACAGAGACCTAACTTAACTTGAGAGGAAGAGAAAGCTCCTCAGAGGAACTAGGTTAAGCCAAGACTGCGGCCCAAGGGGGAAGGGACACTCTAGAAAGAGGGAAAAGCATGTGCAAAGGGCCTGAGACTAGAAAGAGCTGGGCATTCCAAGGACCTGAAAAAAGACTGGCAGCTTTTGAGTGGAGTGTACAAGGGAAAGGAAGGCATGGAATGAGGTGGTAGTTGTAGGCAGGAGCCAGATAATCCAGAGCCAAATAAAGGATTTGGGTTTTGTTTTCATTTCCCAAGTACAATGGGAGGGTGAGAGACTTTAAGTAGAGCAGTGACAGGATCAGATTTGTATTTTGAAAGAACTGATGGAGGAGCAGAAGAAATAGAAAAGCTATGGCAATGGAAATGGGAGAAGGGGATGAGTTTGGGATATATTTTGGAGATGAATGGATAGCACTGTTCAGTATGAGGGTGTGTGAGAGAGGGAGAAAGGAATCAAAGGTAATCTGGGTTTCTAGCTGGAGCCACTAAATGGAGGGCGATGTCTCATGCAAAGACAAAACACAAAAGGAGGCACAAGACCTCACTGAAATAGCGGATCAAAAGAGGGCCTCTGAGACCTTCAGATGGAGGTGTCAAATAAGTGGTAAGATCAAATAAAACAAATGTAGCACATGTGCCATTGCACTCTTAGGGTCTAGAGTAGTAGCTCAACCCAGTAAAGGTTGTTCAGTGTTCCTTGAAGGAATTGTTCCCACCCTCTCACTCACCTCCACAGCCTATTCCCACGCTAAGGAGCAGGCCAATGAGATGGGGATTCAGGGCCTAGAACTGTGAATAGTGCTCACCCTCGAGTACGGCGATTCCATTCTGAGAAAGCAGAGAAGTCTTTGTAATAAACCAACTACACAGGCTTATAGAGTTTATACGTTTTTATGTTATCAATTTTAGGTATCTTTACAAATGATATACTTATATAAAATATATTAGTAAAATATATTATATATGAATATAATTGCAATGGTTTTATAAATAACTTTTATATAAAAATACAAGTACATTTTTGAAGGTTTTATGCATACATATATTGTGTATATTGCTTCATAGCTGTCTTGTAAAAAGTCTTAAAATTATAACTTTCTAATGTTTAAAACAGGGCTTAGATGATTATTAAGCAGGTTCATCTACCATTTCTTTGATAAAAACTTAAGGCATCAATGCTATCACATTAGGGCCAACTGGTAGTATTTTTGAGAAGCACCATAAGATGGTAAGAAATCACTGACCAAATCAACTACTGATTCATGGTTTCAGGTTGAAAGGGATTCCTAATCTATATCTGGGTTAAATTTTGTTTTTTCTAACCAAATTGCCATGATTCAAAATTCTTAGTTCATTCAAAACTTCCACTGGTATGAATAAGAGCAAAAACTGCAGAAGCAGACTCACCAGGCTTGATTTCTGGCAGGGCGACATTTAACACCAGCAAGACTGCCAAATAAAGAGATGACGTCACCCACGTCTGCTGATTCACAAGGAAAGGGGGCAAATAGGAGGAGGAGACAGCGAAGCCAAGAGAGATGTGGGAATTGTGACTACATTTTACTGGAAAGTGGCTGCTGAGCTAGACAACTAACTGCTCAAAAGGTTGCTGTAGCCAGTAAAGACATAAACGGTAGTTACTTTGTGAACGTGATCAGAAGAGTCACATAATATTGGTTAAGCCAGCAAGTAAAAGGCAATTTTAGGTTTGAAAGATTGAGACCACATGTTCCCTTTTCTTTCTCTGAGTGTATATTTTCCACATCTAACCCCTTAAAAACATAGCTTCTCAATCACACTTTCACAGATATACTTTAAAATCATCTTAAAGCCACTCCGTCCAATGCAATCATGTTAACTTTGCACAACTATGTACTATAATACTATTGTATGAGTATAAAATGTATTAATAAATATCCTATTTTGGATATAACATGCCCCAAAGCTTTTTACTGAAATGGTATAAAAAGGTTAGGAAAATACATGAATGGGCATCAGTGAAGGAAGGAAAATGAGGAGTTTGTTTCTAAATATGTTAAAATAGATCGAGTGCAGTACAGAAGATCAAGTGGAGATATCCCAAAGGCGAAAGGACGTTTAATCCTGGAGTTCAGCTGAGACTCGGAATCTATATTTAGAAGTCGTGTACAGAAAGGTGACCAGAAGAGACATGAGAAAGGATGAAACCATAAAAAAGCACACAGCAGAGGCCCACACAGAGGGGAGTCCCTACATCTGAGGACAGGAGAAAGAAGACCTAAAGGAGCCAGACAGAGAGATAGGAAGAAACCCAAAAGAATACAGAAAATGGATAACATAAAATGAGGCCATGGTGTCAAAAAGCTGCAGAAAATTAAGGAACTGAGAAAAGACCACTTGTTGGATTTGGCTGCCAGTAAGTCATCTTGGTCCCCTGATCGTTGTCTGGTCATGGGTAGTGTCAGAGGCCTAACTCAGCACTGATGGAACAGAGAGGAAGTGGAGATAAGGAGTGAGTGGTCCACAGGGAAACCTAGTTATGATGGGAATGAAAAGAGAAGTAGGAAGGTGATGGATGGAATGGCTTGGTTGAAAGAAGAATTTCTGAGGTAGTTTGTTCTCAACTGGGGGCAATTCTGCCCCGTGAAAGGCAATTCTGGGAACGATAAATGGTCGTCATGACTCCAGAGTGCCACTGTCGTCTAGTGAGTAAAGGCTACAGTTGCTGCTAAACATCTTGCAATATACAGCACAGTCCCTACAACAAAGAATTATCTAGTGCCCCTTGATGACAATGCCCCAACCATCAATAGTCAATAGTTGAGAAATCCTATTCTAAAGGATCAGAGAGATCTGAGCATTTTCATACAGTGAGAATTACCAAATTAAATTACAAAAGGGAGGGATATAATGACAAATCAGGGTCTCACAGGAATGGGAAGACATATGATTAGGGGCAGAAGTAGATGAGTGAGTGCTGGAAAAGAAAAGACATTTTCAAGTTTTTTAAAACTGGAGAAATGAAAGTGGAGACAATAAAAAATGCAGAGAATTGGAGATCAAAAAGAAGAAAGCTGAAAGAACGCATATCTGATGGCCTTGATCTCCTTAGAGAAGAAAGCAACAAAAATTCTGGCACATATGTGCAAGAATTTCTTTTACATGTATACTTAGGAGTAAAAAGAGGGAAATGTGACTGGTTAACCATGAGGTACTGTGGGAACTATTTCCCAAGGTAGCTATGCCAATTTAATAGGAGGTATGAGACCCTCTGGACCTCCATCTGCCTTCGCACTTGATATTATTAGACTTGTTAGTTTTTCCAACTGAACGGATATAAAATAGCATCTCATTGTGGCCCCGAGCTGTATTTCCCTCCCCATCACAAATGATGTTGAATGTTTCTGATACATTTCTAGGCCATGTGTGGTTCCTTGTCTGTATCTATAAAACACCCATCTTTCTAGTGGGTTGGTTGTTCATGCTTTTCTTCTTGATTGGTCATACTTTTTTGTATAAACCATTAATCCTTTCATATTTTGTGTGCCTCATATAATGAACCTCAAGTACCCAACACCAAGCTTGAAAAATGATCAATTCATGACCAATCTTGTTTCATCTATATCCCTCTTTCCCCTCTATTCCCACAAATTATATTGAAGAAAATCTCAGGTGTCATATAATTTCAATACAGCTTCTTTAGATAAACAAAATTCTTAATTTTAATATAGTCCAGTTAGTTCATCTTTTTTTATATTATCTTTTTGTATCTTAAGAAATCTCCTCTGAAGACAAAAAAAAAAAAAAAACACCTTAGAAAAACCTAAGACTTTTATCCTGAAAGTATTAAAGTTTTCTTTCTGACATTTAAGACTTTCATCCTTCTGATTTTTAAAAATGTGGTATGAAGTAAGGATGTTTTCATCTTTTCCCCTACTGATAACCATTTATTCTCAGCTCCATTCACTGAATAGCCCTTTCTTTTCCTACTGATCTGACATATCACAGTTCTGTGTGTATAGGAATGTTAGGAATGTTCTCCCTAATTTCATATATTGAAGCCCTAACCCCCAAGTAGCTTTACTTAGATATAGGGCCTTTAAGGAGGTAACTAAAGTTAAATGAGGCCATAAAGGTATGGCCCTAATCCCACGGGACTGGATTAGAGGAAACACTGGAGATAACAGAAAAGGCCACAGGAGGACTCAGAGAGAAGGTGAGCACTGTGCTCACATCTGCTAGCCAAGGGGAGAGTCCTCCCCGGAAACTAACCCTGACATTGCTTTCATCTTAGACTTCCAACCTCCAGAGTTATGAGAAAATACATTTTTTGAAGCCACCCAGTCTGTGGTATTCTACTATGACAGCCCTGGGCAAACTAACATGGCATGTTTCTGGGCTTTTATTTATATTCCATTGGTCAATTTATCTGTCCCAATGCCAGTACCACACTAAATTTCTCTAACTTCATAACAGGCCTTGATATATAGTAGGGCAAGTCCCTCCTCCTTACTCTGACCCTATAAATATTCTTAAGGTAGTACTCAGATTTAATTTATTCTATAATAGAACATCTCTCACCTGTTCTCTGTATTACTGTTGCATTTTATTGGCACTACCATGCTATCCAGTTTTAGATTATTCCCCATACACGTTCCATGGGCATTGGTTTCATACTTAGTATAAGGACCAGTAAACATGTTGGTCGCAGAGGAAATAATGAAACTGTTACTTTGTGGCTTCTAATGAGGGCAGAAGTGGCCACTCCCAGTGCCTGAGCTATAGCAAGTAGGGAGCTGAGATTCGTGACTCCTCCTTTCCTTCCACTTTAAAATAACAGGGCAGAGTACCCAGCACTGGAGAAAGAGGATTAACTGTTTCATTATGAAAATGCACTATGGAGGTAAAACATTTACCCTGAAAGAGCTAGGAAACAGTCATTCCATCATTTACTCAAGACAGAAGTTTTACTACATGCCAGGCACCAGGCTAGATGCTGGAGAAATCAAGACAAATAAAAGGAAGTTCATCCCTGGAAGGACCTGAAGTCTAAAGGGGGAGACACACGTGTAAAGAAATAACAGTAATTACAGAATATGCACTAGACTCAGTGGAGGACACACATGGGAGTAATCAACTGGGAAAACCATAGGACTGCTTGGTGTCCCTGCTCAGCTCCTGTAATAGGCATTCTTTTATAAATACCTTCTCTTCCAAATGCTTCCAGAGGGCAAGGAGAGCCTTAAAGAACAGGGGAACATGTGCACATTGTGCTGGTTATTTTCTACATGGCCCTCCCCACCCCAGACCCATTATACAACCTTCTCTGACCTTGCCTGGGCTCCAGGAAGCTGACCTCCACAGACTATCACTCAGGATCCTTTACTCTAGCTTCCAGATGTATTTGGCTAACAGAGGACACCAGCAGGAGACTGGAGAGCAGAGGAGAGAGGAGAGTCAAGGTATCTATAATCACCCCCATCTCCCTGCCTGCCCCTGTCCAGGCTCCAGCTGTATCTACACTTACAGCACCATGGCCAGCGCATTCCCTGGGTCCCAGGAACACTGCCTCCGCCTATGTTCCTTCTGACCCAGAGATCATGGTTCCCAATGTTGCTAGTTATGAGGTGCTTTGCTATTAACTGGGGGTTCCCTGAACTCTGCTCTTTCCTCTTTAAATCATTCTCTCATTAAACGCTCCTCAGCTACACCTTTAGGATGTGCCATTCCTTACTTGCCAGGATTGATTGAAACCATGGTTTTCTGGAACTACAAAATCCAATCTCTAGAAAATATCTGAGCAAAGCTAATATTTTCAATGGCCCTGATGTATGGACAGCATCATCATTGCCCAGCCTTTATTATGCGACTACCTTGGACAGCCCACTTTATCATTGCTGGAGGTGCCAGTTCCAACTGCAGTAAAATCTGCCTCTCTCCGGTACCTGGTTTGAGATCTGCAAAGAGGGGTCTTATTTCAGGAGTAAGTCATATACTTTTTTTTTTTTTCATTTAAAAGAACAAGGTAAGTACCTGACTGAGGGCACTGAGGGCTCTGAGGGCAGAGAATGGTCAGCTCACCGAAATCCCCAGGGCTACATGATGCCTTTTGCCCCAGTCTGCAATCTGCTTATTTGAGCAGCTAAAACACCACCACCTGTCACAATAACCATCCTGCTATGGAGCATTTTGTTTTCAAACAACAACAAATGACTTTAACTACATTAGTTTCAAACCTGTAACAGTTCTAATTCATGGAAATAATAAGTGAAAGCATGTCCTACAATTCTGAGTAGCATCATTCTGATTCTGGGAAAATCACTCATAATTTACTCAGATTACAATGGAGAGTTCAAGGAAAAAGCAGTATTAGTTCCTTAAAGCAGAGTTGATGAAACAAATCCCATGGACAAGTCTGTTTCAGTGAAAAAAAATTTTTTTTATTGTATTCTTCTCAGAAATCTCCACCATTCTTTTTGCAGATATTCATTTATTGGCTATGGACTTTTTCCTAAACATGACTTTTCAGTTTTCATTCATGATGCATTTCTGCTTATTCTATACTATGTGTTGTTGTATGTGTTTATGTGTGTTTTTTAAATACGTTTTTATTGACTTTAGAGAGCAAGGAAGGAGAGAGAGAGAGAGAGACATTGATGTGAGAGAAACATCAATCGGTTGTCTCCTGTATGCACCTAACTGAGGACTGAACCCACAACCTGGGCATGTGCCCTGGCCAGAAATCAAATCTGTGACCTTTCAATACACAGGATAATGCTCAACCAACTGAGCCACACTGGCTAGGGCTGTGCTACAGTGTTTTGTTTTCTAATGCTCATATTTATTATTCTGATACCTATCATTAACTTCAGAGCAACCTTTTTCCTTCCCACCTCGCCTATCCCCATTCTCTTGATTCCCTTTTCCTTCATTCTCTCCCTTCTATGAGTTCAAATCAGGCGTAATCTCCACTTCCCTCAACATTAATAGTGTCCTAAACCGACAAATATATTTCCAGTGCACCTCTAACAGAGATCCTCCCTTCAGCTGTGGTATTCCCACAGGGACTTGGGTTATCCTTGGGGCATTTGATTAGAAGCAAGTGAGGTTGCCCAGGCAACCGTTTCAAATTGTCCTAGGATGCCTGGCAAGCGTTTCTACGCAGCCTGATGTGAAGGTCACACTAGCCAACCCCGTGACAGTTAAAGGCGCAGTCTCTGCACAACCAAGGGCTCGGAGAACATCCATCAAGTTGAGCTCAATAACATTTGCATAACCATAAAATTGTCAGACTCCCAAAGCCATAAGGACCCATGTGAACAGATTATTTCAGAGAGCCAAAGATACTAGCTTTGAAAAAGAATATCAATAGGCAAGTGTACTAAATTCATTAAAAAGAACACTTAACGGAACCCAATCACTTAGCTGGTTGACGAACACACTTTAGCTACTCAATTTTCTCAGATGATTTAGAAACAGCTCTACCCTAAGGCAAGGCAATAAACAGAAGGGTCTGGAAAAAGTCACTCCATGCCCCTTTGCTTTCCATAATTTTCTTAGATCAGAGGGGTTGAAAACATTATTCTCAAATAGCAAGACCCAATATTGAAAAACATGCTCACCCATACCTACTAAATTAATGTTACCTTTGACTAAATCTCAATAGAAATTCCAATCTAGGGGGAAAAACACCTTTAATGCAGAGAAGAAACCCATGTCCTTCAGGCATGAAGTGCTCTCACAAAACAATAAGCCCAGAGATGAATAAGTCTACAGAGAAATGGGAAAAGAATACAAAACTAGCCAATTTACCACAAAATTCAAATGGGCAACACAATACAGAGAGATGCTCAGCCTGGAATACAAAGATACAACTTAAGACAATGAGAAACCATTTTTCACATAACAGATTGATAAAGAATCAGAATGAACTTCTGGGAAAGTAATCTCAGAACAAGTCTCCCATGCCATCAACATATGTTCTGCTTTGATCTAATAAATTCTACATTTAAGAGTTTATCTTAGTATATAATCAAGCAAGTGCCCAAACATGTTCATCACAATATTGTCCAGCAAATCTCTGCAGCCATTCTAAAGGATAATATACTAAATATATAGTCACCAATATGGAAAAGTGGTTCAAATATTTTCTCTGGTTGGATCAAGGGGTAAGGAGAGATTCAGGTTTATAAAGTAGCATGTGTCCATTTATGTGAAAAATAGATACAGTTTATTAAGAAAGGTTTCAAATTCCAATTAGAAGTTTTCTCATTTTTCAACTTAAAAATATAAATCCTATGGAAGAAAATCTGGGTAGAGGAACACCAAATGTTATTTTTTTTTGGATAGTGAAATTATGGGTTATTTTTATTTGGGGGATGAGGGGAGATTTTACCTTATTTTTGTGTGTGTGCCATGAACAAATACTACTTCCCATAACATTTAGTTTTGAAATGTTAATAAAAATTGTAATTAGCTTTCATACATTCCAAGATTGTTTTAATTTTTTTCAGCAAACTTTTGCTTTAGGCCAAGATTATTAAATCTCTTTGCAAAAATCTGAATCTCTATGAATTAGAGTATAACAAGTCCTTGAACATCTATGGATTTTAGGTACATAAATAGATGAGAGATTAAAATGACATCACCAGCATCAGTTCCTGGAAGCAAGCCCGTTACCTGGGAAACTGCAGCCTAGGGTTGCTCCCTGGCATAACACAGAGTCAGAAGAACTTCCTGGAGTTGGACAGAACATGCTACAAGCCATTATGGTCTCCATAAGGGTTTAGCAGATGCCTTCCCTCTCTTCCCTCCATTCCCATCATGTACCATAGAAAAAGAGAGAAAAGCCACAGTGCCACAGAGAACATGGTGTCTGAGAGGGTACACAGAGCTCCACAGTGGTTACTCCGGAGGGACGATTTAAGTGGTGGGTCACCTAACAGCTCTGATCTGGGCTCAGAACAGCAAAACCATGCACTTACACCTTTCCTGGCAAGTAAAAGTACCCATAGCTCACTACTTTGTGTATCATAGATTGTGAGACCAGCCCCTACGCCTTCCGACACCAAAAACGTGACTAACTTAATCATCCTGTGACTATCACTCACTAAGCAAAGCCACACCTCTGCTAATTCAATCCACATCTCTCTAAAAATAGACTGCATTGACTGATGGACAGTGCTGACTTTTATCTTAAAACTGAGGATCAGCTAATATCAATGCAAGGATATTTAGAAGTGCATTACTTGGGAAAGATGAGTGAAAATTTTATAACACACACACACACACCCAACACACAGATTTAGGGCCAAATAATCTGTAATTTAATTTATACTTCCCCCAAAATCACACTCATAGCTTCATTTACACTTGCAGGGAGCTTCCCTTCAGTTTCACTCACTACTGACACACTCATTTATTAAAGGTTGTGTGTTTAAGATGTATTCTCCCAACTGGGATTGCATGCTTCTCAGGTGTTTCCTGGGGATGTTTCCACCCTGTACTAAAATAACTGACAACCCTTGCCCACCCAAATTTCACCAATGCCCCCAAATTGTTTTTAATCAAGTATATATTTCTTCTTTCTTTTCTTACATTTCACTCTCTCTTTTTAAGGCATATTCTAAGTGGCCATCTCTAAGTTGTACACATTCGAGACTTCCAGAGACTGTTAGTGGTGGTTGGAATTCACTGTCGACATAAATAGTCTAGTTGAAATAGCTATGCCTCAGAATGGAAGGGAAAACAAAGAGGTTCTTTGCCACAGAGAGAATCCTTGAGTGGCCTCAGTGGACTGAAGAGTCAATTACCTCCAAGTTATGCCTACCTCAGAGCCGGCATCCCAGGCAGAGCCTGGCTTAATGGACACAGTCCAGTTATCCCATGAGGGCAGTTTTTTTGACATGCTTTCACTGCTCAGCCACACTCTAGAAACATCCTGTGACTGTATTTTCCCATGCAGTGTCTCCGTAACATGCTAAAAATCAGAAGAACTTCCTGAAAGGAAAATCCCACTTCAGGAGGCAATCCTAATGTCAGCAACACAACCACCAGCGATAGAGTAGGCTGTGCACACATCTCAGCCAATGATGCTTCTGTAACACATTCTACTTCCAAAAGAAAACTACATTTTCCTCCTGTACTTTTTCTCTGTAAAATAGAGAAAGGACATGTAGCTATAGGGTATGGTTTATTAACAAAGGTTTCAAATTCCAATGAGAAGTTCGCTCATTTTTCAACTTTAAAAAAATGGTGGAAGATCCACTCCCCACTAATCCAAGGTAGCCCATTAATGCACTAGAACTGGGTTTCTCAAGCCTCAGCCAAACATGTTTTCAAATCCCTGCTTTTGGTTAAGCGTATGCCCAGGTGCCCTTGGCACATGCCAGTCACTCCATGGGGGCTGTGTGGGAGCAGAGGCCCCATGATCAGCTTGTAGACCGTTTTGCAGGATTTGCCCAATATCACTAGCCCTTTTCCTAAGCACTCAAAATCTGAAAAATTACAAAATTAACTTTGTTCTCATATTTCTGAAACCTCCAGAATACTAGTAGGAAAATGTCCTGAATCTGTTGCCTTGAAATGGCATTGATTGCTCAGGTAGCATTGGGGTGATGGTGAAGGTGGCTATTTAAAACTACCCATCCTCCTAGGACTTACTGTCCACAGTTGAGCATACTGACGGTGACATGTCAGTGTCACTAATTGCTCCTGACACAAGAGGTTTACCACTGGAACCTCTGAATAGGAACTGGGTCTCAGATTTAATAGCACGTAATTAGTTCCTGTTACACTCCAAAAGGAGAATCTTTCCAGAAAGGAGTCCGATGGGATGGCTTTCAGCGGCAATGTGGGCTGATCATAAATAATTACTTGCCAAGAACCAGCCATTCAAATGCTGACATATGATTCAGGTGCCCCCTCTCCACCACCAGTGTAATAAACAATAAAAGACTTACTGTGCCTGGCTTCTTACTAATATTCATCTAAACGTCACCCTTGGCCCCTAAGGCACAATTGTTATGGGACTAATGCTCTTGTGCTATATAGTAGGTTTGAAACACCTCAAGTTTTGAAATTCACCTTGGATTTTGACACTTGGCTTCCCCACCTATCAATTTTGATTTTGGGTATATTGTTCAACATCTGTACTTCACTTTCCAATTCTATAAACCGGGGGTAAAAACACCTACTCTAATATGCTGCTGTGAGGATTAAATGTGAATATAGATAAGGCACCCAATACAATTCTCAACCCATAGTAAGCATTCAATAACCAGTAGCTATTAATAAAACTTCATTTTTACCAACAGTCTTGTCTACTTGCTAAGACTCTAATTCAGATTGACCTCTCTCTTGAATAAAGGTGAATTGGGAAAGTAATATGATATCTAGAATCCTTGAAGCTACAACAAAAAGGGAAGGAAGTCAAGGAAGTGGGCCGGGAACCAGCCTGCAGAAGGGGGAGAGCAGAGTCAGAGGCAGAGGAGATAGAAAGACACAAGCAAGGACTGTACAAGAGGGAAAAAATAAGGTCTGATAAAAGAAGCGGGAAATAACAGAGAAAACAAGAGTCAGCAAAAGGAGATACCAGGTAGGTGTGGACATACTCAGGAAACAAGAGGGAAAAAGAGAAGGGAAAAGGCATTCCATTACCAAACCAGAATACTTCCATTAACATACTGGAAATAAAATCACACATCCCTAGGCACCACTTGGTCAGTAACAGCTTGCATTTCATTAGCATTCTCTCTTTTTAAAAATTAATGTTTCCATATTTCTCATTTTGCCCTAAGAAGGACCCTATAAGGCAGACCAGGCAGATGTAGTTACCCTGAATTTACATTTGAGGGCAAAGAATCAAGAGATCGACTTATCTATAGAAGCATCACTTAGCTATGTCCTAAAGCTTTAATATGATGCAGGCCTCTTCTTTAAAGGCAAAGACTGGCTGGCCTCTCCCAGCAGGAACAAAGTCTATCCTATTGTATCCAAACCAAAAGGAAATTAAAGTTAGTCTGGATTTCAGAAAAGCACTTGCTCTTAAAAAAGAACACTTTATTTTGAAACAATTTCAAACTTATAAACTGCCAGAACAGTACAAAGATATATATATCTCGTTCACCCAAAAACCTTCCTAAATTTTGCCAAATATCGCAATGATTTCTTTTAGAGCAAAAAGGTCCAATCCAGATCATTCATTGCATTTGCCATGTCTCTCAGTCTCCTTCAGTCCAAAACAGTCCCTAGGTCCTTCCTTGAGTTTCAGAACTTTTAAAAATAGTCAATTTTTAAATAATTACAAGCTCACAAAGACACTGCAGGAACAGCACAAAGAACTTCCTATTTCCACTTTGCCTTATTGTTTAGTCTTCGGTATTTTTCTGAACCTTTGAGAGTAAATTGTGGACATGAGACCCCTTCACTCCTGTATATTCCAGAGTGTATTTCCCAAAGCAAGGCCACTCCCTTACATAACAACCATAATTCTCCTTCAATCCAGAACAGTTCTTCTGTCTTTCCCTGTCTCTCTCATCCTTGACAGTTTTAAAGAGTCAAAACTTTTGATTCTCCAGGATAACCTGGGTTACCCTCAATTTAGGTCCATCTGAAGTTTCCTCATGACCAGACTCAGTCCATGTGTTCCCGACAAGAAGACCCCAAGCCCTGGCCAGTGTGGCTCAGGTGGTTGAGCATCCCATGAACTGAAAGGGTGCCAGTTCAATTCCCAGTCAGACACTTGCCCAGGTTGCGGGCTCCATCCCAAGTCCGCGTGCATGTGGAAGGCAGCTGATCGAAGTTTCTCTCTCTCCCCATCTCTCTTCCTCTCTAAAAATCAATGAAAACATTTTTTTTTAAAGAAGAAGACCCCAAAAATGGTGGTGTGCTTCTCTCAGGGTGTCACGGCAGGAGGCACAGGATATTGGATCGCCTAGGTGTTAACCTCAATCATCTGTACAAAGTTGTAACAGCCGATCTTCACCGTAAAGTCACCATTTCCTTCTTTGTAATTAGTATTTTGTGGAAAAATACTATGAGACTATGGCAATATCCTGTTTTCATCAAACCTCCACCCACCCACTGACAGCTCCTGCCTTCATCAACCATCAATGTGCTATTTGCCAAATGGTGATTTTTCTGTTTCCCACATCCTTCCACATTTATTAGTTGGCACTCTCTTGCAAGAAAGAGCTTTCCCTGCCCATTCCCAATTATTTATTTAGCAATGTAGATTGATTGAATCTTATTTCACTTCACGGCTTATAAATAGATTACTATCATTTTTTTCAAGACGTACTCTTTTCAATTAAGTTATTTGTTGGTTTTTGACTTGGATTTATTTATTTTGGATTAAAAATGGGGAGATTAATCCTTCATTTAACCTGTTTCACATATTTTATTAATACCGTTTAAGTAGTCAGTGTACTAATAAAGGAAATCAGTGTGTTTTGTTTTGTTTGAATAAAATCAAAATCTTACTCAAAATGGGGAGGGGTGCCAGCAGATGAAAGCTGGGATGAAAGCCTTCATGTTTTGCCAGGTGATGGGGATTCAATCGCCATCACGCTAAATCCTCAGGCCTGGGCTCTATATTATTGATTTTGATCCTCCACTTTCCCCAGATTTGATTGGTGAGAGCCCTAGTACTTTCCTTTTTACAAAGTAGATTTAATGGATACAATTTCATGTACCAAGAAGAATGTTCAAGGCCAAAAAACTGTTTTTTCAATTTGGTTTGTGAGTTGTGAGATAACACACAGAAATCAGCATGAATGTTTGCTTTTTTCTCTTTACAAATATCTTCTAGCTGACATTCATCTTTAATTATAAGTAGACTTCCTCTCAGAACCAAAATGGAATACCTATATTAACCTTTACAAAAGATGGAAGACCTAAAAAAGGTCTTTAACACTAAGCCTATTGCTCAAACTTCTTTGGCTCAAGACACTCCTTAAATCTCATTCAGGCTAGATGTCACACCTGCATCTCGACCAACATGAGATAATGTGTGTAAAACACCAGACCCAGTATAGATGCTCAGTAAGCGACAACTGTTAGCTTTTGTCCTTTCACCTGCCCCTGCACTAAACATCCATCCCTCTTCCATTACTAATCTTGTCATAGTTCCATCTTTCAAACAACAAACCTCAAGTCATCTTCAAATTTTCCCTCTCCCTCATTCAACTGATACACTCTGCTAGTGCTAGAATCCAGCCTCTAGTTCAGACTCCTGCCATTGACTCTCTCTCCTTCTCTTGTGTCACCCTCCACACCAGATTCCTCTTTCTAAATGATAGGAACATGGCACTCCCCAACAGAGAGGAGGACCTCTTCTCTCTCTGAAGAGTAAAGCTGTGTCCCCAAGCCTAGCGCGCAGGACACTTCACATTCTGGCATCAAAGAATGCCTCCCTCGTATTTCATACTGCAACTTCACTGAACTCCAGGCCTGCAATTATCTGTTTACTTATTTGTCTACTTAATCTACTGCAAGGCCTTAAAACATAGGGGTATATCTTGTATCTCCATTGCCCAGCCCTGTGCTCAGCAAATGTTTGCTGTTCTCATAAATAAAACTGGACAACACGGTTATCCACTTGTTAGAAGCAGCGCATGTACAGTAAAAAGAACCAATTTTCCTAAAATTTTATTACTGATTTATAGTCAGTCACACATTTGTTTTGGATAGTAGAGAAATTAGGTTACTTAGCCTTTTTACAAAGTAGAATAGGTAAAAATCTCTTTAAACTAGACATTCTTTCTATAGTTAACAAGAAACCCACTGAATAAAATATTTAATCATTCTCAATCCAAGATATGCCAAGTTTGGGGGGGGGGGGGGTTAATGGTTAATTTTGCTTGTTAACTGTTTATTTGATGGTCAACTTTATGTGTTGACTTAGCTACAGGCTACATTCTCCAATAATTCAAACACTAATCTAGGTGTTGCTATAAAGGTATTTTATAGATGTGATTAAAGTCCATAATCAGTTGAGATGACCCTAATCTGGACAGGCATGATTCAATCAGTTGAAATGCCTGAAGAGTGAGGCTGGAGCTTCCCTTGAAGAAATCCCACCTTTGTATAGCAGCTTTGCCCCCTGCCCAAGAATTCCAACCTGCCTGTCCTTCCTGACCTCCTGTCCTACTTGTCTAGACAACCCTTTCAATCATGTAAACTGATTCCTGCAATAAATCTTTTCTCTCCTACTGGTTCTGTTTCTCCGGTAGAACCCTGACTAGTACAATCTACTTCCAGATCTTGTTGAACAGTCAACAAGATCTATATAAGGCTTTCACAGTATTGCTTCATTGTGGAGTGGGAAGCATTCAATCCTAGAACATCAACCCCACATTCAAGCATAAGTACAAATACACATAACATATGGCACAGCTTCTGTCCACCTGCATTCATTATACATTCATTTGGCAAATATTTGTTATGAAACGCACTGGGGAAAGAACAGTGAACCAGATAGGCATGGTCCCTGCTCTCAGGAACTATACAGGCTAGGAGGAGACTCGGGCATCAAAACAGTAATTATACAAATACTGATTTAATTACAATTATGATGATGGCTTCAAAGTACAGGATGCTGTTGGCATATTTAGTAGGGGAATCTAACCAACTGGGGAGGGCTTTTGGAAATGTCACTGTGGAATGATACTAAAGCAAAGACTAGAAGGGTAAGGAGGCAGTAGCCAGGCAGAGCACAAGAGGAAGAGCATTTCAGGCCCAGGAAACCAACTATACAATGGCTTTATGGAGGGAAGGATCTAGATGAATTCAAGCACCTGAAAGATGGCCAGTGAGTCTGGGCTGTTGTGAATTAGAGATGAAGAGCATACACGATCAAATGGCCACACTAATGAAAGACATTGACCCTCAGCAGTGGGTTATCATTACATACTTTGCAGCAGATAGTGGGGTGATTGGATTAATGCTTTCAGTCTTTTCTAGCAGCTGTGTATAACTTGAAAGAAAGCAAACCGGATTTAGGAGCACAGTTATGAAGCTATCATACAGAAAGGAGACAATGGGGGCAGGGACAAGAGCAGTGTGATGGGGATGGAGATAAATGGTTGGAAAGGAGTCAACAGTACATGGAGTTGCTTTGGACTATTTGCCAAGGTCAGGAGCTAGGGCAGGTGAGAGAGGGCAGATTCGGGAGAGATCAAGGTTCTGTTGGGAGAAGCACATGTTTGCAATTCCTGTAAGATAGCCACGTGGAAATGGGCATCTGGAATTCAGAAGACACCTGGCCCAGATAAATCAATGTGGGATTTGCTAGCTGACTCAGAACTTGATGAGGTGAAACAGAGACATATTGTAGAGGAAGAAGACCTAGGTGGGAGTCCTGTGAGCACTGCCATTTTATGTGGGTGCAACTGAACCTGAAGAGGACTATGTTCATAGAGTGCACATTCATTTATTCAAAATACTTTTCCATGAGCTGATCCAGCCTCCAAGCTCAAAAGGGTGCACATTTTCACTGAAAAGGAAATAGCTAAGTGTAAGGGTAACAATTTAGGGAAAACCCAATCTGAATAGACATGAATAATTTCCAGCTAGGGTGTTTTATACAATGGCTACCCGCCTCACTGGTTATTGTTTGCAATAGTTATTCAATCTCTGGGTCAAACTGTACTTACTAAAGTCACTTCTTATTAACACTAATGGCTTGGCCCTTCATGTATAATTAGTTCAGGCAATTAGTTGTAAGGCTCACAATTGAACACACTGCTTTAATCTTTTGAAAATCGCCGTGTGTCACATTATTCTAAGAGTGCCTCACTTGAAAGAAAACACTGAACCGATAGGAAGCACTAATTTAAAAAGCTGTAAGAAGAGTGCCCCAGCCCCCAAAGAATCACAGAAATTAGTGCAGGCTCAGTGACTAAAAGAGTTTAGGTCCAGGAAAGGACATATTTAAATTAAAATTGCACTTTCTCAGACTAGGAATGCTTCTTGCCTTAATCCTCCCCATTAGTACAACACAAGATATTCAGAGAAAGCTCTACAGTGTGCTGAGGTGTAGAGGGCAATTTGTAAGGTGGCCTTATTACAGCTTATAAAAACAGGCCCAGCGGAGGGGAGGCCCACGGATCGGGCAGTCACCTCAGCATGTTGCACAAGTAGGAGCCTAATGAATATTTGATGATGACATTTTTCCTCCTTTGCATGTTGTTACGAGGCAGCCCCCAACTTACCAATGGGATTTGTGTCCAAAAGGTGGTTTTTCAAGTCTACTACTTGAAAATAAGAACATACTTTTTCCTTAAAAATTGTGTTGGAAATGATGGAGCTATGTGCTAAGCCATCACAGAGTTAAACTAAAGTTCCTAACCACCTATAACAATACTTTTGTGAAAAAAATACACTGGACACAGCTAAGTATCCTAAGGATATCGCTCCTCAGCAGCAGTCCTAGAATGGACAAAGATGCCACTCCTTCGACTCATCTTGCTCCAAGCCAGGAATCTGGGCAAAGGGGTAACAGAGAGGCAGCAGTTGGGAGGCGGGGCCACAGGCTGCCACATGACAGACCCAAATCCAAAGATGAGGATGTGGGGAGTATTTCAGAGTGGGGTAAGGCCAAGACTCAGGCCTGGCAGGACTATTGAGATAGAGGAGGGTTAGGGATTCCCTACCAAAATGACATCAGGCTGGAGTCAGGAAGTAAGAAGCAAGAGCTGAAATCACCCATGTTCTGCTGGGAGCCCTGAAGGGAAAGGTGGTTCTGGGACCAGAGACAGCCTGAAAGGTGAGTCCTAGGCAAGGCAAAATATTAACGGATGACTAAGGTCCTAGTGCCTTCAGGACACACTGTTATCCAAAGTCTCTGAAACTGTATCAAAAGCTATACAGCTACTCTATTTGTACACAGGCAGGTCCAACCTTCTCAGGATTGACTAGGAGGGTCACCTCCCTGACTGTGCATCTCGGTCTATCCATGAAGTCACACACCGTATGGACTTGGCCATATGGCTGCAGATGACCATCTTGACCCCAGTTCTGGCTCTACCCTCTGCTCCATCCCAGGAGAGAAAGAGCTGTTGTTTATACATCCAGTGTACATGAGGTGTATTGTGTCTACATCAGTTTTCCAAAATTGATATTCAAACTTGACAAGACATCAGGTCACAAGATTTAAAACATGGCCGTCAAACAATGCCCTTAGGTTGAATCACCTAACAGTAAAACACTGACTGGTTTGCACTAAATTCAAAGTTTACAAGTTCTTGTCAACTTTTTTATTTTTAAATTATAGCTTTTATTTTTAATACAGTTTTATTTTTCAGAATACATACAATAATAATATGAAAAGGGACAAAAGAGGAAAAAGGCTTTTTATGTGTTAAAAAGCCTTTAAGTTATTTAGAAGGTAAGAAAAATGGCAGCTGGGCCTACAGCCTTCAGGCGGAAGCTTGGGAGATGATTCTCTGTAAGATCTGCCCTGAGCAACAGGAAAACCCTGACGATAACAGGGAGGTGTGAGGGCAGGCTTCCTCATGGAACTGGCTCTGTCTGTCAAGCCCTCCGTGTAAGAGCCCCACTTGAGTGGTGTAAGCTTTCAAATCAGCTCCATGGGGCTCTTAACAGAAGTAAACAATCTGTGAGAGCAGAACATCCGTAGGCTGCCTCCTGCACGCCTTCTACCAGGCATCGAACACA
Organism: Myotis nattereri; assembly: GCF_964212035.1. Classification (NCBI taxonomy): domain Eukaryota; kingdom Metazoa; phylum Chordata; class Mammalia; order Chiroptera; family Vespertilionidae; genus Myotis; species Myotis nattereri. Next base: position 40,896,115 of record NC_138082.1, read on the forward strand.
ACCCAGCCATGTGCCCTGACTGGTAATCGAACCAGCAATCTTTTGGTGCATGGGATGATGCCCAACCAAATGAGCCACATCAGCCAGTGCTAAATGTGCTGTTTTAAGCCACTAAGCTTGTGGTAATTTGTTCGAGCAGCCATAGGAAATACCACTCCGCCATGTCAGCACACACGCAGAGCACAAGCACAGGCCCACCTATAGTGCGCCAGTTATATCACTTTCTCATTTAAAGAAAAACCCAACTCTTATACGACAGAGTCAGTACAGAGGTTACTAAAACCTTTGATAACTGAATTAAATCCTCTTATAAGTGGTTCAACATGAATGAATTTTCTAACTCTCTCCTCACCCTGAAAACCAAAGGGAGAATAACAACATCACCAAGTATGTAGGTTACACTACTGTGACTTCATAGTCTTGTGCTCTGACTTCTTGTCCCATTGGTCTACTAGATAGAGAGGAAACCTACCGAGTGGTGACCCTGATTTTCACACGCTGCTGTGGCCTCAGTCTCATTGCTATTTTTTACTTCATGACCCCTGACCACACGGGAATACATAATTTGAGATCTTCGCTTTCCTTTGTGTTCACGTAATACACGAAAGCTTTTCACCCATACAATAATCCAAGGAGTGTCCTTTCCTGTCTCTTTCTACCTATTAGAAAACACTGTAATCCTTCATATGTGACAATTTCTCAAAATAAGGTAAACCCTGATAGCATATTAAAGAACTGTGGAAAAATTAGATGCATAATCTGATCAACAAGGATTTTGAACAGGCTTGAGTAGTTGAAGGTTACATACTGACTCAGTTGTGACTGTTATTAACAGTTTGAAATATAACTTTAAAAGATGGGAGAATTAATACTTCTTTGCCCAACTTTTGATAGTTCTATAGCCAAGAGTCAAATGCTTCTCAAGTGTGGTAAATGACTGTTCTAATTAAAACTGATCACTTCGCTGTGCTGCTTAGTGGTATAATGCCCTTAAGAGGATTAGACAAACAATTCTAGACATACACAGAGCCATCGTGCTTGTTAATGAATTTCAGATAGAAAGAATACAACACTTTGGTGTTTAAATAAGTGACTACATGTAATTTCTTGTTTGTTCAGTGAGTGAGTTAAAAATGACTTGGATCTATGTATTGGAAGTAACTTCTCCTTGCTCTGCTGCTTGCTTTGTTGTTCTCTGCCAGTGTTTCTGTTGAAAACTTAGTGTCTATTGTATCAATGTTTTCCTTTCAGATGAGTATTCTATGTCTTGTTTAAAAATCTTTGCTTATTAACCAATGGACATAAGACACTGGGGGGTAGGGGAGGCCAGGGGATTGTCATGGGCGGGGGGAAAAAAAGGAGACATATGTAATACTTTTTGTAATACTTTAAGCAATAAAAAAAAAACAAAAAATAAATAAAAATCTTTGCTTATTTTGTTTTACTTTTTTCAGATCTACAATCAATCTGGGACTGTCATGAGAGACCTGGGACTAATTTGAAGACCAGGTAAAATCTGGGGACCTCTGTCTCCCACATCTTTCATCGTCATCACCCAGGGCTAACTCCATGCTCCCTTGTTTCTTTTAAGGCCATTACCACCATTGTCAGCACCACAGAGACCTTGAGGCCTCTGAAACGTGTTTTCTTCCCATTCATCAGCTGTCCTTTCCTGATCTAGTTAACCATGAGCTGTCATGGCAACCTCTTCCTTTTTAGCATTCAATTCCCCAGTCACTTGCTCAACACAAATGTCAATAGTGGCAAGAAAGTAGTATGGACCAGTTGGTTTTGAAGCTACTGGGAACTAGGTTGATAATCTGATTATACAATTTACAAGCTATAGGATTCTGGCAGTCACTTGACATTTCTATTTTCTCATCTGTGCTATTGAGAAGGGCTGGGGCTGAGGGTGAGGGGGAAGTGGGGTGGAGTTTGAGAAGGATTATCAATAACAACACCTTTTGAACTTATTGTGAGGATAAGAAGTGATTATGACAAAACCCAGCACAGAGCAGGCACTAAACAAACAAGGAATAGCTAAAAAACAACAACGAATCAGTTACGCTCTAGTCAACTCATTGAGTTGCTCTGAACATCACTGGAGAAACTCTTACACCATAGCCAGGCTTTCACATTCACCACATAGACTATGTAAAACTTTTTTTTTTTTTAAAGCAAGCAAGATTTATTGACTGCAGCAAAAATACACAAGGAAGCGCATAGAAGATGAACAGGAGAGCCTAGGCTGGGCTGCTATGGTTCACTAGAAAGTCAGAGAATAGGGGGCCTTGGAGACAGGTTCAGGAGGTTAACCCAGGACGAGGTGCCACTGCCCACTGCTCCCCTGGCTGCAAGTCTCTTGGTGTTCCTTAGAGGTTAGGCGGTAGTCTGGGGAGGAGGGGGAAGGTGACTGAGTGTTTACCAATGAGCCAGGAGGTCACAGTTTGATTCCCGGTCAGGGCACATACTCGGTTGTGGGCTCGATCCCCAGGAGGGGGGCATGCAGGAGGCAACCGATCAGTGATTCTCTCTCATTATTGATGTTTCTATCTCTCTCTGTCTCTCCCTTCCTCTCTCTGAAATAAATAAAAATTTAAAAAAAAACACAACAACTGAGGCAAAGCAAAGATATTTTCAGGCACACAAATGCTGAAAGAATCCATCATCATTAGACACAAGAAATGTTGGCCCTCGTGTCAAAAGAGCCCATAGCACAGCAGTTCTGAACTGGGCACAGTGCATCTGGGTGCCTCACACATACCTGGGCTCGCTAGCCCAGAGAACAGCTAGGGGCTATGAATGAAAAAGGAACTGTGCAAGACAGGCCTGAGAAGCTCAGTGACCAAAAGTAACCAACCAGGATGGTCTGATCACAAACTCACAACTGGGCAGGTCATGGAGGATAATCAGGTCCCAGGACTATAGATAGCTTCCTTAGCAAAGGTCAGTCTTTACCTTAAGTGAGCTCTGTCTATTGTTCTTATACATCTAGGATAACATACCTTTGGAGTGTCAGAGTAATTTCCTTTTCCCACCCTCAAAGGCACAACCTCAGGAACCAGAACACAAACCACAGGACCCCTCATTGTTATTGTGTTCCCCGAATACCAACGCTATGTGCTATAAATGTTAATTATTCACTATTCTGTATCCACCAATGTAAAAGTGGTGTTTCTCCATTTCATCTTTTATCCAATCCTAAAGATTTCCCTGCTTTGCTTTCTCCTACCCACTTAATCTACCACCAATGCGATTCATGTAACCCTCCTTACATCTCCTCCTTTGATTCTAATGTATCAAATAAGCTGCAAAACTGCTCCATTGAGATTTTGCTTCAGGGTAATTGTTAATTTGTCTCAAGTAAACTCATAAAATTGTTTTTTAAAAAAGGAATAGGAATACCACTGGTCCCATCACCTTTTTCCCTATATCTGTACAAATGTTTGCAAATCAACCCTAATGTGTACTATGTACCAGGCCAGGATAGCTTAGTAGTCAGGAATGGGATGGTCAGTAAAGTCTGGCTTGGCTTGGACACCTCACTCAACCTCTCAGCACCTCAGTTTCCTCATCTACAAAATGAGAGGTGACTAGATGATTTTTTAAGATCTTTATTGTGACTCAGCAATGTTGAAAAGGCTAAGGTGCTAGTTAAGCCTTCGGGTATTGAGACACTAAGAATATATAATGGCAGATACTCAGGCATCTGTTTGTCACAAAATATTCTCAAAGTAATCTGAATCATTATTGTGAAGAGTGGCCATTCTTTCCCTCTCATTATCATTCTGATTTTATGAAAATCAGCTGACTATCAACTTTGAACTCTTAACATTGCCTACCAATATATATTTTTTAATTGAGGTAACACTGGTTTATAATATTATGTAAGTTTCAGGGGTACAACATATTCAATATCTGTACACATTACAGCATGCTCACCAACAAAAGTCATCTGTCACCATACAATTGACCCCACACTACCCATTTCACCCTTCCCCCATCCCCATTATTTTCTTTAAACAGAGTACTAATCATAATTAACTACCTTAAAATCAGAAAGATGATTTTAATCTTAATTCTCAATAAAATAATAACATACAGTCCTAGCTGGTTTGGCTCAGTGGCTAGAGCATCAGCCTGCAGACTGAAGGGTCCGGGTTTGATTCTGGTCAAGGGCACATGTTCGAGTTGTGGGCTTGATCCCCAGTAGGGGACATGCAGGAGGCAGCCAATCACTCTCATCATTGACGTTTTTCTCTCTCTCCCTCTTCCCTTCCTCTCTGAAATATATATATATCCTATCTAATAAAAGAGAAACATGGTAATTAGAGTACGACCGCTACCCTTCCCATTGGCTAATCAGCAAGATATGCAAATTAACTGCCAGCCAAGATGGCGGCTGGCAGCCAGGCAGCTTAAACTGAACATGAGGCTTGCTTGCTTCAGTGACAGAGGACTGCAACGTTCCCTGCCTGCCTTGCCGGCCTCTGAGCTTGCAATTTAAGAAACATTGTAACAAATACAGAATCTAAACAAAACCCCAGAAACCAGATTTCAGCCGGCTGGGATCTCAGAGCTGGAGTTGATACAGAGTTTCGATTATAGAACCTAAACAAACCAGATACCTGCTTTCAGCAGCTGAGCCCTCAGAGCTAGAGTCAAGCCTCAGAGCTAAAGCTGGCCCAGAATAAAAAAAGAAAAAAGAAAAAAAGGAGCAGTTGGGAGCTTCAGTCCCAACCTGAAAACAGCCCTCAGCTCCTCACCCATACTGGCCAGGCACCCCAGTGGGGACCCCCACCCTGAAGGGTGTGTGACCAGCTACAAACAGCCATCATCCCCTCATCCAGGCTGGCCAGGCACCCCAGTGGGGACCCCCATCCTGAAGGGTGTGTGACCAGCTGCAAACAGCCATCATCCCCTCATCCAGGCTGGCCAGGCACCCCACTGGGGACCCCCACCCTGATCCAGGACACCCTTCAGGGCAAACCAGCCAGCCCCCACCCATGCACCAGGTCTCTATTCTATATAGTAAAAGGGTAATATGCCTCCCAGCACCGGGTTCAGCGGAGCTGAGAGGCCTCCCGGCACCAGGATCAGTGTGACAGGGGGCAGCGCCCAAACCCCCTGATCACCCTGCGGCTCTGTGTGTGACAGGGGGCGGGGCCACAACCTCCCTATCCACCCTGCTCTGTTCGTGACAGGGGAAGGCGCCCCAACCCCCTGATCAGCCCTGCTCTGTGCCTGATAGGGGGGAGCTCCCCAACCACCTGATCAGCCCTGCTCTGTGTGTGACAGGGTGCGGCGCCCCAACCCCCCCACCCCACAGGCCCTGCTCTGTGTGTGACGGGGTAGAGCCATAACCTCCCCATCGGCCCTGCCCTGAGTGTGAGAGTGGCAGCGCCCCAACCCCCTGATTGGCCCTGCTCTGTAGGTGATAGAGGATGGTGCCCCAACCCCCTGATCTTCCCTGCTCTGTGTGTGACAGGGGGCGGTGCGCCAACTCCCCTAACAGCCCTACTCTGTGAGTGATGGGGGGAGCTCCTCAACCCCCTGATGGGCCCTGCTCTGTGCGTGACAGGGTACGGAGCCCCAACCCCCCTGATGGGCCCTGCTCTGTGCGTGACAGGGGGGAGCTCCCCAAACCCCTGATGGGCCCTGCTCTGTGCGTGACAGGGGGGAGCTCCCCAACCCCCTGATTGACCCTGCTCTGTGCATGACAGGGAGCAGCGCCCCAACCCCCTGATTGCCCTGCTCTGTGCGTGACAGGGGGTGGCGCCGCAACCTCCCCATCGACCCTGCCTTGAGTGTGACAGGGGACGGTGCCCCAACCCCCCAAATCAGCCCTACCCTGAGTGTGACTGAGGGTGGCATCGCAACCTCCCAATCCGCCCTGCTCTGTGCATGACAGGGGGTGGTGCCCCAACGCCCCAATCGGCCCTGCTCTGAGCCCGACCAGGGGCTGCACCTAGGGATTGGGCCTGCCCTCTGCCACCCATGAGCAGGCCTAAGCCAGCAGGTCGTTATCTCCCGAGGGGTCCCAGACTGCGAGAGGGCACAGGCCGAGCTGAGGGCCCCCCTCCCCGCCGAGTGCACAAATTTTTGTGCACCGGGCCTCTAGTGTGTATGTATATATATATATATATATATATATATATATATATATATATATAAAATAACTTAAAAAATAAAAGAACATACAATTTTAAGACTATTTCTCTAAAGGCTTTCTGGAATTCCTAAAGAAAATCTATCTATTTTAAAAAAGTAATTCCAAGAAATTATCAAAAATAGCATAAAATTGCCAAGTAACACCCTCCTTCCACATAGTAATACATTCTGGCACAAAGCACCTTTAGATTCAGTATTATCATCTGAGTTGCATATTTAAGCCAAAACTCGGGGGAAGATGTATGAGCTAATTCATCAGGAACAACAATCCAGCACCACCTTCAAAAAGAGATTACTAATTTCCTGTTTTACATACAGTCATCATGCCTATGCCGGCCGAGGAGAAAGGAAGACAGTTTTCATGATATGTGGATAGTTTTGAAAGTATCTGAAAAGACAGATCATTGCTTGCATTTAACTCATAAGTTATTGCTTTGCAAAGAAATGTCAAACGGCCTGTTTTAAATTTTTAAAAAGAGCAACTATAAAGCTCCAGCATCTCCAACATAAAGAAATGAATTTTAATCTTTGTTTACTTTGTTCCTGGCTTTGAAAAATCTAATTCTTAAAACCTGGTCATCTTACATTGCATAGCCTTCTCGAAAAGAATAATTAGTCATTCTTCTCAGAGTTTTTAAAAATATTTCTTACACAGAGAAACAAATAATTGTCCATTAGCTACCTTATAATGGGCATTTGAGACTAGGAGAAGTATAGCACTGCTTTCCCAAATGTTTTCCTTTGTAGCTTAAGGGAAAAACTCAACAAGTTTTTTTTCTTCTGTGCTCCCAAAGATTAGAGTGTAAATACAAACTAAAGAAAGCTATAATTAGCATTTATAATAGCAAACAATGTACAGTGCGATTTAATATGAGTCAATTAACAAAAATTATACATTCAACATTTACTGAAAGGCCACTATGTACAAGGCTATGTGCCGTGGGAGTTAAAAAGATGAATAGATAGAGCTTTCACTGCTATGAAAAGCCCTTTAATAGCATTAGTTTTGGGGATTTAACAAGTGAAAATAAAAAACAACCCTTAATGGTTATCAGTCCCACTGAGTCTCCCCATGACGTCTGAGCAGTCACCCAAGGGCAGCTAAAGGCTGAAAACTCAATATCTCAGCGAGCCGAGAACCATAGACTATAGCCCCAAACCCCACCCAGGCAGGAAAACCAGTGTGTCTTCTTCTAAAAAGACCAAGAAAAACACTGAGCAGCAAACACACAAGCATCCTCAGGAGCAAATCAACAGAAATAACAAGTGCGTGGAAGGGGTAATGGTTGGGGCTTGGGGAAGAAGAGCAGAGAGGAGGGAAAAGGATGTTTATTTTTATTTATTTAAAGCAGAACTTCTGCATAAAACCAAAAATCAAAAGGCTGCCTTTACAAAATGACCCATGGAAGCTGTCATTTGATTTTAGGAAGCTGGGTTTTACATTTATTTCTTTTCGTCACCAACCAGGATTAACAATTTGGTCTTATTTACTATCTGTCAGACAGTATTTATACACTGAAGATAGAAAAGCCATAGCATCCAATCCAGAATCTAAAGGACACATGCTACATCCAATTTTCTCTCAGAAAATAAAGAAAAATCATAAATTATCATTAAGTAATAGTCACTAAATACCAGCGATGTACTAAATGCCGGGTGAGTCAAAGTTAAATTTGAAAAAAGTATTTTATTTAAATATTTACCCATTAACTTAAAAACTAAGAGCCAATTCCATTCTCTATGGCTATTATAGTTGCCATGTGTTTGATGCTGCTACCTCTACAGCAGTGATGATTCCCAATACCACTGCGGACCGGTTAGTTTTTATTATGAGCCAGAAGAGTACAGAACTAGACACAATTTGAAAGTTAGGTCCTAATACATCCCCATGTTATCGCTAAAGAAATCACTTTGGCAAGTTATTTAACCTCTGTGTGCCTCAGTTTCTCATCTCTAAAATGGAGCTAATAATAGTACTAACCAACACCATTATTGTGAGAACTAAATGAGTTAGTTCAAATAAAGTGCTTAAAACAATGGCTGATACACAATAAACTGCACATGCATGAGCTATCGTTGTGTCTATGTTTTCACATGCATTTATTCCACAAACAGTTTAGATCACCTATCCTAGATCCTGGGAATCATCAGTACCTAAGGCACACACTGAGAATTAGACCAATCACAACAAAGGAACACATCAGGAAGGAGATGCTCTCAGATGGGATGCCCTGGGGTGGGGGTGGGGGTGGACGCACTTTAGTGGAGGGCTGGAAAAGGCCTCACTGACATTCCAGATGACACAGGAAAGGTGAGGAGGCGCCCATAAGGCAAAGCAGCAGGAAGAGTATTCTAAAGAAAGAAAAAGAACAAGCGCCACAGCCCTGCAACGGGAACAACCGGGTTTATTTAAAGAACAGCAAGCAGGCCAGTGAGGCTGGCCTCGGAAGCTGGGTATTCACCTCTGCATCTAAAATGCCTTGAGGTTATTAAACAACTTTATCCCTGAAATAACTGGTTAAGAATCCAGGCTTTGGGACCTGAGAGGCTGAGCTGGAATTCAGCTTGGTCACTTCCGAAAGATGGATTGTGAGTTGGCTATCTCTTCTGTGGACGTGGCCTCCTCATCTGTAAAATGGAAGTGACAGTATCTACTGCAAGAGCAGCCACAAGGCTTTAAAGGAGAGGATGATCATCTCAAATGGTTAGGAGGATGTATGGCAGACAAAAAAAATGCTAAATGAATGGTAGGTGGTCTTGAAAGTGATCTTTAAGAGACTAAAAATAAATAAATAAATAAATAACCTCCACTTTGTTTGAATCACATCAATATAAATAAACTATATCCCAGCTGATCTGATGCTTTTTCAGATATATAAGTACAGAAATTCTATTACAGTGTTACTTTGTCAAGAAAAGCCAATGAATCCCCAGCTCAATCTTTCTGGCCCCCAGAAAAGATGAGGGAATTGCTTTTCATGTTCTCTCCTTGACTTTTCTATAATATTTGGGATGACAGTCCAAATCTCCTCCTAGAAATTCTTTCCTCTCTTGACTTGAGGACACGATTCTCTGTCCTTTTCCCATTTATCTAACTGTTCCTTCTCTACCTCGGATACCTCCTATTCTTCCGATCTTCTAAAAATGTCAGCAGTTCCTAAATGTTTAGCCATGCCCCTCTTACCCACAGTACCTCCTCGGATGCTTCCCTGCTTCCAGAGGTACTCACAGCGCTAAATCAGATTCTTGATGTGACACTTACCTCATTATACTATGTATTATAGTAAATTATGTCTTATCTCCCCTATTGGATGGGTAAATTCTTGAGAGCAGGATTGACAGCTTAATCATCTTTCTTTCTCCCTTAAGACCTAACAAAATCTCTTGAACACAGTCACTGCTATAAGTAACTAAGTGGATAGCATATAAAATACTTTTAACAGATTTTTAACATTAAAACAGACCCGTACAAACACTGTGGGAAATTTTCCTCTCTCTCTCAAATTAGCTTATGATTTGTAACAAGGAACAAGAGATACTATATGTACATTTTACTTAAGTTTTCCTATTATGAATATTAATATATCAATTTTCAATTGACATGCTAAAAATTATAACAGCACTTACTATGTGCCCATTCTAAGAAGTGTATATGCACTAATTCACTCTATCCTCCCATCAACCCTTTGTTTTAGGTACTATCTTTATATTTTTCATTTCATGAATGAGGCAATAAGGCAAACAGTTAAAGGACTTAGTCAAGGTCACAGAGCTGGACAAGGCAAAGCTAAGATTTGAACCCAGGCAGCTTTAGTCTCAGTCTGTGTTTGTAATTCCAAATCTTACTTAAATAGCCATTCACTATAAAAATCTAAATCTACATAAGTATTTTTGAACTTATTTAGAACTTTTTATGGAAACTTGTTATTTATAAGTAATATAAACAAATATACCTGTATTAACTACATCAAAGGTATGACTAAAGTACACATATATAATTTACTAATGCATATTTCATAATGTCACTTTTGCATTAAATATTACAATATTTTAGGCTATTTTATCCTACTTCTGGATACTTAAAAGGTGTTACCATCTTACATGAAATCTTCTTGACTATCTTGTGCAATTTGCATTTCCATATAGATTTTTTGTATTCTGTATTGATTTTTTAAAGACTTTTCAAGGATTTTTAGAGAGAGAGGAAGGGAGAGGGAAAGAGAGAGAAACTAAAAATATTCATAAGTATGTAAGATAAATCATACTAAGGCTACTTAGCTCTAGGTGGCACAGAGAACAACCACAATAATGTTATAATCCTGTTGAAAATGACAATTTAATATATGATGATAGGTTTTTAAGGACTATATTTAACCTTAATTTCTTATCACTAGAGAATAATCTCTACTATTACAAAGTCTACGCAATTTTCAGATGTTGTTATACTTTAAGCTTTTAGTTTAATAACCCAAACATGGTGATGGAAAATTCTACTATTAAAATGCAAAGTGAGCCCTAACCGGTTTGGCTCAGCGGATAGAGCGTCAGCCTGCAGACTCTAGGGTCCCAGGTTCGATTCCGGTTAAGGGCATGTACCTGGGTTGCGGGCACATCCCCAGTAGGGAGTATGCAGGAGGCAGCTGATCAATGTTTCTCTCTCATTGATGTTTCTAACTCTCTATCCCTCTCCCTTCCTCTCTGTAAAAAATCAATAAAATACATTTTTAAAAAAATGCAAAGTGAAATTTTAATCAACAAAATTCTTAAAATGTGATTAGCCACTGTCAGTAGGCCTGATTTCTAAGCAGTTTTTGTTTTGTTTTGTCTTGGAGTATTTTTGTTTTTTGTTGTGTTGTTTTCTTGCAGCCAAGAAAGTAAGGATTTATTAAGCAGATGGTCCCATGCCCAGAGTCACAGATAGCTAATACTTAAAGACCTGGCTCCTCAGTAATTAATTTTTTAAATTATTGTTATTATTTTATGGATTTCAGAGAGGAAGAGAGAGGGAGAGAGAAACAGAAACATCAATGATGAGAGAGAATCATTGACTGGCTGCTTCCTGCACACTCCCTACTGGGGATCGAGCGTGCAACCTGGACATGTTCCCTTGACTGGAATGGAACCAGGGACCCTTCAGTCTGCAGGCCAACGCTCTATCCATTGAGCTAAACCATCTAGGGCAATAATTAATTTTTGAAGAAAAATTATTTCAGTCTTTGCCTGACCAGAAGTAAAAAACATCCAAGAGCCCTAACCGGTTTGGCTCAGTGGATAGAGCGTCGGCCTGCAGACTGAAAGGTCCCAGGTTGGATTCTGGTCAAGGGCATGTACCTTGGTTGCGGGCACATCCCCAGTAGGAGGTGTGCAGGAGGCAGCTGATCGATGTTTCTCTCTCATCGATGTTTCTAACTCTCTATCCTTCTCCCTTCCTCTCTGTAGAAAAATCAATAAAATTTATTTTTTTAAAAAAATCCAAGAATGTTCAAAACTAAAATCCTATCAACTTGAACTATAAAAGTAAACTTCTCAAATGAGACATTTGTTTGCCCTCTTTAAGAGTATAAAGTTCATGTACATATCTTAGATGCCAACAGGCTCATTCCCCAGGTTCTTGCACTTGCTGTTCGCGTAGCTAGAAAAGAATCTACACCCAGATTTTTTTCCACAACCTGCCCCTTTCCATCATTCAGGCTCAACTCGATGTCTCCACCTAGCAAGGCGTTGCCTGGCCAGCCCGCCCAAAGAAACCCACTGTTAGGGGTTGAATTGTGTCCCTCAAAAAGATGTGAAGTCTTAACCCCCCAAATCTCAGAATGTTGTTGCAAGGTAATTAGTTAAGAGGTCAGCCCTTAATCCATTGTGACTGGTGTCTTTACATGAAGAGAATACACAGAGACAGCGGCTCGAAGGATGAACAGGTGAAGGAGGCAGAGATTGGATTTATGCTACCACACGCCAAGGAATTCCTGCGACTGCAGAAGGTAGAAGAGGCAAGGAAAGATCCATCTTGATTTTGGATTTCTAGCCTCCAGCACTGTGTGAGAATACATTTCTACCATTTTGCGCCACACCGTTCATGGTACTTTGTTACAGCAGCCCCAGGACACCAACATACCCACCAACAACAATAACTGCCCTTGCCCCATCGGTCACCTTTCCTGCTGCCATCGTTTTTACTAGTACCTGAAACAGCAATGTGCTTTTTACTGGTTGTCTCCATTCATTAGAATGTCAGTTCTCAGAGAGCAGGTCCTTTTCCGACTTCAAAGCAGAGCCTGCAATATGTAGTACATGCTCAAGAAATATTCTGTGCAATAAATGAATGATCCTGAGAATGATAATCAGATAAAAGAATATCAGAATGATAATTCATTTCCAATAACTGGAACAGCTATAAACCCTCCTATAATCTAATAACAAAGTCTAGTACCAGATTTATCTAACACTGAGCGAGACTTCGCACCATCTTAACTGTCTGGAAAACAAACCTCGGAGATAAAGAAAAACAGCTTCAGCAAAATGCATTCCTTACTCACTACTTCCAAGATGTGGCTGAAATAACATTACTTTTTGAACTAATATTTTCTATGTGTCGGGAGAGGGCTCATCTCATGGAAATGCAGTAGAAGCCTGATGACTAATGAAAGGAGAAAGCAAAAGATCTTCAAGGAAAACAAGTGAAAAGAAAAGAATTCTGAGGTTATTTGGTAAAGGAGCAGTTAGTGTTGCCCCACCGCCAAAGCCATCTTTATGGAAGGCATGAGCACTCTTAGCCGGAGTCACTGGCAACACATTAGGGGGCTTTCTGGTGTTGGGGTCTCTATGAGCAATTTTTAAAGTGAAATACATAAAACATTCTAGAGAGATTTCCGTTTTTTAAAAAAATATATCTTTATTGATTTCAGAGAGGAAGGGAGAGGGAGAGAGAGATAGAAACATCAATGCTGAGAATCATTGATCAGTTGCCTCCCGCATGCCCCACACAGGGGATAGAGCCCAACACCCAGGCATGTGCCCTGACGGGGAATGGAACCGTGACCTCCTGCTTCATAGGTGGATGCTCAACCATTGACTATTAAAAACAACTAACTGTAACAAAATTGTACATTTGCTTTTCATGTCCAAGGCACTTCCAAATTTGATAGCACCACAAGGCAGGTGAGCAAGAAATCAGCTAGGGCTGAACAAGTCGAAAGCTAAATGTAGTCATTTTGGTTTACTGGTCATTTGTTTTCTAGGTAAATAGAAGTTTCATTAATGATTGATAATTGCACTTTGTCTCTAAGTACTAAGTTAGAAAACTCACTTCAACAACCACCATTTTACCCTCATTTAGCAGATGAGGCTTCCCGAGTGTACAGGGTGGCTGCTCAATAAGTGAAGCTGGGACAGAATTTGCGCAGCCATGGTCCCTATCCAGGGCTCTTCCTGTCAAATATATACTGCTTCTCTGGAACACCGTGTACTGCGATACAAAGTGCCATGAGATAGTAGCTATTGTCACAGAGGGATGTATGGGGGGAAAGACGTTAAATGTGTGGCAAGAAGAAGCAGTTGGGCACAATACTGTTACCCCAATGTATTTAACATGTGCTACTAAATCTCTTAAAGAAATGCAGTTAAATTCCTCCTAAATTCCATAGAAATCAGACACACTAGATATACTAGTTAAGGATCAAATGCAGCCTGAAATTTTAATAGCCCCGGAAAGTTATGGGAAGGGTTTTCTAGACACTTCCACAGGTCCTGCACAATGCCAAGCTCCCAAAGGTCATCCAGTGCTTCCTCCCCTGTGACAGTGAGCCTCTCTGACCTTTCCCCATCTATCAACCTTCGCTCTCCACATCACCCTGCTCTGGCACCTGACGCTCCGGTGGAATGCCACTACCAGGCTGCTGCCTATCCCTCCTAATTTCCAAATGAAATGGTTTGAAAAAGACAACAGCCACTAAATTATCAGAACTTCCACAAAGGACAGGAATGCATAGTATTTACGTGATTCATTTATTAGGATACACAGTTAACCCTGACTTCATGCCTAGAAGTTAATAAAAAGAGACTGATCTAACATTTGCTCCTGTATACTTTGCTGTTTTTTATTTAAAATTGCCAATTCCTAATAAAGGGCTATGTCTGTTAACTTTGCATAAATGTGTATTACTGATAAACTATTTTTATTTCCTTTTAGGAAAATTATTTTGCAGCATGATACCTCCGACTGTCACCAAGTTTTTCCTTTTCTTCAGTATAATTCATGTAACTCAGGCTTATTAAATTTATATATAAATTTATATCAGCAAATACTTCTTTTTCCCAAAGATATCACCTACCAACCATTAAGCTGCTACCTTGGCTTTCTCTGTTTTACTATTCCTTTTTTTTTAGAAATTTATTTTATAAAGAAAGAGGAAGAGAAACACTGATTTGTTTTTTCACTTCTTTATGCATTCATGGGTTGCTTCGTGTATGTGCCCTGACTCAGAGATTGAACCAATAACCTTGGCATATCTAACCTAACCAACTGAGTTACCTGGCCAGAGTTGTCTCACTATTCTATACCTTAATATTCGGTACCATTTTGTGGGCTCTAGGAGGACAAAGGCACAATGAAACAATCACTCTTATGAAAGCATGTGTTTAAGAGTATAATACCATAAAAAGTTATTCCAGGGCCGAAACCGGTTTGGCTCAGTGGATAGAGCGTCGGCCTGCGGACTGAAAAGTCCCAGGTTCGATTCCAGTCAGGGGCATGTGCCTGGGTTGCGGGCACATCCCCAGTAGGAGATGTGCAGGAGGCAGCTGATCGATGTTTCTCTCTCATCGATGTTTCTAACTCTCTATCTCTCTCCCTTCTTCTCTGTAAAAAATCAATAAAATATATTTTTTTTTAAAAAAAAGTTATTCCAGGAAATGATTACTTTAAGGGATGAATGGGGATACTCTCATCAATAAACGAAGAAAGGCAGAAGAGATCAATGATTCCCAGAATGGGCTCCCAAAACCAAGGCCACATTTTTTGTTGTTGTTAATCCTCACCCGAGGATATTTTTCCATGTGAGATTGTTGCCTCTCCACATGCTCTAACCACAAGCAAGGTACATGCCCTTGACCAGAATCGAACCAGGACCCTTCAGTCCACAGGCTGGCCCTCTATCCACTGAGCCAAACCAGCGAGGGTCCAAGGCCACCTTTTAAAAATGCAGATTCCTAGACATCGTACCAAAACCCAGGGGTAGCAGAGAATCTCAAGGCCGTGGCCCATAAAATAAGTTTTCTTTATTTTATCACTGTAAGCTGCATCTGATGGAGTTGGAGTAGCAATCAATACCATCTCCATTTCTGTGTTCTCCCAGCCTAGGCTTCTGCCACCACCTTCTTCGAAGTCTGTTCTCCATGAACGCTCATCACCACCCAGGTAGGTCCTAATCAATGTCCCTTGGGTCTCCCTCCCAGTAAAATCAGCTAGGTGGGGTCACAGTGGCAAGGGCAGGGCAATTACAGGGAACCAAGGTCTGCCAACCTGTCCCAAAGGGCAACCGCTTCCACTTTCCCTCCGCCTGGAACTTCAGCCTGTCAGGGTGGTAGTGAGGGTGAGTGTTTTTCTTTTTTTTTAAATTGATTTCAGAGAGGAAGGGAGAGGGAGAGAGAGTTAGAAACATCAGAGATGTGAGAGAATCATCAATCCGCTGCCTCCTGCTTGCCCCCTACCAGGGATCAAGCCTGCAACCCAGAATCAAACTGTGACCGCCTGGTTCAAGGGTCAATGCTCAAGCACTAAGCCACACCACTGGACAGGGAGGGTGAGTCTTTATGGCAACTACCATGGATCTGACGTTGCAAAGGGATGCTGTGGGCTACAACGACTCAACATTCTTGAACAGCACAAGTGAGCCTCAAGAAGTTTAAAAGCTACCTTGATTTGAATAGATAAGTTGACATATTTAAAAATTCAAACAATGATAAAGGGTGTACGAAATGAGTGTCCTTCCCATCCCCACCCCAACCACCCAGTCCTCTTCCCCAGAGGCAATCACTATTACCAGTTTCTTGGATCACTTTCCAGAGACAGTCTTAACAGTTACAAGCATAAGCACATATCTACAAACTCCTATTAAACCCCAAGGGCTATACACCACCCTGCAACTTGACTTGTTTCCTTGTATCTTAGAGATCATTCCATATCAGCAAATACAGAATGACCTCATTCCTTTCAACAGCTACCTAGCTTTGTTTCTGCTCATAATTTATTTAAGTGATCTCATATTGATGGATATTTAGCTCTCTCTAAATCTTTTGTTTACAGACAATGCTGCAATGGATGTCTTTGTGCAAATTCATTTTGTGATGTACAAGTATATCTGTAGAACAACTTCTTAGGTTTCCTGAGATGAGAAGGTAGGTAAATTTTTAATTTTGGCAATATTTCCAAATTGCTACACAGATGCTGGACCATTTCACATCCCTACCAACAATGTTTGAGCTTGTCAGTTTCCCCCAAAACCTTTTCACCATAAAGTAGTAATGAACATCAAGATCTTTGCCAATTTAATAGACGACATCAGATATTTTCAACCTTTTTGTTTCATGGCACACATAAGCTAATTACTAAATTTCTGTGGCACACCAAAAAAATACATTTTTTGCCGATACGACAAAAAATAGGTATGAAAATCACTGGACTAAAGAATTTAAAATTAATTTATCCTGAGTTGAGCATTTGTAGTTCCTTTTCTGTGAACTGTTTATTCATTGCCTTTGCCCCTTTTTCTATTAGATGGCCAGTCATTTTTCTTATTGATACACAGGAACTCTTTGGATATTAAAGAGTTATTCCTTGTCTCTGACACATGTTATGTTTTTTTGCTGGTGTGGAGATATTTTATCTTCTGACTGTTATACATACTATCTTTTCTTTAATGGAGTTTAATTTATCACTCTTATCTTATGCGTTCTGTATTCTTTAAGATTTTTCAAAGCTTTTTATTTAAAATGTAGAGAGATACCTCTTCTCTAATATCTGATCTCCATAAGCCTTCAGATTTATTTCCTCCATTGGCACTTTTTTGGGAAAGACAGATTGACTGGCTGCCTCCTGCACATGCCCCAACTGGGGCTGGGGACTGAACCTGGAACCCAGGTATGTGCCCTTGACCCTTCAGTGTCAGAGCCAATGCTCTAACCATGGAGCCACACCAGCCAGGGCTGTTGGCACTTTTTGAAATGAGGCTGGAAGACAAGCTGGGATATAATATCCACCAACTTCCTGTCCTGACCTTCCTATTCCTTTATCCTGGTTTCTTGTGGATTTTGCTCTCTCCTTCTCCCTTGCTTTCCTCCTGGAGTTTCACGTGAACCCTCGTTTGGTTGGCCTACCTTGGAGATGACACTCTTTTTGTGGTTCTTCAATTTGAAGTTTACTGAAGTCAAAAAGAATTTCATTAATGTCTTTTCATAACATGCCATTCAAACTGTGCTATTTTTTCTATTCCAAGGAAATCATACAACAGAAATTGTGCAGATTGTCGCCTATGGTGCGAGAATATACGAAAACTTGTCTAGCTGCTCCAGATAAACAAAAAACAAAAATGGTATCTTAATTTAAAATGAAATCAGACTTTAGACTTTATCTCCAGAAATGGTGTTTTAACAAAACCTTTTATTTTAATGTTCTTTTAGATACTTTATTCTTCAGACTTTCGTAGTTGATAACAGTTTGTTACTTGTAGCAACACTGTATTATGTATAAAAAATATCAAGGTAACTTCTTCAAATTTATGATAAAACTTAAGCACTGGTTTAAAAGATATGAAGTAAAGCCACAGCTAGAAATTGAGGCCAGGTTTATTTTAGGTTTGATTTTTGAAAGAAAAAAAAAAGATTCTAAAAATATAGTGCTGTTGTTCTCCATTCTCTTTCCACACTCTTTTCAAAAGGTAGATACATAGGTCTGTCTTAAGAGCTACAGTGAGAATTGCCTTGATAAGATGCAAGATAAAAAAAATAAGAGTTGATGTTCTATTTCTGACTCAATTCCTTCTACACTGATTTTCTCTCATATTAGTATATGGAAAAAGAATAACAAAGAAAAAGATAGAAAAATATAGAGCATAAGGTCATTTAATTTTTATCTATTCTTTCCTTTTCTTTCCAGTGAGTTAAAGTCAAAGCTATGGGTATCAAAATAGCAAACACCAAAAAATGTTAGATAGTCCTGGATATTAAGCTATTTGGGTTATCCTCCCTAGCTCTGCCTTTTGTCAGTTTACTATATAGGTTTTGTGATACTGGCCCTATCAGAAGGAATTCCCTTCTTAGTTGTCTTCAAATGGAGACTCTCATCTCCATCATCAACCTAACTAGGGGCCCTCCCCTGATCTCTCTCCTCACTCCTGACCCCCCATATCCACCTGTTTCCTAGATGTTTTTTATTATTATTATTACTAGAGGCCCGGTACATGAAATTCATGCGCTGGAGCGGGGTTGTCCCTCAGCCCAGCCTGCACCCTCTCCAATCTGGGATCCCTCTCACAATCCGGGACTGCTGGCTCCCAACCTCTCACCCACCTGCCTGCCTGATTGCCCCTAACCACTCCCCTGCCAGCCTGATCAATGCCTAACTGCTCCCCTGCAGGCCTGGTCACCCCCAACTGCCCTCCCTGCCGACCTGGTTGCCCCCAACTGCCCTCCCCTGCAGGCCTGGTTCCCCCCAACTGCCCTCCCCTGCAGGCCTGGTCGCCCCCAACTGCTCTCCCCTGCCATCTTGTGGTGACTATCTTGTGTCCACATGGGGGCAGCCACCTTGTATGAGGGTGTGATGATCAATTCGCATATTACCTCTTTATTATATAGGACTGATCTCAGAGAGGAAGAGATAGAAACACCAATGATGAGAATCATTGGTCGGCTGCCTCCTGCACACCCCCTTACTGGAGATCGAGCCCGTAACCTGGGCATGTACCCTTGGCCGTAATCGAACCTGGAACCCCTCAGTCCACAGGCCGACGCTCTATCCACTGAGCCAAACCAGCTAGGGCTTCCTAGATGTTTTTATGAACCCTCTGAGTGGTTCACTGTTGGACAATTTCATATGGCTTCCTCCACTTCTGTTCATATCATTTCCTCTGAGATGGCCTTCCTCTTTTCAGCAAGGCCTGCTCATCCTTCCTGCAGGTCTCCACCATGAGCTCTTGGCAACTCATCCTGTACACAGGGACTGCTTCCTCAGCCCTCAACTGTCACCGTGTGGGTCTTTTGGTGCAGTAGCCTATTCTGCCTTATGAAAACTCTGTATTATCCTTATTTTCTTTTTCCTTAGAACTTTAAAATTATCATTGATCCATGCATGGCCCCCTTTAAAAAAAAAAAAAGCATTAATGTCTTTATTTTTATTGATTTCAGAGAAGAAGGAAGAGAGAGATAGAAACATCAATGATGAGCATCATTGATCAGCTTCCTTCTGCATGCCCCCCACCAAGGACCGAGCCCACAACCTGGGCATGTGCCCTGACTGGGAATCTAACCATGATCTCCTGGTTCATCGGTCAATGCTGAATCACCGAGCTACACTGGCTGGACTGACCCTCTTTTTAAAAAATATGATTACCTATGAACTTACCACCACACCTGAGAACTACATCATTACCAATAACTTCCACGCACCTGTGTTCTTCTCCATCATATCCTTTTGGTTTCCCCCAAAAGATAACTGTTACCCTAAGTTTAAAGCTCATCATTCTCTTCCTTTAAAAAGAAGTATATTTCAACACACATATAAATGCTTGATTGTATTGGATGATTTGTGTTTGCTTGTTTCCCTGGCTCATGTAAATTAATACAATTGTGGGAAATACTAGTAATTTGTTAATATTTAGTAAGTTAAATATTCACACACCCTACAAATCAAAAATTCTATACCTAGTTATATGGCCAAGAAAAACACTTGCACAAGTGCCCCAGAAACATGAATGATCCGAGCAGCACTCTGCAATATTTTTTAATGCAAAAAAAAAGGCAATTGGCAGAACAGGGAAATATTTGTTAAAGACACATAATGTATTAATCTTAATGACACAATGTTGCGGGGGGGGGGGGGGAATGTCACAGACGTCAACAGAGAGTATAAGACCTTTTTCCCGAGATTAAAAACAGACTAAAAAAAGGGGGGGGGGTATTATTATTACTTAAACATTGCAGTAAAAGAAAAAAATCCTTATTTTGTGAATTCATGCATTGTCCTCCCAAACGAGATGACAAACTCTTGAGGGCAGGGACTTTTTTATTCTTATTTGTATCTCCTACATGCCTAGACCAGTGTCTTGAACAGATGGTGCTCAATAAGTAATTATCCACTTAATGATTACTGAATGATTTAAAATTTAAATCTTTTCCCTCATCCGTGTCATGAATAAAGTTGCATAAAACTTTTATTTACTTATACATTAACCTAGATCTATTTCTGCAATGGTAGTCCAGATATCCAACCACAAACACTTCATCCTGGAAGTACTTTACCTTTCTTCTTCAAGTAAAGCTAACATACAGTCAAAGCAATCTAGGGACAAGAAAACATATCCTGTAAAAGTCCAACCAAATCACAACTGATAACCCGTCATAATCTGAAACTGAGATATCCCAAAAGGAATACATCCACTGAATGTATAATTGAGTTATCTCATCAAAACTGAAAACATGATCAAAAACAGGGTTTTTAGACTTTCTAAAAGCTAAGATTTAATTTCAAAATATTTTGTTCCTACTTTGAGAAAAAAAATATTTTTAGGGGAAAACATGAGATTTGGGTTAAAAGAATAATATGAATAATATTCCACCAATCAGGGCCTTCCTTATAACCCAATGAGAGCTGTGCATATTCTCTGTAGGCGATTAGAGCGGAATTACACTGCAGCTTCCCTTCGACCTTGGGAACTCCGCTCACTCTGAGTTACTGCGAGGTCTTCTGTTTCATTTATTAATAGTCTTTGTATCTGCAATGCTGTAGCATTCGAAAGGAATATCAACATTGTGAGCTTGCCGTACCTAAAACTGTAGAAATGCTTCCAAAAGCAAAGTGGGGTGTGGGTGGATTATAGCCAAGAGGAAAACAAAGTTAAGGATATTAAGATGGGATATTTTCTCATTTTACTTTTGAAGAAATAACACATTTAATTAGCTGTGTAATACATTACCATCCATTTGCATGCAGTTTTTAAATTTAAGAAAAGACATTCAAGAGAAATTATTTTATTTGGGAAAATATCACAACTGAATACGACATACAATTTGCTAAAACTAGTCCAGCAATTGAAAAATGGAAATTCTAATAGAGAAAGAGCCTATAGGACTTTTGGATCCTAGGGGTGGAGGGAAGAAATAATCTAGCACTCCTGAGAGTTCACTTAGTTTCATGTCAATTGCTTCATATCCATTATGTAATGCTTTCCCCAGCTTTAGGTCTGTTGAAGCTACCGTTCAGGTATATCACAGATTGCCACCAAATCAGTATAGGTCATGCAGATGTGTCTCATATTCATTCAGTCGAGGCTTTTTTCAAAATCTGCTGCTGTCATTACTTCTTCCCGGCTTCCTCCCCAGGTCTCCCATCCCCTCCTCCCCCAAATGCCCGGGCGACGCGAGCTGCGGGCAGTAGCCGGCTGGGTGCAGGGGAAGCACGTCTTGACTGCAATGCTAAAGCTGTCCCGGTCTGAACCAGGGGGGGCAGATTCGGCCCTGGCCGGGGTGTGGACGAAGGCTGCAGGGAAGGCTGCAGGGGCGCCAGCAGCCGAGTGGGCAGGGGTGCCCCGCGAGGGCAGTCCGCAGTGCACGCGCACAATCAAACCAAATGCACAACTTCCCCGGCCGCTCCTCCCGACTCCCCGGATTCCGTGGAAGGTGCGGCGTAGGCGTCAGCTGGAACGGGCGCGGGCGCGGGCGCTCTCACCCGCGCGGGTTCCGTTCTCTGCTGACAATTACATCAGTCCCTCCGCCGGCCCGAGCTTCATTCCCCAGCAGCCTGGGGGAGCCCGCGCGGGGGCTGCGGGCACGAGAGCCAGGCGGCCGGAATTCCCCGGCACGAGGAGGACGGGAGGGGAGGACGGCGCGTGGGGACCATGACCCAGACGCCCCCTCCCACCTCGGCCGCCAGGCTGGACTAGCACCGCCAACCCCGACTCGCGGTCGCAGAGGTTATGCGGTCAGGGGAGACCCCCAAGGACTATGATGCTTCAGGGGCCCAAAGCGAAGCTGCCCATCCGCGCGCCCCTAAGGGTCCTCGGCCCTCCGGACGCGCACAATGCCCCCGGGCACCGGTACGGGCACCGTCATATCCGCTCCAGGGGTACCCGGTGCAGCTAGGACACCTACCTGGAAGGCAAGGGGCCGCGCCGCCGATTCTGCGGCGGCAGCGGCGGGAGGCGGGAGGCGGGAGGCGGCCCCGGCGGGCAGACAGGCGCGCGGCTGGCTGGGGAGCGGAGCCGCGGTCTCCAGCTCCGACAGCGGTGACGGCGGAGGAGCTGCGCCTCCAGTGGTCCGCCGCGCCGCAGCCCCTCCTCTCCCACGGGCGGGGCGCACTGGCGGGGCGGCGCTCTGGGCTCCCCGCCCCTGGCTGGCCATCCTGGCGGGAGTGGATCCGCCGGCGGCCGGCACTCCGGCTGCGCTCCCGCCCCGCTGGGCACCCCTCCCTGCGCACCCCCGGAGAGCCGCGGGCCCGGCGCTCCAAACCTCCGACGCGCTGGGTTGCTCTTCCTGGGCTCATCCCCGGCCCGGTACCCGTGGGAACCTCTGGTTCCAGAGATCACCGCCGTGGAGACCCTGACCGGGCATCCCGGGGCCTAAGCGCCCTGGAAGCGTCCCCACCCTCCCAGGCCAGCGCTGGTGGGCCGGCCCGGGTTCGCAAGGGGTGGCTCGGATGGCCGGAGCACTCGCGGCTGGAGCGGGGTCGCTGAGCACCGAAAGAGAGCAGATTCAGAAAGGAACAGCAGCCTGGCGGCCGACCCCCTGTCTCAAACTGGTCTGTGAACCTACAAGACTGTGTGTCTGCTCCCCGCCATCCCTGACACTCTGAAGCAAAAACTTCTCAGGCCGAGATACACTTGGGCTCCTTGAAAGGATCGTTCTCGCTTGACAAACCTTCCCACCCCCTTTAACTCTCCCACCCTTAAACCGTTCCCAGCCTATGCCGGAGGGCAGGTTACTTGGAAGGCAAAGTTTCTGGGAAAGAATGGGGTAATTTAAATATTTGCACAGACGGTTTTTTCTGTTAAAAGGATGATGAAATCTCAGAAGAATCTCAAGGCTTTTCTGCCATCACCATCTTCAGGGGGATAAAAATCCAGAGAACACTGATTGTAACAGGAATTGTTACTGACACTGCGCTGGGAGTGCTTCGTGGGCCGTCTAGGGGTCCGACTGGATGAGATGAGGTGGGGGGAGGCTTCAGAAATTGAAGATAATGCTACCCACCGAGGCAGCTGTGATAGCATTTCACTGTTTTCTGTGCTGATAAAATCCTGATTTGCTATGAAACATAGTCAATTAATTGTATGCACTTTTTCTCACATACAATCTCTTTTGAATCTCCAATCCCACCTTTTGAATTAGCTTCTCCCACTTTAACTAGCAATGTTGTCATATTGTCTTGTCATAAAATAATAGATGCTGGGGCCTGTGACCCATCACAGTTTCACCTTAACTCCCTCCCAGTGAAGACAGTGTTCTCAAGCTAACCCCCTCCCCCACCTCCGCTGACCTTCATTTGATCATCCCCACCTTTTTATTCCTTCCATCTGGGTTCCATGGATAGAAACTACTGAAACTGCTCTCTCTCTAAAAAGAAAAGCCAAAACCCATATAGAAGAAAATACAAAAGTGTGAAAAGAGATGTACAGAGTCTTTAACCTAAAGAACTTCAGAAATTTTCACATTTTTTTCACTGACCCTCTCATGGCAATCAACCATAAACTATTGAGGAAGGGAGAGTAACCATCAAGACCTAAATCTTGCCCTAGCTGGTTTAGCTCAGTGGATAGAGCGTCCACCTGTGGACTGAAGGGTCCTCGGTTTGATTTTGGTCAAGGGCACATGCTTGGGGTTGCAGACTCTATCCCCAGTAGCGGGTATGCAGGAAGCACCCGATCAATGATTCTCCTATCATTGATGTTTCTATCTCTCTCCCTCTCTGAGATAAATAAAAACACATTTTTTATAAGTACCGCGCGCTAACCGATTGCGCCACGGGAGCTCCAAAAACACATTTTTTAAAAAGACCTAAATCTCATATGTTATCACAAGAATGCCTCCACACGTTTACTCTATTCCATATTAGATGTGTGTTTTATTATTTTTAAAAATAGGTTTAATTATCAAGGGAAAAAGTCTACTACCTGACTCATTGGTTAACAATCCAATAAGATGTGATGGCATTTGGGGGAATGGATTAAAGAGAGCTGACACTGCGTATCAAGGCAGCTTCTGCACTCTGTCCATCACAATCTTTTGAAAACCCAGACTGGCATGGATACATAAATACAAATAACAAGCTTTTCACTGCTTTTTGAGCTATGGCAGTGTTATTGCTCAGAAGTTGCCAGAGAGCAATGTTTTCATTAAGTATATATTCTTGCTGAGAGTTTGGGTCACAAGTCATACGCTGACTAAAAGGATCTCTGCTCCCCAATCCATTCCTTTTATTTGTCTCAGAGAAATACTTGTCCATGGACTTTTCCAGTGAAGGAAGATAATGATATTCTTAAAATACTATTAATGCTATAATTTCATAACAAGCAAATGAACTGAGCCTCACACAAATCATAGTCCCCACCATCAATGCTTTTTGTACAACTCTCACACTTACTTTTTTTTTTTTTTTTTTTTTGGTTTTTTTATTAGAGAGAGTGGAAAGGGAGGGGGAGAGACAGAGAGAGAGAAACATCAATGTGAGAGAGATACATCCATTGGTTGCCTCCCGCATGAGCCCTGACCAAAGCCAGATATCAAGCTTGCAGCCAAGGTACATGCCCTTGACCAGAATTGAACCTGGGACCCTTCAGTCCGTGGGCTGACGCTCTATCCACTGAGCCAAACCAGCT
Source organism: Myotis nattereri (assembly GCF_964212035.1). NCBI lineage: Eukaryota > Metazoa > Chordata > Mammalia > Chiroptera > Vespertilionidae > Myotis > Myotis nattereri. The sequence goes on from NC_138082.1 coordinate 40,921,368, forward strand.
AAGGCTCACACTTCTTTTTATTTGCAGTTTTTCTATGGGTACAATTTTAGCTGAGGTTTCTCAGGAAGGCTGAAATGCTAGTGCTTCATCGAAAGATGCCATGGTACTTGTCTATCTTTGACTGGCTTATTTCATTTAGCATAATGCTCTCCTAGTTCATCCATGCAGTCACAAAAGTTAAGATTTCCTATCTTACCGAAACCAGTTTGGCTCAGTGGATAGAGTGTCAGCCTGCGGACTGAAAGGTCCCAGGTTTGATTCCGGTCAAGGGCATGTACCTGGGTTGCTGGCACATCCCCAGTAGGAGATGTGCAGGAGGCAGCTGATCGATGTTTCTAACTCTCTATCTCTCTCCCTTCCTCTCTGTAAAAAATCAATAAAATATACTTTAAAAAAAAAGATTTCCTATCTTTTTACAGCCGAGTAATATTCCATTGTGTAAATGTGCCATACCATATGATTTCATTTATATGTGGAATCTAATGAACAAAACTAACAAAATAAAAACAGACTCATAGATAAAAGAACAGACTGACAGCTGTCGGAGGAGAGGGGAGTTGGGTGAAAAAGGTGAAGAGATTAAGCAAACAAAAAGACACAGACAGTAGCACAGTATAAATCAGAGGGAAAGGGGATGGGAGGAGGTAGAAGAGGGAAGAGGGGGGATAAATGGTGATGGAAGGAGACTTGACATGGAGTGGTGAACACACAATATAATATACAGATGATGTGTTACAGAATTGTACACTCAAAACCAGGTTGAGTGATCTGATCCCTTTGGCAACTAGAGAGACAAACCCCATGCTCTGCAGCCATTGTATGGTAATTGTGCTGGTTTGTTCTATAGGAAACTTGGTTATGCTGAAAACTGTTTCCCAGAATCCCCTTCCCTATAGACTTATAGGTCTATATTTGTTCAGATAGACAAAACTGAAATTACCTGAGATTTGAGTTTCATTTTAACAAAAGTAGAAGCCATTAAACTCTAAAAGTCATCATGGGTTAGATGTGGCAAGAGAAAAATGTCCAGACCCAGGAGGGCTCTTATTTCTTCTGTTCTGTCTGCTGAATAACTGCAACCACATTTGGGCTAACAGACTTCACAGCCTCACAGGGGTGGTAGTCATAAAGAGTCCTCAAACTTGCGTAGACTTTGACACCAGGCCTTCTCCACCAGTTGGATTCTCCACCAGCTGGATGGGCTTAGCTTCCAGATTTCCCCACCAGCTTGGACTCCTTTGTGTCAGGGCTGATCTCTGATCCTTCAACAACCTCTTTTCAGATTCTTACTTCCCACACATGTAGAGGTCTAATTTCTGTAATAAATTCCTTTTTCAACATACCCATCGTGGTTCTGCTTCCCTGATTGAGTTTTCTGCCAGGGCTTAAGCTTGTGGCTGATCTGTTCTGGAGGCCTGTGCTGGTTCCGTCACCTGGGAACAGTTAAGGCAGGGCAAGTAGCTCAGAGACCTGGAGAGGCCGAGAGCATCTGAGGAAGTTCTCTAGCTGTGTCATGAACATGCAACACCAATATCCATGCTTTGCTTTGTACTTGTTCATTGGGAGTGTTCAGCCTTGAAACTAATTTACTAGTATTATTACTAAACTAACCTACTTTGCTCAATCACTCCTATATCATCACAATGGAGTATTTTATCTTTGTTAAGACATCTTTTTGGCTCCTTGAATAGAAAACAAATCAAATCTCAGTTGGCCATTCTGACTAGTATCCTCCTCTATCTATGAAAGCATCCTGCGTTTCTCATTTTGCTACAAATTTGAACTTGAACATAAAGATGGACATTCCTTTTGTAATGTACTCTTTGTAAAATAGTTGGTTATTTTTGTGTTTTGTTTGTTGGGTGTGTGTTTTTTGGGAGTGTGGTTTTGCTTTGTGGTGGTTGGGTTTTTTTATTGTTTTTTCAAATTTACCATTTTTACATTCCAAATAGAAACTCAAAAGACAAACTCTTTGAAATAGCAAGTCCTGCAGGAGGGGTATAATATTAGCTAGGGCTAAGGTGAAGGGCCTTGATCACCACATGTACTACCAAAATTTTTCTTACCAAGAATATTGCCATCAAGAACACCTGGTAGGCATCTGGCAAGCTCAGAAGCCTATCTTCAGGTCCCAAACTCCATTTAGTCCAAAATCCTTCATTCCCACACTCTCATGATCTGCCCAGATAATGGATCTCAGAGGATATTGTTATATCCACTTCAGAATGCACCTTTCATTCAGAGTGCCCATCATACTACCTAAAAGGATCTAGAACTGGGATTTTGTTGAGTTTATAGGTTGTTAGGGTAGAGGGTTGGATTTTGATCCATTTCATTAATTTAATTCAATAAACATTTATTGAGTTTCTGCTATGTGTTAGACATTATTCTGGGTGCTTGAAATATAAATGAGCAAAATATAGAGCCTGCCCTCGTAGAGTTGACATTCCAGCACGGGAGACAGACAATAAACAAATAGTCCTAACAGGTAAGTAAATTACATCATGTTTTAGAAAGTCATAAGTGGTACAAAAATCATATAAAGTTGAGCACATTAGCCCAGCCAGTGTGGCTCAGTGGTTGAGCATCAAACTATGAACCAGGAAGTCATGGTTGTGGGCTCAATCTCCAGTGTTGAGGGCGGGGGAGGGGAGGCATGCAGAAGTCAGCCAATTGATGATTCTCTCTCATTATTGATGTTTCTATCTCTCTTTCCTCTCTGAAATCAATAAAAACATATTTTTAAAAATAAACAAATAAAAGCTAAGCACATGAAGAAATGGAGGTGGGCTGCCAAGTTGAAATCCTATATAATAAAAGCCCAGTGACCAAATGGCAGAACCACCAGAATTACCGGTAGACCAGTTGCTATGACGTGCACTGATGCTCAACACAGGGGCTGCCCCCTGGTGGTCAGTGCGCTCCCACAGTGGGAGTGGCACTCCCACAGCGGGAGCAGTTGTTCAGAGGGCAGGTCCACAGCCACTCCGCTGACCCGCTGACCGGGATGAGCAGCGCTCTCACAGTGGGCCGATCCCCACAGGCCATGCTCCCCACCAGTGCATGAATCCCGTGCACCGGATCTCTAGTATTAAATAAAGTGGGCAATCTGGGCTTTACTGAGAAGACTTGAGCAATGACTTGAAAGAGATGAGGAAATTAGTCAAGCAGACATATGGAAATGTGAGGTTCCCATCCTGTCACAGAGACCAGGCACTATAAAGCCCATAGAAAGACATGCCTGGTATGTTCCAAGCAGGACAAGAGTCCAGAGTGCCTGTAACACAATGGGCATAGAAAAGAGTGTGAGGAGAAAAAAGTAGTGGGGAGCCTGATCATGTAGGGCCCAGAAGCCTTGAAGAACTGAAATTTGTTCTGCATAAAATGGGCAGCTATCACAGGTCCATGCAGTGGAGTGAAATGATTTGACTTAGGTTTTAAAAAAGCTCCTTGGTGTGTGTTTGTGTGTGTCTCAAGAGTAGGCTCCAGGGAAAAGGGGTAGAAGCAGGGAGGAAGCTGTGCCATCATTCTGACGAGTGATAAAGGTGGTTTTGGCCAGGTGGTAGAGTGGTAAGAGTTATGAATAAGACTTATTTTCATTGTACTATTCACTTGGTGGTAAGATTTTAGGGAGGAAACATAGGGCCCTGCTGCCTCCAGATATTGGGGAATGCTGGTCACTGGTAAAGATCCTAATGCCTGAGAGAGACTGTTACCAGGGTTAATACCATTATCAGCCCAGCAACAGAACAGTGATCCATTCTTTGGGCATTTTTTTTTTTAATCCTCACTGGAGGATATCTTTTTCATAGATTTTAAAGAGAGAGGAAGGAAGAGGAAGAGAAAGAGAAACATCTATGTGAGAGAGAAACATCAATTGGTTGCCTCCCGTATGCGCCCTGACCAAGGATCAAACCCACAACCTGGGTATGTGACCTGACCAAGAATCAAACCTACGATTACTCAGTGCATGGGATGACACTCTAACCAATTGAGCCACACCGGCCAGGGCCTTTGGGCATTTATAAAACACACAGAAACACATATACTCAAACACAAGATCAGGCCACATGGAAAAGTGGAATGTTTGGGCATATACATGACAGACACCTTACATGCACAAAAATTCAAAATGAAGTTTCCCCCCAATATTGTTGAATAAAATTAGCTTTGCTTCATATCCCAGGGCCTAATTTGAAAACCAAAACTTCAATGTAAGCAAACTCAGAACCAGAACATATTTAGCCCAATCTCTTGCAGAACTAGATTCTTAAAGTGTACTTGCTATTAGTTGAGTTCTCCTTCCTTTCCAGAGGAGCTAAGGGAGCAACAACCCAACCTTCTTGATGGACAAGGATTCTAAGGGCATTGAAAGTTTTCTAAGACTAACTAGCATAGGAGTGGATGCTGCTAACCTGAGGCACTCTATATTTTCCTCCCAGTTTATGGAAGGGTCATTTACCTGTGTTTGTCTCTAGACTCTCAACTTCTACAGTATAAGGAATGAGGCATATAGCATAGGTCTGTTGAGATGACTTAGGTGGTTCCCAGACATGCATTTTAAAGACATTGACTTACAGAGTGAGAAAGTCCTTTCAACTCTCTCTCACTCTCTTTTTTTTTTGGTTGACCTTAAGAAGCCTCAGTTTGGGACACAGGAGTTTGGCCAGTCAGGGAGGGACTGCGGGAGGGCTTCAGGGCATGTCCAGCCTGTCTCACTCAGTCCTGATCAGTTGGATCCCAACAGCAAGCTAACCTACTGGTCGGAGTGTCTGCCCCCTGGTGGTCAGTGCTTGTCATAGCGAGCGGTTGAGTGGCCTTAGCATATCATTAGCATATTACACTTTGATTAGTTGAATAGACGACTAGACAACCAGACACTTAGCATATTAGGCTTTTATTATATAGGATGTGAAGTACCTCCTGTGTAGTACTCTGAGCAAATGTTAGTTGGGTTATATCTGCCTTCCAAAAGTCTACCCTTCCTTGGAGATGAAGCACAAATCTTATGATCTTTACGAAAAGTTTGCTTGTACCACAGAACTACTTCCCACATTCTTCCTACAGTTTTCTGTTCTTTCCACTAGTTTTAGACTTGCCTTCTTCCTTCTACTTAATTATAAGCTCCATGAAAGCAACTCTTTGTCTAAAGTCATAAATACTGTGGGTGATTAATACATATTTAGTATTAGCTTGATTCAATTAACCATTTATTCAGTGATAAGTTCGTGCCCAGCACATGTACCTTAAGTCAACCTGTCCACGGACAACCACAGCCTTGGGCTCCTGGTGGAATGGCCTGAGAATATACACACATATAAAGTACTGTCCCTAAACAGAGTCTCTGTTTCACATATAACACGACCTACACTTCCCTGTTCTCTGGACAAGGTCCTGCCCTAAAGACCGGGGCAGAAATATGAATGAAGGCCCACATACCATAGGCATATATATTCAAAAGTTCTAAGTCAAACAGTTTAATAAAATATGTCCTATTCTCCTACCTTGACAACTGTATCTTTGTAATGCCCTGGCAAGTATTCAGAATTTCCAAACTCCTTACAGTTCTAAGCAGATGCCTTTGCAGTGCAGGAAGTTAGGGCACTGGTTCCTGCCTGTGTCCTGCACCTCTTCTCTTCCCACTTCCAGCTCTAACCCATCTGAGGAGGGTCTTGTGCTCACACAGAGAGACAATCCAGCCCCCACATCTAAACTCTATCTACATCTCCCTGAAACAGTTGTCCCTTGGCACCAGGGTCCTGATAATCCAGAATGAAGTACAGTAGAGGGCAAAGGTTCTGGTGAGTCCTATGCGTATCTTGCCCGAATTTAGGTGTATGTCTGGGGGAACGGAGGGGAATGCAGAAAGGGCCTCTAAAGCAATGGCTCCCTCATCTGACACAAGAACTGTGCTGGTCTGTACTTACATTTATGTTTTAACATCAGCATTTCCTGGGAAGAAAAATCATAAACCAGTTGCTCCATAAGTATAAAACCTCACAATCTTCCTGCTTTGCTATTAAACTCCCTTCTATCATTATGGAACTGCAAAAATATTGAAGTCACTCTATATATCTCAACTTCTAAAACAACAAAAGAACCATTGCTTTAAATTGATTTGTAGATATCCATAAACAGTGATAGTCAAATTCTTCAACATGGGATACAGAGAGGAAATTGCCAAAAGTAATCCATAAATAAATATTTTATTTTTTCAAAATCTAACTCACAGGCTAAACAGATAAAGACTAATAATATCCGTCTAAGGAGGTGAGCCTTTGACATCTGAAGAATAAATGAATGCAGATGAGTAAAACCATATGCCCTACCTCCCAAGCTTTTATTATAGAAGAGACCCAGAAGTAAGCATCAAGATAGGAAAGCGTCCTATTTTTCAAATTCCTTAGGTTTTCTCATTTTGATTCCTCTAACCTATCCACACCTGACCCCAGGCCCAAACAAAGTGGTTTTCTTTGGTTCCATATAGCAGAACTGACACTCTGACATTTCCAAAGTATCTTCACTAAACAGTAAAGTCAAAGTAAGTGGACAGAATTAGAGAAAAATACAACTAATTTAAATGTAGCCTTGCTTTCATTTCTTTTTAAAAATATGTTTTTATTGATTTTGGAGAGAGAGAGGAAAGGAGAGAGATAGAGAGATAGAAACATCGATAAGAAAGAAACATCCATCGGCTGCCTCCTGCACACCCCCTTCTGGGGATTGAGCCTGCAACCCAGGCATGTGCCCTGACCAGAATCGAACCGTGACCTCCTGGTTCATAGGTCAATGGTCAACCACTGAGCCACACAGCTAGGCTCCAACCACAGCTGGAAATCCTCGGATGTGGAGGGCCGACTGTAAGCATTGATCTATGCCATTTTGCATAGGGGACTTGAACATCTATGGATTTCCATATCTGTATGGGATCCTGAAACCAATCCCCCATGAATACCAAGGGACAACTAAGCTTTTGGGGAGTCAAAAACTGTACACAGATTTTTGCTTAGGGGTGGGCACCCCTAACCCTGATAGAAGATAACTATATATGATATAAGAGAGTGTTCTAGGATGGCAAAAACAAAAACATGAAAAGTATTTATGAAAACTGAAGGTATGAATAAAGCAAATAAAAAATTTAAAAATCTTAGAAAGCAGATAGACTTTAATGCTACTTGGCCCTAACTTTTATTTATTTTAACTTTCATTACCTTTAAATATATAGCCTCTAAGTTATACTAGTATAGTTCAGATATATATAAGATTTCATGAATTAATTCATCCTTCCAAAGGCTTCTGTCTGGGAAATTTTGAGGACTGGCTATCACTAGTCATATTTTGGCTGCTGTTAACCATTTCTTTCCTGTGTACTTTATAAGCCTGTTGCTGCAGAATTATGATCAAGCACAAGTCTGCTCCAGATGTAGATTGCTCTTGATGAAGGACTCAGCACTTGATTCAGTGTAAGCAGCAGGGTGGCATATTTTTTCTTTTCCTTTTTTATTTTTGAATTTTTATGAGTTTACTTGAGCCAAGCTACTTTTCCTGTAGCTTTGTTTCTGGTTTTCAAAACACTGTTTCATGCTTTCTTCTCCATCCTCAATCTGTTACTTCATACCACTTCAAAACTCTCAGCTGACGATCTTGCCTCATTCTTTGTTGAGAAAATAGAAACAGGAACTTCTTGCATTGCACCTGTACACATCTACAAACCTGAATTCTCCTTTCAGAAGCCAGTGCCCAATGTGTGCTCTGGATCCCAGTGACGCTAGCCACCTCAAGGACTTTGCTCCCTGAGTTATCCACTCTCTCCCGAGTTATCAACCACGCCCTTTCTCTGGGATTATTTCCAATAACATTCAAACATGCTCTGGTGTTGTCCATTCTAACAAGCCTTCCTTGATCTTATCATCATCTCTCTAGCTACTGTACATTTCTCAGTTTGCTTTCACAGCAAAACATCTCTATCTCCTCTCTTCCCTCCACAGGACTCTTCAATCTGGCTTCTGTCCTACAGTCCACCAAAACTGCTCTTATTAAGTGCCAAAGGTTGTTCTTAGTGACTTCCACGTGGCCAAATCCAGTGCACACCTTTCTATCTACATCTTACTTTACCTTTTAGCTGCATTGGACAAGTTTACTACTTCTTCCTTGAAACAGCCAATTCTTTTTCTTGATTTCTAGGAGATCACACTCTCATGATTTTCCTTCTATCTCTCTGACTCACCTTCTCACGGTCCCACATCTACCAACTTCTAAATGTTGGGGTTCTCTAAGCTTTCATCCAGGGCCAGATGCTTCTCTTTCCTAGGTAATCTCTCTAGTCCAAACCGCATCTTTGAGCTATAGGTATTGTTTCCCAACTTCCTACCTAACATTTCCATTTAAATATTTCACAGGCATTTCAAGCTTAACATGTATAAGACTGAATTCAATGATTTTTATCTTATTAAACCTCTAGGGTTTCCTATCTTGATGAATGATACAATATTCCACTCAACTGCTTGTCATAAATCTCACTTCTCACATGTGATTGTTGTTTTAAACTTCAAAATATTTCTAAGATGAAGTGTGAAGTTGCCATTTCTCTCTTCTCTCACTGGAAGTCATTCAAAAACAATAAGAGGTATGAAAGAAATATAGGAAGAAAGAAAAAAAGAGAGAAAAGAAAAGGAAAGAAGGAAACTCACAAGTTACATATTTTATTCAACTAAGGACACAGCTAAAATCCCAAACCACAAAACAAGTGGAATGGTTCCTTCAAAGAATGAAGATCATGCAGGAGTGCACCCAGTGAACGTGGCGAGAGGGTCTATGGATATAAATCTTAATGCTACCTGTAGACAGGAAGGTGTGCATTGGATTTGACCACATGGAGGTCACTAAGAACAACCTTTGGTACTTAATAAGAGCAAATTTGGTGGACTGTAGGACATAAGCCAAATTGAAGACAGCAAAGAATGTTTCTTAAAGAGGAAAGGTACATCTTTATTTCCAAAATAAAAATCCCTTATTTATAACAGGAGGAACAAGGTACATATGCTGGCCATGAGAGCATCCCTGGATCTGATTTGGTTCTGAGAAGCTATGGAGGAGGGTCTAAACGAGGACATAGACAAGCATTATTTACAGGAACAGTCTATCTCTATGGCAGAGCAGGAAAAGATGCATTGTGAAAAGTCCCTGTCTATCTCCATTGGCTGAAGAAAAGTAAAGGTTAAACAAAATTACACAAAATCAAGGTTATAAAAAATTCAACACCTAAAACTAATACAAAACACTGTTGAATGCAAACTACAATTGAGAAAAATAAGAAAAAAATTAGTAACTGGCCTTGTCCTTTCAGCCAATGAACCCCTTGCAAGTATAGGTATAGGAAAAACTCAGCTGCTTCAGAGATAAGTAATCAAAAAGGAATGTGCACAATCTATAATAATAAAAGCATAATATGCTAATTAGACCAGACAGCCAAACGACCTTCTGGACATCTTTCCAGACAACCTTCTGGACAAAACTGGGGCTACAAGGGCCAAGCCCCTTGCACATATTTCATGCATCGGGCCTCTAGTATCCATATAAAGCTGATACACAGAGAAAAGGAAGAAGAAACAAAACAAAGGGTCGTCAAAACAAATTGACCAGAAAAATATTTCCACAGAGCAGCTGAAAATCATGATCAAACATTCCATCATAAATTTTAAAATCAGAATGAACGAATCTGCTCTATGAGAGAAAAAAACCATAAAGCAGAGAACATATGCTAACACAATAGAAAGAATGAGGGTATAAGCTGAGAGTGCACATGGAAGAAAAAAATGTAATCATCATAGAAATGAAAGCAAAATGAGAAGTAATACATGGACAAGTAGGTCCTGCCAAAAATACAGGAAGGGACAAGCTGGGTGGAAATGAGGAAGTGAGCAAAATGAAATGAAAATAACAAAAATTTTAAAGACTTAGAAAGCAATTATAGGTATAAAAGGCAAGCAAAGGAAAGCCAATCACATAACTGAAGTGCCTTGTATGCCTGATAATGCAAAAGTGAAAAGCTAACAGGAGTTGTGAGGGGTAGGAGTTGGGGAAGAAGAAAGTAAATGCATATGGTAGGAAAGTAGTAGAGGATTGGGGCATTATATAAAGTTGGGGTTGTAAAGATAACAACTAGAACAATATAAGCCTTCCTATTTAGTAGGAGAAATACACAAGGAAAAAAAATAAAAGTCACATATTTTTAAAAATATATTTTATTGATTTCAGAGAGGAAGGGAGAGGGAGAGAGAGAGAAACATCAATGATGAGAGAGAATCATCAATTGGCTGCCTCCTGTACACTCCCTACTGGGGATTGAGCCCACAACCCTGGTATGTGCCCTTGACCGGAATTGAACCGGGACCCTTCAGTCCACAGGCCAAGGCTTTATACATTGAGCAAAATCAGCCAGGGCCTTCCCTGTCCTTCCAGCAAATGGTCACATACCTTAAAAAATATAAAACAATTACAAAAACATGAAAACACTGAGACCAAATATGTCAGTAAGCCAATGAATATAAATGGACTAAACTCACTAATTTCAGTTGTATCACAAAGTAAATTCAGCACTGAATTCAAGAGATATACCTAAAACAAAAGTTTTATTTTATTCAATAAGAGTAAAAATAAAAGAATGGGCCAAAGTAAATTAACCAAATGCTAATTTAAAAAAAAAAAGCAGAGATTGTGGTCTTATGCCAGTCAAGATTAGATTTAGCCCAAAACTATCCAGTAAAATAACATGGACCCTTTATAATGTTCAAGGGTTCCATTCATTAGGAAAATATGAATAATTTATATCTATTATCAAATAAAATAGAATTGATAAAGCAAAAATAGAAGGTGATGCAAAAAGAAATGGAAACACATCAGTGGTGGGAAATTAATCACTTCAGTCCACAACAGATCAGGAAAACAAAAAGTAAAATTACAGCACACCTGAAAAATACTGTGCTGTAATTTAATAGAATAACCAGATTACACAAAGCTTCTACCACTACTACCCAGAAATTTGAAAAGCAGGAGCTCTCTGAACTTTTAGGTGGTAAGTGTGCTATAACCAGGTAAATATAATTTGCCAAACAGAAACTCCAAAAGGACCAATTACCTTCTGGTATAAATAGAAGAAATAAAGTCATGAAAAACCTAACTCCTCTTCACAAAATGCATTAAGCCTAGAGTTTTCACAGGGAATTCATAGGGGAACAGATAATTCCAGGGGCATTTAAAGTGTCTCCGAGAATATTAAAAGTGGAAAACCCCCTAAATTATTTTAATGAAACCCAATGACTACATTTAAAAAGTCACACAAACTAATCTCAGTTATTACTATGGGTGCAAAATTCCTGTAAAATAATTACAAGTAGATTTTAATAGCACAGAAGATTATAGTATACCAGATCAAGTAAGGTTTATTTTAAAAATGCAAAGATAATTCAATAGTATGAAATCCAAAATAGAGTAATTCATTACATTAATATATCTAAGAAGAAAATAGTAAAATAATTCCAATATATGAATTTGGTAATGTTCAATATCAATTATTGATTTCAAGAATAAACCTTTTAACAAAGTAGAAATAGAATAAAATTTTCTTGACATAAGATATAGTTACCTAAACCCTAAAGCTAGCATTATGCTAAATGGATAAAAACTAGAAGCATCTCATTAAAGTCAGGAACAAGTCAAGGATATCCTAGAGGTTAATGCTGATCACTTTTTAAACACTGTTTTAGAGGTACCAGCTAATGCAATTAGAAATAAAGAGAAAAGACAGAACCTGGCTGGAGATCCTGGCTAGAACCTGGCTAGAGAACCTGGCTAGGCTGCTGATCAACTGAACGCTGCCTCCGTGTCATTCCTTCTTCGCTGACTCCGTCCACACCTTTGGGAACCCCTGGACCTTCTGGGGCTGGACCCCAACACGAATGCTCTCCCATACTGCCGGCATTATTGGAATAAATGCTCCTGCAACCAGACCCCATCAAAAAAAAAGAAAGAAAGAGAAAAGATGGGGTACAATGATCATAATTTGCAGATAACATGATTGTATATTTGGAAAATCCAAAAAAAAAAATTTTACAAGCAATAAAATCCTACATAATAAAGAACTAATATGCAAATGGTCATCATGCCCTCACACCGTAATGGCTCAGACACTCAACACTGGGAGAGAGGAATGGGGACCAGCCAGGCACAAATGAGCTTGTGAGAGAGGAATAGGGACCAGCCAGGCTGTGGCCCGGGAGAAGGACAAGCTGCCTGCTCCGTGGTCCCAGACGCCAGTGGCTGCGCTTGCTTCTACGGCCCGGGAGAGGGACAAGCTGCCTGCCCTGCAGTCCCTGGAGCCAGCGCCTGTGGCTGTGGCCCGGGAGAGGGACAAGCTGCCCATCCCACGGTCCTGGGCACCTGTGGCTGCGGCCCAGGTGAAGCCACCCACCCACGGTTCCCTGCGGCTGTGGCCGGCCCAGGCGAAGCCGGCCCGAGTCCTGAGTGCCTGCAGCCGGCCAGAGGGAGAGAAGCCCGGATCCTGGGTCCTGGGTCCCTGCGACCGGCCGGAGGAGAGCATCCTGGGTTCTGGGTGAGGGGCGAGGCAGAGGTGGTTAGGGGCGATCAGGCCAGCATGGGAGTGGTTAGGGGTGATGAAGCCAGCAGGGGAGCAGTTATGGGAGATCAGGCAGGCAGGCAGAGGTGGTTAGGGGTGATCAGGCAGGCAGGCAGAGGTGTTAGGGGCGGTCAGGTAGGCAGAGGTGGTTAAGGGTGATCAGGCAGGCAGGCAGAGGTGTTAGGGGCGATCAGGCAGGGAGGCAGAGGTGTTAGGGGCGATCAGGCAGGCAGGCAGAGGTGTTAGGGGCAATCAGGCAGGCAGGCAGGCAGAGGTGTTAGGGGCGATCAGGCAGGCAGGCAGAGGTGTTAGGGGCGATCAGGCAGGCAGGCAGAGGTGTTAGGGGCAATCAGGCAGGCAGGCAGGCGAGCGGTTAGGAGCCAGTGATTCCCCGATTGCAAGGAACATTCAGACATCCCCTGAGGGGTCCCGGATTGGAGAGGGTGCAGGCCAAGCTGAGGGATGCCCCCCCACACCTGCCCTATGCATGAATTTCGTGCACCAGGCCTCTAGTAATACAATAAAATTGCTTGTTACAAAATTAATAGATAGCATTGAACATATATATCACTGTCCTTAAGCCACTCAGAGTAGCAAAGAAATGGAGTTATATGATTGTCATGGGCCAATGGGGCCCACACCTGCAGTTAGGAGTGTGATAAATCCCACTCAACAGCATGGGGTAGTTTCCACAAAAGAAATTTCGGTGCTGTTTAAAGAGAGAGACGGAATGGGTTTTGGGTAGGTAGTAACTAAATGTCCACCCAACCAAAGCAGGATTAGATATTTTAGTTCCTAGTATTAGTATCTGCTGTTAATTTTCTCTCCCAAAATGATTCAATAACAAATAGAAAGCGGCTACTAAACAAAGGTTTTCAAAGAGAAGCTAACAAAGGTAGAATAGTGTTGGGTATTTTTTTTTCTAGTAATAAAGTAATAGTGTCTCAAATCCTGATAAATCATAAAATGCTGTGCCTTCCCTCTCCTATTTTTTTTTTTTCACATAAATTTATCCAGATGAGTTGTCTGAGAAGGTATTTAGGGCTTCTAGTATATATTGTTACATAAGGAATGCTAAATATGTGTATGCTCAAGTCTTTTCATGAGGTCAGTAACTTTGTTATGTGCATTATTTGGTTATTGTAGATTATTGGATCCCAAAGGCCTTACTCATTAACCGGATAGGCATATATTTCCATTACTCTCATTCTTCTCAAATGGTTTAAAATATTTTTTAAAAGCCTAACTAAGCTATCTCTTATCTCTTTTACCCCAGATGGCTTTTACAATAGCAATAGTTGTATTGCCTACGTATCCATGACTTTTAAATGCAAAATTTTCACAACTGCCTATGGAAGTATACTTTGGAGAAGCATTTTTTTTAAAAAAACAAGTTACTTTTAGTACCATCTGAGATATATTGGGAATTGCTTCTTTAGAATGGATTATTCTTCACTAGGTTAAAATTCAATAACTGTTTAAGTTAGATTAAAAAAAAAATAGAACTTCTATGATCCAAAACCAACTTGACTGAATTACAGTAATACAACGGGGAGAGATGACAGGTGTATCATTTGTGTGTGGGAAGAACTTGGAAGCATGTTTTGATGGGTTTCATTGTGACATCTCTCTCTAGGAAGTATTACTGGAGTTGGGATGAACATTAAAAGTTCTTCTGCCATCCCCCAGCTTTATTGAAATATAATTGACATATAACATTGCCAAAGTACAATGTGATTATTTGATATGTTTCTGTTGTGAAATGATGATCACAATAAGATTAGTTAATACAGCCATCACTTTACCTAGTTTGCATGTGTGTGTTTATAAGACAGAGAGAACTTTTAAGATTTATTCTCTTAGTAATTTCTAAATATATGATACAGTCTGTTAACTATAGCTACCATTTAAAAGTTCTATTACGCATTTTTAAAGATTTAAGGACTAAAAGAAATCTTGCATTTATAGTAATTGAGGAATGAGGTAAACATTGAGTTCTGAAATTCACTGTAATTGCTGCTTAAACTTTAATGACTCAAATTTTAAATTACAGATATATAAGCTTCATGAAAACATGCTTTTGTATATTTATAATGTAGCTAATGCATAGACCAATGTAATAAATTGAAATTAAAATTATTATGTTTTAAGTTCAAAATATAAAAATTATTGTACACCAAAACACATAATGACTTAGACTCAGATTAAATAAAAATTTTATTTATTTATTTAAATATTTTAATTAATTTCAGATAGGAAGGGAGAGATAGAAATGTCAATGATGAGAGAGAATTATTGATCACTGCCTCCTGCACGACCCACACTGAAGATCAAGCCCGCAAAACTGGCATGTGCCCTGATTGGGAATCAAACTGTGACCTCCTGATTCATAGGTCAGCTGGGCTAAAATTTTTATTTTCAAGTGATCTAGAATACTGTTTCTTCTCACTTAACTCTCTCAAACAGTAAAGAACAAAGATAGACTTATAATAAAAATACATTTGGCTTAAAATAAAGTAAGGATATCTACACTAATAAAAGAGAAAAATGGTAATTGGCGTATGGCGATACCGTTTTCATTGGCTAATCAGGGCTATATGCAAATTAACTGCCAACTAAGATTGGCAGTTAACTGCCAACTAAGATTGGCAGTTAACTGCCAACAAGATGGCAGCTAATTTGCATATGTAGGCACAATGCAGGGAGGCGAAAGGGAAAGCAGGAAGAAGCCCCCTGCCACTGACAGTGATTGGAAACCCAGGGGGGAGCTAAGAGCTGGGGGGCAACCTTGATTGGAAACCCTGCCCCCCAGCCATGATCGGAGAATCAGGCGCCTTTGCCGCCCTGGCCAGTGATAGTAGGAAGTAGGGGTGGAGCCAGCGATGGGCGCTGGGCACGGTTGAAGCTGGCAGTCCCAGGAGCTAGGGGTCCCTTGCCTGGGCCTAAAGCAAAGCCCACATCACGGTGCCCCCCGCTGCCACTGCAGGTCCCCGCTGCCTGGACCGGACGCCTAGGCCAGAGGCGTTAGGCCTGGGCAGGGGCGGAGCCTGCAACCGCGGGGAGCTGGGGGTCCCCTGCCCAGGCCTGACACCTCTGCCGGAGGCCTCAGGCCTGGTCAAGCGGCCGATCCGGTGATTGGTGATCGGAGGGTGATGAGGGTCAACTCCTCTGGATGAGGCATCAGGCCTGGGTGGGGGGCGGAGCCGGGGATTGGGGGGATATGATGGTCCCTTGCCCAGGCCTGAAGCCTGGGTCAGAGGCGTCAGGCTTGGGCGGGGGGTGGAGCAAGCGATCAGAGGGAGATGGGGGTCCCCTGCCCAGGCATGATTCCTGGGCCAGAGGCCTCAGGCCTGGGCAGGGGCCAGAGCCAGTGATCGGGGGGAGATGAGGGTCCCCTGTCCAAGCCTGACACCTCTGGCGGAGGCGTCAGGCCTGGGCAAGGGGCTGATCAGGCGATCGGAGGGTGATGGGGGTCAACGCCTGAGGGCTCCTAGTATGTGAAAGGGGGCAGGCTGGGCTGAGGGACACTCCCCCCCCACACATACACCCAGTGCACGAATTTCGTGCACCAGGCCCCTAGTTTTAAATAATTATTTTTTTAATAGTTGATGCACTTTATAGTATCCAAAATGTAAAAAAAGAATATAGAGTAAAAAAGAAATTTCTTTCTTTTTCCTGCTGCCAAGATTCTAGCTCACCTCCCCAGAGGAACCACTGGTATCAGTTTCTTGTGTCTTTCAAGAGTTTTCCAATATGCAAAGAAGCTAACATATGAGTAGAAACTACACATAACTACATACATGTTCTATACTGAAGTTTTTTTAATTGAAGAACACCTCTTGGACAATATTCCATATTAATGCCTATAGAAGTACTGTATTCCTTGTTAACATTTGCATAATATTCCATTGAATGTTTTTACCATATTTTATTTAATCAGTTTCTGTGTTAGGGTTCTCCACAGAAACAGAACCAATAGGGTGGGCATATATATTCAGAAATAGATTTATTTTAAGGAGGCTCCCATGATTATGGAGTTACAGAGGCTGGCAAATTCAACATCTGCTGGGTGGGCTGGAAGGCTAGAGACCCAGGGAAGAACTGATGCTGTAGTTCAAGTTCAAAGGCTCTCAGGCTGGAGACCAGGGAAGAGCCAATGTTTGCATTGACTCCAAAAGCCACCAGAGGTTAGTCTTTGTTCTATACAGTTCTTCAATTACTCAAAGTCCACTGATTTAATGTTAACCTCAACCAAAAACACCCTCAGGGAAACATTCAGAATAACGTTTGACCAAATATCTGGGCACTGTGGCCCAGCCAAGTTGACATATAAAATTAATTACCGCAGTTCCATAACAATAGCTATTTAGTTTGTTTATAGTATTTGGCTAACATAATGTGTATCCTAACACATAAATCATTTCACAGACATGCAAGTATATCTATAAAGTAAATTCCCATAAGTGAAATTGCTAGGTCTGTGGGTGCATGCTTTTAAAATTTTGATAAATATTATCAAATTGTCTTCTAAAGTATCTGTACTAATTTATACTCATAGAAGTTGATAGTGTCAATTTCCCCAATTGTTTCCAACATAGTGTTCTAGGAACTCTTTTATCTTTGCTATTTGGCTAGTTGTAATATTAGTCGGGTAACTAGTGAGAAGGCATTCTATGCATCTTCATAAGGATGGTATTCCCCATCAGGTACACAGATTCAGGGTGCTCATGGCAATATCATCACAATAATGATGGAATGGAATGCAGAATGCAATTTATTTTAGTATTAGCATTAATGCTAAGAAGCTAGAAATAACCTTCATCTTATATTTATTACTAAGAGTCTGATAGGGGCACTTAAATTTTTCAGTTATACTTACTTGAGGAGTATTTATAAATCTGGATATTTAACAAAGTTCTCAGGATTTATGCCCTGTTTTTTTTGTTGTTGTTGTTGTGGTTTGTTTTGTTTTGTTTGTTTTTTAATCCTCACTGGAGGATATTTTTTCCATTGATTCTAGGGAGTAGAAGGGAAGGAGGAGGGGGAAAGAGAGAGAGAGAGAGAAACATTGATATGAAAGACACATAGATTGGTTGCCTCCCGCATGCATCCCTACTGGAGCTGGGGAACCTGCAACCCAGGTAGGTGCCCTTTACTAGAATTGAACCCGAGATCCTTAGGTGCTTGGGCCAAAGCTCTAACCACTGAGCAAACCAGCAGGGCTGCCCTGTTTTAACATCAAAGATCCAAGATTAAAATTGAAGGAGGGGACAGGTTTGATAGGCATTTGGAAAGTAAATAATTAGATTTGGAGATGATGGGGGAAGAAATAGTGATTGAATGCCCTCCATTCTCTCACCTTTCTGGCTTTGAAGACTGGTAAAGATCAAACCAATGAGGGGGTCAATTCTAAGAAAGACCAAGTTGCAGACAGATATAGATTCTTCATATTATCCTGTTAGTAGTTACAGAAATGTGGTGTCTTCTGGCATTCTGATTCTCTAGAATCCCCTTTCCTCCCACTGGGCCTTTTCAGGTGATATTTGACCCACAATGAAAGTAAACACAAAAAAGTTAAGATCTTCCTTTCTTCCTTCTCTCCCCACTTTTCTTCCTTTCCTCTCCCATTATCTTTTTCCTTATTTTATTCTTCCTTTTATTCAACACACATTTCCTGAGCCAGGAAATTACTGAGATGAATAAGATGCAAAGTCATAGTTCTCTGAGGAACTGACAGTTGCAAAAGGAAAAGTGCAAATCGATCATTTCTCAACTCCATTTATTTTCATTTCTAGCTTTGTTGCAGCTGCTGAAATATTTTGTTTTAGAAGCTTATAATTTGAAATATAGATGTATAAATCATTACACAATGAATACATTTTCAACAAGTGCTCAAAGCTGCCTACCCTATCACTCAAAAACTCTTATTACAGATTATTTTAGATATTTCAACCCAGTTTCACTAGAAAGAGGTCTCATCAGTGGTTAACATGACATCT